>NC_083696.1:15797500-17047500 GCF_033118175.1 Dama dama
AAAACAAAAGTCAGCATAATTCTTGATGTGTGCATGCTCAATCACTCGGTTGTGTCCGACTCTCTGCAATCCCATGGACTGTAGTCTGCCAGGCTCCTCTGTCTATGGGGCTTTTCTGGAAGAATTCTGGAGTGAGTTGCCATTTCCTCCTCTAATAATTCTTGATATATATTACCAAATTTCTCTCCAGAACATATAGTTAAAGACTTGGTTGTGCTTGTTGTTCAGTCGTATCAGACTTTTTGCGACCCCATGACTTGCGACTGTAGCCCACCAGGCTCCTCCGTCCATGGGATTTCTGAGCAAGAATACTGGAGTGGGTTTCCATTTCCTTCTCCCATGGTCACAGAGCTGCTGTGAGTTCTTCCCGACCCAGGAATTGAACCTACATCTCCTGCATTGGCAGTGGATTCTTTACCATTGAACCACAGTGTTATTTATTTATTTTTAATTTGCTAATTCTTTGCCTGATGACTTGTGCACACAGCCATGCATCCAAGGCTTCTTAACCCATTGTGCTTCCTCTCAAATGGCCTGTTTTTACAATCAAACCTAAGTTTGGTGTCCTAACTATGACTGACAGGTCAGCACTGGATGCTCTGAGAAGTCTTATTTCTCGTTCCTCCCTGGCCCTGGGGATCTGCTTGTCTTGTGTTGGGGCCCTGCTCTGGTCCATTTTCCAACCACTGTGCTGGGCACTGAGCGAAGGTGTGAGCAGGGTAGGTCAGTGGGGAAGATCCACAGGGGACACACGGGATGGGCAGGGGAGCTCCTAGGACCCAGGTGAGGAACTCAGGGACTGCTTCTCAGAGGTAAAGCTTAAGCTGACATTGGAATGATGAATAAGAGGGTACGAGGCCAACAGAAAGGAAAACATCACCCCCTCTACCATTATCACCATCTCTCCTGGTCCCTCCACCTCTGCACCTTCTCCCAATACCTGAGTAATACTGAACTGCTCACACCTTCATGCATAGACTGCTCCCTGACTTGGAAGCTCTTCTGCATCCTTATCTGTTTGCTCAACTCTTACTTACCCTTCAAAGCCCAGGTGAAATTCACTTCTCTCTGGCTTCCCCTGTCCCAGTCTGGAGGGGGAGGTAACCTCAAAGGAGGCTTCCTCTCGCTCCGTGTAACCCCCTAGCACTCAGCATACATGACAGCCGCTGCTTTCATCACATTTTTCGCCTCCTCCAGCGGACCGTGAACTTGGACTCTGCATGACTCCTCTCAGTGTCGCCTTGCTGAGCTCAGGGCCTGACTCAGTGGGTGCTGGGTAACTGCTGAGCCATGCTAAATTCATTGAAATATCACCCCTTGAAATGCAATCCCTCAGCCCCATTGCTGGAACTCCGTAGCTTCTCAATAAATACACACTGAAGACATTGAAATAGTCCCATTTCATTTCCATGAGGTTTCCCTTCAGGAAATCACTATTTTTTTCCAGTGGTCTTTGCGGGGACACCCACCTCCTAATCCATGTGGTTTTTTCTCCCTTCGGAGAAACCTGAGCCTTCCTGAAGATCATAGTCGACTTCACCAGCCCCACCCACCAGCGGGCAGGCCAAAGCCTGTCTCCTGAGTAACACAGAGCCCTTTTTTTCTCCTTGTGAGAAAACCAAACCTCCTCTGCTATCTGAGATGAATAACCCCTGCTAAAATAGAACCCACTGAGTTTTCCAGCCAAGGAGGAGGCTGGCTGGCAGAGTTGGGGAGGTGAGCACATTTTGAAGCATACAATTTCCCAGGATTAGAGCATTTCATTAGGAGACTTCTGGATGTGTTTTTCCCTCTAAAGACTCCAATGAAAGTCCAGAGAATTTACCAACTACAGTGAGACATTCTTTACCACCAGGAGCTCTGTTGCCCATTAATTGTAAACAAGTTTGTGCGTTGATCTAACAAATGCCTATTTATTTTTTTTTTTCGGTTCACCCTCTTTCACTTTTAATTAAAATCGTTGCATTGATTTGTTTTTAAAGTAATAGTGAAGACTCTGACTTTGTAGGTTGAGAAATAAATTATCATTGGAAGGATTAGAGAGGTTCTTCTTTTGATTTTAATAAAGATTAGAAGGAGAAAAAGAAGCACAAAGGAATGAATGCAGCTCCCCCAATATAATGAGTTAGACAGCTCCCTCCCCCCACCTTGATCAAACAAAAGAACAAATGTATTAAACAAAGAGTATAGATTTGACAAACCATCTCTGCTCCCGCGAAGGATTTTCGAGGGGATTTGGAAAGTTGTAGCCTGCCGGTGTTCTGTTATTTCTGAGTATATTAAAGCCAGTATGATGTTAGCTTAGGTATTGTTTTTTGTGTGTGCTTTGCTTCCTGGCAATAGAGTCTTTCTTTAAGGAAAGCAGTTGGGAGATGCCCTGGTCCTGGTTAATCTGTTCCCCTTTTCACACACAGACCACTGTCTGCATGTGCTTCCCAAGAGGCGCAGGCATTATGTCCCAGGCCCCTTCTCCCAAGTCGGCAGGCTGGACAAACGGAACAAGCACATCTCGGGAAGAGCCTGCTGGATTTCCATTTGACACTGGAGCTGTTTTGCTTTGTGCAAACCTCAATGCAAAATGTGCCGATTCCCAAGGAAAAACAAAAAAAACAAAGGGAGAAACAAATGTGGTGAGTTGTCAGTTTTCCACCCAGACCCTCTACCCCAAAGGGGAAGAGTTGGGGAAATTCCTGCTGTCTTCATGGGTAACCGCAGGGCTCCAAGGGCTCAACAGAAGATTCATCCCCGTGGGGGTGCTGGAGTTCTGGTTGCATCTCCAGAAGAGGGACTTCTGGAACTGCCCCTTTGTCCCTGTGTAAATGGTGACATTCCACCCAGATGCAGAGACAGGCCAGCTTATCTGTACTCTGATCAGTTAATTCTGAGGACACACCCTGGGAGTTTCAACCAGGCTTACATGGTGGTTGCCCTTTTCCTGTGGATATTTAATTACTACCTCTTCATTGTTTGTTTGAGGTTATAAACATGGCCTCAGCCAAACACACACACACACACATACACACACATATTCCTCTGGATAACTCTGGATCTCCTTCCCTCTCTTCCTCCTAAATTTCTTAAGACTGCTCTCTTCTTGCCCTCTTTCCACCCCACTTAACTCCTCACATCACACAGTGTGAGTGCTGTCTTTCACCCCCATCTGTGATACCATTCTGGCTGAGGTCATTAGCCCTGGCCATGCTATTAAGTTCTTGTTAGTTTTTCTACTGTCTCTTCTTCCAAATCTGAGCACTTTCAGGATTGTGGGAGGGAGGTTATGCTTTATCCATCTCTGTGTTTGTAGCATCATGGTGCTCATGACCTATTTGACTCAAGGAGCTTATTCCAGAACTATCACATTGTCACAGCTTTTCTTCTTAAGCTATGGAAAGAAACAACATGTCCTGAGCTTTCTGTCTTGTGCTGGGCATGATGCTAGAAAGGGCCACATACATTTTCTTAGTCATCTTTATTCCAAAAAGGCATTTTTGCAGCTGAGACAATTCAGTCTCTCAGAAGCTAGTAATCAGGAGATGGCAGATCTAGGGGCTATGTCTTAAAAGCATTTCTGTTCTATGGGCTGGTTCAGATAGTGGTTCAAATGTTACAGGCATTTAGAGTGCTTCATACAAATGGAAGACTCACCCGAGGTAAATGTGGGCTCCCCCAAACTTATAAAGTGGGGAGCAATCTTCAAGCTGCTCTCCTGGCTGGAGAAATTGATGCTCTTCTTGGGAAGTTCATGAGTCTCATGATTGGAGAAATAGCAACAGCAAATAATAAATAGAGATATTTACACTCTGCTATGGTAATGACTTGTGTTAAATTTATTTTATCAACCCAGTCTTCAAAACAGTCCTATGTGGATGATACTATTATACATCTGATTTTATTGATGAGAACATTGAGACACAGAGAGGCTAGGTAATTTACTCAAGGCCATATAACTGGTTAGTAGTAGAATTAAAATTTAAATCCAGAAATAGGTATCACCACAGTCTATTATTGTATCCCAGAGGTATTTCTCTTCTTTCTAAAATCCTGGAGTTTCCACATTTGCCTGTGGGTGAGAATATCTTGAATTCTTATCATAGATTCTCTAAATTAAACATGTTGAGGTTTTCATTATTTGACATGCTACCATCATTCTGACAGTTTACCATCTTGTTTGCTCTTTAGAGAACATCCTCCACTTCATCCATCTTCCTCTTACAGCAGGAAACCCAAAACAGAGTAAGCTATCTGAGGAGTCATTTGATGCAGCATAAGCCCCTAACAGTTCAGCTTTGTGGCCATGTCACGTATGTTAATTTGTGCTATTTATGCTATTCTTTCTACTAAACACCTCCCGAATCTTCTCAGTGAACTGCTGGTACACTCTCCTCTACTTCTTTGATGGATAATTTGGGCATACGTTCAGCCAGTCCCTTACATTTATCCATGATCAATTTTACCTTATAAGATTAATTTAAACCATTTTTTTTGCAAGTGCTTTCTGCGAGTCAGCTACCACTTTGGCACCAAGAGATTTGGCAAGGGTGTAGATTTTAGAAACAGAGAACCTCGAAGTCAGAGTCTGGCCTGTCACTTACGAGTTATTTGACCTAGGCCAATTCCCATGAACTTCTCTTGCCTCAGTTTTCCTTTCTGTAAATTAGAGCTAATGGTATTCATGCTAGAGGATTGGCGAACTCGAGACAAGGACTTTTAAAGCCAGAGTCCTATTAGCATTATGATCATAAATATTTCTGTTACTGACTGGGTCCTTGGACCCTTTAATCAATGGAAATTGACAAGAGGACAGATGAGAAATTCAGGCAAGGCTTTATTGGGACCTGGTGCTGCGAACGAGGGAAGCAAGAACAAGAAACAGGTGCCCTTGCTCGCTCTGCAAGGAGGGTGGGGCTGGTTCCTTAAATAGGGTGAGGGTAAGGGCTGATTGGTGGGTGAGGCAGAGGGGTGGCTGGGGTGGTCTGCCCATCCCCGTGGCGGAGCTGTGTGCAGGAATCCCGCAGTAGTGCCTTGCCTTTGCTCCTGTCCACTTTTATCCTGGAGACTCCCTTTGGGTTATCTTTTCAGGATCCCCGCAATACTCCTGTTTTGTGTTTCCAACTCCAAGTGGCAGAAGGGCCATTGAGAGAGGAGTTGGGCTGGACCAAGTGCCCTGGGAGACCACCGCACAGTAAGACCGTCTTTTTGTTTCTCATTTGTGACTTTAAGTTTCTGTAGTTGCTACATGTTGAGTCTCCGTCAGTGAATTTAAAAGGATCTATGTTTTATGTGATTTTTGTCTATCCAGTCTCTCCCGCGAGTCTCTACAGCAATAGTGGGCACAGGTTGAGCACTTAAGCCTTGAAATGCAAACAGCCCACACTGCCTGAGACTCCAGCCTTGGGTTACTTAGTAGGACTTTAAAGAGCGAGAGAAAAAGAAGAGCTAGCATTTCTCTCCCCATGTCTTTAAAATGTAACTGTTCCGCCTGGGCTCTCGGGAACTTATCTGATCATCTGTAGTCCCTGCAGTTGAGGAATAAAAAAAAGAGGAGGCCTTTTAAAACTCTAGCAGGAAAACTATGAGATCTCTGGCTCAGTCTTTATGTAAAAAGTAATTTGTAAATGAACTCTGTTTAACTGACTTAAAGGAAATTAAGTGCTTGAAGAAATTGGCCAGAGTGAATTTATTAATCTCTGGTGTTGAAGCCAGCTTAAACTTGTGGGCTTGATTACTATAGATATGTCTTTAGATTTGTCAGTATTAGATATCATTTATTGTATCCAGGGTTACTGAAAGCTATTAAGTGCATATTGTTTCTGTTATAACTTTTATCAACAAGGAAAATAACTTGACGTGATGAAATTTTAAAGCAAATGTAACTGAGATAAGAGCTTTTCGGTAAACTCTAGGAGTAAATTACGCTTGGAGAATGTCTGTCAAAGTCTCTCTGGATTTTGGTTGCTTGAAACTTTTAATTTTGCTAAATTAAATGAAATGATAGGGATTTATTTAATATCTAGGTCATTTCAAATAAGGTAAAACACTGGAACATTAATTGCCACACAGGTTTAAGTTGGTTTAAGTTCATCTACTTTTGTTGCTTTATGAGAAACTTAAAGATGTTTGGGTTTATTAGACACACATCTTCCACATATTGAGGAAATGTAAACAACTTTCAGACGGGCATTTCAGGAGAAGTTTCTAATCTAGGGTCATTCCTGTGCTGATGAATAATCTAGGTCTGGGACGTTTGACATTCCTCAACATCTGCTAGTTGCACTTGTGCTTTCTGGGGGGCTTTTCCAGTGCTGGAACCTGAATTCCCCATAAACTGCACCCCAAGCCTGGGGTACGCTAAATTAAACTGTACAAACAGCACTTGCTTCACGTGCCCCAGGATCTCCCTGTCCTCCTCTCCAAGGTATAACTACACCAGATACTCCACCTCTTAGACAGCAAAGTATGTTTCAACCCAGGTCCTTGGACCCTTTAATCAATAGAGGCCAGACAAGAAATTCAGGCAAGGTTTTTTTGGGACCCATGCTGCAATACCAGGGAGCAAGAACAAGAAACAGGTACCCTTGCTTGCTCCTGGAGGAAGGGAGGGGCTGTTCCTTAAATGGAAGGAGGGTAGGGGTGCATGGGTGGGTTGGTGGGCCCAGCTGGAGGGAAGGATTGGGTGGTCTGATTACCCCCTTGATGGTGCTTTGTGCAAGGATCATGAGCAGTCCTTACTCCTGCACCCAAAACCTCCAAAAGGGCAGTTTGGGGCCCTTTTGTATCTTCTTGTTCATAACTGCCCCAACTGTGCATTCCTATAGTTATTTTTGCTCTCTCCTGGTTTCTTTGTGTCTGTTGCTCCAGGAGAGGTCTGACCAGGTGCAAGCACTCCATAGAGTCCCAGGCCCCAGCCTATCTCGTTTCAAGTCTGGCTAATGATCCAAGAGCCTATCTAGAAGTCGGAGAAAACAAATTATGAACCACTACAGTTTCTTGGCTTTGACTTTTATTCATGTGTCTTACATTTATGTTACTAATGTGACCACTTTCTGCAAGGTCTCTTGCAATTTGCTCTTATTTCTAAGAAATGTTTAGTAATTATTTACACAGCTGAGAAACTAGCTGTGGAATCTAAAATATCTATTCCTAGAAATGCTTTGTGAGCTTTGGTATCTGCATAAGACTTCAGTAATAAGGTCACCTATGCAGTGTTAATAAGGGGTCATCACCTTCTGGAGATAAAACCTGGGCTGGGGCATACTGGGCAAGGAATCTGATTTTATAGGTCTCTGTTTCCCGCATAGTCAGAGGCAAGGGTGGTTGCTACTTATCATGCTTCCTCTGGAGACTCAGCATCTAGCCTTCAGTTGGAAATACGAGAGAATAAGACAACAGCAAAAAGATAACTTTTATTCCTGATCCAGGTCAGAATTGCACGTTGATCATACGGATCTTGGTAATCATCTGAACTACCACATTTTGGAGCCTTTTGCTAGCCTTGACTTTCAAAGTCATCCCAGTCCTCTAGCATTTTACTGACTTCTCAGACCCTTCCCTGACAGGTTCTGATCACTTTTTATCTGCCTGAGCCTTTCAGACTTAAAGGACTTCTGAACTCGCCCTTTGCCTGTGCTGGCACGGGATGCCTAACTCACCCTCAAGTCTTCCACAATCCCCTGGCCTACACTTTGAGCTGCAAATAAAATTCTGCAGCTACCAGTGAGGAGAGAGCTGTGAACTATGTTCTTGAAAGGCTCTATTAGGTCTTCAAGAGAAAGAAAGTTCATAATAAAATATTTTTTTTCCTATGCCCGGGCAATGGAAGTCTACACAGCTGATTTAAATTGAATTGGAAGCTAATAGAACAGGCAGTAAAGCTTCGCTTTTAGGACAATGAACTTTGGAGTGAGAGGGACCTAAGTTTGAATCTCAGCTCTTTCAATTATTGGCAGCATGTGGTGGCAAGATATTTTCTTCCTAAAGTCTCCATTTTATCACCTGTAAAAATGGAGAGAATAATTCCTACCCCATCAGTTTAGTTCAGTTGCTCAGTCGTGTCTGACTCTGTGACCCCATGGACTGCAGCACGCCAGGTCTCCCTGTCCATCACCAACTCCCGGAGTTGACTCAAACTCATGTCCATTGAGTCGGTGATGCCCTCCAACCATCTCCTCCCCTGTTGTCCCCTCTCCTCCCACCTTCAATCTTTCCCAGCATCAGGGTCTTTTCAAATGAGTCAGTTTTTCATATCAGGTGGCCAAAGTATTGGAGTTTTAGCTTCAACATCAGTCCTTCGAATGAATATTAATATTGATGAATATGATATTGATTTCCTTTAGGATGGACAGGTTGGATCTCCTTGCATCCCAAGGGACTCTCAAAGAGTCTTCTCCAACACCACAGTGGAGCATCAATTTTTCGGCTCTCAGCTTTCTTTATAGTCTAACTCTCACATCCATACATGACTACTGGAAAAACCATAGCCTTGACTAGACGGACCTTTGTTGGCAAAGTAATGTCTCTGCTTTTTAATATGCTGTCTAGGTTGGTCATAGCATTTCTTCCAAGGAGAAAGCGTCTTTTAATTTCATGGCTGCAGTCATCATCTGCATGATTTTGGAGCCCCCAAAATAAAGTTTCTCATTGTGTCCATTGTTTCCCCATCTACTTGCCATGAAGTGATGGGACCAGGTGCCATGATCTTAGTTTTCTGAATGCTGAGCTTTAAGCCAACTTTTTCACTCTCCTCTTTCACTTTCATCAAGAGGCTCTTTAGTTCTTCATGTTCTGCCATAAGGGTGGTGTCATCTGCATATCTGAGGTTATTGATATTTCTCCTGGCAATCTAGATTCCAGCTTGTACTTCTTCCAGCCCAGAGTTTCTCATGATGTACTCTGCGTATAAGTTAAATAAGCAGGGTGACAATATACAGCCTTGACGTACTCCTTTCCTGATTTGGAACCAGTCTGTTGTTCCATGTCCAGTTCTAACTGTTGCTTCCTGACCTGCATACAGGTTTCTCAAGAAGCAGGTCAGGTGGTCTGGTATTCCCATCTCTTGAAGAATTTCCCACATTTGTGGTGATCCACACAGTCAAAGGCTTTGGCATAGTCCTACCGCATAGGGTTACTGTATTTCATGAAATAATGTGCACTGTGTTTATCATAGTGCCTTCTGCATAACCAGCACTCGGTAAGTACTAGCTGCTATGCTTTAGTTTTATGTGGCTCAGCCCAGCCTATCCAACCCCAACATCCATCCCCTTTCTGTTGTGTCAGCTGGCTTCAGTTTTTGACCTCAGATTTATCAGTTGGTTTACAAGATATCTCTTAATTTATAGACTGCTTATTGTATTTTCTATTTCAGTGACTATATTTTTCATTTCTAGAAGTTTGACTTGTTTTAAAAGTAGCTTGTTTTTTTGACTGCCTAATTTTGAAGGGAGCTCTTTTGTATACCTTTTAAACTACTTAACATACTTGTCTTATGTGCATGTGCTCATAAGTGTCCAACTCTTTGTGACCCTTTGGACAGTAGCCCCCTAGGCACCCTCTTCTGTCCATAGGATGAAGTGAAGTGAAAGGTGCTCAGTCGTGTCCGACTCTTTGCGACCTCATGGCCTGTACAGTCCATGGAATTCTCCAGGCCAGAATACTGGAGTGAGTAGCTGTTCCCTTCTCCAGGGGATCTTCCCAACCCAGGGATAGAACCCAGGTCTCCCGCATTGCAGGAGGATTCTTTACCAGCTGAGCCACATAGTATCGATGAAATGGATTATCTGATTCTTTAGGGCTTAATTCTACCCTTTGTGTTTCTGCTGAAACAATAGATCAATTTTTGGATATGTTTTTAGTCTTGGATGTAGAGTTCATCTGGAGAGGGTCTTTATCTGTGGAAATCATGTTCATTTTTGACTGTGGATGTTTGCCTATAAGAGTGGTGGTATCTTCTTCTTACAGGTGCTTCAGGAGTATTGGAAGTCTGGAACCTGTTTTGTGTAATATTCCAGCTTGGAGGTTTCAGGATTATATGAGTAAAACCAATTAGAGCTGAAATACATGTGGTACAAGTTGGTGTTTACAAACTTTTCCTAACTGCAAACTGTTTGAGGAAGACAAGGCTGGCATCTCTCTTTGGAGATAGGTAGATTTTTTTATAGCTTATCCTTTTATTGTATGGTTATTCTTCACAGATTCTGTTTGCCAAGTGACTAAGTTCTGACTCTCCCCCTCTTGCATAAGCACAAGACCTCATGTCTTATTACAGCATGGGCATTCAGACTAAAGACCCAGGATTACTGAGAGTAACCATGTCTGCCCCCGGTCACTTCAGGGCAACTACAATATCAGCACACATGCCTACAACCTTGTTTTTGAGATTTTTATTCATTTCTGACCTCTAAGGATTTCTTTCTTATGATCTCAAGCCATGCATCTAAATGAAAATTTGTTACATATTATCTAGCATTTATAAACATTTGCAGAAGGAATTTTTTTTTCAGAATGTCTACTCTGCATAATGTTGGAACCACAAGTCTGCAATGGGGGATTTCTCCCACTGCTCAAGACAGCCCATCCTTAAAGCTTTCTTTACCATGAATGTCTTCAAGGCTCATGGGAGCTGCCTGGCCCTGGGATTTTTTTTTTTAAACAACTTGAGGGGTTTCTTTTAAGCCTTTGTGGATTAACTGTTTCCTGCCCATTAGACACAAGTAATCTTTAATGGTCTTTGTCATTTCGACTGAAACTATAAAGTATTAAGCAATATCCTAGATGATTTCCATTCCTCCCAATTTGTATGTTTCTGCTCCTGGCAGCATTTTCCCCAAGCAAGTAAGAGAAGTATCTGATTATATATGCATGAATTTCCTATGAGACCTTAACAGTATTGAAGTCTGAAGAGCAGAGAGACGTGCATTTCCTGGGCCACATGAACCATGGAAGGGAGACCCATTCTTACTGCTTTGGGTAGTGACAGCTAATTTTCCTTCAAGAAGTGATTGGTCATCTCCATCACTCACGCCCACTAGGCCTTACCTCACTAAAAGCAAAAAGCTAAAATGATTTGTCAGAGCAGAAACCGAACACATATCAGTTAAAGTATACACTGCTACTTTCCTCCACCACTTGTTATACCAAAATGAGCTTCAGATCTTCTCAATAAAAGTCAGCAGGTCAGTGCAATCCAGACAGGCTCTCTTTGGCCTGGGAGATGTGTCTGTTTTGTTTCATATCACCTCATTCTGCAGTAAATTGTGACTTCTGGGGCACAGGGGCAGTGCAATTACTGAGCTACTCTTTAAAGAGCTTAGGCTTCAAGAGTGAAGGAGCAAAATGTTTGCTGATTGGCAAGAAGCCATGGGATTATTTTATTTTAACTAAAGATATATGAGGCATGGAGGAAAGCACATCCACTTTGGAATCGGTTAGAAATGAATTCCAGTCCTAGTTCTGTAACTCATGAGCAGTGTGATACTTGGCAAGCTACTAAGCCTCAAATATATGAGTTAGAATCAATTTGCAAGGCATAGGTAGTTCATATGGTGAAAGGTCTGATTTAGGGGCAGCATGGTACCATGGAGAAGATCTTAGAACCATCTGGATGTAGCTTCAAATTTGGGTTCTACCATTTTCTTTTGTCTAACACGGGGGCAGCGATACCTCCTACACAAAGTTATTGTAAGGATTAAAGTCAGTAAGGAAAATCTCGATTAAGCAGTTGGTCCACAATGTGAGGGACTTCCCGGTGGCTCAGATAGTAAAGAATCTGCCTGCAAAGTAGGAGACCTGGGTTCGATTCCTGGGTTGGGAAGATTCCCCTGGAGAAAGGAAAGGCTACCCACTCTGGTATTCTTGCCTGGGAAATCCCATGGACAGAGGAGTCTGGAGGGCTACAGTCAATGGGGTCACAAAAAGTTGAACACCACTGAGTGACTTTCACTTTCTTCCATGATGTGAGTTCCTTATCTCTCTGGTTAGACAGGTCTTAGCTCAGTACACACCAGTTCTGGGCCCTTGCTCCTGGAGGCACTCAGCAATTCTACCCTTCGAGTGCCCTCTGTGCAGGAAGAAGGTATTTGCCCAGTTTTTCGCTCCAGTTAAGATGCCCCTTTCATTCCCCTTCCTTCAATTTTTTTTTCCTCCCCCTAGACAGAGGGTTATTGGAAGCTGGGAATGACTACAGGCCAGCAGGCCACTTCCTGCCGACCACCTGGCCCTCCCACAGAGCTTTCCATCTTATAGCCTGTGGGTGTAACAGCAGGGCCCAGGCGAGAGACCGCTGGCTGAGGCCTGGCCTTGGATTCCTGAGAGGCCTCTGGAATTTTCTGGAGACAGACTGGGCTGTGTGAGCAGCCTGCAGCCTGGAACAGAGTGAACAGGGGTGTATGGCAGGCTGTTCCTTTGAGCCCTCTCCCTTCCCGAGGCTTGTGGTTTTAAAGCTTTAATCCTGAGATCAGAGCCCCTCTGTTTGAATGCAGTGCCAGCAAGGGCCAGCCCAGCCCAGCGCAGGTGATGGCAGCTCCTTCCAGAGGCCCTCAGCCTGGCCTTGAGAAGAGGTGGCTTCAGGGCCCCGGACCTCCTGTGGGGCTTGTGTTTCCCTTCCTATTAAATCCTCCCTGAGCTCAGAAGGCCGCTCCACTTTCCCATTTCTCCAGCTCTGCCTCTGGTGTCTTTAAAGGCTTCAGTGTTTCCTCAAATTAAGAGACCCAGCTGCTCAAGGCCCTTTGTTCAGTGTCTCTAGGATGACCTTTCAGATAATTCGTCCCCACTTGCAGGGGCTGAGCTTTGCTGGTATTTAGACTCCGAGCTTCCTTGGCGAATCGGAATTTATTATCCTCTTTGTGAGGGGACTATGAGTTGCTTTCTCTCCATGGAGGGCAGTCTTCTGGGTGAGTGACACATGGGCTGGCCCTGGCGCCCTAATCCTGGCAAGCCCTGTTTCCAGGTTGTGTCTCCATGGGCCCCAGAGACTCTGTGTGTGTGTGTGTGTGTGTGTGTGTGTTTGTATGTGTGTGTGTGCACACGTGCATGTCAGCGCGTGCAAGGGCACACTCACTTGGCCATGGAAAATAAAGACTTTTAGATCTCAGGATTGTTCTGGGATAAAGGGATCAGATTAGAGTTAAAGGAACATGGAGTCTTCTTGGCTTCACTTAACAGCTTTGCTAGAGCTGTCTAAGTATTCTTGAAGATCTGATTGTCTTGTTGACTGGACTCTTCATTGTAGTAAAACACACATAAAACACATCATTTTAGTCCTTTTAAGCAGACAGTTTGGTGTCACTAAGTACCTTCACATACTTGTGTAACTGTCACCACCATCCATCTTCAGAACTTTTTCATCTGCCCGAACTGAAACTCTGTGCCCACTCAACACTAACTCTCCATTCCCCACGCCTCCCAGCCCTAGAAAATCACCATCCTACTTTCTGTCCTATCCATTCGTCTACTCAGGTTATCTCCTGTATGTCGAACCACACAGTACTGAACAGTATTCCGTTGTATAGATATGCACACATTCTTTATCCATTCACCTTTTGATGGAGTTTTGGGTTGTTTCCAACTTTTGGCTGTTGTGAATAATGTTGCTAAGAACATTTGTGTACAAATACCTGTTCAGGTCCACTACTTTCGCTTCTTGTGGGTATATTCCTGGAAGTGGAATTGCTAGAGCATAGAGTAATTTTATGCTTAATCTTTCGAGGCATTACCAGGTGGTTTTCCATGGCAGCTGCACCATTACTTCCTGTCTTGTTTTGTTTTTTCAAATAGTAGCCATCCGAATGGGTGTGTCTGATTGAATTTTGAAGCTGATAAAAATGCCTCAAACTGCCATGCTGATCATTTATTAAATTCATACTAAGTACTAAATATTTAACGCAAATTATCTCATTGCATCTTCAAGATAATCCTGTGTGGTTTGCTGTTATTTCTAACTTACAGAAGGGCAAACTGAAACTCAGAAAAGTTACATAACTTGCTCAAAATCAAACAACTGAAAATGAGCATAACTGAGAGTCCAGTGCAGGGCTCAGAGTCCCATGTCCATGCTCTTTCCACTAGACAGCTTGTCTTCTTTTTTTTTAAAGACATCTTTTTGTAAACATTTATTTATTTTTGGCTGCACTGGGTCTCCACTGCCATGTGAGGGTTTGCTCTAGTTGCGGCGACTGGGGGCTACTCTTTGTCATGGTGCATGGCTTCTCGTTGCCATGGAGCACAGGCTCTAGGGTGCCCGGGCTTTAGTAGCTGTGTCATGAAGACTCAGTAGTTGTGGTGCATGGACTTAGTTGCTCCGCAGCCGGTGGGGCCTTCTTGGACCAGGGATCGAACCCGTGTCCCCTGCATTGGCAGCTGGACTCCCAACCACTTTGACTACCAGGGAAGCCTGACAGCTTGTCTTCTAACCACATAGATGTGCTTAGATGAGAACTTATTTCCCTCACCACCAGTGGACAGGAGATTGCAAAAGCCTTCAAGATGTAAAGTCAAAGACTTTCCATACATGTAGGGAGCTGGATTGTTGGGAAGTTTCCTGGGAAAACGTTTCCTCCCAACATGCACTGAAAATATATAGTCACCCAGGAAACATTCCAAGCCTGCCTTGAGCCCTTAATAGCTGTGATATTGCTGTTCTGGATTCTAAGGCTCTTCCCTCAGGGACCACACCATCTAGTTGGGGGAACACCTCCTAGGGTAATCATGGTACATGGTGCTATGGATGAGGGCAGAGGAAGTAAACTACAGTACAGTATGCAGAATGCTATGACCAGGGCATAGAGAAAGGGTCTGAGGAGCACAGATGATGAGAACAATCAACTTCTTTCAGCATGAGGACCAGGAAAGAATTCACATCAGAATCATCACCTAAATGTCGAAGGCTGAGCTACACCAGGATGGTTGGAGGAATGGTGAGAGCAGAATGTTCCATCTTGTGCACAGGAACAAAGGCTCAGAGGATGGAGGGGATGTGGTCTACATGAAGGGGTGCAAGTATTTCAGTGCATCTGTAGCATAAGGGGGCATGTTCAGGAGTGGTAGAAACAGGATAGGAAACATAAATGCAGGCTATTTCATGAAGAGTCTTTTCTGTCCTGCAAAATGTTTCTATTGGTCTTGTAGTTGATGGAGAAGCTTGGAAAACCTGTTTTAAGAATGACAGTGACTTGGTCAAATTGGTGTTTAAGAAAATCACTTTTACACAACCTATGGTGGATGGAAAGTTATGACCAACCTAGATAGCATATTAAAAAGCAGAGACATTACTTTGCCAACAAAAGTCCGTCTCGTCAAGGCTATGGTTTTTCCAGTGGTCATGTATGGATGTGAGAGTTGGACTGTGAAGAAAGCTGAGCACCGAAAAATTGATGCTTTTGAACTATGGTGTTGGAGAAGACTCTTGAGAGTTCCTTGGACTGCAAGGAGATCCAACCAGTCCATCCTGAAGAAGATCAGTCCTGGGTGTTAATTGGAAGGACTGATGCTGAAGCTGAAACTCCAATACTTTGGCCACTTCATACGAAGAGTTGACTTGTTGGAAAAGACCCTGATGCTGGGAGGGATTGGGGGCAGGAGGAGACGAGGACGACAGAGGATGAGATGGTTGGATGGCATCACTGACTCGATGGGCATGAGTTTGAGTAAACTCTGGGAGTTGGTGATGGACAGGGAGGCCTGGCATGCTGCGATTCATGGGGTCACAGAGAGTCGGACACGACTGAGCAACTGAACTGACTGACTGACTTATGGTGGATGGATTAATGCAGAGGTGAGCTGGAAGGTGACATCTGAGACTAGCAGTGGGGAGATTAAAGTATAATTATAGCTTACACAAATTAACTGCTTGCTATGTGACTGGACTGTATCAAAATCATATAGATTACTCATTTGATTTCCATAACAACTCTGAAAAAGGAATTATTCTGTTTTACAGATGGGGAAACTGAGGTTAAATAACTTCCAGAAGGGCACATTGCACTAAAGGTGTGGCTAACATTCTAATCAGGGCTGTCTTAGCTCACAGCCCAAGGAAGAAATAGCAGCTCAAATTAGGATAGCCATTTAGGAAGAAAAAGCTGACTGATACACAGGGTATTTAGAATGTAGAAATAACTGAAAATGATATGAAAGGAGGGAGAATCAGTGAAGTCTACTGGTGTCTGGTTTGGAGGACCATGTGTTTTTTGTTTCTATTTCTTTCCCCCTCGCCTCCCTCTCCCAGGACTGTGTTTGGTCATGACTCTTACCGAGAGGAGAGGCATAAGAGGGTGAAAGGAAAAGATGGTGGGCTCTGTTCTAGACAGGTTGTTAGGCCTCTAGAAACCAAGTGTTAATCAAAGACATGTTTTAAAATGAGAATTTATATCCACTGTCTTCTCTTGGAGATGCCAGCCAGTGACAGTTGCACACTTATGTAATATATAAATAAAGTAGTAATATATAGTCATTGAAGGTACTCAATTTTCTTTTTTACTAATATAGATCAATGATCAAAAATATTTGGAAGTTGGGAGTAAGGAATTAAGAGATGCACACTACCATATGGATAAACAAAGTTTTACCGTATAGCACAGTATATTCAATATCTTGTATATACCGTATATTCAGTATCTTGTAATAACTATGATAAAAAAGAATTTTTTTAAAATATACACATATATACACATGTATAACCAAATCACTTTGCCATACACCTGAAACTAACACAACATTGGAAATTAACTAAAATTGAAAAAGAAAAACCTAAAAAACTGTTTGGGAATTACTAATCTTATAATAGATTCATAGAGAGTAAGATTAAAAGTATATTTGGTGACAAAGCATTGCCTAAAACATACAGGCAATATTTCATGCCGTATGGTCTTCTTGACCACTTGGTCCCACTTACACACAGTCTGTGTTCTGTTACTTGTTGGCATAGTTATTAGTTACAAATACTCAACACTGGTGACTCTACTCCATACTCTTGGTCATCACGCCTTAAATGTTGTTTGAATCCCTGGTCACATTTTATTAATTTTAACTTCCTTTCTTTTAGAATTAACCCTGCAAATCTATTCTCTGTAGAGTCTCAGATCTATAAAGATCTTTTAAAAATAGAATTTGTCCATTTCATTTCATTGTTTTAACATCTTTTAATGGCTTTTTAATGGCTCCATATTGCCCATACGGCACTCAAAAGCTTGGTCACCTGCTTTTGGTGACCTGGTCTTGGTGACCTGACTTGGTCACCTGTGTCTTCCTTTTCTCTCACTGTCAGCTGCAATGAGACATTCACAGTGATAGCACACACTGCCACTTCCCAGTACTGTTTTTCATGCCCAATGCCAATATTATTTCTTATTGATCTAGAAACCACCAATTTATCCACCCAAACCTTAATTTTTTTCTCCTCTAAGAACTCCCCTCCAGAAGAGATGTTATTTTCCCATGCCTAAAATATATTAAATACATACCTGTTTAAGACTGTACTAAAAATACATTTGATGTGCCTGTTTCATGCCATAGACTGTGAGCTCCTTAAGGGTTAAGGACTTGAGTCTCTCACAGCCCCTTATATATCAAATACAAGACAGGCTTCAACAGATGTTGGTGAGCTAAATGATTACTCATTATAAAATTGTATAAGTTAATATGTGTAAACCCCTTAATGACGGCCCAACACCTAATGGGTTATAATAGCTATTTGTAGTATTTACTGCTACTATTTTTCCCCTGCATAATTTCTTTGATTGATTTTTGCCATCCAAGTAGATCAAAGGAAAGAACGATGTCTTCACATTCATTCATAAAACCTATTCTAAGTGCTTAGTCAATTTCTTCACATATTCACCAAGCATTTGTGATCTCCACAGTCCCAATTTCTACTGATTTTCTTCTAACCATGTGGCATGGAGCCCTCTGAGTACATTCTGACACCCCTCTGTAGCATGAGTATATTTACTTTCTTTTCCTCACCAATCCTTATGACTTTTCTGGCTTTTTCAATGGTACCTTCCATTTCTCTTGAATCTCAGATACTCATTGCAATAATATTAATCTTTACTGCAAAAGATTACCACCTGTTTTTGTTATGGATTTATCTTTGCAGATTTCACCCAAATAAAATGGAACACCATACTTCTGCAACTGAACGTGGTAGTTTGTTTTTCTTCTGTGAGGTTAAACATTTATTGATGAATCCATATTGTATTGACAGCAACTTCTTCAGTAATTTCATCGGTTGCATAGCAGTTGGTAATAGTGCATGCACATGGGCAGGGAGAACTATGCAAATGTCAATAATAATTATGCTCGGCGTATGTAAATTTCACCAGGTATTTTCAGAAATTAATCTTCCAAATTACTTTTGCACAATTCAGGAAAATTGAAATGTGTATTTAAATAATTGTAGAAAATTTTCAAGCAATCTCCTCTCATTTAAATCATCCAGTTAAGGTGCTATTACAAACAAAAGGAGTGTAGATATGTCAGACCCAGCAGCCATACTGTCAAAACAGAATTATAGAGATCATGAGAGTTATGCTTTGTTTGTAGACAGTTTACCAGGGATGACATTGTTTGGATTATTTTGTTTGGTTTAACAATTTATTACTAATATTCCTCAAAAGTCATTGCTAAAAAGAAGCATTATTGTTTCACTTGTTCATGTACTCATTTATCTATTCTTCATGTGTGAAGATCTCCATTTATCAGCCCCTCAACCCACCAAGTGCATGTTTATTAAGACATTATTGACCAGAGATGTATTACCACCATAGGCATTAGTTTTTGCAAAAATCCCCCAATCATTAATGTGTTAAGCATGGCTGCGTGTTGGGGTGCTAAGCTAGACTAAATTAGAGGAACAGAAAAACTTTTTGACTTGGGTCTCCAACCTAATGTGGGCCACAAATTTATTTAGTTTGAGGTCCTTAAATTTCCTCCTTGAGTTTAATATCAACTGTAACTTTGTAAGAAACCTAGGTTTTAGGAGCAGGGGTGGCGGTGGACAATAATTAGTGAATTGAAAGTGTTAATCGCTCAGTCGTGTCTGACTCTTTGCAACCCCATGAACTGTAGGTTGCCAGGCTCCTGTCTATGGAATTCTCCAGACAAGAATACTACAGTGGGTAGCCATTCCCTTCTCAGAGGATCTTCCCAACCCTGGGATCAAACTGCGGGTCTCCTGCATTGCAGGCAGATTCTTTACCATCTGAGCCACCAGGGAAACCCAATTAGTACATTACAAAGATAAAGTACTTTAGTGTCTTCTTTTGCTTTCCTGTAGTTTTAAGTAATCAAATTATGACCAGGGATTTAAATGCTGAAGGTGACCCTAGGTTTCAGTCTTTCTTGAATACTTGAAACAAGGTTCTCAGAGGAAATATCACTGGATTAGTGGGTAAAAGATAGAAAGATACGCTAGTCCTGCCCACAGGATGCTGCCATCTCCTAGACCTGAGGGACAAAGAATGATAAGCCTGTGGTCTTAACCCCTGTGGTCTCAGAGCACTGTAACCACAAATCAGGGACATTTTTGAGGACAGAGGGATCTCCTTTCAGGAATTATCAAGATGCTTCCAGGGGGTTCTGAAAATGGGTTTGTGGAAATGGATTTTACAAATAAGGTGGTGAAGACAGCTTTGAAAGAAGGATGTTCTAGAGCTTTTCACCAGGTCTTAACGATTCACCTCATCTGTAAGATGGGGTTGGTGACACCAACCTCAAAGATTTGAGGGAGGATTTAGCTTGTGTTTGCCAGAGTGTTTATTAAGTTATATTAAACAGGAATCCTAGTAGAAGAGATGGCCTAGGGAAAAGAAGGCCCAGAAGGAGGAGGAAGAAAGACATATTTGAAGATTGGTGATGAAGCCAGTGTGCCTAAATCTTGGGGTTCTTTATAGGAAATGAGAGATGGTAACCACAAATTCGCTGTTTGTCTACTTGGTGACCTTGAATTTGTGACTTCAGTCAATTCAGTTGAGTTGCTGAGTTAGGTCCGACTCTTTGCAGCCCCATGGACTGCAGCACACCAGGCTTCCCTGTCCATCACCAACCCCCAGAGCCTGTTCAAACTCATGTCCATCAAGTCAGTGATACCATCCTACCGTCTCATCCTCTGTTTGTGAATCTGTGACTTAGGCAATTACAATCCAAACAGTTATCTTTAAAATGAGTCAAGAAAACATGCTGCCCCCAGAGATGGGAGGGAAGATGCAGAAATATATGCCAGGAAGGCCTTCGTGGTTCTTTGCTGACTGATGTTCTCTATTCATTTGACTGTTTCTTATCAGGGATGACTTCTGGTAAAGGTACACATTTCTTTGGCCACATGTCATAAGTCAGCTAAGTTATTCTTCATAATGAACACACTTGTGATCTAGAACACGAGTTCAAAATCTCCTCATTGTTTCTATTGTGATATAATAAGCCAGTATAACATTCTAGTTTTTTTTTTTTTTTTTTTGAAGAGAAACACTGAAACTATTCCTTCCAATAAATTGGTAATATTATCATTATTGACTCACTTGTTGCTGTTCAGTCGCTCAGTTGTGTCTGACTCTTTGCAACCCCATGGAGTGCAGCATGCTAGGCTTCCCTGTCCTTCACTGTCTCTAGGAGTTTGCTCAAACTTATGTCCATCAAGTTGATGATGCCATCCAACCATCTCATCCTCTGTTGCCCTCTTCTCCTCCTGCCTTCAATCTGGATGGGTTGTCATTCCCTCCTCCAAGGAACCTTCCTGACCCAGGAATCAAACGTGTGTCTCTTATGTCTCCTGCATTGGCAGGCAGGTTTTTAACCTCTAGCACCATCTGGGAAGCCCTGACCCACTTGGTGGAAACAATGCTTATTGTAGTCGGTAATAACTAGGTTCTAAGATCAGACAATCTATTGCTGTGTTTTCTTCCATTTTCAAGTGCAGGTTAGCTTTGTCTTCTCTGGTCTTCCATGACTACATCTATGACCTTCCAAATGGCATACTGATGACAGAAGTCAAAGCTGGTAGAATCGTAGAGACTTCTTATAAGAGGCACAGAAAGGGCAGTGTCTTTCTCATCTTTCAATTATTCACTCAATAATCATCTTTTTAAACTCATTCAACAACTACCAAGTACCTGCTTGGTGGCTGGCACTGTATAGAACCCAAAAGAAAGCTCAAAGAGATATCATCTGTACCTTCAAGGGACTTGACAGTTGTGGGGAGGATGGTTAATAATACTCATAGCCAGTGTTTTAATGAAGATATCCAGGTGTCACAGAAGCTTTTGGGAGGGAATGACCAACTCAGCCTGGGAGAGCTGGGAAATCCTCATAGGAGGTGATGTTACACTGAACTACAAAGGGGAGAAAGGAAAGAGATGAAGAGCATTCCAAGCAGAGGGAATTATTACTTCAGAGAAAGATCAGGCCATGGAAAGGTATACAGCTCTAACGGGTTCAGAGAAGGGAACTATAACATTTCATAAAGGGGATAAAAGAGACTCTTCAAGGAGGAAGCGGTATTTAAAATGGGCCATGACATTTCAGAAGGCATGGAGGGTGCTACTGAGAGCATTTCAGGTGGGAGGAATAGCAGGAACAATGTTGTGGAGGTGGAAAATTTCAAGAGGGCATTGGGGAACATGGAAGGCTCAGGTATGCTTAGAATGTAGGCTTGTGTAGTTAAGACTAGAAAGATCAGGTGCAATTGGATGGTGGAGGGCACCCAATGTCAATGAGAGGGCTCGGGACCTAATTCTATTACATGGTAGGAGTCACCAACATTTTAATTTGGGGAAATGAAAGTCCACTCAGTTTAATCCTACCAGTATTTTCTAAGCTTTTTCTCTGACCCAGATACTGTGATGGGATCTAAGGCTACAACATGAATTGAGCATGTTTCCTGACCTCTTGAATCTCCCATTAAACTGTATCCATGTATGTCTACACCTACTCTTACACCTGTGACTATACCTCCATCCATATCTCCATCCTCTCAGTCTGCCTCTGTATCCAGATCTATAGCTCTGGAGAGATTAACCCGGGTAGTGATGTGTGGGATGCTTTGAAACAGAAGAGGTGAGATGGGGGTGGCAAGTAAGTACTAGACATCCAAGTGAGAAGGCCCTGCACCAATCCAGCTGGGAAGGTGTGAACAAGAGGATCTTGCAGTATACCAAGATCTCTGTCTTTGGAGCCCAAGGAATTTGGATTTGAATCCAGGCTCTGCAGTGAACTCTCACTCAGAATTTCTGCAAGTAACTTCCTCAGCCTTATTCCCCTCATCTGTAAAGCAGGATAATTATATTTCTCTTTGAGGATGGATGAGGAGATTAAAGATGATGCATGTGGCACTGGCTGGCATCAGGGGTTGGCAATGTTGGCGCATCACTCTTGTTCGGAAAGAAGTGGATATGTTAGCCCAGGAAGAGAGGTAGGTTTGGTGGCTTCAGCAGGGAATAAGGGTGTGGGTTTGATTCAGCCCACCCTTGGAACTCTCTGTTCACCTTCCCAGGTAAGGAGCACAGATATTCTTGGCTTGGCTGGCAGAGCTAGGCTCAGCTTGGGAAGCCCTTTCATGGGTCATTCTTCCCATGTCACCAGTGAACCCACTGCCTTGGAGCCTCTGCATGGCTCTGGCAGGGAATGGGGCTGCAGCCGCGACCGGGCCAGGTTGCTCCATCTCCAGCAAACATTTACTGTGGCTGTGTGCCTGTTGCTCCTGCTCTGACACACAGGAAGCTGAGAGCCGGGCCAGCGAGTGGCAGCCAAGCAGATGCTGCCAGCATGGCAGACAGGAGCCGGGGAGGCCCTGAGCAGGAGTGAGGGTTGCTTCTGCCTGCGGGGAATCTCCTCTGCAGTCAGCCTCACAGCTGTGGCTGCAGCCTCTCCCAGGACCTCAGCTGAAGTCTTGAAGCAGCAGGACTGTCTCTCGGACCCTGGCTCATCCTGGCTGATACCAGGTGGCTTGCAGAGGTGATAATGCCACCGCGAATCAGGGGAAGCTGGGATGGAGGGTGGAAACATGGTGGAATGATTCCAAAGGCAGATTGTGCTGGGGGTTCTTGTGCGTCCAGTACTGAGACTCACCTCTGTGATCATTAGCCTTTGTTAGCAGTTGGGTGCTATGGAAGTTGAAGTGTCCAGCTCTTTAGAGGTGGAAAGGAGAGAGGAAGGAAGGAAAGGGGTGGGGGGAGAAGGAGGGAGGGAGAGAGAGGAAGAAAGAAAAGGAAAGCCCTTTTCTACAGTATAAAACCTCCCACCACAGAAAAAAAGATGGGCAGCAGTTCATCATTATGCAGTTATTTTCACCATTGATATATGAGATACAAATAACCTCAAAAGCAGAGATAAATAGTAAAAGTAAAATAATCAGGAAGTAAGGAATTTTAAGTACTTACTATCTCTGTTCTTAATTTCAGTATAATTTTATATTATTTAAGTTTTAAGAATGGCTCAGTTTCACAACCGGCTCACAAAATTCCTGACTTTTCAGAGCTTCTCTGTTTTACCTTCTCTGGAGAATAAATCTCCAGTCTGTTGATTTCATTTGAGAAGAAAATTTGCCTGGCTGGTATATTGTAGAGGATCTGAGGATCTGATTTTTAATTAATGAGGTGAAATTCTAATAACATAACATGAACCATTTTAATTCAGGGGTGTTTAGTACATTCACAAGCTTGTGCAACCACCACCTTCAACTAGTTCCAAAACATTTCAACCATGCCAAAATAAAACTTTCATATTTGTTTCCTAGGGTGGCCAAGTATTAAGAGTCTGGGTGGCTTAAACAACAGAAATTCACTTTCTCTTGGTTCTGGAGGTTGGAAGTCTGAGATCCAGATGTCAGAAGGATTGATTGATGCTGAGGGCGCTAAGGGAAAGGTCTGCTCCAGGCCTGGCTCCTTAGTGTGTAGATGGCCAACTTCTCCCTGTGTCTGCATGTGGTCCTTCCATCCATATGTATCTGTGTTAACATTTCCTCCTCCTATAAAAATACCAGGCATATTGGTTAGGGCCCCCCTTAAAAACCTTGCTTTAACTTGATAACCTCATTATAGACCCACTCTCAAATCTGGTTACATTCTGCAGTACTGGAGGTTTGGACCTCAATATATGAATGTGAGGAGGGCAATCACAATTCAGCCCATTACAACTCTGTGTCCTCTGTACTCCACCCTCAGGCTCTGATAACCAATAATCTGTGTTCTGTCTCTACAAGCTTAACCTATTCTGAATATTTCATGTACATGAAATCATACAATATGTGACCTTTTTTGTCTGGCTTCCCTCACTCACTGTAATGTTCTCATTTCTATGGGAGTGTGCAGCTCACAGGAATATCATTACTCATATGTGTTGTGGTTGAAAAAAATGAGAACCAGTGGCCTAAAAAGCTACCAAGAACAACTGCTCCAGAGTTAAGGGATTCTCTTGGGGGCCACAAAACTGACCAATATTTGGCAGAAAATCTTGCCCCCTCTTGCCTGGAAAATCCCAGGGATGGAGGAGCCTGGTAGGCTGCAGTCCATGGGGTCGCTAAGAGTTGGACACGACTAAGCGACTTCACTTTCATTTTTCACTGTCATGCATTGGAGAAGGAAATGGCAACCCACTCCAGTGTTCTTGCCAGGAGAATCCCAGGGACGGGGGAGCCTGGTGGGCTGCCATCCATGGGGTCGCACAGAGTCGGACACGACTGAAGCGCCTTAGCAGCAGCAGCAGCGTTTACTAAACTAGCGGCCAGAAGACTAGTCAAGAGATCACTGAAATAGTTGAGGCAAGATGGTTTTAAGCCACGGACTGGTGCAAATGAAGAGAAGGTTTATGAAAGGATCAGAAAATGTAAATCACTCCCTGAAGCTTAAGTACTGCATATTTGAAAGCATATGAAAGTATAAAGACAATTAAATATCACTTGTTATACTAGAACTCAGTGATAAATACTGTAAGCCTTTTGACATAACCTATGCTTCTATCAAAGAATTACATAAGCAAAGTGTACAGATGGTATAATTTTAGAAAGTTATTAATAAAATACCTCATGTATCCAGTATCCAGAGAGTGATGTAAGATTGCCAGTACTCTGGAAGTCTCCCTCATGCCTTGCCTACCAAAGGTAATAATTACTAGGCGTGGCCAATTTTTGAGCTTTCTATAAAGAAGATCACATTATGTTATTTTTCCTTTTTTGGCATTTCCCCCCTACCTTCTGTGAAATTGATCTATGTAGTTATGCGAAATAGTTGTGCTTTCATTTTCCTCCTATTCTATGAATACATGTCAAGTGTTAGTCACTCAGTCATGTCTGACTCTTTGCAACCCCATGAACTGTAGCCCGCCAGGCTTCTCTGTCCATGGGACCCTCCAGGCAAGAATACTGCAGTGGGTAGCCATTTCCTCCTATAGGGGGTCTTCCCGATCCAGGGACTGAACCTGGGTCTCCTGCATTGCAGGCGGATTTTTATCTGAGCCACCAGGGAAGTATGAATATACCAAAAATCATTAATAGATCTTATGATTTATGGGCATTTGCATTATTATAGCATTGTTGGCATAAACATTCTTGTTCTTTTTTCTATTATTATTTTTAAAACATTTTAAAATTTTATCATTGGAGTATAATTGCTTTACAATGTTTTAGTTTCTGCTTAACAACAAAGTGAATCAGCTATATGTGTGTATATCCCCTCTCTCCTGAGTCTCCCTCACACCCCACTCCTTTAAGTCATCACAGAGCAACAAGCTGAGGTCCCTGTTCTATACATCAGCTTCCCACTAGCTATATATTTACACATAGTTGTATGTATATGTCAGTGCTACTTTCACAATTCGTCCCGCCCTCTCCCTCCTTCCCCTACATGTGTGTGTCCACATGTCCGTTCAACATTCTTGTTCTTTTGTGCTCATGGGTACACCACATACTGCACATCTGTATCTGGTGGGTTTATCCTTGGGTTGAGTACACATATAGGAGTGATCTTAGAGTACTTATTCCCAAAGATCTTAGAGTACAAAGATCTTAGAGTACAATCCCAAAGAAAGGCAATGCCAAAGAATGCTCAAACTACCACACAATTGCACTCATCTCACACACTAGTAAAGTAATGTTCAAAATTCTCCAAGCCAGGCTTCAACAGTATGTGAACTATGAACTTCCAGATGTTCAAGCTGCATTTAGAAAAGGCAGAGGAACCAGAGATCAAATTGCCAAAATCTGTTAGATCATCGAAAAAGCAAGAGTTCCAGAAAAACATCTATTTCTGCTTTATTGACTATGCCAAAGCCTTTGACTGTGTGGATCACCACAAACTGTGGAAAATTCTTCAAGAGATGGGAATACCAGACAACCTGGCCTGCCTCTTGAGAAATCTGTATGCAAGTCAGGAAGCAACAGTTAGAACTGGACATGGAACAACAGACTGGTTCCAAATCAGGAAAGTAGTACGTCAAGGTTGTATATTGTCATCCTGCATATTTAACTTATATGCAGAGTGCATCATGAGAAATGCTGGGCTGGATGAAGCACAAGCTGGTATCAAGATTGCCAGGAGAAATATCAATAACCTCAGATATACAGATGACACCATCCTTATGGCAGAAAGGAAGAAGAACTAAAGAGCCTCTTGATGAAAGTGAAAGAGGAGAGTGAAAAAGGTGGCTTAAAACTCAACATTCAGAAAACTAAGATCATTGCATCTGGTCCCATCACTTCATGACAAATAGATGGGGAATCAGTGAAAACAGTGACAGACTTTATTTTTTTGGGCTCCAGAATCACTGCAGATGGTGATTGCAGCCATGAAATTAAAAGATGCTTGCTCCTTGGAAGAAAAGTTACCACCAACCTAGACAGCATATTAAAAAGCAGAGACATTACTTTCCCAAAAGAGGCCCGTGTTGTCAAAGCTATGGTTTTCCCAGTAGTCATGTATGGATGAGTGAGTGAGCTTTCTTTAAGCTGAGCGCCAAAGAATTGATGATTTTGAACTGTGGTGTGGAAGAGTCCCTTGGGCTGCAAGGAGATCCAACCAGTCCATCCTAAAGGAGATCAGTCCTGAATATTCGTTGGAAGGACTGATGCTGAAGCTGAAACTCCAGTACTTTGGCCACCTGATGTGAAGAGCTGACTCGTTTGAAAAGACCCTGATGCTGGGAAAGATTGAGGGCAAGAGGAGAAGGGGACGACAGAGGATGAGATGGCATCACTGACTCGATGGACATGAGTTTGAGTAAACTCCAGGAGTTGGTGATGGACAGGGAGGCCTGGCATGCTGCGGTTCATGGGGTCACAAAGAGTCAGACATGACTGAGTGACTCAACTAAACTGGAACTGAACTGAAGTACTTATGTTCAGGTTTGGGAAATCCCTGTCAAAGACTTTCCCACAGTTTTCTACCACTTTATACTCTTCCTGATGGTATGTGAGTGTTCAGGGTATTCCACATTCTCACCAATGCTTGGTTAACATCACCATAGAGGTTGATAAGTGGTACAAAACTGGGCTTTTAGTTTCCATTTCCCTTCTGATTTATGATTGTGAGCTTTTCACATGTTTATTTGCCATTCAAAAATTTCTTTTGAGAAGTTCCTGATTGTCTTTGCCAGGTTTTTTTTTTTTAAATCTTTCCTTTTCTTATTATTTGGTAAAAATTCTTTATATATTCTAGATATGAGTTCTTTATCATAGGTGTGTTATATGATTTATGTATCATATATATTGTATGTATCTTTTATATCTACAAAGATTGCTTATAAGTATCTTTCTCATTCTGAAGCTTGTCTTTTCATGAGCAGAAGTTATAAATTATACTATAATTCAATTTATTGATTTTTTTTTTCCTCCATGTGTCCAGTTTTAAAAATATTTACCTATCCTTTGGAGATAATCTACATTATTGTCTAAAAGTTTTATTGCTTCAACTTTCATGTAAAGCCTGTGATCTATCTAGAATTAATCTTTATGGTACAAGATAGAAGTCAAGTTTCTTGATCCTTATGAATGTCCAATTAATCCAGCACCATTTATTTATTGAGCAGACCATACTTATTCTTGGCTATAAATCAAGAGATGGTATGTGTGTGGCATCATTTTTAACTTTTTTACTCTATATCCTTCATCTATCTTTCTGTTGTCTTAATATAGCTCTTTAAAGAAGAGCTTTATATCTTGATATCTAGTAGAATAAGTCCTTTAAAGTTTTTCTTTAAGATTATTTTTTCTAGTTCAAGCTATTTCCGTTTCCAACAGAACTTTAGATTGGTTTTGTCAGTTTGCTCAAGACTTGCTGGGACTTCACTAGAAGTGTGTGTGTGTGTGTCCGTCCATAGGTGGCGGTTCTGAATTTTAGCAACTGTTTCTTCTGCACTGAGATAATGATATGGCTATTCTCCTGATAGGGAACTGTACATCTTGGTGGTTGAAACTTATACCAACCTTCCATTCCTAAAACAAACCCAATTTGATTATGATGCACTATTCTTTCTATGTAAACTTGTTAATCTTTTGTTTGCTATTTTTCATATATGGTCATAAAAGAAATTGCCCTGAATTTCACTTTCTGAAAATGTTTTTTTTTTAAATCAGATTTTGCATCAAAATTATGCTGGACTCCTCATGATTTGGAAGTATTTCCTCTTTTTCTAGTCTCAGATTTAAAAAAAAAATAAGACTGTTACTCCTTAATTATTTATAAGAATACATAAATGAGAATCACTTGAATCTGGAGAATTTCCTATAGGAAGAACTCTTTTACACATAGGCTGTTCAGTTTTAAAAATTCTTCAAGTCATTTTGATAAGTGGTGTTCTAAATGTTTGTCAATTTCATCTGATTTTATTAACCAAGTCTTTCATAATAATCTCATTATTAAATCCTTTTTAAATTACAATTTTGGTAATATTTTATTTCTCTCAGTTAACTCATCTTGTAAGAAGTTTGTAAACAGTATTTTCCCCAAGTAATCAGCGTTTCTTGTTCTTCTATTACTTATTTTCTTTTATTAATTTTCATTCTTCAAAACTTATTTCGTCTTTGGTTTTAGCTCTTTTTTTAAGTCTTGAGATGTGTACTTAAGTGATCGTTTATAGCCTTTCATTTTTTCTATCACATGAATGTCATGCAACAAATTTTCTTATAAGGATAGCTTAAGCTGTATCCTGTAAGTTCTGCTATATAGTGTTTTCAGTATCACATAGTTCAAAATATTTAATTTTCACTGACATCTCTAGTGACTTATGGATTCTTTTTCTAGCTTTTTTTTTTTTCTTTACTGTGCCCTTAGGACTGCAGGGTCCTAGTTCCTGACCAAGGATCAAACCTGAGCACCCTGCAATGGAAGCACAGAATCTTCACCACCAGGGAAGTCTCTCTAGCTTTTTGGGTTAAATAAAGAGTTAATTTCCATTCTTTCATGAACAATAAGAGCATGGAAAGTCATAACTTCTCTTCATAGAGCTTTGGATCCTGTGACCTTTTATATGTAATGCTTTTATTTGAGGTATTTAACAAAATACTGAATGTCTTCAATTTCAGAAAGTTAACTTTTTCTCTAAGGATTAAATTATTTACAAGAGTATTTTTATTTTTCCAAATGACTGAGTTTTAGTGATATTTCCTTGTCACTGACTACCAGTTTTATTGCACACTTAAGGTAGAATTGACCTGTAAAATCTCTCCAATTTGTTAAGTTCTTCTTGGAGGATTATACCTAACATTTGTAAACATCTCAAAACTATGAAAAGAGTTACAATTTCTCTTTGTAGACTTAAATTTCAAAATGTGGCTATAAGGAAAACTTTAATCTCATAAATTTAAATTTATATCCCATTTAAACTTTTCTATTCATTCTTAAATTTTAGTGCTTTATGCTGCTTATTACTGGCTTATATATTTTAATATTTTTATTATAAAACTCATAAGACTCATAGTTTTTATACATTACCTTTGCTTATGTACTTAATATAAATTTTTTCATCTTTGTAATGGTTTGGGCTTTGATTTATACTTTTTCATTTTTTCCTTAGGGATCTTTTTCATTTGCATTTGTCTGATATTGAATTGAATTTCCTCTAAATTTAAATCTATAAAAAAGACTTTTTAATTAAAAAAATTGAGTATAACTGACTTACAGTGTTGTGTTAATTTCAGGTGTAAAGTAAATCAGTTATACATGTATCTACTTTTTTTAGATTCTCTTCCCATATATTTCATTACAGAGTATTGAGTAGAGTTGCCTGTGCTATACAGTAGGTCCTTATTAGTTATTTTGTTATCTATTTATCCATTTATATATGTCAATTCCAGTCTCCCAATTTATCCCTCCTTTCTTTCCCCCTAGTTAACAAAAGCTTTTCTTTATGCATCCCCAACGGTTTTAGTTGGAATTAGTTTTCGTACCCATGTTGTTTTCTCCTGCTAAGGACATTGACTCAATTATAGTTATTTTCATAACTGTCCTGTTTGTCTTACTTCTGTCATCTTGACTTACATTTTATATTCTAACAATTGTTTTCTACATTGTGCATATATGTAGAATATCTTTTACTTGATTTTTGTCTAATTTAGAAGTTTTAGAGCAAAATTCACTTGACACTTGTGAAATTTCTGTCTGGGAGTGGGCCGTTCTGGGTTATGTTCACAGATTCCTAGGGTGTCATTTCACTTTTCTCTAACATTAAACATATTTATGGAGAAACACTTGAATACCTGTGTCCATTTTTAAAATTGCTTTTGATTACTGAACCTATCTTATCTAATTTTCAAGCCAAAAATAAAATAGTATTTCTTAAATTTCCACTCTATCAAATAAGGAAATTATCGCACATTAACTTCTCCCTACCCACTGCCATTTAAAAAAATTTTTTATTTTGTATTGGAGTATAGCTAATTAACAATGTTGTGATAGATTCAGGTCACAGCAAAGTGATTCAGTTATGCATTTTCCCATTTAGGCTGTAACATAAATATTGATCAGAGTTCTCTATGCTATACAGTAGGTCTTTGTTGGTTATCCATTTTAAATATAGCAGTGTGTACATGTCCATCCCAAATATTTTTTAATTTAGTTGATATAATCTAGAATTTTGGACCCAGATTAGCATTCTAGTTCAGATATGACTTTTAACAATTGTTCAAGGTTTTTAATTCTTATTTACTAAACAAACACTTTATATGAATGGTACATTTGTGGTAAAAGTTATATAATACAGATAAACATCCTCAACTTTCTATTTAAAAATACAAAGAAGGGGTAATAATTTTGTCATACTGGTGCAAGATAGGAATAAAATTTAAACATTTTTCCATTTGTTTAGTTTATATAACTAATTTGTTACCTTTTATTGTATATATTTTATGTGCTTTCCTTTGCCTAAATATTATACTATATCACAATAAAGCTAACTAAATAATACTAAATTATAATGAAACTAAAATAATAAACTAAATACTAATACGCTATACTAGACAGTGCTAAGATTTGTTTCTGGATTTTCATTTGCTTGATTTGTTCTTCAGTTACTCTTTCAGTATCACTGGGATATGTGCATATATAAGCATATATATGGGGCTTCCCCGATTGCTCAGATGGTAAAAAATCTGACTGCAGTGCAGGAGACCTGGGTTCAATCCCTGGTTGGGGAAGATCCCCTGGAGAAGGGAAATGCTTCCCAATCCAGTATTCTTGCTGGAGAATTCCCTGGACAGAGGAGCCTGGCAGAATTGGACATGACTGAGTGACTAACACACACACACACACACACACACACACACACACACACCTGTGTGCATGTATATCTATACGTGTGAGTGAATATGTACATATACACGCACAGAGTTGATTCTTGTTTTTCATGGCAGTTATGTTCTATAAAGTCCCTGGAAACACTGAACTAGCAAATACAGGAACCATTGCATCTAGGAGAAATACAAGATTAAGTTCCTGTGAGCCTCCAGTTCATTTTCATCAACTGATTGATTCATAACCTTATTTTTGTTTAAAGGCATACACACTTTTCATACACACACACACACACACACACACACACACACACACACACACACAATAACTTACCTTGTACTTAGGAACACCAGACAGCACCTCAACATTAGAGGGACATTTTAAACAGTGAAATCACGAACAAAAAGCTCACACAAAAAAGCAAAAATGTGGCACTAAATGTGTTGCGGAAAGAAATGATCACACGTTAACTTCTCCCTACCCCCTGCCATTTTTTTTTTTAACATTTTATTTTGTGTTGGAGTATAGCTGTTTAACAATGTTGCGATAGTTTCCGGTCACAGCAAAGTGATTCAGTTATACATTTTCCCATTTAGGCTGTAAACCAGTATGAGAACTGAGAAAAGGCAGAACGTTGCCTTGTTTGACCTCAGATGGGGACAGACAAGTCAGATTACTCAAATTTTTGCCACCCTCTATGAATGACTGTGAAAAATGCTGTGAGTATTAATTTAGGGGTTGCTATTCATTTTACTGAGCAGGGGAATTTGTAAATAGAGGATCTGCAAATAATGAGGTTGGCCCCATGTGTGTGTGTGTGTGTGTGTGTACACATAATATTAGAAGGCTGATCTTGTCACATTAAGTCTTGGCTTTTGTGGAGAGTTTATTTTTAGAAGTATTCTTTGTCTGACTCGTCTCATTTTTTTTTATTCCTCAGTGTTTTTTTTTTAATGTTTCTCTTCTTTCATTTTATGTATACACATTAATCAGCTCACTTTAATTTGTGTCTCTTTCCCAAGGTGTATATTTACTATTCTCAGTAAATGTGGAGTGGATGGGTTTAGAAATCAGGGATAATGGCTTGCCTTTGGAGCCCTTTCTGCCTTTTGGTGGTGGGCACAGTCCTTCCCCACATCTATCACTGGTGGGCAACTTAATGGGCACATGCCCTGGTCTACTTTTCAGTTACTAGCGGTTTTTTTTTACCTGTTGCAGTGGTTCCCAGTGTTAGCCTTTAGTGCAATGCAAACTTGAGATGACGTGTTCACTCGCCTACCATAAGTGAAGAAAAGTGGCCAGCACTGCATTGAGAATAAATTTGTTTAACTGAGACAATTTTTTATTTGAGATTATTTTTCTATGTTTTTGGAATTCCTTTTGTTCTTATTTTCTTGCTGGGTTGACTTGTAAAACAAAGCAAATTGCAACCCAATATGAGTCCCAAAAATTTATTTGAAATTTTATTACTGTATGAAATCCAGAAGTCCAGACAGAGTATATTCTGTTCTAGCAGTGTTATATCTTTTCCTTCCCCAAACATCTTTCTTCTTGCAAAGATAGATAGGATAATAATGATAATAATTATAAGTATATGCCAGGACCTATCTAAACACTCATATGAACTCCTTTAATCTCTGCAATAACTCAGCTAAGTAGGCAGGTACTGTTATTATCCCCATTTTATAGATGGAAGAGTTGAGGCACAGAGAGACCCTCAAGTTCACCCAGTTGGTTTGTGGCAGGTTCAAGATTAGCGCATGGGCAGTTTAGGTTGAATCCACTCTCCTGAGCAGCACACTGACTTCTCTTTCTACCCAGACCACCTGAGTTACTGGGCTCTTCCTGTCCCCACTTCTGTCTTCAGGGCTTTCCTTGTAGGCAATGACATTTCCCAGCATTCCTACCCACCTCTCCACCCCTGCCCTGTTCCTGACACATTCCTGCTTTCCCGGATGGACAAAGATGGCCAAGAGTGGAGGTCAAAGGGACGCAGGAAGGAATATAATGTTGCTTGATTCTTAATACAGTGCAAAGGGGAGAGAGCCCATTTCCTGTTTGCTGGAGATGCTGAGTCTTTCATCCCAAATAAGACTATGGAGAAGACATGAGCAATATTCCATTTTAGACTTTCTGTTCATTTTAATGCTAGAAGTAATCTGACCTGTGCCATGCACTTAAACCTGGATATGTTTTCCTTAATCCATCTCTTTGTGCCTTATATGTTTAATATCTTTCATATTTTAAGACATTATTCCTTAGTTTCAACTTTTAAGGCTGTTTGGAGTTTTGCTTTTGTTTTTTGTCTTTGTGAGTATATTGGCAAAAGCTATGTTAGTCAACATTTCAAATTCCAAGCAGGTTCTCCCTAATTTTTCCCCCTGTTTGCTTTAGTAACGTTTTTCCAAAAATAAGCTCTTCTCCTGAAACTTGAGTGATATGTTTTCCTTCTTTTATTTTGCAGCATCTTTTCACTGCTTCCATTTTGGTTCTCTCTCTGTTCAGTCAAGTAGAAAAAGAACACATCGTACACAAGACTGATGTTTTCTTATAAACAGGATGGGTGTGTCCTTCTTAGTTCCTCTCTCGTCTCTCTTTCCCTTCCTTCCTTGGCTTTCAGAAACCTTGTCTCAGATCCTTAACTAGAGGGATGACTGTTTTTCTAGCTCTCTGCTATGACTCCCTGAGCCGGGGAGGAAGGCACGTTGGCCTGGGCAGCCACTATGGGACTTGTCCCTGTGTTTGCTCCTGCCACACCTACAACTCCTTCCCTGTCTCATCCCCTGCAAGGCACATGTGCTCAGCCTGCCTCCGGCTTTGTGCCGATGCCCGTGACCATGGGGGAGCACCCCTGTCTGACTGTTCTCCTTGGTAGCAAGCACCTCTGCAAACCTACTTTGGAATGCAGTCAGTCTGTAGCTTTAGATGGGCCAGGAGTGGGGGGACCTCTTTCTTCCCTATACTGTGATGTTGCCTGACTGTGTTCTCAGTTCTTCTTTTTCTAATCAAGAGAGCTTCTGCCAAGGTTTCCCTCTGTGCTTGGTAACTTCCCTCGTTCTGGTTCAACGAATACTCTTCCTTTGAGAAATCTCTCAAAGCTTGAAGAATGTAGGCAACAACTTTCCTGAGGTTTCAATACCAGTGCAGAATTGTTGGTATTTTTATTTTCCTTTGATTTGGTCCCTGGGTCAGTAAGATCCCATGGAGGAGGGCATGGCAACCCACGCCAGTATTCTTGCTTGGAGAATCCCGATGGACAGAGGAGACTGATGGACTATAGTCCATGGGGTTGCAAAGAGTCGGACGTGACTAAAGCAACTATAGCATGCACAGCCATAGTTATGGGCTTCCCAGGTGGCTCAGATGGCAAGGAATCTGCCTGTAATGCAGGAGACCAGGGTTTGATCCCTGGATTGGGAAGATTCCTTGAAGAAGGGCATGGCAAGGCAACCCACTCCAGTATTCTTGCCTGGAGAATTCCATGGAGAGAGCAGCCTGGCGGGCTACAGTCCATGGGGTGGCAAAGAATCGGAACTGACTGAACCACTAACACTTTGACTTTTGGTCATATCAATGGGATTTGAAGAGAGCCTTTCAGAGACCTGTGCTCAAGCCATCATCTTTCATTGACATCTTTATATATATATAGATATGTATATACTCACAATATACTCACAAAGTATATATATACTCACAATGACCAACTCATATATATGTTTTGGCAGCGGATGGGGGGAATTGTGCCAGGCATGTTCACTTGTGTGGTCTTATTTAATCCACCAAATATCCCTTTAAGGTGTTTTATCACCATTCCCATTTTTCAGGCAAGTAAACTGAGGTTCAAAGAGCATGTTTAAGTCTGTACAGCTAGTTAGAAGTGAACCCAGTAGGAAGCAGATCCCAATTTTTCTAAAAAAGTATGCTGCTTTTCTACCACCCTGATGGCCTCTGCCTAAATCATCATGCTGGGCAGAGGCATGAAGAAGCACAAGTCAAGTCCAGTCTTTGATGGTATGTGATCTTGTCACTTTCCTGCTGTGTGACCTTGGGCCAGTTATTCAGTTTCTGCTTCGGTAAAATGGGAATAATAATATATGTGCTTTTAGAATTTGGAGAGAGAGTACATGTCAGGGCTTTCAAACTCAGATGCCTTTAGGAACTTGGCAGGTGGCATAAATATGTGAGGTGGCCTCATGTAAGATTATCCGGAGTGACGGGAACTATGAACCCTGCAGAGGGCCTGCTCTGAAGACATCAAAATCTATTTGTTAAAAGTCACTAGGCTGACTGTATGCCCACCAGAGGGGCTAAATGAAAAAAAGCAATGTCAAAGATGGGGTGAAATTGGAATTTTCACAGATGGCTGGTGGGAATGTAAATTGTATTGTATAACCTCTTTGGAAAGGTATTTTGGAAAACACACACATTCTGACCCAGAATTTCAACTCTTGAGTGAACACAGAAACCACAGGAATACAGATGCCCACCAAAAGTTCTATATGTTCAAGAATGTGCAAAATAGTAGCACTAATAATAGCCCCAAACAGGAAACGACCATCACCGTGACAATAGATTAATACTTTGTGGAATGTTAACACAATGGAATAATACAGAGCAATGAGAATGAAGAAGCAATTCCAGGCAGTAATACAGACACATGACCATAAGGTTGAGCAACAGAAGCTACAGAAGGAAGAACATAACATTGTATGATTTCACAGGTTGAAAAGTAGGATAAACGAACCCATGCTGTGGATAGAAGTTAGTGGAAGGGAGTTTGAGAGGGCTTCTGGGGGTGTTTCTGCTGTTCACTTTATAAAAATCACCAAGCTCCACACTTTGGATCTGTTGGTGTGTGAAGCTACATATTCTTTAAGCCACTTTTATTCTTGAAAGAAGCTTTACTGATATAAGATCAATTGAAGAGTTTCAATCAAAAGGTGGATGTGACCAATAAAAGATATACTGCAGGAATGAGATGCAGAAGACAGGGAGACCAGTAAGGAAGCTTATAATAGAGTAACAGAGAGCTGAACCCACATGTTGAAAACCTACAAAGTATAAAACAGTCATCTGAAAACATCAATTACTCTCCTATCATTTGTAACATCTTTATCCAATATGGTTTTCTTTAAATAACTTATTTTTCAAATAAAAGGAATTGTCCATCATAATTTTTATGTATTAGCTATTTTTTCAAATATACAATAAATATTGTTTCCACTTTCAGTTCAGTCGTGTCCGACTCCTTGCGACCCCGTGAACTTTCTTATCTCTTCTCGCTTGTTTCCACTTTATATTATGACAAACTAGCCTTTATGAATTAATTCTCCTGTTGAAAATGACTAGTAGCCTGGATAAAAAATATTTCAAAATCAGCCCTTAAGGGTTCAGGATCCTAAAGAATATAGGCACACGGAGACATTATATGATGATTTTCCCCTTGAGGGACTTACTGATTCATGGGTGGCAGGTGTGAGTGTTAAGAAGCCAATAAGAACTTTTGGTAGCCTCTTAGGCTGAGGAAACTGACAATCTGAGTTTGTGGCCTTGCAAACTACCTGGATTTTCAGCTGGGACTGCTGAATGGCCTGAGGCATAAGAGGAAAAGAGAAATCAATCTACCCTCTCAGTGGCTGAAACCGGCATTGAATCAGCCTAATGTTTGATCCCAATAAAGTGCATTCCCTGTAGCCTACTTAATATTAGTTCAGAGACTTCTTTCTTTCCTTGGATCCTGCAAGTCTGCTCTCTCCAGAGGCAGATGAGTGGTGAGAAAATAACCATGATACCCACTGTTTATTAAGCATGTGTTATGTGTCAGATTCTTTCCAGTACACTAAAAGAGATTACATTATAATCCCAATTCTCTACTAAGAAAACTGAATCTCCGAGTTAAATAACTTGCCCAAGATCACAAAACTTCCAAATGTTAGAAACTCATTTGTGGCTCCACAGCTGGTGTGCGTTCACTATACCAGCAATCCTGAGTCAGCTGGGAGCTGGCCTTGTGTATACCTCATTGACAGTGCAGTGGCACCTACATCACATGGAGATTGAATGTTTCCAACTTCCTCTTTTAGGCAACAAGATGTAAAGGTAAGTTCTTGGGACTAGGTCATAATTCTAAGCTCCCCTACCCACTGACTCTTGGTTGTTTCTGAAGTTTCTTGGTACCTGTGGCTTTGCCTCATCCCACTTCATCAGTTTTCTCCTACTATGGGGCTATGCTGCCAGCAATCTTTTACATCTGACCTGACCTTTCCCCACTTTTCAGTAGACCATGATCTTTCCTGAGTCCATCCTGTTAATTTTTCTGACTTTTATTTCAATAAAACTCAATTCATTTGGCTCCAATGTTTAGACTAAGTGCTAGTCTGTTTTCACGTCTGATGTCATCTGCAATCAATTGATAGTGGCTGCCTGGAGCACCGTGGCAGGACAGTGAGGCACATTCACATTGAGAGGTAGTGTGTGCCTGGTTTGATGAATGATGTCTGATGTGAGCATTGGCTGGGAGGGAGGGGGAATGGTAGCTTCACTCCATGCATTCATCTCTACTATCCTATGCACTGTTCACCTTCCCAGCTACCCCTGTTTTCTTTCTAGAAGACTGAGATGAGTTTTTGGTTTTGAAATTCCCTTCAGGTGCAGTTCCCTAAAGAGGGATGCCCCTATGGGTCATGTTGGGGCCTTTTAAACTCACTTCAGGTGATGTTTATAGAGGTTCAGCTACTTATTAGGAAATATCGGAGCAGAGACATAAACCGTGGCTCCTAAGAGCAAATTCTCCTCTCTGCTCTATTAAGTCTCTATCTAGGTCTTTCTACAGCTGATTACGGTTTATGAACCAAAAATTTATACACTTGACCTGATAAGTTTTTCTTCTGAGCTGTGACTATTTTTACATGAGAAGCCTAGCCAGGTTATAAAAAAAGAATCACATGACATTACACATTTAATGAATCACCTTCTTTATTGAAAAAAATCAGGTTACATGAAATTGGGATGGTCCCTGAACACCAAGAACATATCTTTTGCATAAAAGTGTGAAAGTGGAGAGCTGACTTACATCACTCACTGGTCAGTGGCTGTGGTCACCTTGGGACAGGTTTTCCTTTTTTTGCCTTAGAGGTACTTCTATGCCTGTCTGTCTTTCTGCCTTCAAGCTCTTTTCTAACTCCCTTATCCCTTCAATTTTGCTTTCTCTGCAACGTCTATTATTCCTTGTCTCTCAGTGAGGAGTTTCAGTCAAATTAACCACTTCTAGTTCCAGAAATTCCAGAAAAATAGCTTCATGTCTATAAACTGACTTCTGCCTTTCAGCCAGGAAACTGCAATTGTTCCCTTACCTACACCATGTGGTATTCTACATGTTAATCCATGGGAAAAGGGTTTTGCAGAGAGGCTATTACAAGCTAGCTGAAAATGCTGAAACCTTGGAAAGGTGGAACTTGAAAGAAACCATAGAGGTTATTTAACCTACCCACTCTTGAAATGAGAGCACAGAGGGGCCCAGTATGTTAATAATCTCCCAGTGTCACGGGCTGAACTGTGTCCTCCAACAATTCATGTGTTCATGGACTAACAGCAAGACATTATTTCCAGATACAGCCAGAATATGGTTATAACTGAATGACAACAACGATCGCTATATCTGGAGATAATGTCTTTCAAGAGGTACTTAAGGGAAAATGCAGTCTTGAGGATGGCCACTAATCCAATCTGACTGGTGGTCCTTATGGAGGAAAGACCAGGTGAGAACACCTCAAATAGAGACTTCCAGAAAAACCAAACCTGTTGACACTTTGGATTCTAGCCTCCAGAACTGTGGGGAGATATATTTCTGTCGTTTGTCACCTAGTCTGTGGTATTTTGTTATGGCAGCCCTAGCAAATGAATACACTCAGCTAGTAGGAATGGAATTGAAACCCAGGTCCCTGAATCAAAGTCTGGGTGCTTTTCTCTGTCTGTTCTGCTTATAATGATCCTTAACACTGTTCATGACAGGATATACAACACAAATCTGCCTTTCCTTTAAGATTTATGGATTGAAGACTGCCATCAAAATTAGGCTGAAATATGAGTAACAAAATAAGAAGAGAGAAGGGCAAGAACACAAAACTGTCATTACTTGAAAATATTTCTATATAGAAAAGACAAGGAATTGACATATGAAATTTTATAACTAATAAAAGATTTAGCAAATATATCTGGATAAAAGATCAATATAAAAAAGTTTCATTCTGATCCACAAGAATCATCAACTATAAAAAATAATATAAAATAGTAATTAGATATCAAGGAAACATTTATATTGTTGAACTCTATTTACTAATATTTTCTGAAGATTTAAAAATTTGCATTCATGAGGGATATTGGTTTGTAGTTTTGTTTTTGGCGTGATTGTTGTTTGATTTTTGTATCAGGGTAATTCTATCAGGCTATCAGGTAATTATCAGGGTAAAATGGACTAGGAAGCATTCCTTCTATTTTTCTGGAAGAAATTGTGTAATGTGTTGGTGCTAAATTGCTTCAGTCATGTCCTTCTCTTCCTGACCCTCTGGACTAAAGCCTGCCAGGCTCCTCTGTTCATGGGATTCTCCAGGCAAGAATACTGGAGTGGGTTGCCTCGACCTCCTCCAGGGAAGCTTCCTGACCCAAGGATTGAACCCGCATCTCCTGTAGCTCTTGCATTGCAGGCAGATCCTTTTTACTGCTGAGTTACCGGGGAAACCCATAAAACTGGTAGAGTTCCCCAGTGAAACCAGTTATACTTAAACATTTTTTTTTTTTTACTTAAAAGGTTTTGAGGGGAGAGTTTTTAAATTCCGAATTCAATATTTTTGATAGTGACAGAACTATTCCAATTATTCATTTCTTATTGGGTGAGTTAGGGTAGTTTATGTATTTTGAGGAACTGGTCCATTACATCTAAGATGTCAAGCATACGAATGTAGACTTGTTCCTGGAAGTCCCTTATTCTTCGGACAGGTGCAGGGCTTGTAGTGATGTACACTGTTTCATTTCCTGTATTGGTAGTTTGTGTCTTCTTTTTCCCTTTGTTTAGTCTTGCTAGGGGTTTGTCAATTGTACTGCCCTTAAAAAAATCAGTTCTCTGTTTTCCTATTTTTGTGTTTTCCGTTGTCATTCACATCTGCTCTTTTATTATTCTCTTCTTTCTGCTTGCTCTGTTAATTTTGCTCTTTTCCTTGGTTTTTGAAGTAGGAGTTGAAATAACTTCTTTAAGACATTTTTTTCTTTTCTAACGTAAGTGTTTAGTGCTGTCAATTTTCCTCTCAGCACTGCTTTAGCTGTGTTACTCAAATTTTAACATGCCACAGTTTCACTTTCATGCATTACAGTGTATTTCTTTTATTTTCCTTGAGACTTCCTCTTTGACCCATGGGCTATTTAAAAGTGTGTTGTTTAGTTTTCAAATGCTTGGATATTTTCCTCTCCATTTTTTTTTTTTTTTTTACTGATTTCTTATTTCATTGCAATGTATTCAGAGGACACACACTGTATAATTTCAGTTCTTTAAAGTTTGTTGAGGTTTGTTTTATGCCCCAGGACATGATCTATCTGGGTGAATGTTCCATGTGTGCTTGAAGAAAATATGTTCTGTACTGTTATCAGCTGAATGTATTATGTGTGTCAGTTAGACCCTTGGTTAATTGTGTTGTTTTGGAGAAGGCAATGGCAACCGACTTCAGTCCTCTTGCCTGGAAAATCCCATAGACGGAGGAGCCTGGTGGGCTGCAATCCATGGGGTCGCTAAGAGTAGGACACGACTGAGCGACTTCACTTTCACATTTCTATTTCATGCATTGGAGAAGGAAATGGCAACCCACTCCAGTGTTCTTGCCTGGAGAATCCCAGGGATGGGGGAGCCTGGTGGGCTGCCATCTATGGGTTCGCACAGAGTCAAGACACGACTGAAGTGACTTAGCAGCAGCGGCAATTGTGTTGTTTAGTACTAAATCCTTGGTGATTTACTGTTAGTTCTATCCATTTCTGAGAGTGGGGTTGAAATCTCCCACTTTAATCATAGATTTGTTCTTTGGCTCCATCAGTTTTTGCTTCATGTATTAGAGGCTCGGTTGTTTGGTGCACACATGTTTAGCATTGTTTTCTTCCTAGTGAATTGACTCTTTTATCACTATTTAATGTCCCTATTTGTCTCGAGTGATGTTTTTGTTCTGACTATAGTCAGTCTGCTGTTAATATGGTACCTCAGGTGTTTTTTGAAATTGTTTGCATGATATAACATTTTCTGTCCTTCTATTTTCAATCAACTTGCATCATTTTTTTTTGAAGTGAGTTTCTTTTAGAGGTAAAATAGATCATGGTTTTCTTTCTTTTTTTGATTTTTGTTTAAATTCTTGGTATTTTAATTTGTGTGTTTAGACCATTTATATTTAAGGTAAAGTGAAAGTCGTTCAGTTGTGTCTGATTCTTTGCGATTACATGGACTATACAGTCCATGGAATTCACCAGGCCAGAATACTGGATTGAGTAGCCTTTACCTTCTTCAGGGGATCTTCCCAACCCAGGGATTGAACCCAGGTTTCCCACATTTCAGGCGGATTCTTTACCAGCTGAGCCACCAGGGAAGCCCATATTTAAAATAACTATTGGCTTATTAGGGCTTAAGTGTGCCATTTTATTTATTTTTCCATTTGTTCTCTTTCTGGTTCTCTTGTTTCTGTGGATTACTTAAGCATTTTTATGATTCCACCTTGATTTAGTCATATAATTTTGCATATATCCTTTTGTAAAGTTTTCTGATATATGTATTAGGGTTGGAATTTACACACACGTTATCAAAAGCTGCTGGTATCAGTTTATCACTTTGAGTGAAGTGTAGAAAACTTATTTCCATTTGTAATACTCTTTATACCTCAAAGATATGTGCTAAGTCGCTTCAGTTGTGTCTGATTCTTCATGATACTATGGGTTATAGCCTGCCAGGCTCCTTTGTCCGTGGGATTCTCCAGGCAAGAATATTGGAGTGGGTTGCCATGCTCTCCTCCAGGGGATCTTCTCAACCCAGGGATCAAACCTACATCTCTTATGTTTCCTGCATTAGCAGGAGGGTTCTTTACCACTAGTGCCACTAGTTGCTAAACAGATGGGATTTATGTTTCAAACATTGTGAGTTTGAATTTGAGGTTGTGTATACAGAAAAATTTTTAAGTTTTTTGGTATAACTTCTCTTTGTTGATGGTTTTTTCTGGTTGTTTAATGATCAAATTGCCGCCTTATAACTCTCTGTCTGTTACATATGTCCCTAAGTTTAGAATTTTCCAGTCTGTCTTAAAACACACACACATACATATACACATAACATCTTCGGGATTTGGAGAAGGATGGTATTAACCTTATAACTTAATGTGAAAGAATTAAAGTCTTAATAATATTTGGAAACATATACCCTTCTCCCCTGGATAGATAAGATATATAGATGATATTGATACAGATGTTACATTTTGGTAACATTTTGTCATTTTCCTTGTAGAGACCCTACAAATTTCTCATTAAGATAATTTATAAGCATTTTATAATGTATGCTGTTCTTATGCATGCTATCATTTTATCTATTATAACTTTTCACTAGCTGTCAAGAAAAAAATCTGTTGATTTTGAATAATTATATTGATTCTAAACTCTCTTTTCCACTTAAAGTATTTAGGATAAGTTCTTGAGGCTTTTAGGTTTATAATTTGGTACATTCTTAATAGTATGGAAGTAGTTTAAATGCAGCTAGTTTATGAATTTGCTTTCAAAGAGAAGCAGTATATAAAAGAAGGAACATAGATTTTTAAATTCATGCAGATCCTGATTCAAATTGCTTTTCTGCCATGGCTGTCTTTATGGCACTTAACTTCACTGAACTTATCAGTGTCCTTAGCTGTTAAAAATAGTTTATACTAGTTTACATCATAGCATAGTTGTGACAGTTAATTAAGGTAATGAATATAATGTACCTAACACAGTATTGATAAAGAGTGAATATGCAATAAACACATTATTTCTCTATTTATAATTTACCTTCATACCTTTTGCTTGTGTTCTATGATAGAGAATCTTTGAATTGAATAGTAGGAACATTGTGTATTTGTCTCTTGCTGGATCATAGGCTCCTAGAAGGTGTGGAGTGGCAAATAATATCACCTGACACAGAAACTCTGATTATAATTTTCTGCTTAGGGATCAAGGTTGAGAAGGATGAGTACTGGATTGATTGATCATGTCTGCCACTAGTGTGTACTGGGATGGTGATAGGACATGTACCATATACATCATGGCTCTGTACTTTGTCTGATTCACTTCTAGCAAATGAAAAGCACAGAGACAGACCCTAAGAGTGAATGAATGAATCTTCTGTATTTTGGCATGAAACAAATAAAGTAAACTCATACGTGAAGTCGCTCAGTCATGTCCGACTCTTTGTGACCCCATGGACTATAGCCTACCAGGCTCCTCTGTCTATGGGATTTTCCAGGCAAGAATACTGGAGTGGGTTGCCATTTCCTTCTCCAGAGGATCTTCATACTTACATGATCAATGTTAAATTGAGAGGCTAACCTTCAGATTGATAAAATTTATCATGTTTTCACCTAAGGATTTTATGAAAAACAGTATGTTAAAAAGAAGGTGAATTCTGGTATCAAACAAATTTAGATTCAAAGTATACCTTCACTACTTTCTAGCTGTGTGTGCTTCATACAAAATGATTCTTTGAATTTCAGTTCCTTTTTATCAAGACATAATAATGTTCGAATTCCCTTAGTTTTCCTCCTTCAGAAAATGTCTTGATTTTTCTTCATTCCTGGAAGATACTTTCTTTGGATATAGGATCCTGGTTTGAAAGTCCCTATTTCTCTGTACTTGGAATAGGTAGCATTTCCTCTGTCACCATGATTTCTGATCATAAATCTGCCCTCATGCAATTTTCTACAATTTTCCTCTTGTTACATGAAAGATTTTTTTGACTTCAGGTTTCAGAAGTTTGATGTTGATGATGAATGTTGGAATGAATTTCTTTAGTTTTATCTTGTTTGGAGCTCACTTATCTTGGGACTTTAGGTTTTTGATAGAATTTTAAAGCTCTCTCTCTCTTCAATCCCTTAATCCCTTTTGCTAATCTCCACTTTTTCAGCTTCTTGATTGTTCTGTCTGCTAGTTCCAAGTAATCTCGAAGAGTTTATTTCGGTCCCTTCCTATTCCTTCCACTTCCCTTTTGGTTAGTTCTTGAGATTGATGAGTTGCTGTTTGAAAAGACACAACAGCTACCTTTAGATTGTTGAAATTGTGTTTATGTTTGCTGTCCATATATAGACAAAGACGTTTGTGGGTCTGTGCTAGTATAGAGGCTCTGGATAGATTCTTAGCCTACCCAGAAATTCTTTGGGGAGCTGCCATGCATGGTGTGCAGAATTCATCATAGCCCGTAGTTGCAGTGCTTCTTAACAGCTTGCACAGACCCTTTTCTCTACAGAAATCTGATATTTCTGGCTGCTACAGTGCAATACAGTTGGACTGTTGAATGCCAAGCTCCAAGGCTGCATCAAGGACTGAGAATCAAAGAAGGGTCTTCTTGCCGTTCATCCATTCCACTTTACTTGCCAATCAGTGCAGAAATCATCTCCATATTCTATACTCATAAGCTGTTAGAGGAATCTCTGTATCTAACTCACCATCTCATTTCACATAGGAGGATAATGAGCCTCAAATGAGGGGAAAAGATATATTTCAGGTATTCCTTTAATGACAGTAGAAGGGGGACAGTACCCTGGGCTCCAAACTCCACCTTTAGAACTCTCCCTTGCAGCATGACATGTATTATCTGTCATGTATGTCTTACCCTGACAAGTGCTCATCACAGAAATGTGATGCATATATGACAAAGCTAAGCTGCCCCAAGATGGAGGTTGGCAGATCTGGTCAGTGGTAGCTAAGACCAACCAGCACAGAACTGGTGACTGTCTCACTTGTATGGGCCATATCATAGCCACCCTGGCCAACAAATGAGAACCAGCCACATCCCTTAGGCAGCATACAGTGGAGAGGACCAAGGGAAGTACCATCCATTGCATCACATACTTGACAGAGTGTGATGACAATTAGCTTATGCAGTCCAGTTGCATCAGGAGTTGAAATCGCCCCAGAACTGAGGCTCCAGAATCCTGAATCTTCATCTCACCTCTGCTACTTACATGCTTTGAAGCCTCCGACAACAATACACTTCTTTTTTCAGGTTCTCAGCTTCAACATCTGATATAGGCAGAATAATGACCCCCTTACCCGCCTGGTATCCACATCCTAATCACTAGAATCTGTTAAGTTATCTTACCCAACAAAAGAGATTTTGCTGATATAATTAAGAGATTGGAGATATCCAGCTGGACCCAATATAAACACATGGGCCCTTGAAAATAACCTTTAGAATGGCAATCATCAAAAAGTCTACAAATAATAAATGTTGGAGAAGGGTGTAGAGGAAAGGGAACTCTCCTACACTGCTGGTAGGAATGTAAATTGGTGCAGCCACTATGGAAAACAGTATGGAGTTTTCTTAAACTAAAAATAGAGGTGCCATATGCTCTAGCAATTCTGAAAGTGAAAGTCACTCAGTCGTGTCTGACTCTTTGCGACCACATGGACTATACAGTCCATGGAATTCTCCAGGCCAGAATACTGGAGTGGGTAGCCTTTCCCTTCTCCAGGGGATCTTCCCAACCCAGGGATTGAACCCAGGTCTCCTGCATTGCAGGTGGGTTCTTTACCAGCTGAGCCACAAGGGAAACCCAAGAATACTGGAGTGGGTAGCCTTCTACAACAGATATTCCTGACCCAGGAATTGAATCGGATTCTCCTACATTACAGGTGGATTCTTTACCAACTGAGCTATCAGGGCATATATCTGGAAAAGATGAAAACTAATTCAAAAAGATACATGCACCCCATTGGCAGCACTATTTACAGTATCTAAGACATGGAAACAACTCAAGTGCCCATCAACAGATAATTGGCAATGTGATATGTATGTACAGTGGAATATTACTCAGCCATAACAACGAATGAAATAATGTAATTTGCAGCAACATGAATGGACCTAGAAATTATCACACTAAGTGAAATAAGTCAGAGAAAGACAAATATCACAATACCACTTATAGGTGGAATCTAAAAAATAATACAAAGAATTGTATACAAGACAGAAACATACTCACAGATACAGAAAACAACCTTATGGTTACCAAAGGGAAATGAGGGGAGGGGTAAATTAGGAGTATGGGATTAACTGATTAAAACTACACAAAATGGATAAACAACAAGGGTTTACTCTATACCACAGGGAATGACCTTCAATATTTTGTATTAACCAATAATGGAAAATAAGCTGAAAAATACATACTCTGAATCATTGTGTTGTATACCTGAAATGAACACAATTTTGTAAATCCACTATAATTAAAAAATAAGCCAATATAAAAAGCTCAAACATCAGAGAACCTTTCCTGGCTATGGTCAGAGGGATCTGTGACAATGGTAGGATGGTCAGACAGATTCGGTATTGCTGGCTTTGAAGGAGAAAGCGGCCACAAGCCAAGGAAGGTAAACAGCCTCTAGAAGCTGGAAAACACAGTAAATAATTCTCTAGAGCCTCTGGAAAGGAATGCAGCCCTAACAACATCTTTATCTTAGCCCAATTACATGCTTGTTGGGCTTTTGAATAAATTTGAGTTGTTTTAAATCACTAAGTTTGGGATAATTTGTTACAGCCACAGTAGAAAACTCATGTATGATCTTCAAGTCTGGAAGTCATAATGAATCAGCTATTTTAAAAGCTAATTCCTTTAGGGACCTGTTCTCCAACCCACCAGCACAGTCCTTGTTGAGGCTTCCCTCTCTCTCTCTCCTGGACTATTGTAGCACTTACCTCTCCGCTTGTTTCCTGCCATTAGCTTAACTCCTGTGAGCACTGTCCACACGTACCAGAAAGATCAGCCTTGAACATGTTTCTGGTCTCATCACAACCTTCTTAAAATCCTTCCCTAATTTATCATCTTCTGGACTGCTGGTTTTTTAATGTTGTCTGTATTTAGGGAGGGCATCCTGTCAGTGACGGCACAGAAGAATATGTAAATATGAAGAAACCCATCTTAGTAACATTTGTATATGCATGTGTGCTAAGTTGCTTCAGTCATGTCCGACTCTTTGCGATTGCATGGACTGTAGCCCACCAGGTTCCTCTGTCCATGGAAGTCTCCAGGCAAGAATACTGGAGTGGGTTGCCATGCCCTTCTCCAGTGGATCTTCCTGACCCAGGGATCGAACCTGTACCTCTTACATCTCCTCCTTGTGTATGCATAGACACACAAAAACTTACATGTAATTAACAGATTTGTGGATGCCTTGAAGCTCACTCATGGCCTCCAGGGTAAGGCACTTTGGTCACAAAGGTAAGTATAAATTTCTTCCTATGAGATAAGGATTTTGCCTACCTCTTCATCATATCCTTCTTAACACACATCATGCCCTCTGATATATTAAACTCCTTTTAGATGCCCAAATATGCCAAGCCAGTTTTGACCACCATGTTGTTCATCTGCTAGAATAATTCTTCCCCTCCACACTCATAACCCGACAGGCGAACAAACAGCTTTTCATTTTTGAATGCTCTTCTTAAAAGTCTTCTCTTTTCCTGACCAACATTTTACTCTTTCTCCACCTACCCCCTTTCTCCACCTATAATCGGCCACATCTTCCTCTGTGTCCTTCACAGCCTTCTAGACGCAGTCTATCAGCCATTCCACAACTTTGCTGCGCCCTTCTGTTCAAGCATCTCACCTTTTCTCCATCAGATGGTGCACCCTGGGTTGGGACGGGCAGAGGATAGGAACCCTTCCTGATCCTCTGAGCGGTCTACCGCCAAGCAGCGTTCACAGTAAGAGCCAGGAGCATGACTGTCGAGTCAGTGACTGGTTATGGAATTGACAGCTGCGTCAGAGTATTTCTTTAATGAACTCAACCCTTTCTCTTTGCGGTGCTGCGCCTTACAGGTCACCCAGCTTTGCTGTTTCCTAAGTGCTGGTCTTGCTGAACAAATCCACTTTAATTTCCGTATGGGACTGGGGCACGTGGGAATCCATTTGTTGCTATTCGTGTTTGATTCATTCAGAGTAACTAATCACCACCTTGACCAATACTGTACAGTTTTGTTCTCAATTTGTGGTTCCTTCTCACCAAGGATTATCTCTCCATTGACCAGGGTGTCTATTTTCTGCCAGGAACAGATCTATTATCTGGAACACCACACTGAGCTCCTGATGATAAAGTCATCCTGTGTTAACTGTGTCAATTTTGAGGATCTGAAAATGTGGCATAAAGAGCACTGAACTGGAGGTCAAAAGATCTGGATTCTGATTCACAGGGCCACCCACATCCCCGCAGACACATCACACATTTTTTCTTAGACTTAATCTTACCTGTACAATGGAAGAATTTGGAGTCAAAGCACTACAGGGCTTCTCTGGGTTGAAATTAATCATGTGTAAAGTCAATGTGTTTCCTACTAGTGATTAGGAAAACCAGAGTTCCAAAAATGATGTGAGTTTTCCAAAATTATTCAGAACATCAGAGGGAATAAATTTTAAATTTTCGCACACCATTCATTCATATGGTCAGTCTGTGTGTATTTTGGGGGTGTCTGTTATATGTCTGGCACTGTTGCAGAGGCAGATAATCTGAAAACGGAGGTGACCCTTGCCTGCTAGGGCCTCCCTGATGGCTCAGCTGGTAAAGAAGCTGCCTGCAATGCAGGAGACCTGAGTTCGATCCCCAGGTTGGGAGGATCCCCTGGAGAGGGGAATGGCTACCTACTCCAGTATTCTGGCCTGGAGAATTTCATGGACTGTATAGTCCATGTGGTCACAGAATCAGACATGACTGAGCGACATTCACTTGCCTTCTAGTGGCTGACAGTATAACGTGGGAATCAGTCATATGAACAAATATCCTGCAGTGTGAGAAGTGTCAAATTAGAGGGAATCTGCAAGTGCTTTGGGAAGGGAAAAGGAGGGACTGGCTGGGTGAGAAGCAGGTGGAGTCTACTGTTTTACAAAACCACTTCTCATACATCATCTATTGATCAGGAAGAGAAAAGGGTTCTTGTTTTTTTTGTTTTTGTTTTTAGTTTTCTCTAAAGTTTCTCTGCGCATGAAATGTAAAGTGACTTCAATAACTTCCTGAAGTCTGTGAGGGTGGTAAGGAGCAGATTCAAGGAAGGCAGAAGGGCTCTTTGGCTGCCTGGTGTGGCTGCACTGAAAACTGCCTCTTTTTGGTCAACAGCCCCAATCCTTAGACAAATTGTGATACAACATAAAGTCATCTGGATATTCATGTCTTGAGAGAGAGAAACCAGGTCTTATGTATCTTTGTATTGTGGAATTCTAGTGGGACCCCAGTGGTCTCTACCAGAAGAATTTGGGTGGGTCAAGGCATTTGTAATGGGCTGGTAACAATTTGCACAAGCACTTTGAAGAAAGGACAGAGCAAAATAAGTGTGGGTGAGAAGGGAGAGCCTAAGTTTTGTCTCAGAAGTTGGCCCTTCAACACGTCCCCATGGACAATTGCCAGAGCCTGGCACAAGCAGAAGGTGCAAGAGCTGTTTTCCATTAGAACTTCATGGGACTTCTGTGGGTCCTAGGTTACAAGGTATGGCCAAAGTTGACTGTGATATGGGGGCCTTGTCCTCACTTTCATGTGGAAAGCAGTGGCTTTGACATGCTGAGGCTGCAGAGGACATTGGCCCCTTCTGTGATTCAAGAGACGTCACAAAGGAGATGGTGCTGTTCAGAGTGGCTATGTCCAAATCTTGTGGGGTCACTCAGTGGTTGGCACCAGAGGAAAAGATACTTCTCTGACAAGGGAGCTGGTGGAGGAAGACTTGTCAAGGCATTTCACTGATCTGGGCCAAAATAAGACATATTCATGAGCCCCTGGGAGATGCTGTCTGAGGTGTGCAGAAGAAATCATGGCAGAACCTTTGGCAACTAGAGGCGAGTGAAACATGGGTTTCCTTTGCAACCTCAGCACCTATCACTGACCTGCCCCATGGCAGGAACTCGGTGTCTGCCCATCTGAATGCAGCATCCTTTCACCACGGCTCCTCCCCTCGCTCCATCGATAGGCACCCACTCTAGTCTCCCAGGGGCCTTGCCCTTTCATAGGTGGTTCTGAACTTGCTTCTCTTCTCCTCTATCATCTTCTCTCCTCTATCAGATATCTGGACTCCCATCTCTCTTTACATTTCAGTTTAGAACTTGGAATTCTGAAGGCATTGGCGGCTCAGTAGCTAAATTTGAGTATAGTAAATGCATACTGCTGAGTCAGTCCAACTTGCTACAAAGTTGAAATATCCTGGCTGCCACTGGCACAAGCTTGCTTTATCATCTGCATGCCTTCAACATTTTCCTTTGTTTCCTCAATCAGCAAACATAGAAAATGTGTTCAGTTTTCTGCTGCAGAAGCCCTTTGAGCTTTTGAACAATCACCTAGCAAAGGTCACTGAATAGAAGGGTACACAAGGAACTTGATGACTTAGTATTATTCATTCAACAAGCACTTATCAAGCCTCAGTAGAACCCCTGCTGCTGGGAGTTCTTCAGGGGCTTTGTACCTGAAATGCCTTAGTAGGTGCTTAGGTTCCTGACTTCCCGTATTCACAAGTGACCAAGTTTCTGGAAAATTCTTAAGATCTTTTTGGAATTGTAAATTTTCCCTTTGTACTAGACATGTCCGTACCATAAGTAACCTTTTATATTAGACGTTGACCTTCAGAAAGTATTTCAGTTCCACTTTTGAGTTTGGTTCAAGAATTTTTTTGCTTTTCCCCTCTCTCATTTGAGGTTATAGGGATTAAAGTGGAAAGACTGGCCACTTAAAGAAAGTCAGACCTTTTTCAATCAACCAACTATTCCTAGTTGGTTGTTACCTAATAAATCTAACATCTCATATAAATAATTATTGTTAAATTGGTTCTGAGACATGACTATGAGAGAGACCATGACTCAAGACCAAGGCATCAAAATCTGGAGCCAGTAAGCCTGAATTTGAATTCTGGTTCTTTATTATTATTATTATTTTATATTGGAGTATAGCCAGTTAACAAAGTTGTGGTAGTTCCAGGTGCAGAGCAGAGCGACTCAACCATACATATACATGTATTTCCCCCAAGGAGATCAAACCAGTCAGTCCTAAAGGAAATCAACCCTGAATATTCATTGGAAGGACTGATGCTGAAGCTCTGATATTTTGGTCACCTGATGTGAAGAGCCAACTCATTGGTAAAGACCCTGATGCTGGGAAAGATTGAAGGCAGGAGGAGAAGGGGGTGACAGAAGATGAGATGGTTGGATGGCATCACCAACTCAATGGACATAAGTTTGAGCAAACTCTGGGAGATAGTGAAGGACAGGGAAGCCTGGCATGCTGCAATTCATAGGGTCATGAAGAATAGGATGCAACTTAGTGACTGAACAACAACATTCTCGCCCAAACTACCCACCCATCCAGGCTGCCATATAACATTGAGCAGAGTTCCCTGTGCTATACAATAGGACCATGTTGGTTATCCATTTTAAATATAGCAGTGTGTACATGTCTATTCCAAACTCCCTAATAATCCCTTCCCCTCATCCGTCTCCCCTGTAATCATGTAGATTTCATTCTCTAAATCTGTGAGTCTGTTTCTGTTTTGTAAATAAGTTCATTTATATCATTTATTTTTAGTTCTGCGTATAAAGGATATCATATGATAATTTTCTTTCTGTATCTGACTTCACTCAGGATGTCAATCTCTAGATCCACTCATGTTGCTGCAAACGGCATGATTTCATTCTTTTTCATGGCTAAGTAGTATTCCATTATATATATATATATATATGTACCACATCTTGATCCATTCATCTGTCAATGGACACTTGAGTTGCTAGATTTAAGTTCTTGTTCTGCCACTTAACAGTTATGTGACTTTGAGCCATTTGTGTAAACTCTTCCTGCCTTGTTTTCAACTGAAAACTGAAGGAGATAAAGTATTGATGTATTTCTCAAAAGAAGGTTTTGAGGATTGAGTTCATTCATGGAAAGTTATTGGAAAAATACCTGAATGGTAGTAATTCCTATATTTGCAAATTATAGCAGTATAATGGTTGCTAGTAATAGAAGATGTATGAGTGAAAGTAAGATACAGTTGCACACTAATACAGAAAAATTTCTATGGCTTATATCAGATACAAACTAAACTTTTTTCTGCATAAGAGAATTTACTGGTAAGTGGCAAATTCTCCAGTGATAAAAATATCAAAATTAACCATCTCCCTTCACTGTGTCTATGTACTTCAAACTATCTTCTGAGGACTAATTCAACTTTCCAGGTATCTTAACATTAGGAAAGTGGTATTGATATGATGGACAACAGGAGGACTCTGGCCACAGGAAAGTGGTAAATTGCATTTTAAAATCAATCTTGTGTGAAATTAGTATCAGCATGCCACTGAAAATCTCTCCTTTTTAGGTGTTCTGATAAGATCATTTTCTGGACTTCTAAGACCCTAGACCATGGTGGATTTGTGAAAATAGTGCTCTTCTGGGAGTTCATTACCAGCCTTGCATGGGACCATTGCTTGTGTTTCATCGTGTGCTAAGCACTTTCATTGCATTTAGATTTCAGTGGGTCACACTTTAATTTTAATGGAATCTCTAAGCTCTCCAGTCCTTAATGAAATAATACTTTTTTGTGGTAGGCATGCTTCAGAAGGCAGAACTGGAAGCTCCAGAAGATTAGAGGCTATGAACGTCTTATCAACCTTGCAGAATGTCAGACATGTAGTGGGCACTCACATTTGTCACATAATTTCATGTATTCTCAATGATTTTAACATAGCCTCCCAGAAAGAACTGACCTATATCCTCCTTTTATAACCAATATGAACAAAATGTAATTAAACAATCTGCATGTTCTCATACACTGCACACAGCTCTATTCTGAAAACCCACTTAAACTCCCAGGATGCTTTCAAAAGAGGGGGTACTTCTTTGCCCATATTCCATTTGTCACACGTTCAAATCACTTTAATCTACCACTAGTGGTGGAGAAGGTCATGAAATATCTCATTCCACAAAGGCAATTTAAACGAAAGAAAAGCCCAGATAGTATATTTCGAATGAGAGTGATTCTGATGTCTATTTTGAGGAGAGGGTCATCTCAAGGTCAGAAGACAATCTACAGAATTGCCAAAAATGAGAGAGAACGCTTCCAGATTATGGCCAAAGCATGTCCTGTTTGAGATGCCCTTAGAAGTCTGGGCCCTCCGGTTGAGTTGATCAAGGGCAGAGTTCATTTCAAATGTGGCATTTTTTCCAACATGAAACCATAAAAGTACCCAGATTCCTTTGAGTCTCAGAATCCACTTGGGAAAACCAGCCAGAGCAACTACCAGGGGAATTAAAAGCATTTTTTCCCCCTCTGCACTTTATATAAACAAAGTGAACATCTTTGTTTCTTTCAATGATTTTTACCTTGAGTTTTATTTTATATAATATTAACACAATTACTTGCTTTATGTTTGTTAGCCATCTTTAAGCAAGTATTTCCTGCTGCTTTATTTTCAGAGGAAATTTTGTTTTGTATGTTTCCTAAAAATGACAAGTGGCTAGATTTTTCAAATACAATGTAAGGGTATCTCTTAAAAGTGAGTTCAACACGTTCATATCCATGGTGTTTATTAAGTTGGGATTTGTTTGTTTCATATGTTTTGCTTTCATTTCACTATTATTTCTAGTTGCTTTTCCCTCTGTTCTGTTCTTGCCTCCTTTGTCTTTATCAAGTCTTATTTACCCCTGTATTTTAAAATACATGTTCTACTTGTTTGAATAAGTTCATTTACTTGTCTTCTAGTGGTTAACTAATATTAGATTCCTAATATCATTATTAATAAATAATTTACACACCCTAAATTTTATCCATTTAATATGTACAACTCAATGGTTTTCCTATATTTTTAAAGTTAATGCCACCATCATCCCCATGATCTAATTATCAATATTTTTACCACCACATACACACACAAAAAAACCCTTGTTCCCAATAGCATTCTATCTCTCCCCTTTCCTAGCCCTAGGCAACCAACTAATCTACCTTTTTCTCTGTATATTTGCCTATTCTGAATATCGAATAGTATACTGGATAGTAAATATCCAGTATAATGTTGAACAGAAATGGAAAGAGTGGCCATCCCTGTCTCATTCCTGATCTTAGGGATAAAGGATTGAATCTCTTACCATTAAGTATGATGATAGCTGCTGGCTTTTCATAGATACTGTTTCAGATTAAGGAGGTTCTTTTGTATTCTTCATTTTTAAAGCATTTTTATCATAAAAGGCTGTTAGATTTTTTTCAAGTGCTTTTCCCTTGCATTTTTTAATATTATTACAAAATCTTTGCCCTTTATTTTATTAATGTAGTGTATTCCATTGACTAATTTAGGGATGTTAAACCAGTCTTTCATTGTTGGGATAAATCTCACTTGGTGAAAGTGTATGATCCTTTTTAAATGGTGTTGTATTAAACAGTGCTACTGTGTGTATGTATACATATATAGATAGATAGATAAAAAGAGAGGGGGAGAGAGAATTTTTGCCTCTTTTGTGTCTCCTTTGGGCTTCCATGATAGCTCAGTTGGGAATAGATGTGAGAGTTGGACTATAAAGAAGGCTGAGTGCCGAAGAATTGATGCTTTTGAACTGTGGTGTTGGAGAAGACTCTTGAGAGTCCCTTGGACTGCAAGGAGATCCAACCAGTCAATCCTAAAGGAAATCAGTCCTGAATATTCATTGGAAAGAATGATGCTGAAGCTGAAACTCCAATACTTTGGCCACCTGATGTGAAGAACTGACTCATTGGAAAAGACCCTGATGCTGGGGAAGACTGAAGGTGGGAGGAGAAGGGGACGACAGAAGATGAGATGGTTGGATGGCATCATCGACACGATGGACTTGAGTTTGAGCAAGCTCTGGGAGATAGTGATGGACAGGGAAGCCTGGTGTGCTGCAGTCCATGGGGTCGCAAAGAGTCGGACACGACTGAGTGACTGCATTGACTGACTGTGTCTCCTTCATTGGCAGGCAGATTGATTACCATGAGCCACCTGGGATGCCCACATATACATATATCCCCTCCCTTTTGGACTTCAGAAAAACTTGAATGAGCATTTTGGTCAACCCAATACAATCTACACTGAAACAACTAACATATTTGGTTTAGCAGGGGGGGTATTTCTTTTACTCATCATTGCTTCATGCACCTCTTCTCTCCCTCCTGAATTAGTTTTTCTCCTTCCTATAAGACTGCCTCTAGTAACTTTTTTTTTTTTTTTGCAATTTTGGACCATAAGTTTTTCTGAGTCTGTGTATCAATGCAAATATCATTTTGCTTTGACTCTAGAGTCAAATTTTGACTGGCCACAGAATTCTAGATTTGAAGTAATTTTCAGTGAGAACTTCTAAGTTTTTTTAATATTAGCTACTTTCAAATATACAATACCTGATTGTTAATTAGTCATCATACTGTAAATTCCATCCCCAGAACTTATTTATCTTATAGCCAGAAGTAAATACCTTTTGATCACCTTCACCCATTTCCCCCACATTTTACCCCCTGCTCTGGCAATCACCAATCTGATCTTTGTTTCTAGTTTCACATATCAATGAGATCACACAGCATTTGTCTTTCTCGGTCTGACTTATTTCAGTTCCTTATTCTTTTTTTGCTGCATTCTAAGAGAATACCTGGGTTCAGTCTTCCAGCTCGCGAATTCCCTTTTCGATTGTGTCTCTTCTACCATTCGACTGATCTACTGCTTTTTTCTTTTTGCTCACTGTCTAGCTTTCTAATTTTTAAGATCTCTAGCTGGTATTTTATGGATATAGGTCCTTTTACCTCTGACTCTGTGATTTTAATTTTCGTTATTCTGCGGTCCTGTTTTGCTTATTCCCATCCTTCTGAATTGCTGGCTATAGGCTCTGGATTTAAGTTTACTGTTTTGTTATTTTTTTAATTGAAGTATAGTTGATTTATAGTATTGTACCAACCTCTGCCATACAACAAAGTGATTCAGTTATATACATATATACATTCTTTTAAAATGTTTTCCATTATGGTTTCTCACAGGATATGGAATATATTTTCCTGTGCTATTATGCAGTAGGACCTTGTTGTTTATCCATTCTAAATGTAATAGTTTGCATCTATCCACCCCAAACTCCCAGTCCATCCCTCTCCCACTCCCTGCCCCCTTGGCGCCCACAAGTCTATTCTCTATGTCTGTGAGTCTGTTTCTGTATGGTAGATGGGCTCATTTGTGCCATATTTTAGATTTCACATATCAGCGATACCGTGTAGTGTTTGTCTTTCTCTGTCTGACTTACTTCCTTTAGTTGATAATCTCTAGTTGCGTCAATGTTGCTGCAAATGGCATTATTTTTTTTTTTATGGTTGAGTAGTATTCTACTGTATATAGTATCACGTCTTCTTTATCCATTCATCTGTTGATGAACATTTAGGTCGTTTCCGTGTCTTGGCTACTGTGAATAGCGCTGCTGTGAATGGAGGGGTGCATAGATCTTTTTCAATTATAGTTTTATCTGGGTATAGTCCCAGGAGTGGGACCACTGGATCATATGGTAATTCTATTTTTAGCTTACTGAGGAGCCTCCCTACTGTTTTCCACAGTGGTTGTACCCACTGCAAGTTGGCTGTTTTTCCATCATGGTGCCAACATCTCTCAATTATTGGTAAGAGTGGATTGTGCATCCCTCTTTGCAGCTGAGTTTCTCTGTTTGGCTGTGCTTTATATGTTCACATAGCTTGTCTGCACGGAGGCGTGGGACACACTTCCCGAAGTAATCTTGCTCTTTGCAGTGAGGTCTGGAGAGTGGTGAGAGCTGTCTATGGATCGCTTCATGTGATTGTCTTCTGGGTGTGGAAGCTCTCCTTCCTCCACAGGTGCAGTCAGCCTCTTGTGATCCTGCCTACTTTTCCAATCCAGCTTCCCCACCACAGCTCTTCTACCTGGAGGCAAACACCCCAGTAGTGACCAGCTGCCCTGGGGGAGGGAAAAGGAGTCAGACTGATGTGCCAGACAGACCAGGTCCGCCACTCCAGGTCTTCTCCTCTTCTCTCATTCTACCCCTTCGGGGCAAGTAAGAAATTTTCAATAGAACTTCCTCTCTGCCTCTTGGATTATAGTTTCCGTTTTTCTACCAGTTCCACCTACTTCCTGCTTTCAAAGGATTTTTCACTGTTCCTGGACCCACTGAGGGCTTCACTACTTGGCTTGAGGCCTCATTTGAAATTGATTTTTTTCTTTTATATTTTTCTATAATTTTTAGGGATTCATTATGGGAGAGGAGGTGGTAGCCAAGTTAAGACTGTCATCTCGTAACCAAAATGAATGGCACTTTATTGGAACACAGACTTCTGTGGCCATCACCATCTTCCTTGTCCAGTTGAATTCTCCGATTGAGAGGAAGAGATGAAGGGGGAGAGAAAGAGAGAGAGAGAGCAAGAAAGATAACTTGGAGAGCTGTTTGAGACTCATTTGAGGAAGGGGCATCTCTTAAGGAGCTCAGGGCTGTTTATCCTATCTCCACGTCCTGTAATGACAGGTGCCACCTGCAGCAAAGGAACAAAGAGGGTATTCTTCAGAAGGATGGGATAGAATCAGAAGCTCAGCTATAGACAAACCCCAGCTGGCTTCTTTTTACCCTGTCAATAAAAGGCCCTGTGCTTGCACTGTGGCTCCATTATCCCTCCAGCATCAAAGCCAGGACAGGCTCCTCCTCTCTCGGATGCTGACTGCAGCTCTTCAGCTGAGCTCTGCTTCCTGGTGCAAATGCACCTGCACACACTCCACATGTTCTTTGAGTGTCTTCTTCTTCTTTCTCCGGGCTCACCAAGGGCAGCAAGACATTTCTTCCAAATGAGTCGTTTCAGAGCTGACATGGTGTCGGAATTTCCAGCTTGCCCCAAGATTATTCTTTTCCTCTAATCTCTGTCTTGATTTTTAATTTTTCTTTCTTCAATATGCCAAAATAGCCACGGGTAAGCATTCACTGAGGAGATTTTATGTACTAGTCGTCCTGGGTAAAGAGGTCAGGAAATCCCTAGCATTCCCAGAGAGTCACCATGGTCTCCCTAGAGGATGGAAATGCACAAATGAAGTGGGGTCTACAGTGTTTTCTGTTGAAAAGCCTCTCTCCATCTTCTGGTTACAGAAAGCCTCGTCCCTCTGGAGATGTGTTCCTCCCTTACTCCAGGTAATTTTGAAGAGATCAGTGATCATAAGTTTTGCCGTGGTTATGCTACCCAGGCTTGCTCAAATATATCCTCCATACTGGGGACCAGGGGTTAGCCCTGGAGGTGATTGCATGACTCATATCAGTCCATTTGCGTTCTTCTTGAGGATTAACATACAACACAGCAGTGAGAAAGGAGCTCTGTTTTCCTAGTTCGAGTTCCATCAGCTGGGATGATGGGACCTTGAAGCTACCTCAATACACATAACCTTCCTCCCCGTCACTTTACATGGAAGATGCTCATCCACATTAAAGAAAAAAAATGTGGCCAGTGTCAGGGAAGAGGCTTCCCAGGTGGCTCAGTGGTAAAGAATCTGCCTGCCAATGCAAGAGATGCAGAAGACACATGTTCAATCCCTGGGTTGGGAAGATCCCCTGGAGAAGGGAACAGCTACCCACTCTAGTATTCTTGCCTGGAAAATCCCATGGACAGAGAAGCCCAGTGGGCTACAGTCCATGGGGTCTCAAAGAGTTGGATGTGACTTAGTGACTGAGCATGCATGTCAGGGGAGAAGAGACGAGAGGGGGCGCTAGACGGGGATGGAAAGAGAGGGAGGGGGAGAAAGAGAGGTGTGAAGACACTATGTGAGGTCTTACATCCATCCACTCAAGTCTCTTCCCTTGCCTTCCCACCTGCTCTCTAATTATACATTGTTTCCCAAACATTCCACATTTGCCTTCTGTGAGTCTTTGCACCACATGGTTTATACCATGGGGAAAGCTTTTTCAGTCCCTTCTCTTCTTTTGTTCCTGGGAAATATCAAAGCCCAAATATCCCCAATTCCTCCTCATACAGTTGGTCTCTGGCCCCCTTCCCTCACCCCCAAACACTTTGAACAGACTACTAGAATACCATGGAATTCTTTGTCATAATTACGTGTTTTACATCTTTTTCCTCCACCAGACTGTGAGTTATTTGCGGGTAGGAATTGTGTCCAGTCATCTCTAAGTTCCCGGAGCCACAAAGGGTCTGGGCAGAGAGCAGAGTGCCTTGGTCACTGAATGCCCCTGGAACTGACTTTCCCATGGGAGGAATGGGTGTTTGTGTAGGTTAGGAAGGAAGGTGGTTCTTCTAGAAAGATGGGTCCCTCCTGCCAGAAAACCATCCATCTTTGTCTCCTGGATCTTTTCTTTGTCAGAAGTTCTCTGACCCACAGGAGCAGTGAAACAGAACCCCTATTCTAGGGGAAATGGCTGCCTTTGGGCATCAGGAAGGGGTTGAGGGAGGTCTTGTATGCCATCTAGGAACAGGGGGCCACTGAAGGACTTTAATCAAGGGTATGTAAATTACGGTCAGGTAATCTAGAAAGACCATCAGATGGCCATGTGGGGACCAGGCTGAGGCTGAAGACTGCAAAGCCAGAAAGGAACCAGTGGAGAGGCTTGGGTCCAGGAGGGGGCTGGTGAGGGCTTGGATGGTGCCGTGGGGCTGGAGAGGAGGGGCCCAAGGCCGTCCTATTCATTCCTTCTCTCCTGATCCCCTCAGCTGTGCAGCTGAGACTTCCTCCCTGGCGGCCTTCATCCCTGGCATCCCATTCTTCTCTGTCTTATCTGAGAGCCCCAGAATGCCTCTAAATCAGGAGAGAACGATGCTGTCTCCTTGCCCCATAGAATCCTTGGGAGTTACATCTTTGTCAGCACTTCTGCTTCCAGCTCCCATCGGATCGGTTAATGTTTCTTTTATGAAGCGAGGACACCTGATTTCTGTCAGTGCAGGGCTTAAGACTGCCTCGTCAGCACTGTCTTCCTGGCTGGCCATATCAAATAGACAGAGCAAGAAAGCAACGGAACCGGTGATCAGATTCCAAGGCGATGGTGCCAGGCCTACATGCTGCTTGTGAGAGCGGAGCTCAACGGAACTAAGGGGTCCCGTGGAGGGAAGATGATAAGTTACAGCCAGCTGGGGCTGGTGTTCAGCTGGTGTGGGGAAAGTGGAGGGCCAGATGCGGGTTACTTGGCCATTGAGACAAGCCCTTTCCTTGGTCTGGTCTCAAATTCTCATCTTTAAGGAGTGAGTGATCATGGAATCCAGGCTCTTCTAAGTCTGGACTAAGGGATGCAAGGGGTCTCTTCATTGTTACAATCTATGACAGCCCCAAGAGCTAACGCAATCCTCGTTCTGCCCGGAAAATCCTTCCTCCCTCTCTTCTTTTCTCTGTCTCTCTCTTTTATTTACCAAATAAATTCAGCAAGTCTCCTCCAAGCCCCTACTCTGTGCCAGGCCCTGTGTTCAGAGCTATGGATACAAAGATGAATAAGAGATGTTTTGATTTTTAAGGAGATTATGATCTAGAGAGACTTAAAAACAGAAGCAGATAATCACCGTCAAGTGACAAAGTCAGGAGCAAGGTGAAGAGGGTTACAAAGACCAGAGTTATTACCGAAGGATTCTGTTTCATTCATCCTTCAGGTATCTGGCATTTTTCCTGGAATACAGATTAGGTCCTCAATAAATGAATGAAGCGACATGTTAGCTGGACCTGTAGGATGAGTCAGTGTTTCCCAGGTAGAGAAGGTAAGGGGAGAGCATTCCAAATACATGGAACTGTATGGGTCAAGACCTGAATGCATGAAAGAGATTGGCTGACCCTGAAAATAAGCAGTTCTATGTCCCTGACCCACAGGGCCCTGTAGAGACCTCTGAGGAGAAGAGATTGGAGAATTAGATAGAAGGGGCACTATAGACAATCTTTAGTGCCACAGCAGAGACCTTGGGCTTGGTCTGTGGCAGTGAGGAACCACTAGAGGTGCATGATAACAACTTCTGAAAGATTATTCTGGGCTTGCTGCAGGTGGACTGGGGCAGAAAGTGCCCCAGGTAGAGAGGCTGGTGAGAAGACCTTCTCCACGCTGGTGCTACTCTTGGCTTAAAGCCCACAGGATGAATATGGCAGCTTTAAATCTGGATTCTTCTCCACTTTAACAGACTAGGTTGAATCACTGACTTCTGGAGACCCTGATGAGGGAGAAGCAGATCATTTGGGGGACACTTTGACCTAATATCCCTGCAGACTGAATATGGTAGGAACTCAACTGACATCCGGTCAGAGACCAGAGAAAACACAAAAGCACTAACCATTTGAAATTCCCTGACTCACCCTTCCCCAGTCTCTCCTAATCTAGAGCTGATTAATTAACAAGAAGTATATCCTCTCCTTCACTGACATGTAAAATGTAAAAATTCATGTTGCAATGTGGCTAAAGACAAATCGAAGCAATCAGATACTGCCAACCTCATAGAGTAGCACTGACGTGTTTAAATCTCTGAGGTGGTTGGTGTCGGGAGCTGAGGACCAGACAGAGGGGATGATCTGGCTGAGGTTCCTCAGCAAGTTAGTACCTGAAGCAAGATCAGAACTTGGGCCTTCCGGCTGCCAGGCAAATGGTTTCCCCAGTGACACAAGGACCTCTGCCTGCATCACCAAAGAAGAGTTGAATCAATTGTGTCTACTTTGAATCAATTGTGTCTTCCTAAGCAGATATGGTCAGGCTTTTAGAGACAATGAAGCCTACATTTCCCTAGAGGTTCAGCCTCCCAAGGCTTCACCATTGGGCTGACTCATTTCCTGTAAGTAGGGTCACTTCCCTGTTTAAAAACCTTGGTTGTCCACAGGGGAAGCTCCATCTACTTAGAGGCATCCGAGGCCTTTCATCTTCGTGTCTTTCCTTTCTCTCCAGCTTCACCTCTCACTTTTTCTCAAATGCATTCCGAGCAGGACCGCAGTGGTCCTCAACCCAGGCAACATTTTGTCACGTGGGGAGCTTTTAACAAAAAAGACTGTGGTTCAGACCATAGCTCTAGGAATGTGAAGAGTGGATCTAAGACATCTGTATGGTTTCTATTAACCTATGAACAACCAGAGTGAGAACCACTGTTCACCCAAGCTAACTACTGTCTGTAATCCAAACCTGTCTCACCCTCTCTGGGGTTTGGGCAAGGATTCCTTATTCTGCCGTGACTCTCCTTCCAAACCGCCAACGTGAACCTCTCCTTTTGCTGTGAACCTCTGCACACACTTTGCACATCACTGCAGCATTTACCTTCCTTTTGTGTCTTTTGTGCACCCTAAGGATACTGTGGCCTCTATGAGGAAGATGCTATTCTATTTATCTGTTTCTTCCTTGTCAAAATTACAGGACCAGGCATATAGCAGGTGTTTGGTAAATCACTGTAGTCTAAATAAGATTTTCTGAGCCCCAGAATGACCTCTGTTTAGAAAGCCACTCCTATTCCTAGGATGTTGAGTCTCATGGGATAGAGCTTCATTCTGAGTGATCCCCAGGGTGCTGTGTCCTAGCAATTGGTCTTTTACATCTTCTCTCTCCAAGGAAGGGGAATAATCAAAGAACTTCTACTCAGTTCCTACTGAAAATGGAAGGGTATCTCACCTTTATGTGACTAAAAAAAAAAAGACGTGAGATTATTTAGACACAGACCTTGGTTGGAGATGTATTCCACTTACTAAGTGTATGACAAATTACAGAGAGTGTCTAAACCTCTATGGAATAATATATAAAGAGCCCCATACATTGTCTTCTATTTTAGGGTTCTCTAGAGAAACAGAAGATTGATTGATAAATTAATAGATATAGGTAGGTTTATTATAAGGAATTGGCTCATGTGATTACAGAGGCGGAGAAGTCCCAAGATCTGCAGTTGCCAAGCTGGACACCCAGGAAGGCCAATAGTGTGAGTTCTAGCCTGAAAGTAAGCAGGTTTGAGACTCAAGAAGTACTGACGTTTTGATTTAAGTCCAAAGGTAGGAAAAGAATGATGTCCCAGCCCACACAATCAGGCAGGAGATCCTACTTACTCAACCTTCTTTTATTTTTAAAAAATTTTTTTGGGAGTAGAGTTGATTTACAATATTGTGTTAGTTTCAGGTGTACAACAAAGTGACTGTGAACATATACTTATATTCCCTCTTTGTTATATTCTTTAACCACATAGGCCATTACAGAGTATTGAGTAGAGTTCTCTGTGCTGTCTTTTTGTTCTGTTCAGGCCTCCAATTGATTGGATGTGGCCCATCCACATTAGGGAGCACAATCTGCTTTATTCAGTCTTTGACTCAAATGTTAATCTCATTCACCCTTGTGGACACAGAAGAGTTTGAGCAAATGTCTAGGCATCTTGTGGCCCAGTCCAGTTGACACATAAAATTAACCATCATACCTGTCATAGTGTAAATTTTCCATGTGTGTGAATTCCTTTTTTTTTTTCAGAAAATACAGTTTCAGATATGTTGCTCTCTCCTGTCCCCTCTTGAGTAGAGTCTCTGCTATCTTTTCTCACTGTCCCTCCCATCTTCCCCCTGTCCTTCCCTCCCTCTTTGTCTCTCCCCTGACTCTGCCTTTTTCCTGTCTCCTTCTGACTTTCTTCCTCTGTCTCCAGGCTGGTTTGCTCAGGATTTAACCCAGGAAAAAGAGTGAATTCCTCTGGCACTTTCCACCTGTGTCTTTCGGGAATTCAAGGAGCATTAAAGCAAGTGGGGAGAAGAGTCTGCTCCCCACTTTGGCCAGAGTCTAGCACCCTAGCAGCAAGGGCTGGGTCTCTCTGTGCTGGGGAGAAAGGCAGGGAAGCAGAGAAGTGAGGCCTCTGACATAAATACTGTGCAGTGTGTTTTTATTACCGCATAATCCATGCTTGTGCCACTTGTTCGCATACCGCCAGTTAATGGAAACCTCATGTTCTCCTGCTCTGGCCCATCTTGTGGTTAACTCTTGCAGGGCTGGGGTATGCACCCAGGCCAAAGGAAATCCTTTCCAGAAGGAAGCCGGGTTATCAGACAGGCAGGCGCTGCCTCACATGTTGAAGGAAGTCACCATGGAGTGCGGTTAATGATAAAGGCAGGAATGTGGCAGGCAGGCACTCGTCTGGACCTCACTGTGGAGCTGCCGGTGAAATTCCACAGGACGTCTGGTGCGCTCATCGCTGGGAACCTCGGCTACCTTGGGATTCGTGCAACTGGCTGCTCCTGGCGTGCCGCTCACTCTCTTGGAGCTTTGATTCATGTGGGAGAAAGGTTTGAAGAATCCACACACACCAGCATAAAACAAATGCATGGCAGGAGGGCCGTGTGTTGCAACAGAGCGTGTGCTGTGAGTTTGTGCAAAGGCTGTGGTGTCTCTCTTTCCAAAGAGAAAGCCTCTAACTCCGCCTGGGTTGCCAGTAACGGCATCCAGAGAAGGGGATATTTGATCTTGAAGGTCTTGATGAACAAAAGAGATGTTTTTAAAATCAGGCAAGTAAGGGGAGAGGCCAATTCTGTGCCTCCGATGCCAAGAAAGCAATGTGTAGAGGGTCTAGAGTTCTCTCCTTATGCAGAGAAGGAGGCAGGGCTTGTGACGTGGTTAAAGGCGCCATACTGCCTTCCGACTCCAGCCTTCTTGATAGCTTGTGACCCAGTTTTATAACCTCTGCTTTTGTTTCCTCTCGGTAAACTGGGGGCCAAAATAGTGTCTTCTCAGAGACTGCTCTGAAGTGTATCTGATGAAATGCTTCCAGCACTTAGCCCAGTTCCTGGCATGTTAAAGGCCTGAACTCACATTGACTATCATTAGCATCAGGGAACAAAGGACAGTTTGGAATGGTAGGAACACATGTTGTTTGGGGACCATGGATAGACCCAAGGTTAGTCTGGGACCAGATGGTGGAGGAACTGAAGGCTGTACTAAGGATTTGGACTTGATCTGGTGTGTCATGGGAAATCACTGGAGGTTAATTCATTCAAATACTGTCCTCCAGTTGGTTTCCCTTCCTGGAATATATCCTTTCCAGGAAGTCTTTTTTTACTTTCTCGTCAAGGATCCAAATAGTCCTGGGTCACTAATACCCATCACCTACCATAAAGAAGCATCAGCCACCATAGCTCAGACCACACTTTCCACACTGTGTCCTCAGACCTTGTTCTGACACTTTAGCTCCAGGGCATCAGATTCAAGAGACCTCATCTGAGTTTTCCTTCTCGTCATTGCTGCTGAATGTCCGTGATTTGCAAAACAAGGACAAGGAACTGGGTCTGACTCTCTCCAAAGTTCTAGGCCCCAAAGGAAAGTTTGTAAAACAATGTCTCCTTTGTCCTAGTTAGGATGAGTTGCTTGGCAGGTGAAAAACCCTGGAAATTTGCCACAAAGTGGCCATGTGACCTGCAAGTAACACTGATGGGATTTGAGCAGCAGTCACCAATGGAGGCTGCTGGCCTGTTTGTGGGGTTATCAGGGTAATGGATCCTGGCATTCTGCTCACACCATCTTTACAAACGTCACTTTCACTTTATTGTACATTAACCCCAATCTCTTCACAAGCTCCAAAATAAAACTTCTTTGCAAACAACTGAAGTCCATCTGCTGCACTATTAAAAATACCCTAGTATGAAAATACTTAAGCATTAGAGAAATCCATGATCAGAGATATTACGGTGGATCCACCTGAACATGCCTGCCTTTGATTGGGAGAAATCAGCCTTTCTTTCTGCCGTAGGTGGGAGATTTATTACCACCCCCCACTCCCATGGTAACGAACCCCAAATTCCCAAGAGTGATCAAATTTCAAATATTGCAGGCTATTATCCAGGGTGGCTCAGACAGTAAAAAATCTGTCTGCAATTCAGGAGACCTGGGTTGAATCCCTGGGTCAGGAAGATCCCCTGGAGAAGGCAATGGCTACCCACTCCCGTATTCTTGCTTGGAGAATTCCATGGACAGAGGAGCCTGGTGGACTATAGTCCATGGGGTGGCAAAGAGTCGGACATGACTGAGCGACTGACACAAGTGTCCTTATAAGCCCATATATGAATGGAACTCAGCTTATCAGCTGCTGATAGGTTGATTCTCTAGTTGGGAATGAATGAATGACCCAATGAGTGATTACCAGATAAATGTTCTATATCCCCATTTAGTGCATGTGGATTTTATTCACCTCTGTTTCTATCCCTTGATCAATTACCCTCCTTTGAGAGAAATAACATTTTCCCACATTATTGCTAACAGTCTCTAGGTTGGGTCTCACTTCCTCCTCTAAAAGAGCAACCCCCGGCAGCGAGTATTTAAATTAATCCACCTCCACTGCCATACCGTGCAGCCCATCTATCACAGCAATTTGTGCAAATGCCACTCTAGTATCCAGCTCTATGTATCATGTATTTTGAGATTGCACAGTTCCTGAGGCCTTTGTAAAGCAAACCTTTCATGAATAAATCAGGAAATACCCTGATGCATGCTTTATGTAGAGGAAGATATTCTATTTAGGTCACGCAGGGAAGTTCTGCCAAGTTTGCTAAAATGAACAAATCCCCTGAGTGCAGTCTACCTCTGCACAATTCCGAAACACAAGCAAGTCTCTCCCAGGCCCCCGCGGCCATGCTCTGTCAACACTGAAGACTCCGGGTCTATAAAGTATTAGTTTGATCACCTGAGGCTCCAAACACTTTCAAGTCAGGAGCCAGGCTAGGGGTTCTGCTAGTCCATGGGAAGAACTTTGCAAATGGAAAATTTGTCCACTGTGGTGCCTGGGGCAATGGGGCTTCTGCAAGTGAAGGAGGAAGGAACTAGAAAAATTACAGTGAGCTTGTTGTCCCGGCTTGTTTTTTGAATCCACTTAAGAAAGTCCCTGACTTTGTTTGAGTCCAAAGCATTTCAGTGGACTCTTTTGAGCCTCCCAGAACAGAGGATGTGGCCTAGTGAGCCCTCCCCTTTAGCAATGGAAATACTCCCGATAAGAATAAGGATTTCCAGATTTGCAGCCAACTTCGAATTAGGGTTATCTGGGGTAGAAGAATGCAGAACAAAATGTTGACTGATTCCCTTTCCTTTGAACAAGGGCAGCCAGGCCCACCCCCTTTTGCCCAGAAAAAGCTGTATGAGATTAGAAGACCCAGTCTGAAGAAACATACAGAGCACTGACTTGGATTCTGGGTGGTGAGAACGTGGAGAAGTCACAATGTCATTAAGAAGCTTGTTTGGATGGGGTCTGATGTTTGCTTTCTAGGTTCCCAAATTTATCTTGGACAGGGCAATTTTACACCAGTCAGCCACTTAGGGACTGATTTCTTCTAACAAAAGTCAAAGGAAAGAAATTCAAAACAAGTTAACACTGTGGTTAGCAGCATATCAGCCCATACCCTGATATATTATAGAGTCAAAAGATAATCCAAAGGTTACCTGTGAGTAGATTCAGGACAAAGAGACTTAGTTCTTACTGATGTCCCTAATTTGAGAAGTTGCCTTTTCTGCAGCATTACCCCTTTGGTTATGTTGAATATTGAAAGACCATATCCTCTCTCTTTCCAGTACTCCCTTCCAAACATCTGTCTTTGGTTGAAGCTGTTTTCCAGAGATTTGATGACGCCAGCTTTAGACACTTGGACTATGCTGAGGGCATGCTTTAAGGGTCTCAAATCTCTTTAGCTTCCATTGCCATTCATTGCCAAGGTCAAAAATGTACATTTAGTTGTTCACAGTCCTTTATAGCTTGATGTACTAATATTTACCTTCTGAAAGTGTCACTGATTTCCAAGTCCTTAGAAATACTACTTTCATCCTGTTAAACCACTCGCATGATTGATTGCCAAGTTTGAGTCCAGCCTCATTCCTAACAGGCTGAGTGAACTCAATCACATTTCTTCATAAAATGCTGACTGAAATATACGTTCCCTTGTCTTGGGAGAAGGACCATTTGAAAGAATTTGTATCAAAGCACAATGTGAATGGTAAGTTGCAATACAAATAGGAAGTGATTTTGCTGAAGCGTTTTCAAAGAATGAGTCTGGGTTCTCCTTTTGTTTCCTACTGCTTTCTGCAGTGTCTGGCATATAGTAGGAAATCAGTAAGTTTGCCTGTTGCTTGTTGATTGCCTTATAAATGGGAGCCTAAGTATGGGGACCAATTCTCTAAGGAAGAGGAAACAGGAAAGGACTTAGGAGAATGGACTTGGTTTGCTTGTTACAAAAGTCATGTAAGCGCAAAAGGTAAAATTTAGAAGATACAAGAAAATAGCAAGAAGAAAATTAGGCTACTTCATATTTGCAACCTGTTAGCATTTTTCTGGGCCTGAAGCCTTTGTCTCTCTCTCTGACTTGCACATGCACTGGTGTGTTCTCAAATAACAATACTGTCCCTTTAAGTGCCAACCACTTAGAGGTGGAAATATATTTTCTCAGCAGGCAAAGGAATAGGAGATTAGTTCCCCAGCAAATCTATTAGTTCATTAATTAATAGAAATCTGAGAAATGTCAGTGAGGGCCTGTGAAGCCTCATTCTCTCTTGCTTTTACTCTTTAAGGTAATAAAAGTAATAATAGCTAATATTTATTCAGTGCTTACTATATGCCAGGCATTGGTCTGAGCCCTTTATATACATTAACTTATTTTATCTTCATGACTACCCTAAATGGCCGATGTTACAGGTCCATAATCCCTTACCTATAATTTCACAGTCCAAAAAGCACTGGAAAACGGTTTTTGGACAAGTTCAATATAAACTCCTTTGGTAGCAAAACCTTATTGGATCTAACATGAGGCTTTTCACGGTCTTTATTAATCCCACTTATGAACAGTCAAGTTTCACTGAAAAAACAGGAGTGTGTTTGATAGAGTATTCTAGAACCTTCTGAAGGTTTCATGAATGAGACAGTACACACATTTTATTACTATTGTAAAATATGAAAAATTCTGCTTTCCAAATCATAATCCAAAGATTTCAAGTCTATGATTATGAATGGCATTATTATCTTCATGTTACAGATGAAAAAACTGAATCGTAGAGGCACTAAGGAACTTGCCCAAGCTTCATCAGGATTCCAACCTAGATGACTGGCTTTAACAGTCTGCATTAAAACTTCACATTTGTTTATTTTTCAAAAGCTTTACAGTCCTTTCAGCACAATAACTTTATAAGTTATACTTAAGAGATCTTATTCTATTTTATAATCAAGACAAGTGTGATTTAGGGAAGTTACATGACTTGCCCAAGGTCCCATCACTAATGCAGTAGAATCAGGACTCAAGTGCAAGTCTCCTCCTGCTTATAATCCTAGTGCTCTCATTGCTGCCCTGGGATTCTTGAAGAGTCACTAAACCCTAGCCATCACATAGCCTTGCTTTCTCACTTAACACCAGCATGACTACTCAGGCAGGCTGCACAAAATCACTTCTACTTTTTTCAAGCCACCCATCATCAGAAAATGTGCAAGAAAGCTTAGAACTATCAAAAGTAACTATCCACAAGTCAACCCCAAGTCAGAAGCCTGAGTTGCTCCCCTGGGCCCTAGGGGCTTCTGGCAGCCAGAGTTCACTCTCTGCTCCTGACTTCTGGTGGTCCATCCCATGCACAGCATCGGGCCAGAGAGCATGCCCCTACAGCTGCTGGGCCTCTGTGTGAGGCGCCTGCACTGGGACTGTTTATGGCGGGATGGAGGAGACCTCAAACACTGGCAATTGCATGATAGAGGTGTCAGCTAAACTCCTTATAGACAAGTCGGGAAGGAGGGGTGTGCCACGGGGCACCCAGGTGTTTCCCATGCTAGGACTCTCCTGTTGCCCCACAGATCTTCCAAGATCCCCCCAGATCTGGCTTCCTCTAGAAAGTGAGGTCTCAACCACAGCATCTGTAGCCAGATTCCACTGTTCTCTGAGCCTCCCCTTTACTCAGCACATCACAGCCCATCTTCTCTCTGCTCCTCCATCAGGATCCCACACTTACTTCCCCTATACGCCCAGAGTCTCATGGTGCATCCTGTGGGTTCCAGCTGCACCCTGTTTGCCCTCATGGGAAACTCCACATCCCACCCACGGGGACCAGGCACTCCAGAAATCTGAGTGGATTCTCAAGCTAACAGGCCATCACTCTAGAACAAGGTTAACATAGTAATGAAGAGGGCACAAGAACATAAGGCCAGAGATCTGAGATGTAGTTCTGGCTTTGTGGCTTTGGACAAGTACCTGACCCTCTCTGGGGACATGTACCTGTCATACCAATTACACATGAATATCGTTTGGATCCAGAAGAAGTTGAATGTAAAAAAGTCCAGATTTACAATGGTATTTGCCTCATGCTCTAAGACAGAGAGAAAGCTGATCAGGTCCAGATTCTTGATGATGACATATCTTGACGTTCTGTTGACACCTCGACAGTAAATTTTCGGCCGAGGTCATGCTGTTCCTTCTGCTTGGGTTGCTCTACTCAAGTAGGGTAGAGACAGATGACCCTCCGTATGAGCTTAGGGCATTGCAGTCTGCCTTTTGGCAAAAGGGTTTTTTTGCGTCTGTTTGGCTCCTAGCACCTGGCTCCATTTCGCCTTGGTTTTGGCTCCTAACTTTGGCTTCATCTCTACCCTAGGCCATATTTGCAGCCAGTGAGGGGTGCAGCACCTCTGATCTTGACCTCTATGCCCTCTTTTTGTGCTGTGGCTTCCTCTCACCCTCTGTCTATTCATTCATGTTTGGATTTTCAAGGTAATGAAAGGCCTTTTTGCCCTGGGCTACAGAACTCAACCCAGGAGCTGCCCACTTGACTGAAGCCCCCCAGAGCCAGGAGGGAGTAACTGTTTCCACGGATTTACCTATATGCCCCTAGCACTTCTGAAGTTTATCTCCTCCCTCCCATCTCAATTTCCCCAGCGGGGTGAGGCCCTGCATCCCTGGGACTCCTTCCTGGTGGGATCCTAGAAAGAGACTCAGGCTCACTACCAACTCTGCTCCTCTGTGGAGTATCTGGGCTATCTCCCCCTCTGAGGTCCCAATGGCTGTCTACAAACTGACTGTGGGCAGGATTCATGGGGCCAGGGTAAGAGAGGAGATGAGGATGTTGAGGGAGCTATTAGTAGCACCTTACAGATTTCTACAACTACCATCTCTCTCTCCCAATACTAACAACATTGAACCCTAGTCTTTTGCTTTCATGCCTCCTCCTTTCATTAGACTTTGAACACCCTGAAGGTCAGCACTGCTCTTCTGAGTTACCTGCTTCTAATTCCCCTTGCTCTTGTTTGTATCTCAGGGGGCTTGCTGATTGAACAAATGCCAGATAAATGAACGAGTGAGGGAATGGATGAGCCATTCAAGAGATACGCATGGAAATAAATGGTATATCAGATCTATTCAACCAAGACCTGCTGGAGACAGTTGACAGAATTATCAGAGCAATTTCATGAAGTTGGGATGTTCTGTCCCTAAATTAGATAAATGGCTTACTTTGAGCAAATTAAAGCGGGAACACATGAGCTATGTTAAGATATAAAGCTGGACTTGGACTACAGCACTGCCTGAAGTCAGAAGTCATCTGGTTGCACACGGCATCACCTGGGGCTTTTGAAGACAATTACTGGACCCGACTTCAGATTGAGTCTAAATCTGAGGCTAGGGCTCAGGCATTGGCATTTTTAAAAGCTCCAGAGGTCATTCTCCTGGGTAACCATGGTTGAGAACCACATTCTGGGGGACAGCTAATCACTGGGATTATGTCTAAAATCCAATTCACTCCCTGCCAGCTGTGTACCTCAACTTCCTCATCTGCAAAAGAGGATCATGATATCTACCTTCAGAATTTTTAATGAAGATAAAATAATATATGCCTTTGTGATAAGAAATATTCTGTGTACTAGTGCTTGCTACTATTTCCCTTAGCATTATCATTTTTATTACTTGGTGTCAATGCCTTAGAATGCCTAAGTAGAAAATCTATTTACTTTAGTTATTTAGGGCTTCTCAGGTGGCTCAGATGGTAGAGAATCTGCCTGCAATGGGGGAGACCCCAGTTTGATCCCTGGGTCTAAAAGATTCCCTGGAGAAGGGAATAGCAACCCACTCCAGTATTCTTGCCTGGAGAATTCCATGGATGATTCAGCTCATGTCCAAAATGGGTTAGAAATTGTACAAAGTACAACCCAAAGAGGAATTGGACCAGATTCTGAGCTAAGGATGCCCTATGTACTGAAATACCCACTGTGTGTGAAGTTCTTGACATATATTATCTTGTTAAATCCTACCACTCATCAGGTGGCTCAGACGGTAAAGTGTTTGCCTGCAATGCAGAAGACCTGGGTTTGATCCCTGGGTTGGGAAGATCCCCTGGAGAAGGAAATGGCAACCCACTCCAGTACTGTTGCCTGGAAAATTCCATGGATGGAGGAGCCTGGTAGGCTACAGTCCATGAGGTCACAAAGAGTCGGACACAACTGAGCGACTTCACTTTTACTTTCTTTCATCTCATGAAGGGGTTATGACATGTTTACAGATGAGAAAATGGAGGCTTGTGTAGGTTATCTCCAAAGTCTTCCTGCTCCAGGGCAGAAGAGCCTGGTTTGGACTGGGGTCCCCCTGCTTCCAGGCCTGTGCTCCTTCTACTCTGCTATCACTGAGCACCTTGGATTACGTTTTGGGCATAGCCTCCCTTCTCTCAAACACTTTACAGGTTAGACGAAGAACTGATTTGTGCTGAGTGGGGAAAAATCAGAGAAGGATTTTTGAAGGGAGCGAAAATTCATTTGAGACTGGGAAGATAAAAAGGATTTCGCCAGGTAGGAAATGAGAGCCTAAGGACATTCCTGGTGGGGAAGCCAACAGGAGTAAAACCAAAAGGATGAGGGCATAAGCGGATGACTGGGGGTGGTTGCAAGTTGTACACTTGGCTGCATTAGCTTTCTTCCTCACCTCTCACATGACTTTCTTAAGAGGGACTTCCTTTCTCTGAAGGACTCCTGGAGGGACTGGAAAGTAGTCTTAGTAACATTTTCCTCTCCAAGTGTCTTCTTATCAACAGCAAAATAATCTCGTATGCATTCTGAGCTACTGTTCTGATGTCTGTGGGAGCGTCACATGTCAGTCAGATGCCAAATATGCACAGGGCGTTCCAGCATGAACAAAGGCACTGGGTCTCTCCCATGCATGTCAGACACAGCATATGTGCATGTCTTTGTGCATGCAAAAGCATGCATGCACATGCACACACTCAGCAGTGAGAAAGGAGACTGAAGAATTCTGTTGGGCCCAGTTCTTGCTCTTCAGACACTACTGAGGATGCTTGGTTCATTTTTCTTTGCTAACCAGACTCCAAGTCCCATCTGCTTCTTGCAAAGCATCAAGGTCAATGCCAATTTCCCCTCTCTCATCCTTGTCTGTGGCTGAGCTGTCTGTGGTGGAAGAAATGAATGTTTTCCATAGCTTGCAGCTCCGGGCTGGCCACTTCCAGCCTGCTGACTAAATGCAATTGTGCTGTATCACAGCCAAGCAGAAAATACGCTGCTGGGGTTAGGGTCCTTTGTGTGGCAAGGCCACAGAAGGGGCGAGCCTCCTTAGGAAGAGGCTATTCCATCATCCAAGGTCTGCCTGAGCCTGTTGAGAACTGATGCTTGGGAAGAAAAAAAAGCCTAATGTATGTAATACGAACTCTGTGGCTTCCTCTGGTTCCCGGCATAGCTGAGGCTGTCACATTTCAGGTCTCCAGCTCTACAGAAACAAAAGGACCATGTGTGTTAAAAGCATGCAGTTCCAGAGATTAGATCAAAACTCTGATTGGAGAACAAGGTTAATCATGGGTTCATCACTTGATGACCTCTGCAGGCAGGGCTGCAACCCAATGAGTTTCTAGTAAGCAGAGACCAATTGCAGAAGGCGCCCTATAGACTCAGAATGCCTGGATTCCAAGGGGAGGGGGCTCCAACCTCCAAGCTGATGCCTGCAAGAGAATGGGGGTGGGGTGGGGAATGTTACAGGAAGTGAGGGTTTATAAATTCCGTCTCCGTAGAATGTCTGGTCGGTCCCATTTAGCAATGGGAAGGAGAAAGGAGCTCTTAGCAAGCTGGCTTGGGGGCTTGCTGTTGCAGGAAAGAAACCTGGTGTCTCCTTTTTGGCTGAAAGGCTCCAGCTCCACTCATAAGGGCACAGAGAAACACAACCTTGGAATGTAGGGTTAAGAGGCTCACCATCAAGGATCAAGGTAGAAAAATACTTCCGGAAGCTGGCCGGGTGGAGGTGAAAATGAACTCTGCTGCTTTGTTTACAATTATCCAAGGGTCACGTGACTCTCATTAAATACCAGAGCACAGCCCAAGTTTAACCCAGTCCTTCCTGGGGCATCAGTCCAGTTCAGTCACTCAGTCTTATCCAACTCTTTGCTACCCCGTGAATCACAGCATGCCAGGCCTCCCTGTCTGTCACCAACTCCCGGAGTCTACCCAAACCCACGTCCATCGAGTCGGTGATGCCATCCAGCCATCTCATCCTCTGTCGTCCCCTTCTCCTCCTGCCCCTAATCCTTCCCAGCATTAGAGTCTTTTCCAATGAGTCCACTCTTTGCATGAGGTGGCCAAAGTATTGGAGTTTCAGCTTCAGCATCAGTCCTTCCAATGAACACCCAGGACTGATCTCCTTCAGGATGGACTGGTTGGATCTCCTTGCAGTCCAAGGGACTCTCAAGAGTCTTCTCCAAAACCACAGTTCAAAAGCATCAATTCTTCAGTGCTCAGCTTTCTTCACCATCCAAATTTCACATCCATACATGACCACTGGAAAAGCCATAGCCTTGACTAGACGGACCTTTGTTGGCAAAGTAATGTCTCTGCTTTTAAATATGCTATCTAGGTTGGTCATAACTTTCCTTCCAAGGAGTAAGCATATTTTAGTTTCATGGCTGCAAGCACCATCTGCAGTGATTTTGGAGCCCAAAAAATAAAGTCTGACACTGTTTCCCCATCTATTTGCCATGAAGTGATGGGACCAGATGCAATGATCTTAGTTTCTGAATGTTGAGCTTTAAGCCAACTTTTTCACTTTCCTTCACTTTCATCAAGAGGCTTTTTAGTTCCTCTTCACTTTCTGCCATAGGGTGGTGTCGTCTGCATATCTGAGGTTATTGATATTTCTCCTGGCAATCTTGATACCAGCTTGTGCTTCATCCAGCCCAGCATTTCTCATGATGTACTCTGCATATAAGTTAAATAAGCTGGGTGACAATATACAGCCTTGACGTACTCCTTTTCCTATTTGAAACTAGTCTGTTGTTCCATGTCCAGTTCTAACCATTGCTTCCTGACCTGCATACAGGTTTCTCAAGAGACAGGTCAGATGGTCTGGTATTCCCATCTCTTGAAGAATTTTCCACAGTTTATTGTGATCTACACTATGAAAGGCTTTGGCATAGTCAATGAAGCAAAAGCATCTGTAATTCTAGAACTAAGTATGAATCCCAGGCGCTAGTAAGTTCTGTGATCTTGGGCTTTAAACTCACATGACTTATTTCTTTATCTGCCAAAGGAGCTAAAAGCCAAAGGGACCATATTTTGTGAGACAGTGCAGGGAAAAGCGTGTTACATAGTAAATACTCATGTGTAAGCTAGTAGTGTTTTCCCCAACTTCTTAGCCAAACTCTCCCATCCTCTCCTGCCCCATCTACCTCTCTTGGTCTTACTTTCTTCCTGAACCATAGAGAACTGCTTAGTGTCTCCTGCCACCCTCGGCTCCATCCTCGGCCAACATATACAGCGACACAGAAGATGCTAGTCCATGACTAGAGGAGTTCTGCCTTCACATGTATTATTTCCTCTGCCCCGCAAGCCCTCTCCTATTCCAGAATGCCTTTGAAACACCAAAACACCTCACATGCTTCCTCCCCTATGAGCTTTCCTTGAGACAAACAATACCTTTCCCCAACACAGCAGAGTTCACCAGTCCTGTTACGCACTCTTCTCTCTGGACAGTGACAATGCTAGTCTGTTACTGCAGGAACCACACTCTCTGATTTGTGTATGTGTCTGTCTCTCCTTTGAGATGCCTGAGGGCAGGGTCTGTATCTGTTTGGTATCCCAGGTTCTTTGCAGACTGTCTGAAACAGAAAAAGTAAGAAGTACTTATGGAATATTTATTAAATTGAAGCAAATGTAGCTCATTGGAGCAACTGAAAAGAGAGTAGTTTTGATGAAAGGATACTTTCAGCTAAATACTTTCAGGATACTTTCAGTTAAGCAAAAGCTTCTTCATCCATTGCTTCATTTAATTCTCACAACAAGCCTCTGAGATCAGGAAGGCTTGAGGTATTGTCATTTTTGGAGTTGAAGGGACTGAGGTTCCAGATGCAAAAGCTGTGTGCATGGTCATACCACTAGTAAGTTGCACAGGCAGAAAGCATCTGTAGTTCTAGAATTAAGGTCTGTCTATTTCCAAGGCGTTTTCCTCCATTGAGATTTGCTGGCCCCAATAGTGACTAGGGCACACTACTGCCTTTCCATTGCACTTGATCTCTTGCTCTCTCTGCACCACGCTGGACAACTTCATTTCTCCCCAAGCAGGCCATCAGTTCTTGACCTGCAGGACCCCATGATATGCAGGAAAGGTGAAGTTCACATTGATGGGTTAGGATGAGATGGGACATATGCACAAACTAAGCTGTGGACTATGCACAGTTCTCCTGGAACTAGGTAAAATGTCACCTATTTGACTCCATTTTAAAAATTCTAAGGGAATTCCCTGGTGGTCCAGTGGTTAGGACTCCACTCTTTCACTGCCAAGGGCCCACGTTCAATCCCAGGTTAGGGGACTAACTAAGCTGCATGACAGGCCAAAAAATAAATAAACAGTAAACTAAAATGAAAATTATAAATGAATACAACCCAAGGTAATATCGTTATAAGGATACATTTAGTTCCTCTTAATTTAAATGAAAAGCCATATAAATAAAATACTCATTGAAATTTGTTAACAAGAATGAATTGTCACTCATCTTACAATTACTCACATCAGGGTAGCATCGAATTGAAGCTGAGAACTGCTGAACTTTCACACATATTTGCAGAGCCCAGAGCTGTCGAGATGGCTGGGTACAAGTGTTGAGATGGACAATGGTTTCGGTTGCTGTGGAGGCTGCAAACAAAAACCAAGTTTACCTATTAATAAATAATTGCAAATGCATAAATAATTATAAGTAGATAATATTTATACAAGAATATGTATACATTTCATAGTAATTATAAAGGAAGCATATGGGACGGGGGTTTGGGACCCCCGTGGGTGGTCCTAGAAGGCTCTTAGAGGAGGTGATAAATAAGTAGGTCTCTAGGATGGGGATCACAGCCCAAATGCTGTGCCACAGGGAGTTCAACTTGGTGCTCTGTGACGACCTAGAAGGGAGGGATGGGAAGTGGGTGGGAGGGGATATATGCATACTTACAGCTGCTTCTCATTGTTTTTGTACAGTGGAAACTAACACAACATTGTAAAGCAATTATACTCCAATAAAAAAATAATAAACCAAAATACTGTGCCAGAGATCTACTCAGATACAGAAAAAACAATAAAACTTCTATTGATATTTTTAAATCTAAAAATAAGACATTATATTTATTTATATCTACTGGTAATCTCTCCCTCTCCATCCCTCCACCTTCTCCACCTGGAGAAGGGAATGTTTCCAACCCAGGGATCAAACCCAGGTCTCCCGCATTGCAAGCGGATTCTTTACCAGCTAAGCCACAAGGGAAGCCCAAGAATACTGGAGTGGGTAGTCTCTCCCTTCTGCAGGGGATCTTCCTGACCTAGGAATCAAACCAGGGTCTCTTGCATTGCAGGCAGATTCTTTATCAACTGAGCTATGAGGGAAGCCCAATTGATAACTTTTTAAAATCTAAAAATAAGACCTTATATTTATTTATATATACTGGTAATCTCTCCCTCTCCATCACTCCACCTTCTCTCTGGGCTCCCCCTACCCCCCAGTTTGTCACACATATCACAATAAGTTAGATTTCTTGAGAGGGAAAAAAAGGAATTCTACAATGTTGAGGGGCAGACAGTGGCACCTCACTTGCTCTTTCTCTTCTCATGGACAGTAATGCATTACAGTCCATGAGTGCTTGCTTAAGTGGATTTTCAAGTTATATTATCTAGTTTTAAATAAATGAACACTGACACAATTGACAAGTGGCTGTAGAAGCTTCCTCCAGAGAAACCATGGATAGAAAATAATAGTAATAAAGTAAATGCAAGCAACATTAGGAAAACAGCAACTGATCCATCTATTCCTTCTGCAAACCTTTGTTTGCTTTCTTATGTAGTTATATATACTCATAATAAAGAAACATAACAAAAATTCTTCCCCAAGTGGAAATTATTAGGATGACTTGAAAGATAGATTTATATCAGTTACCTTTAAAAATGCACTATTCAGTGCTTGGGAGGTAGGAAAAATGGGCCAATACTGGTCACAGGATATAGCATGGTGATTATAGCTAAAAATACTGTGTTGTATATTTGAATGTTGCCAAGTGGGTAAATATTCTCACCACAAGAAAGAAATGGTAATTATGTGATGGGATGGAGGTGTTACCTAATGCTGCAGTTGTAATCATTTTGCAATATATAAGTGTATCAAATCAATGTTTTACTTCTTAAACTTATGTAATGCCAATTATATCTCAATAAAGCTGCGGGGTGGGGAGAAAATGCTATATTCATAAAGTATATGGTTACTTATGTAAAATATCTCTTATCTTTATTTAGCATTTCCCTTATAGATCTATATATATTTCATAATGTACAATATATAGTATAAATTATATGCAAGTATATACAGTAGAAGTATAAGTTGTATATAATTTATAAATAATAAATATACCTATATTGAGACTTTAGGTTTCTGATACTCTATCATTTGCCCATGATAGAGTATCAGAAACATTTGAAGACCATGGATATAAGGGAATAGCAAGTAATTAGCCATGTGACAAGCAGGGCAATAAACAATTCAGGCAGCTTGAGTAGTGCTTGCAAAGACCTGTTTGGAGAACTGAGGAAAGGCTGGTGCAGATGGAGTGTAAACAGTGGAGAGAGGAGGCAAGGGCAAGGTCATGAAGGACCCTGGAGACCATGGTAAATGGTTCACATTCTAGTGAAATTACCATGACCTGTAAGTGTTTAAAGCTGTGGAATGATGAAATGTAAGTTTTAAGAAAATTGCTTTAGCTGTTTTGGGATGATGGAATCATGCAGAGCAGGCACAAAAGTGAAGCAACTAGTTAGGAAGCTCTCATAGTAATATGAGCAAGAACTGATGGTGGCATGAACTAATGTGGTAACGTACAGATGAAGAAAGGTAAACAGATTTTAAAAGCATGTTGGTTGTAAACCCAATGGTACTTGCAGATGGATGGGATAAAAGATATATGAGTGGGATAGAAAAATCAAGAACAATTTCCAGCATCCTTACTTGAGTGACATAGTGAAATTTGCTGGCATTGGTTAGATGGGTAGTGGGCTGGATGATGGAATCAAGATATCTGTTTTAAGTACATAAAATTTGATATGTCAGTGAGAAATCCAAGAGAAGATGTTGATCAGGTGGTTGGATGGTTACGCATTTAGAGCTTGCAAGAGAAATCATTGATTGTCCTTCAGTTCAGCTCAATTGCTCCGTCGTGTCCGACTCTGCAACCCTGTGGACTGCAGCATGCCAGGCTTTCCTGTCCATCACCAACTCCTGGAGCTTGCTCAAACCCATGTCCATCAAGTTGGTGATGCCCCCCAACCATCTCATCCTCTGTTGTCCCCTTCTCTTCCTGCCTTCAGTCTTTCCTAGCATCAGGGTCTTTCCCAGTGAGTCAGTTCTTTGCATCAGGTGGCCAAAGTCTTTGAGCAATATTGACTCCATTTTTATTTTCTAGTCACATTTCCACCTTTTGTTCAAGATCTTTTTGGCAAAAGCATTGGTGACCAACTGCTTGTTTACTCATCATTAGCACTGACTTCTTTGGTGCTAGGAAGACTTCTTCCCAGAAAATCACATCTTATGAAGGTGGAAAAGAGATGGTCGTGCAGTAGATACTCTTTTAAAGAGTTTATGGCCACATCTGAGGAGACTTCTAGGAAGTGAGTCTTAGGTAGCACTGATTATAGGAGAAATTCATGGATCTTCATTAGAAGGAATCTTATTAGGAGTAAAAAAATCACCTCCATAAGTCAGCGATCATTATTCCTTTGGAGGCCGTCATAGTACAGCAATGGAAGATACAAGGCATATGAAGTTTAAAAATCACAGAGGACTAATTAGAAAAATGATTAGTTTGACTGGTTGCAATTTTGATGATAATAAGGCACCAAATCTAGAAGGGAGCCAGTTGAAGAAGACTTCTAGGTGTCAAGGGGTTGAAGCCTCTTTTTACAGTTTGAAATGTCTCTGATGAGGACACAGGGTGTTTATATAAACTTTCTGAATCACTCATACAGGAACTGGCAGAAAGATTGTCTATACATGAGCTATTATGGTAATTTCCCTGAGATTTATATCAAGTTGTCCAATTTTAGCTTTCATGGTTTCAGAAAAAGGGCAGTTTTAGTTCTCAGTGATTACAAGTCAAAATGATTGGAGGAAAAACTAGAAACAGTAGTTTGGAGAGTCAGAGCCCGATATAGGAGGAAACTAGAATTCAGGATCTAGTTCATTTCACAGGTAAATACCAGAACCTCAAAGACAGTTAACAGCACTAGAATCTATTATCCACAGAGGCACATTACTGAAACATAATTTTTCTCTCTAAAATAACACTCATTCTACCAATATTGCCAAATTAAGATTAATTTTTCAAAAAAATAAGTTTGATATCAACAAACTTGTCCTGATTATTTATCTAAGTGGCAGTTCAGTTGAGTCACTCAGTCCTGTCTCACTCTTTGAGACTCCATGGACTGCAGCACGCCAGGCTTCCCTGTCCACCACCAACTCCTGGAGCTTACTCCAACTCATGTCCATTAAGTTGGTGAATGCCATCCAACCATCTCATCCTCTGTCGTCCCCTTCTCCCGCCTTTAATCTTTCCCAGCATCAGGGTCTTTTCCAACGAGTCGGTTCTTCACATCAGGTGGCCAAAGTATTGGAGTTTCAGCTTCAGCATCAGTCCTTCAAATGAATATTTAGGACTGAGTCTCTTGCAGACCAAGAGACTCGCAAGAGTCTTCTCCAGCATTACAGTTCAAAATCATCAATTCTTTGGCCCTCAGCTTTCTTTATGGTTCAACTATCATATCCATACAAGACTATTGGAAAAACCATAGCTTTGACTACACAGACCTTTGTTGGCAAAGTAATGTCTCTGCTTTTTAATATGCAGTCTAGGTTGGTCATGGCTTTTCTTCCAAGGAGTAACTGTCTTTTAATTTCATGGCTGTAGCACTGTTTATAATAGCCAGGACATGGAAGCAACCTAGATGTCCATCAGCAGATGAATGGATAAGAAAGCTGTGGTATATATACACAATGGAATATTACTCAGCCATTAAAAAGAATACATTTGAATCAGTTCTAATGAGGTAGATGAAACTGGAGCTATTATATAGAGTGAAGTAAGTCAGAAAGAAAACCACCAATACAGTATACTAATGCATATATATGGAATTTAGAAAGATAGTAACAGTAACCCTATATGGGAGACAGCAAAAGAGACACAGATGTATAGAACAGTCTTTTGGACTGTGGGAGAAGGCAAGGGTGGGATGATCTGAGAGAATAGCACTGAACATGAATATTATCATATGTGAAACAGATCGCCAGTCCAGGTTCGATGCATGAGACAGGGTGCTCAGGACTGGTGCACTGGGATGACCCAGAGGGATGGGAAGGGGAGGGAGGTGGGAAGGGGATTCAGGATGGGGAACACAAGTACACCCATGGCTGATTCATGTCACTGTATGGCAAAAACCACTATACTACTGTAAAGTAATTAGCCTCCAATTAAAATAAATTTTTTTTAAAAAGAAATTAAAAAACAATTTCATGGCTGCAGTCACCATCTGCAGTGATTTTGGAGCCCAGAAAAATAAAGTATGTCACTGTTTCCACTGTTTCTCCATCTATTTGCCATGAAGTGATGGGACCAGATGCCAGGATCTTAGTTTTCTGAACGTTGAGTTTTAAGCCAACTTTTTCACGCTTCTCTTTCACTTTCATCAAGAGACTCTTTAGTTCTTCTTCACTTTCTGCCATATGGGTGGTGTCATCTGCGTATCTGAGGTTATTGATATTTCTCCTGGCAATCTTGATTCCAGCTTGTGCTTCATCCAGCCTGGCATTTTCAATGATGACCTCTGCATATAAGTTAAACAAGCAAAGTGACAATATACACCTTGATGTACTCCTTTCCCAATTTGGAACCAGTCTGTTGTTCCATGTCCAGTTCTAACTATTGCTTCTTGACCTGCATACAGATTTCTCAGGAGGCAGGTAAGGTGGTCTGGTATTCCCATCTCTTTCAGAATTTTCCACAGTTTGTTGTGATCTACACAGTCAACAGCTTTGGCATAGTGAATAAAGCAGAAGTAGATGCTTTTCTGGCACTCTCTTGCTTTTTCGATGATCCAACAGATGTTGGCAATTTGATCTCTGGTTCCTCTGCCTTTTCTAAAACCAGCTTGAACATTGGGAAGGTCACAGTTTATGTACCGTTGAAGCCTGGCTTGGAGAATTTTGAGCATTACCTTGCTAGTGTGTGAAATGAGTGTAGTTTGCGGTAGTCTGAACATTCTTTGGCATTGCATTTCTGTGGGATTGGAATGAAAACTGACCTTTTCCAGTCCTGAGGCCAGTGTTGAGTTTTCCAAATTTGCTGGCATATTGAGTGCAGCACTTTCACAGCATCATCTTTCAGGATTTCAACTGGAATTCCATCACCTCCACTAGCTTTGTTCATAGTGATGCTTCCTAAGGCCCACTTGACTTCATATTCCAGGATGTCTGTCTCTAGGTGAGTGATCACACCATCATGATTATCTGGGTCATGAAGATCTTTTTTGTACAGTTCTTCTGTGTATTCTTGCCACCTCTTCTTAATATCTTCTACTTGGGTTAGGTCCATACCATTCTGTCCTTTATTGAGCTCATCTTTGAGTGAAAATTTCCCCTGGTGTCTCTAATTTTCTTGAAGAGATCTCTAATCTTTCCCATTCTATTGTTTTCCTCTGTTTGTTTGCATTGATCACTGAGGACGGCTTTCTTATCTCTCCTTGCTATTCTTTGGAATTCTGCATTCAGATGGATATATCTTTCCTTTTCTCCTTTGCCTTTTGCTTCTCTTCTTTTCCCAGCTATTTATAAGGCCTCCTCAGACAACCATTTTGCCTTTTTGTATTTCTTTTTCTTGGGGATGGTCTTGATCACTGCCTCCTGTACAATGTCATGAACCTCCATCCGTAGTTCTTAAGGCACTCTGTCTATCAGTTCTAATCCCTTGAATCTATTTGTCACTTCCACTGTATTATCATAAGGGATTTGATTTAGGTTATACCTGAATGGTCTAGTGGTTTCCCCTACTTTCTTCACTGTAAGTTGAATTTGACAATACGTGGTTCATGATCTGATCCACAGTTAGCTCCTGGTCTTGTTTTTGCTGACTGTATAGAGCTTCTCCATCTTGGGCTGCAAAGAATATAATCAATCTGATTTTGATATTGATCATCCAGTGATTTCCATGTGTAGAGTCTTCTCTGTGTTCATGGAAGAGGGTTTTTGCTATGACCAGTGCATTCACTTGGCAAAACTGTGTTAGCCTTTGACCTGCTTCATTTTGTACTCCTAGGCCAAATTTGCCTGTTACTCCAGGTGTTTCTTGACTACCTACTTTTAAATTCCAGTCCCCTATAATGAAAAGGACATCTTTTTTTTTTTTTTTTTGATTGTCCTTAGAGATTAGTATCTTCCATGAAGTATCCACCATCTATAAAGCCTTGGGATTTGCTCCATTATAAGGATGGGGCTTAGTAAATGTCTTTTATGCCTAGAAGTTTAAAAGAAAGGGAGACAACAGAAGAGGACTTGACTAGAACCTGTCAGTCAGGGCAGCAGCCAGAGTCCCAGCACACCCTGGACCCTCCATGGCTTATGGTCCAGTCATTCTCAATTCACAAAGCCCAGTAAGGCAGGTACGGTTCAACAGTAGGAAAAAAAAAAAAAGGAGCTGGGCCAGCTCAGGAATACAGGTAAAAGTGCATCTCCACCTTAGGCAAGATATTTTGTGGAAATTCTAAGTGATGAAATATTACATGAAACAGAACAATGAGGGAGGGAACTTACTTTTTATTTCTGCTACAATCTGAGCATTAACTGGAAAAATTTAAGATTTGTTAGAAAGGATAACAAAGTTCCTGAATAGAAGATTTTAAAAATACAATTGCTTTCTTACATACCCCAAAGCATCAATTAGAAACATAAATACAAAAAGTACTCAATTCATCATAAGCCAAAACAAGAAAGGAATGATTAGAAATGTTTTAGATAAAAAGTAGAAAACTATAAAATTATACCGAGCAATGCAAGTTAAGATTTGAATAAATGGGGAGGCAGATTGTGCTTCTCTATGAGAAAGTCAAGTATTTAAAGACTATAAATTCTTCTAAAGTAGTGCATAGGAGTGAGAGGATGCCGATCAGAATTACAATGGAGTTTTCTTTTGGAACTTGATGAAATCATTCAAAAATGTATTTTGAAGAGTATAAGTGTGAACAGAGCAAAAGAAACCATTGGTTAAATGAAAAAACAACCTACTGAATGGGAAAAAATGTATTTTCTAATGACATGACTGATAAGGGGTTAATATCCAAAACATAAACAGTTCATGCAGTTCAACATCAAAAACAACTTGATTTAAAAAACAGACAGAAGACTGTTTCTAAAGAGAATGCTCACAGGCAGATGAAAAGATGCTCAACATCTCTAAGCATGAGGGAAATGCAAATCAAAACCACGGTGAGGTTGTTACCCCACACCCATCAGAAGGGCTCTCATCAAAAAGAACACAAATAACCAATGTTGGCAAGAATGTGGAGAAAAGGGAACCCTTGTACACTTGGTAGAAATGTAAATTGGTGTAGCCACTATAGAAAACATAGCTTCTCAAAAAGCTAAAAGTAAAACTAACATGACCCAGCAATTCCACTCCTGGGTATGTATCTGAAAAACAAAACAAAACAAAAAAACAAAAACACTAATTAAAAAAGATACATGTATTCCTAAGGCTCCTTAATGGCATTATTCACAGTTACCAAGATATGGAAGCAACCTAAGTGTCCATTAACAGATGACTGGATAAAGAAGATGTGGTACATACATACAATAGTCTCTAAGTTGTGTTTGGCTCTATGTGACCTCATGGACTGCAGCATGCCAGGCTCATCTGTTCTCTTCTACCTCCCTGTGATTGCTCAAATTCATGTCCATTGAGTCAGTGATGCTATCTAACCATCTCATCCTCTGCCACCCGCTTCTCCTTTTGCCTTCAATCTTTCCCAGCATCAGTCTTTTCCAATAAGTCGGCTCTTCACATCAGTAGCCAAAATATTGGAGCCTCAGCTTTAGCATCAGTCCTTCCAATGAATATTCAGGGTTGATTTCCTTCAGTATTGACTGGTTTGATCTCCTTGCTGTCCAAGGGACTCTCAAAAGCCTTTTCCAGCACCACAATTCTAAAGCATCAATTTTTCTGCACTCAGCCTTCTTTATGGTCCAACTTTCCCATCTGTACATGACTGCTGGAAAAACCATAGTTTTCACTATATGGAGCTTTGTCAACAAGGTAATGCCTCTGCTTTTTAATATGCTATCTATAAGCATATTAAATTTAATATTTAATAAGCTTTTCTTCCAGTAAGCAAGTGTCTTTTAATTTCATGGCTGAAGAATGTTCCAACTACCATACAATTGTGCTCATTTCACATACTAGCAAGGTTATGCTCAAATTCCTTCAAGCTAGGCTTCAGCAGTATGTGAACTGAGAAATTCCAGATGTACATACTGGGTTTAGAAAAGGCAGAGGAACCAGAGATCAAATTGCCAACATTCACTGGATCATGGAGAAAGCAAGGGAATTCCAGAAAAACATCTACAACTGCTTCACTGACTATGCTAAAGCCTTTTAGCATAATATGGATCACAACAAACTGTGGAAAAGCCTTAAAGAGATGGAAGAACCAGGCCAGCGTACTTGTTCCCTGAGAAATCCATGAAGTTAGACATGAACATGGAACAACTGACTGGTTCAAAATTGGGAAAGGAGTACAACAAACCTGTATACTGTCACCCTGCTTATTTAACTTATATGCAGAGTATATCATGTGAAATACCAGGCTGTATGAATCAAAAGCTGGAATCACAATTGCCAAGAGAATATTCCAACCTCAGACAGGCAGATGAGGTTGGCAGAAAGAGAAGAGGAACTAAAGAGCCTCTAGATGTAGATAGAAGAGGAGAGTGAAAAAGCTGTCCTAAAACTCAAAATGCAAAAAACTAAGATCATGGCATCTGCTTCCATCACTTCATGGCAAAGAGAATGGGAAAAAGCAGAAGCAGAGACAGATTTTATTTCCAATGTCACGGTGGATGCTGACTGCAGCCATGCAATGGAATGCTACTCAGCCATTAAAAAAAAAAAATGAAATTTTGCTATTTGCAACAACATGGATGGGCTTGAAAGGTATATGTTAAATGAAATAAGTCAGACAAAAACAAATATTGTATGATCACTTTTATGTGGAATTCTTAAAATACAGCAAGCTAGTGAATATAACAACAACAACAAAACAGATTCACAAATATACAGAACAAGGTAGTGGTTACCAGTGGGGACAGGGTAAGAGGGAGGGGCAATATGAGTGTAGGGGATTAAGCGGTGCAAAATATTATGTACAAAATAAGGTAGAAGGATATATTTGAGGATAACTAGTAACTGGGTAAGAAAGGCTAAGAGGGTAGAGCAGAGTCTGTAGCCCAAGGTGAATTCAGAGGGATTAATATAAGATGAGCTCTTTATACCACACTGTAGCTACTTTCTCTGCTGGTGCTCAATACTGCCCAACATCTTGGTAAATACCCACAGCCAATTCCAGAACTTCCATTTAATTGTACCTACACACACTCTATTATAATGGAATGTTTCATTTCAGCACTTTTTCCATTACTTTTACAATTATTTTTTTAAATGATTGACTCCCATTCTAGATTGTTCTTATGTTTATTTTCCTACTATCTAATATAGGATCTAATATATTTTTATATAAATCGTTTGACAATACTTTTGTTAACTAATAAATACTGAGATCCTAAGTGCCTTTCTGCTCTATTATCAGATCAGAATTTTACTCAGGCAGTATTTATTATGTCCTGACTAATGCTGTGGCAGTTACTCGAGAAGCCAGCAACCATTCCGTTGATAAGAATTATCAAGTCTACTAGGAGAATAATTTCTAGTACCTCTTAGTATAGATTATCCATTTCTCCAAACACCTGTTTCTCAAACTTCTGATGTTTTATGGAGGCCACTTAAGAACAGCCACACATGGTGTCCAACTTGATCTCTCTGGAGATCAGTGACACTCAATGTTTAAACAGTGTCCGAGACATGCCAAAACTTAAAATACACTCTCAAGTTTGATTACTCTCATGTTTTCCAGATTTAAAGGACAAAAACTTCATTATTTTAGTTCATAAAAGTACTTAATGTCATGAGGGCTTGAAAATTTGAAATAACAAAAAATGTTCCAATGTTCCTTCTTGGCTGGAAATTGGATCAGGGTTTTATGACCAACCTAGTCTTCTTGCTTTGACACAAGGATGAAGAAACTGTTGCTGTGTATTGCAGTTGATTCCCTAGGCAGTCAATTTTAACGCCATAATGGATGAATATTGATTGATGCTCTTTTTCAAAATCATTTGAAAATCCTGACACTGCAATGTCTACCTGTGAGCTCAGAACACTTCTGAATAAACCTCAATTAACTGTAAAAGTAGTTTGTCTCTGCCTTGTGCTATACTTAACTGGTGAATAAATAATTCAAAAGCAGACATTTTCAGATATTCTCAAGTCCAAATGTTCAGGTTTTTTTTTTAAAGTAACAACCATAATTAATTGTTCACAACTATGCACCAGACAGTGTCAAGTGTAGGGGATTTAAGATACAGAAGACTGCAATAGCCCTTGTTTCTACACTATCTCCTATTGACTACCTCCATATAAAAGCCAAAATGAATGTTATGTTTGAATGAAAAAATATAATCACATGTCCCCCAGATCAAACTCTCTGATGGTTTCCCATCCATCATGCTCAGGCTGGCCCTACTTGGATTGCTCCTTGCCTACCTCTGTGTCTTCACTACTGGCATTCTCAATCATTGCTTTCCCATCGCACTGACTTTCTACATGCTTCACGAACCCATTGAGCTCTTCAATCTAGACATTCGTACTCATGCTTTCTCTATCCGGAAATCTTTTCCCCACATTTCCGAATGGCTTGCTTTCTCATTTCAGACATCTGAGCGCAAAGTTACCTACTTATAGAGAATTTTCCTGCAAGCATATCAAATTAACAGCACCACAACCATATCTTTGGAACTTCTATCCTTCTTCACTTTTTTTTTTACAGCACTAGTAACTACCTAAAGTTAAGTTACTTGTTTACTTATTGTCAGTCTCAACCTGTATATAATGTAAACTTCATGTGACCATAGATTTGACTTGTCAACAGCTGTATCCCCAATGCCTCATGTTTATATAAATGCTCAATAAATAATTTTTGAATTAGTGAATAAATGCTCTTACGGGAGCATCATACATAGATAATTATTTCTTTTAAAAAATTTCTACTCTGTCTAGAGGATATTACTATGTCTTTAAAAAATGAGGAAACAGACTCAGGAAGGCTAAATAAATTTGCCCAGGGTTATCCTCTAGTAAAGTAATAAAACTCAGATTTAAACCCATACTGTTTCATTCATAGTGAATTCACTAATCTGTTCCTGAATAATATATTAATCTTTCACAAAAGATCATATAAAATTTGCTTTTCTCACATAGCCTTCCTATTTATTTGCTTGTCGCAAAATTTTTGGTAGCTGCTCATGTATCACGGTATATCACATACCAGAAGCAATCTTATACACAGAAAACATAAACAGCATGTCTAGGGAAACATATCAAAAGTCTCCCAAGTAATAACCTGAAGTAGTGAGAAACTGGAAGTAGCCTGAAGGCACATAATATCAGAGAATTGGTGTAGTCAGCACTGATACACTCATTATAGTGGCATATCATGTAGCCCCCTGAAAGTTATATTTTAAAAATTTTCAATAACATAGAAAAATGTTCCTGACACATAATTTGGTGGTTAGTGTATATTATAAAGTTAAATACAAGATTTATTCTTCTGGCTATGGAGGAGTGGCTAGTATCAGACTAACTCATCAATGCTGACCAACTACAAAATCTATATAATATACAAAAGGCAGCTATTTGAAGAAGAGCAACGAAAGCAAATAGGGCTTGAGAAACAAGGGTTCCAAAGAGAAAGGAAAAGAATTGAGGTAAACAACATGTACATTTGTCACTAGTTTTCACCCTTGGACCATTTGCCAACTTGCAATGAGGACATAGCATTAAATAAGAAACTGGAAGAATAAATATTATAGCAGTATTAATGAGCCGGAGAAATAAAACTGCAGTTCAAGCCTACCAATGCAGTCAGCAGTTGATGGGACAAGATTCTAGAGGAAAGAGAAAACTGAACACAACATTCTGAGCAATTTCTTCTAGAGGTATTTGCCAAGGCCAAAGTAGTGTATACATGTTTAAAATAGCTTCTAAGGAGATAGAAAGCTAAGTGGAGATTTTATTAGTTTCATGACGCTGGCAAAATAAAAATTCGAGAAAGGGCCTTGGTAGACCATCTACATCCTCAAATCATCATATTCCCTGATTGGATTGAGATAATCTGTCAACGGTTAAAAGAAGAAAATAATTTCTAGAGGAAATTAAATTCATCCAATGCCTCCCTAATAAAAATGGCCAACATTCAATTCAAAATTTTGAGGTGGGCCAGGAAACAGAACCAAATACGCAAAGAAAAAAAAATTGACAGTAGTAAGGAACCTACAGGTAATCTAGCTATAGATTAGATTATAATTGACTTTTCAGTAGAAATGATGGGAGACAGAAGGCAGTGGAACAAAAATAACTTTCAAAAATTTTATGTCCAATAAAAATCTCTCTCAAAAATTTAAGGTGAAATAAAGATGGTTTCAGACAAAAATATTGGAAGAACTGATAACCCGCCAAACTGTACTAAAAGAAATCCTAAAGAGTTCCTCAGGAAGAAAAAATGTTATTCCAGATAGAAGCAGGTAACTCAAGAAAAGTGAAAATAATCATAAATATCAGTATAGCATGAAGATCAGAAGGGGATAAATGAAGCCAAAGTTTTGTACAATCTTTCCATTGTTTGGGAACCTATAAAAGTAAATCAGTAATGCATACTGAAATCTGCAGGATAACCTGTAAAAATGAATAAACTAAAGTGTATAAATGTATATATATGCATATATATGCAAAGAGAAGATAAACAAAATAAATTTTAAAATAATTAGTACATAGAACATCTTTTAAAGGAAAATAAAGGAACACAAAGTAAATGGGACAAATAGAAGATAGTATATTTAAGCTCAAATATATTAGTAGTTATATTACATATAAGTATATTAAATAGCATAATTAAACACCAAAATTTATCATACTATCAATAGAGAAAATAAAAATCAACTACAGGCACATTATGAGACAAGTCTTAAATATAAACGTAGAAATTTAATATACCTATAGTTTAGTTTAGTCCCTCAGTTGTGTCTGACTCTTTGCGACCCTGTGGAAAGGCTCCTCTGTCCACAGGATTTTCCAGGCAAGAGTACTGGAGTGGGTTGCCATTTCCTTCTCTAGAGAATATACCTATACTAACAGCAAATAAAGTACTTTCGAAAGCAAGAAGTATTACTAGAGATAGAGTGGGATATTTCACTAAAATTTTTTCATTCAAGTGGAAAAATAGTAATTCTAAATTTATATACATCTAATAACATTAGGTCAAAAAATATAAAGTGACAACTAACATACTTCTTAGTTACTGATAGGGAAAAAAATAGAAAAACAGAAGGAAAAAGGGTCCACATGGCTTTCCACATGAATTTTTCTAATCCATTAAATAAAAATAACACAAAATTGTAAAGTCTTCCAGAGAACAGAAAAAGAAACTTATTTTATTAAGTTAGTATATTCTTGATACCAAAACCTGACATGTACATTACAATAAAATAAAACTATTGGCTACTTTCTCACATGAGCATAATTTCAAAATTCTTAACTGAAATATTTGTAAATCTAACTCAGTGATGTGTGAAAAAGGTAATACATCACAACCAAACTGAGTTCATTTCAGGAATTAAAGATTGATTTAACATTTTTTTTTTTAAGTCAGTTATTCATTAGTTGCATGATAAGGAAAAATTATTCAATTTAAGAGATTTATAAGAAGAATTTAATGCAATTTCATGATAATCAATTGATTTGTATCCATAAACATAAAGAAATCTCACAAATCAATAAGAAAAAAGAGTCCAATTTTTAAAATGATCCAATGTTTGAAATGAGTACTCCACAAAAGGAGATATGTGAATGGTCAATAATTAAAGCATGAATTATTCTAGACAATTACTGCTAAGAATTAAATTGTGTCTATCAAAGAAGTATGTTTGAAGTCGTAAACCTGGGAAGCTATGAATGAGACCTTATTTGAAAACAAGGTGTTAGTGAAATAGAGCTTTTTTTCTCAAAGTTTACTCTGTTGAGACAGGCTGGATATTGCAACAGGGCTCTGTCAAGAACCTAGAGTCACTAAGAAGTAGCCAGATTCCTGCTTCTTCTATCTGAGGGCTATTTGTCCATGCTGCCCTAACTTCTAAAACGGTCTGTCTCACCCACAGGGCATACTGCTGGGACTTGACCAATATCCTTGGGATAAGATGCCTAGGCCTTTACTACCAACTGTGATATAAAGAAAAGACACAGCTTTGGAGTGAATCACATTCGAGTTTAACTATGAGACTGACAACTCAGCAGCTGTGCAACCCTGGGCTTCCCCCAAGCCCCTCTTGGCCTTTTGTCCATTCAGTTGAACTTAATTTAATCCATCGAACACTCAATGAGGATCTGGAGTGCATTTTTAAAAGTGTGCTTAATCCTAGAGATGGAAAGTATGAAAAAAAAAGTCTCAATCCTCATAGTATTGTAAAATGGAAATACCACACACTTCTCAGTTATTTGTTTTTGTTTTGAGAATTCATGTGATACTATTTAAACAAATATAGCGCAATTTGTCCATGTGAGAAGTGTCAGTATTATTTTCCTTTTCTTATTTCTTCTATACTGCCAATATTTCCTTGGTTGCGTGCTTTGAACCAGTCACCTTACCTCACCACACTTCTGTTTCTCCACTTACAAAATGGGAAAACAATAAGATGTTTCCTGCACCCATTAGGATGTATAACTTGTTCTGGCAATAGCAAAACTTGAGTGGAGTTGTTCCAATTATAGATTGCTTTGTGATGAACCCCTTCACCCCGCCAAAACTGAAAAACTTAGTGGTTTAAAACAACTACATTTTGCTCACAAATCTGTACTTTAGGCAGAGGTTAGTGGAAACGACCTATGTCTGCTCCAGTCCGCATTAGCAAGAGGGTAAACAGAAAATGGGGTACTGGATCATAAAAAGGGTTATGCACTCATGTGTCTGGTGGTTCAGGCCGGCTATTTGTTGGGATCTCAGCTGGAAATGTAGCCTTCCCTTGTGTCTGCTTGGCTTCCTCACAGCATAGAGTCTGTATTCCATGGGTGAGTGTCTCAAGAGGAATAGACAAAAGTTATAGTCCAATTTATGACTTAAGACATTATATAGTGTCATTTCTGCCTTGTTCGCAGGCTGACCCTGGTTGAGGGTAACACAGACCATTCTTTTCAGTGGAAGAATGTCAGTGTCACAATATAAGAAGAGCAATGGGTAATGAAGGTTTGACGTTGTCATCTTTAGAACAATCTGCCTCAGATTTTAAACCACAAAAGTTGAATTTTTACCCTGCTGAAGATCAGCATGGGCGCTCTGGTCACCTGAGTCACTTGGGGATTCAGTTTGATAGAGGTTTCATATATCACCATAATTGGTGAGACAGGAAAAAAAGAATGTAGTTTTCTCCTAAAGCATCTATCTCAAAGTAACACCTGTCAATTCATCTCACATTTTATTGACAAAAATGTCACAAGGCTGAGCTTCAACTTCAAAGAGGATAAGGAAGGGCAATACTACCACATGGCTGGAAGAAAAAAACTGGATTATTTACAAACAGCCCTAATAACTAACATACCCAACTGCATAGGGTTTCTATGAGGATTAAGTGTGATAAAGAACATGTGGTACTCAGTACAACTTAAATTATTGAACATGTTCAATTAATCGTACCTATAATACTTATAAATATATAGTTTGTGTAATGGCAAGGCATTTTCCTGGCTATTTCCAATACTGCACATGAGTTCTTGTGGTTCCTACTATCCTCCCCTAGGGAGTGTGAAGTCAGAGGCTTAGACTTTAGGACTGTTAGCTTTCTCAAGCTTGGGTACCATTTAGAAAGCTCTGTCATCTCTGAGACTCAGAAAACGCACAATGGAGATTGATTCCTGGTGTGGGAAGCTGGAGAAAGTAGGCCAGGCACAGCTTTTATAGAGACCTAGAATTTAAATCTTTATCTTTCATTTTGGACACTGACTTAGCATTATCACAGGGAGACAGTTGGGTACCAGGCATTAGCTATTTAAACGAAAAAACTTGACAGACTTACAGGAAGTTGACTTAGCCTTGAAAGCGAGAGTGAAACTTCAAAAGATGCCCACATGCAAATAATGATGTTCCTGTGACAATGTCTCTCCAGACCTGTCATCTTGTCTCCTCACAGAGTAATGTTTCTGCGTTAGTGACTTCTTCCCAATCTGTCCTTTTCCCTAGTTTGATGACTTGTTGACCTTCTGAAAAGGTTTGGGTAGGCAAGTATGTTTTCAACATCAACTCCACCATTAAATACTGTTGTGATCTTTGAGCAAGCTACCTTAAGTGTGAGAGTCTAAGTTCTCACCTGCCCAAGTAGAGATAGAAAGATCTAATTCACTGTGGTTTGGGAAGACTTTAAAGACAATGTGAATAAATCTTGTGGCTTGATTTCTGTGCTGGAGTGGACATAAATGTTACTTCCTTCTTGCTGTGGCCAGCTGCCTAGGTTCACTTAGAAGAATTTAACAATCATGCCCCTTCCACGTCTTGTTTCTCTCTTCTCTTTTTTTCATTATGTTCATTCCTAATGTCAGTGGTTTATGAGTCCTAAACAGAGGATGGATTGGGATCTAGGTTTTGTTCATCTCACTTTTTCATGTAAAAGAGTTAACTCTTAAGCTAGCTATTATATTAATGAGTATTCTAAATTTTAAACCAACCATACTTCAGTTCAGTCAGTTCAGTTAAGTCTCTCAGTCGTGTCCGACTCTTTGCGACCCCATGAGTCACGGCACACCAGGCCTCCCTGCCCATCACAAACTCCCAGAGTTTACTCAAACTCATGCCCATTGAGTCGGTGATGCCATCCAGCCATCTCATCCTCTGTAGCCCACTTCACCTCCTGTCCCCAATCCCTCCCAGCATCAGTGTCTTTTCCAATGAGTCAACTCTTTGCATGAGGTGGCCAAAGTACTGGAGTTTCAGCTTCAACATCAGTCCTTCCAGTGAATACCCAGGACTGATCTCCTTTAGGATGGACTGGTTGGATCTCTTTGCAGTCCAACGGACTCTCAAGAGTCTTCTCTAACACCCCAGTTCAAAAGCATCATACTTAGAGAAGGCAAATTATTCTCATGTCTTAAATTTATTCTTTGTTCTAGAAAAATTTACATGAAATGATAATTGTCTTTGAAAAAATCAAAGAATTCATCAAATTTTTGTAGTTGTGGAGGTAATTTTATTTAGTAAGCTTTTCAAGCTCTATCTTGGTTTTTATTGCTTAATTCACCTTTTTTCTTTTTTAACTAGTTCAGTATTTTCCTCCAAATCCTCCCATTTCACTGATAATGTTGAATTTTATTAGAGTAGAATATATTCATATATTTTTTTAAAACCAAAATTTCTACCATGGGGATTTTAATAGGATCTTTCTTATTTCTAATATTAATTATCTTATTTTTCTCTATTTACTGGTTAGATTTTCAAAGACTATTTAAATGTTTTTCAAAAAATAGGCTTTAATTTACATAATTTTAAATAGTTCATAGAATCAATGTTTCCTGCTTTTATTATTTCCTTCAGTTCTCCTTTAGTATTTATTCTTTATTATTTATGAAAAACCATTTGGTACTTGACATTTCTTTTTGAGAATATCTTTGTACTTTAAATTTTTTGTTTGGATAATCTCATTTTAAACACTTTAAAAGGAGTTTATATTTTGGCAAATTCATCTTTCTCCTAATAGTAATTTCGAACAATGTTACTTACATTTCCAATCTTGAGAAACACTTAAAATTCCCATTTGTAACAATATTTCTAGTTATTTGGCAACATGAATGAATATGTGACCTTGGTGATGTCTGGGTATTGGATTATTCATTTATATACATGTGTTCATAGCCTATTTAAAAATCATATTTCTCTAATTACTCCATTGGGCACTCAAAGTATTTTAATAGGTACCACTTTGATGTATTTATGAACTGTATAACTAACTATATCCATCTGAGCCATTAGGGAAGCTCATGTATATATATGTATACATATATAATTAATCTTAATACTTATTTGAATTATCACTGTTTGACATGTTCAAGCAGGAGATGGCAAGATTGAGCATCAATATCTTAAGAATCAGTGAACTAAAATGGACAGGAATGAAGCACCTTCCTAGTGCAGTGGGCAGCACATCAGTCTCATAAAATGGACAGGAATGGTTGTATTTAATTCACATGACTGTTATATCTACTACTGTGGATATCTACTCCTTAGAAGAAATGGAGTAGCCCTAATAATCACAAAAGAGTCTGAAATGCAGTACTTGGGTATAACCTCAAAAATGACAAAATGATCTTCGTTCCTTTCCAAGATGAACCATTCAACATCATAGTAATTCAACACTATGCCCCTGTCATGGATCCTGAAGAAGCTGATCAGTGCTATGAAGACCTACAACACCTAGAACTAACATCAAAAAAAGATGCCCTTTTCATCATAGGGGATTGGAATGCAAAAGTGGAAAATTCTTAAAGAGACAGGAGTACCAGATCACCATACCTGCCTCCTGAGAGACCTGTATGTGGGTCAAGAAGCAACAATTAGAACCGGACTTGGAACCACTGACTGGTTCAAAATTGGAAAGAGTATGACAAGGCTGTGTGTTATCATGCTACTTATCTAACTTCTATGCAGAGTACAGCTTCCCTCATGGCTCAGCTGGTAAAGAATCCGCCTGCAATGCAGGAGATCTGTGTTCAATCCCTGGGTTGGGAAGATCCCCTGCAGAAGGGAACAGCTACCCACTCCAGTATTCCGGCCTAGAGAATTCCATGGGGCCGCAAAGAGTCAGACACGACTGAGGGACTTTCACATATGCAGAGGACATCATGTGAAATGCCAGGCTGGATGAATTACAAGCTGGAACCAAGATTGCTGGGAGAAATATCAACAGCCTCAGATACATAGATGCTACCACTCTAATGGCAGAAAGTGAAGAGAAACTAAAGAGCCTCTTGATAAAGATGAAAGAGGAGAGTAAAAAGCTGGCTTAAATAAACTCAACATTCAAAACTACAATCATGGCTTCCAATCCCATCACTTCATGGCAGATGGGAAGAGAAAAAGTGTAAAGAGTAACAGATTTTTACTTTCTTGTGCTCCAAAATCATTATGGACAGTGACTGCAGCCACAAAATTAAAAGACACTGGCTCCTTAGAAGAAAAGCTATGACAAACCTAAACAGTGTATTAAAAAGCAGAGACATAACTTTGCTAACAAAGGTCCATATAGTCAAAGCTATGGTTTTTCCAGGAGTCATGTATGGATGTGAGAGTTGGACCATAAAGAAGGCTGGGTGCTAAAGAACTGATGCTTTCTAATTGTGGTGCTGGAGAAGACTCTTTGAGTTTCCTAAGGGAAATCAAGCCTGAGTATTCAGTGCAAGGAAGGATTCTGAAGCTGAAGCTCTAATACGTTGGCCACCTGATGTGACAAGCCAACTCATTGGAAAATCACAACAAAACTAGTGCTGGGAAAGACTGAAGGCAAAATGAGAAGGGCGGTAGAGGATGAGATGGTTAGAGAGCATCACTGACTCAATGAATTTGAGCAAACTCTGAGAGATCGCAGAGGATAGAGGAGCCTGGATGCTGCAGTCCACGAGGTCACGAAGAGTTGGACATGACTTAGTAACTGAACAACAGTAACACTCTTTTTTTCTTCCATGACAAGTCTATGACTGAGCGATGGGTTAAAATATCCTAAAACAATCAAATCATTCCATTTATCTTCTTCCTTACAAAAGGTGCTCTAAGAAACTTGAATTCTATATTGTTGGAAATTATCACTAGCTCTGCTTTTTTTATTTTATCTTTTCTTGCTATATCTTCACCACCCAATGATTTTATTCTTATTTTCATACTTTCTAAGTTGGGATGGAAAAGACCTTGATGCTGGGAAACATTGAAGGCAAAAGGAGACGAGGATGGCAGAGGATGAGATGGTTAGATAGCATTCCCAACTCAATGGACATGAATTTGAGCAAACTCAGGGAGACAGTAAAGGACAGAGGAGTCTGGCATGCTGCAGTCCATGGGGTTGCAAAGAGTCAGACATGACTTAGTGACTCAACAACAACAAAGTTGTCCCTTGACATTATGGAGGTTTACTTTAGGAGTCTTTGACTTAAATGAAGCAGCTTAATCTACATACGCAGAATGTCATGATTAAAATATCTACTCATTCTTCAATCATCTTCATTTATGCTTTCTGTTTTTCATGCTTCAAGGTTTATGTCTTCTACTGTTTGAACTGTGTTCTACTTGTTTTATATTTTCTATTAATTTCTCGACAAACGTGGTCTTCTTCCCATGTGGCAGGAACTTTGCCAGACTTCAGGCACAGAAATAAAGGGGAAAAAAAAAACAAAAAAACTACAGGTCCCTGAAGGGGTGAGGCAGCAGTGGGCAGAAAGATAGAAGAATTGCATTAATTAACAGATGCAAATAATTGCATTACAAATCATGATTATATACTGATAAATCCCCCAAAACAAAGAAATGCAGTTGTATGAAATTCCAAGACAAAGAGAGTTGATAAAGTAGCATGAAGTTCTTAGGAAATTCCTCAAGAAACTGAATGTGACCTAAAATATGAAGAATGTGTATAAGGTTAACTTGTTAAAGGAAAAGTGGTGATCAACGTGGAGACATTCCATCCAGAGGGAATGGTAGATGAAAAGGACTAAAGGGAGAAGGAAGCCTTTTAAAAAATCCTTTAAAAAATAAATAAATAACCCAACAGTAATATTAAAAAAAAAAAAATTACCCTGTAGCTCAAGCTTAGAGAGCTATCAAGATCTTGGTGTGAGATGAGGTTTATAGGAATTTGATCACTGCTGGAGTTGACCAGCATTCATCACCTCCTGTCTTTTTAAATCTCAAAGTCAGAAATGAAACTATACATTCTGATTCCTCTACAGCCAAGCAGTCTAGATGAGAAATCAAGTGAGAGTTTTTCTTCCCACTTAACACTTCTTAGTCTTAAAATATAATTTTGGATTTGGCACACCAGACTGTGTTTATTAAATTATTTTGTGTATCATATCTCTTCCATGTCAAGAATTTTAATTGACATTTGCATTCAGTTTTGAACAATATTTTCCACAGTCATTTTAGGTTAAACTCCAAGACACTATGTTTACTTGTTTTCCTACTCATCATTAGCCTTCTTTAGCCACAAATTCCCCATGCTTAAGCTTTTAATTTTGATTAATCTTTCTGGTCATTTAGAATAGGGATGTGTCTTCCACTGATTCTTTGAAGAAGGGTGTGTGGTGGCATGTATTTTCTGAACCTGCTCCTTCATGGAATGCCTCTGATTTAACATATAAGCAGCAACCAGGCTGGTTATAAAATTCTTGGCCCATAGCCAGCCTTCCTCAAACCTCACTAAGATGATTTTATTGTCTTTGGCATTTAGCATTACAGAAGAGAGGTCTCAGGTTAGCTTGATTACTGCTCCTGCAAAAGTAACTTCTTTTGTTCTGTTTTGTTTTGAGGTTAAATGCTTGAAAAGTCTTTTTTAGTGTATTAAAATATTTGTCTATTCAAATATTTTCAGGAACTTTTTTGGGTGTGGCTGTCTTTTCATTGATGTGGCCTTGGTGTAATCAAGTCAAGTCTAAAAATTTACATCAACCAATTTTGAGGGGTTCTTTCTCTAGCTACATACCATGTGGCTTTGGGATTAAGAGCATTTGCTATAGAGAAAGGATGGCTGGGTTCAAATGCCAGCTTTGTCTTTCACTAGACCTTTAATTTTGAACAAAACTAAAGCCCCAAATTAAAAACCTCTGTTTCAGTTTCCCTATTTGTCTTGGTTTGACCAAAAAATGTGTTCAAGTCTTTTCCATAGGTTGTCAGGGAAAAACCCAAAACATCTTGGCTAACCTAAAAAAAATGGGGGCTAATGTAGTAATACCTACCTCAGAGAGTGGTTGTGAGGGTGGCCTGGCCCCTAAGTCCATAATGGTGTCTCTGTAAGAAAAGGGCATAAGGCCCAGACATAGGCAGACAGAGGAGAAGGTCATGTAGAGACACAGGTAGACGCTGGAATGATCCAGTTACAAACCAGGGAATAGCAAGGATTGTCAGCAACCACCAGAGCTAGGAAGAAGCAAGGGAAAATCGTCCCTGGAGCCTTCAGAGGAACCAGAGCTCTGCCAGCACCTTGATTGTGAATTTCCAGTCTCTCTAACTGTGAGACAATAAATTTCCATTCTTTCAAGTAAACAAAGTTAACACTGGCAAAGCATCTAGAAGGACATTTAGCCCATCCTGAGTGTTTTGCAAGTACCTCCTAGGCCATTATCTTTTCTCTCTCTCAGTTTTTAAGCTTCAGAAAGTTTTCTTTTTGGGGGGTGGGGAGAATGTCAATTTAGTTTTTATTAGATATTTCAAGTTGCTGGACTGAAAAGTATAACAATAAAAATTTTAACTAATTCTGTTGTCAGTTAATAATACTGACACCAAAGGTTCACCTTAACATGGTTATATAAATTCACAAGGTGTCTGGGAATTAAATTAGATAATATATATATAAAACATTAAAAGTTTCTGATATTCCAGTGATGATTCCTATCATTGATTATTATGTGCATGTGTATTAGATTTTTAAGCTTTGTTGAGGTATAATTCACAAATAAAATTTAATATAATTAAAATATTCTATGGGATGATTTTATTTATATATATGTGTGTATATATATATATATTTAAAAGGAGTCCCATCATCAAGTTATTTAAAACATAAACATCACCTCACATGTTTATCTTTTTCGTGTGAAAACATTTAAGTTATTCTCTCCTAGCTAATTTTAATTATATAACTTTATCAATTATAATCACCACATTATACATTATATCTTCAGGCCTCATTGATCTTATAACTGAAAGTGTGTACTTTTTTACCAACCTCTCCCTATTTCCCTGACAGCCACCATGCTCCTAAGAGTTTGACTTTGCTTTATCAGATTCCACATATAGGTGATACCATGCACAGTACTCATCTTTCTCTGTCTGGCATTGTTTATTTGTCATAATGCTCTCCAGGTTCATCTGCATTGTTGAAATGGCAGGATTTTTTTTAAGGCTGAATAGTATTCCCTGGTGTGTATATATAAACACACACACACACACACACACACACACACACACTACATTGTCTTTATCCATTCATCAGTTGACAGACTCTGATGTTGTTTCAATACCTTGACTATTGTGAATATTGCTGCAATTTGCATGGAAGTACAGATAAATCTTTGAAATAACGTGTTCATTCCTTTGAATACGTATTCAGAAGTGGGATTACTGAATAATATGTCAATTTTAATTTTAATTTCTTGAGGAATCTCCATTCTGTTTTCTGCAGTGGTTGTATCAGTTTATACTCTTACTGACAGTGCACAAAGGTTCCGTTTATATCCTTACCATCATTTGTTATTTATTGTCTTTCTAATAATAGCCATCCTAACAAGTGTTAGGTGATATCTCACTGTGGTTTTGATTTGCATTTCTCTGAACTGTGGTGTTGGAGGAGACTCTTGAGAGTCCCTTGGACTGCAAGAAGATCCAACCAGTCCATCCTTAGGGAGATCAGTCCTGGGTGTTCATTGGAAGGACTGATGCTGAAGCTGAAACTCCAATACTTTGGCCACCTGACATGAAGAGCTGACTCATTTGAAAAGACCCTGATACTGGGAAGGATTGAGGGCAGAAGAAGGGGACGAGAGAGGATGAGATGGTTGGATGGCATCACCGACTCAATGGACATGAGTTTGGGTAAACTCCGGGAGTTGGTGATAGACAGGGAGGCCTGGCGTGCTGTGGTTCATGGGGTCGCAAAGAGTAGGACACGACTAAGCAACTGAACTGAACTGATGATTAGTGATGTTGAACACCTTATCAGATACCTGTTGATCATTTAAATATCTTCTTTGGAAAAAATATCTATTCAGGTCCTTTGCACATTTTTAATTGGATTTTTGAGGTTTGCCTTTGAGTTAGTTCAGTTCCTTATGTATTTTTAGATATTAATCCTGTATCAGATATGTGGTTTATAATTATCTTCTCTCATTCCATAGATTGCCTTTTCATTTTATTGATTGTTTGCTCTGTATTCAGAATTTTTTGTTTGATGTAGTCTCATTTGTTTATTTTTGCTTTTGTTGCTTTTGCTTGGGGTGTCAAATCCAAAAAATTATTACCAAGGGAATTCCCTGACAGTTCAGTGGTTAGGAGTCAGTGCATTCACTGCAGTGAGTCTGGGTTCAGTTCCTAGTCAGGGAACTAAGATCCCACAAGCTATATGGCACGGCAAAAAAAAAAAAAAACACCAAACCCCCCTAATTATTACCAAGACCAATGTAATGTCAAGGAGCTTTTTCCCTGTTTGTTTCCCTATGAGTTTCAGATTTTATGTTCAAGTCTTAAATTTATTTTGAGTTGATTTTTTTGTATGATGTAAGATACAGTGTCCAGTTTCATCCTGTTTTGCATGTGGATATCCAGTTTTCCCAACACCATTTATTGAAGAGATTCATCTTTCCCCACAGTATATTACTGACTCCTTTGCCAAAAAATAATTGGCCATGTATGCATTGGCTTATTTTTAGGGTATCTACTTTGTTCCATTGATATATGTGTCTATTTTTATATCATTAAAAAAATTTGTTTTTTTTTCCATTTAACTCTGTAATATATAGTTTAAAATTAGGGAGTGTAAGACTTTTAGCTATGTTCTTTTTAAGATTGCTTTGGCTATTTGAAATCTTTTGTTTTCTTAATAAAGTTTAGGATGTTTTTTCTATTTCTGTGAAAAATACCATTGCAGTTTTGATAAGTATTGCATTGAATATGTGGATTGCTTTGTGTAGTGTGTACATTTTAATGTTCTTCCAATCCATGAACATGGAATATCTTTCAATTATTTGTGTCTTCCATGATTTCTTTCATCAGTTTTTAAAAATAGTTTTCTATGTACTGAAATTCTAATTCTTTGTATAAATTTATTTCTAAGTATTACATTCATTTTTAATGCAGCTGTAACTAGGATTATTAATTTGTCTTTCTGATAGTTCATTAATATGCAGAAACACAACACTGACTTTTGTATACTGATTTTATATTTTATAACTTGACTGAATTTGTTTATTCTAATAGCTTTGGGGTGAAGTCTTTAGGGTTCTCAACATGTAGTATCATATCAACTACAAACAGAAAATTTTACTTCTTCCCTTCCAATTTGTATGCCTAATTTTTTTTTTTTTTTTGGTTGCCTAGTTGTTCTGGCTAGGACTTTATGTACTATGTTGAATAAAAGTGGTGAGAGTGGCATCATTGTCTTGTTCCTGAATTTAGAGAGAAAGCTTTCAAACTTCCACCACTGAGAATGAGATGAGCTGTGGCACTGATTATTGTTTGTTGTGTTGAATACATTCTATCTACGCCTAATTTGTTGAGAGTTTTATCACAAAAAAGTGTTGAATTTTGTAAAATGTTTTTTCCTGCATCTTTGGGGATGATAATATGGTATTTATTCATTTTGTTAATGTGGTGTATCACAGGTATTGATTTGCATGTGTTGAGCCATCCATGCATCCCAGGGATAAACCCCACTTGATTAAGGTGTTTAATCCTTTTGAATGTCCTATTGAATGGTTTACTAATATTTTGTGGAGGAAATTTGCATCTATATCCATCAGGGATAATTGTCTATAATTATCTTGTAGTGTCCTTGTCTGACTTTGGTGTCAGGGTAATGATGGCCTCATAAAATGAGTTTGTAAGTGTTGACTCCTCTTCTGTTGTTTGGAAACGTTTGAGAAGGGTTGGTATTAATTCTTCTTTAAATGTTTGATAAAATTCATCTGTGAAGCTGTGTAATCCTGGACTTTTCCTTGTTTGGGGATTTTTGATCACTGATTCAGTCTCCTTACTAGTATTTGGTCTGTTCAGATTTTCTGTTATTTATGATTCAGCCTTGGAAGGTTATCTAATTTGTTGGCATATCAATGTTCACAGTAGTTTCCTATGATCCTTAGATTTTCTGTTTTTAGCTGTAATGTCTCATTTTTCATTTCTGATTATATTTGAGTCTTCTTTTTTTTCTTAGTTTGTCTAGCTAAACATTTGCCAATTTTGCTTATCTTTTACAAAAGTATGTATTTTCTTTATAGTGTCTATTTTATTTCCAGTATGATCTTTATTTCCTTTCCTCTACTAAATCTGGGATTAATTTGTTCTTATTTTTTTAGGTCCTTAAGGTTTAAAGTTAGGTCACTTATTTGAGATCTTTCATTTTTTCTTAATGTAGACATTTATTGCTACACACTTCTATTTTTGGACTGCTTTTGCTGCATCTCATAAGTTGTGGTAGGCTGTGTTTCCATTTTCATTTCTCAAGATATTTTTTTATTCCCCTTTTGATTTCTTTTTTTTTTTACTCATTAGTTATGCAGATGTGTGTTGTTTGGTCTCAATATATTTGTGAATTTTGAAGTTTTCTTTTATAGTTGATAGCTAGTTTCATACCACTGTATTCAGAAAAGATGCTTGATGTGATTTCAGTCTTCTTAAATTTGTTAAGATTTGCTTTGGGGTCTATATATGATCTATCCTGGAGAATATTCCATATGTGCTTGAGAAGAATGTGTGTTCTGTTTCTGTTGCATGAAATTTTCTGGATATGTCTGTCAGTTCCATCTAGTCTAACATGTCATTTAAGTCCAATATTTTCTTATGATCGTGGGGGATTGATGTCCCCTACAATTATTGCATTGTTGTCTACTTCTTCCTTCCTTCTCCACCTCTCAGATCTGTTAGTATTTAGGTGCTCTAATGTTGCTTGCATAAATACTGACAATTGTTATATTTCCTTGATGAATTGACCCCATTATCATGATATAGTAACCTTCTTGTATCATTACCTTCTGTGTTTCTTGTTACAGTTTTTGGCTTTAAATTTGTTTTGTCTGCTATAAACCTGTGCTTTCTTTTGGTTGCAATTTGCATGGAATATACTCTCTACCCCTTAACTTTCAATTGTTATGTGTCCTTAAAGCTGAAGTGAGCCTCCTGTCCATGCGCGCATGCTAAGGCACTTTCGTCGTGTCCAATTCTTTGTGATCCCATGGACTGTAGTCTGCCCAACTCCTCTGTCCACGGGATTCTACAGGCAAGAATACAGAAGTGGGTTGCCATTCCCTCCTCCAGGGGATCTCTCTGACCCAGGGATTGAACATATGTCTCTTTACATCTCCTGCAATGACAGGCAGGTTCTTTATCACTAGCGCCACCAGGAAGACCCAAACCTCCTGAAGCAGCATATATTTGGTATATTTGGGTCTCACTTTTTTTTTTTGTTTGTTAAATCCATTTAGCCACTCTGTCTTTTGACTGGAGAAGGCAGTCCATTTGTTTTGACAGGTAATTATTGCTACGTGTGGATTTATTATTGCCATTTCCTTAACTGTTTTCTGTTTTGCAGTTCTTTTGTTCCTGTATTTCTCTTCTCCCTCCTCCTTTGTGGTTTCCTGATTTTCTGCAGTGGTCTGCTTTGATTTCCTTATCTTTAGTGTATCTACTATAGGATTTGTTTTGTCATTATATAAAATACATTATAACTGTCTGTTTTAAGCTGATAAATTTGAAGGCATATAAAACTGCTGCATTTTATACACCCCATATTTGATGTTTGTTTATGTCAAAACTTGCATCTTTGTGTTGTGTATCCATTAATGTGTCTTAGTGTTGGTCTCTTTGATTCATATTAGCACATTTGGGGATTCCTGAATATGGATGTCTACGTTTTTCCCCCAGGTTAGGGAAGATTTTAGCCATTATTTCTCTGAATAAGCTTTATGGCCCTTTCTCTCTTTTCCTTATGGGACTCTTACAATGCACCTATTGGCCTACTTGATGATGTTCCATAAATCCCATAAGCTATCTTTATTCTTTGATCTTTTTGCTCCTCTAATTGGTGAATTCCACTGTCCTGTCTTCCAACTTGCTGAATCTTTTTTCCAACTTAATCTAGGTTTTTGTTGTACTTCTCTGTTAAAATTTTCAGTTACTGTATCTTCAGTTCTATGATTAATATTTGGTGTTACTTTATATTTTCTCTCTGTTAAAATTCTCTGTGTGCATTGCTCTCCTGACCTAGGTGAGCATCTTTATGACTGTAATTTTGAACTCTTGATTGGATAAACTACTTATTTACATTTCATTAAGATCAGTTTCTGGAGATTTACTTTGTTTTTTTGTTTTGAATACAGTCCCCTGTTTCCTCATTTCCTTAATTCTCTGAGTTAGTTCCCATGCACTAGATAAAACAGCCACCTCTCCCCATTTTGACACATGGGTCTCTTGTAGGAGGTCAACCTTATTAATCAGCCTGGCCCAGTTCTTTGATGTTCTCTCAAGCTTTTGTGATTATCCAAGCTGCTGTATTTGTTCTTAGTGACTCCCAGTAGTTGAAGATGTGTGAAACCCCATCAGTGTTTCAAATAAGAGGATTGCAGCCCGCACCGAGTTGCAAAATGATTAGAAACCAGACACTCAGACAGCAGCTAAGAAAGTATGCAGTCAAAACTCTTCCAGGAAGGAACTGGGAGATGGGCACTTTTGCTTGTTCCCTCTGTGGAGCCTGCGTGTATACCCATGGAGGTGAAGAGTATTCCTGAACCTATTTGAAAACTTCTGCATTGTTGTAGTCCTGTGGGATTCTGGAATTCAAGTCTCATTGGCTATCATTTGATTTGGGGCCTGTCCCTTAGGGGGCAACCATAAAATTTTAGCTATTAATATTTGGACAGCTTCTTCTAAGAGACACACACAGATAATTTGGTTTTACTGTTGGAATGAGCCAGGGGAGAAAGCAGGGCAAGTGCTCACTGGCTCTTTTAGGCTTCGAAGACGATAACAGAAAGCACCCAGATGCCTGCTCATTAGAAGTCAGGCTCCCCAAGAAGCATCTTGTATACAATCAAACCCCTTCAGAGAAAGCCTGGAAGACAGGCAATTTTGCCCACTTCCTTCGTACTGAGCTCTGGGGGGATAGCCTCAGCGAGTGCTTGCATGCTCAATAACTGATTCTTTATTCGCTATAGACGTATGGGATTGTGAATGAAAGTCCCATTGCTTTCAAAGCCAGTTGATTTGGGGAACAGTCCCTTGTGTGGTAGTCGTGAAATCTGGTGCACTAAATGTATGGCTCAACCCCATCACTTCTCAGGGTGAATGAAGCTGGACATTTGGGGTTCCTTCCCAATTGTATGACACTGTGCTGGTTGTGGGGGGGGCAGTTTATGGTGAGAGTGTGTTGTCTTTCCTGTTGTTCATTCACTCAGCCGTGTCCAACTCTTTGCAACCCCTTGGACTCCAGCATGCCAGGCTTCCTGGTTTTTCACTATCTCCTGGAGATTGCTTAAAATCATGTCCATTGAGCCAATCATGCCATCCAACCATCTCATCCTCTGCCACCCCCTTCTCCTCCTGTTTTTACTAGTATATTTTCTCAGTTGTCTGGTGTGTGGTGTCATCCACACATCTAGTTTCTGGATATCTCTCAAAAGGAATTACTCCATGTGGCTGTATATTTGGTACATCCATAGAAGCAGGGAAATTCAGGAGCCTCCTGTGTCACCATCTTGGTCTAGAGTTGAGAATGTTTCCTTTGAGTGTTTTCTTTTACTTGTACCGTAATTATTCTAAGTCCAGGTGGTTCAAGATCTGATCTCCATTCTCTGTGTCTCATAGCTATCACTTCTTTTCCTAATTTCACCTCCCTGCCCTTTCTCTGAGGATTAAGATGCTTCTCCAGTCTCAGCCCCATTTCCCAATTTGCTTTAATGCAGCATCAGTTCTGCTCCCTACTGTCCCCAAAACTTGTTTATATTTTTTTTCACATTTTACTTTCTTTGAAATTGTGCCTCAAATACCTTTCCTATTATCTATTATATTTCACTGTATTACTTGTTAACGTCTCTCCTTTAAATTTTTCTGTTTCTCAAAAAAATGTAAGCCTTCTGTGGGATACTACACAATTTCTAAACCTTGTTACTGCATTTTGTAGTTAATATTTTCAAAATTCCATTGCAATGAATCTTCAGAATTACTTTCTTCCCTCCTCCTGCTAAATTCTTGATTGGACCACTATTGTTGCTATTGTTATATTTTCTATTTATTCATTTTAAGAGGGGGAAAGACCCAGACTCGACCAGCATTTACCAAGTGTCAGGGTGTGTGCACTTCCTGTGGCTTCATTCACTCTCCATCTCATTGCAATGAAATTGCAAGCCTCTTCCTAATTTAACAGATTGTAAATTAGAGATGTTAGATTTAACAAATAAAAATATAGGATGCCCAGGTAAATTTGAATTTTAGATAATTAGTGAAAATTTTCACTATGAGTAATTCCAAAATATTATATGGCTACACTTACAGTAAAATAATTTTAAAATCATCTAATATTCTAATTTGGCTTCTTGCTGTATCTGACAACACTTGACTTGGCTGACAAGCATTCAAACCCAGCCCAATTTCCTCTGTTCAGTGGGTTTTTTTATCTGATGAAGATAACTGGGGGGCGGTGGGGGGGAGTTCTTTTCCTATTCTGCCCACTGGTTCTCTGCAAATGTTGCCCTACCCCGGAAGCCCAGCTGCTCCTCTTTCCTCTTCTCTTTGCAGTGTTGGAAGGGACTCTGTATCTCAGGATCTTAATGTCTGAGTGCGCGTCTTCCTTCTGCTTCCTCCTCACTGCCCTGGGAAACTTCCTGTTCTCTGGGCGTTCAAGCTTCCAATAGGATGGAATAAAAGTCATTAGTGTTTGTTGAATGTTTGCTCTGTTCCAGACACTGTGCTTAGTACTTTGCATGAATTAGCTCTACTAATTTAATCTTCATGGCTACTCCTTAAGGAAAGTACTATATGAACCCCACTTTGCAGATGATGAAAACGAGGCTCAGCAAAGTTAACGACTTGACCAAATACTAAGTCAACAGCATGGGGTTCAATCCATAGCCATTGGTCCCTCAGTACAAGCTTTGAACTTCTATCTGGTGTCCACATCTCTGGGCCAAGAGGCAACTGCGCAGGAGAAACGTGTGTCTTCCTACCTCTGTTCTGTCTTTCTGTGAGATCACACATAGGCAGCCCATCAGGAGAAACGTGTGTCTTCCTACCTCTGTTCTGTCTTTCTGTGAGATCACACACAGGCAGCCCATGATTCTTCCCTCTCTTAAATCCAGATCCAAAAGCTGCTGTAAAAGTGAAATTTCTACTGGTTTCTAGAAATACATTTTCTTGTCATTTTTGTTTTGCTCATTGTGAGTTTTTACATTGTGAGTGTTTTTATGGGGATTTGGGGAGAAATTTGGGACAGGTTGGGACAAGACTTATAGCCAATTTCCGTATTAATTTGTAGGACAGGATTTCATTTCTGACTCTCATTTTATACATAAGTTCTACTTTTTAAACCTTTTCAAAAGCCAATATCAAGCCTAGAGCATATGACTATATCAAGTGTCCCTAAAGAGTCACTTTTCCTAATTCGTTATCCACTTTGATACTTATGTTTCCTTCCTTGCTCCCAAATGAGTCTGATACCATCATTTCCTTTGTTTCTTGCTTGATCTTTCAGGAGATGATGTATAATGCTCTCCTTTTCAAAAATGGAGATTCCCAAAGAGATGAGAAATGTTGGCATCCCCCAGGCTCCCAGGTCCTGGGCCAGCTTTGCAGGAGAGTGTCATAAGCTTTGCAGGTGAGACAGAGACAGTTTTCTCTGTCTCACCAGGTGGTAGCTGCTAGGTCTATGGCAATATGACATCAGTCCCTCTCTCCTTTGCTCTTTCATTTTATCCCACTTTACTTTCTCAGTTACCTTACTACTCAATCCTCCTGTCCAGATATATTCTACTACTTCATTTCCTCTTCTATTTTTTTCTCTATTTCTACTTCTTTTAAATATGCTTAACTTTCAATTGTCATTTTTCATCCTTGATACCCACTCTATCAAGTTGTACTGATACCTATGAAATTTTATTTGACAATTTTGTGCTTTATTCCGTCTCTTAATTGATCCTCATCTTGAATGTGTTGGCATGTACACAAGGTAGATATTAAGATGTATTTCTCAACATATTTTTATCTGAGTGTTCCAGAGATGCTTCACACCATGTGGCTTCTATTTCTCATAACTATTGTCCTCTGTGATATCTGCTTGTTGCAGTTTTATCTGGGATTTCCTTTCCACTTCCTAAAAAGCAGCTACTCTGGACAAATACATTCTTTCCAATCTTTGTGAAATTCCTCCAGGCCTGTAGGATTCCTCCTTCAGCTGACTAGAAATGGAAAGGTGGGTGTTTTTCTAAAAGGTAGAATACAAACTGCTGATTTCCTTGCCTCTCCCAGGTTGAGGTGATTTATAAAGATCTCTTATTACATGTGACCTTGATCTCACCCCCTGAAAACATCTACTATGTGCCTTTTAGGTAGGGAACGATTTTTTTATACACCATTCTGCTTGGGGATGGGAGGGCTAAATAGCTGAATAGGCTGAAAGTTGAAAGGAAACAAATCAAGATAAACTTGAGAAAATTTATGTTCACAACACATTATTGGACATTTAGAATTAAGAGGGTAGATCTCATGTTAAATGTTCTTACCACAATACAAAATAAATAACTATCAGCTTAAAAAAAGGAATTCAAGCAACTTGGCATGATGGTTAAGAGCACCAGCTCTTACATTAGAATTGAATTTCAATACATGTTTTGTCTTTTACTGCCAGGCAACCTTAGACAAGTTACTTTACCTACCTGTACCTCAATCCCATCCTCTTTTAAATAGATACAATGATAGTAAGAATATAATAGAGATGTCATGAAAAACACTAAATAGTATATGAAAAGTGCTTTGTGCATGGCAGAAATAATATCTGAAATATGATATGTTCTGTAAATGTTACCTGCAACTAAAAGAAAAATTATAAATGCAATGTCTACTTCTACACACAACAAAAGCAGCTTTTTTATATGACCTTTTCCATTCTGCCCATATATTGACATCATATTAAAATAATTAAATCTAAATAACATCTTATTGTTTTCTCATATTTCCACAAAGATTTCATGTATTTTAAAATGCATGCATCACACATTCATTGAACATGTATGCCATAATTTAGTTAAACATTACCTTATATGTTGAATATTTAAAAGAAGCTTAACTTTTTTTTTTTTTGCATAATCCCCTGAATGAAAGTAGCTATTTTTTTCTTTGGATTGGTTCCTTGGGAAGCATTTTCAGATGTGAAATGACATGGCCACTGATGTTTGTTAAGAAGTATTCTCAAATTACCTTTTTGAAAGTGTTATATAATTTTATCTTTCCATCGACAATCTAAGAGTCACCATCTCAATCCTTGCCAGTACCACTTAATTATATTAATGTTTTGGTAATTTGAAAAAAGTGGTAGGGTATAAATTTAAACACAGTTGCCTAACCTGGTTTCTCTCCTGGCCAGAGAACTGGGAAGGATTCTCTGACATAAACCCAGTGCCAAGACAGAATTTCTAAATGCCCCTACATGTGCTAAGGCAAGTACTCGCCAAGAACTAGTAAGAGGACAAGTTGGTTCATTTGTCCTCGAGGGCTGCTATAGAAAATGCTTGTGTCCCCCCAGAATTCATATGTTGAAACCTAATGTGTTATGGTATTTTGAAGTAGAGATCTTTGAGGCAGTTAGGGCATGAGGGTGGAGCCCTGTATCCCTTTAAGAGAGGCCCTTGTCCCCTCTGCCAAGTAAGGAAAGACAGCCAGTCATCTGTGGGACACAAAGTGGGCCCTCACCAGACACCAGACCTGCCGACACCTTGATCTTGAACACCCCAGGCTCCAGAACTGTGAGAAATAAATTTGTGTTGTTTATAAGCTATGGTAATTTGTCCTATCACTCGAAATGGAATAAGACAAGGGAAGTTTGGAAAATCGCATTAAGAACTGTAAAGATGATTTCTGCCTTTTGGTTGGGAATTGGTTTTCTAGGAATCTAATTTAATTTTTATCATATTAAAATTTTGAAGAACTCAAGTGTCCAGCAGAAAGAGGATTATTAATGAGTTGTGGTACAGATATACAACAGACTACCGGAAAGTCATATGTCATGCTTAGGAAAAACATTTTCACAACATGGTAAGTGGGGGAAGGGGAAAAATAACATCACATCCTAGATGCAATATGATCTCCATTATGAAGGAAAAGAGTGCAAAGAAAAAAGTCTGGAAAGTGATGTGCCTAAATAGTAATAATAGGCTTCTGCTAAGTGGTTAGCTTATGGTTTATATTTGTCCTGCCTTTTAACGTTTTCTAAGTTATTCAAAATGTGGGTCTACTACGTCAACAATCAGAAGTTAAAAAGAGAGAGAGAGAAAGAGAAAGAAAAGGCTCTTTGGTATGAAACTACAATGTGCTCGTATAGAATCTGAGGCATGTAACCTCTAGGTTCAACCTAAAGTCAGCACTGCCTCCTCCATCAGCCTTTATCCCATTGTATTAACCACAATATACAAAAGGCAGAGGAACCAGAGATCAAATTGCCAACATCTGCTGGATCGTAGAAAAAAGCAAGAGTTTAGGAAAAACATCTACCTCTGCTTCATTGACTATGCCAAAGTCTTTGACTGTGTGCATCACAACAAACTGTGGAAAATTCTTCAAGAGGTGGGAATAGCAGAAAACCTTACCTGCTTCCTGAGAAATCTATATGCAGGTCAGGAAGCCACAGTTAGAACTGGACATGGAACAACAGAGTGGTTCCAAATAGGAAAAGGAGTACATCAAGGCTGTATATTGTCACCCTGCTTATTTAACTTATATGCAGAGTACATCATGTGAAATGCTGGGCTGGATAAAGCACAAGATGGAATCAAGGTTGCCGGGAGAAATATCAATAACCTCAGATATGCAGATGACACCACCCTTAGGGCAGAAAGCAAAGAACTATAGAGCCTCTTGATGAAAGCGAAAGAGGAGAGTGAAAAAGTTGGCTTAAAACTCAACGTTCAAAAACTAAGATCATGGCATCCGGTTCCATCATTTCATGGGAAATAGTGGGGAAACAGTGACAGACTTTATTTTGGGAGGCTCCAAAATCACTGCAGATGGTGATTGCAGCCATGAAATTAAAAGACACTTGCTCTTTGGAAGAAAAGCTATGACCAACCTAGAAAGCATATTAAAAAGCAGAGACATTACTTTGCCAGAAAAGGTCCATCTAGTCAAAGCTATGGGTTTTCCAGTAATCAAGTATGGATGTGAGATATGGACCATAAAGAAAGCTGAGCACCAAAGAACTGATGGTTTTGAACTGTGATGTTGGAGAAAACTCTTGAGAGTCTCTTGGACTGAAAGGAGATTAAACCAGTCAACCCTAAAGGAAATCAACCCTGAATATTCACTGGAAGGACTGATGCTGAAGCTCTAATACTTTGGCCACCTGATGTGAAGAACTGACTCACTGGAAAAGACCCTGATGCTGGGAAAGATTGAAGGCAGGAGGAGAAGGGGACGACAGAGGATGAGATGGTTGGATGGCATCACCGATTCGATGGACATGAGTTTGAGCAAGCTCTGGGAGGTGTTGATGGACAGGGAAGCCTGGCGTGCTGCAGTCAGTGGGGTTGCAAAAAGTCGGACACGACTGAGCGACTGAACTGAACTGAACTGATTAACGACAGGCATTTTCAGCTCCCCCACTTGACATTGGTCTTTTTAGGAACATGGGTGCTGTATCCCTCATTTGTAGATTCCACCCCCTACTCCATGTAGTGCCTAATACCAAAGTAGTGATTACTTTTCATTCATATATTCATTCAGTCGATCATTTAAGAAACAGTGCATGGTATCTCAGGCACTGTGCTACACTCTGGGGAAAAATATAAACAAGGTAGTATTTTTTCCCTTAAGTTATTTGAGTAAAATCTAAAGGAGTTACTAAGAATTTATAGTTTCAGGAAAGAGACGGTAACAAAGGGAGTTTTTTGGCCATACCAGTAGATTACTCAGGTTTCCACCCCCTAAGCCCCATTGTTCTCTGATATTAGAAGGTCTCCCAAACTCAGCTTTGATGACCACATTCAGGCCAGACTCATCCTTCCTGACGCTGTGGCCTGGCCACTCCTGCAGGGCACCTCTGCATCCTCTGACCACCTTCCTTTCACACAGCACCGCCTAGTCCTCACTTTGGAGCTTAGCGTCTCCAACAACCCAAGGCTGCCCTGGCCCCACCAGATGCCGCTTCTCACTCTTGGGTCTCTCTTTGTTCTTTTCTTTTTCTCCCACAAGCTGAGGAAAACCTGAGATCCTAGAAGTTGGTGGAGGTATTCTCCCCTGCCTCTGGGGTTAGAGCCATCACCCTTAATTCCAACACCTCTATAGAAATGCAGAATTTCTTCACAAAGTTCTACTCTACCAGCCAGCCTGGGATTTTCCCTCATTTCTTCCATCCGTCCTCTGCTGGAGCTTTTTTTACCCCTCTGCCTGTCCCTTCTTCCCTCAAAACAGGCCTGCTGTCGGGGTGCCCATTTCTATTTCTCCCTGCTCAAATTTTACTCCCAGGAAAGTCACCTCCATTGTAGGTGGTGGAAATGATGAGGCTCAAGGGTGGAAGAGAACTGCGGCAGCACCAATCCCATAAAGAGAAGGGTCCTCATAGTAGCTTCTTTTGATTAGCTTATTTCCATCTGCCTGTTCTCTTTGATTTGATAGATTAAATCCTCACAAATGTTGCTCGTCTGTAAATTTAGACTTTCAGTTACACCAACAGGAAAATTAAAAAAATATTGCCTCATCTGTTCCAATTTGAGTTCTTTGTCTTTCCCCTTCCTTTTTTCTGTTTCATAGACTCATATAATTTCTGGACGGAAAAGAGCTTCATGGTCATCCAATAAAATGCCTCATCAGATCATTAAAGTTCCCCTGCAACATCTCACCCAGTGGTCCTTCAGTCTCTGCTTGCACACCCCCAGTAATGGGGACCTCATCCCCTTACTGGGCAGCCTATTGCATCTTTATACAGCTCTGTAAATGAAATTTTTTAATTCCTAGTGAGGGAGAAAAAAAAAAAAAAAGATTTCTTCCCTTGGCCATAATTCAAGCTCTTGACATGAGACCAAACAAATCTAACTTCTCATTCACATGGAAAGCCTTCCACTGCTTTCACCCTTTTGATTTATGCTGGACTCAATTCTATTTTGAACTCGCATTAGAACATTAAAGAAAAATGCACATAATTTAATTTTCCTAACAATGTCTAGGAGATTCAAGAAATGAACCCTGATGAAGTAATTTATTCATTCATTTTGTTCATATAGCAAACATCAACCAACTTCTCATTTTTCCAAATCTAGTGCAAAGATCTGGCAACATGTAGATGATTCAGGTTCCCTCCTTGCACTCAAGAAGTTCACAGGCTAGTTCAGTGGTTAAAAGCACGTATTCTAGTGTTAGATAGTTTGGTTCAAATTCTTGCTTTCTCTCTTGTGTGACCTTGGACAAGTCACTAGGTCTTAACTTTGTTGAATGTGAAATACAATATTAATAGTTCCTTCTGTCAGTAGGGTTTTTGTGAGAATCATGAGATGATCCACATAAAGCTCATTAAAGGGTCAATGAACGTTGGCTGTCACTATTATGAAGAGTCATGTGGGAAAGAGATAAGGTCAGTTTCGGTATGCTTGGTAGGTTTGGCAAAACCAGAATGTGCTACAATGGCACAGACATAACCAAGACTTTGAAAGCCTAGAAGAACAGGTGACTTTTTGCTAAGTTTGGGGAGATGTGGGAAGGTGGGCAAAGTTGGAGAGAGAGATTCCAGGCAGAAAGATCAGGTCATGCAAATATACAAATCTGTGAGATCCAAAGGGGTGTCCAGGGAGCTATAAACAATCCAGAAAGGCTGGAGTACATCTGTATTGTGGCAAAGGTTGATTCCAGGGAGTTTCCAGGGACCATAAAACAGAAAACCTTGTAAGCCAGGCTAAGGAGAACAAACTTTGTCCTATAGGACCTGAGGATCCAATGAAGGATTTCAAGTGAAAAGATTGCATCTCTGCATTAGTATCACTTTGGTAGAGGGTGAACTGGAAAGAGGGAGGCCTGGAGGAATAATAAATTCCTCAGTAGGTGGGTTAAGCTCATGCTTAGGGTGCTAATAATGCAGGGGTGGATGAGCCTATGTTTGCTACATGATTTATCCAGAATCTTGCAAGCAGTGAAATACAGAGAAAAGTTCTTTTAATACCAGCATATGCACAAGCTTTGGCTTTACTGTTTGGTGTTATTGTTTTTGATTTACAGATAGCAGCAAAGGGATTATGGTGCATAGAGCCCTTAAAAATTGCATTAGAGTAGGTGAGAAATAATAAAGGCTGGAGTTAAGGCAATAGCATGAGAGACAAAAAGGGAACTTTTCAAGGCAATAACAGTCAGAGTGGAATTCTTTTCTCAAAAAAGGCAGAGTAGGGACTATGGTTTCTTTCAGCCCAAAGTCTCTCCCTGAAAGTGACAGAGTATGGCAATATAGCTGCTTTCAACAAATTAACTTCCAATGTCATGAATATATTCTTGCAACTTTATCATTTTCCAGAAAATGGTTGTTCAAGATATTCTCTAAATCTTTATTTACTCATTTTTGTTCACTTATTAAATGTTACAAAGATTAACCATGAACTGAGAAGTGTGTTCTTGAATATGCAGGGGTAAACAAGAAAGATGTTACTGCCTAATCTTACGTTTACAGCCCAGCAATGTGGGTAGATATTGAGTAAAAAACCAAAATTCATCACTTAAGCACATTTATGATAGCAACTACTTTCTTTCACAGCCAACTCTTCCAAAATAATGGTAACGTGGTGTTTAGACATACCTCCCAACCACTCTTCAACCCATTCTATCTGGCTTTCTCCTTTTGAATTGCCTTTGAGAAGATGATTAATAATCACCATGTTGCAAATCCAATGGACAGTCTTCATCCAGCACCTCATTTGAAATCTCAGCAGCATTCTATGCTCCTACCTCCCTGAAGTTTTTCTTAGTCTCGGGAACATTATAATCTCCTCTTTTATCCCTTTGTTTTTGTTTCTGTCTCCGCTGCTGAACTCTTCTTCATGTTGGAGTTCTTTAGAATTTTTCTCATCTTCTCCTGTCTTTCCCTATGGTGAATTCATCTATTCCAATATTCTCTCCAAATTTCAAGATTCCTAGACTTACATTTCCAGCCCCAATCTCTTGTGAACTGCAGATTCATATAACCTAATTGATCACCTAATACCTCTGATGCCTCATGAGAATCTCAACAGGATATGTCCAAATCTTTATTCTTGTACTGCTGACTCTTCCAGTCCCAAATATGGTCCTCTCCTGGTGTTATTACTCTCATTGAATGGCATAATCAACTACCCAATTGCAAAACAGAAACACAGGTATCAACCCTTGACATCTCCTTTTTCTCCTCTTCATTTTTCCTTGCTGCATCCAAGTTGAGGCCACCACTGTCTTTTCATCTGCACTACTGGGAGAAATACCTAATTTATCTCTCCAGTTACAACTTTTCACTTCCAAACAATTTTCTTCTTAGCAACCAGATATTTAAAACACACACACACATACACACCTCTAGTCATGCCAGTTCCTATTTAAAACTCATCAGTGATTTTTCTTGCCCTGGGGATCTAATCTAAATTCAACATGACCTTCCAGGCCCAGCATGATCTGAGACCTGACTAACTAGCTCTGATCTCTTGTGGGGACATTCTTATCTCCATGTTCCAATCAAAGAAATCTTTTAGGTCCACAAACATTCTACACTCTTCCTTTTCTCTCATCTATGCTCTTTGTAATTCTTGGACTATTCCCTTTTCTTTGCCAGTTAACATCTATTATCCAAGATAACATCTAATTCCTCATGTATTTATTGTCTCTTCCCTCCCACTAACATGTAAGGTCCACGCAGCAGGGACTTAGACTGTTTACTTACTGTTATGTACTCAGCATTTAGGAGAGTCGCCAGCACATATTATTTAGTCAATGAATATTTATTTAGTGATTAATTAGCTAATCATCAGAGTGCTGATTCGGTTAGTCTCGTTTATTGCATTGTCGGCTCTTGTTGTGCCTGCCTTCTTCTCTGCAGCATTGATCACGGCCATAATTCTACATTTACTTAGGATGACAATCATGGTTATGACTGAGCAAGATGCTGAAGGATGAATAAGGTGTCAAGTCATTTGACCACATCTAGCTCTTAATTATCTACTAAGAAGAGAAAATGGGAAGATGAGGGAGGATGAATCTTCTTTTAAGTTTGCTTGAACAGTAGAATTCTAAGTCTAGGCAATTCAGGATTTGAGAAGCAATGGGTATTTAGTCACTGCGAGGTGCCAAAAGACAGAGGAATGAGCACTTGGGTGGGAAAAGGGGATTCGGACTGCAGTTTTAAAGGTTAGTGTTAGCTGTATGATATTTGCCTTTCTGTGTCACAGTAGCTCCTTCTGTAAAATTAAATAACACCTTGCCAAATGTAATAGTCAGGGATCTCCAGAGAAACAGAACCAATAGGATATCCTATTTATTTATACTAGAGTTATTAGAAGGTATTGGTTCCTTGTGATTATGGAGGCAAAGACTCTCACTGTCTGTTGTCTACAAGCTAGAGACTCAGGAGAGGTATTGATCCATTTCAAAAGCAGAAAGCTGGAGAGACATTGGTAAATCTGAAGACCTCAGAGGCAGAAGTGCTGAAGGCAAAAGAAGACCTTTGACTTAGCTCATGCAGCTGGGCAGAAAAAGAATTCAACCTTCCTCCACCTCTTTGTTCTGTTGAGCCCCTCAGTGGTGTGGGTGATGCCTGCCTACGTGGGAGAGGGTCATCTGCTTTTCCCAGGCCACCAATTCAGATGCTCATATCTTCCAAAAATGCTCTCACAGACATCCCCAGAAATCATGCTTAGCCAGCTCTCTCTAGCCACTGACCTAGCCAAGTTGATACATAAAATTAATCATCCCATCAAGGTTGTAAATAGAATCCTGGAATGTATCTCATTTGTAGACACATTTCCATCTCCCATCCATCCATCCATCCATCCTTTTCACCTGACATTTTTTCAACTAACAGTCACTGTGTGCAGCACTGTGCCAGAAATTGTGCTTAGTATGACAGAGTCACAGATATGTACAATCACGTACTGACTTTCTGGAGGTTACAGTTTATAGAAGGATTTGTTTAAACAGGTAGTTTAGAATTCAATGGTCTTAGGAGGAGGTAGACATATGGGTACCACTCTGAGACTAGTGTAGTCAGAGAGGGTTTCTGAAGGAACTAAGAACTGAGCAGGGTCTTAAAAAGATGGAAGGGTGGATGTTACCTGGGTGGGAAGATTGAGAAAGACAATATAGACCTGTGGGGGGGGGGGGGGCAGGGTGGAGGGATCCAGGGAGGGGGCAGGGTGGAGGGAGGCAGTATGAGCAGGAGGATGTGCTCAGGAACAGCAAACAGCCTGTTGTGACGGGACCAGGAAGGGTGATGTGAGGAAGGAGACAAAAGCTGGAGAAAGCAGCTGAGGCCAGGTCACAGCAAGTCTTGGGCAGCTTGGGCTTCATCCTCTAGATAACTGGGGGACATTGAAGGTTTCTAAGTGAGATAGGGAGGGTGATGTGGTCAGACTTATGTTTTGGAAATGCCACTCTGGTAGCTGCGTGGTATTTGGAACGCATATGGTCAAGACAAAGGGGAAGATGAGGACCCTGCTCTGACTCTACCTACCCTTAGGCACCATTCATAGTGTGCATCTGCTCATATATACAGATTCATATACTCCGTGATTTAAGAAGGGGCCTTAGAGAGTATTTTCCAACTCTGATTCAAATCTGCAATCCCCCTGCTCCATGGTTCCTGGGCGCGTGCACACAGACTGGCCCATTATTGTGCTGCACACAGACAGCTCCCCGGGCATGCAGACATTGGCAATTGCCCGTGGTTTCATTTCCCCAGGTACCAGGCGTAACACAGCCACTGCTTGACAGATCTAATCACAGGCAGGGTCTCTTTCACAGTCACCCCAGAGTGAAAGCTCAGCGTGTTCCCAAGGAAATGACTGAAACATACAAATCAATTGCGCTTTTCTTCTCTTCTTTCCTGACCCTATTTTGAATGCAAGTATGAGGTTTGATAACAGTAGCAGGAGACGAGGTGGATTTCACGTGGCCAGGGTCTCATCAAAAGGAAAAAAGTCTGCACAGAGATAGCAAGACTCAGCCTTGCCGCAACCTTGAAGATTGCCATGCGGCGCCTGAGAATAGCCAGGAACCCAATCACACTCAGGGTCAGAATGGGGAAAACATCTGGCACTCACTCCTCGCTGCCTTTCAGTGGGGCTTCATCATCACTAAACTGCTGCTTGCTGTTCCCAGCCCGCCCATGCTCCTAAATTACCAGCCTCTGGGCCTCTGTTTATGTTCTTCCCCACCTGGGACACTTTATACCAATGCCACACAGTGAATTTCAGTGTATCCTTCCAGCCCAGCCCAAATTTCTTTTTATCTATGAAGTTTTCCTTGGACGATCTCTTCTAAAATTTCCCTGTCATTCCAAAAGTGTCTTTAACATGGTACCGTGTTTGCCTTGCATTGTGTTGTTTATACTCTTGTCTGGTCTCTTCGATGCTGAGAGCTCTTTAGGGTCAGTCTTTATACAGTCTGTAGCATGCTCTGGGGCTTGGCATATGGAAGGCACTGGATTAACATTTGTTAATTACATAGATGAAGCAGAACTGGAACTCATAGATGTAAGTGACCTAATCTGGGGCCTTTAGGGATAAAATTTAATCCTGAAAAGAACTTGAGGAAGATCTACTTGCTCCATAAAGAGGCTAGCTACAGACTATATTGGGGACTTCCTGTTTTCTTGCCAGGAAGCAAAATGTGGTTCCAAGGAAGGGTCGGTGTTGGCTGCGCAGTCGTATCCGACTCTTTGCCACCCCACGGACTATAGCCCGCCAGGCTCCTCTGTCCATGGGATTCTCCAAGCATGACTACTGGAGTGGGCTGCCATTCCCTTCCCCAGGGGGTCTTCCCAACCCAAGGATTGAATGCAGGTCTCCTGCATTGCAAGCATATTCTCTATTGTCTGAGCTACAAGGGGTGGTCCCAAAGCTAAGCATCCCTGCATGTGAGGTCAAAGAGCATCTCACAGAGGTTAGGATAAGATATGTCTGCCTAGAATCCTGAATTCTATGTTAACAACCATATAGCCATGGGAAATTCACCTCACCCCATCTATAAAGCAGGAAAAATTGTTTCTACCTCAGAAGAAAGATCACAAGCAGATGTGCAAAGTGCCTAGCACAATGACCACCATATCGCCACCTTTTAAACAAATGTTAATTTCCTTCTATTTCACTTTTCTTCTTCCTCCTCTGCTATGCTTAGAACCCAATTCCTATTTCATATGCAGATGCTGACTAAAGAAAACATGCTATACTTCCATTTCCTGAATTCCCCATTACCTGGAAATGGGTCTGGGTTGCCATGTTCCTATCTGGTAAACCCATCTCTGGCTTCAACTATAGAAAGTGGGAATTCTTTGCCATTTCTTTGCCAATAGAAATTTGGAACTGGAGCCTTGAAACACTGAGTCAATTGACTAGGAGTAGCTTGGAGTCCATCCAATTACATGGAGTCAGGTTAGAAAGAGTTTCTGTGGTTGACCAGAGCCACTTATGATCTGAACTGTTAAAGCTTCTTCGTCCCTTTCATATAGTTCATATTCTGATTCTGAGCTCCAGCTCTCTTGAGTTCTCACCTGGACGACTGACCACATCAGTTGAATACATGTCTCAAATTTTACCCTGCTTCTCTCCGTCAGCTTTTGTGCAGCACCAGTGAGTGAGTGTCCTCAAATCTTGTAAGACTTCTCTCTGATCTGTACTCCTTCAGTGAGTCCAATTTGCCTATGGCATTCTTTTTAAAAAATTAATCTTTGTTGGCGTATAGTTGATTTACAATGTTGTATTAGTTTTGTTGTACAGCAAAGTGAATCAGTTATACATATATCCACTCTTTCTTAGATTCTTTCCCCATATAGTTCATTCCAGAGTACAGAATAGAATTCCCTGTGTTATGTAGTAAGTTCTTATTAGTTATTTATTATATACATAGAGATGTGTACATGTCAATCTCAACCTCCCAACTTATCCCTCCACCCCTTTCTTCCTTGGTAACCAGAAGTTTGTTTGCTACATCTGTTAACTCTATTTTGTAAATAAGTTCACTTGTACCATTTTTTAAAATCCCACATATAAGCAATATCACACGATATTTGTCTTTCTCTGGCAGACTTGTTTCACTCACTATGATAATCTCTAGACCATCCTAGAAATACCCGCCTCCTGAGAAATCTGTATGCAGGTCAAGAAGCAACTGTTAGAACTGGACATGGAACAACAGACTGATTCCAAATCAGGAAAGGAGTATGTCAAGGCTGTATATTGTCACCATGCTTATTTTACTTATATGCAGAGTACATCATGCAAAATGCTGGGCTGGATAAAGCACAAGCTAGAATCAAAATTGCTGGGAGAAATATCAATAACTTCAGATATGCAGATGACACCACCCTTATGGCAGAAAGTGAAGAAGAACTAGAAAGTCTCTTGATGAAAGTGAGAGAGTGAAAAAGTTGGCTTAAAACTCACCATTCAGAAAACTAAGATCATGGCATCCAGTCCCATCAGTTCAGTTTCAGTTCAGTTGCTCAGTCGTGTCCAACTCTTTGCGACCCCATGGACTGCAGCACGCCACGCCTCCCTGTCCATCACCAACTCCCAGAGTTTACTCAAACTCATGTCCATTGAGTTGGTAATGCCATCCAACCATCTCATCTTCTGTCATCCCCTTCTCCTCCCAACTTCAATCTTTCCCAGCATCCAGGTCTTTTTCAATGAGTTAGTTCTTCACATCAGGTGGCCAAAGTATTAGAGTTTCAGCTTCAGCCATCAGTCCTTCCAATGAATATTCAGGACTGATTTCCTTTAGGATGGACCAGTTAGATCTCCTTGCAGTCCAAGGGATTCTCAAGAGTCTTCTCCAACACCACAGTTCAAAAGCATCAGTTCTTTGACACTCAACTTTCTTGATCAAAAAATGGTAAATAGATAAGGAAACAATGGAAACAGTGAGAGACTTTATTTCCTTGGGCTCCAAAATCACTGCAGATGGTGACTGCAGCCATAAAATTAAGACACTTGCTTCTTGGAAGAAAAGCTATGACAAGCTAGAAAGCATATTAAAAAGTTGAGACATTACTTTGCCAACAAAGGTCTGTCTAGTCAAAGCTATGGTTTTTCCAGTGGTCATGTATGGATGTGAGAGCTGGACTCTAAAGAAAGCCGAGCGCTGAAGAATAGATGCTTTTGAAATGTGTTATTGGAGGAGACTCTTGAGAGTCCCTTGGATTACAAGGAGATCAAACCAGTCCATCCTAAAGGAAATCAGTCCTGAATATTCATTGGAAGAACTGATGCTGAAGCTGAAACTCCAATACTTTGGCCACCTGATGTGAAGAACTGACTCATTGGAAAAGACCCTGATGCTGGGAAAGATTGAAGGCAGGAGAAGAAGGGGATGACAGAGGATGAGATGGTTGGATGGCATCACTGACTCAATGGACATGAATCTGAGCAAGCTTCAGGAGTTGGTGATGGACAGGGATGCCTGGCATGCTGCCGTCCATGGGATCACAAAGAGTCTGACATCACTGAGTGACTGGACTGAACTGAGGCCCATCCATCTTGCTACAAATGGCGTTATTTCATTCTTTCTTATGGCTGATGAATATTCCATTGTGTATATGTTCCACATCTTCTTTATCCATTCATCTGTTGATGAGAATTTAGATTGCTTCCATGTCCTGGCTCTTGTAATTAACGAGTGCTGTGATGGACACTGGAGTGAGTCTATGGCATTTTTTTCAACTTTTCCAGACAAATACTCACAAGGATTGAAGTGGATAAAATACAACCATGTAGTATAAGATCAGAGATGGAAGGGATGGAGGGAAGGGGCCCATCTGAATAGTCCACTTGTCAATTTCCTTCACTATCTCAGGGTGTATTAAGATTCTCCAGAGAAACAGAATATATACAGGGTAGGGGAGAGAGAAAAATATTGATTGATTATATGAGAAGTTCCATAATCTGCCACCTCTAACCTGGAGGCCCAGGAAAGTCAGTGATATATTTTCAGTCCAAGCCCCTAGGCCTGAGAACCAGGGGGCCAAAGGGATAATTTCTAGCCCAAGTGAAGGAGAAGACTGATGTCCCAGCTCAGTCAGACGGAGAGCCAGTTCTTCCGTCCACCACCTTTTTGTCCTATTCAGACCCTCCACAACTTGGATGAGGTCCACTTACATTGAGAAGGAAAACTTCCTTTACCCAGTCCACCAATTCAAATGCTAACCTCATCTAGAAACACTGTCTCAGACACACCCATAAATAATATTTAGCCAACTGTCTAGACACCCATGTCCTGGTCAAGTTGACAGAAAATTCACCATCACCAGGGAAATAATGCCACATATTTTCTTTTGCTTTTCATTTTTATTCTTCTTCTTTTTTTTTTTTTAGGTGAGATGTCTCAGGGTATATGGCAAAATATATAGTGGCAGAATTTATTGAAGTACTTTGACAATCCTTGTTTATAACATTATCCTAGCATATAATTAAATAGGGCCAACTTTCATTCTCAAGTAAGAGGACATACTTCCATTACTGCTTTGGATGATAAAGTATATGGTCTATCTAGAGAAGCATGACTGTCAGTGTTCTTCATTTTCCTGTTCTGTAACTTTCACGACATGTAAATGGAATAAGAGCCTCAAAAGCAAAATTCCCAAATTAATCCTCATCATTCAATTGCCAAACATCAATAAATATTCAATTTTGTTTTTCATTTGTTCATAGAACATTTGAAATACATCCAGAGAACCAAAACTTCTGGACCACTGTTTAATCATGGTGGAAAGCAATGAAAACCTTCACTTTATTCAGGATCCCAGTCTGTTATGTTTCATCCCTTCTATGACAAAAAGAGCTGTTTAGTCCTTATTAGAAAATCACACCTCAATTATTTCTTGGGTTAAACAAATATACATATTGCAGAGTAGAGTAAGTTTTCAAAGCCACATCTCATTTCATTTTGGCTTTATCTTAAGAGATGAATATTCACAACACTTTCTTTATTAAATAAGATTTATCTGTTTTCTACTCTAATGAACATACTGAAAAACTCAAGAGATGTATTTTTTGGGTGATGCTTTTTCAGAGAATAATACAAAGGTGACTAATGTATTCAAGGATGCAGTGTGGTTTTGATCTGAGTCATATTCCCATCTGTTGTTGTTCAGTTGCTCAGTCTTGCCCGACTCTTTGCAACCCCATGGACTGCAGCATGCCAGGCTTCCCTATCCTTCACCATCTCCTGGAGCTTGCTCAAACTCATGTCCATTAAGTCAGTGATGCCATTCAACCATCTTGTCCTCTGTTGTCCCCTTCTCCTTCTGCCTTCAATATTTCCCAGCATCAGGGTCTTTTCCAATAAGTCCACTTGTATCAGGTGGCCAAAGTATTGGAGCTTCAGCTTCAGTCCTTCCAGTGAATATTCAGGATTGATTTCCTTTAGGATTGACTGTGTCTGACGCTTTGTGACCCCATGGACTATAGCCCATCAGGCTCTTCTGTCCATGGTATTCTCCGGTCAAGAATACTGGAGTGGGTAGCCACTCCCTTTTCCAGGGGATCTTCCCAACTCAGAGGTCGAACCTGGGTCGCTGGCATTGCAGGCAGATTCTTTACCATCTAAGTCACCAGGGAAGGCCCATTCCCTTACATGTGCATGCATATTATTTTACATGTATACAAACATTTTAAAATTTATTTATTTTGAAAATGTTTACATCATGTCACTCCTTGGAAACTAACATTTTAATCCAAATATTTTTATTTTAATGTAAAAATAATATAGGAAAAGCAAGTAAAATAACCACAAAACAGCACCATTGTTTTATATAGTTATATATTAAGGAATCAAATTGATTTCAGTTCTTCAACCAGTTGTTCAAGAATATACTTCTGAGCACAATAAAAAGCAGTTTGTGATAGTATTATGCAATAGTGACACTCTTTTCAGCATGGGTGCCTCTTTTTGACCTTACTTTGATTTGGCCATATCTTCTCCCTCCCGCCTCTCATTACTCATTACTTGCATTTCACCATTCAATTTTTTATAGTGATTCAAAAAAAAATATTAAGTATATTTTGTTTGATTTTTTTTCATCATATTGGCCCCATCTAAAACTGGCTTTGGGGTTCAAGAAGTTCAGATAAATATTCTACAAAATTTGCAGGAATAAAAAATTAATGGCAATATATATGTAGTTATGGCTTCCCTGGTGGTCAGACAGTAAAGAATTTGCCTGCAATGTGAGAGACCTGGATTCTATATCTGGGTCAGGAAGATTCCCCTGGAGAAGAGAATGGCTACCCATTCCAGTATTCTTGCCTGGAAAATTCCATGGACAGAGGAGCCTAGTGAGCTACAGTCCATGGGATTGCAGAACTGGACATGACTGAGTGACCAACACTAACTAAATACATATGAAGTTATGTATTCAGTCTTCCTACACAAGGTACATGAAAGTTTAAGACTCTTGCAGTGAAAAAAAATTACAAAGTAACAAAGTACATATTTTAAGAAAGATTTACACTCAGACTTTTAAAGTTATCTTCTGAAATAAACTCTGTTCACTAATTGTGGTTGGTTAGCACATGGGCTTCCCCAGTGGCGCAGTAGTAAAAGAATCTTCCTGCAATGCAAGAGACACAGGTTTGATTCCTGGGTAGGGAAGACTCCCTGGAGAAGGAAATGACAACCCGCTCAAGTGTTCTTGCCTGGGATATCCCATGGACAGAGGAGACTGTTTGGCTACAGTCCGTGGGGTCTCAAAGAGTTGGACACAATTGAGTGATTGAGCACAGTACTTTCCTCCTATCAAGTGTGTAGTAAGGTAAGGTTTTGGCTTTCCTGGTCAGTGATTTCAGGTTATTTCTAGGTTTGGCTAATTTTGCAGTCTTTACCACTTTTGAATTAGTGCTTAAAACTTCCAGTTTTTAATCACTGACAAATATTCTCAAGTTTAAGATCACGATGCTTTAAAATAAATGAAAATAATAAGTGCCAAATCACACACACATACACAGAGAACAATTTTCTGTGCTTTTGCATTATCAGGGAATTCAATGGTGAGAAACAGAAGTAAGTGTATTTTGTTTTGTAAATCCTGTGCGATCAACAAGACATTTGATTGAATACAACTTGTAGGATCAAATAGCTGCTTGTTGTTGCTTTTATGTGATGTGCCAACAAAAAATTTCCAGAGTACAAACTGAAGTTTATATACATTTTTACTTCCAAAGTAATGGATGTTGGGTTGTCATGTCCCCTGAGCCATCATCATATAGCTTTGGTAATATCTGCACCCCAGTTTGCAAAATAGAAGGGGGAAAAAATGGAAACAGTGACAGTCTATTTTTTTGGGCTCTGAAATCACTGGGGTCAGTGACTGCAGCCATGAAATTAATAAATGTTTGCTCCTTGGAAGGCAAGCTATGACAAACCTAGACAGCATATTAAAAAGCAGAGACATCATTTTGTCAACAAAGGTCTGTATAGTCAAACTATGATTTTCCAAGTAGTCATATACGGATGTGAGAATTGGACCATAAAGAAGGCTGAGTGGCAAAGAATTGATGCTTTCAAATGCTGGTGCTGGAGAAGACTCTTGAGAGTCCCTTGGACAGCAAGGAGATCAAACAAGTCAATCCTAAAGGAAATCAGTCCTGAATATTCATTGGAAGGACTGATGCTGAAGCTCCAATACTTTGGTCACCTGATGCAAAAAGTGGACTCATTGGAAAAGACCTGATGCTGAGAAAGATTAAGGGTACAAGGAGAAGGGGGTGACAGAGGATGAGATGGTTGGATGGTATCATTGACTCAATGGACATAAGTTTGAGCAAACTCTGGGTGTTAGTGAAAGACAAGGAAGTTTGGTGTGCTGCAGTCCATAGGGTCACAAAGAGTCAGACATGACTGAGTGAATAAACAGCAACAACTGTCATTTCATGAGTTGGTGGAACAGGCAGGTCTCTGGGCTATGCCCTGGAAAGGCAAGGGTGAACAAGACTCCATATGATATTGCATCGCCCTTACTCTGCTCGGGGGACAAATTGACAGACAGTTACAATTCAGAGAGATCAGGAAAACACAGGGGACCCTGTTCCAGTTGACCTGGTAAGCAACGTGTGAGAAGTACCTTTCTGGGGTCCAGTACCACACAGGAATCCCAGAAGAATCACAGCCAAGGACAATGGTTTGGAGAAGAAATGTCATCTAGATCACTAGGGGAATTAACACCTGACCCTCTCATAGTCTTTTTAAGAAGGGACTGTTTCAAGCACTTAGGATATAGTAACTCATTTTATTCTCACACTAATCCTACGAGGTATGCAATTATCATCTTCACATTATAGCTAAAGAACCCAAGGCTCAGAAATTTAAGGAGTTTGTTCAAGACCATGAGAACGGCATGCCTCAGATTCTCACCCAGATGGTCTGGCTCTGCAGACCATGCTCTTAGCCCGCTCCCTCTGTGGCCTCTACTAAAATAATAAAAATCTGAAATCTGGATCCAGAAAGCAGAGAATGAACAATGAAGTATGAAAGGAGGATCAGGGACTTTGTATAGTGTACTGAGACCTTATTTCTCTGGAATTCCATCACCTCCCATTAGCTTTGTTTGTAGTTATGCTTTCTAAGGTCCACTTGACTTCACACTCCAGGATATCTGGCTCTAGGTGAGTGATCACACCACTGTGGTTATCCAAGTCACTAAGACCCTTTTTGTACAGTCCATGGGGTTGCAAAGAGTCGGACACAACTGAGCAACTCACTTTCACAGGGAAACTGATGTGAGAGGAGAGCATGTAGAGAGTAGGGACCAGCTGGTGGGCATCCCATTAGGCCAAGCCTGACCGCATAACACACTGTGAGGAGTTCCCCCACCTCTGACCCCCCTTCTCCCTCCCAGGAAGGTCTCTGCTCTCCTGAGCCTGGGAGATATTTGGGAGCATATTTTTGGCTCACTCTTCACAAGCGGTGATCAAGACTGGATTTCTTCCTCCTATCCTAGTAGAAGGGAGGGAAGATGGCTGTCTTGGGAATGAGCTAGCCGCTTTTGTAAGTTTTATGAGATGACATGAAAGCTCTTGCTCTGAGTAGCAGAAGCCTTGAGTTACCATGCTACTTTGCTTTCAGCATCCTCTGTTATCAGGTGTTCTGGGAGCCAGATGTCAGAGCTGAATAGATGGAAAGTTTCCACAAAACAACTGACTATTCTCCATGGGCAACACAATCCCTATCACTGTAAAGACCTCTTTTAAGTTACACTTGATGTTTTAACAGGTCAGGCTTGACTGTCTACCTGCTCTAATCCAGATGTTGTAGACTCAGCGAGTCCATTCACAAATTGGAGCTCAGCTCAAAGGTAACACAGAATAAGAAATGAGAAAATTTTAGTGAACTGAACTGAATTTGGGTCCTCTCTTCTGTTAGGGCTTTGGGGATTTGAATACAAAAGGCCAACAAGAGTGACTTAAAAGCCTTTGCAATATTCCAAGAGATATCTACACATACGTCTATTTCAGGCCTAGGCTGGAGAATGAACTGATCGACTTTTTGTACTTTTAATTTGCCTTGGAACTGAATTGAGTCAGGGGACCTCGATTTATGTCCAAACTCTGTTGTGTAACTCTAGATAATTCACTTACCCACTCTGAACCACAGAGAGTTCTTGTGAGACTCAAATGGGATCATGTCTGTGAAATCCCTTTGTCAAATACTATAAAAGCCAAACACTAGAACTGTTGTTATTAAAGTAATTAATGTGTAATATATGCACGAAGGAATTTTCATCAGAAACTAGAGGTAGAAAAAGATCAAGTCCCCACATATTCTGGGCAACTTGAATCAAGCTGTAACTTAAATCTACATTGGTCAATAACTAGGGAGCATAATATTGAAATATCTTATAATTTTAAAAAAAGCCATACATGTATATGACACCATGTGATACCAAAAGGAGCACAGGACTTAAGAGTTGCAAGTCAACATGATTTCAGGAAACCCCAGGTCTCACAAGAACTGGAAAGCCACTTAGGTTTTCTGTTCTCCATTTCTCTCCCTAGGACCACAGTCTCCTAACTCGTTCTCTTCTTGCCTATCTCCTCCATTCTTCCTTCAATGGGCAGGCTTTCACTCCCAGGTTTTTGAGTGGTGATACCCGTAACCTTTACTCACAAGTCCCCATAGAATGCAATCTGGAATCTTCTCTACACCACCACCACTCAACACCATCCAAGTGACATCTACTTGGGACGGACATTCTGATCTGCTCAGCTCAGGTCAGATGGACACCAGTCCCAAAGACTGTGGCTGTAGGTGAGAAGTCATGTGATCACCAGGGCTGTATCTTGCATATGGACATGTAGCATCTTTAAGAAGAGGATGAGTGGGGATAGAAGGAAATAGAGGGCTCCTCTACAAACTCCACTGGTGATGCCACTGGCCTTTCCATTTTTGGAAGCTCTGTTGCCTGAATCACATTTGAGCACTTCGTTATTTCATTTCCCCTTTCCCAATCAATCAGTAAGGTCCTCAGGACAAGAGCCATGGGTTATTCTATTCTGTAATCACCAGAACCAGGCTGGACCCACTATAGGTACTCAGTGAAGCCTTACTGGTTGGTATAAAGTAACTGTCATCTTTCACATGCATACAGAAGTGCACAGTATACATATAACATTCTTATATATCAATTCATTTGAACCCACTATAGTCCTGAATTATTATTACCCTCACTTTACAAATGAGACACAAGCAAGGCACAAGGATTAGAAGTGAAAAAGCCTGAATCTCATTTTAGACATGAAAGTGTTCTAGGTGGCTCTAGAAATAACTAACTGGAGAAGTCCAGGAGGCAGTTAGGTCTGTAATCTGGAGAGAGGAAATAGTCCGTGTTTGGACACACACACATAATATACATGCATACAAACAATGGCAGTGGATGAGATGTCCAGGCATCTGTATGCAGAGTGAAAAGAGTCAATAGACCCCAAGTCTGAGAAACACTTAACATTTGATGATGAGTTAAATAGAAGGAAGGGGAACTGAATCCATAGGAGACGTAGAAGGAGCAGCTAGGAGGTAGGAGAAAAACTGGGATAGGTGGTGGTTTATAGAAACCATGGGAAGAAGCTTCTCAAAACTGGAGTGATCAACAGGGTCATGCTTTCAAGAGGCCAAGGGAGGAAAGAACTGCAGGATGCCCTTTGCAGTTGCAGCAGGAAGAATATCAGTGACTTTGTCCAGCAGTGTCAGGGTAGCTGGAGGGATGGAAATCGAACATCAGTGGCACAGGTGGGAAGGGAGAGGGCATTGGAGAAGGAGGAATAGTGCATCCAGCCAACTCCTTTAAGAAGTGTGGCCATGAAAGACAGTACAACTGAGGAAGGGGATTGAATAAATATTTAGTCTTGTAAAGATGGGGGAAATAAGAACTCATGTAACATCTGAAGGAGCCAGGAGAGAGGGATGTGAAGATGCCTGGGACAGGGCACAGTGGTGGAATAAGGGCCTAAGGAGGAGAAGGGGGGAACTGTAGGCTCTGGTGGAATATCTCACTCAGTTTAATAGAAAGGAAGGAATAAAGGGTGGACACGCAGGCTGGTAAGCCTGCTGGACTGCTGTAGGCACTAGAGAATTTTTGCTCTTTTCTTTCTGTATAAATGAGAAGGACATCTCTTAAAAGTAAGGGAGGTGATGGCTCAGGTGAATAGATATGTTTGCCTTTGTTTTTCTTTCTTTTTTTTTTATTAATCATTACCATCTTTCTAAATTCCATATATATGCATTAGTATACTGTATTGGTCTTTATCTTTTTTTCTTTTAATAGTTTATTTATTTATTTATTTATTTTTATTAGTTGGAGACTAATTACTTCACAACATTTCAGTGGGTTTTGTCATACATTGATATGAATCAGCCATAGATTTACACGTATTCCCCATCCCTATCCCCCCTCCCACCTCCCTCTCCACCCGATTCCTCTGGGTCTTCCCAGTGCACCAGGCCCGAGCACTTGACTCATGCATCCCACCTGGGCTGGTGATCTGTTTCACCATAGATAGTATACATGCTGTTCTTTTGAAATATCCCACCCTCACATTCTCCCACAGAGTTCAAAAGTCTGTTCTGTATTTCTGTGTCTCTTTTTCTGTTTTGCATATAGGGTTATCGTTATCACCTTTCTAAATTCCATATATATGTGTTAGTATGCTGTAATGTTCTTTATCTTTCTGGCTTACTTCACTCTGTATAAGGGGCTCCAGTTTCATCCATCTCATTAGGACTGATTCAAATGAATTCTTTTTAATGGCTGAGTAATATTCCATGGTGTATATGTACCACAGCTTCCTTATCCATTCATCTGCTGATGGGCATCTAGGTTGATTCCATGTCTTGGCTATTATGAACAGTGCCGCGATGAACATTGGGGTGCATGTGTCTCTTTCAGATCTGGTTTCCTCAGTGTGTATGCCCAGAAGTGGGATTGCTGGGTCATATGGCAGTTCTATTTCCAGTTTTTAAAGAAAACTCCACACTGTTCTCCATAGCGGCTGTACTAGTTTGCATTCCCACCAACAGTGTAAGAGGGTTCCCTTTTCTCCACACCCTCTCCAGCATTTATTGCTTGTAGACTTTTGGATAGCAGCCATCCTGACTGGCGTGTAATGGTACCTCATTGTGGTTTTGATTTGCATTTCTCTAATAATGAGTGATGTGGAGCATCTTTTCATGTGTTTGTTAGCCATCTGTATGTCTTCTTTGGAGAAATGTCTGTTTAGTTCTTTGGCCCATTTTTGATTGGGTCATTTATTTTTCTGGAATTGAGCTTCAGGAGTTGCTTGTATATTTTTGAGATTAATCCTTTGTCTGTTTCTTCATTTGCTATTATTTTCTCCCAATCTGAGGGCTGTCTTTTCACCTTACTTATAGTTTCCTTTGTAGTGCAAAAGCTTTTAAGTTTCATTAGGTCCCATTTGTTTAGTTATGCTTTTATTTCCAATATTCTGGGAGGTGGGTCATAGAGGATCTTGCTGTGATTTATGTCGGAGAGTGTTTTGCCTATGTTCTCCTCTAGGAGTTTTATAGCTTCTGGCCTTACATTTAGATCTTTAATCCATTTTGAGTTTATTTTTGTGTATGGAGTTAGAAAGTGTTCTAGTTTCATTCTTTTACAAGTGGTTGACCAGTTTTCCCAGCACCACTTGTTAAAGAGGTTGTCTTTTTTCCATTGTATATCCTTGCCTCCTTTGTCAAAGATAAGGTGTCCATAGGTCCGTAGATTTATCTCTGGGCTTTCTATTCTGTTCCATTGATCTATATTTCTGTCTTTGTGCCAGTACCATACTGTCTTGATGACTGTGGCTTTGTAGTAGAGTCTGAAGTCAGGCAGGTTGATTCCTCCAGTTCCATTCTTCTTTCTCAAGATTACTTTGGCTATTCGAGGTTTTTTGTATTTCCATACAAATTGTGAAATTCTTTGGTCTAGTTCTGTGAAAAATACCTTTGGTAGCTTGATAGGGATTGCATTGAATCTATAGACTGCTTTGGGTAGAATAGCCATTTTGACAATATTGATTCTCCCAATCCATGAACACAGTATGTTTCTCCATCTGTTTGTGTCGTCTTTGATTTCTTTCATCAGTGTTTTATAGTTTTCTATGTATAGGTCTTTTGTTGCTTTAGGTAGATATACTCCTAAGTATTTTATTCTTTTTGTTGCAATGGTGAATGGTATTGTTTCCTTAATTTCTCTTTCTGTTTTTTTCATTGTTAGTATATAGGAATGCAAGGGATTTCTGTGTGTTAATTTTATATCCTGGAACTTTACTATATTCATTGATTAGCTCTAGTAATTTTCTGGTAGAGTCTTTAGGGTTTTCTATGTAGAGGATCATGTCATCTGCAAACAGTGAGAGTTTCACTTCTTCTTTTCCTATCTGGATTCCTTTTACTTCTTTTTCTGCTCTGATTGCTGTGGCCAAAACTTCCAACACTATGTTGAATAGTAGTGGTGAGAGTGGGCACCCTTGTCTTGTTCCTGATTTCAGGGGAAATGCTTTCAATTTTTCACCATTGAGGGTGATGCTTGCTGTGGGTTTGTCATATATAGCTTTTATTATGTTGAGGTATGTTCCTTCTATTCCTGCTTTCTGGAGAGTTTTAATCATAAATGAGTGTTGAATTTTGTCAAAGGCTTTCTCTGCATCTATTGAGATAATCATATGGTTTTTATCTTTCAATTTGTTAATGTGGTGTATTACATTGATTGATTTGCGGATATTAAAGAATCCTTGCATTCCTGGGATAAAGCCCACTTGGTCATGGTGTATGATTTTTTTAATATGTTGTTGGATTCTGTTTGCCAGAATTTTGTTAAGAATTTTTGCATCTATGTTCATCAGTGATATTGGCCTGTAGTTTTCTTTTTTTTGTGGCATCTTTGTCTGGTTTTGGAATTAGGGTGATGGTGGCCTCATAGAATGAGTTTGGAAGCTTACCTTCCTCTGCAATTTTCTGGAAGAGTTTGAGTAAGATAGGTGTTAGCTCTTCTCTAAATTTTTGGTAGAATTCAGCTGTGAAGCCATCTGGTCCTGGGCTTTTGTTTGCTGGAAGATTTTTGATGACAGTTTCGATTTCCTTGCTTGTGATGGGTCTGTTAAGATTTTCTATTTCTTCCTGGTTCAGTTTTGGAAAGTTATACTTTTCTAAGAATTTGTCCATTTCATCCAAGTTGTCCATTTTATTGGCATAGAGCTGCTGGTAGTAGTCTCTTATGATCCTTTGTATTTCAGTGTTGTCTGTTGTGATCTCTCCATTTTCATTTCTAATTTTGTTAATTTGGTTCTTCTCTCTTTGTTTCTTAATGAGTCTTGCTAATGGTTTGTCAATTTTGTTTATTTTTTCAAAAAACCAGCTTTTAGTTTTGTTGATTTTTGCTATGGTCTATTTAGTTTCTTTTGCATTTATTTCTGCCCTGATTTTTAAGATTTCTTTCCTTTTGCTAACCCTGGGGTTCTTCATTTCTTCCTTCTCTCATTGCTTTAGGTGTAGAGTTAGGTTATTTATTTGGCTTTTTTCTTGTTTCTTGATGTAAGCCTGTAATGCTATGAACCTTCCCCTTAGCACTGCTTTTACAGTGTCCCATAGGTTTTGGGTTGTTGTGTTTTCATTTTCATTCATTTCTATACATATTTTGATTTCTTTTTTGATTTCTTCTATGATTTGTTGGTTATTCAGAAGCATATTATTTAGCCTCCATATGTTTGAATTTTTAACAATTTTTTTCCTGTAATTGAGATCTAATCTTACTGCACTGTGGTCAGAAAAGATGACTGGAATGGTTTCAATTTTTTTGAATTTTCCAAGACCAGATTTATGGCCTAGGATGTGATCTATTCTGGAGAAGGTTCCGTGTGCACTTGAGAAAAAGGTGAAGTTGATTGTTTTGGGGTGAAATGTCCTATAGATATCAATTAGGTCTAGCTGGTCCATTGTGTCATTTAAGGTTTGTGTTTCCTTGTTAATTTTCTGTTTAGTTGATCTATCCATAGTTGTGAGTGGGGTATTAAAGTCTCCCACTATTATTGTGTTACTATTAATTTCCTCTTTCATACTCATTAGTGTTTGCCGCAGATATTGAGGTGCTCCTATGTTGGGTGCATATATATTTATAATTGTTATATCTTCTTCTTGGATTGATCCTTTGATCATTATGTAGTGTCCTTCTTTGTCTCTTTTCACATCCTTTATTTGAAAGTCTATTTTATCTGATATGAGTATTGTCACTCGTGCTTTCTTTTGGTCTCCGTTTGCATGAAATATTTTTTTCCAGCCCTTCACTTTTAGTCTGTATGTGTCTCTTGTTTTGAGGTGGGTCTCTTGTAGACAGCATATATAGGGGTCTTGTTTTTGTATCCATTCAGCCAATCTTTGTCTTTTGGTTGGGGCATTCAACCCATTTACATTTAGGGTAATTATTGATAGGTGTGGTCCCGTTGCCATTTACTTTGTTGTTTTGGGTTCACGTTTATACAACCATTCTGCATTTCCTGTCTAGAGAAGATCCTTTAGCATTTGTTGAAGAGCTGGTTTGGTGGTGCTGAATTCTCTCAGCTTTTGCTTATCTGTAAAGCTTTTGAATTCTCCTTCATATCTGAATGAGATCCTTGCTGGATACAGTAATCTAGGTTGTAGGTTATTCTCTTTCATTACTTTCAGTACGTCCTGCCATTCCCTTCTGGCCTGGAGGGTTTCTATTGACAGATCAGCTGTTATCCTTATGGGAATCCCTTTGTGTGTTATTTGTTGTTTCTCCCTTGCTGCTTTTAATATTTGTTCTTTGTGTTTGATCTTTGTTAATTTGATTAATATGTGTCTTGGGGTGTTTCGCCTTGGGTTTATCCTGTTTGGGACTCTCTGGGCTTCTTGGACTTGGGTGGCTATTTCCTTCCCCATTTTAGGGAAGTTTTCAGCTATTATCTCCTCGAGTATTTTCTCATGGCCTTTCTTTTTGTCTTCTTCTTCTGGGACTCCTATGATTCGAATGTTGGGGCGTTTCATATTGTCCCAGAGGTCCCTGAGGTTGTCCTCATTTCTTTTGATCCTTTTTTCTTTTTTTCTCTCTGCTTCATTTATTTCCACCATTTTATCTTCTACCTCACTTATCCTATCTTCTGCCTCCATTATTCTACTCTTGGTTCCCTCCAAAGTGTTTTTGATCTCATTCATTGCATTATTCATTTTTAATTGACTTTTTATTTCTTCTAGGTCTTTATTAAACATTTCTTGTATCTTTTCAATCTTTGTTTCCAGGTTATTTATCTGTAACTCCATTTTGTTTTCAAGATTTTGGATCATTTTTATTATCATTATTCTAAATTCTTTTTCAGGTAGATTCCCTATCTCCTCCTCTTTTGTTTGACTTGGTGGGCATTTTTCATGTTCCTTTACCTGTTGGGTATTTCTTTGACTTTTCATCTTGTTTAGATTGCTGTGTCTGGAGTGGGCTTTCTGTATTCTGGAGGTCTGTGGTTCCTTTTTATTGTGGAGGATTTACCCAGTGGGTGGGGTTAGACGATTGGCTTGTCAACGTTTCCTGGTTAGGAAAGCTTGCGTCAGTGTTCTGGTGTGTGGAACTTGATTTCTTCTCTTTGGAGAGCAATGGAGTGCCCAGTAATGAGTTTTGAGATGGGTCTATGTGTTAGGTGTGACCTTGGGCAGCCTGTATGTTGACGTTCAGGGCTATGTTCCTGCATTGCTGGAGAATTTGCGTGGTATGTCTTGCTCTAAAACTTATTGGCTCTTGGGTGGTGGTTGGTTTCAGTGTAGGTATGGAGGCTTTTGGACAGTCACTTATTACTTAAAGTTCCATGTAGTCAGGAGTTTTCTGGTGTTCTCAGGTTTTGGGCTTAAGTCTCCTGCCTCTGGATTTCAGTTTTATTCTTCCTGTAGTCTCAGGACTTCTCCAACTATACAGCACTGATAATAAAACTTCTAGGTTAATGGCGAAAAGATTCTCCCCCGTTAGGGACACCCAGAGAGGTTCACAGAGTTACAAGAAGAAGAGGAGAGGGAGGAGGGAGATAGAGATGAGCAGGAGGGAAAAAGGGGGACTCAAGAGGAGAGAGACAGATCTACGCAGCTGTCTGTTCCCAGAGTGTTCTCCGTAGCCCAGTCACCTACAAGGATTCACAGAATTGGATTGGGAAGAGAAGGGGAAAGGAGGAAATAGAGGTGTTCTGAGGTAGAAAACAGAGAGTCAAGATTGGGAGAGAATAATCTTCGGTTTAAAAATAGGGCTTCTCTTTTTTTTTTTTTTTTTTTTTGTAAGGTTATAGTGTATTGAAAATGAAAATTAAGGAGTAGTAGAGGAGTACTAGAGGACTTTAAAAGAAATAAGAGAAAAAGAAAAATAGAAAATAGAAGAGAAAAAGGAAAGGAAAAAAAAAAGAAGAAAAAAGAAAAAAAAGAAAAAAAAATTTTTTTTCCTAATTAAAAAAATCGTAAAAATCTATGGAAATGAAAGTTAAGGAGTAAGGGGGAGTAATAGGGAATTTTAAAGGAAAATAAAAGAGAAAAAAGAAAAAAGAAAAAATAATATATCTAGGAGTTTCTCTGGAGCTGTTGCGGTCAGTGTGGGTTCGGCTCAGTTTCAGATAGCTCCTCGTTCCAGCTTACACTTCTCGATATCTACAGGCCCCTTCCGGTGTAGTCGGTGTTTTCTACAGGGATTATAATCTGTTGCCCAGTCCCTTCTGAAGCGGTTCCCTTTGTTTATTTGGCTTCTGTTTGCCGGTCTCTTCAGAGCCTCATTTTCGCCCTGACACAGGCGGGCGGAGCTGGACTCTTATTCAGGTAGCTACTTCCGTCGCTCTGCGGGAAGGGGCTGGCGCTGCGGGGCGGGGCTGGCGCTGCCGGGAGGGGCTGACGCTGCTTTCTCCGTCTGCGCTGCTCAGGCTCCCGACTGCTCCATATGGAGCGCGCCCCGCGCTGCGCGCGGTTCCAGCCCTCGGGTGTTCCACAAAAGCACGGAACGAAAAGCTGCGCCTGCTCTCTGTGCCTTCCCTGTCAGAGCGGTCCAGGCAGCCAGGGGCTTGATGGGCGCACGCTCCCCAGGTGTGGCGCGCCCACTCCCTTCCGCGGACCCAGTCTCAGTTTCCGCTGGCGCCAGTCGGGTGCGCGCGCCTTCTGCCCTCCGTGTTCCCAGCCCCAGTCCCCGCCCGCGCCGGTCGGGTGCCTGCGCCCTGTGTCTCGCCAGGACCTTCCCCTCCCCCCTGCCTCCTGCCTCCGGCAGGGCTGGGCCAATCCGCAGCCTGCGAGCTCTTCTCTGGACTTTCTCGGTCTCTTTGTTCTGCGAATGGCCGGCAGTGTGTTCGGGCCGGTTAATTTTCTCTCTCTCTTTTGGTCTCCCACAGTTCAAGTTGGCAACTCACAGAAGCTCCCTCCGATTGTCCTCAGGGCACTCAGGCCCGGACCCTACCCCAAGCAATGCCGCCTAAGACTCCCTTCCCGGGACGGGTCTCCGTCCTTAGCTCTTTTGTCTCACTTTTTATCTTTTATATTTTGTCCTACCTCCTTTCGAAGACAATGGGCTGCTTTTCTGGGCGCCCGACGACCTCAGCTAGTGATCAGAAGCCGTTTTGTGAAGTTTGCTCTGCGTTCAGTTATTCTTTTGATGAATTTGTAGGAGAGAAAGTGGTCTCCCCGTCCTACTCCTCCGCCATCTGGGCTCCTCCCTCGCCTTTGTTTTTCTTAAGCTTCAGTAAGTTTTATTTATCTTGTCGAAGTATAGTTGATTTACAATGTTGTGTTAATTTCAGGTTTATAGCACAGTGATTCAGTTATATACATACACACATATATATTATTTTACAGATTCTTTTTCCTTATAAAATTTTATAAAATATTGAGTTCCTTTTGCTATACAGTAGGTCCTTGTTGGTCATCTGTTTTATATATAGTAGTGTGTATAGGTTAAACCCAGTTTCTCTCTCTTCCACCTTCCCCTTTGGTAACCATACATTTTCTATGTTTGTGGGTCTATTTCTGTTTTATAAGAAAAAAAAAAGTTCATTTTTCTTTTTTTTTAGATTCCACATATATGTAGTATCACATGATATTTGTCTTTCTCTGACTTTACTCAGTATGATAATCTCTAGATCCATCCATATTGCTGTAATTGTAATTATTTCATTCCTTTTTATGGCTGAGTAACAGTCCATTGTATATATGTACCACACTTTCTTTATCCATTTATCTGTCAATGGACATTTAGGTTGCTTTCATGTCTTGGCTATTGTAAATAGTGCTGCAATGAACATTTGGGTGTTTAAATTAACATTTTCTCTGGATATATGCCCAGGAATGGGTTTGCTGGATCATATGGTGGCTCTATTTTTAGTTGTTTTTTTAAAAAAATTTATCATTAATTTACAATGTTGTGTTAGTTTTAGGGGTACAGCAAAGTGAATCAGTTATACATACATCCACTCTCTTTTAGACTTTTTCCCAGATAGGCCATTACCGAGTTTTAAGTAGAGTTTCCTACGCTATACAGTATGTGCTAATTAGTTATCTAGTGTGTATATATCAATCCTAATCTCCTAATTTATCCCTTCCATCCGTGCACTCTGATAACCGTAAATTTGTTTTCTACATCTGTAGCTCTATTTTGTATGTAAGTGCCCACTGCCTTCCCAGTGTTTAGTTTCTACTCATATATTCATTCACTCATCCATTCATTCAACAATTGTGAATGAATAGCTACATAGCAGGTCATGGGAAATGAGCTGGAAATACCAAGGTAAAACCACCCTGGGCATTGGGTAGGTATAGGCTGCAGAGGAATGTGAACTTCACCTGACCTGTAATAGGACAGGCCCAGATGCCTGGGCCCCTAGACTTTGCACATTGAAAAAGTGAACCACAGAGTTATATCCTAATTCATCTGATTATTGGGCATAAACACATTTCATGGTCCATGGGGTAACAATCTTTCTTTCTCCACCCCTACAGAACCTAAATCTCTCTTGAACCATATGGTTTTATTTGAGTTTCTGGCATAACTCCCTGTGGACCCCCCCCTCCCCCTTTAGAAGGGACTGCTAATTATTCCCTAATATCCACATCTCTTTCTTCCATGGTAAGAAAATTTAATTAGGCCTATGGCTACCCAGCTAAAAGATACTTTAACCTGTACCCTTTGTGAGTAGGTAGGGCTACCTGACAAAGTTCTGACCAGGTGAATGTGGAAGAGAGGATGTGGGTCATTTCCAGGTTGGTCCTTAAAGGGAAGGGGTATGCCCTGTTTTTCCCATTTCCCCTTTTGCTGGCTGGAATGAAGACAAGTGGTGGTTGGCTAATTTAGATGCTGCACAGGCGGGAACATGGAGCAACAGCACAGAAAGAGGCTGCCCTCCTTGTTAAATTCTTCATTCACTACCCAGGACTTCGTGTGTGTGTGTGTGCTATCGTGTCCAACTCTTTGCGACCCCATGGACTGTAGCCCACCAGACTCCTCTCTCCATGGAATTTCCCAGGCAAGAGTACTGGAGTGGGTTGCCATTTCCTACTCTAGGGGATCTTCCCAACCCAGGAATCAACTTACATCTCTTGCATCTCTTGCTTTGGCAGGCAGGTTCTTTACAGGCTGACCCAGGACTTGAGCAACAGCGGGACATCCATGTGGGGTCAGCAAGGCCTTGGCGGAGAGCAACTGGAGGATGGGTGCGGGGTGGGTTCCTAGTGCAGTTCCATTTGGGACCCTGATGCTCAGGAGTCCTTGAAGCTGCAGGTTGGGAGTTTCAGCAGAAGAGCTAGGTCGTTCTCACATACACACACACACACACAATCTCATTCAGCCCTTACCCCAGGCTTATGGAATATGTATTATCATCTTCATTCTGTAGACTGTAAACTCAAGAGGGGCAAACAGGGATGACAAAACATGCATCTCTCGAGCCACATGCTGGGGCACGCGCGTCTGCAGAGTGCTCAGCTCTGTTCTTTTTCTCTCATCATGAGGTTTCTTGCTCCTGTGAGGGCCCCAGGCTACCAGGAGCTCAGATACTTTATCAGCCCCGTGGAGTAGCAGGAGTGAGAGCTCCGCCTTCCTGTCCAGACCACAACATCCTGTGGCCATGTGTCCATCACGCCCTGACGCCTTCGAGCCCCTCCATGTACAGTGTTGATAGGGCCAAGGGGGGTGGGGCGCAAACAGAAATGCCTCCAGGCCAAGAACCCTTTACCAGGGGAGCCAGGTGCTATAAATTTCTCCAAATGCATGGCCCTTCTCCGCACGTGCACATCTGGAATGCCATATAACCCCTTCCCTCTCCAGCTCCCCCCTCCACAATGATAACTTCCTGGAGCATTTTAATGACTTGCCATTATAAATAATATACTCTACCCTTTCTTGTAAAAAAAAAAAAAAAAGAAAGAAAGAAAGCCAGAGGTTTCTGCAAAACCAGCAAATTATTCCAAATCATAATTTCATCGAAAACACTGGGAAAAAAAAAAAAGAAACTTCATACCCTGAGGTAGGAAAGGTTTGGGAGATTTATGTCTTTCCTTGAACACTCAGATTTATAACAGTGGATAATGTACATTCATTTCATCCATATTTATACCTGAATTGATGCGGAGTCTGGTATCCATTACTTTAATCTATGTAACTTGATCATCAGAAATCTGAACCATAATTTTAACACGTATTACAAAGAGTTTCTTTTGGGCTTAAAGGAAAATGACGGCAGAGAAGAAAAGCCATTAAGAGCCAGCTGCAGTCGCTTACTCATGCTGCACTTCCTTCTGCAAAAGTGTGGGTCCGCTGCCCTGTTCCCCGTCCCTTCCCTACCTGCACACGTATCCACTCCCATGTTGAGTTCCCAGCACTCACTGTACCATGACTGGAGGGGAGAGAGAGGGGCATGCGCCGGGCGATTAGGGGGAAATTCATGTAAATAAATCTCTGATGTCACAGCCAGCTCAGGGCTCACACGGAGGCAGTGGTAATGGGCCGGTAGTAGCCTCTGGTCACTTAGGAGAAGTGAAAAAATGCAAGGTCTGATCAAAGCGCCCCTCTGACAGACAGTGGAAATTAAACCCAGATACCAGTGCGCAAACAGCATTGCTGGCACTCAGCACATGGTTCCTGGCCAACTTCTGAGCGCCAAACATTGGCCTGGCTTAAATACCAAATGCCTGTCCCTGGACTAAAGCCGAACAGTGGATTTTTTGAGAGATCTGGGCCCCAAGATTACAGTGGGCAGAAGATGAGGAAAACAAGAACCTGGGACCTCACTGTATCAGAGGACGCTCACAAGTCACCATTCCTAGGATTTCCCAAAGTCAAGAAAGCACCTCGAGGGCAGATCTTTTTGTCTGTTTTGCTTACTAGTATGTTTCAGGGCTGGCACGTAGTAGGTGCTTGATAAATATTTGTTGAATGAAAGGCTTTCATTACAGACCAGAGTTATAAACTGCAGTGTGAGTCTATACAGTACAACAGCAAAAGATGAGACCTAGAGCATTTTATGAAATCAGTTTTAGGAACATGATTAGCAGGGAGTAATAAGCAATTAAATTTATTATTTTGCATTCTTTTATTTTCCAAATGATCTTCCATTTTTTTTTATTATATGTATGTCTTCATAATGTTTCATATTTTAGAAATACTTCGAGATTTTAAAGCACGATGTCATTTAATATTCATAGCAATCCTGAGACATGATTATAACTAATACCATTCCCATTTCACAGATGAGGAAGTTGATAAGCAGAGTTGCCATAAGCTGCCTTGAGCTACCAGCTAGTCACAGGAAGCACTAGGCTGTGAGCATTGCATCCTCCGATTTGTGGCCCCATGTTCTTTTTTTAGACTCTACATACACCACAGTGGAGTGGCATAAAAAGGGAACATTAGGAGTGGCTGGAGGCAGCTGATCTGGCCCCAATTAGAACCCAGGAAGAGACTGCCAACCCACAAATCACTAGAGCTGCTAAGTGCATTTCTCTAGAGCCTCCTGAGGATGGTTTTAGATTTGACTATGCCTCAAGGGAACAAATTCCAGCTGTCTGATCCTTGAAGTCAGACAGGACAATAGTTTGGCTTCATGTTTCACTGATGAAAACTAGTTGCTTTTTTTTTTTTTTTTTTAAAGGAAACCTATTTTCTAAAAAGGGGATTAATGGAGCTTTTGCTTTATTGGTTTTTAACTTTTTACTGTAAGAATGTATATATCTGTGTGTGTGTGCATATATACATACATATGCATATGTACATACACACATATATATACATCTAACACATATATATATACGAAGTCTCTAAAAACTACAACCAAAATGAATAATTATTTACTTTTAGGAGAAGACTTGCAAGTATAACCTGTCCTGTAGACCAGCAATCCCCAACCTTTTTGGCGCCAGGGATTGGTTTTGTGGAAGATTATTTTTCCATGGATGGGGGAAGGGGGATGGTTTCAAGATGGTTCAAGTGCATTACATTTATTGTGCACTTCATTTCTATTATTATTACATCAGTTCTACCTCAGATCCTCAGGCGTTAGATCCCGGAGGTTGGGGACTCATTCTCTAGACAACTGGGCTTCTCGAGAGAGCCCCAGGAAACAGGGAGAGTGCTAAGTCTTCACATTCCACATGGCAGGCACTGTTGGAGGCATGCAGTGGAAGTTCTTAACAGTCAGCCCTGCTATATCCAGATCATCTCTCCTGTTTCTAGAAAAGGACACTGAGGGTCAGAGAAGTTGTGTCTTGGGTGAGGTTCCACAGGCAGTGAGTGAACGGGTTATGATCTGAGCCCAGACCCGAGTGACTTCACAATCCGTGCTCTATCCAGTCTGTGTTCACCATTAACACATTTGTATCAGTTGCAAATTCTGAATCCTCAACAACGGCAAGAAAATTTCCTTAGCTACTACACTTAGACAGCTTCTTCAAAGAGTTTTCTCTTTTCTCCCCAACCAGATGTAAGACTTCCCTCCCTGGCTGCTGTTGTCCAGTCACTAAGTTGTGTCTGACTCTTTGCGACTCCATGAACAGCAGAATGCCGCTAAACAGATGAACTGACACTAAGAAAGATCAGTAAACCATCCAGACCAAACTGTGAGCCCAAGCTCAACAGGCACTAGTTCCATGGCCCAAACTCTGGCCTCAGGGCCTTGGTTTCAAGAACCACAGTATTTTCCACTTACTGCAGTTGAAAGAAGGACAGAATGTGCTACATTTCTCTTAACCACTTGTGTGTGCCTCTTATGGACTAATGAAGCAGCAGATGCTCAGTGCTGGGCATTTGCCGTGTGCCCAGAACTGAGCTGGGGAGTTAGACTATGGAGAACCCTGAGCTGCACCACCCCCACCCTCGAGGGATTAATGATGGGATGAACCTCGGAGCTGGGAAGTGTGGCTGAAAACACATGCATTGTTTCTGCATGGGCTGGCTCATTGCACTCTTAAGTGTCAGTAAAGCTGACCAGGTTTCCTAGGTCTCCATATTCTCCTTAGGCTTGGCTCAGAGTTCAGTGTTCAGCAGGCCAGAGCCCCTGCACAAGGCTGTGCCCATCCCTACTGGGACGGACATCTGGCCCAGCCACAGCCTTGAGGCCTTTAGCTCACTCCCTGCCTAGTCGATCACTCTCTCCTCTATTCTTGATCCCACTGCATATCCACTTCATTCTTCCATTCCATTCAGTGGATTTGAACTTGTAGTACTATATAATTTTTCATTTATTAAGTCATGATTGAAGGCCAGGAACTGTGAAGATACTTTATGTTTGTTCCCTCTAATTCCCACAACAACTATGGGAAAGAGGAAATTCAACATAGTTTAGTCACTCAGTCGTGTTCAACTCTTCGCAAGCCCATGGACTGCAGCACACCAGGCCTCCCTGTCCATTACCAACTCCCGGAGTTTACACAAACTCATGTCCACTGAGTTGGTGATGCCATCCAACCATCTCATCCTCTGTCATCCCCTTCTCCTCCAAACTTCAATCTTTCCCAGCATCCGGGTCTTTTTCAATGAGTCAGTTCTTTGCATCAGGTGGCCAAACTACCGGAGTTTCAGTTTCAGCATCAGTCCTTCCAATGAATATTCAGGACTGATTTCCTTTAGGATGGATTAGTTGGATCTCTTGCTGTCTAAGGGACTCTCAAGAGTCTTCTTCAACAACACAGTTCAAAAGCATCAATTCTTTGGGGCTCAGCTTTCTTTATAATTCAACTCTCACATCCATACATGACTACTGAAAAAACCATAACATTGACTAGATGGACCTTTGTTGGCAAAGTCGTTTCTCTGCTTTTTAATATGCTGTCTAGGTTGGTCATAACTTTTCTTCTAAGGAGCAAGCATCTTTTAATTTCATGGCTACAGTCACCATCTGCAGTGATTTTTGGAGCCCCCCTCCCCCCCCCCCCCAAATAAAGTCTCTCACTGTTTACAATGTCTCCCCATCTATTTGCCATGAAGTGATAGGACCAGATACAATGGTCTTAGTTTTCTGAATGTTGAGTTTCAAGCCACCTTTTTCACTCTCCTCTTTCACTTTCATCAAGAGGCTCTTTAATTCTTTACTTTCTGCTATAAAAGTGGTGTCATCTGCATATCTGAGGTTATTGACATTTCTCCTGGCAATCTTGATTCCAGCTTGTGCTTCATCCAGTTCAGAATTTCTCATGATGTACTCTGCATATAAGTTAAATAAGCAGGGTGACAATATACAGCCTTGACGTACTGCTTTTCCTATTTGGAATCAGTCCGTTGTTCCATGTCCAGTTCAAACTGTTGCTTCTTGACCTGCATACAGATTTCTCAGGAGGCAGGTAAGGTGGTCTGGTATTCCCACCTCTTTAAGAATTTTCCACAGTTTGTTGTGATCCACACAGTCAAAGGCCTTGTCATAGTCAATAAAGCAGAAGTAGATGGTTTTCTGGAACTCTCCTGCTTTTTTGATGATCCAACAGATGTTGGCAATTTGATCTCTGGTTCCTCTGCCTTTTTTAAAACCAGCTTGAACATCTGGAAGTTCATGTACTGTTGAAGCCTGGCTTGGAGGATTTTGAGCATTACTTTGCTAGCATGTGAGATGAGTGCAATTGTGTGGTAGTTCGAGCATTCTTTGGCATCACCTTTCTTTGAGATTGGAATGAAAACTGACCTTTTCCACTCCTGGGGCCACTGCTGAGTTTTGCAAATTTGCTGGCATATTGAGTGCAGCACTTTCACACCATCATCTTTTAGGATTTGAAATAGCTCAACTGGAATTCTGTCACCTCCACTAGCTTTGTTCATAGTGATGCTTCCTAAGGCCCACTTGACTTCACATTCCAGGATGTCTGGCTCTAGGTGAGTGGTCACACCATCATGATTATCTGGGTCGTGAAGATCATTTTTCTATAGTTCTTCTGTGTATTCTTGCCACCTCCTCTTAATATCTTCTGCTTCTGTTAGGTCCATACCATTTCTGTCCTTTATTGTGTCCATCATTGCATGAAAATTTCCCTTGGTATCTCTAATTTTCTTGAAGAGATCTCTTGTCTTTTCCATTCTATTTTTTCCCTCTATTTCTTTGCATTGATCATTAAGGAAGGCTTTCTTATCTCTCCTTGCTATTCTTTGGAACTCTGCATTCAAATGGATATATCTTTCTTTTTCTCCTTTGCTTTTTGCTTCTTTTGTTTTCATAGCTATTCATAAGGGCTCCTCAGATAACTGTTTTGCCTTTTTGCATTTCTTTTTCTTGGGGGTGGTCTCCATCACTGCCTCCTGTACATTGTCACGAACCTCCATCCATAGTTCTTCAGGCATTCTGTCTATCAGATCTAATCCCTTGAATCTACTTCTCACATCCACTGTATAATCATAAGGAATTTGATTTAGATCATACCTGAATAGCCTAGTGGTTTTCCCTACTTTCTTCAATTTAAGTCTGAATTTGGCAATAAGGAGTTCATGATCTGAGCCACAGTCAGCTTGAAGTCTTGTTTTTGCCAACGGTATAGAGCTTTTTCATCTTTGGCTGCAAAGAATATAATCAATCTGATTTTGGTACTGACCATCTCGTGATGTCCATGTGTAGAGTCTTCTCTTGTGTTGCTGGAAGAGGGTATTTGCTGTGACCAGTACGTTCTCTTGGCACAACTCTATTAGCCTTTGCCCTGCTTCATTCTGTACTCCAAGGCCAAATTTGCCTGTTACTCCAGGTATTTCTTGACTTCCTACTTTTGCATTCCAGTCACCTTTAATGAAAAGGACATCTTTTTTGGGTGTTAGTTCTAGAAGGTCATAGAACCATTCAGCTTCTTCAGCAATACTGGTTGGAGCATAGGCTTGGATTACTGTGATATTGAATGGTTTGCCTTGGAAACGAACAGAGATCATTCTGTCATTTTTGAGATTGCACCCAAGTATTGCATTTTGGACTCTTCTGTTGACTATGAGGTCTACTCTATTTCTTCTAAGGGATTCTTGCCCACAGTAGTAGATATAATGGCAATCTGAGTTAAATTCACCCATTCCAGTCCATTTTAGTTCACTGATTCCTCAAATGTCAATGTTCACTCTTGCCATCTCCTGTTTGACCACTTCCAATTTGCCTTGATTCATGGACCTAATAGTCCAGGTTCCTATGCAATATTGCTCTTTACAACATTTGACTTTACTTCCATCACATCCACAACTAGGTACTGTTTTTGCTTTGGCTCCATCTCTTCATTCTTTCTGGAGTTATTTCTCCACTGTTCTCCAGTAAAATGCTGGGCACCTACTGACCTGGGGAGTTCATCTCTCAGTATCCTATCTTTTTGCTTTTTCATACTGTTCATGAGGTTGTCAAGGCAAGAACACTGAAGTGGTTTGCCATTCCCTTCTGCAGTGGACCACCTTTTGTTAGAACTCTCCACCATGACCCGTCCATCATGGGTGGCCCTACATGGCATATCTCATGGTTTCATTGAATTAGACAAGGCTGTGGTCCATGTGATCAGTTTGATTAGTTTTCTGTGATTCTGGTTTTCATTCTATCTGCACTCTGATGGATAATGACAGAGGCTTATGGAAGCTTCCTGATGCGAGAGACTGATTGATGGAGAAACTGAGTCTTGTTCTGATGGGCAGAATGCAAAAAAAGGAAGTAAAGAGATACCTAGAGTAACAGGAAAACTTGGCCTTGGAGTACAGAATGAAGCAGGGCAAAAGCTAACAGAGTTTTGCCAAGAGAATGCACTGTTCATAGCAAACACTCTCTTCCAACAACACAAGAGAAGACTCTACACATGGACATCAGTAGATGGTCAGTACCGAAATCAGATTGATTATATTCTTTGCAGCCAAAGATGAAAAAGCTCTATACCGTTGGCAAAAACAAGACTTCGAGCTGACTGTGGCTCAGATCATGAACTCCTTATTGCCAAATTCAGACTTAAATTGAAGAAAGTAATGAAAACCACTAGGCTATTCAGGTATGACCTAAATCAAATCTCTTACGATTATACAGTGGAAGTGACAAATAGATCCAAGGGATTAGATCTGATAGACAGAGTGCCTGAAGAACTATGGATGGAGGTTCGTGACATTTGAGAGGAGGCAGGGATCAAGACCATCCCCAAGACAAAGAAATGCAAAAAGGCAAAACGGTTGTCTGAGGAGGCCTTACAAATAGCTGAGAAAAGAGAAGTGAAAGGCAGAGGAGAAGAAAAAAAAAAAAAAGAACAAAAAAGAACTCTGAATGCAGAGTTCCAAAGAATAGCAAGGAGAGATAAGAAAGCCTTCCTTAATGATCAAGGCAAAGAAACAGAGGAAAGTAATGGAATGGGAAAGACTAGAGATCTCTTCAAGAAAATTAGAGATACCAAGGGAAATTTTCATGCAATGATGGACACAATAAAGGACAGAAATGGTATGGACCTAACAGAAGCAGAAGATATTAAGAGGAGGTGGCAAGAATACACAGAAGAACTATAGAAAAATGATCTTCACGACCCAGATAATCATGATGGTGTGACCACTCACCTAGAGCCAGACATCCTAGAATCTGAAGTCAAGTGGGCCTTAGGAAGCATCACTATGAACAAAGCTAGTGGAGGTGACAGAATTCCAGTTGAGCTATTTCAAATCCTAAAAGATGATGGTGTGAAAGTGCTGCACTCAATATGCCAGCAAATTTGCAAAACTCAGCAGTGGCCCCAGGAGTGGAAAAGGTCAGTTTTCATTCCAATCTCAAAGAAAGGTGATGCCAAAGAATGCTCGAACTACCACACAATTGCACTCATCTCACATGCTAGCAAAGTAATGCTCAAAATCCTCCAAGCCAGGCTTCAACAGTACATGAACTTCCAGATGTTCAAGCTGGCTTTAGAAAAGGCAGAGGAACCAGAGATCAAATTGCCAACATCTGTTGGATCATCAAAAAAGCAGGAGAGTTCCAGAAAACCATCTACTTCTGCTTTATTGACTGTGCCAAAGCCTTTGACTGTGTGGATCACAACAAACTGTGGAAAATTCTTAAAGAGGTGGGAACACCAGACCACCTTACCTGCCTCCTGAGAAATCTGTATGCAGGTCAAGAAGCAACAGTTTGAACTGGACGTGGAACAACGGACTGGTTCCAAATCAGGAAAGCAGTACATCAAGGCTGTATATTGTCACCCTGCTTATTTAACTTATATGCAGAGTACATCATGGGAAATTTCAGGCTGGATGAAGCTCAAGCTGGAATCAAGCTTGTCGGGAAAAATATCAATAACCTCAGATATGCAGATGACACCACCCTTATGGCAGAAAGCGAAGAACTAAAGAGCCTCTTGATGAAAGTGAAAAAAGGAGAGTGAAAAAGGTGGCTTAAAACTTAGTATTCAGAAAACTAAGATCATGGCATCCAGCCCCATCACTTCATGGCAAATAGATGGGAAACATTGCAAACAGTGAAAGACTTTATTTTGGGGGGGCTCCAAAATCACTGCAGATGGTGACTGTAGCCATGAAATTAAAATACGCTTACTCCTTGGAAGGAGAGCTATGACCAACCTAGACAGCATATTAAAAAGCAGAGGTATTACCTTGCCAACAATTGTTCGTCTAGTCAAAGCTATGATTTTTCCAGTAGTCATGTATGGATTTGATAGTTGTTGGACTGTAAAGAAAGCTGAGTGGCGAAGAATTGATGATTTTGAACTGTGGTGTTCGAAGAGACTCTGAGAGTCCCTTGGACTGCAAGGAGAGCCTACCAGTCAATCCTAAAGGAAATCAGTCCTGAATATCATTGGAAGGATTGATGCTGAAGCTGAAACTCTAATAGTTTGGCCACCTGATGCGAAGAACTGACTAATCAGAAAAGACCCTGATGCTGGGAAAGATCGAAGGTGGGAGAAGAAGGGGATGACAGAGGATGAGATGGTTGGATGGCATCACCGACTCTATAGACATGAGTTTGAGTAAGCTCCGGATTTTGGTGAAGGACAGGGAAGCTTGGCAAGCTGCAGCCCACAGGATCACAAAGAGTCAGACACGACTGAGTGACTGAACAATTCTCTTTACATGTAAAACGTCACAAATAACATCCCATTTCATAGAAGGGCTGTTTGTTGTGCATATGGATACATACATGTATTCATTTTATACATTATATATTTTTACACTATTTATCTATAGACATATACATTTATCTATATATATTATAGATACAGATATATGTGTACATGTGCACTTAATGTGTAGGTGAAATAATCTGTCTGAGCTACATTATCTATATATTTTTACATTATTTATCTATAGACCTATCCATTTATCTATATATATTATAGATACAAATATATGTGTATATGTGCACTTAATGTGTAGGTGAAATAATCTGAGCTCAATCTTGAAATGATAGAAATGGAATCTCAACCCAGCTCTTGTCTCCAAACACTTTTGGGGTTCTATCCACTAAATGATCAACTTTGCTTCTGCCTTTAAATCACCAGGCATTTTTGAAAATTCTGATTTTGGGGTCCCACTTAAAGAGATTCTGATATGACTGCTCTGGGGTATGGTCCCGCCTGAGGACTTTTCAAAGTTCCCCAGCTGACTTTAACGCACTGAGAACCAGCACTCAGGCCAGCACTCCACTTATCAGTTTCTTATTGCTCTTACGACAAATAAGCACCAACAGTGGCTCCAAACAAGACATATTATTCTATTGGTTTCTGGGTTCACAGAAACCCATGTTCCAACATGGGTCACATTGGGTTAAAATCAAGGTGTGGGGCTGGGCTGTACACCTTTCTGGAAGTTCTAGGGGAGAATCTATTTCTTGTCCTTTCCAGGTTTTAGAGGCTGCCCAGCTTACTTGTCTAGTAGCCCTTTGTCTTCATCTTCAAAGCCAGCCACAGCAAGTCGAGTCCTCACATAGCATTACTCTGACATTTCCTGCTTTCTTTTCCCCATTTAAGGACACTTGTGATTACATTGATCCCACCCAGGTTATCTGAATAATCTTCCTATTTTAAAGGCAAATGACCAGAGACCTTAAGCCCATCTGCTACCTGATCTGTTTTGTCCCATAAAATAGTATAGTCACAGGTACTGGGGATTAGGGATTAGATCTCTTTAGTGGCCATAATTCTGTCAACTACAATTGACTAGGAGTTTAAAAAAAAAAAATCAGGGTTTCCCTTCTATTGCACCTGCTCACAGCGGGGAAAGCCAGTGAGTGGTGTGTTCTTTTACAGAGCAGTCAAGTCAGAGCTGCTGGGTATCTGAAAACATCTCCCTTCTGTTCCCTTCACTCTTCTTTCCCACTGGTAAGAGGAGCAGGGAGAGCCTGTCATTCGCTGGGCTTCCCACAGCTGCTGTCACACCACTTGAAAACAGAGCCCAGGTGACCAGCGTTCCCAACCCATCCCGGGATGAGGCAATATGCGAGCTGCCATATGCTCCGGTGGGTTCCGGCTGACGCTGAGCAGGTGTACGGCATCCGGGCCAAGCATGTGGAGGGTGGCAGATTCACAGAGGGGAGGTACCGTTTTCAATTTACCAGAGGAAGACCTAGAAAATAACAGAGAGCTGGGTGTATTTCCCTCTCTCCTGCTTCCCAGTCATTTCCTAAGAAACAGAAGCTGGTTCTGGTTTTCATTCTGAAAATCCAAGGAAACACTTTGAACATGATGCTTGTGCTGATTTAAAAATGATTCTCCAACATTCAGAATCCATCAATTATCAAGATGCAGAAGCCTCCAAATATTTATAATGACAGCATTATCATTATGCTAAGTTATTATGACAAGAAAGGGAGGAGAACAGTTTAACCTCAGCCAAGGTGTGTGTGTGTCTGTGCGTGTGTGTATTCTGTGCATCAATTTAGGATTTCAATAATAATTTTGCAATATACAGTTGTATCTCAATAACAATTTCTTACAGAGACCACTTAATATACCTGAGCATCTTTATTCCTCAATACATTTACATCCATACATGCCTTTTCAAATTAAATGTATCATCTCTGGTGGTGGGCGAGGGGAAGGGAAGAAAAGCCAAAGTTAAATGAATGGTACCCCATGAACAACCCAAGTTGAGTTCACTGATGTTGGCTCTGTCGAATTCATCTTAATGAATGTGATTGCTTCTGCTCCCGTAAAAATGAGTGATTGGGACACATAAAATACGCTATCAACTTTTACCCCAAACTAAGCAGTTTAGATCATTTATTTCCATAAAATGAGACTGTGCATCGTATGTCAAGCTGGCGCGTTTTCTGTGTGACTGACTTTAGAGACCTAGTTGACAATCTAAGTTCTAATTATTTGTACCCTCCCTGGTCTGTTATTATAGGACGACGTGGGACTCTCCCAGAGGAGTGTCAGAAAGGATGTTATGTGGGCTGACGGGAAGCAGCTGAAAACGATCCACTGGGTTTTTTAATGCAGATGATGCACCGGTCGGAGAGGACCCGAAGGGGATCGAAGAACCCTGATTGGAAGGTCTGAGTGTGTTCCATCTGTTACTCCTCCAGCCTTTTCATTAATGCTGTGTAAAGGCAAGCAGAGTCCCAGCTGGGGAAAGGTATCTAGATGTCTGCCAGGCCCAAGGCCTGAAACTCCTCTCCCCTGGCAGGGTCAGATGCTTGCAGGGGCCTTGCAACTGTCCACCTTCAATTCCAGGTCAAAATGCTGTTCAATTCCCCAGGGTGTTCAGGAAATAAGCATGACCTCAGTCAATCAGGTGTCCTTGGGTTTGCATCACAGCACTCCTGTGTCCTCACTGTGGGTCCATCAGGACATTAGTTACAGCCCTCATCTGAATTAAAATGGAAATTTCATCATGCAGATTCCAGTGCTACAGTAAGATGTATCTGTGAGACTTCAGTAAGTCTGAAGCTTACTTCTTTCTCTACATTAAATACACTATGTGGATGAAGGAAAGAAAATGATAAAGAGGCAGCTGGTTTTATACTGCTGATGGTTTTTAAAAAATGGAATATACATGAAAAAAGACCTCAACAAGCATTTTCAAATGCATTGGGTCTTTTTTTCTTTCCAGCTTATCTTTCCTAATGGTTTAAAGAGAACATATCTGAAGCCAGACTGCCTGAGACTGGAATTCCAGAGCTACCACTTTAGCACCTGTGCAACCTTGGACAAATTATTTAACTTCTCTGTGCCTTGTTTTTATGATTCACATCATGGAAATATCAGTAATTATTTCATAGGATTGTTATGAGGATTCAATGAATGAGTACATGTAAAGCACTAGAATAGTGCTTGCCACTTACTGTTGTTGTCACTGTTTTTCAAAAATATGTTAATATTATTGTCGCCACCTTCACTTCCCTTGCTGAGCTCTGCACTCAGGCATCTCATTCATTCCCACTGGGAAGAGGTTGTTTCGGAAAGGAAATAAGAGCCTCATTTTGGTCTTTGAATTTTACATACCTAGCTCTCAGGGAAATAGAAATGACTCAGAGCAGAGTGAAAAATATTAATACTAACAAGGCTTCCTGCTTCCCAGACTAGAACGGTGTTCTTGACATGTGAGAGCATAGGAGGTGGAGGGAGAGGTCAGTGTAGCCCACATTAGCAGGTACCCGGAAGCCATCTGGCCCCTGGCTTCACTGACCCTGCGTGGGGCCAGTAGTGAAAGGAATGGTGTGAACCCTAGAGAATCCGTGGGATGTGACAGAGGAGGAGACCAGTGCGTCCGTTCAGGTTCGAGTCCTCAGGAGAGGCAAGACTCCAGAGGAGTGGTGGCCGTGCTGTGTACCCGGGCAGACAGCACTGGGAGAACCTCACAAAAATTCTCTATACCGCAGTCTGGTGTAGACACAAGGACTCCTTTGCGTCTGAGAGGGGGACCAAATTATCCACTAGAAAAAGCCAGGCCAGAAGGAGCCTTGAGAACTGGAAAAGGGATGATTCCTGGTGATCTGCATGAACTAAAGATCAAGGATCAGATGTCATGAGCGATGTTTCCACAGATATCAGCATGGACAAATGATACTGGGGACCAGATGCCCCCCCCAACCCCACATCATGGCAATGTGGCCCTGAACTTGGATGCACCCAAGAGAAAAATAGGGGGGAAAACTCAATGAACTGAAATTAAATTTCCATGTATTTCCACCTTTTAGATCTTTATAGAACCTGAATTGGGTTCCAGTAAATTTTTGAGACTTTGACTCAAAAACCTTTGACTGTGTGGATCACAACAAACTGGAAAATTCTTAAAGAGACTGGAATACCAGATCACCTTACCTGCCTCCTGAGAAATCTGTATGCAGAAGCAACAGTTAGAACTAGACATGGAACAACAGACTGGTTCCAAATAGGAAAAGGAGCACGTCAAGGCTGTATATTGTCACCCTGCTTATTTAATTTATATGCAGAGTACATCATCCGAAATTTTGGGCTGGATGAAGCTCAAGCTGGAATCAAGCTTGTCGGGAAAAATATCAATAACCTCAGATATGCAGATGACACCACCCTTAGGGCAGAAAGCAAAGAACTAAAGAGACTCTTGATGAAAGTGAAAGAAGAGACTGAAAAAGGTGGCTTAAAACTTAATATTCAGAAAACTAAGATCATGGCATCCAGCCCCATCACTTCATGGCAAATAGATGGGGAAACAATGGAAACAGTGACAGACTTTATTTTCTTGGGCTCCAAAATCACTGCAGATGGTGACTGCAGCCATGAAATTAAAAGCCACTTGCTCCTTGGAAGGAAAGCTATGACCAACCTAGACAGCATATTAAAAAGCAGAGACATTACTTTGCCAACAAAGGCCCGTCTAGTCAAAGCTATGGTTTTTCCAGTAGTCATGTATGGATGTGAGAGTGGGACTATAAAGAAGGCTGAGTGCTGAAGAATTGATGCTTTTGAACTGTGGTATTGGAGAAGACTCTTGAGAGTCCCTTGGACTGCCAGGAGAGCCAACCAGTCCATCCTAAAGGAAATCAGTCCTGAATATTCATTGGAAGTAGTGATGCTGAAGCTGAAGCTCCAATACCTTGGCCACCTGATGCGAAGAACTGACTCATTGGAAAAGACCCTGATGCTGGGAAAGACTGAAGGCAGGAGGAGAAGGGCATGACAGAGGATGAGATGCTAGGATGGCATCACTGACTCGATGGACATGAGTTTGAGCAAGCTCCGGGAGTTGGTGATGGACAGGGAGGCCTGGCGTGCTGCAGTCCATGGGGTCACAAAGAGTCAAACACTACTGAGAGACTGAACTGAAGTGAAATTTTTGAGGAAGTTCTTTCTCTTACATACTGGAGTTTATAGACCAGGATTCATATCCATTACATGTAATAAAGGATTTGTGGACGAGCACCTTTAAATGGATGACTGGATGAGTTATTTGGTTTTAATTTAAAATGATCTCTGAAACACTGACACATGGAATTTGGTAGTCCTATCTATTGTGGTTTCCCTTGTGGCTCAGATGGTAAAGAATCCGCCTGTCATGCAGGAGACCCGGGATGGATCCTTGAGTCAGGAAGATCCCCTGGAGAAGGGACTGGCTACCAACTCCAGTATTCTTGCCTAGAGAATTCCATGGACTGAGGAGCCTGGCGGGCTACAGTTAATGTGGTTGCAAAGAGTCAGACATGACTGAGCGACTAACACTTTGACTTTCATCTATTGAAACATATTTTTAAAACCTTGTTGTGTAACAGTCCAAATATACATGTAAAGAGAAATATACCCACATACCCATTTCCCATCTTCAACAAATATCAATTCAGAGTAACTTTTGTTCTATTAACCCTCCTACATAACTCCAACCCCCAAACCCCTTTATTATTTTGAACCAAATCACAGACATCTTATTACTTAAGTATCCTAAAATATTCTTTTTAAGTATGTAACTATAATATCATTAATCTATATAACTATAATAATTTCATAGTATCATTAAAATCTGGTATGAAATATTCCTAATTATCTCATAAAGGTTTTTTATAGTTTTTTTAATCAAGATCCAAACAATATCCACAGATTACATTTTTTTGGATTTCTCACATCTTTTAAAAATTACAGCTTTTCCTCTTTTGTTTTCCCTTACAATTTATTTGTGAAGAAATCAAATGATTACTGATGCTCTATAGTATTTCTCACAGTCTGGATTTTGTTGCTTGATAACTCTATGGTAATATTTAACATGTTTTTTCTACAACTGAACTTCCCATAAAGTGAGAGCTATACCTAGAAGTTTGATTTGACCTGTTGATACTTTGTCAAAAAATATTTCATAGAATGTATTTCATAATTCCCACAGGAAGCACATAATGTCTGGTTTTTTCTCTTTGTGTGATACTAGTAGCCACTGATTATAATTACCTAGATCCACTATTTTATTAGAGGCCTGCAAAATGGTGATCTTCTAATTCTTTATTTTTTAGCTGGGATACTTGTATAAAAATAAACCTCAAGATATTTGGTAATCGTGAGGTTGTATAGGAAAAACAGGTGGAATACTTAATTCTTTCATTACCAGTTTTCAGAAAAACAAAAAATTGAGAATTGGTCCTTTAGCAACCTTCAAGTTTGTCACTGGCTTTTTTCCCTTTTTATTGAAGTATAGTTGGTTTAAAATATTACATTAGTTTTAGGTGTACAACATACTGACTCAATGTTTTTATAGATTATATTCCATTTAGTTATTATAAAATAATGGCTATATTTCACTGAGCTGTACAAAATATCCGTGTTGCCTATCTGTTTTATACATAGTAGTTTGTAACTCAGTTCCACACTCCCCCGTTCCTTCCCTGTTGTCAACCACTAGTTTGTTCCCGTATCTGTGAGTTTGCTTCTCTTTTCTTATATACATTTGTTTTTATTTTTTAGATTCCATGTATAAGTGATGAGAGTTTCTGTCTTTGGCTTATTTCGCTAAGGATAATATCTTCTAGGACCATCACACTGTTGGAAATGGCAGTGCTTCATTATTTTTTTATGACTGAGTAATATTCCAGTGTGTGTGTGTGTGTGTGTGTGTATGTGTACACACACATATATACACACATATACGCACGCATACAGAGGGCTTCCCAGTGGCTCAGATGGTAAAGAATCCATCTGGAATGCAGGAGACCTCAGTTCAATCCCTGGGTCGGGAAGACCCCCCTGGAGAAGGGAATGGCTACCCACTCTAGTATTCTTGCCTGGAGAATCCCATGGACAGAGGACCCTGATGAGCTACACCCCGTGGGTCACAAAGAGTCAGACACGTTGAGCAACTAACACTTTCATTTTTTCACACATATATATACAATCATCATCTTTATCTTTCTGTCTGTTGATGGGCACTTAGGGTGCTTCCATAGCTTAGCTATTATAAATAATGCTGCTATGAACATTGAGGTGCATGGCTCTATTTTGTTTCCATTTTCTTCTGATATATACCCAGGAGTGGGATTGCTGAATGATATAGTTTTTTAGTTTTTTGAAGAACCTCCATACTGTTTCCCATGGCAGTTGTACCAATTTACATACCCACCAACAGAATATGACAGTTCCCTTTTCTCCACGTTCTTGCCAACATTTGTTACTTGTCGTCTTTTTGGTGATTGCTATTCTGACACATGTGAGGTGATACTGTGGTTTTGATTTGCATTTCTCTGATGATTAGCAGTGCTGAGCATCTTTTCATGTGCCTGTTGGTCACTGTATGTCTTCTTTGGAAAAATGTCTATTAGGTTTTCTGTTCATTTCTTTAAATCATTTTTTGATAGTTGCAGCAGCTACTTATATATTTTAGATGTTAACCTGTTATTGGTCATATTATTTGCATATATTTTCTCCCATTCTGTAGATTGTCTTTTTGCTGTGCCCATGATTCCCTCTGCTTTTAATTTTAATCTAATTGAAATTAGATTAATTAATCTAATTAATGGGTCCCATTTGTGTTTCGTTTTTAAATGTCACGTTATCATTGATTTTTCATATTTTTGATGTTTTAACCCATAAATTTTATTGTGCCTTTAGACTTCCTTGGTGGCTCAGACAGTAAAGCGTCTGTCTACAATGTGGGAGACCCAGGTTCGATCCCTGCATGGGGAAGATCTCCTGGAGAAGGAAATGGCAACCAACTCCAGTATTCTTGCCTGGAAAGTCCCATGGATAGAGGAGTCTGGTAGGCTACAGTCTATGCGGTTGCAAAGAGTCAGACATGACTGAGCGACTTCACTTTCACTTCCTTTCAGATGCACAAAATCCCTCATCTTGGTCTAGTGGGAGTCTCTTCACATTGGCTCCTGAGTCCTTTTGGCATGGCCCCAGTAGTTTCTGATAGCTTCCTTACTCTCTGGTATAATAAGGTATTTTAAGCTCACCTTGCATATTTTCTGTCATGGAGCTAGAATCCGTAATTTCTCCATTCTGCCTCCTATAGTAGGTAAAGATCTTCAGATAACACAATTTGTATGCTGGTGGTGCTTCTTGCTACCAAATCTGTTGTTATTTTTAAGTCTTTTCAGTGTACAATGCTATATATTATAAATATGTACTCATATTTCCAGTTCCAATGATAATACAGAGGTTAAATTTAAACTTTTTTATTTTATATTGTTTCTATCATACTAAAACTCCTAGGTCCTAAAGATAGTGATTATGTTAAAGTGATATTGCTTTACTATATTAACTATATACAAAAATACATTGTATGTATAATAGTTTCAGAATAACAATATCAGTATCATTGTAATATTATTACATTAAACCATTTTAGAATTTCTTTCTACAGTTTTGACCTTAAGGTGGCTTCCCAGGTGTTACTAGTGGCAAGGAACCTGCCTGTCAATGCAGGAGACACAAGAGACGAGGGTTTGATCCCTGGGTTGGGAAGATCCCATTGAGGAGGAAATGGCAACTCTTTCCTGTATTTTTTGCCTGGAAGACTCCATGAATAGAGAAGCCTGGTGGGCTGCAGTCCGTGGAGCTGCAAAGAGTCAAACATGATTGAGCTACTGAGCACAACACACAGAGTCCTTAAGGTATATCTCTCTAAAGATGTATGGATAGACTACTCCGTTTAAATCACTTGAAAATGTTCCTCTCTATTTCAAAGAGTCGGACACGACTGAGCGACTGAACTGAATTGATAAGCTCTGCCCACAAATTTATTTTACTTTTTTTTTTACTTCAATTTAACTTTTTTTTCTCTTTTTTTGGGGAATTTTTAAAAATTTTGCATGATAATTGTGGGGACAAGGTTTATTCAGAGAAGTCTAGCTTCTGTCCCTACCCCATTTACTTTGTTCATTCTCCTTCCATCCTTCACCTTCAAATTTTCTCTTTATATGATTGATATGAGGATGAATTGATTTAATGCATAGAGTGTGAATAGTCTATATTTTAAGTATTCAGAAAATGGCAGCTATCATTATGGGAAAGGCATAGGACTAGTTATTGTCTCTGAAGTTTCCAGATTTAACTACTCTCTACCATACTCCATTGAGTGGTGACTTTTCGTCTTGACTGAACCCTGATTTGTATATGTAAGTAATTTAAAACTACATCTTCTACTTGAGTACAGAAGTGTTAAGGCTTTCCACTGGTAACATAAAGTTGGGCAGGAAAGTTGTAAAAGTGAAAAAAGTCCAAGATTCAATGTTAGAAAAATGCTGGTTCAAAGCTCAGATTTGTTATTTATTAGCTGTTTAATGAGATAAATTTCTTGGCCTCTCTGAGCCTTAATTTCCCACAAATATAACAGTGATGATTATGTCCAATATTATTATTTTAAGAATTTTTTTCCTTTATTTTTTATTAGTTGGAGGCTAATTACTTTACAACATTGTAGTGGTTTTTGCCATACATTGACATGAATCAGCCATGGATTTACTTGTGTTCCCCATGCTGAATCCCCCTCCCATCTCCCTCCCCATCCCATCCCTCTGGGTCATCCCAGTGCACCAGCCCTGAGCACTTGTCTCATGCATCCAACCTGGACTGGCGATCTGTTTCACACTTGCTAATATACAGGTTTCAATGCTATTCTCTCAGATCATCCCACCCTCGCCTTCTCCCATACAGTCCAAATGTTTGTTCTATACATCTGTGTCTCTTTTGCTGTCTTGCATATAAGGTTATCGTTACCACCTTTCTAAATTCCACATATATGTGTTAGTATACTGTATTGGTGCTTATCTTTCTGGCTTACTTCACTCTGTATAATGGGCTCCAGTTTCATCCATCTCATTAGAACTGATTCAAATGAATTCTTTTTAATGGCTGAGTAATATTCCATACTGTATATGTACCACAGCTTTCTTATCCATTCATCAGCTGATGGGCATCTAGGTTGCTTCCATATCCTGGCTATTGTAAACAGTGCTGCGATGAACATTGGGGTACATGTGTCTCTTTCAGATCTGGTTTCTTCAGTGTGTATGTCCAGGGGTGGGATTGCTGGGTCATATGGCAGTTCTATTTCCAGTTTTTTAAGGAATCTCCACACTGTTTTCCATAGTGGCTGTACTAGTTTGCATTCCCACCAACAGTGTAAGAGGGTTCCCTTTTCTCCACACCCTCTCCAGCATTTATTGCTTGTAGACTTTTGGATAGCAGCCATTCTGATTGACGTGAAATGGTACCCCATTGTGGTTTTGATTTGCATTTCTCTGATAATGAGAGATGCTGAGCATCTTTTCATGTGTTTGTTAGCCATCTGTATGTCTTCTTTGGAGAAATGTCTGTTTAGATCTTTGGCCCATTTTTTTGATTGGGTCATTTATTTTTCTGGAATTGAGCTGCAGGAGTTGCTTGTATATTTTTGAGATTAATCCTTTGTCTGTTGCTTCGTTTGCTATTATTTTCTCCCAATCTGAGGGCTGTCTTTTCACCTTACTTATAGTTTCCTTTGTTGTGCAAAAGCTTTTAAGTTTCATTAGGTCCCATTTGTTTAGTTTTGCTTTTATTTCCAATATTCTGGGAGGTGGGTCATAGAGGATCTTGCTGTGATTTATGTCGGAGTGTTTTGCCTATGTTCTCCTCTAGGAGTTTTATAGTTTCTGGTCTTACATTTAGATCTTTAATCCATTTTGAGTTTATTTTTGTGTATGGTGTTAGAAAGTGTTCTGGTTTCATTCTTTTACAAGTGGTTGACCAGTTTCCCCAGAAAAACTTGCTAAAGAGGTTGTCTTTTTTCCATTGTATATCCTTGCCTCCTTTGTCAAAGATAAGGTGTCCATAGGTACATGGATTTATCTCTGGGCTTTCTATTTTGTTCCATTGATCTATATTTCTGTCTTTGTGCCAGTACCATACTGTCTTGATGACTGTGGCTTTGTAGTATAGTCTGAAGTCAGGCAGGTTGATTCTTCCAGTTCCTTTCTTCTTTCTCAAGATTGCTTTGGCTATTCGAGGTTTTTTTGTATTTCCATACAAATTGTGAAATTATTTGTTCTAGTTCTGTGAAAAATATCGTTGGTAGCTTGATAGGGATTGCATTGAATCTATAGATTGCTTTGGGTAGAATAGTCATTTTTACAATATTGATTCTTCCAATTAATGAACACGGTATATTTCTCCATCTTTTTGTGTCGTCTTTGATTTCTTTCATCAATGTTTTATAGTTTTATATATATAGGTCTTTTGTTTCTTTAGGTAGATATACTCCTAACTATTTTATTCTTTTGTGTGCAATGGTGAATGGTATTGTTTCCTTAATTTCTCTTTCTGTTTTCTCATTGTTAGTGTATAGGAATGCAAGGGATTTCTGTGTGTTAATTTTATATCCTGCAACTTTACTACATTCATTGATTAGCTCTAGTAATTTTCTGGAAGAGTCTTTAGTTTTCTATGTAGAGGATCATGTCATCTGCAAACAGTGAGAGTTTCACTTCTTTTTTTCCTATATGGATTCCTTTTATTTCTTTTTCTGCTCTGATTGCTGTGGCCAAAACTTCCAAAACTATGTTGAATAGTAGTGGTGAGAGTGGGCACCCTTGTCTTGTTCCTGATTTTAGGGGAAATGCTTTCAATTTTTCACCATTGAGGATAATGTTTGCTGTGGATTTGTCATATATAGCTTTTATTATGTTGAGGTATGTTCCTTCTATTCCTGCTTTCTGGAGAGTTTTTATCATAAATGGGTGTTAACTTTTGTCAAAGGCTTTTTGTGCATCTATTGAGATAATCATACGGTTTTTATCTTTCAATTTGTTAATGTGGTGTATTACACTGATTGATTTGCAGATATTAAAGAATCCTTGCATTCCTGGGATAAAGCCCACTTGGTCATGATGTGTGATCTTTTTAATATGTTGTTGGATTCTGTTTGCTAGAATTTTGTTAAGGATTTTTGCATCTATGTTCATCAGTGATATTGGCCTGTAGTTTTCTTTTTTTGTGGCATCTTTGTCTGGTTTTGGTATTAGGGTGATGGTGGCCTTATAGAAAGAATTTGGAAGTTTACCTTCTTCTGCAATTTTCTGGAAGAGTTTGAGTAAGATGGGTGTTAGCTCTTCTCTAAAGTTTTGGTAGAATTCAGCTGTGAAGCCATCTGGTCCTGGGCTTTTGTTTGCTGGAAGATTTCTGATTACAGTTTCAATTTCTGTGCTTGTGATGGGTCTGTTAAGATCTTCTATTTCTTCCTAGTTCAGCTTTGGAAGACTATGCTTTTCTAAGAATTTGTCCATTTCTTCCAAGTTGTCCATTTTATTGCCATATAGCTGCTGGTAGTAGTCTCTTATGATCCTTTGTATTTCAGTGTTGTCTGTTGTGATCTCTCCATTTTCATTTCTAATTTCGTTGATTTGGTTTTTCTCCCTTTGTTTCTTGAGGAGTCTGGCTAATGGTTTGTCAATTTTATTTATCTTTAAAAAAAAAAACAACAGCTTTTAGCTTTGTTGATGTTTGCTATGGTCTCTTTAGTTTCTTTTGCATTTATTTCTGCCCTAATTTTTAAGATTTCTTTCCTTCTACTAACCCTGGGGTTCTTCATTTCTTCCTTCTCTAGTTGCTTTAGGTGTAGAGTTAGGTTATTTATTTGACCTTTTTCTTGTTTCTTGAGGTAAGCCTGTATTGCTATGAACCTTCCCCTTAGCACTGCTTTTACAGGGTCCTATAGGTTTTGAGTTGTTGTGCTTTCAGTTTCATTCATTTCTATACATATTTTGATTTCTTTTTTGATTTCTTCTATGATTTGTTGGTTATTAAGAAGCATATTATTTAGCCTCCATATGTTTGAATTTGTAATAGTTTTTTTTTCCTGTAATTGAGATCTAATCTTACTGCATTGTGGTCAGAAAAGATGACTGGAATGATTTCAATTTTTAATTTACCAAGGCTAGATTTATGGCCCAGGATGTGATCTATTCTGGAGAAGGTTCCGTGTGCACTTGAGAAAAAGGTGAAATTGATTGTTTTGGGGTGAAATGTCCTATAGATATCAATTAGGTCTAGCTGGTCCATTGTGTCATTTAAAGTTTATGTTTCCTTGTTTTCTGTTTAGATGATCTATCCATAGGTGTGAGTGGGGTATTAAAGTCTCCCACTATTATTATGTTATTGTTAATTTCCCCTTTCATACTTGTTAGCATTTGCCTTACATATTGCAGTGCTCCTACGTTGGGTGCCTATATATTTATAATTGTTATATCTTCTTCTTTGATTGATCCTTTGATCATTATGTAGTGTCCTTCTTTGTCTCTTTTCACAGCCTTTATTTTAAAGTCTATTTTATCTGATTTGAGTATTGCAACTCTTGCTTTCTTTTGGTCTCCATTTGCATGAAATATTTTTTTTCCAGCCCTTCACTTCCAGTCTGTATGTGTCCCTTGTTTTGAGGTGGGTCTCTTGTAGACAGCATATGTAGGGATCTTGCTTTTGTATCCAGATTGTAAGAATTAAATGAGCAGACATATAGAAAGTGACTGACATAGTATCTAGAATATACTGGTGTTCAAGGAAAGCTTTACTTTTAACCCTTTTTTTTTTTTTTTAACTTAATCTATATGAAAACCACCAGCAGTGATAGAGGACAGATCTTTCTTTCAGGAGCACTTAACAAATTTCTGTTCTGTTTGCTTGTCCTAGAGAACTCATCCCTATTCAGTTCAGTGGCTCAGTCATGTCCGACTCTTTGTGATCCCATGGACTGCAGCACACCAGGCTTCCCTGTCCATCACCAACTCCCGGAGCATGCTCAAATTCATGTCTGTCGAGTTGGTGATGCCATCCAACCATCTCATCCTCTGTCGTCCACTTCTCCTGGCTTCAATCTTTTACAGCATCAGGGTCTTTTCCAATCAGTCAGTTCTTCATATCAGGTGGCCAAAGTATTGGAGTTTCAGCTTCAGCATCAGTCCTTCCAATGATATTTAGGACTGATCTCCTTTAGGATGGACCGGTTGGATCTGCTTGCAGTCCAAGGGACTCTCAAGAGTCTTCTCCAACACCACAGTTCAAAACCATCAATTCTTTGGTGCTCAGCTTTCTTTATAGTCCCACTCTCACATCCATACATGACTACTGGAAAAACCATAGCCTTGACTAGACGGACCTTTGTTGGCAAAGTAATGTCTCTGCTTTTTAATATGCTGTCTAGGTTGGTCATAGCTTTTCTTTCAAGGAACAAGCATCTTTAAATTTCATGGCTGCTTTCACTATCAGCTGTGATTTTGGAGCCCCCCAATATAAAGTCTGTTACTGTTTTCATTGTTTCCCCATCTATTTGCCATGAAGTGATGGGGCTGGATGCCATGATCTTAGTTTTCTGAATGTTGAGTTTTAAGCCAACTTTTTCACTCTCCTCTTTCACTTTCATCAAGAGGCTCTTTAGTTCTTCGCTTTCTGCCCTAAGGGTGGTGGTGTCATCTGCGTATCTGAGTTTACTGATATTTCTCCCAACAATCTTGATTCCAGCTTTAGCTTCATCCAGCCCAAAATTTCGGATGATGTACTCTGCATACAAATTTAATAAGCAAGAGGACAATATACAGCATTGACATACTTCTTTCCCCATTTGGAACCAGTCTGTTGTTCCATGTCCAGTTCAAACTGTTGCTTCTTGACCTGCATACAGATTTCTCAGGAGGCACGTCAGGTGGTCTGATATTCCCATCTCTTTCAGAATTTTCCACAGTTTGTTGTGATCCACACAGTCAAAGGCTTTGGCATAGTCAATAAAGCAGAAGTAGATGCTTTTCTGGAACTCTCTCGCTTTTTTGATGATCCAACAGATGTTGGCAATTAGATCTCTGGCTCCTCTCTTTTCTAAATCCACCTTGAACATCTGGAAGTTCATGGTTCATGTACTGTTGAAACCTGGCTTGGAGGATTTTGAGCATTACTTTGCTAGCATGTGAGATGACTGCAATTGTGTGGTAGTTTTAACCTTCTTTGGCATTGCCCTTCTTTGGGATTGGAATGAAAATTGACCTTTTCCAGTCCTGGCACCACTGCTGAATTTTTCAACTGGCAGAGTTTTGCTGGCAGATTGAGTGCAGTACTTTCACACCTTTTAGCATTTGAAATACCTCAACTGGAATTCCATCACCTCCACTAGCTTTGTTCATTATGATGCTTCCTAAGGCCCTTTGCATTCCAGGATGTCTGGCTCTAGGTGAGTGATCACACCGTCATGGTTATCTGGGTCATGAAGATCTTTTTTGTATAGTTCTTCTGTGTATTCTTGCCACCTCTCCTTAATATCTTCTGCTTCTGTTAGGTCCATACCATTTCTGTCCTTTGTTGTGCCCATCTTTGCATGAAATATTCCCTTGGTATGTCTAATTTTCTGGAAGAGATCTCTAATCTTTCCCATTCTATTGTTTTCCTCTACTTCTTTGCACTGATCACTGAGGACGGCTTCCTTATCTCTCCTTGCTATTCTTTGGAACTCTTCACTCAAACTGGTATATCTTTCGTTTTCTCCTTTGCCTTTTGTTTCTCTTCTTTTCTCAGCTATTTGTAAGGCCTCCTTAGACAGCCATTTTGCTTTTTGTATTTCTTTTTCTTGGGGATGTCTTGATGACTGCCTCCTGTACAGTGTCATGAACCTTCATCCAAAGTTCTTCAGGCATTCCATCTATCAGATCTAAACCTTTGAATCTATTTCTCAGTTCCACTGTATAATCATAAGGGATTTGATTTAGGTCATACCTGAATGGTCTAGTGATTTTTCCTACTTTCTTCAATTTAAGTCCGAATTTGGCAATAAGGAGTTCATGATCTGAGCCACATCCTGCTCCTGGTCTTGTTTTTGCTGACTGTATAGAGTGTCCCCATCTTTGGCTGCAAAGAATATAATCAATCTGAGTTCTCTTGGTAAAACTCTATTAGTCTTTGCCCTGCTTCATTCTGTACTCCAAGGCTAAATTTGCCTGTTACTCCAGGTGTTTCTTGACTTCCTACTTTTGCATTCCATTCACCTATAATGAAAAGGACATCTTTTGGGGGTATTAGTTCTAGATGGTCTTTTAAGTCTTCATAGAACCATTCAGCTTCTTCAGCAATACTGGTTGGGGCATAGACTTGGATTACTGTGATACTGAATGGTTTGCCTTGGAAATGAATGGAGATCATTCTGTCATGTTTAAGATTACATCCAAGTACTACACTTTGGACTCCTGTTGACTGTGATGGCCATTCCATTTCTTCTAAGGGATTCTTGCCCACAGTAGCAGATAACTCAGTCATCTGAGTTAAATTCTACCCTGTACCATTGTCCATCCATTTTCATGCTGTGTGTACCCCCAGATTCCCACTCCACTCTGCTCTTTGCCTCTGAACACTGACCTACATGAAATGACTGTATCAATGGGATCCATGTCCTCTAGCTTCCTGTTGAGTCTGGTCAATGGGAGTCCCAGCAGGAGATCTGTGAATTGATCAAGGAATTTGTTCCTCTAGCTCCCTTTCCTGTAAGGATGCTACTCCTTCAATGGTTCCTCTCTGGAAGTCTTGTACTGCCCCATGTTGAGTTCTGTAAATTGTCCCCACTCCTTTGTAAGGAGTCCTTTTACTCAACTCCAATTACCCAGTTTGAGTGGTGCCCTCTGTTTCCTGCAGGGACTCTGATTGATGCAATTTTCAATCAAGAAAATAATAATGAGGCTTTTAGTCTAAGAAGCACATCTTGCCTCAAGTCCTTCAGTTATTTTGAAGTCCTAGAAGTGAAAGTGTTAGTCGCTGGGTTGTGTCCGACTCTTTGTAGCCCCATGGACTGTAGCCCACCAGGCTCCTCTGTCCATGGAATTCTCCAGGCAAGAATACTGGAGTGGGTTGCCATTCCCTTCTCCTACCCCAGGGATCAGACCCAGGTCTCCTGCATTGAAGGCAGACTCTTTATAGTCTGAGCCACTAGGGAAGACCTTCTGAAGTCCTAAAGTCACATAAATTTGGAATTATTGAAAAGCAGAATACCTAGACTTCGGTAAATTATCCCAAATAGCAAGTCATTCAATCAGTTTTGCTTTAACCTCTCTGTCCTCAGTTTTTAACCTAGGGTCAGTACAGGATATGGTCACATGCTATGTCCATTCCTGCAAGTTTAATAAATGTCCTATTGAAAACAGCATCCATTATTGTGGTCAATGTCTGTGATATGGTAACATGAAAAGAGATACACGCTGGAACTGCTGCTCTGGTTCCAGACTGGTTACCAAACCATATTTCTCTGAGTTTCAATCTATTCTTCTGTAAAATGAGACAGAAATACTTATAAATTTGTATTAATGAGGGGGAAAAAAAGGCTTTCTAAAGAGCTCCATAAATATTCATGCATAGTATGAACATATTAAACTTCTTTAAAAATTTAGCACTTAAAGAAAAGTTTTCTTTACTTTCTTTCTTTACTAGCTTACTAAAGTAAGCTTTGTTTATTCTGTCCTGTTGAAAACAAGTATATGACTCATTAGCTTATAAGAAATGCACAAATAACTGCATTATTTCATTATATTTTGCTAGTATTTTTATACCTATATTTACTTCTTTCTACATGATTTTCATTCCTATTTTGACAAGGAATGTTATATGCATGTACATGTACATTATATTTTAAGGTATATCAAATTATTTGGGTGAAGAAGGATGGGGTCTAAACAAACAAGCCAATACATTTTTTAAAAAGAATTTATCCATATCTGTACAGATTCTGGGGTGAAGACTCTCATATCTTTCAGCAACCTTCCTCTTAATTCTGCATCCAAGCAGTGTTCATAGTAATGGTCCCAGCCTTCTGTGTTTATGATTCATTATTTGAAAATCACCAAGATTGACATCTGTCTACCCATAAAAAGATGTATATTATTATAATACATATATATATATATATATATATATATATATATATATATATATATATATATATATAACAATCCCTATCCTACAGTTTATTGGCACAAGAAGAATAGGAGAAAGGGAAGGAAGAGAAGAAGGAAGAACTGAGGTAAGAAGGGGAAGAGAAGGTTATAATATCCATTTCAAGCTTTTTTCAATTTTCATTCCCAGGTAAGGGCCTAGAATTATTACCATCAGTACACTATATTCACCTCTGTCCATCAATGTTCTTCTATTGGTTCCTGTTCACCATATGACTCTGTTCATGAATATTCCATTCCTAATCCACAGAGAGAGGGGCTCAGTTCAGCTCCCTCCCAGCCAATCACCACTGCTTCCAGGAGGCCACCTCCTTTCTCTAAGTCCAATCAAATCCAGGACTTGTGAGACACCATTGCCTAATTTTCAAATCAATAGGACAGAAGCTAGAACATAAGCTTTATCTGTTAGAATAAAGTGACATGCTTGAACTATAAGAACTACTGCCTTATTTCAGGCAAAAGAAAAATTTTGAGTGAAGAACAGGTATAAATGTGTCTATCATCAAAAGAAAAATAGAACTGTCTCAGACAGTTTAAAGTCCAAGTGGAGATGGTAGATTTTTAAATACACTCCCCAGGCCAAACAAAGAACTTATTTGTATATGGCGAGGTATGATTTACCGAGGAAGGGGGCTCACTGTCCTACCTGAGACATCCTCTTGAAAGACACCTGCAGCACTATTTTGCAACGCAAAGCACCAGGTCATTAAGGGCTCCGTCAATCAAGTGACTGATCCCTCCAGATACGGCTGGTGAATAAAGAAGGCACTTCTCAATTTCAGACTGAAAGTCACACTCCACTTGCTCTGAACCCTTGGGTTTTTGAGAAAACAGAAGTTAACCTCATCTACTTCCATGCTAAAAGGATTTGAGACTTTAGGAATTCTTTCACCCAAGCAGAAGCTGATTCTTCAGGTATGTTTCAAAACACTTCTGGATTCCTTTATCTCTTCATCATTGGATGATTATTGGTAGAAAAACATGGTATCCAGTGCCTTATTTAATTTCTTTGATAATTTAGTTTTTATTTTACTTGGGGGTATAGTTGACTTCCAATGTTGTGTTAGTTTCAGGTGTGCACAAAGTGATTCAGTTATATAAATACATATATCCATTCTTTTTCAGATTCTTTTCCCATACAGATGATGACAGGATATTAAGTAGAATTTCCTGTTCTATACAGTAGGTCCTTACTGATGATCTATTTTTTATATAGTAGTAAATAGTAGTGTACATGTATTCATTCCAAACTCCTATTTATCCCTCCCCAGCACATTTCCCCTTTGGTAATCATACAGTTTTCCAAGTCTTTGAGTCTGTTTTGTAAATAAGTTCGTTTGTATATTTTTTCAGATTCCCCATATAAGCGATATCACATATTGTTTTTCTGTGACTTATTTTACTCAGGGTGACAATCTCTAGGTCCATCCGTATTGCTGCAAAATGCATTACTTCATTCTTTTTATGGCTGAGTAGTATTCCATTCTAAATATATGCTGCATCTTCTTTATTCATTCATTTGTTGATGGACATTTAGATTGCTTCCATGTCTTGGCTATTGTAAATAGTGCTGTAATAAACACTGATGCTGTATGCATCTTTTAGAATTATAGTTTTCTCTGGATATATGCTCAGGAGTGGGACTGCTGGACCATAGAGTAGGTTCCATTTTAAGGAACCTCCATATTGTTCTCTGTAGTGGTTGTATCAGTTTACCTTTCCACCAACAGTGCAGGAGGGTTCCCTTTTCTCCACACCATCTCCAGTATTTATAGTTTGTAGACTTTTTGATGATGGCCATTCTGACTGGTGTGAGGTGATACTTCATTGTAGTTTTGATTTGCATTTCTCTAATTATTAGTGAGGTTGAACATCTTTTCATGTGCTGTTTGGCCATCTGTGTATATTCTTTAGAGAAATATCTATTTAGAGCTTCTGTCCATTTTTTTTTTTTTTTTTGGATTGGTTTGTTTGTTTTTATGATATTAAGCTGCATGAGCTGTTTGTATATTTTGGAGATTGATCCCATATTGGTCACTTCTTTTGCAAATATTTTCTCCCGTTCTGTGGGCAGTGTTTTCATTTTGTTTAGTTTCCTTTGCTGTGCAGAAGCTTTTAATTAGTTCCCATTTGTGTTTTTATTTTCATTATTTTAGGAGGTGAATCCAAAAGACCTCGCTGTGATTTATTTCAGCGCATGTTCTGCCTCTGTTTTCCTCTAAGAGTTTTATAGTACCTGGCCTTACATTTAAGTCTTTAACCCGTTTTGAGCTTGTTTTTGTGTATGGTATTAGAGAATGTTCAAATTTCATTCTTTCACATAAAGCCATGCAGTTTCCCCAGCACTACTTATTGAAGACACTGTCTCCCAGTGATTTGCTTGCTCGACTTCCATCCTGTCCCACTGATCTGTGTTTGTTTTTATGCCAGTACCATACTGTTAGGATGACTTCAGGCTGTGTAGTCTGAAGTCAGGAACTCCGATTCCTCCGCACTGTTTTTCTTCCTCAGGATTGCTTTGGCCCAGTACCATATAATAACAAAACACTTATGTTTCTGAAGATATAGCTAAAGAAAGTGAAAACAAAGTATTAGTCACTCAGTTGCGTCTGACTCTCTGCTATTCCGTGGTCTGTAGCCTGCCAGGCTCCTCTGTTCATGGAATTCTCCCGGCAAGAATACTGGAGTGGGTAGCCATTCCCTTCTCCAGGAGATCTTTTCAACCCATGGCTCAAACCTGGGTCTCCTGCATTACAGGCAGATTCTTTACTGTCTGAGCCACCAGGGAAGCCCATAGCTAAATAATCAAACCCTAAAATTTTTCAATCAGAGAGCAAATTGAAAAAAATCATGCAATCAACACCTGTATACAAATCATCTAGATTGTATCATTAACCTTTATTAGACTTACATTCATTACATACCTATCTATTCATCCCTCTCTATTACAGATATCATTCTATTTTTGAGGTATTTTAAAGCAAATTGCAGATACCTGACTCTCTCTAAATACTTCACCATGTACATCATTAATAGAGCTCAATAACTGTTCAACAGTTATTTTCTTTGGATATAAAATTTCCATACAGTGAAATGCACAAATCTTTACTTTTATTGCATTTTGATAATGCATACATCTGTTGTAACCCAAGCCCCCTATTAAGATAGGGATATTACCATAACCCCAGACAGTTTATTTTTCCCCTTTCCAGTCAATCACTATCCCTACTACTCTGGAGATAAACTTTGTTCTGATATTTTTTCCTGAAAAAAAATTGTATGTGCTTGTTCTAGAATGTCATATAAACAAAGCTGTGCAGTATGCATCCTTTGTATGTGACTTTTTCACTCAGCTGAGTGTTCAGCAGATTTATCCATGTCAATGCATGCGCAAACATTAAGTCTTTCCACTTTATTGTTGAGTAGTATGCTACTGTATGAATATCAATGTGCTTATCTATTGTCCTGTGGAATGACACCTGGGATCTCCAGATTGTGCTATTATCTTCTAATTTATTTTGGGTAAATAACTAGGGTTGGGATTGCTGGGTTTTAGTTACAAGTCACTTTTTGGTGATTGCTTTATGGATGACAATATTTATTCTTAATTTTTCAAAGTCTACTTTAGAAAATTTGCAACCATAAAAGTCCATTTAGTCCATTTAATCCATAAGCCTACAGTTCTCAAAAACATTACAAGTTTTGCATTAAATATTTATATATATATTTAAGAAATTAAGAGGGAAAAAAAAGAACTTTTACATGTACCCCCATAGTTATCATTATCAGTTATTTCAACTTCTTTTTGAGCAGCCAAGTATCATTTTTGCCTCATTTTTTATCAGCCTAAAGAACTTCCTTTGTACTCCTTGTAGTGCAAATCTGAAGTCAATGAATTCAATTTTGCTTTCTCTAAAAATGTATTTACCTTTTGAAGATTATTTTTTCTGGATACAGAGCTCTATTTTTTCCAGATTTATTGAAGCATGATTGACAAATTATATATGTTTAGAGTATATGTTTGATATTCATATACAATGTGAAGCTATTACCACAATCAAGTAATTAACATATCCATCATCTCACATAGTTACCATGCTTGTGTATCTCTGTGTGTTGAGGATACTTGAAATCTACCTCTTTATAAATTTCAAGTTTACAACATATTATTATTTACATTAGTCATCATGTGTATTAGCTCTCTAGAGGTTATCCATCTAATAATTGGAAATTTGTGCCCTTGCTAAGTATCACTTCTTGTCCCCCACCCTTAAGCCTTTGGTAATCATCATTTTTCTATTTCTTTGAGTTCAGCTTAATTTTTTTCCTTAGATTTCACATACAAGTGAGATAGGGCAATACATATCTTTCTGTGTCTGGCTTCTTTTACTCAGCATAATGTCCTCCAGTATTACAGAAAATATTTTCACTACCCTAAAAATCATCTGTGCTCTGTTTACCCAAACCCTGCAACCACTGATCTTTTTATTCTCATATTTTTAGGTCTTCCAAAGTATCTTATAGTTGCAATCATACAGTATGCAGCCTTTTCAGATTGGCCTCTTCTGCTTCATAATATGCATTTAGGCTCCTCCCTGGTGGTTCAGAAGGTAAAGCAGTAAAGCCTACAGTGCGGGAGACCCAGGTTCAATCCCCGGGTTGGGAAGATCCCCTGCAGAAGGAAATGGCAACCCACTCCAGTATTCTTGCCTGGAAAATCCCATGGAGGAAGAGCCTGGTAGGCTACAGTCCATGGGGTCGCAAAGAGTTGGACATGACTGAGCGACTTTTCACCATTTTCCAAGTGAAAAATGGTGACATTTTCCACCATGTCTTTTCATGGCTTGATAGTTCATTTCTTTTTACCAGTGAATAATATGTCATTTCCTGGACAGTTTACTTATCCATTCACCCCACTGAAGGACGGTTCAGTTGCTTCTGAATTTTGTCAGTTTAAATGAAGGTCCCATTAAATCCATGTTGACGTATTTTGTGGGCAGAAGTTTTCAGTTCACCTGGGTTAATGTTAAGGAACATGATTGTTGGATCATAAGAAGGTTAAGAGTATGGTCAGTTTTTTAAGAAATTGTCAAACTTTCTCCTAATTTTCCATGTTATTTTCCATTTCCACCAACGAGTGATAGCTCTTGTTCTCCACATCCTTGCCAGCATCTGGTGTTGTCAGTGTTCTAGATTTGGGCTATTTTAATAGATGTGTAGTATTATCTCATGTTGTTTTACTTTGCATTTCCCTGATGACATATACTATAAAGTACCTTTTCCTATGTTTATTTGCTATCCGTGTATATTCTTTCATGAGCAAATATATATTTTTATGTCTAGAATCACATTAGCGTTTCCTTTGGGTTCTTCCTAATACTATTTTTCTGAGAGGAAAGATCTCTGACATTTCCAATCTTTTTGTTTCAAGCATACTTTAACCTCATTTCTTTTAGTCATTAAAATCCTACTTTAAAGTCTTTAAATAATACAGTTGTTTCTGCTCACTCTCCAACAAAATAGCAATTTCATCTATTTAGTTTTGAATGCATGCATGCTCAGTCACATCTGACTCTTTGTGATCCTATAGGCTCTTCTATCTGTGGGATTCTCCAGGCAGAATACTGGAGTGGGTTGCCATGTCCTCCTCCATAGGAGGGTCTCCTGCATTGCAGGCAGATTCTTTACCACTCAGCCACCAGAGAAGCCCCTTAGATATTTATAACAATAGCTATTATATGAGACTGATAAAGAAAAAAAAATTAATGACTGACTCCATATCCCACAGTAGGATCCTTCTGCTACAGCTGCTTCCAGATATCTGAGAAGACTGGCCAAGACGGTGGAGTAGAAAGATGCTCATCTCCTTTCACGAGTACATCAAAATCACAACTACCTACCAAACAACGATCAATGAAAACAACCAGGACCTACCAGAAAAGATCTTCTACAGCTAAAGACATAAAGAAGAAACTACAATGAAATGGGTAGGAGGGGCAGACTTGCACTATAATTAAATCCTATACCACTGGGTGGGCAACCCACAAGCTAAGAGAATAATTATACTGCAGATTTTCTCCCATAAAAGCAAGAGTACTGAGCCCTAAATTGAGCTTCTCAGCCCAGGAATCCTGGACTGGAAAGATGAGGCCCCAGAACACGTGGCTTTGAAGAACACAGGGCTTCCTGCTAAAAGTCTCGTAGGACTGAAAGAAATAGACTTCAGTCTTAAAGGGTGCACATAAAATCTCACATGCACTGGAACCCAGAGCAAAAGCAGGATTTTGATAGAAACCTGGGCCAGACCTACCTGCTGATCTGTGGGAGAGGTGGAGGGGCAGCTGGGGCTCACCCAGGGGACTTAGACTCTGGTGGCAGTCATATTTAGGAATGTTCTGCTTTGTGGACACTGCTACTGGTATCCGTCTAGCTCATAATTAGCACCAAGACCTGTTCCCACCCAAAAGTCTGTAGGCACTAGTGCTGAGGATGCCTCAGGCCAAAGAAGTAACATTAGCAGTCAGGCTGCCTAAAAACTTTCTGAGCCCACAGCTGCCTCTAGACTAGACTCATTCATGGGGGGAAGACACTAGACACAAGAAATCCACAATCCCACACATTATAGACCCAGGCCACCCAATACCCTGGGACCAAATGTGCCTTGTCCACTAGCAGGCCAGCACAAGCTCTGGGACACCCCAGACTCCATACCCAACTGTGTCAGGAGCCAGCCCCCCTCATCAGCTCTCTAGGATCCCTGGGCCCTGCAGCCAGTCTCTAGGACCCAGCTCTGCCTGTCAGTAGTCCAGCATTAACCACAGGACCTGGCTTCACCCACCAGTGGGTAGGCAACAGCCCTGGAGTCTTCTGGATGCTGAGCCTGCCTACCAGTGAGAGTCCTAGGGTCCCCTAGTGTTCTGCAGCCAGCCACCTCACGACCAGATCCCAGCTGGCAGGGCCTTGCAACCAACCAGGCCAGGGGCCAACCAAGCCTACCAGACTGCTCACATAGTCAGCCCCCCATAAAAGAAGGACCCGCACTGCCCTCTTATGGGCATCCCTAGAACACAGAGTTTGGGTGATAAGAGGGGCGTGCCCTGCTGGGATGCACTGGCTACTTCTCCAAGGTCAAGAAATGTAACTAATGTATCACATATATAAAAAGACAAATAGCAACTGAGATGAAATGAGGTGGCAGAAGAACAGGTTCCAGACAAAGGAAGAAGACAAAACCTGAAAAGAAGAGCTAAGTGAAGTGGAGATAGGCAATCTACCCAAGAAAGAGTTCAGAGTAATGATCATAATGACCAAAGAACTCAGGAGGAGAGCAGATGGATGCACAGAGCAAGAAGTTAGAAGGTTCTAATGAGTTAGAAAATAGAGCAACCTGAGAGGAAGAATACAATTGAAATAAAAAACTAGAAGGAATCAACAGTGGACTAGATGATACAGAGGTATGGGCCAGTGAGGTGGATGATGGAGCATCGGAAATCACTGCCACTTGAATGAAGAGAAATAAACACAGTTTAAGAGACATCTGGAACAACATCAAGGACACGAGTATTTGCACTACAGGGTGTCCCAGAAGGTTGAGAGAGAGAGGCCCAAAGATCATCTAGCTGAGGTTGGAACACAAGGATGGATACATGTTTTTCAAAGGAAATTATAGACCACCTATCCTATAATGTTTAACTTCTTAAAGAGTTTTATCACTCTTGCAGAAATTTTGGTAATAGGGCTTGCATACATAGAAAATTGTGTAAACTCCCAAATAAGGTAATTATTAACTCCAGGCGAAACAAAAAGCTGAAGCAGAAGAAAAACCTAAACTATGTAGTATACTTACTGAGCTGTGAATAATAATTATGTAATAATGATGTAACTAGTGAATATAAATTTAGTCCCAAATTATGATATATCTGCATTGAAAGGATGGTCAGAGAGAACCAGGATATATCTGAACAGACAAGGGGGTGGGGAAATGAAGGGAACATGGAAGGAGAACTAAATCTCTTACTTAGTAGGAAACTGAGAATATATGAAATTTAAAAATCAAAAAAGGAACACAGAAGCATATAATTTAGAAACATGAAATTAAATATTAGAACACACCATTACAAAAGTTGAGCATGGTTATCTTTGGGTAGCAGGACCAGGAGGGTAAGAAAGATGAGACAGACCAATGCTATTCTTTGGTAGTAATCCTTCATTCCTAGTGGAATTTTACACTATGCACATGTATTATTTTGCTAAAAAGTAAAATAAAGAGACAAAAGATATGAAGAAGAAACATAGATGGCCAACAGAAACATGAAAACATGCCTACCATCAGAGAAACGCAAATTAAAACTACAATGAGGTACATTGTACATTCTTACACTGATAAGAATGGCCATCATTAAAGAGTCCACAAATAACGAATGCAGGAGAGGGTGTGAAGGAAAGGGAACCCTTATATAACACCGCTGGATGTCCCGGGTGGAGCCTAATGGCAAAGAATCAGCCTGCCAATGCAGGAGACAAAAGAGATGTGGATTCGATCCCTGAAGCTCCTTGAGGGCACAGCAACCCACTCCAGTATTCTTGCCTAGAGAATCCCCTTGCCTAGAGGAGCCTGGCAGGTCCATAGGGTTGCAAAGAGTTGGACACAACTGAAGTGACTTAGCATACATTGTTGGTGGAAATGTAAATTGGTGTAGCCACTCTGGAAAACAGTTGTTAGTTTCTCAACAAGCTAAAAAACTAAAAATAGAAACACCATATGACCCAGCAATTCTACTTTTGGATATATATCAAAAAAAAGCAAAAACACTAATTAGAAAAGATCCATGTACCCAATGTTCATTTACAACTGCCAAGGTATGGAAGCAACCTCAGTGTTCATCAACAAATGAATGCATAAAGATGATGTAAGAAACACACATGCACAATGAAATACTACTCAACCATAAAAAATAACAAAAATGTTGCCATTTGCAGCAACATGGATGGACTTGGAGGGCATTATGCCAAGTGCAAGAAGTCAGAGAAAGATTATATGCTATCACTTTTTTGTGGGATCTAAAAAAATATAACAAACTAGTGAATGTAACAAAAAAGAAACAGACTCATGGGTATGAAGAGCAAACTAGTGGTTCCCAGTGGGGAGAGGGAAGGGAGGAGGGGCCATATAAGGGTAGAGGAATAAGAGGTACAAACAATTAGGTATAAAAGAATCTACAAGGATATATTATACAACATGGGTGATATATAGCCAATATTTTCTAATAACTGTAATTGGAACACAACCTTTAAAAATTGTGAATCACTATATTATATACCTATAACATAATACTATACAGCAACTACACTTCAGTAGAAAGTCTGTAAACAAAAAAGCCAAATATATGAGAACTTACTTCCAATGGCATGTCAATAAATATATTTTTCTAATCATTAGCTTTATGTGTCAACTTAGCTAGGCTGTAATACTCAGTTATTCAGTTAAACACTAGTCTAGATGTTGTTGTAAAGATATTTTGTAGAAATGATTAAGCTCTACAATTAGTAGACTTTAAGTTATCTTCAATAACCTCGGTGGGACTCATTAACTGGCTGAAAGCATTAACAGTAAAATCCAAGTTTCAATAAAGGAAAAGAAAGCCCACTTATAGACTGCAGATTCATCCCCTGCCCAAGATTTTCTAGCCTGCCAGCCTACCCTAGAAATACATTAACATTAAATAGACATATGTATAAAGAACATATGGAAGAGAGCCCTTATCTTTGGTGGTAGGTGTTGAGGAACGTGTCCAGTAAAGGTTACACTGAGATTTAAAGGGATGTGAAGGTTATAGAGATGCTCTTCAGGCAAAAGATGGAAGAAGGGTAATTTGCAACTAGGTACTTACATATGCAAGACAAGAATGTGCCAAAACTCTCTTTGTTGAGGGAAAAGTCAGTACACTGTGGCAGAAACACAAGAGCAAGATGACTGGCAAGAAATGTGACTGGAATGACAGCTTAAAACCTAGCAATAAACTACCTTGAATGTCTTGCTAAGAATTTTGAATTTTGCTCCCATGGTTGTTAGGAAACCCTAGAGGACTTTGGAATAGGGTGATGATGTAACCAGATATATGTAAATGGGTAATGGTTTGGAAGGGGCAGAACAAAAGATAGGGATACCAGTCATGCTGTTTTTATTCCCGCTTTCCCTCTAGATTCAGTTTCAAGCCCTTTTGACCAGTTTGATCTCCCCACAAAGCCCAACTTCTCCATCTTTTAGAAATGCAGGGCAATCGGTTGAGCCCAGAACAACCAACAAGACTTGATGAATCCTGTTCAGGTGAATTTTAAATAGTAAGCAGAGGTGGTGTGAGCTAGAAAGGTCCCAGCAGTAGGTCTGGGCATGGAAACGCCAGCATGTGGACAGGTCAGGACAAGAGAGATGATGTTTAAGAGCAAGTCATACAAAAGTAACCTCTGATCCTAAAGCAAAGACTGTTCACTCTCTGCCCTCTGCTATGCTCCAGAACCACATGGTGAGACACATTTGGGGAATGTGATTATATTCAGAATTTCTCAATTGCACTTTGCCTTTTATTAAGAAAGGTGTAGAGTTACCAGGCCTTCTGGGTGGTTCTTACATTATTCATGCTTATACAGAGCACCCCAAATGACCCCAAGGCTATGGAAATTATTCCTGAGAAGAAACATACAGAGAAGCAAACATACCCTTTTGTGTGTTACCAACAATTATTGCATAGCCCAAATGAGTGTGTGAAGTGGTTAAAAAAAAAAAAAAACTTGGTAGTGGGATGACATGGGAAGAAATTAAATGGAATTACACAGGAAGTATCCAAGTTTCAACTACTGCCAATGAGCAGGATGAAGAAAGTGTCCGTTTCATTCTGAGTTCCAATGAAGAATTAGTTTACTTATTGAAAGCATCAAAACCCGTCAAAGAGAGACGCAAGGTAAACCTGCTAAAGAGTGAAGAGTAGATATCTGAATACATACATTATAGGTAACATGCATACAGGGAAATCAGTAGATAAAGTCTATACCCCAAGTGAGTGTTGAACAAGGGCTTAAGCATTGATTGATCGATTGATCTTTCATGGCTGAATAGCAAAGGAGAAGAATAGGAATGGGCAGATGGAAGAAAAAGAGAGGAAAGTTGACCATGCCCGGGAAGAAAATGCAGTGCCCACAGATAAAGCCTCTGTCTTGGTGCCAAAGGGAGGCTTCCTCTGGCCCATAGCCCAGTCTCTGACCTTGAAGGGTTGTTCCTACATCCGTCATTACAGCAGACTGCCAAAAGGCCAGCATTTCCAGCTCTCAAAGACTACACCAGCCAGTGTTCTCTGTAAATCTTTGTAGCCAGCGTGTTCTATCAGCTTCCCTTCATTGGTTGCTCTGCAAAATAGAAAGCCCCATAGTCCTATCTCTGCTTACTCATGTTTGCATCCCCTTACGCCTCTGATTTTCTCAGTCCTGGTTCCAATCTTTCTGCTCTTCTATCTTTCAAATGTTCCCGGTAAGACCTCTGGAACCCTCTATTATAAATAAATTCTCCCCTATTAAGCTTATTATTTATGATTCCTTCCACCAGCCCCTGTGAAAATAGTTTTCCTATTAGCCTTCTGAAATAAGAGTTGCTCAAATTCCATGTTATCTTGTTTGGTGTCAGGAGGTAGGTTTGATTTCTTTGCTTCTCAATGCTACTTCCAGATTTTGTTCATTTACCTCTTGCTACAGCCTCAGCCATCACTGTCTTCTGTTCACTTCATGGGCCCTCCCCTTCATTTTCGTTGATTCTGCCGCACATCAACTTGTGTCATGAGAGTGGCTTTAATTTCCATGTTGATGAACCATCCAGCATCTAATATCACTAGCCTTTGTGGCCTTCAACTCTACGCCATCTCACTTCAACCTGGTATTCACTTCTGTGGCCATTCTCAGACCTTGCTATCATCACACGGAATGCTCCTCCTCTGAAATATTAAGCTTCAATTTCTTACATAAATCACCTTCCAGGTCCCTCACTATCTTATTCTTATCTCAAATGACCTTCAACCTATTTGGTACCTTAAATCATTCATATAGCCCCATTCTATCAATTGTGTTCTAACTTCTTATCCTTTTCTATGCAACTCGGATCGCATAATGGACCATCCACTACTTTCTCAGTTCTTTTCTTTCATTTTTAACTTTATCTGCCTAATATAAACCTACATTTGCTTTAATATTTTTTTCATGTTTTCCCTCTACTTCTATACTTTAATTATTCAGTGCTTCTAGAAACAAACAAAAAACTGATAACTCTACATATTCATGCTCTCCAAATTGAAGCAAGAGTGGTTCATGGGTCTCTTTATCAGCTCTCAGTCATCTCTGCTTGCTGTTTCTCCCTGATACTCTTTCAAACCTCCACTGATCTCAAGACCCCGTCAAACACCCAACTTCTTCATTCTCAGCAATGATATTGTGCCTTTCAAGAGTTCTAGAAAACGGAGTCTTCTCAATCTCTCTAGCTACCTTATCTACCTTCACACCAACTGCTTTCCTGCAGTGTAAGAGACTGAGTTGTCCCTCCTCTTGATCACAGCCAACCACTCATCTGAGTCCCAAGTACATCTTCCTCTAGCTCCGTGTGCACTTGACTTTTCAATCATCCCACTTCCGTCCTGAGTTACTTTTTCATTCCTTCTCCTCAGCCAATAAATATTTTCCAGTTATTCCCATCCTTTAAAAAGTGAGATTATCTCTTCCATCTTACAGACCCTTTTAATGACTGTCCAATTTGGATCCCCCTCATCTAAATCCAAACCTCTGAAACTCAAAAAAAAAAAAAAAAATCCAAACTAACTTCTACTTCCTCACTTTGCACTCATTCCTCAAAAAAACTGCCACGATGCCATTAAAATTAGCAAGAGCTAGTTATCTATATCTTTGAATTATCAAATACCTTGTATATTTCTCAATAATTCCAGAATATGTGCATGTGTTTATCTCCTATCCACACCTCTTCACAACACTTCAAATTAATAGCTGGTACTTGAAAAGTCCTTCAACATGTCCCACAAGCGCCTCAATGTCAACAGCTGCAAAAATAAACTTACTAACCCTCAGCATAAGCCAGGTCTTCCTTCAGCCTTGCCCATCATAGATGCCCACACTGTCATTCACACAGTCACTGAACACTTAAACCTAGGAAGCATTTTGACTAATGCACAATCAAGACTTGCCAGTTTTATGATAAGCTCTCTCTTTTTCTACCTCAAATAGCTATTCAAGCTTGTAGCCTCATTATCTTTCACCTACACACTTCAACAACCCATCTATGGTTGTCTTGTCTGCACTCTTGCCTGCTACAGTCCATCCTGTAGAGCGACCTTGCTGAAAATGCAAATGTGATAATGCTATTAATATTTCCGGGATTAAACTCTTCAGTAATTCCTCATTTTTCCATAGATTTCCTTCAGGATCTAGCCCTTGAATAGAATTTCCCCCCATTTCCAGCTTGGTACTTTATCATTCAACAATATCAAATTGCTTATAGCTCCCCTCCCTTGCTGTTTAGTAGGTAAGTCATGTCCAAATTTTTGCAACTCCATGGACTGTAGCCCACTAGGCTCCTCTGTCCATGGGATTTCCGAAGCAAGAATACTGGAGTGGGTTGCCATTTCCTTCTCAGGGGATCTTTCTGACCCAGGGATTGAACCTGCATCTCCTGCATTAGCAACTGGATTCTTTACCACTGAGCTGTCAGGGAAGCCCATAGCTCTCCATAGTTCAGTTCAGTTGCTCAGTCGTGTCTGACTCTTTGTGACCCCATGGACTGCAGCATGCCAGGCTTCCCCGTCCATCACCAACTCCCAGAGTCCACCCAAACTGATGTCCATTGAGTCAGTGATGCCATTGAACCATTTTATCCTCTGTCGTCCCCTTCTCCTCCTGTCTTCAATCTTTCCCAGCATCAGGGTCTTTTCCAATCAGTCAGTTCTTCACATCAGGTGGCCAAAGTACTGGAGTTTCTGCTTCAGCATCAGTCCTTCCAATGAATATTCAGGACTGATTTCCTTTAGGATGGACTGGTTGGATCTCCTTGCTGTCCAAGGGACTCTCAAGAGTCTTTTCCAACACCACAGTTCAAAAGCATCAATTCTTCACTGCTCAGCTTTCTTTATAGTCCAACTATCACATCCATACATGACTACTGGAAAAACCATAGCATTGACTAGATAGACCTTTATGGGCAAAGTAATGTCTCTGGTTTTCAATATGCTGTCTAGGTTGGTCATAACTTTCCTTCCAAGGAGCAAGCGTCTTTTAATTTCATGACTGTAGTCACCATCAGCAGTGATTTTGGAGCCCCCCAAAATAAAGTCTGCCACTGTTTGTAATGTTTCCCCATCTATTTGCCATGAAGTGATGGGACCAGATGCCAGGATCTTAGTTTTCTGAATGTTGAGTTTTAAGCCACCTTTTTCACTTTCCTCTTTCGCTTTCATCAAGAGGCTCTTTAGTTCTTCTTCACTTTCTGCCATAAGGGTGGTGTCATCTGTGTATCTGAGGTTATTGATATTTCTCCTGGCAATCTTGATTCCAGCTTGTGCTTCATCCAGTGCAGTCCAGCATTTCTCATGATGTACTCTGCATATAAGTTAAATAAGCAGGGTGACAATATATACTTCTTTTGCAATTTGAAGCCAGTCTGTTGTTCCATGTCCAATTATAACTGTTGCTTCCTGACCTGCATACAGATTTCTCAGGAGGCAGGTTAGGTGGTCTGGTATTCCCATCTCTTGAAGAATTTTCTACAGTTTGTTGTGATCCACACAGTCAAAGGCTTTGGCCTAGTCAGTAAAGCAGAAGTTTTCTGGAATTCTCTTGCTTTTTTGATGATCCAATGGATGTTGACAATATGATCTCTGGTTCCTCTGCCTTTTCTAAATCCAGCTTAAACATTTGGAAGTTCATGGTTCACGTACTGTTGAAGCCTGGCTTGGAGGATTTTGACCATTACTTTGCTAGCATGTGAGATATGTGAAAATGTGCTGTGGTCTGAGCATTCTTTCGCACTGCCTTTCTTTGGGATTGGAATGAAAACTGACCTTTTCCAGTCCTGGGGCCACTGCTGAGTTTCCAAATTTTCTGGCATATTGAGTGCAGCACTTTCACAGCATCATCTTTAAGGATTTGAAATAGCTCAACTGGAATTCCGTCACCTCCACTAGCTTTGTTCATAGTGATGCTTCCTAAGGCCCACTTGATTTCGCATCCCAGGATCTCTGGCTCTAGGTGAGTGATCACACCATCATGGTTATCTGGGTTGTGAAGATCTTTTTTGTATAGTTCTTCTGTGTATTCTTGCCACCTCTTATTAGTATCTTCTGCTTCTGTTAGGTTCATACCATTTCTGTCCTTTATTGTGCCCATCTTTGCATGAAAATTTCCCTTGGTATCTCTGATTTTCTGGAAGAGATCTGTAGTCTTTTCCATTCCATTGTCTTCCTCTATTTCTTTGCATTGATCACTGCGGAAGGCTTTCTTATCTCTCCTTGCTATTCTTTGGAACTCTGCATTTAAATGGGAATATCTTTCCTTTTCTCCTTTGCCTTTCACATCTCTTTTTTTCTCAGCTATTTGTAAGGCCTCCTCAGAGAGCCATTTTTTTTTTTTTTTTGCATTTCTTTTTCTTGGGGATGGTCTTGATCACTGCCTCCTGTACAATGTCACAAACCTCCATCCTTAGTTCTTCAGACACTCTATCAGATCTAATCTGTTGAATCTATTTCTCATTTCCACTGTATAATCATAAACAATTTGATTTAGGTCATACCTGAATGGTCTAGTGGTTTTCCCTACTTTCTTCACTTTAAGTCTGAATTTGGCAATAAGGAGTTCATGATCTGAGCCACGGTCAGCTCCCGGTCTTGTTTTTGCTGACTGTAGATAGAGCTTCTCCATCTTTGGCTGCAAAGAATGCAATCAATCTGATTTTGGTGTTGACCATCTGGTGATGTCCATGTGTAGAGTCTTCTCTAGTGTTGCTGGAAGAGGGTGTTTGCTATGAGTAGTGTGTCACATGGTTTGTTATGACCAGAGCTCTCCTTACACAGTGATATTTCTCTAACTTTCATCCTCTCATTAAATCAAGCTCTGTGCTGAAACCTCTTCCTCAACACTTGCCTTGCCTGATTGACTGACTTTCAAACTTTGAAGTCCAAATTCTATACTGCTTCCTTCAGAATGAATTTCCAGAATGACTCTTTGTGTTTTCATATATCCTATACACACCTGCACAAAAATGGCCATGGTCAAGATAACCAATGAACTCTATTTTGACACATTCAGCAGTCAATTATCCATTACTATTTTCTGTAAATTTGCAGCCTTTGGAAAAATTGACCACTTCCGATTTCAGATAAACCTTCTTCTCTTGGCTCACGCAACATCAATCTTTCATTTTCCCTCTGACTGGTGTTTCTCCTGCAAGCTGCTCCTCACTGCCTCCAGTATGCATGTGGAAATGCCTCAGAGCTCAGTCTTCGGCCTTTTTCTATACCTAAACCTATTTCTGAGCAAATCATTCACAATATTTGGATATCAAGTGTATTCACTACCTCTTAGAGCTCTGCCTCCTACGCTAGCCTCTCCCCTGAGCTTCAGACATGGGTATTTAATTACCATCTCAAACTTAACAAGCTCCTAAAAGCACTCTTGATTCATAATCTCCTTCTCCAGTCTCGCCTATCTAACTTAATGGCTCAGCTCCGAACCTAGGGGCCATGATTGGACCTTCATTTCTCTTACTCACCTCTCCAAATACATCTTTGGTCTGACCACTCCACGTGATCTCCACTGCTGCACACCAGTCCTGGTCTCCATCTTCCATCTGCAATGGCCATGTACCTGTCTCCTTGTTTGCATCTTTGCCTCTCCTGTCCATTCTCTGCCCTTCACAAAGTTAAATTAAATCATACATTAGGTTATATCAAACTCTTGCATAAAACCCTCCAATAGCTTCTAATTGTACTTAGAATAAAAACCAAACTCCTTAATCATGACCTGTAAAGCCCCAGGGATCTGGCTTCTTCCTCCATCTTTGACCTCATTTCCTTGAACTAGTATCCTCATTTGCTAATAAGCTGTAGCCACACTAGCCTTCTCTCTGTTCCTTTCCTTCTCTTGCCATACCTTCCTACCTCAACTGCCTATACATTTGTCTTCCTTCTTTCTGGCACATTTTTCCTTCTCATCATTATATCCCTGTCCTAACTACTCTTTCTAAAATACCTCAACCCTGCATTTTGCCTCTATTCAACTATCACTTTATTTTGTTTGGTCTATATAATACCATTCTTTGAAATAGGATTTCTAATGACATCTGTATATTTCCCTATTTAAATTTCACAGTGGCTTTAATCTGTCTTGTCACCACTGTATCTGCAGGGCCTAATCCAGTGCCTGGAATACTGTAGGCATATGTGCTTTCCTCTCTGACCCTTCCCATGATTAGTGACTTTTGGCACAATGCCTGGGACATGACTTTTGCTAAAATGTTAGTTACATGAATCAAGGAATGAATGAATATGACAACATGAATAAAGCCAGCTACACTGGCTTCATATTTTCACTTGTTACTTGGAGAAAGAAATTTGGGAGTCAACACCAGTGCTCACTGTGTTATTTACTGGTTCAGTGGTAAAAAATCTCCCTGCCAATACAGGAGACCCAGGTTCAATCCTTCCATCGGGAGGAGCGCCTAGAGAAGGAAATGGCAACCCTCTCCAGTATTCTTGCCTGACAAATCCCATGGACAGAGGAGCCTGGTGGGCTGCAGTCCATGGACTTGCAAAAGAGTTGGACGCAGCTTAGCGACTAAACAACAACGTATCGACAGAGGATGAGATGGTTGGATGGCATCACTGACTCGATGGACATGAGTTTGAGTAAACTCCGGGAGCTGGCGATGGACACGGAAGCCTGGTGTGCTGCAGTCCATGGGTTCTCAAAGAGTTGAATGCGACTGAGCAACTGAACTGAGTCAACTGTGAATTGACTATATAGTTCTCATTCAGGGTAGGGATTTAACCACATTCAACTAATCCCTTTATTGTCTGCTGTAAAACTCTGAATTAGAAAACCGTTGCAGGCAGAGGGATAGAGAGACATCTGGTATGGGAGGTTCGTGCCTTGCCTTAGCTACTCTAGGGCCCAGAGGTGGCCAACTACATAAGCATCCTCCTCATAGAAGGCTGAGAGAAATCCATGCTTGCCAGGGTGCCATATCTTATTATTTCATTAAAATTATCTATTTGTGAGTCTGATGAACTGGTTACATTTTTTGTTATTCATTTTCCTCTGGCTGATGCTGTTTAGTCTAAAGAGTAGCCATGAATAACTACTATGGTGATTCCACACCCAGCAGAGAAGTTATCCAAGGAGATATAATTTGGAGAAAAAGAAATAATTTGGCACCTAGGTCCATCTCTTGGATAGAGAAGAGCAGTGGAAACATATGGTGGACAAGTTTCCAGGAAAACCCCATTTTCCATAATCAACAAATTGACGAAGAGTTTAGCTTGTGTTTACTAGAGCACTCTAATTTCACAATAAGAATTTGATTCCTAATTAGTCTGAAGGGGAAGAAGAGAGTCCTTTCCAGGGCCCTCGGTGAGTCTTTCATTCACACAATACCTGCTTATGAACTTGAGCAAAGATTTCATCATTTTGTGGATTTGGCACAGTTGGAAGGAGACAGGGTCATGTGAGGGAAAGCCTTGATGTATGGGAGTCAGCAAGATGCACCTCCTCCAGGGTAGTCATCTCTGTTCCCATTAAAGATAAGCCTGTTTTTTCAGTTCCAGTTCCAAAAACCTTCTAGTTATCCTTGGCTCCTCCTTTTCTAATAATCCTCATCCTGAGCTCTGTGCGCAGTCACTCAGTCATGTCCAACTCTTCATGACCCTAAGGACTGCAGCCCACCAGGCTCCTCTGTCCATGGGATTTTCCAGGCAAGGATACTGGAGTGGGTTGTCATTTCCTTCTCCAGATCATTGTCCTGAACAGGGCATCGAACCCACTTCTCCTGTGTCTCCTGCATCGGCAAGTGGATTATTTTACCAACTGAGTCACCTGGGAAGCTCTAATCCTTATCCTGAAGTGAAAGTGTTAGTCACTCAGTCATGTCTGACTCTTTGTGATTCCATGGACTGTAGCCCACCAGGCTCTCTGTTTATGGAATTCTCCAGGCAAGAATATTGGAGTGTGTTGCCATTCCTTTCTCCAGGGGAATCTTCCCGACCAGAGGATCAAACTCAGGTCTCCTGCACTGGAGGAAGATTCTTTACCATCTGAACCACCAGGGAATCCTTATCCTATCCATCTTCAAATACTTTCTGCTCTGCCTTTCAATACATCACAAATCCAACTGTTTTTCTCTCTTTGCCACCACTCAAGTCTAAGCAGGCGTCCTATCTTACTCAACTAGATTTTACTGCAAAAGGCTTGGGCCCCATCTCTATGCTCTTAGTCGCCAGTAATTTTTTTCAAGCACAAGAAATGTGCTTGTCAGATCATGTCACACTTCTTAAAACCCTCCAGTGACTTCCATCCCCCTCAGAATAAAATCCAACATCTTCACAGTGGTCCACAAGGCCCTATATGCTCAGGCCCTTTAATCTCATCTCCAACTAGTCTCTTGCTTATTCACTCTACTCTAGTTACTCTGCCCCATTGGTCTTCAAAACCAGTAGCCATATTCCTACCTCAGGGCCTTTGAACTTACTATTTCTGCCAGAAATACTCTTCCCCAGATGTCAGCCAGGCTCAATCTCTCATCTCCTTTATGTCTTTACTCAAAGTCTCTGCCCCAGTGAGAACTTTCCTACTGGTTTGGGATAAATGCCCATTATCCTACCAACACTCCCATTTCTATGCTTTTTTTCCCCATTGCATTTCTCTCCATCTGGCATATATATTCTACAGATTGCTTATAACTACCAAGAGAATGTTAATTTCTACAGAAGCATGAGTCCTATCTATCCTGTCTGATTCTGTACCCTCAACACCCAGAGTACTTGAAACAGATGTGGCACCCAATAACCCCTTATTGAATAAATGAACCCTCTGAGGAGTAAATGGAATAATGTACAATATATACTGTTCACGGCAAGTGGTAGGTGTTCAAGAAATATTAATTTCTATCCTCACTTCTGCTCATATTGACTACAATATCTGTCACAGTATTAATAATTGTATAAAATGGCATATCACTATGGAAACAAATTCCCAAAGGGATTTGTCTTAATTCATAGGTGGGTGATTTATATGGCATTATTTTTAGAATCAAAGGCCATCTGGATATATTCTTTGGTCAAAATAATAAGACATTTGATAAATGTCTTCAGCCTGCATGAATGTTAGCCAGTGACAAATAATAAACTAAAAGTTTAAATATCTATACTGAGAATGGGAATAGAAAATTTATGGGTCATTTTCACCTTACATGGTAAGAAGGAAAACACTTGGGTTCAGATTCCAGCCTAACTCTGATAAGCTGTATTCCTTGAGCAGGAGATTTTAGATTCTCAGAGCCTCAGCATTTTCATCTTGACAATGGGAGTATAATATTCCCCCTTTGAGGTTATTACAGGAATCATAGAAATGACATATGTGAAAAGATATATCCCGAGTTTGCTGATGAAAAACAGCAAAAGTTCATTTCCACTAACCACAAGTCTTGTTCTGATCCTCCTTTTCCTTCATCTATTGATAACATCTAAATGGAAGTGTGGTCACCTGGAGGAGAGCTTGCCCCGTGTGTGCATGCTATACCCTCTTCTCTTTAGTAAAAACAGCTGCCATCTGTTGAGAGCGTACTCTTGACCAGATGCTGATCCTTTCTTTTTGAAAGGCAGAGGAACCAGAGATCAAATTGCCAACATTTGTTGGCTCATAGAAAAGCAAGAGAATTTCAGAAAAAACATCTACTTCTCCTTCATTGACTACACTAAAGTCTTTGTGTGGATTACAAGAAACTGTGGGAAATTCTTAAAGAGAAGGGAATACCAGACTAACTTACCTGAGAAACTTGTATTCAGGAAGCAACAGTTAGAAATGGATATGGAACAGCAGACTGGTTCAAAATTGGGAAAGGAGTACATCAAGGCTGTATATTGTCACCCTTATTTAACTTATATGTAGGGTGCATCATGCAAAATGCTGGGCTGGATGACGCTCCAGCTGGAAACAAGATTGCAGAGAGAAATATCAATAACTTCAGATATGCAGATGATATCAGCCTAATGACAGAAAGTGAAGAGGAACCAGAGAGCCTCTTGATGAGGGTGAAATAGAAGAGTGAACTAAAACTAGCCTAAAACTCAACATTCAAAAAATTAAGATCATGGCATCCAGTCGCATCACTTCATGACAAATGGAAGGGGAAAAAGTGGAAGCATTGACAGATTTTATTTTGGGTGGGGGGGAGAGGCTTCAAAATCACTGCAGTCAATCACTGCAGCCATGAAGTTAAAAGACACTTGCTCCTTGGAAGAAAAACTATGACAAACCTAGACAAAGTATTAAAAAGTAGAGACATCACTTTGCCAACAAAGGTCTATATAGTCATAGCTATGGTTTCTCCACTGTTTATGTACAGATGTGAGAGTTGGACCATAAAGAAGACTGAGTAAGAACTCATGTGTTCAAACTGTGGTGCTGAAGAAGACTCTACAGAGTCCCTTGGACAGCAAAAAAATCAAACCAATCAATCCTAAAGGAAATCAACCCTGAATATTCATTGGAAAGACTGATGCTCCAATACTTTGGCTAGCTGATACAAAGAGCCAACTTGCTGGAAAAGACCCTGATGCTAGGAAAGGTTGAAGGCAAGAGGAGAAAGGGATGACAGAGGATGAGATGGTCGGATGGTATCACCAATTCAATGAACATGAGTTTGAGCAAACTCTGGGAGATAGTGAAGGACAGGGAAGCCTGTCATGCTGCAGTCCATGGGATTGCAAAGAGTCAGACAGGACTTAGTGACTGAACAACAAAGCAAGTATAGTATGTGTATATAACTACTATACTTATAGTATATTTAGGTGTATAAGCCAAACCACAGTGCCCTGAGCTGTGTCCACTATACTACACAGTGCTCAGTGTGGGAGCTTGAACCATCCAGAAGCTATAAGTTTTCATGTCCTTAGGCATTGTTAGAGTCCATGTAAGAATAATGGTAACATACATTGTATTTAAGTACTATTTTCTGTCATTGGTTTGATGAGTTTTTCCTCAAAACCTTCACCTATTTACGGTAGGCCTGGGTTGATCTGCAAGTGGTGGTCTTGGTTGTGGACTTGTGTTGAATTTTTAGATTTTTTAGGATCATTTTTAGGTTTAATAGTGTTTTTATTTATTTAGGGGGGGATGTTAGTGGTGTTTGGTTATACAAAAGTTCTGGTTATAAAGCAATATCTTGAAGTCGTGGTCTTTAATTAGGCTGTATTAGGAGTATTTCTTTTAGGTTTAATAATAGAACTATTGATGGCTTTTGATATTTTAGAGGATAAGAAAGTGGAGATTGTGTTTAATGGTTTAGGGGATTGGATGATTTGTGATACAAGTGATTCTGGAATTTTCTTTCATTTTAGTGAAGCAGTGATGGGGATTGTGGCATTATATAGTTATGGTACTTGATTAGTGATCATTACAGGTTGATCATCGCTTATGGTGTTTATTTTCCAGAGTAGAAGCACCTCCATGTAGTAACTCTGATTGATTCCTCCCTGCACTCACAACACCTGGCGCTGGACATGGCACACAGTAAATGCTTGAGGATTGTTTGCTGATTGACGAATGGACATGACCTGAATTATTAATCAGAAGACGGGTTACTGAGTTCCTTTAATGGGCTCAGGACAAGACTTCAGGTTGCACTAGAGCAGCCTGGGCATCTGGACACCCAGATAACCTAAAAACCCTCATGACATAGTCTGGGGCCCCCCTAACATCAACCTGTCACCTCTGCTCTGCCAAACTAGCACTGACTGCCCACGCCTATGCCCTCAACTTAAGAACACTGCATAGATATTCACCTCTCTGGTAAATCCAACTGAACATTTACATGGAAAAGAACCTTATTTTGGTTCAGGTTCTGGACACGTGGCTTTTATATGACACTAGTAATTATGAACAACCATCATCATAAAACTGAGCTTCTATACAGCAAATCATGATTTTTAAAGTACCTTTACATCCATCACTGCTAGTAGTGATTTTCACAGTCACTGTTCCTGGCAGTTCTGATTCACCCCCCTTTCACATTTGAGTGAACTAGGGCTCAGAGAGAGTAAGTACCTTGCCAAAGACGACACAGATGTAAAGAGTAACTTTGCTTATTCAGAACCTGCTCAGGATCATACACTCCGATGAGCACATTACTTGAGTATCTCTTTTAGTCTTTGCAGTGGCCTTACAATGTAGGTAATACTGTGTTTCAGATATTTCACAGGAGAAAAGTGAAGCTTAAACTTCTCAAGGTTGCACCACTGCCAAGAGATAAATAAGCCAAGATGAACACACACCAGAGCCACACTTGGCTGATGCAGTCCCAGCCATAGAAAGGAAAGATCTAACCTTTCACCTCTTGACTCTCTCTATAAGCAGCAGACACCTAGAAGTCCATGGATTAATTTCAAGTTCCACACTCCTTGATTCTCCTCCTCTTAGACGAATCTTTCAGTTGAAAATTTCTTTAGTAACTCTGAGTGGAATTTCTCTAAGTGATTTTTCTTAAAAATAAGTGACTAATTTCACACTCCTCTAATTCATCTTCTGTCATGATGACAGACTCACCTTCCTAAATACAGTTTTCATCATGTCACCTTCTAGTTGAAGACAATGAATGGCCTCTTATTCCATCTGATATGAAATCCAGCTTCCTTTCCTGGCTTTACCTACCCATCTCAGTGTACCATCCACCTGTTTCCATCATACACCCGCTTCATCAGCTGGCTCCTCCTTCCCCCAAGAAGTCTTCTCTCACTGCCACTGTCATACCTCCCCTCTTCCTGTTTAAACCAGTGACTTTCAGGGACCATCAGCATTGTTAAAAAAGCAAAAATTTTGGCAACCGACGCACTTATTTTTTCCAAGTATGGAACCAGAAGAAACAATGGCTTTATGGTTTCATGAACATTTCAGAAAATAAAAAAAAAGAAAAACACTAAAAGACAAGTAATAGATCAAAATAAAGAACTGTCAGAAGGAAAAATAGTTGGATGTGTAAGTATGTGCATATATATATGTATATGCATAGAATAAGTTTAGTGACTCGGTCATGTCTGACTCTTTGTGACCCCATGGACTATAGCCCGCCAGGCTCCTCTGTCCATGGGATTCTCCAAGGCAAGAATACTAGAGTGGGTTGCCATTTCCTTTTCCAGGGGATCTTCCCGCCCCAAGGGAATTGCAGGCAGATTCTTTACCCACTGAGCCACCAGGGAAGCCCATATATATAGTATAATGATCCGATTATATATGTTCTATAACACATACCTCTATACTGATGCTAAAATATTGTTCTTATTTTCTCTACATTTTGAGGTGGTTTGATGAATATTTTATTAGTTTTCAGCACCTGCCAGAACAGAGAATCTGGTTTCCTATTCCACCAGTATTCAGGACCAAGAGCACACTGAACACATCCAATATTATTTCTTAAGTTTTCCATCCTCTCGTTTTAGCTAAATAAGGTTCTTGAGAACAGAGACCACATCTCCTACTTCCTCTGCCTTCCCCATGGGACTTAACTAGGCCAGGGCCACTCAGAGGAGAGAGCACAAAATATGTGAGTTTGTATATAATCAAGACAACCTGAAATATTGCAGGCAATGCATCTGGAGGGACAATTACCTCTGGGGTGAAACAAGAACAACCCAATTCACCCCACAGTAGCTTTCTGGAATGCAGTCTTCCAGTCTGACCTTTTAGTGACCTCTGACTTCACAGAGCTCATTGATCACCTGAAGCCTCCCTCACTTATCTTCCTGGTAAATCATTTCACTCGCTTTTCCCACCACCCTCTCAGGGAGGGCAGGAGAGGTTGTCCTGAGAGAGACACATCAAAGCAAGAAAATACTTGATCCACAATCATCGGTTGGTGTTCCCTGACAGAGCAAGCGGGTTGATTGTCTAGCAAGCCTCGAGTCTTTGTCCCTTCTCAGTGAGAAGGGTATGTAGAGAAAGAATAAAATACTGAATTAAGGTTCCTGGCTGCGTGTGGAAACCCACAAAATATTTTCACCCAGTTAAACATTTAATGAGGCCATCTTGGAAAAGCTATTGTCTTTGGTCATAGGGAGTGTTTTCCCCTCAACAGGACCTTTATTTAGAGGTTGTAATATCGGAAAACTTCTTGACCACTGACCCTTTCACTGGTCTTCTGTGCACTCTGATATTATGTGTGTGGTTCATGGGCCATGTCTCACAGAGCTTTCCTCCTCATTTCTTGCCTTCCCCCTCTTGCTGACCATCCAGTATCTCCATTGCCCTTAACAAACATTATCCTTGCAACTAGAGATTATCCTACTAAGTGAACTTAGTCAGAAAGAGAAAGACACAGACCACGTGATATCACTTATATGTGGAATCTAAAATATGACACAAATGAGTTTGTCTATGAAACATAATCAGGGACTCAGAGAAGAGGCTGGTCATTGTCATGGGGGAGGGTGGGTCAGAGAGGGTTGGACTGAGAGTTTGGGATTAGCAGATGCAAACTGGTATATACTGAATGGGTAAACAACAAAGTCCTACTGTATAGCACAGGGAACTGTATAATAACCTGTGATAAACCATAATGGAAAAGAATATATATAATTTGTATACCTGAATGTGTGTGTGTGTATATAATGCTGCACTGTAATTCAACTATACTTCAATAAAAAATACATTTTAAAAATTATATTCATTTCCTAAATATGAAAACCAATATTTTGAAATTTTGGCTGATATCCTTTAAATTCACCAATATCATTATTATTTACACACACCTGGAATAAAGACAAAAGGCAAATCACACACACACAATCCCACACATTATCTGATTTAACTCCCACAACAACTCAGTGAGATAGGTTTCCTCACCTTCATGTTACAGATAAGTAAACCGAACCCCAGAGAAGTAAGGTAACATTGCTCAATGCAACATGGCAATGATGAGGTATGGCTGGGATTCCGACCCTGGTCTGTCTGACTCCAAATGGTCTGCTCTTTTTATCTAGCCCACCATGTTGTTTCAGGTGGCTAGTTATTTTTCAGATACACAGACTATTCCAGTCTGAGGAAGAAATGAGCAAATGACCCTCCATTCTTTAGCTGACAGCTCGTATAAAGCCAAGAGAGATTAGCAGGTCTGCCAGTGAAAAATGTTCCATGACAATCTGTCGTCTTTAAAACTGGTTCACACAGGAACTGGTTCAGGCTGATTAGGAGGCTAAATTACAGAAGGCAATAAAGCAGTTCAGTTCTGGTTTGAGTTAAACCAGATCTAGGTTAGTCTTTATTCTACCCACCTCTTAGAAGAGTGACTATGTCAATTAAAGGAAAGACCATGAGTAAAAAAAAAAAGAGTACACAGCTGAGTGTCTGACCCATGGCTAAAGCTTACTACATATTCATTTAATTTCACGGACATTTAGACATAATCCCTCATACAGAACTACATATATTTGTTGTGTCTATCTCTTAGATGCCATGTTGATACCACATTGATTCCCATAAAATCATAGCTATTTGATTGTCGGGAAAGGTAGAAGCCAGGACAAGCTTACACCCATGGTAGAGTCATGAGAGGGTTCAGAAAGTTGTGTGTCTTCTGCTTTAACCCTCTTTGGGACCACATCATCAAAAGAGAGCTGAAAGAAAAGTGCCCGCAGTCTCCAGTAGAAATGGTCTGCTACAGTTGCCCTCCATAAAGTATTTGTTTCCACCACAGAGTGAGTCAGGAGACAGCCTCTGAACCGAGAAGAAACAGGTCTACCTGGGATTTATGGTTTAGTGTCCTCTCATCTTTTAATCAGAGAGCTGACTGACTCACGTTTTCCTTCCACATAAATTGCCTCTATTCTCTTTCTCTGAGAAGGCCTGGATCTGTCAGGTAATGAGATTTTAAACATCTTTTTGTTTCCTGTTAAGCCTGATGAAGGACACCGTTATTCCCAAAGATGAGCTCCTTGTGCAAGGAAATAAGCAGGGAACTCTGAAACCTAGCTGGTGAAAACAGCCTCAATGGGACAAATTTAAATAAACAGCCACTGTTTTGTTTTCTGTGAAAGAGCACTCTGCATGCCCAGGTGGCATGACATTCCACCATATCACTGATAGAACTCCATCCTTCAGAGTGAGAAGGAACATGGTCCAGGAAGAAGAATTATAGGAGTATTGGTGAGAGAAAAGTTGCTACTGCTAAGAGATGAGGAAAAATGATTAGGAGTGTCATGAAGAAAAAGTGTGGAATTTGGGACATGAGACAAGTCACAACTCAATCCTCTAACAGTTACATAACCTTGAGCAAATTGTTTGACCTCTCTGGAGCTTGGTTTTGGAATCCCATTCTGTGAAAATGAACAGGATAATACCTATGCAAAAACACTTATGTGAACTCTTACACATATATTTTAAAATCTAATAAAAATTCAGTAATTCAAACATATCAGCCTGTTTGACCTAAGCAAACTTCAATTTCAAAACACAGAGTTTATGGCAAGGATCTGCTATATTAGCCAAAAAACAGCTGTTTTGCCTCAGAAGCTTCTGCTTAAAAAATAGTTGGAAAGGAACAGGTGGCATAATCTAAACAAGATATTGGTAGGCCAGTTCAGAAGCTAACATGGCTCTAGTTAAAATACTGGACTGTATATTTAAAAATTGTGAAGAGAATAGATTTTAAAAGCTCTCATCACAAGAAAAATAACATTTCTAACTATGGGAGGGGACTAGTGTTAACTAACCTTATTGTGGCAATAATTTTGTAATAGGTATATCAAGTCGTTATGTGGCATATCTTAAAATAATATAATGTTACATGTCAATTGTATCTCAATAAAACTGGAGAGAAAGAGAATATAACAAAATTTTTCCTTGGTTTGCCTCTATTTTGATGGGGGGGATTACATGTGATATATTTTTATAAGAGAGCAAATAAGAGGGTGGATTATTTTTCACAACTTATGCAATTGATTTCCTGTGGTATCCTGTTTTGTGCTCTCTAACAAACATTTTTTGTTTGTTTGTTCATTTTCTGTTTCACCCCTCTGGAATAACAGGAGGATATTATCCTGTCATGTTAAATAGACTTCATGATATGGGGATGTTTACATGTTTACTTAAGAGTCTTACCATGAGTACAGAATTATAATTGAATAGTTTTAATACATGTGTGGAGGGAGCACAGAGAAATACTTCCAATAACAGAAAATAATAGATGAAGGCAATTAATATATCAATGGAGAAGTTCTGTTTACATGTTAATATTACCACAGGGTTAAAGCAAAATATAAAGTAAATCGATTTCTCAACTCCCTTCATCCCATCATCAACAAAGAACAGAGATTTTACAGGAGATGGGGCAGGATTCAGTTTTCCCATGATCCTTGGGGATAGGTCTAAAGGAGAATTACCCCTGCCACCTTCTATGGGGCTTTGTAGTTTTCAAAAGTTTCTTAAAAAAACATCTTATATGATCTTCAATACAATGTGGAAAGAGCAGCAATTCAATTTAAAGAGATGTAAACAGAGGCACCTGGAGGTTGCCATTTGCCCAGTTTCACCCAGCCAAGTGGCGGTCCCAGGATTGACCTTCCTCCAACCTCACCTCCCACAGAGGGAAGCATGGAGACAATAGTGTATCTATTGGTGCTTGGGGCTTCCCAAGTGGTGCTAGTGATAAAGAACCCGCCTGCCAATACAGGAGATGTAAGAGATGCAGGTTCGATCCATGGGTGGGGAAGATCCCCTGGAGAAGGAAATAGCAACCGACTCCACTATTCTTGCCTGGAGAATCCCATGGACAGAGGAGCCTGGAGGTCTACAGCCAGCCCGTGGGGTCTGAAAGAGACAGACATGACTGGACTGACTTAGCACACACATCAGTTACTTATATGACTCAGGGACTACTTTGAAGGGTAATTATGTAGAAAACAAATGAGAGACTTCATGGATATCACCTTTAAGAAAAAGGAGATAATGTCTTGGAAAAACTTCCCCCTCAAAATATACAGAAACTCTAAAGAACTATAAGAATTTATAAATCTATGCCCTTATCCAGTTATCCATAACAAATCTTATGATAATGTGCCACTCTCAGAGGTTTTTTTTTTTTCTTCCAGTTCTTCAAATCACAGAGTTCTAGACTGAAAAATGTTTTCAAATATCAGAAGAGAGGATACCATTAAATACAGACTTGTGCATCGTATGGGTCTGCAATGATTTTGAACAAATCAGTTAAAATAATGTTTATGGTACTGTTTGAGTGAATATAATTTTAATGTTTTGCTTGGTGCTATCATTTGAAATTAGAAGGGAAAAAAAGGAAAGAAAAGAGTACAGAAAGACATAGGATGATAAACACTAAGAGTATGTGCAAGCTCAGTTGTGTCCGACTCTCTGCAACACTATGGACTATAGCCTACCAGACTCCTCTGTCCACAGGGTTCTCCAGGCAAGAATACTAGAGTGGGTTGCCATTTCCTACTTCAGGTGATCATCCCAACCCAGGGATCGAACCTGCAATTCCTGCATCTCCTGTGTTGGCCAGTGGATTCTTTACCACTAAGCCACCTGGGAAGCCCATGATAAACCCTAAATCTAATAATAAAACTCAAGTCCACCCTCACCTTTTCCCACAGAGTTTCGAGAGAACAGCATCGAAACATGTATATTATCTAGGGTGAAACAGATCACCAGCCCAGGCTGGATGCATGAGACAAGTGCTCGGGCCTGGAGCACTGGGAAGACCCAGAGGAATCGGGTGGAGAAGGAGGTGGGAGGGGGGATCGGGATGGGGAATACGTGTAAATCCATGGCTGATTCATGTCAGTGTATGACAAAAACCACTACCATATTGTAAAGTAATTAGCCTCCAACTAATAAAAATAAATGGAAAAAAAACAAAAACAAAACAAAACAAAAATTCAAGTCCAGCATGTATCACCATTAAATAAGCTGGACACACTTTATATAGTAAATAAAGATTCTTAAAAGTTGAGTGGGGATAAAATAGTGAGACTCTCAGAGTGTGCCTTTGTTCTTCAAAGATGGCAGAAAGACGCACTCTGGGCCAAGCATGGTGTGTGTGGCAACAAAGAGCACATCTCTGTTCAGTGGAGCAGCCAAGATGCACAATATTCATTTGGAGACAAGTACATTAGGCATTGAGTTCTGCAACCAGAATAGTCCTTCCACACCAGGAGCTCAGATCTCGCCTTTTAGAGAAGAAAAATATGAGGTCTCAAGTGGGTAAATGCCATGGTCAATATCCCTCACCTCCTAAATGGCAGAGATAGGAATAGAATCTGGACATCCAGAGCCGCAGTGAATGCCTTGTATACCAGATCATATTTTCCTTTTACACTTCCATTCTCAAAGTCTTATAGAACGAATATGCATTGCTTTCATGATTGGAAAAAAAAAGTCAATGCAGTAAAAATAAACAATGGGAAGCACATAGAAGGTGAGTTCCCTAGGTTGTGGAGTGTTCAGGAAGAACAGGAGTTTGCACTGAGAAAGTCTAGATGGGGAGATGATAGTGGAGATGGAATGGAGGGGACAGAAGGTAGCATGTGTGGTGCTGAACACAGCAGAGCAAAGACAATAGGACCAGAGGACGGAGAAGCCACCACAGACCTCAAAGGTCCTCAGAAGACTCATTCCCCTTTGTGTTCCTTGACTTTGGTATGCTGCGGATGTTTAATATTCTGGAAGGAAGGGAGTGAGGATGGGAAATAGGAAGGCTGGGAGCGAGAGAGGAAGAGAGACAGGAAGGAACAGGAAACATATGAGGATAAGAGAATTTGAAAGCACCTTGTGGATATTTTGCATTGTCTACTCTTGGAATTTGGACTTCATTTCTGAAATTAAATGAGTTCCCTGAAAGCTTCTGGTAAGGGAATCTACTCGATTTGGATTATATTTTAGAAAGAGCATTATAGCAGCAATGAAAAAAAAAGATGAGTCGAGCAGTGAAGAGACTGGAAATATGGAAGTTTAAGGTTTTCAGAACTTCTCATACAGTTGTTTCTTATTTCTTTAATTTTGATACTCTGGCTAAAGTTTTCAACGCTGAATTAGCAAGCTGTTTTGGACAAAGGGGCTCAAAAGATATCTTGAATTGTTCTTTTTTCTGAGTGTTTTATAGGCCCTTAGTTGGCAAAATGTATTGTGGATTTAGAAGCTGCAGTTTTCAAACAAAAATATATAGGTTAAATAAAAATATCAAATTCTAAATATGGTTAAAAACTCATAGCCATTAAGATAAAACTGTCCTAAAATATTTAAAAATCCCTCAGCATGCTATTATTAAAATATGGAGTTCATATAATTAAAATACACACAAAGTCTTTCTGCATAGAATTCTAAAAGACACATTTTTCCAGCCAAAATAACCATCATGAAGAACTTAAAGCAGACAATTCTCACTCCAGTCGGTGACCAGCAACTCTGCTTCCCATATTTTAGGGCACCAGAGTTCTCATGGAACAAAGTCTTCAGAGACAAAATCCCCATAAAGTCAACACTACGAACGACTGATAGAGTGTGGAATTACATAATTCCTAGTCTATGCTTCATTTTACAAGGGTGGTGATGATATACACTATGTAGAGATGAAACCCCAAGCTCTCGGAGGCTGAGCTGGAAAGCTCTGTAAAGTTGAGGAAAAGAATAAGCAGTGGCCTGAGTTGGGGATGGTAAATAAGGTGGAGTAAAATCTCACAAAATAATGAAGTAACGGAAAAGGAGGGAGCAGACAAAAGCAAACCCATGAGACAGATCTATAGAAATTACCAAATCAGCCATGGGTCCCTTAGAATGAAGGGATCATTCTCATGCTGTGAAAGATTAAGTCAATCTGCAAGAGCTATAAAGCCTCACTTCTCTGGAAAGAGAATTCAAAGCTACACAAGAATTCAACTAGCACACAAACAAATATCCGCTGACACTGCCAGGAGTTCAAAGATGCTCTTTGTCTAGAGTCCAGGGCATCAGGGGAAAAAATGGCTGAAGACAGGCTTTAGGAACAAGATACATAAGAGCGACCCTATAAGTATAAAAAGGCAAGTGAATGGTGAAGATCTTACAAAAGGGAAAAGATACCTGAACTAACACACATCACAGGGAGATAAATTGTGCAGGGGAATTAATGATGATTTCATACCACCTTACTGAACTTTTTGGCAAGTCGATTCTTCAAAATGATTAGAGAAGGTCTACATGTGATATTCTCCAGCCTAGAGGAATAACGTGTTACAGGATATCTCTTACCCTCTCTTTCTTCATTCAATCAGCTTTCTCCTTCTACTCACATTAGAACTTATTGAGAACATCTGCTCCATTCATCACGACTCCACAAAACTGAGGGCACTGTTCACCTCAGAATCCTGTATCTTCTGTCTGCGTGCCTGAGAAGGGTGCTCAGACTTTTTAGAGGGAGGCTAGTCATGTACCAGGTCCTTCCCTAACCACTGGGAGATACAGAAGAAATGGGATAAAGAAAGTAAAACACACACCCCACCCCCAGAAGCAGAGTAAAAATCCACTGATGAAATTAAAGGATTTTGCCTCTTCTTGTTTTGAGGATTCTGCAAGTATCTCTTGAGAGAAACTCACATTAAGAACTCATCCGCCAAGGCAAGTGACTAATTATCTTGGGACACAATGAATACAAACAGTAAGGCCGGAGTCAGACTTAAGAAAGATTGGAGATCAGCATATTTCTAATGTCAGGAGCAGGCAAGTAACTCAGCAAAAAGACAGAAGCAACAAGAAAACTCAATGGCTCCAATTAGCAGGGGCCACCCATGATGACACATCTGGCGAGAAGGAGTCAGATGGTGTAAATAAGAAGTTCAGTCAAGATGATGGCAAATGGTCAATGAGTTTGTATCTGAAAAGGATTTAGAGGATTAAGAAAACCTAGGAACCTCCCTCCACAGCAATTTCTGCTGTGGTCAAAGGCAGTGCTCTGTGTGGCGGGGATTACGTTCACCCCCAAATTTCTCTCCGAGCAGCATCCTCAGTGGAAGACACAGGGTACAGATTCATCACCACCGTGACCATTTTCTTGGTGCAAATGGGGCATGGTGAAAGCAGCTGGGGATGAGGATTCCATGCTCAGGTTTCTCCGCAACACTTTCAGTGCAATGTCCCTCTAAGTTCAGCCATCAATAAGATGAGCAGATGTTACAATCGGTAAATGCAGAGTGAAATAGCTGCTGCCATCTATCCTCTCTGGGGTGGAGCAACACCTCAAGTATTTTCCTAGGCTTGGCAGTGAAGTCACTCATCTGACATAGTTGAGAGCTCCTCTCCTGCCTGGTTCAAATCCTCACTCAAGGTCTTCTTACTCGGATGTTCTTAAAGGAAGGACTCTACATCCCAGGGGCAGTCATAACCCAGGAGAGAAACAGGAGTCATTCTCAAGGGGGGATAACCATATTTTTCCAAAGACATATTTAGACTGATGGACAAAAGGATCACACTAGCTTTGCACACTGCCAGGCATCTAGTGCTGGGCTGCTGACTCAGGTCACAACTCAGAGAAGAGGCAGGTTGAGTCCTCAGCAACAAAGGCCTTTGTACAACCAGCTGACGGCTATTTTCTCCCTCTGAAATTCCCTTCCTACATACTCATTCCTTATGGCCCAATATTACCCATCCTTCAGGGCTCAGCTCAAGTGCCACCTCCTGCAGGAAGTCTTCCTAGCCTTATGCAGCCAAGTGATATTACTCTCTACTCTCAGGTCCTGTGACCTGTGCTACTCCTGCAACCGGTGCAGCATCATCACTAAACCTCGTAGTATTTGAGAGCTCAGACCGGGAGCCAGACTGCCTGGGCTCATCATCTTACCGAGCTACTGCAGTTTCATTATCTGTAAAATAGGATAATAATAGAATCTACTTCACTGGCCTATTTTGAAGATGAAGTGAAATAACTTTCTCAAAGTGCCCTTCACCTGCTAAGAGCTATATAGATGCTTACCAATACAATTACTATTACTAGTGGTATAAATCTATACAATTCAACCATCTCGAGCAGGACCCTGGCCTCTAACCATCTTGAGGCTGGGATCCGTGCTTGATTTGTTTCGTCCCCTACAAAGCATGGCACAGTGCTTAAGACACAATGACATGCAAAAGTAATGAATGTAATATTCATTAGTTTTTTTAGATGTTTGTATTTTAAGGGTAGAGCTCTTGGGCAGCAGAGAAGGGAGGCAGGCAAGACCAGGGTTGAAGAAACGGGTCATTCTCTAGACTGGCCTCCATCAAAGCCACCAGGCGTTCAAGGAACAGAATTAAATGGATTGGCCAAATGCAGGCACATGTTACCAACAAGGGGGCTTCATTCATTAGAAAGAGAGAGGCAGTGAAGGACTCACTCCTTCAGAAGGAGAGACGCAAGAACTGCCACATGACCCAGCAAGCCCAGTCCTGGGTATATGCCTGGAGAAAACTGTAATTCAAAAAGATACATGCACCCCAATGTTCATTGTAGCACTATTTAAAATAGCCAAAACATGGGAGCAACCTAAATATCCATCAACAGATGAATGGATCAAGAAGATGTAGTACATATACACAATGGAATATTACTCAGCCATAAAAAAAACAAATAATGCCATTTGCAGCAACATGGATGGACCTAGAGATTCTCAAACTGAGTGGAGTAAGTCAGACATGGAAAGACAAACATCATATGACACTGCTTATATGTGGAATCTAAAAAAGGGGAATACAAATGAACTTATTGACAAAAGAGAAGCAGAGTCACAGATGCAGAAAACAAACTTACGAGAAACCACGGAATGGCTGGGAGGGGTAAACTGGGAGACTCGGACTGATGTATACAAGCTACTATATATAAAGTAGGTAATAAGAACCCACTGTGTAGCACAGGAAACTCTACTCAATACTCTGAAATGACATCACTACATGGGAAAAGAATCCTAAAGAAAAAAAAAAAAAGAGAGGCTCTATGTATATGCATAACTGATTCATTCTGCTGAACACCTGAAACTAACACTGTAAATCAACTATTCTACAATAAAAAAAAATTTTTTTTAAGGAGAGACTCAATGTAAGATAGAACTAAGCTATATTGAACCTACTTATTTTAAGTGAAAGCAATAGTATGTGTTTGTAGGGCCCAGAATGCCAGTAATATCCAGAGCAATGTGACAGAGTAGACTGAGGTTTTGTGGTCAGAAAAATACACATAAAAATCCTGCCTCCACATGTGGTTAGTTATGTGACCTTGGGACAGGATCTAAGCATTTCTGTAAAATGGGAATAAGCATACCTAACAGTTAGGACTGGTAGAAGGCTTAGCAATAAATAGCCAGTCTAATGTTGGACCTACAGCAATGCTCAGCAATTGGCATTTATTGCTGCTCTTGTCATTGTTATACTTGGCAGGTTAGAGAGTAGCCTGTGAGCATAAGATTCAATTCCAAGTCCTAGGGATGGTGGGCCTGGCACAACCTGGGATGATGCTGGACTGGCCAAGGTTGGACCCAGTAACTGATGCTGGCAAGGATGAAGAAGACAGAGTCAGGGGCTTCACTCAGCCCTTCCATCTTAACATTTTTGCATACAAACTGACCACACAAATATTCTGTGCCCCAAGAATAGCTCTACCTTCATTATTGTAATCACCCATCCAGAAAACATAATCTTGCGGTGCTTTTTCTGAAGATAAGTTAAGTTGGGGACTGGGGCAAGGACAGGACAGAAGAAGCTAAGCCAGTTAAAGAGTAGAGATATTTGGGAGAATGAGAAACCTTTGAGTTGAAGTGGTGTAATTCCACAATGGCTTGCCGAAAAATGAGAATATCATTCAATATACTTTGCCAAACAGCTGCTTTGATTGATTTTTTTTTTTTTAAGCAGGAGCCAACCAAGTTGTCCAGCTGTCAGAATCGTGTAGCCAAAGTCACAGGCTATGTTGCTCTAAGAAATAAAGGATGTTTTACACAGGCTTGTTTAATAGGCCAAAGAATGGCATTAGGAATTCTAAAGGGAAAGATGGAAGAAATACAAGTAAGCTGGTTTCTCAAAGCTATTTCTACCTATGTATTACTGGAGGAACCCCGAGTTCTTTTAAGATTTATGTAAAGACAGTCACAAACAAGGAGGGACTCCGAAGAGAATACAACAATTCCAAGTATTTTTCCAGAAATCCAACTGCACCAAGCTGGGGCTATTTAGAGGTTCCCAGAGCCAGTGATTTAAATATATTATCCTTTTACTATAGGTGTTTGTCATTGAAGGGCTTCTGGGCCTTTTCCCCTCCACCTTTTCTTCTAAAAAGACAGGGAGCCAAGATAGAAATTAGCTGAACACAGGGACAGTTCATTTTGTGAACCATTTGTGAACTGGAGGCAAAACATGCCTCCTGTTTGCTTGTTTTTCTTTTTCTTTCTTTTCTAAGTTATTTGTAAGCTTCACCTGTACATTAAAATACATTCCTCATTCTGAATTGGTTGCTAAGAACTGAAACTGAAAAGGGAGGCCTTGGAGGGAAGACAAGCCTTTAGGGGCAGGATGGTCCACAGAAAGCAACTGACCAAATTAGAGCTTTCTCCTTATTCATCTTCCAGGCCCTGAGGCCTTCTCAATGCCCTAGCTTCACAGGATTGCATATCCTAGGGACAATTTAAAAATATATAAATTTTACTTTTATCAAAGCAATTCATGTTCACATTTTAAAAATCAAATACAACTAAGAGGTCTATAATGAAAAATTGCATTCCCCTGGCCCACCCCACGGTCTGGCCCCAGGCAACAACTTAAAATACTTGAATTGTTTCTTCTGGCATCCATCTCCACATCTCTCATAATAGACTCTCAATGCTCTTTTTCTTGATTTCTCTTTTGAAGTTATCTTTTATTAATTTCCTGGCATTTTAGTCGATGATTTAGCCCTCTTATTATCACTCCACCTCTTTCTTCCCAATATAACCATTGTTTCAGTTGTCTATTTGGGGATAACAAATCACCCCAAAATTAGCGTCATAAGGAAATAATGGTTTCTTAGGTTTTTTTTTTTTTTTTTTTTTTTTTTCTTAGTTTTTGTGATGCTCTGTGTCAGCGGGGTGGTTCTTCTGGCTTCACTTATGTAACTGCATTCAGCTGGTGGCCTGGGGGGAGCAGGGCTTTGACACGGAGTGCCCTATTCCTCCTCCACACGCCTCACCTGGGCTTCCTCAGAACATGGCGGCCTCACGGCAGCATCCTAAGAGGACACATTCCTAGAGCCTGAAGATGGAAGCTACAAGATCTCTTAAAATCTAGCCTCACAAGGCTTCAGCATTCTCTACTACTGCAGTGTGTGGGCCCACGTAAGGAACACGCACGCTCAATCACTCAGTCGTGCCTGACTCTTCGCAACCCTATGGACTGTAGCCTGCCAGGTTCCTCTTGTCCATGAGATTGTTCCAGGGAAGAATACTGGAGTGGGTTGCCATTTCCTCCTCCAGGGGATCTTCCTGGCCCAGGGATCGAACCTGTGTCTCTTGCATTGGCAGGCAGATTCTTTACCACTGTGCCACCTGGGAAGCCCATGTAAGGGACAGGGCAAGCCTAAACTCTGGGGTAGGACAAATCAACTCCTCACCTTGATGTGAAGAGTGACAAAATCTCATTGGGGAAGGCAGGCAGGATGGGAGATATTTGGAAATAAATTACCACAGCTATAGCTACCTCTGTTTAATCAACAGCAGTATTTAAGTTATTGGCCAAATATTGTATAAGACAGGGACAAATTTTACAGGTAGAGTTCCATTTTGCACAACCTATTTATTCTTCCTAGAGTTAGTGATTACTTTGTTTTTATATTTGCTTTTGACTTGAGTGGTCTTCAGTGTACCCATCCTTAATTTTTTTTTTCCATTAGATCAATTAAATGTTCACTTTTCAAATGTAACAGACTGCCAGGAGAGCCTCTTTCCCAGAAGTTTCTATCTTCCATCCGCCTCTTACAGTCTGAACTGGCTTTTCTCTGCATCTGCTGCATAGCTGTCATCTCATGACTTCACTCAATGCTTTCATCGTGTGTTGGGTTTCTCTTCCCTGAATGTTTTCTTAAAAAAAAAAAAAAAAATCCTGTATTTTGCACATCTCCAATAGCTTGTTAATACAGGTGGAGGAGGAATAAACATGTTAAGTCTTCCTTTTCTAAGCATCTTTAATCTCCAAAATAAAAAAAACTTCTGGGGACATCAGGCATACAAAATTGAAATTATGACTTTACAATATCAAGTTTTCATAACGCCAAAGAAGAGTGGGGGTAGTTTTGTGAGGTCAATATAACTGCACAGGGAGTGAAGTGCAAAGTTTAAAAGGATACATGTAAAAATAAAATAAAATAAAAGGATACATGTAAAGTGGGGAGACAATGAAGGTAACCAACTGGCCAGAAAAGAATCATTAGATTTACACGATTCTTACAATAAGTGTGAAAGATAACCCGGAAGGCTTACTTAGTTTTATAACATTCAAGAAGGAAGTATTGGAACTCATGAGAAAAAATTTTATGTGAAAATATATAATGGTATGATTATAAGAAAATATGCAATGGTATATAATTTTTAATGAAAACTAAGCTTCACTACCTATTTTTTGCAGTTATCTTTTACAACCTTTTATTTTGTATTGAGGTATAGCTGATTAGCAATTCTGTGATAGTTTCCGGTGAACAGTGAAGAGACTCAGCCATAAATATACATGCTTCCATTCTCCCCCACACTCCCCTTCCCATCCAGGGTGCCACATTACATTGAGCAGAGTTCCATGTGCTATACACTGAACTTCGTGGGTCCTTGTTGGTTATTCATTTTTAAATATAGCAATGCCCATCCCAAACCCCCTAACTATTCCTTCCCCCCATCTTTCCCCTAGGCAACCATAAGGTCATTCTCTAAGTCTATGAGTCTTTGGCTGTTTTGTAAGTTCATTTGTATCATTTCTTTTTAGATTCCACATATAAGGGATGTCATATGATACTTCTCTGACTTACTTCACTCAGTATGACGATCTCTAGGTCCATCCATGTTGCTACAAATGGCATAATTCCATGCTTTTTAATGGATGAGCAACACTCCATTGTATATATGTACCACATCTTATTTATCCATTCCTTTGCTTATGGACATTTAGTGTGCTTCCGTGTCCTGGCTATTGTAAACAGTGCTGCAGTGAACACTGGGGTGCATGTATCTTTTGGAATTATGGTTTTCTCTGGATATATACCCAGGAGTGGGACTGCTGGATCATATGGCAGCTCTATTTTTTAGTTTCTTAAGGAACCTCCATACTGTTCTCCATTGTGGTTGTACCAATTCACATTCCCACGAACAATACAGGAGGGTTCCCTTTTCTCCACACCCTCTCCAGCATTTGTTGTTTGAAGATGTTTTGATGATGGCCATTCGGACTGGAATGAGGTGATACACCATTGCAGTTTTGATTTGCATTTCTTCTACTAATTAGTGATGGTGAGCATCTTTTCATGTGTTTTTAAACCAATTGTATCTCTTCTTTGGAGAAATGTCTATTAGCCATAAAAGGATGAAATAATGCCATTTGCAGCAACATGGATGGACCTTGAGATTGTCATACTGAGTGAAGTTAAGTCAAAGACAAATCATAGGTATTGCCTATATGTGGAAATACAAAAAAGGCTGCAAATGAATCTATCTACAAAGTAGACATAAGGTTACATATTGAGAAAATAAACTTATGGTTACCAGGGCGGGGGGGGGGGAGGGCAAGGTTCCGGGGGAGGGATAAATTGCAAAATTGGGACTGACATAAACACACTACTATATATAAAACTGATAACTAATAAGGGTCTACTGTACAGCACAGGGAACTCTACTTTGTCCTCTGTAATGGCCTATATGGGAAAAGAATCTAAAAAAGAGTATATATATATATATATATATATGTACAACAGATTTACTTTGCTATACCCCTGAAACTAACATGATATTATAGACCAACTATATCCCAATCAAAATTTTTTAAAAAGAGAACATTTTCACTTCTGAAAGGGGCATCAGACACATGGATTTGTGGATACCACCACTACCCACTGATAACCTGTTATCTCCTTTCAGATACAGTGGAGGGTTATGATTCCCCACCCCTTGAGGTTTCGTTTGGCCATTTAATTTGCTTTGATCATGATATGTCACTAGAAGTAGTATGTATTGTTTTGAGTTTAAAACAGTTAACTGTCTTTGCATGACTTTCCAGTATGATCTTCCAGTCACTGCAACCAAGTAAACCCATTCTGATACATAAAACCAACATTAAAATAAAATTGATGTTATTTGTCACTGCAGCATTACCCAGCCTAATCCAAATAAAACAAGGAAACTGAAACCAAACAATAGAAGTGATCATAAGAAAACATTAGCGAGTTTTCAAATGTGTTTACTGGCCTTGAAAAGTTATAAAAGGCAACATGTATACTAATTAAAAACACAGTCTTGGAGTTTGGGACCTGGGTTTGAATCCTGACTACTTACCATATGAGTAACTTTGGGCAAAATTTAGCTCTTTGTTCTTGGATTTCTGGTTTGTAGATTTCAGATATTCAGGCCTACTTCACAGATTTGTGGGAAATTAAATTAGGTAATGTAGGTCAGGTGTCTATGCAGTGTTTATAAAGCAACCTTTTGAATAAATGGTTATTGCTGTTGTTGTTATTAAGAGAACTTTCCAAATGTAGCCTCAAAATTCTGCCAGAAATCTTGTAAGAATTAAGATAGAAAATACTCTCTTGATTTACCTTCAAAAGGAATGTGCTGCAAAAATATATATTGCACTTAATGTCTATCCCAGATAGTTTTATAGGTCAAATGATAAAATTGAGTATTTGTGAACTCTAAGAGAAAAAAAAGATGAGAAAAATAATATGTCCATGAAACATGAGCTACATCTTAAGCTTTTCTTTTTCAAAATAAGATTATCAGAATGGCAGATTTGGGGGGAAACTATATATGGTGTACCCGACTACACCAAAACATTTCACAATGTCTGTCTTTAACACCTATAGATAAAAAATAGAGAAATGAAGATATCTTAACAACAAAGTCCAATGGATTTATAACTGAAAGTGCCAATACTACTATATGTCAATGGAGACATGGCACAACACTCTTGTCTTTGCCCCATATTACTCATTCATTCATTCAAAAGTCATTTTGAATGACTACCTAACAGGTAGTCTAACATCTACTACCTAACAGGTATTGTGCTAGGTACCTTGGATGTAGCAAGGAACAAGCAGACTGTTGTTAATTTTCTTTAAATTGAAGACTTAGATAAAGGCATAGAATGTTGAATCAAATCCTCTTTGACACAAAATTGGGCCAGAGAGTAAATGCATTGAAAAGAATAATCCAAATGCAAAATGATGCTAGCAGATTATAGCAGTAGATCAATTCTAGCATTTCGTTGTGTTACTCTCAAGAATGTATTTGATCTCGCTAAGCCTCAGGTTTCTTGTGGATAAAATGGAGACAATGATATCAGCTGGTTGACTTGTTTTGAGCTTTTAAGATAATGTATGTAAAGAATATAGCACAACGCCTGGAATATACTAGATGCTTAAAATGTAATCGCTTTTATTGCCATGGGAATTATCTTTCCACAGAGTCATTTGTTCATGCATGCAAGGATTCTCAAAATGCACCAGAAGGCCGAGAGAAGTAAGGTGATGGTTCAAGGTCAAATAATGAGAAACTGACAGGATCAGAACTTAAAGTCATTTTCCTCCTACTTCTGATTAAAAATTTAATACTCTGGCAGTGACCAATATTTGATATTCAAATGCCTGTCATAAAGGATGCAGTTACTGAAACAATTTCAAGGTACAATAATTGGAGAGTGCCAGAAGAGCCTTTGGAGCTCAAAGGGAAATTTTGTCAGCCACATGGGAATTTCTGTTTCTGTTATTTTAAACTAGTTGCTTATTGGAAACCAATATTGCATTAAAAAAAAAAAACTGGTGATATTCCTTTCGTGGGGAAATCATCCTACCATTTCAAGAAAGTCCTTTTCTGTAATTGCACATGTTAGATGAAGGAGAGAAGTTGGTACAACATGAGAAGTCTTTCTCTTGGCAATCAAAAGGGTGAATAAGCTGGATGATGTGAAACAAAGTAAAACTGAGCATCTTACACAATCCTTAGGGCAACCCAATGATGAAAGTAGTTCATGTCCTCATTTCGGTAGTGAGAAAGTTGTGTCAGGGGTCATGTGGCTTTTCAACTCACCCAACTAGTAAATATTAATCCTGGCTGCTGTTGCTGTTTAGCCACTCAGTCGTGTCTGACTCTTTGCCACCCCCTGGACTGTAGCCCACCAGGCTCCTCTGTCCATGGGATTTCCCAGACAAGAATACTGGAGTGGGTCGCCATTTCCTTCTCCAGGGGATCTTTCCGACCCAGGGATGGAACCTGAGTCTGTTGCGTCTCCTGCATTGGTGGGCAGATTCTTTACCACTGAGCAACCCAGGAAGCCCAGTAAATACTTGAGAGAGACTCAACTTCAGGTCTTTGGGATCCCATCTCTCATGCTCTTTCTCCTCTTCCATATTGCCTCTGGTATGTCTTTCTGCCTCTGATGAGCTCCTGATTCCCTCCCTTAGCATTACCTCAAAACTATCTGCTCATGAGCTATGTCATACTTGGATAATTCACACTCCCCAGACAACAGCCCCTTCTGTGAGGCCTTTTCTTTGTTATGTCAATAGAAAAGCACTGCAGAGCTTAAGAAATAGATTTTCAAGCTATTAAAATCTTACTATCTTAACAATACTATTTTGTGTTTACATGCATTCATATTTTTAAGTAATTGTAATCATACTCTCTACATAATTTTGTATCATTTGTTCACTCATTAAACACACATTTATGAGTATTTGTTATGTGCTAGGCATCATTCCAGCAGGGAAAACTACATACAGCAGAGAACAACAAAGTCCTTGATCTCTTTGAGATTACGTGTGCTAGGGGAGACAGATAACAAACAATATAAATAAGATATACATTGGACTTTAGATGATAAGTACTAAAGAAGAAATTTAAAAAGAAAAACAGGCAAAGGGGGTGGAAGCTTAGGTGGAGGTAAAAGGAGCAGTTGAAATTTTAGATGGATTGGAAGAAACACTTTGCTGAAAAGTTAACAACTTTAAAAAGACCTAAAGGAAGTGAGAGAGTCCAATCTGTGGTCTGGTAGGCAACAGGATGACTCCAAGGCACCATCTGCCCCTTGGCTTGATTTCCATGATTATGTTATAACATGTAGCAAAAGGGAGTTTGCAGATATTGACCCTAAGACCAAAAGATTATGCATAGGGGCCTAGCCATCACCTCAGCCCCATAAAAGCTGAGTTTTCTCCAGCTGATAGCAAGAGAAAGTGAAGAACAAATAAGGGAGGTTCCTTAATGCTGTGATGGAGGGGGCCACATGGAACGACCTGGAAGAAGCCTCTAGAGATGAGAGTGAACCCCTTAGTCTACAGCCAGCAAGAAGATGAAAACCTCAGTCCTAAAAATTTGAAAAACTGAATTATGTCAATGACCTGAAAGAACCTGGAAGCAGGTTGTTCCCAAGAGTGCCCAGGTAAGAGTCTTGCTAGTTATGCAACACAGGAATACAGCCAAAATTTCATAATAAATGTAAGTGGAGTAAAACCTTTAAAAATCATGAGCCACTATGGTGTATACTTGTAAGCTATATAATACCATACTTCAACAATATCTCAGTTAATCCGTTCATCTTAATTTCAGTGTGTGTGGAGCTGACTGAGCCAAATGTAAAGAAGTAAGGACACAGAGGTACAGGCATTGTCTCATGCTTGTATTCCTGATGATAAGGAGATTTTCATTAGCTACACAATATTCTCATGAGCACCACAATTTACTTAGACCTTCCCTTCTGACAAATTCTGCTGCTTCAATTTTTTTTTATTATTAGACAGTGCGGCAACAAGTACCTTCATTCATATAGCATTTTCTCCTTAATTGGCTAATTTGTCTTTCCAAAGATTGCTACTTTACAACAATACATGGGTCTCAATTTCCCTGGACTCTTGCAAGCATTCAGTATCATCATTCTTTTAATAAGTAAAAGAATAGCAACAGTTAAAGTCTTTTCTGTGAATACTCACTAGAATGAAGATTTCTCTGTTTCCTCATAATATTTCCATTCATTGATTTTTGAAAGAGGTGATGTTGCTTATTGAATTACTGACAGGTAAGGCAACCAATAGAAAGAGGTTTCAGACCTGATTTGGATTGTGACTTATTCTTCTTCAGCCCCCTTATATCTTCAGTTCTTCACCTAGAAAAGGAAGATGAAGTCTGGCATCCTATCAAAACAATATTTATGAAACATTTACAGAAGTGCCTCCTTGCATTTCTTCCTATTAACCTACATATATATTTTCCTTTAAAAAAAAAAAGTGTTGTACAGTACAAATAACTCTATTGGATTAAGTAATCCTCATGCTCTGTAACTTTGAGTAAATTACTTCACCTCTTTGTAGTTTAGTTTCTAAATCTTTATAATGATGAACTTGAAGTAATTTTCTAGCCAATTCCTGCATGCTATGAGTGTCTATGATCTTACATAAAACTGACCTACACAACTTAGGGCTCTGGTAAATCCTATTCTTTCTGCAGGCACAATGGGTCTATATTTGATCCCAAAATTAGTTATTTCTGATCAATTCCCTCGAATACTCCTTTTACAGTTCCCTATTCTATTCTTTTTCCTCTATCATCTTTTCAAACATTGCATCTTAACTTTTAAGGTGAAAAATTAAACCTAGGTTTGTCTTATCTACAATAAATATCACTGATCAAAGAATTATAGACACTGAAAATGCATATTTATCATACTGAAACCATAACTCCGATAAATAGCCCTCTGAGAAATTTAACAAAGGTTCAAACAGTTTAAACACAAAGGGAAAATGACATTCCCAAGTTGGTTCTTAAAAATCTAGTAATGAGTGGATCAATAACCACAGATAAAATTGAACAGGTGTCAAAGGAACATTATTAAAGAAGAAATCTGGCTACAAACTTTCAAAGGCAAGCAAATTACTTTGCTTTTAAAAATATTTCTTAAATAAATATACGTTTCAAAGAAGAGCTCTGGGAAGCTTTTCAATTCACCTGGAGGTTAGCAGAATTTTAACCGAACCTCAAAAAAGATCACAGTAAAAGAAAACTATAGATCAATCTTTTTATTCCTATAGATATAAGAATTCTATATACAACATTATTAGATTCTGTCAAGCAGGATAAAAACAGAATACTCTGAAATTACCCAGTGAGGTTTATTCCAGGTATTCAAGGATGGTGTAACATATTTATTACATTAACAATTAAATGAAGTTTAATAAAATTCAACATTGTTTGTGATTATAAAGCTTTTGTAAACAGAATGCAGAACGAAAGTTCCTTAACATGATAGAGTTTTTAAAAATCAGACTCTAGGAGTTAACATCAGCATAAAAATAATATTGGAAAGGAAAATGTAATCATTATTTAAAAATGATATAATTATCTACCTAAGGGCAAGGACCATGTCTCCTTGCTTAACACTATGGCCTGAATGTCTAATACTTTCCGGAACATAGTAGGAGTTGAAACAATTATTGAATGACAAAAAAAAGGAAATATTAACCAAAATTGTTCAACAGAATTTAAAAAGTAAGCAAATATGAAAACCTATGGTATTCATGTACAGAAATAATAGCTGGAATAAAATCACAACTTATGGAAGAAATGTACAGAACCTCTATAAAAAAACTCTGAAAGAAGACTTGAATATCGCTGAGACATTCATCTCTACAGATAAGAAGATGAAAATAAGTAAAAATGTGAATTCTCTCAAACTAGAATTTCACAGACTATCATAATTGCAAGGAATTTTTTTTCAAAGTTAAAAACTGATCAGAATTTCATTTCAAAAATTATACTTGAGAGCCACAAAAAGAATACATAATAGAGAACAAGAAGTGGGGACATTTGCCATTGGAGACATCAAAATGCACTATAAATGAGTATCTTTACAATAGCCACACCCATAACTGTAGTACAGATCCAGCAATGGGTGTGGCTATTAAAGACACAAAAAAGAAAATCTAGAAATGGACCCAAGATGTATGAGAATGTAAAATATGATATAGCTGTAATATGAAAATGGTGAGAACAAGTAATAGAAAAGACCTTGCAAGTATCTCATGAAATTTCAGTGCCTTAAGAATAGAGAAAGGATTCTGAAAATGTCCAGAAAGAAAGACAAAAACACAAGAGATCAAGAATCAGAACAGCATTGGACTTGTTAACACCACGGATGGCTGCAGACCAAGTTCGATGCATCAAACAGGGCACTCAAAGCCGGTGCACTGGGATAACCCCGAGGGATGGGATGGGGAGAGAGGTGGGAGGGGTGTTCGGGCCAGGGGGACAAATGTACACCCGTGGCTGATTCATGTCAATGTAAAGCAAAAACCACCACAATATTGTAAAGCAATCAGCCTCCAATTATAATAAATAAATTAATTTTTTAAAATGCCTTTAAAGTCCCAAGGTAAAAATTGTTTCCAACCTAGAGTTACTCACACAAGCAAATTACAAAATCAAGTGTGAGAGTAGAAAAACATACTTTTAGACATACAAGTTTTCAAAAATAAAATGATTCCATGTACGCTTTCTCAGTATTATACTGGAGTTAGGTCTTACAACAAAATTGTGGAAAAGGATGAAATGATGACCAGGAAAAAAGAGAAGCTGAAACACAGGGGAGCTGCAATGGGAGTTTTAATAATGGGGAGGGGAGGTTCTAGGATGACATTTGTACAATAAGCCCACGCATCAACTAACTGAGACTGGAACACAAGGATGGACACAATTTTTTTTAAGGAAATTGTAGATCACCTATAATATTTACCTTAAGAGTTGTATCACTCATGCAGAAATTTTGGTGACAAAGACTTGCAGACATAGAAAATTAAGTGCAACGCCCCAAAAGAGGTAATTATTAACTCCAGGCAAAACAAAACACAGAACCAGAAGGAAAACCTAAACTATGTAGTATACTTACTGAACTGTGAATAATATTTATGTAATAATGATGTAAATAGTGAATATAATTTTAACCCCAAATTGTGATATATCTGCATTGAAAGGATGATCTAAGAGAACTGAATATGTCTGTACAGACAGGAAGACAGGATGGGATGAGGGGAAAATGGAACGAGAGCTAAATCTTCCCCTTACCTAGTAGAAAATCAGGAATTAATATCTGAAGCTTAAAAATAAAAAAAGGAATACAGAAGCCTATCATTTAGAAACATAAAGTTAAGTGAATTAAATATTAGAAGAAACCATTACAAGAGCTGAGTATGGTTACCTTTGGGTAGCAGGACCAGGAGGGTAAGAAAGATGGGACAGACTGATGCTATTCTTTGCTAGTAAACCTTCTGTCCTAGTGGAACTTTTACATTCTGCATATGTATTATTTTGTTAAAAAGTAAAATAGCCAATATATATGAAGAAGAAATATAGATGGTCAATAGGCACATGAAAAGATGTTCACCACTGCTAATTACGACAGAAATACAAATCAAAACTACAGTGAGGTATGACCTCACACTGATCAATGACCATCATTAAAATGTTTACAAATAACAAATGGTAGAAAGGATGTGGAGAAAAGGGAAGCCTCACACACCGTTGATCAGAATGTAAGGTGGTGCAGCCACTGTGGAAACAGCATGGTGGTTCCTCAGAAAACTAAACGCAGAGTTACTGCACGCTCTAGCAATCTTACCTCCGGACACACATCCAGAAAAAACTATAATTCAGAAAGATACATGTACCCCAATATTCACAGCAGCACTAGTCACAATCGTCAAGGCATGGAAACAACCTAAATGACCATCGACAGATGAATGGATAAAGAAGATCTGGTACATATATACAAGGCAATGCTACTCAGCCATATAAAAGAATGGAACAATGCCATTTGCAAGCAACATGGACGCAAACAGAGATTATCATACTAAGTGAAGTAAGTCAGAAAGAGAAAGACAAATACCATGTGATATCACTTTCATGTGGACTCTGAAATATGACACAAATGAACCTATATACAAAACAGAAATAGAAGCCTGGACATAGAGAACAGATTTGTAATTGCCAAGGGCAAGAGGTTAGGAAAGAGATGGAGTGGGAGGCTGGGGTTAGCAGACGTAAGCCTTAATATACAGAATGGATATACAACAAGGCCCTACTGTATAGCATAGAGAACTATATTAATTACCCTATTATAATTCATAATGGAAAAGAATATTTTAAAAAGGATATATATATATATGTATAACTGAATCACTTTGCAGTACAGCAGAAATTAACACAACACTAAATTAAATATACTTCCAATAAAAATACTGATTAAAATAAAGAGACAAAAGATATGAACTGGAAAAATCAAAATAAATTTGAAAGGTTAATAATAAGCGTCTAAGAAGATGCAGAATTTCAATAAAGAATCAAGTATTCAAACTTAAAGAAGAAATTTTTCACATATTAAACTGGCAACAATTTACAAAATTTATAATATCAAGAGTTTTAAAGAGGCAGAAAAGTGAGGACTCTCACAAAATGCTGGTAGAAGTATATAAATTAGCCCACTTACTCTGAAGAGAAAAAAATAGCAATTCACATCAAAATTTAAAACATGACTCTGATCCAGCAAATCTGCTTCTATGTAATCACGAGAAAACTTTTCAAAAATATATATAGAAAGACATTTATTAAAGCACTGTTTATAATAGCAAAATACCAGCACCAAACTAAATATTTATTTTACAGAGCATTTTCAAAACAAAAATCATGGACAATTAAAATGACATGTAGATTCACATTATTAATCATGGAAAGATGTTGGTAAATACCAAATTATATGAACATGTGGGTAAATAATACCTTAATATTTAAACTTATAATTTAGTTTCTGGGATGTACCTTCCTCCTCCATTACATTTTTTACAAGTTTTTTTCCTAACTATTCTATTTATTTGAAAGCATAACTTAGAATTAATTTTATCATGGTCCCAAGCTGTAAAGAATGATCCCATCCATCCCAAAAGAAGCTGTCCATTTATCCAGGAATCCATCCAACCAAGCTAATATAGACAGATTCTATCAACCTGATTGAATCAAGATATTCACTTACTGAAAGTGGATAAAGAGTATGGGATGATGTCTGAGTAGAGATCAAGTAGAGATATTTGCCTTCTGTTTTCTAACTTATGCATTGTCTTAAATTTTCTTTTTACAATGAAAAAATACATCAGGTTTGGACCCCTCTCAAAAATTTACACTTTACAAAATGAAACAAAACACAAAGAGTGTTTTTAAAATGTTTTTTGCAAGATCAGTGACTCAGAGCATCTTAATTCTACTGATCATTTTGCAAGGAACACAGGGAGAGACTGAAGATAGCAGAAGAGATCCAGGTAGCTAAGGCATTGGGACTTTCCTAGTGGTCCAGTGGTTAAGGTTCTGCACTTCTATTCCCTGGTTGGGGAACTAACAACCTGCATCCCATATGAGATGCCACTTTTCATGGCCAAAAAAACAAAACAAAACAGATAACTAAGAAGTTGAAGGCCCCATGAATGTAAGCAGGGAAGGAGTTGAAGCCCAGACAGAATGGTAGGTCTTGAACAGGAATAGATGAGAGTGAGAGAAAAGGATGAGGGTAAGCGGACATGACTTAAGAGTGTGGGATTGGCAGAGGTGCAGAAGAGAAAGTTAAAGCAAAGTGCTGACAGGTCAGGCAAAGAGCAACATTGAACATTTTTGTCATTATACCTATGGCCTTCCCTGATGGCTCAGACAAGAACGAATCTGCCTGCAATGCAGGAGACTCAGGTTTGATCTCTGGGTCAGGAAGATCTCCTGAAGAAGGGAATGGCTACCCACTCTGGTATTCTTGACTGGAGAATTCCATGGACAGAGGAGCATGGCAGGCTACAGTGCAACTACATTTGTTATAGCTATAGTAGATATACAAGTTTAAAAAAAAAAATTCTTTAACATAAGACATTCATTCCCTGTGAAGAAAATTTGGGAAATATAGGAAATTGTAAGAAAGAAAATTAAAATTATCTGTATGTCCCCTTGATAGTCTCCCATTTTCTCTCAATATTATATCCTGAGAATTTCCCTATGTCTTTAATATTTACTTAAAACATAATTTAATATCTGTACATTATTCCATCATCAGTTCAGTTCAGTCACTCAATTGTGTCTGACTCTTTGTAATCCAATAGACTGCAGCACGCCAGGCCTCCCTGTCCATCACCAACTCCTGGAGCTTACTCAAACTCATGTCCATGGAGTTGGTGATGCCATCCAACATCTCATCCTCTGTCGTCCCCTTCTCCTCCTGCCTTCAATCTTTCCCAGCATCAGGGTCTTTTCCAAGGAGTCAGTTCTTTGTGTCATGAGACCAAAGTATTGGAGTTTCATCCTCAGTGTCAGTCCTTCCAAAAAATATTCTGGACCGATTTCCATTAGGATTGACTGATCTCTGTGCTGTTCAAGGGACTCTTAAGAGTCTTGTCTTGAGAAGACCAACACCACAGTTCAAAAGCATCAATTCTTCAGCACTCAGCTTTCTTTATGGTCCAACTCTCACATCCATACATGACTCCTGGAAAAACCATAGCTTTGACTAGACAGACCTATGTCAGCAAAGTAATGTCTCTGCTTTTTAATGCGTTGTCTAGGTCGGCCATAGCTTTTCTTCCAAGGAGCAAACATCTTTTAATTTCATGGTTGCACCCACCATCTGCAGTGATTTTGGAGCCCCTAAAAATAAAGTCTGTCACCATTTCCATTGTTTCCCCATCTATTTGCCATGAAGTAATGGGACCGGATGCCATGATCTAAGTATTTTTAATGTTGAGTTTTAAGTCAACTTTTTCACTCTCCTCCATCATATTTCATATGTACTTATATTCTCTTTTCTCATTCCATGATAAATATTTCAGAGACATTCACATATAAAATTATTTGCACAGATGATAATTCTTAGGAATACATTTTTACAAGTAGAATTACTGGGTCAAAGGGTATAAACTATTTTAGGCATATGTATCTATGCTGATTGATTTTCAAGAAACTTATCTTCATTTATACTCCAATCAGCATCAGATGAGTGTCCATATGATACCTTTGCCAGCATAGAATATTTTTAAAACCTTTGCTAAGTTGATGAGTTAAAATTAATTAATTGTTCATTTGGCCTTTTTTTTTTCTCATTGCTTGTGGAGCTGAACTTGTTTTTATATCTTTATTGTCATCTCCATTTTATCTACTTTTTCTTAACCTTCTGAGCACTTATGGGTTATATCATGGGCACTGTGACATCATATTATAGAGACTTTGGGCTCTTTCATATTGTTCCAGAGAGTACTGACTTCCTTAAGTAGGCAATTAAATTGGCCTCAAAATGCAAAATCTGTCTGTTGGATAGTAACTGAAATCTCAGTTATCAGCTTTAACTAAATATTTTACAACTATTTTAAATTTACAGCTATTCTGCTTGTAATCTGTGTATGCACGGTTCAAGGGTCAAGCAGGTATCTGATGGAACTGTACACAGAATATAGGGCTTCCGTCTCTGGTTCTCTCCTTTCCAATACTCACCTACCTCTCACTTTGCAACACTCACAGTTGCCCTGATCTCTGCACTGGTCCTCTAGCACAGACCAATTCCGAATGTTACATCTGTGTTTTAGCCAACCTGAATGGTACAGATTAGGATCTGCCTTCTGCCTATAAACCACAGAAACATACACACACACACATATGAGTGTATACACACAGGAGAAAAACATACACATACACACATACAGGAGAAAAATCACCAAGTGCTATACTCCCTTTTTTCAAAGATGAACTTGCCTTAAAAATGTGTCTGTGCTTGACCATTCTTAAGCCTTTAGTTAATTTTTATATTTTATTTTGAAGTTTATAGTTGTTATCTGCAGAAGAATTAGTTTTACATGAGCTTATTTGGCCACTACTGGGAAGAAAACCCCTGGGATTATAGACAATTTTCACTTCCACAAAGGTTTTTCCTTTTTCCCTTTTTTCCCCAGAAGATGTAATTCCCAAGCACAACTCAAGGAAATTAAGTTTCCCAGATTTTCAATCCTTCTCTTGGAACATATTTGGGGGGTGTTTCCTACAAAAGTTTTTCCCAGTAACTACAGCTGCCTAGTTAGCTTCAAGTATACACAGAAAACTACACCTGAACTCATATTGAACAATGTAACAGTGGCACTGGGGGACCACAGTGCCCAGAAACCAATTAGGGCAGAGGTAAGCAAGGGATTTTCTTCAACTGGCTAATGGTGACCATAAACAGAGACTCTGATGCTGGTCCCACACTTTCTTCTTGAATTTCAAAAAGGATCAATGACTAGGAGCACTAATCTAATATGAGCCCTGGATGACTTTCGCATTTCCATTACCTCATGCTTAGCAACAATCGCTCATCTATGACTCCCTGGCACAAGAAAATATGATACTTTGCAGCTACAAGGTATTTGTTAAAATCCCTGTGTTCCTTTTCATCTTAAAAGGACATGAGGACTTACCTATTGTAACCCAGCGTTTTACTCATCAGAAACCCTCAGTCCAAAATAGGAAAGACCCACCCAAGACAACATAGGAAGAGCTAGAGCTGCAATTAGGGTGCAGTTGAGCTGACGCTCAATTCTTGCAACTCTCAGCTACACAGTGTTTCAGAGACACTGCTACGTGGTGAGTCCCTAATCCTTCTTAAGGTTAGACTTTAATATTCTGAGTGGAAGAGAATAGTCTGCTCAGTGACGTGATCACGATTTCTTGGAATTCAGCAGTAAGACAGTGTGATCAGTGCATTTAATGGCTGGCTGTTCTCCAAAATCAGGTTGGCAAGGAAGGGCATGAAGTCTGTCTTGTAATTCTGCTCTCCTCACTTTTCCACCCCCTTCCTTCCTGAGAGAACATGTGGCCCCATGTTCTCTCTCCATGTGTGTGTTCCATAGAATTCAGTTGCAAAAGGACTACTCAAGATATCAAATAGCAAAAAGGAACTGGCCAGGCCAAAGTCAGGTCAAGCCTGAATGATAAACTTCTTTGTGCACTGTTTGGATTTTTATATGTAATCATTTTAATTATTCACTTGCTACCTAACAATAGATAACACGTTCTTACTCATCAGCCTTCCTCACTTATGCTATAGGACATGGAACCAAGACATTTGCTTTGAAGAAAAAGCTTCTCCATGTTCGGAAATCCCTCCTTAAGACTTAGCTACCAACTCAGGCAAACCTGGTGGACTATCAAAGACCTCAGTATGGAAAAGTCAGAGTAAATGTAGTTATGTAGTTCACATTATGAGTTTGGGGGGAAAAAAAAAACAAACGCTGCCTGTCTTCAGTAGTCTGTAAGATCTCTCTTGTCTCCAAGCGGGAGAGATTCCTCAGGTGTTACTCACTTTATCATAGCATTCCTCATCTCTCCTTTTATCTTATGCCCTTCTCCTCTTTCCAGGATCATAAATCAACAGAAACAGGTCTTCATTCTTCTTTCAAAGAGACAAGGGGAAGTCTACACTTCTCCTATTCCATGACAAAGTGAACAACCTGATAAATTAAACTACCTGCTTCTCAGGTAAAAAATGGAACTACTTCAAAGCCCAAGTGGGCAATCTGTAGCCAGAAGCCTCTGTAGCACCAGTCCAAAGTCTTTTCTGAATTGCTGTCTACTGCAACACCAGGAAGGGAGCACACATGGGGAAATGGCAGACTGGTGCAAGAGATGTCAGATTCTGGAGAGGGGTCACAGTCAAATGCAAGAGTGTGTGACAGCTGAAATTGTCCATGATTTACAAATTGCTGATGGCAGCGACCCTGCCATAAGGAGCAAAGGCCAAAGGGAAGGCTTGCTGCCCACTGCTGGCATTAGGTTTATGTCTAGAGGAGGAGAAGATAGCAGAAAACTGAAGAACATTTGGAACTAATTAGTAGGAATAAGGAAACTTGAAGCCAAGAGGTGGGGGTGGGATCAGGGTTGCATTATTCCTTCAAACAAGAAGTGGTTGATCAGCTTCACTAAGGGCTCTGCTTCTCCTTATCTTTCTTATCCTCCCCATAACTTAAACATAGCTGATTAAAGCACAGCCTCATCTTTCAGCTTCCTGCAATAATAAGGATCTTATCTGCAGAATAATACAACTTTAAAAAAGAAAAGGTATCAGCAGATACTACAATTTTCCACAGGATGGTCTGGACCTGGGAATGTGGGAGATGTCAGGGAAAGAACAGAACTTTAGAGTCAGACAGACATGAGCTCAAATATTTGTTCCACTGCTCGAAAGTTATGTGACTCTGAGAGAGTGAAGTACTTCCACTGAGCTTCTGTTTTCCCATTGATGAGAGTCAGTCAATACCACTTCCTTCACATGGCTGATATGAGGATAATATGAGATCAAATATGAATTCCCCCACCCCACCAGCACAGAACTGAGCTCATTAAATAGAATGCCTTTTCTTTATGCCTCATAAAAATTACAAATACAATACAAATCATTTTTATCCATCTGACATTTCAGAAATCAAGTTATACAACAGAGCCACAGTACTTAAAACAGTGTGGTTCTGTTTTAAGAACAGGCACATAGATCAATGGTATAGACTGAGAATTCCCCCAAATTGTCTTATTAATGGGCAGAAATAAATTCAAGTTGAGTTAAAAGACCCAGATTTGGGAAAGCAAGACGAATTTTGTGCCAAGATAATCAAGGACAATAACAAGACCCTGGAGCTGGGAAGACTTTCTTAAAATCAGTTATGTAACAAAAATAGAAAGAAAAAATAATAGAAATTTGAACACCAACTAAAGACAAAGACAGGAGAGAATCTGAGAGAAAATAGTCACAGTTGTAAAATACTGAGATACAGAACAGAACAAGAATAAGATTCTGAAGCTTTCAAACAATTCTTACATATCTGTGAAAATGTCAAAAAGTCAATGAAAATATGACTTAAAGGATATGAACAGGTAATCATAGACAATGAAATCAGAACTGAAAATGAAAAATGGCTCTGCTTCATCATGAATGAAAAAATGTAAATTAAAGTAACAATGAATCACCATTCTGCTACCGGTATGGCAAAGATTTAAAAGTTTGATAGCATCAATTGTAGACAAGCAAGGGATAGGGGTCAGGGGAGAAGTAGAAAGTCAAACACAGCTGCTCAGGACCTTGAAATTGGTACAATAAATCTGAAGGGCAAAATGGTGGTATATATTAAGTTATTCACCCTTGGCCCCCAGCAATTTCTTTCTACATACCAGTCTTGGACAAAGACATACACATACATACAAAATATCTGATGCAATATGGCATTTAATATGAAAAAAATAGAAATATTTAACCACAAAGGAAAGGACAGATACAATTCCATAAACACAAAAAATTCCTAAAAATTTCAAAGAATGAAGTAGATTCCACATATCAACATGGATCACTAACAAAAATATCCAGAACCCAATATTTCATATTTTGCCAGATATAGAGATACATTTGAAAATTAAAAAGAGAAACTCTTCATCAGACAAATTTACCACCCACTATGCTCTTAGTATTAATGGTAGGACATCAGTATGGGGATATGAGTTATCAGGAGGCCACGGTTTAATCTGTAATTTAAGCTATCTATAACTGGTATATTTATTGTTTATGTAAATTTTAAAATAAATATGTGCAGACACTGAATATTCACAAATATTCCAACAATGTTGACAGTGATCTATTTTGAGGGGAATGAGGATGGAGTATGGGTGATTTTTTTCTTTATACATCCCTATAATTAAAAATAAAGTTTCCCAAAGAGGACAATAATCATCATTATTGAGTGATATTCATAAAACCTCAGGTTATGACAAGATACCAAGCTAAACTTATTCAGAATAAATATTCTTGCCCTGTCTCACAAATATGACCTTATTTAATTCTTGTATTAATCTATGAAATAGATATTATTATTATTATCTGCTGATAGATAAGGAAATTGAGTTTCCAAGAAGGTAGGCAATTTGCCCAAGTTCACACAACTGCAGAGTCACAGAGCTGACAGCCCAATATGTGTCTTTGGATACTAAAATTAATACTTCCCACCATACTAGAGCTATCTTAATGCCAGTGTTATGTGCTACTTAAAGGAACAAAAAAAACTATAAAGCTAGTTTTTTTCTCTTTTTTTACAAATTACAAAGCTGTTTCACTGCTAAATAAACTTGAAATTGAAGAAAGTGATGAATTAAACAAGCTTTTAAAATATGCAGACATTTTATGGACATATATGCATTTAAATACAAAAGTTAAACCAACCTATTTTAGGGAATAATATTACTGGTCCCAAGTAAGGCAGGTGTGTAGAAAATCCATTTGCACAAAAAAGAAAAATCCTTTGTTCAAACATAATATTCTAATGCAGTGTGATATAGCAGCATGGAGTCCCACAGAATCAATTGTTAGCTAGAACCGTATTACCAGGATCCCAACTCAAACAAGCCCAAAATGATGAGAATTTATTACCTCACATAACTACTTTCAGGCATATTTACATCCAGGGGTTCAAAAAATGTTCTGAGACATCTCTCTCTCCCCTCCCTCTCTTCCCCTCTTCTCTTTGTTGTCTTTATTTCTCAGTGCACTCTAGGCAAGTGGTCATATATATCTTTCAAGTTCTCCAAGTTCCCACAGATATACTATCATGCAACCTCAAAGGAAAAGATATCCTCTTTCCCTCAGTGTGAGTCCCTGGGGAATAAATCTTTCATATCATAATAATCTCTATAACTAGTAGGATTGGTCCATCCTGGGTCATTTTTTACCATCTTTTCAGGAAAAAAATGGATTCAACCCCACTCAAACCAAAGGGATTGAATTGGTTTTTTAATAAAATGGGTCAATAGAGGTTAACTGAAGGGATTCTGGGCAGACAAAGAATATATGACCACAATTCAGTTGCAGCTTTGTCAGTGTTACGTCTGTGACCGCTGGAAAGCCAGTGGACTGACCTATGGAAGAGGGGAGACCTCATAATTTTCTCTTGAAGATTAAACAATAGTTGGAGAGAAAATGGGCCTAATACAGCATCTGGCAGATACAAAGTATCTTATAAAGTTTCTTTCCTAATGGATTCATCAAAGGCCAGGTGGTTCTGAACTACTTATATCAGTCACCTCATCCCAGAGACTTTATCAGTCAGCAAGTCCAAGTGAACAATAGAGCATTCCTATCAAGTGTGAAAGAGAACTGCAAGCCCATCTCAAGTTGTCCTCTGTAAGTCTATGGAAAGCTGGGGTGTGACCCGGCAGTTATACCACCACAACAATGAAAACCATGGTAACTAACAACTGCCTCATGCCAACCACATGCCAGGTAGTCGGTCAAATGTTTCACATGCATTTTCTCAGGCAATCTTTCCCATAACTAACGAAGTTGATGTTATTATCATTTCCACTTTACAGATGAAGAAACAGATGTGGTGAGGCCAAGTAATTTGCCCAAGGTCAAGCGAGTGACAAGGCTTGGACTCCCATTTGGTTGTGTCTGACTCAGGAGCCTGAGCTCTTAACCATGCATTGTTCTGTCTCCTGCTGCCCTGTGCGGCCTCATAATACCCCGAGGAGACGGCTCAACATGAAACAGCATTTGGCTGCATTCCAATCAGTCAACACATTCATCACTAGATGCACAAAGAAAGCAGGTAGGTTGGATTCCCTGCACTGCACACAGCAATCCAGGCCAGTACAGGCGCTGACCTCTAACTCGATTTGGAGATTTAGCATCTCCATCTTGAAGACTTGACTAACATCTCAGCTGCTGTATTTAAAGGAACCTTTTGTTGATGGGGTCAAGAGGGGATCAAAGAGAATTTATCTTTTTAGTTTCTTTTCCTTTCATTGAAAAAAAGAATTTAACCATAATGGTTCTGGCTTTCTTTCTTATTGGCAAAACTGTGGAGCTGTGTACTGAATCAGAGAAGTGTTGGGACGTGGGGCACAGATGGCTTTAATTATTTGGGCAGCCATTGACAGATGTGACGGTCTAGGTTTCTGCAGCCTTGGACAGGTGTAAGCTATAGGATTTACCCACAGGGAGTTGTGGAGAGCCAGAATTGGAGAGAGCCCTGTGATAGCCCTTTATTTTGTCTTAATCCACCCCTAGGTACATAGTTATCATATTTCTTTGCCTCAAGGCATGGTCAAGTCAGTCAAAACCATCAAACCAAGTTTGTGTGCAGAAAGAAAATCTCAAAGAGAGAAATATACTGTCAGCAATTGGCCCCAAACTCCTTTCACTGTTTTTACTCAGAAGCTCTTCTTCTCTTTTATTATGTCTTCATAATCAAAAGGATAGATGTATGTCCATCCTTCTGGATCAAAACAAGCATGTTTACTTTTCCAATTATAGTCCGCACCAATAATTTCCAAAAAATTGAATGTCAGCCTGCGAAAGCCTTCATCATTTTCATTTTGTTCAATAAATTTATTGAGCAAGTTACAAAGAGCAGGAGGAAAAAAACAGACATATTGCTTGCTCTTAGGAGCTGACATTAGGAGGGAGTTTTCAGATCTTTGAGCTGATAAGAATAAGAGAGCCAGCACTTACCACATCATAGTACCATTCTAGGCTCTGGGCATGCACTGGTCATCAAAATAGACCTTTTCCCCATGGAGCTTCCATTCCGACTTGGGACATGGATCATTATTGACCCCCCACCCCATCTCTCTCATATATACGTATCCATATATATGTGAATGGATGGATATATATGCATACACTGTGTGTGTGTGTGTGTGTGTGTGTGTGTGTATTAGAGGGGATGGATATAGTACACTACTTGTTATAACACACTGTATCTAAAGAATTGTGAGTGGCTGTGTAGAGGAGTTCAAAAAAAGCTCTATAGAGGAAAAGATATTAAACTGGGCTGAGTATGAGAGAAAGCACCAGGCAGAGAAGTAGAAGGAGGTATCCCAGGTCCCACTACATTTTGCTTGAAAAAGCAGAGTTTGACTTAGTACCTAAGCTGAACTGTATCTCCTTAAATTCCTATTGGAGATGTTCCAACCTCCCAGGACCTCAGAATGTACTGTATTTGGAATACGGATCTTTAAAGAAGCAATTAAGTTAAAATTAGACCATAGAGTGGGGACCTAGTTCAATGTGACTGATCCTTATAGGAGAGAGAGAGATGCCAGGGAAACTGGGCATAGGGAGAAGGCCAAGGGGACATGGTAACAAGGCAGCTATCTTCAAGCCAAGGAGAGAGGCTTCAGGGGAAAAGCAACCAACCGACCCTGCAGGCACCTTGATCTTGATTTCCAGACTCTAGAACTGTGAGAAAATAAATTCCTGTTGTCTAAGCTACCCAGTCTATAGCCTTTTGTTAAAGCAGCTCTACAAAACTAGTAGATGTGCCTCCTGTTCAGATGGGAAGGAGAACAGGAACATCAAACCGAGGCTTGATGAAGTTAACGGAGGCATCTAGTGTCACTTGGCTGGTAAGTGAGCATGTATTTGAGCCCAGTCTGAGCTGACAGCAAGAGCTCATCACTGGAGCTTCAGGGATGGAAGGAGATGATAAAGAAGGAGAGGAAGGGCCAACTCATGGAGGGCCTTGACTGCAGCCATGATGCTAAATTATCAGGGAACCAGAAAGCTACATCAGTACCCAGAGAACCTCTGATGCAATCACCTGTTCTTTATTCAGATGGACTCTCAAAGTAATCACAATTTACACACACAGCTCATCACCCTGTACCTGACATAGACAAGGCCCTCCCAACCACTCATTTCCTCCCTTGTGAAAACACACGCATGCACACACACTCTCTCTCACACACACACACTCTCCCCAAACTCCTCAGACAATACAACTTTTTAAAAAGTCCTTTGAAGAATGCCTTAACGGATTTGAATCAATAATCTCCTCAGATCCTAAACTGGTACTCCCCAGTTAGCTTTTTAATGATATCTCCCAACTCGGCAATCACAACTGTTCTTACTGCTAGCTCCTAGCTGTTGTACTCCATTCTTCCCTTTGCCCACAGCGCATGTGTGTTTTTTACTTAAAGAAAGAAACAGACACGGAATTAAGTCTTGATGTCCCATGTGCTTCATTATCCTGCCTTGTTGGGAATGTGTTAAACATACAGTGTGAGTTTTCATAAGGAGTAGAAAAGGATCAAAGGAACCTACTTTACTAAAGGTTTCTCTTTTCTGTTTCTCCCCCACTTTTTTAAAAACTGAGGTGTGGGTGATTCAAATCACACTAGGTAGTTGAGCTGATAAGATAGGGGAGGAGAGATCTCCAGCAGTAGTTTTTATTTCAAGAAAAGAAAACTTTTAAAGTCATGAAATGTTCTTAGGTGTCTTTGATTTTTTTTTTTTTTCAGTTGAATTGAAAACCTGGAATTAGAAGACGTTTTCAAAAAATACGCTTGATGTTAACCCTAGGTAGTTACATAAATAGAGTGAATTGAAGGAAGTTACATAGCCCTAAGATTACATCTTGCTATGCTGCTGAGATTTTTACATACCCAAAACTTAAAAACTTAAAATGGGCAACTTAAATTTACATTCTTTACTGGAAATGGTATATATATATATATTTCTTGATAATAACGTTTTCATATTGCTCTTCTGAAAAACTTTAAAGTGCTTGTTCCTAGCAGACATTAAACAACAGTCCTTGGATGGGGAGGATTTGAATAAATTGCCCTGAGATGAGATATAATATGAAATATAAAGTTCATGGGAAAACAAATTTCCTCATGTAATCCCATCTCTGCAATACAGAGGGATCTTGGTTTCTTCTTTTTCATTTTTCAAATATTTAAATATGTTGACTTATAATATTATAATAGTTTGGAGTAATATTAATATTTCCATAGATTACAGACCACAAAGTTATTACGGTATTATTGACTATATTCCCTGTGCTGTACATGACATCCCTGTGACTTACTTATAACTGATAGTTTTCACCCCTTAAATTTTGGATGTCCCTAGGCTATTTGGGTTTCTGAAGACAAGAGTGGAATCCATAAGCTCTCAAATTGAATTGAAAACAACACATTTATAATGATGATTCATTAGAATCTGGTTGAGATGCCTAAAACATATAATGTCTAAAAGACATTTTCCTTGGTAATACTTTTTTTTTAAAGGCCTTTTAAAATCCAACTTTGCTGAATAAAAATCTGTTTCCTCTTTTCTTTAATTTTGCAGCTACTACTGTGGCATCATTTTCACCAAAAATGGTTCTAAATATTTGCAGATTCATGTCTTTGATGTGTATCAGCAGATACTTTTTTTTTCTTTGTGTGACATTAGTGAAATGATTAAAATTGAAAATGAAAATTCAGTGAAAAATATTTGGGTAGAAAAAAGGTCATATAATCACTGCCCTTAACAGATTTTTGTTGTATTATCATTATTTTATGCATACTTGAAAAAGTTATAATCAGACCATGCCCACAAAGTTTGTATCTTGATTCTATTGCTTAAAGTGATTAAAATCTTTCACATTAAAATAAGACAACATTTTACTGTCTTCATTAAGTATAACTTAAACTCAATGACTAAGCATTCAAATGGGAATATCTTTCCCTTTCTCCTTTGCCTTTCACTTTTCTTCACTTCACAGTTATTTGTAAGGCCTCTTCAGACAACCATTTTGCCTTTTTGCATTTCTTTTTCTTGGGGGTGGTCTTGATCACTGCCTCCTGTGCAATGTCACAAACCTCCATCCATAGTTCTTCAGGCATTCTGTCTATCAGATCTAATCCCTTGAATCTATTTCTCAGTTCCACTGTATAATCATAAGGGATTTGATTTAGATCATACCTGAATGGTCTAGTGGTTTTCCCTACTTTCTTCACTTTAAGTCTGAATTTGGTAATAAGGAATTCATGATCTGAGCCACAGTCAGCTCCCAGTCTTGTTTTTGCTGACAGTACAGAGTTTCTCCATCTTTGACTGCAAAGAATACAATCAGTCTGATTTCAGTATTGACCAACTGGTGATGTCCATGTGTAGAGTCTTCTCTTGTGTCATTGGAAGAGGATGTTTGCTATGATGAGTGCGTTCTGTTGGCAAAACTCTATTAGCTTTTGCCCTGCTTCATTCTGTACTCCAAAGAAATATAGGAAAAAGAAATAGAGGAAAAGAATGGAATGGGAAAGACTAGAGATCTCTTCAAGAAAATAAGAGATACCAAGGGAACTTTTCATGCAAAGATGGGCTCAATAAAGGACAGAAATGGTATGGATCTAACAGAAGGAGAAGATATTAAGAAGAGGTGGCAAGAACACACAGAAGAACTATACAAAAAAGATCTTCATGATCCAGATAATCACGATAGTGTGATCACTCACCTAGAACCAGACATCCTGGAATGTAAAGTCAAGTGGGCCTTAGTGGGCACTAAGTGGGTATCACTACAAACAAAGCTAATGGAGGTGATGGAATTCCAGTTGAGCTATTTCAAATCCTAAAGATGATGCTATGAAAGTGCTGCACTCAATATGCCAGCAAATTTGGAAAACTCAGCAGTGGCCACAGGACTGGAAAGGGTCAGTTTTCATTCCAATCCCAAAGAAAGGCAATGCCAAAGAATGCTCAAACTACTATACAATTACACTCATCTCACACACTAGCAAAGCGATGTTCAAAATTCTCCAAGCCAGGCTTCAACAGCACATGAACTGAGAACTTCCAGATGTTCAACCTGGATTTAGAAAAGAGAACAAATTGCCAACATCCGTTGGATCATCCAAAAGCAAAAGAATTCCAGAAAAACTTGTACTTCTGCTTTACTGATGATGCCAAAGTCTTTGACTATGGAATCAGAACAAACTGTGGAAAATTCTTAAAGACAAGGGAATACCAGACCACCTGACCTGCCTTCTGAGAAATCTGTATGCAGGTCAAGAAGTAAGAGTTTGAACAAGACATGGAAGAACAGACTGGTTCCAAATTGGGAAAGGAGAATGTCAAGGCTGTATATTGCCACCCTGCTTATATTTAACTTATAGGCAGAGTACATCATTAGAAATGCTGGACTGGATGAAGCACAAGATGGAATCAAGATGGCTGGCAGAAATATCAGTAACCTCAGATATGCAGATGACACCACACTTATGGCAGAAAGCAAAGAACTCAAGAGCCTCCTGATGAAAGTGAAAGAGAAGAGTGAAAAAGTTGGCTTAAACTCAACATTCAGAAAATGAAGATCATGGCATCTGGTCCCATCACTTCATGGCAAATAGATGGGCAAATAATGGAAACAGTGGTTATTACTTTGGTCACCTGATGTGAAGAGCTGACTCATTTGAAAAGAGCCTGATGCTAGGAAAGATTGAGGGCAGGATGAGAAGGGGATGACAGAGGATGAGACGGTTGGATGGCATCACCAACTCAATGGACATGGGTTTGCGTGGACTCCGGGAGTTGGTGATGGACAGGGAGGCCTGGCGGGCTGCGGTTCATGGGGTCACAAAGAGTCAGACACGACTGAGCAACTGAACTGAACTGAACTCAATGACTCATCATAATGGGTACACTCACAAAACCATCATCCAAGTCAAGTTACTCAACATTTCATTGATCCTCGAGATTACCTTCTCCTTTTTTTTTCTTTTCTTTTCTTTCTTTCTTTTTTTTTTTTTTTTTTTTAATTAGTTGGAGGCTAATTACTTCACAACATTTCAGTGGGTTTTGTCATACATTGATATGAATCAGCCATAGATTTACACGTATTCCCCATTACCTTCTCCTTTATAGTCAATCTTTTCTGTTTCTGACCTCAAATAACCACCAATAAACTTTCCATAAGTATGTATTTTTGCCTTTTCTAGAACTTAACATGAATGGAATTGTACAGTATGCACATGACTTTGGTGTCTGACCTGTTTCACTCAGCACATGGGTCTTAAGATTTATCCTTATCATTGTTTGTATCAGAAGTTTCATAGTTTTTATTGGTAGGTTGCATTCCATTGTATAACTATTCAACCAGTTATTTATTCATTCACCTACTGATAAACATTTGGGTTGTATCCAGTCTGCAGCTATTATCAATAAAGCTGCTCTGAACCTCCTCATACAAGTTACTTTGTGGACGTATGTTTTCCTTTTTCTTGGGTAAATAACTATTAATAAGAGTGGAGTTGCTGAGTGGTAAGATAAGTGATGGCATCACGGACTCGATGGGCATGAGTTTGAGTAAACTCCAGGAGTTGGTGATGGACGGGGACGCCTGGCGTGCTGCGACTCATGGGGTCGCAAAGAGTCAGACATGACTGAGCGACTGAACTGAACTGAAGATAAGTGAAAGTTTAACTTTTAAGAAACTCTCAGTTTATCTTTTAAATTAATTTTATTGAAGTATAGTTGCTTTACAATGCTGTTAGTTTCTGCTGTGCAACAACTTATATTAGTTATATGTATATACATACCCACTCTTTTTTAGATTTCCTTCCCATTTAGTCACCGCAGAGCACTGCATAGAGTTCCCTGTGCTATGCAGTAGTTATCTATCAGTTTTCTATTTTATACATAGTAGTGTATATATGTCAATGCTGACCCAATTCATCCCACCCCTGCTTCCTGCCTTGGTAACCATCATTTTGTCCTCTATATCTGTGATTCTATTTCTGCTTTGCAAATAAGTTCACTTGTACCATTTTTCTAGATTCCACATGTAAGCAATATTATACAATATTTTTCTCATTTCCAGCTGTTTTTCTAAAATGACAGTGCAATTTTGCATTTCCTTCAGCAACATATGACAGTTTTAATTGCTTCATATTCTATCCAACATTTGATATTGTCAGTCCCTTAATATTAGTCTTTCTGAGGCATGTGTAGTGATATTCCATTGTGATTTTATTTATATTTCTTGATGACCAGTGAAGTTAAGCATATTTTTACATGCTTTATAGACACGTATCTTTTGCATGTGTGACCAAATATTTTATTTTATTTTTTAATTTGGGTTGTTTGTCTCCCTCCTATTGATTTATAAGAACTTTTCATATATCACAAGTTCTTTCTTACATATATGTAGCAGTGAATAGTTTCACTGATCTTTGACAAGCCTTTTCATAATCACTTTAGTGAATTTCAAAGAGCAGAATGTTTCCATTTTGATAAATTCCAATTTATCATTTTTGTCTTTTATAGTTAGTGCACTTTATGTCCTATGAAATCTTTGCTTCAACACTGTAAAGATTTTCCTCCTACGTTTTCTTCTGGAAATCATATAGTTTTCATTTTGAGGTACATATTTTGAATCCATTTTCAATTAATTTTGTATATGATATAAGGGCCAAGGTTCAAAATTGCTTTGCCCATTCTGCTTTCTGCAGTTCCATGTCAATTTCAAATCATTTTACTAACCTACTTTTTAAAAGTTTGTTAGGATTTTGATTAACATTTCATTGAATCTACTGATCAACTTGGAGGATTTACATAATAATAACACTGAAACTTCTGATTCTGAGAATAGTACATCTCTCCATTTAACTCATTTAATTATTGTCAGAAACATTTTGTAGGTCTCAGTATATCAATCTTAAACATACTGTCAATTTTATCCTTAAGCATTTCATGTATAAAGTCCATTTGAATTGGGGTGATGATATTTCACAGAGCTCAACCACTCTACCTATTGTTTACAGAACAGGTTGTTCACGGTGTTTATTCTAATAGTTATTGTGGTGATAAACATTTGTGCATACTTTTTTTGTATTTAGTTTCTCTATATAAATATCCAGAAGAGACATTACTAAGTCAAAGGGCAAGAAAAATTTTCAGGTTTCTGATACATATTGAGTAACTGCTTTCTTTTTCTTGAAAAAGAATTAACAAGTTTTTCCAGATATTCCACTCTTTCCTCCTCTGTAGCCAAAGTGAATAGAGTCACTATTATATAATCTCCAAAAAAGCAGAGATAGAGAGAAAATAATTTTTAAATTCCTTTTAAAGAGAAATAGAACATACCCATTTTTCTCTTACTATATGACTGAATATAAAAAAGACCAAGCCAAGCTGTTGCAGGTGATGCTTTTATATGTTAAAATGTATGGATTCTTTTTAATAAGTAACTCTTCCTGGCCTTCAGTTTCTTTATTTACAAAGTAAGATTGTTAAAAGTATCAGTGGTTTTCAAACTCTGCTCTGAAGAACCTCAGGGTTTTGGAAGGGGAGGTCTTTGATGAGAGTCTGAGCTGGCCTCCTCTGGGCCCCCAGCAACAGAAAAAAGCTTTTTTGTGTCAGTTTTGCATAACATGATTCTTTCTCAAATTTGTTTTAAAATAAGCATCCACTAATAAAAAAAATTTAGAAGACCACTGAACTAAATGGACTCTAAGGTTTTTTTTGGTGAAATATTTTGTTTGAAGCTACTTTATCTTCTGGGAGCTTGTCTACATAAGAAGCCCTAGGGAAGCTGGGATTCCATGCTACCGAATAGATCATAAAACACCCCTAGGGCCACCCTTCCCTTCACAGGGCACAGTGGTTCTGGGAAGATCCCCAAAGAGACTGGAATCAGAATTCAGATTCATATTCAGATTTCTGGGCACCTACTACAACATGCCTGGTGCTCTGACTGCATTCTAATTTACATTATCTTATTGAATTCTCACATGAGATCCATGATATCATCACCATTCTGCAAATGAGGAAGTTAGAGCCTAGCTTACTAAGAATGGAGTTGTGATGCAGACCCAGGTCATCTGGCTTTGCATCACCCCAAGGTGTCCCAGATTTGTGAACACAGCCTGGTCAGAGTCTGGGTACCAGATGTGGATTGCTAAAATAGCCAAGGGATAGGTCCAGGTGAGGAGCTCAGAGAGTCACAGAAAGGACCCAGGACTGGAACATGATTTCAGATCCACTCACCTCCTAGAAAACTGACACCAAAGCAGCCCACTTGAGACCCTGCTTTTTACTAGCTTTGTGGTTTTGAGACCATTTCTTAGCCTCTCTGAGACTCAGTTTCCTCGTACGGGAAAGAGGAGCAGTGAGCCTCATAGAGCATCTGCGAGACCCAAATGAGACGATGAATATAATCATATCTAGCCTGAAGTCTGTACAGAGAATGTGTCACACCCAAAGTGCCACATGAGCAGGCCACAGACACATCATCAGATACAGCAGCTCTGAATCAGACCCTCAACAGAAGAGAAGAGAAAAGAGTCAGGGCCAGGAAAATAAGATTATTATCGTTTCTAAGCAACCACAGAAAAAGAATAATATAAGGGGCATGTCTCATAAGGGTGCTACACTGGCAACTCACAGAAAGACTCCTTGTCAGGTTTTAAAAGTAGGATACAGCTATCAATGACCAGAGAGAGGCTTTTGATAGTTTACAAGTATTCAAAATTCTTCCCAAACACCAACCACCCCCCCCCCCTCCACTCTCCTACTTGGCAAAGTTAGTCAGTGAGGGAGATAAAAAAGATGTTTTCATTTTAATTTTATAAATAATCAAACTGAGGCTATGAGAAAGCTTCGGAAACTACATATCGTCATCGACTTGGGGCTAACTGCCCCCCCACCGGGCTATAATCTCCTCGAGGCCAGGATCTATATATTATTTTTCTTATATACCTTCCCAAAGGGTCTTCAGAAAATAACTATTGAGTGAAATGCATTCGTCTAAGACTTGCTCATTCAGCCATTTTTTCTTGGAAGCAGAACCTCAGATTAAATTTCAAGGTCACAGATGCTGTGGATAGCTTCTTTGGATGGTACATATCCATTTAGGAATAACTTATTTTAAATGTCTTGGTGCATTGTCATGTCCCACTGCTAATCCATTCTTTCTTTTCTTTCTAATCTTTGAATAATGCATGCACTTTTTTTTTTTTTTTTTGAGAAACAGCATAGGAAAAAAAGAACACTGATTGAGGATAAATTTTCATGTGGGAAAAAAAAAAAAACTTTGATGTTAACTCATCGTCCTGATTGGTTTTAAGTTGCAAGGAAAATTAATTGACCTTGGACATAATATGTTTTAAAGCCAGAATGGGTGAAATTTTACTGCCGGCATATTTATCTGAAGTTGAAATGTAACATGCTGTCTCTAGTATTTTCTCTGATTGAAGGCAGGAAGTGTTGTCCCATCTATTAGAAATGTACTTCATCTGGACCCCAAATAAAAATAAGTCAAGTGCAAAAAGACCCATATTTGAACCTTGACGCCCCAGATTTACAAGGTTCCATTATGAATATCACTTAAAACTGCTCTGTGTCTCCAAATAAAATAACCACTTGCCCTCCCTTCTTCCCCAGCTCGTAAAAATTAATATAATGCTGCAGAGGGCTGACTTCCTTAGAAGAAAAGGCTTGCTAGGTAAATGTTGAGACTCCCCTGCATTCTTAGGACCACTGGTTGTCACTATAAAAGTCATAAAAAGAAGACAAGGAAGACATGTTTTGCTTCCGACAATTTGAGGATTGGGTTTTCCAACCACCTTCGAACCTTTTGATGTTCAAATTCCTCACTGGCAAGCATTCCAAAGCCTTGCAGGGCTCCTGAAATCTGAGAAGTCTTCTCACCAGAGACACAGGGAGCTGAGCTGAAGGCTCACAGATGTGGCTGCAGCCTGACTCCCAGAGCAGGGAGAACCAAAGTAAATGATATCCATGATGGTCTCTCTCTGCTCTGCCCCTCCCAAGGTCCCCTTCTCTTCCAGGCCACCTTCTTTGCCTTTGTGGGGACAGGGCTGGGCAACCAAGAGGGATCTCTCCCCTCCGACACAGTCTGTACATCTCCACCGGCCGCAGTCCCACCTCGGGAGCCGCACTGACAGCCTTTCTTTGACTGTGTCGCTCACAGCTGAAGGAGGGTCCAGCCTGGAGATAAATCTCTCACAGCTCGCTTATTCTTCTCCAGGGGGCTGTGAGGAGAATGATCAAGGCAGCGCGACGAGGCTAGTTTGCTTACTGAACCAGAGAGAGAGGCGGGGAGGGAGGCAGGGGGGACAAAGCGCCTACTTAAATACCTAAGTCCCCTCAGCTCCCTCCTCCTGAGTCATGGCCTTGTTCTTAAAATTTCAACGTCTGTATCTACCAACAGTGACTTCAGGGAGATGGCTGGCAAAGCCAAAAATATCCCCTCAGGAGATGACCCGGCCAGCTTCCTGAAAATAAAGCCCTTGTACATATTTCGAAGAGGGTGCCTCTCCACCGTAACCGCCAGTTGTTCATCCGATGGAGAGCAAGCCCTGGGACAAACAAGACTGGAAGATTAGCAGGACATTATTGGGCTACTGACAGGTGCAAAGAGACAAAAATTAATTTGCTAAGATGCGGACGTCCCGCTGCAGGCCCCAGGCTGGCAGCAATGCTCTCTCTCCAAGAACCCGAAGGTATTTCTGGGGTGGCGGGTCATTTTCCACAAGCCAGGAGGCTTTGTTGGGATATGTGTTGTGCCCTGCATTCACTGTGCATTCCAGGAGCCAGCCCGTCTCTACGGCAACTGGTCACTGATCTGGCAGGCCTTTCTCTCTCTTTAATAGATTGTCTGGAAGTAAGGGTGTGAGTTCTCTTCTCTCTGAGCCTTGTGGCTCTATCACGCTGGAAACAACTTTCCGTAGATGTTCATAACCCTAGGCACATGCTTTGTAATTGGTTCCACGGCGACCAGTTTCTTCCTCTTCCATGAATGTTCTTTCCATCCTGGCATCAGAGTGAGCATTTCAAGCTCAGACTTCATAATGTTATTCCCCTGCTTAAAAAAAAATCAATGTCTTGGACCAATGACATGATGGATCTATATATTGGGTTGGCCAAAATGTTAATTTGGGTTTTTCCTTAAGATCTTACAGAAATCCAAATGAACCGTGTGGCCAACCCAATACTTGGGAGGTCCCCAGAGAGGGGGACTTGCTCCACCATCCTGCATCCTGGCATGATGAGGACTTGGAGTCAAAGTCAACCCATGATGGACATAGCAAGCCAGTGAGAAATAAACCTTTTCTGTTGTCAACCACCAAGGCATCAAGTGTTACTTCAGCCAAACTCAAGGTAAACTGGGAGAAACTGTAAGGTTTCTCTATAGCCATCTTGTTTGAGACATAAAATGACATTAGGGAAACTATTAAGAACCGATTGTGTGTTCAGGAAGAAATGTTTTTGAACAGTACACTCCTAAGTTCAAACTTGTTCTAGGCCTTCATAGAACTAGTAATTAGAGTAATTGAGCACGATAAACCTGACTCCGTCATCAGGATTCAAAACACTTAAGTTTGGGAATTCTGCTATAACTGAGAGGAAGAAATGATTTGAAAATCTGAAAAGCAATCCATGATCCCAGGGTGTGATCCAGGCCAAGGAAAGAGATTTATGTTTTAAGCTTCAACTGTGCACCAAACACTATAGGAACTTTAGACAGATGCAGACAGACAGATAAAATAGTAAGATAGATAGATAGATAGATAACGGTCTCAGCCTGAGCCCAAAGGTGGGTTCAGACACGTCCAGATGTGCCTGATGAGCACGGGCAGCAAGCCAGGTGACTTCTTGCAGCAGGATTTAAGGGAGAGAGCTGAGGGAAGAAGGAGCCACCCAGTGGAGACACCATCATTCTGACACTAATGTGGTGACTTTTGGAGTCATTTCCAAGCACAGCCCCCACAGGATTCACCATTCTGAAACAAAGAGGCAGAAGGAAACACCTAACGAACTGCCTTCATAAAAGCCTGTGAAACGTCAAGTCTCACAATCAAGCCTCATGCAGCCCTGCACGGGCACCCTGGCATGGAACGTGACACAGAGCAGGCAGAGGGGCCTTTTTCTCCACGTTGCCCTAGAATGTCTCACAGGCTCCAGGCATTACTCGGCGTTAGGAGTTGTTGGCCTATTGCTAGTGGCACTGAGCAAATGCCCTCCTGGGGCCATGGCAGCAAACACAACACCAGGGAGGAGATACCTGTGGAAACGGCCATAAACCCTTGAAAAGTGATTACATGGAGATGAGATCATGTGCACAGAAAAGGTCCAAAGCTATAGAAGCATCTTTACTACTGCTGATGTAACCCCTCCATTAATATCAGTCAATTAACATTATGTTTCCAACACCTACTCTATTCAAATAGAAGTCTGGCATGCTGCAGCCCATGGGGTCGCCAAGAATCAGACGACTGAGCAACTGAACAACATGCTGAATAATAATTCTCCATCTAAAGGGGCTAGATCTAGCCCTCCGTGGCCTGACAATGCTGGAAGAAACGCCACCAAACATTATCTCATGCAATCATCACAGTAACTCCATAAGGGAGACTTTATCATCTTTTTAAAAGAAGGGCCCAGAGAGGTTAAATAACTTACCAAAGGTAACACAGCTCTAAACTGGTAGAGAAAAACCAGGCAAATCAGATATGATGACACAAACAACTGGTCATGAAGGCAAGGTGGTGTTCTTGCTTATCACTAACAAAACAAAAAGATGAAGAAACAAACAAAAGAAGTTCTAAAGACCTTTTTTCTGTGATTCCTTGGTGGAACCGGTCACCAGCTCTCATGCCCTGGGGGGAAACAACAGCTGTCAGAGGCAGCCCACCTTGCTTTCCCTCTACCTTCCTTTCCAGTAGCTTCTGCGATTTCTCCCCTCACCAACCTGAGCCTCAGGAGTAATCAAATCAGTAACTGATATTCGGAAAGTAGGTATAGGCTTAGCTGAAGTGGATTTTGTATGTTAATTAAGTGTTTTATGGAACCTCTGAGATCTCAGATGACACTCCGTAAATATTCCTCACTGAATCCACAGAATCTGTGAGCAGGTTCTGTATAATAAAGCAATTTCAATGTCCTAACAGATGGGCCATGGAAATTGACTGGGTGGCTATGATTCCAACAGATTATACATATACGATGAGAAATCTGGACAGTAAGTACTTTGATTGTTGCCTGTATCCTGATCATTTTCTATAATAGAAGGGAAAGAACTCAACTGTTTTCAGTTTGTATTACAGACAAGAGAAGGGGTTCTGAGATGTCTGTAGTTCTTTTGTCTTGGCATTAATAAAGAAGAAGAAAAAAGTACCTCCCAGTTCTGCTTTGTGGTTCTTGCATGAACAATTCAACCTGCTAAATGTCATTTGTAAAGCAAAGATAGAAATGATAAACTTCCCCTTCTCCCCTTGAGTTCAGAGCCCTCTTTTCCCCTACAACTTCTCTGTAGAGAGTCTGATCAAAGTTTTGTTGTATCTTCAGCTCTTTCAGATCAGGACTGCAAATTCTTGGAGTGAGTTCATGTAATAGGCTGGTGAAGAAACAATTGCAGTTTCAGACTGTGAATTTTAAATCATTATAACTAGACTAAAACACATCTTTATTAATCAAAATAGGAACCATTACAATAAACACATTTTTGCCAACAAGAAATAAGTTTGTTTATCCCTATAGCATAAAAATCCATGCACTGGGATTTGACAAATTATTGGAAAGCATTTTCTGCCTCCTGCTTATCGCGGAAGCATTTTCCCTGCAAAAAGTTGTCAAGATGCTTGAAGAAGTGGTAGTCAGTTAGCAACAGGTCATATGAATATGGCAGATGAGGCAAAACTTCATAATCCAATCTATTTAACTTTTGAAACGCTGGTTGTGGGACACATGGTTGGGTGTTGTCATGGAGAAAAATTGGGCCCTTTCTGTTGACCAATGCCAGCAGCAGGCATTGCAGTTTTCAGTGCATCTCATTGATTTGCTGAGCATACTTCTCGAATAGAATGGTTTTGCTGGGATTCAGAAAGCTGTAGTAGATCAGACAGGCAGCAGACCACCAAACAGTGACCAGGACCCTTTTTTTTGGTGCGAGTTTGGCTTTGGGAAATGCTTTGGAGCTTCTCTGCAGTCTAACCACTGAACTGGTCATCGTTGGTTGTGGTATAAAATTCACTTTTTGTTGCACGTCACAATCCAATTGAGAAATGGTTTGTTGTTGGTGCGTAGTGTAAGAGAAGACAACATTACAAAACGATGATTTTCTTGATTTGTGGTCAGTTCTTGAGGCACCTACTTATCGAGCTTTTCCACCTTTCCAATACATTCAAATGCCGAACAACTACAGAACGGTCAGCGTTGAGTTCTTCAGCAACTTCTCGTGTATTTGTAAGAGGATCAGCTACAATGATCCTCTCAATTGGTTATTATCAACTTCCGATGGCCAGCCACTGTGCTCCTCATCTTCAAGGTTCTTTTATCCTTTGCAAAACTTCTTGAACCACCACTGCACTGCACATTCATTAGCAGTTCCTAGGCCAAATGTGTTGTTGATCGCTCAAATTTGGTTTTTGTCTAACATCACTTCCCTAGTCTAAAACAAATATAAAACACACAGCAAGTAGCCATTAGCAAAAATCATAAAGTGAGAAATGCACATTAAAATGATGTATAACATAACCAATTTATTTAAGAATGTATTCCAATATCAAACAGCAAATTTCAACAATGCAAAACTGTGATTCCTTTTGCACCAAGCAACACATAAATCCTCAGCAAGTGTATGTGCACACACAAACAATGCAGGAATTCACAAAGCTTGTGTTGTTAAACACTTTGTTTCAAACAAATACCCATTAAGCAAAATATTTTTCAAACATTCACATAAAGATCTTTCTAATTTGAACAGAAAAAAATTCCAGGCCTTTAATCTGTTGGTTTTGCCTACCTTGGACAACAACATTAAAGAATAAAATTTCAAAGTTGCCTCAGCCAGCCACAAAAAAGATTAATATTGCATGATTCCACTTATATGAAACATTAAAGGGGTCAAAATCATGGGGACAGAAGGTAGAATTGTAGTTGCCAGGGGCTGGGGGGTGGGGAGGGGTATGGGAAACTATTGAACTACTGTTTAATGGAAGGAAGTTTCAGTTTTACAAGATGAAGATTTATGGAGATAGATGGTGGTGATGATCGCACATTATGAATATATTCATTACAACTGAACTGTACACTTGAAAACAGTTAAGATGGTACATTTTATGTTACATGTATTTTATCATAATTTAAAAAATTTAAACCATAGGCGAAAATTAAAAACAGAACAAAAAAATTTATAATTTCCTTTTTGCTTCTTTACCTTCATCAAGAGTCATCATCTTCTGCTTACACTGGCTGGTCTATGCTCAAATGATGAAAGGAATCTGGTGCAGCCCACAATTAGATAAAGGCAAAATTACCTATAGAAATGACCAAACCCTTATAATTAGCTAATTGCAGGTGCAATTGGCCACTTGCACCATCAGATGAAGGGCAAGTGGTTAATTGAGCCCACAAGTGACCTACTCAATCAGAACTAACAAATGGCTCATCAGATGAGGTCCTGGCCAAAATGTGTCTGCAAACAATAGCATGTGCAAAAATTGCACAAATCAGAGTGGCAGTCGGGCTGTTATCTAAAAACGAAACCCACAAAACACAAGCTAATTAGGGAAATGATCAAAATAAGGGAAACTCAATAATGAGCCATGATCATGGGGGAAGGGAGGGAGATGAGTGATAAAGTGATCTTGGGAACCAAAGGCCATAGGTACTGGAAAGAGCATCTGCTTGGAGCCATCCCTCTTTGTTCTTATTTAAAACTTTCAGAAATGCTCGTCATTTTCTCCCATTGCACATTCTTATTTACAGAGGGTATTGAGAGACCTCAGCACAAAGCATTGCACCAATAGGATGCCTGGGAAATGTGACTGAATGAATGAACATCTTTGCACATAGGAGGACTGATCCATGAATACAGCCACTTCAGTAATTTGATGGTACTGAGAAGTTTCTGCTGGGTTTCCCCCAATACTGAATATTTTGTTTCACTGTGTTGTTACCATATGCAAGTTAACTAGTAGGAGGAAATACTAATGATTATGAGGCTGTTGACAGAAGCAATAAAAATAGGTTTATTCATCAGGTCAGGCCAGGTCTATGCTGAGGTAGAAACCCCAAGATCTCAGGGGCCCTAAACAGCAAAAGTTCATTTCTTACTTGCACAAAATTCATTTTAGTTTGTTTCTCCTTCTCACCTATAAAGATTCTTTCACTCTATAATTCCACCATTTCAACAAAGGCCTCCACCTTTACCATTCAAGAAAACAAGACCAGAGAACTACGCAATGAAATAGGACTTTTCACTGCCTCAGCCTGGATATGTCATATATTGTTTCTGCTCACATTTTATTGGCCAAAATTACTTATGTGATCCTGAGGAGAACAGGCTCCCATCCATTCAGAGAAGAGAAGAGCTGAAATAGGGTTGGGTGAATCTGCGGCATTTTAGGCAAATAAAAAATAATCTACCCATTTGCAAACTTAGAATAGCTCTTGATATAATGCTATTTTAAAGATGTAATCATAAGGAAATGTACAAATGATTCAGAAATGAATAAAAAGAGAAATTTTCATGATAAAACATATAAGCCAAACTGGTGTTCATAAGGAAATGCAAAGACATAAAACTCCTTATAAGAGGAAAGGTAGACTGAAAATAAATAACCCAGACTTTCACTCAAGAATCTTAAAGATAAGAAATAACAAGTGTGGGCGAGGATGTGGGAAAAATCAAACCACTGTGCACCACTGGTGGAAATACAAACTGGTGCAGCCACTATGTAAAGTAGTATGGGGGTTCCTCAGGAAATTAAAAATATAACTACCATATGATCCAGTGATTTCATTTCTGTATATTTACTTGATGAAAACAGAAAAGACTAATTTGAAAAGATATGTGCATCTCTGTATTCACTGCAGCATTATTTACAATAGCCAAGATAGACACAACCTAAGTGTCTACTGATGAATGAGCGAATGAAGAAGAGATGTAGTGTACATGTATATATATATATATATATATATATGTAGATATGTGTATATATACACACACACACAATGGGATACTATGCCGTCATAAAAGTGAAATCTTGCCATTTACAACAATATAGATGGACCTTGAGGGCATATTAAGCAAAATAAATCAGACAGGAAGACAAATATTGTATGATCTCACTTATATGTCAAATCTAAAACCAACAAACAGAACCAAGCTCATAGATACAGAGAACCAGCTGGGTGTTGCCAGAGTTAGGGGTAGGCATGGGTAAAAATGGGTGAAGGTGGTCAAAAGGTACAAACTTCTAGTTAAAAATAAACAAGTCACAAGGACATAATGTACAGTATGGTGACTATGGCTAATAACTCCACATTTCATATATGAAAGATGCTAGGGGAAGAAATCTTTAACACCCTCATCAAAAGAAAAAAATTATGACTATCTATAGAGACCAAGAACTTCCCATGTGGCTCAGTGGTAGAGAATCCCCCTGCCAATGCAGGAGATGCAAGTTTGATCCCTGGTCTGGGAAAATTCCCTGGAGAAGGAAATGGCAAACCACTCGAGTATTCTTGCCAGAAAAACCCCAAGGACAGAGAAGCCTGGCTACAGTACATGGGGTCACAAAGAGTTGGACATGGCTTAGCGAAGGAACAACAATGGGGACCAATGTTAACTACTAGCTAGACTACTGTGATTATTTCATAATATACACACATATTGGATCATTATGTTGTACACTTGAAACTAATATGTCAATTATATTAATACTTCAATTAAAAAGAATCTTAAAGAGCAACAAAAGAAATGTGCAGAGGAACTACTAATGATTTTTCTAAAATGATGAAATAAAAATATTTTATGGTAAATCATATTAATAGGAATTTTAAATGTGTTCTTTGTAAAGATTGATAAAACAGATTAGGGCCAGTAGGATTGGAAGGAATAAAGAATGAATTCCTATGAACAGTATTATTAACAATATAGGAGACATAAATATAGATGCTGACTAGCAGCAAACAGCTTAAAAGAACATACATAATTTCGACCAAAAAATTGAAAAATATAGAAAACTGATGAAAATCAAGGAAATCATTATTAAACCTAGGAAAATTATTTATCCTTACTTAATTTCTTTTTCTTTTCCTTATCTTCCTTCCTTGAAAATGAAACACTCTCTCCAGAGTTTGGTCTGTGCTCTGGGTTATCAGTATAACGGATTCAAATCCTGACTCCACCCTACCAGACATGCCAAATTATTTCACCTCTTGATGATTCAGCCTCTTAATTTACAGCTACTCACTAGATTATTGTGAGGGTCTGGCAGGCAGTAAGCTATCAGTAAACACTGATATTATTCTTTTAATGGGACCTCAAGCAGGTGCTTTTTAAGTGGGTGGAGAAAAAAAATTTAGATAGATTATATTTATAGAGCACTTATATCAGTTATTCCAGAGCACAGAAAATATTCTACTACCTCATCTTAATTTAAGGATGTAACATGCCCACATGAGCACAGATTACAGACACGCAGATCAATGGATCACACACTCAGCTGCTTTCAAGAGTCAGGCAGTGAGAAAAGTGGGCTTGGTTTAAGAAGGACCATATGCGGGTATTTTTTTGGTCCATTTTGATTATTTCCACTTTTAGCAGAAACACAGAACTAAAAAGCAGTTCTCTCCTATAAGAAAGGCAAATGGGCACTCCTGGTTAAATCGTCATGTGGCAGCTGAAGTCACGAGATAGGGATCAAAACGGACGATGAAAACTAGTGGGCAAGAACCCCCATTAAATGGGGCACTGCCTCTGAGCTACAGCCAAATGCTAATGTATAGAATTAAACTCCCAGTGTAACCTCATCATCTCAAGTTTTTAAAGAAAAATTCTCTTTTATACATATATTCAGTATGAGTGACATACATATAGTCGCTCAGTCGTGTCCGACTCTTTGCGACCCCACTGACTGCAGCACGCCAGGCCTCCCTGTCCATCACCAACTTCCAGAGTTTACTTAAACTCATGTCCATTGAGCGGGTGATGCCATCCAACCATCTCATCCTCTGTCGTCCCCTTCTCCTCCTGCCTTCAACCTTTCCCAGCATCAGGGTCTTTTCAAATGAGTCAGCTCTTCGCATCAGGTGACCAAAGTATTGGAGTTTCAGATTCAGCATCAGTCCTTCCAGTGAACACCCAGGACTGATCTCCTTTAGGATGGACTGGTTGGATCTCCTTGCAGTCCAAGGGACTCTCAAGAATCTTCTCCAACACCACAGTTCAAAAGCATCAATTCTTCGGCACTCAGCTTTCTTTTTTTTTTTTTTAATCTATTTTATTTTTTTATTTTATTTTATTATTATTATTTTTTTTATTAGTTGGAGGCCAATCACTTCACAACATTTCAGTGGGTTTTGTCATACATTGATATGAATCAGCCATGGATTTACATGTATTCCCCATCCCGATCCCCCCTCCCACCTCCCTCTCCACCCGATTCCCCCGGGTCCTCCCAGTGCACCAGGCTGGAGCACTTGTCTCATGCATCTTACCTGGGCTGGTGATCTGTTTCACCATAGATAGTATACATGCTGTTCTTTTGAAATATCCCACCCTCGTATTCTCCCACAGAGTTCAAAAGTCTGTTCTGTACTTCTGTGTCTCTTTTTCTGTTTTGCATATAGGGTTGTCGTTACCATCTTTCTAAATTCCATATATATGCGTTAGTATGCTGTAATGTTCTTTATCTTTCTGGCTTACTTCACTCTGTATAAGGGGCTCCAGCTTCATCCATCTCATTAGGACTGGTTCAAACGAATTCTTTTTAATGGCTGAGTAATATTCCATGGTGTATATGTACCACAGCTTCCTTATCCATTCATCTGCTGATGGGCATCTAGGTTGCTTCCATGTCCTGGCTATTATAAACAGTGCTGCGATGAACATTGGGGTGCATGTGTCTCTTTCAGATCTGGTTTCCTCAGTGTGTATGCCCAGAACTGGGATTGCTGGGTCATATGGCAGTTCTATTTCCAGTTTTTTAAGAAATCTCCACACTGTTTTCCATAGTGGCTGTACTAGTTTGCATTCCCACCAACAGTGTAAGAGGGTTCCCTTTTCTCCACACCCTCTCCAGCATTTATTGCTTGTAGACTTTTGGATAGCAGCCATCCTGACTGGCATGTAATGATACCTCATTGTGGTTTTGATTTGCATTTCTCTAATAATGAGTGATGTTGAGCATCTTTTCATGTGTTTGTTAGCCATCTGTATGTCTTCTTTGGAGAAATGTCTGTTTAGTTCTTTGGCCCATTTTTTGATTGGGTCATTTATTTTTCTGGAATTGAGCTGCAGGAGTTGCTTGTATATTTTTGAGATTAATCCTTTGTCTGTTTCTTCATTTGCTATTATTTTCTCCCAATCTGAGGGCTGTCTTTTCACCTTACTTATAGTTTCCTTTGTAGTGCAAAAGCTTTTAAGTTTCATTAGGTCCCATTTGTTTAGTTTTGCTTTTATTTCCAATATTTTGGGAGGTGGGTCATAGAGGATCTTGCTGTGATTTATGTCAGAGAGTGTTTTGCCTATGTTCTCCTCTAGGAGTTTTATAGTTTCTGGTCTTACATTTAGATCTTTAATCCATTTTGAGTTTATTTTTGTGTATGGTGTTAGAAAGTGTTCTAGTTTCATTCTTTTACAAGTGGTTGAACCTATGGACACCTTATCTTTGACAAAGGAGGCAAGGATATACAATGGAAAAAAGACAACCTCTTTAACAAGTGGTGCTGGGAAAACTGGTCAACCACTTGTAAAAGAATGAAACTAGGGCACTCAGCTTTCTTTATAGTCCAACTCTCACATCCATACATGACCACTGGAAAAACCATAGCCTTGACTAGATGGATCTTTGGTGGCAAAGTAATGTCTCTGCTTTTTAATATGCTATCTAGGTTGGTCATAACTTTCCTGCCAAGGAGTAAGCGTCTTTTAATCTCATGACTGCAGTCATCATCTGCGGTGATTTTGGAGCCCCAAAACATAAAGTCAGCCACTGTTTCCACTGTTTCCCCATCTATTTGCCATGAAGTGATGGGGCCAGACACCATGATCTTAGTTTTCTGAATGTTGAGCTTTAAGCCAACTTTTTCACTCTCCTCTTTCACTTTCATCAAGAGGCTCTTATTTCTTCTTCACTTTCTGCCATAAGGGTGGTGTCATCTGCATATCTGAAGTTATTGATATTTCTCCTGGAAATCTTGATCCCAGCTTGTGCTCATTCAGCCCAGCGTTTCTCATGATGTACTCTGCATATCAGTTAAATAAGCAGGGTGACAGTATACAGCCTTGACGTACTCCTTTTCCTATTTGGAACCAGTCTGTTGTTCCATGGCCAGTTCTAACTGTTGCCTCCTGACCTGCATACAGATTTCTCAAGAGGCAGGTCAGGTGGTCTGATATGCCCATCTCTTTCAGAATTTTCCACAGTATTCCTATCCACACAGTCAAAGGCTTTGGCATAGTCAATAATGCAGAAGTAGATGTTTTTCTGGAATTCTCTTGCTTTTTTAATGATCCAGAGGATGTTGGCAATTTGATCTCTGGTTCCTCTGCCTTTACTAAAACCAGCTTGAACATCTGGAAGTTCACGGTTCAGATACTGCAGATCTATCTATATATTTACCAAAAATTACAGTGTTGGATTCCTACTTTACATATTTCACAAAGTTATACTTCAGGTGGTTTAAGGAGATAAACTAAACTTAAAATAGTATTTTTATGATCATGGAGTAAGACAACTTTTCTAAGCACAAATAAAGAAAAAATGAACATGTTAAACTACATAAAATTTTATACATTTATATTACAAAATTATTATCCCAAGTGAAGTTAGTGGTACAGAATTTTCCTGCCAATGCAGAAGACACAAGAGACGCTGGTTCAATCTCTGAGTCAAGAAGATCCCCTGGAGAAGGAGATGGCAACCCACTCCAGTATACTTGCCTGGAAAATCCCATGGAGAGAGGAACCCTGGTGGGCTACAGTACATAGGGTTCCAAAGAGATGGACACGACTGAGCAGCATATTACAAAACAGTTGTAAAAGGCAAGCAATAGTCTTAGAAAAATATCTAACCATAAATTAAGATCTAAAACAATGCTGCCTAGAAGAATTTTCTGTGGTGAGGGATACGTTAACAATTTGGTATGTATTTCTCCGGATACTCCTCTCTACATTTATATGCATATTCAGGTAGATACACATAAATATGCAATAATATACTACTATAAGTAATACTGCTTACCATGTACCATGCACTGTTCTAAAGGCTTTTCATTTATTAACTTAATCCTTGTAACAACTCTATGAAATAAATATTATTGTTATCCCCATTTTGCAGATGAGGAAACTGATGAACTGATGCGGTTAGTAACTTTTCCAAGGACAGAGAGCTAGCAAGTATTGGAGACCCTAATCAATCTTACGCAATCTGGCTTCAAATTTCCTCATATTTAATTTTTATTTTCCTGATTGTTTTTAAGGTTGTTTTTTGTTAAGTGGGATATTCTTGCACATGTAATTCTACAAATGATATTTTTCACTGAGAGTCTAACTGGCATATGTCCTTCACAGGACATACATCTCTAATTCATTCTTTTTACTGAATGCATGATATTTAATAGTGTGGATGAGATGTACCATAATCAACTTAACCACTCTGACACTGTATCAGGGTTTCCAAAGGGGACTGCCCAGAGAGCACCATTCATAGAGACTACGAGGCGAACTTCCGCATCCACTGGACTTGTGCAGTGCGTTGCCCAGCTGGTTCCTCATTTAAGTAGTTTCCACATTTTCCAGCAATACAGATGATGTTGCAGTGGAATTTCTTATCCATGTCTGTGCCATTATTTCCATAAGCCAGATACCCAGAATTGGAATTGCAGAGAAAAGGATATGGGTGGTTTAAACGGTCATAGACAGTGCCAGAGTGACTCCAAAAAGACTCTAACATTATTCCCCTACCATAAGTACATGAGAACTTATTTTCTTCCAACCACACTAAAACATATATTGCCAATATTTATGTTTCTTGTTCCCTGGAGAAGGAAATGGCAACCGACTCCAGTATTCTTGCCTGGCAAATCCCATGGACAGAGAAACCCGGTGGGCTATAGTCCATGGGGTCGTGATGAGTCGGACATGACTGAGCATGTGTGGCCATGTTTCTTGTCCATCTGAAGAATGAAAACTGACACCTAACTTTTGGTTATTTCAACATCTTTTCATATGTTTACTGACCTGTGAATGTCAGTAAACATTTACTGACAAATGTCAGTAAAAAGAATATGTTTAGAATTTCTTCTTCTATTGTTTTATGTTATTAATTTATAGATGCATATACAACTAAAGTGGAAATGGAGAAAGCAATATGAGTACAGAAAAATAGCCATAAATATAGAAAGATATTACTGAAAGGAAACTTGGAGATGATCTGATCCCATAGTTTCCAAATTCTATTTTGTGAAGTCTAGGAACTCTATACAGATGCACAGATCTATGTGTTCTAAGTTATAAGAAATATTTACTAATGTATTTTAAGGGTCATAAGTAAAAATGCACAGACTCAAATTTCAACATATTGTGGGCCACTGGAATTTTAAGTTTTTCACCATTTTAACTTGCTCTGAGGCAGACCTTAACACTTTTCTGGTGTGTGTATGTGTGTGTTAGAGAGAAGGAGAACAAACTTATGGTAAGTGCATCATTGGGTAGGAAGGTTATAGTTCTATATGGAAACTTTTTTCTTTTAACAATTCAGGAGATGTCAACACTCGTAACTTTGAAGAAAAGCAAACATGCTACCTTAACTCATGAGCAAAATAGCCATGGAAGGCAGGTGTCGGCTATGCCTGTTTGGCACATGCTCCCATATTCAATGAATAAAGTCAGCAGTGCAATAAGAAGGAAATGTCAATATATTCAGTCAAAATAATATGTTATATCCATAACTTTAGAGCTAATTTTAAATCTTAGAGGTTTCTGGTTTGACTTTCTATTGATAAAGTTTTTGCAAATGTTGAGTTATTATTTCATTTTTGTATTTATAAACATTCTCTTTTTTTCAGGAGATATTAAAAATACCCTTCAATCAAGAAAGAGTTATCCGGGAAGAGAGAGAGAGAATTAAAAGGGTAAGGCAGATATGGTATATTAGCATCTACTTATGTATCAGCTAATATCAACCCACTTAGAAAAATGTGAGGAATAAAGGCTAACAGCTGATAACTCTCACACAAATGCACTTGAAATTCATACAAAATCAAGAAACTACAATGATGGAAGGAAAACTAGAGGAATCCATGTTCATGATCATAAAATCATCCGTACCGGCAGCAGGTTTAATGCCACAATGGGGACGACAGAGGATGAGATGGTTGGATGGCATCACCGACTCAATGGACACAAGTTGAGCAAACTTCGGGAGATAGTGAAGGACAGGGAAGCCTGGCCTACTGCACTCCATGGGGTCACAAAGAGTCAGACACAACTGAGCAATGGAACATCAGCAACAACTTCAAAATACTATTATGGTCTCTGATAGGTCAGTCATATCTAAAGAGAATATAATGCGCAATAAAATGTCTTCTTACTAGCTTTTTATTCCCCCAATATTAACTGAACAGTTTTGAATGCTATCAGATTTGATGCAAATTGCCTGTTAGTGAACAAGCACTTTCTCCCATGGCAGAGAATCAGATTCTACAGAGGGAAAGTTTTAAAAACCCAGTACATGTTGAAATAATCTTATTCAAAGGTAAGAGAATGAGACTATTATAAATACATACATGTACCTGCTTCTATTTTCTGATATATCTACAGAGGAGTGAAAATTTTAACATTCAAAATATATGATGGATTAGTGGAGGCTGTCAGTTTTATGAACTCAGTCACAAACTTTACTAGTAATACTGTGGATTTCAACATATTTATTTTTCTATATTGGTTTCACAGATTAAAAACAAAAAAAGATATTTTAACCTTAAACTGTCCAATGTGTAGAAACAGCTGTACAGATGACGTGAAATGAATATCTGAGAAGAACATAGAAGTAATGATTCTCTTAAAACTCAGCACACTGTGTCGAAGCAGTCTAAGACTCTAACAGAACTGTAGAGTCAAACATTAGGTATAAACTTCTTACAACCATGCAAGTAAATTCTGTTGGATCAAACCATATAAATAATCAATCAAATTAATATACCAGCCATAAAACTGCAACTTTTTGAGTTATGGGTAATTATATCAGTAGTTTATGTTCCACAATTGTTTATTCTTTACAGGAAACTTAAATGATGAACTGAAGGCAAGATGCTAGTACAAATATTTCAAAGATTTTAAAGAGAGAAAAAAACTTGTGCTTGACAGTAAAGGAATTCCATGTATTAAGTAGCTAACAAAAATACAACAGCTTTTCAGAATTCTGGTATTTGCATGCTTATAATTGCAAATGAAGTATCAGCTAGGGAACTGAAACTTCAAATTTCTAATGAATGGAAAACAAGGTAGATTTTTATAGCCTTGAAATATGACAGAGGTGTGCTAAGATATGTGAGATTTTTTAAAATGAAATCACTGAGAAATTTTATATTGTTATCAGATATACTTGAAAAGTATTTTCTGCCAAAGATATTTCAACCAGCTAGGTAGGAGCAAGGTTACTAACACTTCCCAAGTGAAACATTTACCAAGAAACCTAAGTGAGTTTCCCTAGTGGCTGAGATGGTGAAGAATCTGCCCGCAATGTGGGAGACCCAGGTTTGCACCCTGGGTCAGGAAGATCCCCTGGCTACAGTTCATGAAGATGCAGAGAGTGGACACTTTCATGAAGTGAGCTTTTATTAGATAATGTTAGTGACTCAGTCTTTAAATAAAAATATCCTATTGCTTGTCTTTCAGTCTTCTCTAATGGTTAATGGAAGAATAAGCTTACCCATTGAAAATGTGTTATCATTTGTAAAAAAAAAAAAAAACTTCTCTTTGTGAATCTGCATTTTTGTCTCATAAAATCAAAACAAATCACTGGAATAATTGGATTCTGACACCAGTTATTACCCATAACTCCAAATTTTAAAATTATGTTTAGTGACATGTAATTCTGAAATATTTCATTTGCCTTTATGATAAATAATAAGCATGTATTGAATAAATATATGTATATATGTAAATATATAAGTGAATGCACACTGAAACTAAGAAAAATTACACTAAACATTGCTTTTTCTCTTACTATATATTTGGGTTCTTCATATCATTTTGTTGAAAATAAATACTGCTAGAAATGAAACAAAGCTGACTGATTCAACTCTATTTTACAGGAAAGAGATTGCAAACAAGGATGCAATGAGCACCATACTTCAGAGCATAGTCTCTAGGTTCTGACAGATTTGGAGTTAAATCTTGACTCTATCACTTATTTTCTGTGTGACACTGGTTATATTTATTAACTTCTCACCAAGAAGTTTCATCATTTGTTTGATGAAGGTAATAATAGTATCTATCCCACTGTTATTAAGGTTAAATTTGATGTAGTGAATTCTCTTTAAAAAGTAAAAAATAATTGAAAACAAAATGAAACATGTTCTGCATGGGAAAGTGATTCAGTATCACTCAGCAGTCAATAGTTAAGTCTGGGTAACAAGTTAGTGGTCCTAGTTCCAGAGTTCTCTTCATCATACTAATCTGTAGTGAACCCAATGGAAGAGTTTCTTGGGATGAAGATGCATATGGCTTCTTCCTCTGCAAGGGGGGGTGGGGGGGGAGGTGTGAGAAAGACACAGGAGTCTAGAAATTCTGAGCTGGAATGTGGACAGTGGCTGGAATTTTAAGTGTTGGTTAGTTTATCTGCTGAAAATTGGGGGTTTTGAGTGGCATGGGAAAAGGTGGAAAAAGTCTTTGTAGGCAGAGTCAATTAAGTATGAGATTAATCAAATTTATTGAGCTGTAGTTTCGACTAAGTTTGCAGACTTTGGAAGAAGATGAAGCTTTGAATTCCAATAGAACTGCTGCAGATTAAAGCTTTACTACATAGTAAATGTGTGGTTTTGGCAAGTCTTTATTTTTTCTTTTTTTTTTATTATTATTATTATTTTTTTTTTTCCAGTGGGTTTTGTCATACACTGATATGAATCAGCCATGGATTTACATGTATTCCCAATCCCGATCCCCCCTCCCATCTCCCTCTCCACCCGATTCCTCTGGGTCTACCTCCATATCTTTCTACTGAGGTTGCTGTGGTAATTACATTAGATAACACTAGATGAAGTTCCAGGCCTACTGCTGAGGCCCCCAGGCCAGAAGACAAACACGTGACCCAAATCCTCCTAGACTATAGGCTCCTTGAGCAGGAACAGTCTCAACTTCTGTTGAGTGTTGAACAAACCCTGAACTCTCGTTTCCTATACTCTTTGATCTGAACATTTGACCTTTGTTCTGTTGGTGGTGGCCCAATTTATTAAGACTTCTTCCTTCACCTTTCAGGGTATAATACTATCCTCAGCCTCTGGTCCCCAGAAATAAAATGGGAATTATAACCACTAGGTACAGGTATTATGCAACTTAGTAATAATTCCTCTAAAAGTTGTGGTGTAGTCCCAGCACACAGACACAAATTCAAGTTCTAGTATTTATTTTCTTTCAAGTGTCCCTGTGAAATCGGATGATAATACAGTTTTCCTAAAGTCTAAATGAAATCATTGAGATGTGAAAAGACTTTTCAAATTGTCTAAAGTGCTAAGCGAATGTTGATTAACATCTTATTTATGTATCTTCGATTAAAGACAAAACAGAAACATTAAGTGCTAGAACTTGAAGTTTTCCCCACTAAGTTCTCAAACTAAAGGATATTCTTTCTATTAATGTTCCGGGTTAAACGTGTGCTTCCACCTGCATTCTTGAAATCATTCCCTCCACCCTTTCCAGGAAATTTGTTCTATCAGTCAATGAATTGAGACCTCTACAATATCAAACTGCAGCTAGTAGCTTGCACACACAACAAAAAAGAGCTTGAAAAAAAAACTGGCTAATGGACTTCACTTTCCAAGGATGCTATAGAGGAAATGCCTGTGTTGGGTGGAAGACAGGAATAAAACGATAGGAATGCTGAACTGGAAAGGATTTATATTCCAGCTCTTACCACAGTAAGTGGATATTTATCTGCTTTCTGCTCAAGCATTTCTAGCCATTTAATTTTTCAGGGCACCTTCATTTTTAGGAAGCTGTTTATATTGCATTAAACTCTACCTCCCTTTGGCCCACATTCTCTTCTCTGGAGCCATCAAAACCTGCCTCTTCCATCTTCAACGTGAGGCTGTCAAATATTTAGAAATAGAGATCAAGCTTTTCATCATTTGAACATGTTATTTGTCATCACACAAGGGAGCTTGAGGGAAGGTTGGTCAGTGGGTTTGAGGAGCATCTCAGACAGGGTTTGGCAAACCCTCTTTAACCACAGTCTGTATCTTGACTGGCCACATCAGGTCCAAAGAAGCCACAGGATGTCACCAAACCACCCAAATCTGCCACTTCTCTTGAAATTCTCTTGATCTTAGTCATACTTATGAATTCCTCTCATTTTCTATAAAGTAGCACTTTGGTAAAAGACATGCTTTATGTGGGAAAAAAGGCTTTTACATATTGAATAGCTACAGGGATTATGATTCCATCCCATTTTTCCCCTCTCAAGCTCAAGTGTCTTTTTGTCAATCTTTTGATATTCATCTTCAATTCCTCCTCCTTCCTTCTCATTGTCTAATTTCTTCCTTCCTTTCTTATAAGCCATTTAAAGGGTTCCCAGACCATTTTACCTTTTCCTCAAATAGGGTGACAAAATGGCATGGAAGACACACAGTCAGCATGGCCTCAGGTAGGAAGAAAATTATAACAGGACAGAGGACCCACCCCCCACCCCCGACCTCCTCAGTTTCCACAATCCCTCAACTTCTGATGATGGGAAAACTAAGGTTAGATTCTGTAGTGAACCACAATTCTCTTTTCTAATTCCAGGTACCTCTAACTAATTCCCACTTATAAGTAGACTGTGGTTTCCTATTACAGTTAAGACAGTGTGTCTATTCTCTTATTTTTTCAGCCACTGTTAGTTGCTTAGTCACTCATTCAATGAATAAAATATCAGTCATTTTCATAAGTCTCTGCAGACCTGTTTCCAGATGTTCAGCAAGACATCTGCCTAGTCTCCAAGGATTTCTCATCAGTATTTGCAAACTGGTAGTAATAGCACACATGTGAATGAGCTCTCATTAAATATTTTATATATGTTATGAACATCCTTACAACATTTCCATGATATGTGCAGAAGAGAGATATTCTTAATAATTATCATTCTAAAGATGAAAGGAGTCAGGGTTTAGAAGACTGTTGGCCTGCATAGATTGTATGTGGTGGGGCTAAGATTCCAATGTCAGTCTTCTTACCCACAGCCTCATTTTATTTACCTTACATGCTGTTACTAGTACTACTCATTCCCCTAAAGAAACAGATTAAAAAGCTTCATGGAAATTATTATTAAGTAGAAAGAGTTTTCTCCTAAATTCTTTGCCCCATCTTAAGAAAAGTAACATCATGAAATGTCCTTGAAATACTTTAGTCTGAAGTTCTGTCTCATCTTCTAAAACCAATGTACTGTATACTTCCTCTTTGACTTTCACACATGTCCATTCATTCACTGTGCCTTGAGTGTCTTTCTTGTACCAAAGTGCCAAGCACTTAGAATTCAAAGTTGAGTAGGAGATGGTCCTTGTTTTTCAAAAGTTTACTGTGTAGTACAGAGTATAGGGGCATCTTTTAAATGGCACAAAAATACTGATGTTTTTAATAACAATGACTAGCATTTATTGAGTCCTTACTATGTGCCAGACAATTATAGGCACTTTCCACATATGGTTAAAAAACACACAATGTAGTATGATTTCTATTTTCTTATGAATACATATTACTTGCCCAGCTAGTATGCAAAGGCTTGAGAACAAGAGCCTTTCTCCTCAGTGTTTTGCTTACATCATATATGTCCTCAGTTAGTTAAACCAAAAATGAACCAGTTTATAGTAGCAACCTGGGAATCATAAATAAACTAAACAGAAATATAATAAAAATTTTGCTACTAGTTTTAATGACAACTGTTGCCCAGGGGCACACACATTATTAGAAATCATTTTGACTCTGTTGAAAAGGGGACCCACGAAAGGACAAGGTTAAACAGCATATGAACAGGATGATGGCTTAGATACATAAAAAAAAAGGTCAGTAATGGTTAGGATATGAAACAGAATGTTTCACGTATCAAAAATATATCTGGAGAATGAAACTTACAAGGGAAGGAGGAACAGATGAAAGCAAGTGACTGGGGCATACAAGTCTTAGCTAGGTTATAAAGCAGTAGTGAATATAAATCTCACTGACTTAAGACAATAGGTCTCAACCAGGAGGAATTTTCTCCATAGGGGAAATCTGATAATATCTGGCCATGATTCTGATTGTTGCAACTGGGAGAGGCGTGCTACTGACAGCTGCTAAAGAGAGCTGAAGGATACTGCTTAATATCTTTTAGGGCCCTGGAGAACTCATCTCTCCATCCCCCAAGAAAGAGTGACTCAGCCATAGTAAGAGTGACTTACTCTTACACCGTAAGAGTTACCGATACAGAGAAACTCTAGATTAAAGTAACGAATGGTCATTGCTCACTCCTACAACATGTCCACCATGGATAAGCTCAGGACTTTGTTCTGGGATCATCCTCATCCTAAGTCCAGGATTGCGGCTAACAGAATAACACGATTAAAAGGAGAGAGAGCTTTGGTGTATCTTCCAGTGGCAACGAAGTCATCCAGCTCCGAAATGCCACACATCGCCTCCACTCAAACTCATTGGCCAGAACCAGTCACATGGTCCCACCTAAGCCACAGGAGCCAGGAAATGCAATTCTACCATGTGTCCCAAACAGGGAAGAACTCACACGGATAATGAATGGAACAAATCTACAGTTTGAGGGAGGCAGGGCAGAAAAGAATAGTGTTGTGATGAAGAATTATTGCTGTTCTCATCACAGTCTCAAGTTCTGAAGTCAATGTAGCTTCTACTTTCAGAAAATCTTTACACAGAGGGAAATAGTATATTCACAACAAGTGTAATTTAGAGATTTTTCAGCTGGAAATGCTTAGAAATAATGCCTACCTCTCAGTGTTATGTGAATGTATAACCTCTCTATCTGTGAAGGCAATTGGTGCAGTGCTTAATTTCTAAGAAATGTTCTTTAAATGATTTCCTCCCCTCCTTACTCTGCAGAGTGCATAGAAGATCAATAATATAGCTGAAGAATAAAGTCATTTAAAAATGGGCTATTTTTTTTGCATCAGGAAAGAGAAAAAACACTGTATCATGTATGATATCTGAGGCTTTGCTCCTTCTTGCCTGGATTGCAGTAATTATCTTATGAATTTCATATCTCCACTCCCAGTCCTTTCCTCTTCTCCCTCCAAGTCAGTCTTCAGTGTTTACTTAGTGAAAACCCTTCTGTAGCTTTTTATGAACTCACTGGAAAACTCTTAGCGCCTTAGCATGGCATTCTTCCCTTTGCTCAATTCTCCGCCCTCATCTTTCTCCCTGTTGCCCAACCATTTAGATTTTCTCAAACACAGTGTTGTTACACATGCTTCATCCTTTCTTGCAAACTGACTTCTTCTACCCATTGGCTTGGCAAACCATACTTTTCCACAAAAAGATCTCAAGCTTCACTATCCTCAGGAACATTTTCCCTGAGTCTTCTCACTCCCATACTCATTTATATGACAATATTTACTATGTTATATTATTTGATTGTCTAATTGCCTATCTTCCCCACTGTATGTAAAATGCTTCTACCAGGGGCTACACTTCATGTCTATAGCCACAAAATCTAGCCCAGGGCCTGAAATAAAATGGAAACTCAACAAATGATTTTTGAATGAATTACTGAGATGTAAATTTCATTTTGCTATGTCTTCATAATGATCATTTTAGCAAATGCATATTATTCAGCCAAGATGATATCAAATTTTTCACAAAATTAAAACAAGGTAACATTTTCCTTTACTAAATTAAAGGAAAATATTTATACAAAGAAGAAAAATATTAATTATCAGATAGTTCCTGTAGCATATAAAAAAAAAGATTATTATTTTCTTTCCTCATTGGTAGCTCTTAGGAAGGGACTAAGGATAAATGACTGAATAAAGTTAGATTAATAGGTAAGAAAGGGGTTTCACCTTTCTTGTTCCTAGGGGTTACCAAGTCTTGCCCCACAAAATTCTACTTTTATTATTTGTCCTAGAATATTCAGAATTGGACTTGAATCTTGAGTTTGTCTGGATCATTACTTCTGAAAACTCTTTTAGGAAACTAAGGATTTTAAGCAGAGCACCATTGGTATAGTCCAAATCTCTCATTTTATACAATCCTATAAGATGGATACTCTTATAATCCCATTTTACAGATGATAAGATGGAGGCATCAAAAGGCTAAATAAAATCAGGTGGGCTATAGCCCACCAGGCTCCTCTGTCCATGTAATTCTCCAGGAAAGAATCTGGAGCGGGTCGCCATTCCCTTCTTCAGAGGATCTTCCCGACCCGGGATCAAACCCAGGTCTCTTGCATTACAAGAAGATTCTTTACCATCTGAGCCACCAGGGAAGCCCAGTAAGATGGACACTAATATAGTCCCATTTTTACAGATGATAAAATGGAGACATCAAAAGGCTAAATAAAACGAAGTAGAATATCAGATTTGAACCAAGAAGTCTAGTTCAGAGAGTATACAATCCTTAATCTATAATACCATTTAAAACAAAACATACGTACTTTAATGACTTGAAAAACTTTATCCCTCAAAGAATGACCTTCTTAAAATGAATGTGAAAAGTAACTGGGAAAGTAAAAGAATCTCATTGGACATTGGTCTACTATTTTGTTCACTTCCCAATCTGAGCACGCATTTTATCAGGTGCATCCTTCATCTTAAGAAACTTGGTGGGAGGCAAAGATTGCCTTCCATGATAGTGAAAATTGTCCCCTTTTCTTTCTAGGGCAGATGGAGGGCACAAAACGGAATGAAGTTCACCTTGCAAAAATGATCTGTCTAATTTTCCAGGTATTTAAGCTTTTTGATTTTTATATACAGAAAGAAAAAGTCATAAGTCAACTGAGGTCATTCCTTTACAAACATGACTCATATGCCATCCAAACTATAAGTTACGAAATTGGAATCTAACAGGAAGTGGCTGGTTTGTTAACTCTACCTGAAGAACTTCTCAGTAGGAACCACCCACTTGTGCTTATTGTTGAATGAATCTTTTCTAAAGACCCAACCTCCTCTTGTAAACCAGACTGAGGAAAGCCTGCTATTTAAATATGATAATGGCATCAATGGGGGCACTGGAGAACTCTCCCGAGACACCTTTTCTTTGTCATATCGGTTGTAGGAGTTTGCTAGTAACTAGCTGATCCTGGAGAAGAAAAAAGCAAGAGAATAATAAAGATAATTTAAGTACGATGATTTCAACATCTTTCTCTGCTATCACTGGGGAAGGACATGCATTCACTCTGGTGACTGCAGCCATGAATCAGTGTCAGGGGAGACTAAGAACAACACAGCTTCCTGGAGGGACAGCTTGACTCAAGGATTATTATTTAGGACAGTATATTCTATCTCAAACAAATGAAAATAGGTTTACCATAGAAAAGAAAAAAATTAGCATGAACTTATAAGATTCATTGATTTATCCAAGTATTTACTGAGTGAAGTGCTAACTGTTAGCTTCCCAAATGCTGAGCAGAAAGCAAAACGGTCCCTGACCTCAGGAAATTTAGAACCTAGTGAAGGAGGTGGATGAGTTAGTCACAAAAGCTAGGCTGAGGGTTTTGCTTTTCATGTTCTTAGACGTTTCCAACTCTTTTGCTATGAAGTTCTACTTTTATTGTTACTTGTCCCAGAATGATCAGACTTGGACTTGAATCTCAAGCTAACCTGGATCATTACCTCTGAAGACTCTTTTAAGAAAGAAGGGATCCTAAGCAGAGCACACATGAAAGCATCAGTTTTTAAAAAGCCAAGAACAAAGCCAATTAAGGATAATCTGAAGGATGACAAGAGCAGAGGTTGGAGAAAGGCAGGGAGCGGTGGTGGCAGGGAAGTGAGTACAGATGTCCTTGAACGTATGGGGCTTAGGACACACCGAGGAAAGAGAAAGAAAGCCAGTGAAGCTGAAGCTCATAGGGTAAGGGGATGGTGGTGGGCCAGGCTGGAGATACTGCTGGGGCCAGAGAAGAAATAATCTTGTGAGCCTGTTGGGCATAGAAAACAACAAAGGTGAGTACTTGCTTCAGGCAGTTAGTTTTCTGGTCCTTCCAAAGGAACAGGTATCTTCTCCCCTGATGTTGGGAGGTACATGGATAGAAAATGTGAAGCACTGGCTTATTATATATCTTGCAAGGTTAACTTTATTGGCCCTAATTTTGCAGATGATGAAACTGAGGCACAGAGAGGAGAAGTGAACAAGGTAGGTGACGTTGTAATCAACAGACAGGATTTCAGCTTTGATCTACTGTACCCCATGCTATGGGGAGACTTTAGAAGCCAACTTTGTCTCCTCCACAATTTGCCTGTGATCAGTCAGGGCTATGTGTACTGATCTTATGGGCAAAAGTTTCCATTTTTATTGCTTTTAAAATTGTTGTTACTGTTGTTCAGTTGCTAAGGTGTGTCTGATTCTTCACAACCCCATGGACCACAGCACCACAGGCTTCCCTGTCCTTCACTGTCTTCTGGAGTTAGCTCAAACTCAAGTCCATTGTGTCAATGATGCCATCCAAACACCTCATCCTCTGTCTCCTCCTGCCCTCAATCTTTCCCAGCATTAGGGATTGATCTCAACATGATTTCCTTTAGGCCTAGTCTTTTTGTGGAATTTCTAATCTGGAATCAAAGCAGGTTTGGATGGTTGGCTTAAAATTATCTCCTTCTGGTCACCCCATCAGTCACAGGTACATTCAGCACCCAAATGCAGTCAGCTTTCCTTTGGCTCATTTAAGATGCGAATCACTCATCCATACCAGTTACATTTTGCTGAGTAAACTCACTGCTCTATCCTCAACAGGTTATTCTCATCCTACCTCACTTCTCTGGAATTTTCAGGGAACTCAGAATTTGTCAGAGTTGAAACTGACTCACTGAAACTTCTCCCTCAAAGAGATTCCATTCAAATAAATCCTTAATATATCCAAGATCTTAAAGAATCAGCACATTCACAAATATTGCTCTAATATAATTTCTCCCAGAAAAAGAACTAATGAAAACCTGAAACATTTTAGTTGTGCTTTGATGATTTACTTAATGAGCAATATTTGCCCAGGGTAGAGTACTGCCTGAAGTGAAATCAGAAATTATCTTTTTCTCAATGCTGTATAGAGCGTATGGGGGACTCGTTTATGTCATGGAACCCGAGCACTGCCAAATGTGACATTCCATTCCCTAATGAATCCAAGGGTTCAGCTTTCTGGCAAGGGATGATCACTTTTTTAGAATTATTTTCTACTCCCTTTCAGCACCACCTCTTTCCATTGATGCTCTTCTCTTGTTTAGTTTTTTTTTCACAAAGTACAATTTATCACATTATGAGAATTGCTAAATTCTCATCAAGGAGTGCAAAACCATAATACTGATTAAAACACAAAAGCTGGATGGTTGGTTAGGTTCAGAGAGGGGCTGAAACACGAGCTTTCAGACCCATGTGATTTAAAGTGCTATTGCAGCAAAATGATAAATCACCCCATATCCTGGCCGTGCAAGGTCCCTTGTGAGTAGCTGAATTCACGGATACCAAATTCACAAATGCTAATGGTCTACTATGTTCCCGTAAGTTCTCACCTAACTTGTGTTTTGCTTTTTATGTAATAATAGCCAAAACCCTAAGTCTTTTGTCTATACTCAGCCTGTTCTGGGTCTCTCTTTGAGAGTATGCCTTTGACAGTGAACTTGCCACATGAATTTAGTCAATTTATCATGGATACTGACCTTAAATAGCACCTCAAAAGTCTCCATAGCTATCTCTGATTACTCTGTTCATCTGTTTCTACCAAACAGATTTTATAATGACCAAGAACACAAACACAACCTAGACTAAGTATCTAGTTTATATTATTCTGAGTGAAACAAATGACCACAAAAATATACAGTCTGAATTTTTTCAAGTGACTCAAATTTTCAAGGAACTGTTATGTATTCATGAAAATTATAAATAATATAGCAAAATACTTATGACATAGTACTAAAAGATATAAAATGACAAGTATAGTAAGATTTCAATGGTGTCTAAAAAAGTGTACTAAAAATACTAAATTTTATTATACCAAAAAATAGCAATCATATCTGAGTACGTGAATAATTTCAAGTTTTCATTTATCATACCCTAGACCTTAAATTTCTTTTTCACAATCCATTAAAAAAAAAAAAATTCAGCAGTTCAGTAGTACCTATGAAGTACCTTACTCTTAAAAGAACTATAGACCAGCTCCTTAAAACACTGCTCAAATTCCTCCACAGTTTCAGAGGCTAAAACTCAGGGCCAGCAACTTGAGGAATTTAATAAAGAACAAGAAACAAATCCCAACTTCAATTCCCCTGCAAATATGACAGGATTTTTAAAATGTGCCTGGAAAACTGCATGTGGGGTTTTGCCAATCCCATAACGTTTGGGACGTTTGCTGAACCCAAAACACAGCCGGGCCCACCCATCCATAATTAAAACCCTCCCCCCAAATGAATTCATTGCTTTGTGGCACCATCTGTCTCATTCCCTTATTTACATAATAGGGAACCCTGCTCCAACTACAGCAAATGAGAAGCGACAAAAGAATGGCAAGTGAAGATGAAATGTATACATGTATACATCAGATTATGTATAATATGGTCAAATCCTTCCAATTTAAAAAAAATTTTTTTTAATTCCCAAACCCTTCACAATTTTTACCTGGGCCTCTTTCCAGCTCTCGGAACCTCCTTCCTCCTTCTGCTGTATCTGCAGCTCTCACTAGCATGGCTTGTTTCAAAGAGTTCATTTGTCACATTTGATTTTATTAAATATTTTATTTTCCTCTTGTGGACCCATTAGCACGCCGGTTTGAGAAAAATGACACAAATCAGTTGTGTTTGGTAGTTACTAAGCTGCAGTGGAGAAATAAGCAGTTTTATATTAACTTGAAATTTAAAAAGAAAAAAAAAAATTGTCCCCAATGTAGAGCTTCCTTGAATCCTTCTCATTTTCCTCCCTCCTGTCTCCTGGGAAGTTCTTGTCCTAATAATGGGAGCATGAGCAGTGGATCTGTTGAAGACAGACAAAGGGCTGATTTCTGAATATGCAGCAGTTACTCTAATCCCATGTTTTGTGTCTCTTCCTACAGGCTGGGACAGGAACAGCCTTCCAGTGACCAGGGCAGCCCCAAGACTCCTATCTGGGCTCTGCCACTAACAGTGACCTCACGCAAACCCACTTTCGGGACCTTCAAGTTCACAGTCAGTGCTCTGCTGTCCCATAAATGCCTGCCTGGAAGCTGAGATGATGCTCCCCTCTGCGGATGCAGAGCCCCTCCCTTTCTAAGCCCACAGGCACAGATGCAAGTGGGTGGAGGGTTAAGAGGCCTGAGTTTCTTCAGCTTTAGAGCTCACCTTTTACCAGGACCAAGCACCCTCAGACTGGAGGGAGAAAGATGCCAAGACTTAGAGGCATATTCTGTCTCCTGCACCACGCTGAGCTCTTTTATAGTCAGGGACCAGGAGAGAGGCTTCTAGGCCCAGCACTGACAGCCCATCCTTGGAAGCAGCCACAGCTCAGGCTAAAACATGAGAGGCTGGAGTTCCTGTGCTATACAATAGGTCCTTGTTGGTTATCTGTTTTAAATATAGTAGTGTGTACATGTCAGTCTCAAACTCCCAATCTGGCCTGTCAACCACAGATCGGCACTTGCCATCTACCTCTACAAGGTTTAAATCATGGGCTGCTGTAGCTGCTGACCTCCAACCCCTGAAGGAGTTCAAGGTGGAGAGAAAAAACTGGGAAAATTGGCAGGACAGGTCTTCAGACAGTCAGATACACTCAGGAGCTGATTTTATGAGCCTAATTCTTGAATCTCTTCACATCTCGTAAAACACTAAAATCTTTCACGGTGACAATTGTTTCTCATGACTAGCAGAAGCTTCACGAGACCAGAAGAAACTTCAACAAACTTTCTACAAAAAAATATGTGCTTGATTGCATGTATTCCCCCTTTACTAAAATCATATACACACTGTGTCATTCACCCCTACCTCTTTTGAGCAGTTTCTCAGAGCTTTCTGAGGTGCCATTTCCCAGGCTGCAGTCCTCATTTTGTCCCAAATAAAACTTAACTCACAGCTCTCACATTGCATGTTTTTTTAGTCAACAATCCCTTCCTCTGCTCAATATTCTGTAATAATTTAAATGGGAAAAGAATTTGAGAATAATAGATATAGCATATGTATATGAACCATTTTTCCTATGCACCTGAAACTAACACAACATCGTTAACGAACTTTACTCCAATATAAAATAAAATTTTTTTAAAAGATAAAATAAAATGGGCAGAGTGCCATCGAATTGATGCTTTTGAACTGTGGTGCTGGAGAAGACTCTTGAGAGGCCCTAGGACTGCAAGGGTCAAACCAGTCAATCTTAAAGGAAATCATCCCTGAATACTCATTGAAAGGACTGACTCGGAAGCTCCAATACTTTCGCCACCTGACGCAGACAGCACCGGAAAAGACCCTGATGCTGAGAAAGATTGAAGGCAGAGGAAGAGGGTGACAGAGGGTGAGATGGTTGGATGACATCATCGATTCAATGAACATGAACTCGGGTAAATTCCAGGATATTTAAGAATCTTCTTCACTTCTCCAGACAGAGAAGCCTGGCATGCTGCAGTCCATGGGGTCTCAAAGAGTCAGACATGACCTGGTGACTGAACAACATACAAATATTTCTAAAACTATGAGAAGCTACTGCTGCAACCCTGGCTCAATCAGCACAAAGAGCTCAAGAATCAAGCTTGTCTTCAGTATTTCTTAGCCCATCTCCAGGTCTCTCAACCAGAATTTCCAGGGGTGGGATGGAGGAATCAGTGTATTTATTACTTTCTCAGGCAATTCTGATTCATAGCCCAGGTTTGGGCTCTACTGGTTTCCATAACTCTTGCTATGAGAAAAGATTAGCATATCTTTAGGAGAAACAGTTTCTTAGTTCTAAACTCTGCAAGGAATTTGCCACATGTTTGTCTTTATCCTGGAGTCACTGATCCACAGAATAAGTAAAACTAGCAGCAATTTTACTCTTTAGAAGCAGAAATGTGGCCACATCTGACATCCACTTGCAATCAGCCTGAGGCCAGAACTTGAGGTATTTCCCTAAGGGAAAGCATTTCAGTGCTGGTGCTGGAGAAGACTCTTGAGAGTCCCTTGGACAGCAGGGAGATCAAACCAGTTAATCTTAAAGGAAATCAACCCTGAATACTCATTGGAAGGACTGATGCTGAAGTTGAAGCTCCAATACTTTGGCCACCTGATGCAAAGAACTGACTCATTTGAAAAGACCCTGATGCTAGGAAAGACTGAGGGCAGGAGGAGAAGAGGACAACAGAGGATGAGATGGTGGGATGGCATCACTGACTCAGTGGGCATGAACTTGGGCAAACTCCTAGAGGTGGTGAGGGACAGGGAAGCCTGGTATGCTGCAAGTCCATGGGGTCACAAAGGGTCAGACACAACTGAGCGATTGAACACCACCACACTGTTGAGCTTCAGGCTAGGCTTACACTCTATGCCTGGCAATGCTCTGAGGCTGAGAGCAGCCTCACCAAAGATGCCAAAGGCCCTCCTCACATTCTTATCTGCTGGCTGGAACCTCCTTCCAAAAACAGGAAAAAAAAAATGAGTACAACAATGACAGGACTTTTAATATAGGTACCTCAAATTTTCTCAATTGTATACCATGTATGAGATAAAAATAACTTCAGAAAACATTACAATATTTACAACAATGTAGCACATGTATTAGCTCATTCACCTCTGACTCTGCGATCGCATGGACTGTAGCCTGCCAGGTTCCTCTGTCCATGGAACTTTCTAGGCAAGAGTACTGGAGTGAGTTGCCATTTTCTTCTTTGCAGCAATGTAGAACACAATCCAAACACAACCTCTGTACTTGTCTTGCAAGTGCAGCTTTAAGGCAAGTCGGGTAGACTTCTTTTCCAACCAGATAAGCCTTCTGCTCAGCCCCTTCTGTCCACATAGGAGAAACTGCTGCTACTGAGACATCTATTAGCAAAGAGTGTGTGGCAGTGGGGACACTTGGCTTGGACCTCCGAACCTTCCATTTACCATCTGCACAATCTTGATACATTTGCTAAACCTGGCCGTCATCTGTAAAATGGGATAAGAGGGGCCTATCTAACAGGATTGAAGGAGCAATCAGATAAAGGTCATGACAGGTCTAAGCAAGCAGTGAAAACAAAGGGTGTTTTAGAAGACACGGTACGTGTTCCACTGAGCTGGCAGTTTAGGAGAGGAGATGAAAAATTGGAAAATTAAGTGAGGTTCAAGTTGCCATGAAAGCTCAAAGGCAGAAGGGATCTGTTGCCCTAAAGAGATGGTAAAGTAGTGACCTTCACAAAGAAGATTCAAATTGAGCCTTTAGGGGTAGATAGAAGTCTTCTAGAAGGACAAAGAGAGGCAGTATAGCATATGTGGAGGGACATGGAGGCTCATTTCCAGAAACAGGCATGGAAGTTGACACAATTTGTTTGTAACATACATTTTGAGGGGTAGGAATTAGGGAAGTGGGAGGTGGGAAGCCTCTAATTAGGCTTTTGTTGCTCTGTGCTGGAAAAGGTGGCCTTTCTGTTGGAGGCACTGAAGGACCAATGGAGGCTTTATAAAGGAGAGTGACATGATTAGATTTGAGTGCAGAAAGGTCACTCTGGAAATACTGATTAAGATGGGCGGGAGGAGGATGAGCCTAGAGGCAAGAAGACCGTAGTTGGAGGGGGTGCTGTAGGGATCCTGGTAAGGAGAGGCAGAGGCAGCACTGATGGAGTGGACATTACTTATTTGAAAGATGCTAAGAAAGCAAGAAAGGCAGGGCTCAGTAACTGATTGACTGGGGCAGATAAAGGAGAATAAGGAATCAAGGCTGTCTTCCAGGTTACAAAAGCAGATGAATGAGTAAATGATTTGCACACTGACCAAGAGAGAAAGAAAAGAAGATGAGCAAATTTAAGAGTAAGTAGATGTGAGAGAGAATGAATTTGCTTTGAGACATGTTGAGTTGAAAAGTATCTGTGAAAATCCAGAAGGAAAAGTCCAGTAACTATGGATATGAACGTCTCTAATTTATGGGGGGAAAACTCAGGGGAAAAGAATCTCATTATGTGGAAGCTAAGAGTAGTTAACTTGATGGCAGGATGTTCTTCGAAATAGTTTGCTAGCAGCAAATACAGTGGTTATTTTCAGAAATTGAACTGCTTTGGAGATCGAGTTTCTTTCTCCATGGAACCAAGCTCCGGATTCCGAGCCACACACCCAACGGTGCTCAGCCACACTCTTGAGTTCCAGACAAAACTCAAGGACATTTTAGCTGCACCATGTTCAAGGTGAGATGACTCTGGACAATGATGAAGGTCATGGACATAGTCAAACAAGACAGTGCACATGAAATTGCTTTGAAGTCCTTCAAGAATCAGCAGTGTTTTCTCTCATTCCTTGTCTCCTCACAGAAAGGCAGCCCATGGCAACGTGACCAGAAGTTCAGTCATGCCTGGCACATTGTTGGATATATAGTAGTTACACAGTTAATGTTTGGTGAATAAACTGCCCAGTGAAGGCACACATTGATTAAACAGAATAAATGTTCTAAGGGAACTGGAGGAACTGGAAGAGGCTGGGAAAAGTTTGCAGTGATTTCCCCTCTAGGTAGAAGTGATTCCCAAAGATGGGGCATTCAGACTTTAGTCAATAGTGGCATTTCAACCTGGCCACCTCTCAAGGGAACCACCGAGCGGGGGAAAGGGGTTGAAAGTGAGAAGTTGGGATTTTCTTTCTTTCAAGGAGGAGACAAAATGTTCCAAGAAGGGATGGGTGGGTGCAGCTTCTTTTAAATGGTGGTGAAACGCTACATCAGGTCATAAACCTGTGGTAGAGTTTAGCGACTGTGTTTAAATGGATGATTCTCATTGCCTTATGAGATCCGGAAAAGCCATAAAAATTCATGGCCTACTTGTGGCTGAGCTCTAATAAAGGAATAATCGGTGCTTTAAGCGAGGGGTAATGGGAGGTACAGTGGGAGATTTACTCGAGCAGTAAGGGCTGCAGAGAGAGCGTAGGTTTTTCATGCCAATTATATTGACAGACAACGGTGCAGACTTCCCTGACATGCACTTGCAATCCTGTTCTCTTAAGTGACAAGATGGGTCCTTAGTTCTTCCTTCTCCTGCACTTTCAGGAATCAAACCTTAGAGTTCTACTCAGGGCTCCTGTCATCAAAGTCAATAAATCTGCAGTGAGGTTCCCATCAGAGATCACTTGGTATGGTGGAAAGAACTTGGAATTTGAATTAGGAAAAACTTGAGTTTTAAACTCAGCTCTGTGACTTACTAGGTGATTTTCTTATTGACCCTAATTATTTCTTTCTCAATCATTCGTTCCTGTCCACTGCCATGGGACTTGGGTGTCTCTCTATGGGAGAAGTCCTCACTTATCCTCTTGACTACAAGCTTGACCGTGTGACTTGCTTTGGCCAAGGACTTGTATGTTGAAGTAACGGATGTCACAATGGAAGAGCTTCAAGAGCCTTTGGGAGGTGGGCCATTGTTCTTTTATCTCTCTCATGAGAATAAAAGTGAAAATGTTAGTCACTCAGTCGTGTCCACTCTGTGTAATCAATCCCACGGACTGTAGCCCACCAGGCTCCTCTGTCCATGGAATTCTCCAGGCAAGAATATTGGAGTGGGTTGCCATTCTCTTCTCCAGGGGATCTTCCCCACCCAGGGATCGAACCCAAGTCTCCCACATTGCAGGCAGATTCTTTACCATCTGAGCCATGAGGGAAGCCCTCATGAGAATAATATACCCGAAATCAGGACTATTTTTCAGCCTGGGTTCTGGAACAAAGAAGACACACAGGGCCAAGTCAAAGCTGCTTTCAGACCCTGCACTAGGAATGTAATATGACTGAGACTTGCAGGCTTGTTGTTCCAAGACAGTGAGACGTTGGTGGTGTTTATTACCTCAGTACAACAGTATAGTGAAACCTGACTGATACACAGAGTGATTTAGGAAAAATATCTTAACCTGACTGAGCTCCGTGTTCCCTAAAATGTGGACAACACACCCACTCTTATGTTTGTGGCTATGTTTAGTTGCTCACTTGCAACTGACTCTGAGACCCTAGAATAGTTGCTTCACTAATTGTGGTTTTAGTTATTCAGATTTTTCTACTCAGTCAGAGAAATAAGAGAGACTAAGGCATTTTTCCAACATGTGTACTTCTAGCGAGCTGTATTTGAATGACTTGTTGCTGTGGAATCCCTGGGCCAATGCGGCAATCAGTGGCAAATTGGACATTTATGACACTCTTCTTCCAGGACCAGGGCGAAAGGGTCTCTCAGATCTTTTCATTACAGCCTTCACAAGCTGTGAAAGAAATAGCAGCAGGTTCACTGTCACCCCATTACACATCCAGTCAATGGAACGCTGCCTTTTCCTTACCTGGGGTGACAGTCGGGCAGGTGGAAGCTGGTGCCTATGGCCTTTTGCACATGGTCACACTGCTATGAAAACCAGGGGACTGTGCTCATGGCAATCACAGTAACAGCCCCTTACCCAGGCCCACCTATTCATGGTTCACAAAGTTTCTGTGGTACTCATTCTGATTTTCATAACAGTTCTATGAGCTTTTCATTCCTTCAGTCATTCATTCAACTGAGCACCAGCTACACTGTTTCTGCCTTCGTGGAAGTAGGTATTAGTGTATTAGCGACAGTTTATGACTAGTTATCGCATTTATTCAGCAAACATTCTTCTGCATCTACTATGTGTTGGGCACTGTAAAGTCAACGAAGACACTCAAGTGGAAAGGCATGGTCCCAGCCCTCAAGGAATTCACAGTTGCAAAGACGATACAGACATGGAAACCACCGTGTCTGAAAGGCTGTAGCATAAGTGTGATCACAGAGTTCAAACCAAGTGCTTGAGGGCACGAAGGAGAGAAAGTCCATGTAGAGAATCAGGGAAGTCAGGCCACAGGAAGGGACATACGGGCTAGGTTCTAAGAGATGACTGGGAGTTTACCAGGTGGATGAAAGTGGAACAGAGAAGCAAGCAATGGAAATAATTTAGATTAGGAAGGGTATCTGCGCATGGCTAGAGCAGAGGGTCAGCTGGGGCTATAGGGAGGGATATTAATAGAACTCAACAGGTAGGAAGAAGTGGTTGAAAAGAACCTTGAAGTGCAAAGGAAGGAGTTTCTCTTTATTCTGTAGGCAACAGTGAGACTTCACATACAGTATTTTAAATAGAAGATTATCACTGTCACATTTTAAGAAAAGATATCACTCCAGCAACAATACAGTCTATTGGAAAGAAGTCAGACTAGAGTAGAGGCAACCAGTTATGAGGTTAATTCCAGAGTTCTGAACTCTGTGCTGACTCCAAAGGCTTATGTGTGCCATTTCTGCCGAGGACTAGTACTCCTAGGGAGATGTCATCCTTATCTCCTGCCATCTCTGCCCTTCTTTTGGGGAAAACAAACATTTAACAAATGACCCACTCGGTTAGTTATAATCATTTATCAGAGGGACAATCGTTTTCCAGATACCTCACACACTGTCTCTGGATGGTGATTCCAAGGTCAGGATCACCTGGATAACCAGTCAAGGTTTGATGATGAATGGTACACATTTGCACTGAGCACCAAAAACAGGGATTTTTTTACAAATGTGTAGACACATTTTAAAATCATCATGGAAAATCAGAACTTTGCTGGATTTGGACACACTTAGTTTATAATTCAGCCTTTTATATAGTTCATGATGTTCTCAGAGCAAGTATACTGGGCTGGTTTGCCATTCCCTCCTCCAGTGGATCAATTCCCAAGAAGGGGGTGTACCAAAGAACGTGCTAACTATCGGACAGTTGCACTAATCTCCCATGCTAGGGAGGTCAAGCTTAAAATCTTGCATGCTAGGCTTCAGCATTATGCTAACCAAGAACTTCCAGATGTCCAAGTTTGGTTTAGAAAAGGAAGAGGAACTAGAGATCAGATTGCCAACATTTGCTAGACTATAGAGAAAGCAAGGGAATTTCAGAAAAACACATATCTTTGTTTCATCGGCTTAGTGAAAGCCTTTGATTGTGTGGACCATGACAAATTGTGGAAAGTTCTTGGAGTGATGGGAATAACCGACCATCTTACCTGTCTCCTGAGAAACCTGTATGCAGGTCAAGAAGCAACAGTCAGAACCCTGTACGGAACAACTGACTGGTTGAAGATGGAGAAAGGAGTACACGACAGTGCTGTCTGCTGTAACCCTGTTTGTTTAACCTACATGCTGAGCACATTATGAGAGGCTGGGTTGGATGAGTTACAAGCCAGAATTAAGACAGACAGGCTAAACATCAACAACCTCAAATATGCAGATGATACCACTCTAATGGCAGAAATCGAAGAGGAAATAGCCTCTTGATGAGGGTAAAGGAGGAGAGTGAAAGAGCCGGCTCAAGACTAAATATAAAAGAACTAAGTTCATGGCATACGATCCCATTACTGAATGGCAAATAGAAGAGGAAAAGGTGGAAGTAGTGACAGATTCTCTCTTCTTGGGCTCCAAAATCACTGCAGATGGTGAATGCAGCATGAAATCAGAAGACGACTGCTTCTTGGCAGGAAAGTGATGACAAACCTAGACAGTGTGTTGAAAAGCAGAGACGTTACTCTGCTGACAAAGGTCTGTATAGCCAAGGCTATGGTTTTCCTAGTGGTCAAGTACAGTTGTGAAAGCTGGCCGTAAGAAGGCAGAATGCCAAAGAATTGATGCTTTTGAACTGTGGTGCTGGAGAAGGCTCATGAACGTCTCCTGGACAGCAAGGAGATCATACCAGTCAATCTTAAGGGAGACCAACCCTGAATATTCACTGAAGGACTGATGCTGAAGCTCTAGTATTTTGGTCATCTGAGGCAAGCAGACGACTCATTGGAAAAGTCCCTGATGCTGGGAAAGATTGAGGGAAGAAGGAGAAGAGGGCATCAGAGGATGAGATGGCTGGATGGCATCACTGATGCAATGAACATGAACTTGGGCAAACTCTGAGAGATGGTGAGGGGCAGGGAGTCGCAAAGAGTCCATGGGGTCGCAAAGAGTCAGACATAATCAGGCAACTGAACAAGACCAATTTTATAATTTACACTTGCTTTTCATTGCATATAATGTGGGGAATAGTGGTAGGGGTGGAGGTGGGACACATATTTTTAACACATAAGTCTTCTAAACCAGCAGTGTCCAACGTTTCTGGCACCAGAGACTGGTTTCATGGAAGACAATTTTTCCATGGACTAGGGTTGGGGGGATGGTTTCAGGATGACTCAAGCATTACATTTATTATGTACTTTATTTCTATTATTAAATTGTGATATATAATGAAATAATTATACAAATCATCACAGTGCAAAATCAGTGGGAGCCCTGAGCTTGTCTTCCCACAAGTAGATGGTCCCATCTGGGGAAGAACAATGGAGAAGAATTGTAAATATGGATGAAGCTTTGCTCTCTGGCCTGCCATTCCCCTCCTCTGTGCAGCCTGGTACTGGTCCATGGCCTAGGGGTTGGGGACCCCTGTTCTAAAGGACTCAGTCTAGCCCTGGTTATGCCCTCTTTTCTCTGGTTGCACTGCAGGTGACCACAGCCACGTTCCTTCCTTGGAACTTCTCTATACTGAAGTTTCTAGACAGCAGCAAGAAAGAGAACTGCAACAAACTGGATTCATCATGCACAGAGATGTCAAGGACAGCACTTCCACCCTTACTAAGACTACACAAGGAGACATGACCGGCAACTCTTACTGCCTAATTCAGGTCTGAACCTCATGTAAGTTTATTTGGGCGACAGAATTGGAAACAGAGCATTTCAGATTCTGCTTACTCAACAGCAGTATTCAATTGAGATCTTCTACACTGTCAGGGCTTGAAAGTCTTGAGGATTACTATAGGGCAGGTTTCTTAAGCTGCAGATAAAATTATTCCAAACAAGAACAATCCAAACACTCTTCCAAGGGTTCTGCTTTGGAGGCCCGTCTATTTCAAGGAAGGCCAGCTCCATAGAGAGAGGCTGAGGAATGAGCTGACATGTTAACAACATAAGTCACTGTGTACTTAGTCACTCAGTTCTGTCTGACTCTTTGTGACCCCATGGACTGTAGCCTGTCAGGCTCTTCTGTCCATGGAATTCTCCATTCTCCACGCAAGGATACTTGAGTGGGAGCCATTCCGTTCTCCAGGAGATCTTCCCGACCCAGGGATTGGACCTGGGTCCCCTGCATTGCAGGCAGATTCTCTGCCATCTGAGCCACCAGGAAAGATCAATATAAGTCGTTGCTGTTCCTCATATGGTTCCCAAACACTATAAAATCCAGTAACACTGCACTCCACTAGAGAACAGAAATCTGAAAGGTCTACTCAGAGTATTTAGGTCAGAGCAGTTCAAAATCACACTTCAAACTTTCTCTGCTAATTCAGTCTATAGTCTTTGGTCATAAGTCACAAGGTTTTCAACAGAGTTCCCTATGATCATAAAGATATGTATTGAGCACTTATTATGTGCTAGGCATATGCTAGGAGTTTTACCTGCATTCTCTGATTTACTCTTTATATCTATGGGACATAAACTACTATTATTATCCCTCCTTAGCAGATAAGGAAACTGAGACACAATGATCTTTAGTAACTAGGCCGAAGTCAGAACAAGTAAGTTTCGGAGCCCAGGTTGGAATTTAGGAAGCCTAACTCTAGAGTCGACCTTCCTAACCATTTGCTAATCTGCTTCTTCTCTGCCTAGGAGTTTAACTTGATATCTTATTCCAATTTACAAGCATTTGTTAACTTTAATTTGGAGGTGAGAAAATGGAGGTGAGAGAGGTTAGTGACTTGCCTCAGGTCACACCCACTGACGGTGGCAGAGCTAGAACACCATACAAATAACTGCCTTCAGGATTTCTTAATTTGACATCTTCATTTTAACCTGAACTAGGTTTTAGATTATTTTATCCCACCAAGGGAAACAACAAAGGGAGGTGGGGGTGGGGTGGCATTTACTGAGCTCTTTCTAAGCATCAAGTCATCTCCTAGGCATTTTATATCCAACATTCATTCATTCAAGCAACAACCTGGTGAAGCTGGCAATGTTGCTTCCCTTTTTCAAATAAAACAGAAGCTTCAGGAGGGTGGGGAAACCTACCTGAATTCATCCAGAAAGCATGTGATGCAACTGGGGCTCCAGACCCCATCTGTGTGAATGTGATGCCCAGGCTCCTCTAATCAAGAATTTAATAGTAGGTTCACCCCTTGTAGGTGTGGGTTTTATTCTGTACCCACTTTAACAAAAGGATGAAGGAGAGAAATGGGACTTAAATCAACACAAGCAATCTTCTGACATCATCCCCTCACAAGATCCTGGCCACCATGCCTGAAACTGAATTTGTAAGGAGTTTCCTTGAGTCCTGGGTCAAATGGCCTCTGATGTTCAGGCAACATTCCTCTCCCTGATTCTATTCCCTGACTCTTCTTAATTGGCCCCTGCAATGAGACGCCTCACAATTATTCAAAGGTTACCTACCAGAGAAAATATCCTCTAGACCTTGACTTGAAATTACTAGGTGAGTCAGTCATATTTTTGGTAAAATGACTGTGTTATTTCCCAAGTATTGGGGGATTAACACAGCAACAGAAGCCTTTCACCAGAGACCTTCCCCCCTTAACTTTGAAATATGTGTGTACAGCAGAGAAATATTTCTGGTTTTGATGCCCTTACACAAATTGTCAACACACTGTATCTTTTTCTCACAGCTCTTTGATGTACTTGAAGGGGTTTTCTTCCTTGAACAAGAAGCCACAACTCCAAATGTGTTTAAGACAGAAGCCCCTAAACATTTGAAGTTCAGTTCAGAATTCCTAAGCAGAAACTTGGCAAGAAGTCCTAACTTAAATTGGGGAAAAGGAGGAAAAAAAAAAAAAACCAACCAATACCCTTCTCCCATCCATGAAGTATCAAATGTATACTTCTCAATAGAAAACAGACTTTTTACATCTATGTCATGCTGGTCTATCATTTATTCCCTGCATTTTCCCCATAAGACTTCTGGCTCATTTCAAAAGCATGGTAACGAACGTTTGGATGTATTGCTTTCATCTCAAATTCAACAAGCCCAAGTCTTAACTTTTAATCTTTAATCCACTTGGTGTCCCTTTCTTTCTTCTTCATTTCTGCCAACAACCCCCGTCATCTAGACTTAAAATCTAGACATTGATTCCCTCAAGGAAAGGAAGCATCCCTTAATTATCTTTGTATGTTACTCAGGCAGTGCTGGTGCATAGAAGATGCTCAATGAATACTCGTTTAACAGATTTAAAAGTCATCTTCTCCTTTTCCCCTACTTCACCCATGAATCTTATCTCTTCAAAGCCCTTGACTTGACACTTGTGTTTTCCAATATGAGTATCTAACAGCCAAATAGGTCAAATATGACCTATTTGAGTAGGGTGCAGCCTGTTAAAGATTTTTATGGAAACCCCCACCCCAAAACCAACACATAAAATTGGCCAGTGGTTTCAAATAATTACAGCTCTGAGTGCAGATCAGGGTCATTCTAAAAGAAGTAGACCTCTTATAATTGCCATTGAATCTAAGAACAATTTTAATCTTACATATTAAATTACTCTACAAGATCAAGATGAAGTTTAATGGATTATTTCCAAGGATTTCTTACTGAAGAATAAGAATGCACCATATCATTAACATAAAATTCTAAAGAGTGGAATCTATAAAGCCCCTTTAAGTCCATAATGTGCCTTGCACTCTACTTATGAAAGTTTCTGTGTATCCTTGAATCTCACTCGAGTTATGGGCCCAATCTGAACACCAGCCATTAGCCCTCTTTTAAGCTAAAATGTATTATTGATAACGAGTAGGCTTCATTCAACTCTGTTTCTGATTAGGAGGTTCTCTATATAAACCACATAGCTTTACTTTTTTTTTCTTCAGTTATTTATCCCTTGACATTCTTTTAATGTATACCGTGAATCCTATGACTACCTCTGTAGTTCATATTTTCCTGCTCCATTAGATTAGAGGTTCTTAAACTGAGGTCTGTGATGCAGAAGAGAGAGACTGTGGAAGTAGAGGTGTGGGCCCAGAAGCAAGAAAACAGCATTGATTTCATGATGGTTTGAGTCTAGAGAAATCTAAGACATGCTGATGAGAATAAGCAGATGCCGGAGGTAAGACATGAAGGGTTGACTGCACCAGGCATAGTTGTAGACACTGTGGGAAAGCCCTCCTGATCTTCCACTCTGATAGGACCAAAAAATGGCTACCAAACACATCAATTCATATTGTGCCAGGTAGTCGTGAATGCCATGGAGACAAAGCAAAGAGAGAAAGAATGGAGAGTTTTATAAATTGCTATTTTATAAAAGGTGGTCAGAGAAGGTCTCCCTGAGCAAAGATCAGATGGAAGTGAGAGCAGGGATTTGCTGTTATCTGGGGAAGAGCTTGGAGGCAGGGGAAGCAACTGAAGCAAATGCCCTAAGGCAGGAAGAGGCTTGGACCAGCTCCATCAGCAGAAAGCAAGTGGACCGGTGTGGTTGGAGCAGAAGGTGAGAAAGATCATGTGTAGCCTTGTGCTGGTGACGGGGCTCATACTTTCACTCTGAATGACTGTCCATTTAAAAACACCATCTCTCATGGGGGCCCAGTGAGCAACAGCTGCAAACAGCAGCCTTCCCAGTAGTGTACGCAGCCTGTTGCCCATACAGGTTGCCCTAAGGGACCTTGAAGATGGATAGGTAATGTCCAGTGGACATTCATGACAGCCATGCTGTCTCCAATCCAGGCTCCAGACAGGTATGTGCGGCAATTTTGGAAAGCCCAGGGTTCACATTGGACAAGTCATTAGGCCCATCCATACCAAGCTGGAGAACAAGGAGCATGTGAGTGAGGTCCTCCCCAGGGCCAAGGTCAAGTTCCCTGGCCACTAGAAGAGCCACATCTCCAAGAAGTGGGGATTCATTAAGTTTGAAGTGGAGGAATTTGAAAACATGACAGCAAAAAGCAGCTCATCTTGGATGGCTGTAGGATCAAATACATCCCTAATCGTGGCCCTCTGGACAAATGCTGGGCCCTGCACTCATGAGCGCCTTGGTGCTGTCCCCACCTTACTCATGCCCACCAGTAGATCCTACTTTCCTGTCCAAAAAAAAAAAAAAAAATACAATCTTTCCCTGATCACATTCTGCCAGAATAAACTTACTGTTCATCATGTTCCAAGCATTCTGATAAGCTCTGGGAACATACACATTAATAAGATCCAGTCCCTCTATAATAAGGAAACAGATATTTAGACAAATGAACCTAATACAAGGTAGAAAGCAAGTTAAGTGTTGTTAAGAGAGATGGTTGGCCTGCAGGAGAGCTGAGACCCCTCTCAACTTCAGGGAGGAGGCACTCAGGTTTGTTTCACAGAGGTAGTTCCCATACATTGCCATACGGTGGGTCATGAAGGATGGATTGAATTTGAATACAGGGGTCACTTACGTACAGAACTTTCTAAGAAAACAAGTCAAGGGATGGAGGTGAAAATATGCCTGATATTTTCAGACAACTATGAGAATTGACTAAGATGCTTGAAGGTGAGTAATTGGAAATGGGTTTGGACAAAAAGTTTGAAATTAGATGTTTGAGGTACATAGTTGCAAGACAGAATTAGTGAACCTTTATTAGCTCTGGGTATAATATGCCTTCTACATCCTTTCCAGATATGCTTGCTTACATCTCTATAGGAAAGATTTCATAGGAGAAAAGTACATGCAATGAACATATAGGAATTAAAATGAACTCTCCTTTTGCGATTTGGTGAAAAATTTTAAGTTATATTCTGTATTAGAGACAATTTATTATAAGCCAGTCCCTTACCCCCCAGCACTGCACTGATGCGGAGTGTGAGTCCTAAAGGCTTAATAAGCAATGAAAGGTCACACTGTTAATAACCGATGCATCAGGAATCGGACTAATGTCCTGTTATTTTCCTGCTACATTTTCTCTACTCAGCTCTGCCAGGCCTTTCCATTACTGTACAAAGCAAGGTGTGGGTGACACACATTTAGTGCTTCAAATTCAGATCCTGAGCTGTCTTATTGTAACACACATATGATATTAATGACTCATCTGCTATTCCTCCCCCATCTGGGTGCAATCTACCTCCTCAAAACTCCTTCACACTGTCAGTGGTGACTGAGCTGTACATCTGTAGGCAAGGCCTTCCAAATACTCCACCGTGGCATCTTCCACCCCTGCTAACTTCTCCGAGAACAGAAAAAAAATGGAATCCCCTTTGCCAAGAGACATTTGCCACCACCATGCCATTAAGAAGTTTTGCTTCCACTTATTTGCTCAATATTCCTACGAGAAGATCTTGACTTGTTCTTTTTCAATAATCGAGCTTAGCAACCAAATTAACATGCTTTTGGATTTTTCACATTTATTTCTGCTGAAAAGCAGAGTTGACAGAGAGCAAGAGAGAATGAGCCAACTTAGCCACAAAAGTAAATTTTAGCTCTTCGCTTGTACCTTAAAGCAGCGGTGCCCAGCCTCTTTGGCACCAGGGGCCAGTTCCATGGCAGACAATTTTTCCACAGACTGGGGTGGGGGTGGGGGTCAGGGAGAGAGTGGATTCAGGATAATTCAATCACATTACATTTATTGTGCACTTTATTTCTATTACTATTACATCAGCTTCACCTCAGATTATCAGGCATTAGATTCTGGAGGTTTGGGACCCCTGCCTTAAAGAAGGACTAGAAAATTTGGGACAAGGCCTTCTAAAGCTTGATGTTTCATCTGAATCCTGAAAATAACAAACTAGCTTCAAGATTCAACCTAACTCCTATTTCAGGAAACCTTCTGTGAACAAACCCATTCCCCAAATCTGTGCGCCCGTGAAATGCCACACATACCTTTAAGATGATGGCATAGAACGCACTGCGCTGTGACAATTGCTCTCCACGTCTCTTCTTTTCCACCAGGCTCACAGCACCTATCACAGTGGAGAAGAAGGAAGGAAGGTATCAAAGATGGGAGGAAGGAAGGAAATGTTTGATGCACATGTTTTCCAAACTAACTCAAGACACATGATCTGGCAAAGAAAGTCTTGGCTGCTAATTGGCTAAGAGTAATTTGAAGAGAAATAGCTTGGGTGTTAATACTAGGATTCCACGCACACTGCTGGTTTGTGATGACACCAGAAAAGAATGTTCTAATTTGAGACTGAAAAATCTATGAAGCTCATTCACTCTGCACACATTACAATCTCAAACCTGGACAGCTGAAAATCAACATTTCACAGATCTGTGGCTATTTTTATGAAAGCTTATACAGGCCCATTTTGGTCTAGATACATTTGTGTTTTATGTACTTGATACATAGATAATTTTATATAGGCCTTACAGTGAAATGAAACATGATGCAATGTAATGTGTGGCAAAAACCACAGTAGGTGGGTACCACAGTACCTGAAGCTCTAACTGTTGGTGAGTGACAACACTCTAGTACCTATCCTCCAACCCCTTCATTTCGCTATTGCTTGTCAAGTAAGATGTTGTGCTGTCTGTTTTTCTGCATTGCCGTTTTCTTTCCCATATTAACTGCTTGTGATTCCACAGAGCAACATGGCACACGCTTCACTATTAACAGTTTTTATTTTAGAAAAAAAAATTTAAGATAGGATATGACCCATCACCATGAACCCTGTGGCAGGACAACGAAGCGGATTTATCATTTTCAACTCTTTTTCACACCAACTCTCACCCCAAATACTTACTGAGTCCGGCTTAAGTAACCATAGATTAAATAGAGATAGTGATATCCCCCTAGAGTGGCTGAAATATCTTAAATCTCTTCTGCACCATTACTCTACTGGAAAACTGCTTTGGGCATGTTGATTTTGGCTGGCATCCTTGGTAAGGAATTCAGCAACTGGTCATGTCCAGGGGTGTCTGTACACCTGTGTTTTTTATCTCCAATACACAGGACATTGGAATTAGATTTGTATGTTTGAGAATCATTAATCAGTGATGAGCCTCACCTTGCCAAATGACTTTAAGAAGACTAGTATGAAAAAATTAATATCAGATGTTTGCATTAGGATATTAATTCTCACTAGTATTTTATTAAGACATTGAAAGATTTCTGCAAAAGGAGATATAAACAAGGAATGTCCCAGGGTAGAAGTACACATAATGAGGCAGCATGGACTACTCAAGGGAACAACAGAAGTGATTCCGAATCTCAAGCCATGAATATTTTTTTAGCATCCGTTATATGCTGGAACTTGTGCATATATAAAGTCATAGTAATATATATATATATATATATATATAGGGTATAATTATGAGTTCTTTTTGGTGGTTGTTGTTCAGTCACCCAGCTGTGTCTGACTCTTCATGACCCCATGGACTGCAGCACGCCAGGCCTCCCTGTCCCTCACCATCTCCTCGAGTCTGCCCAACTTCATATCCATGGCATTGATGATGCCATCCAGCCATTTCATTCTCTGACAACCTCTTCTCTTTCTGCCTTCAATCTTTCCCAATCTTTCCTTTGGGAGATTCAAAGGGATGCTGGAGCACCTCTGTGAAGAGATTGACTGGGGCTGAGCCACATCTTGCAGAAAACTCTTGGGTGGGGCCAGAAGAATCAGGAACCTTTCACATTGATTTTGTTTACCACGATCATTTGTCTTTTTTTGCAAAGTTTTAACTTTCACATGAAGCCATACTTATTATATTGAAGTATGGAATTATCCATACTTATATTAAATGTCATCCCTTGAGTCTGTTTGAGTGTTTTAATGTCTAATTTTTGATATAAGACAAGTTCTTTATGATTCCTTCCAGCTCCATATCACCTACCACTTTAACAAATAAGTCTTCATCTATCTCAATAAAAAGATGTTGGCCCTGGGCCAGATCAAGGACCTGCAGGGATCCAGGGATCTCCCTTCTGACAGCCACTGCAGCACTCTGCCAATTACACAGTCATCAAATTGAAAGCCATCAAGCAGTTTTCATCTTCACTTTAAGGTTTTACAAAGCACCCAGTTCGAATATCCTACTCGAGACTACAGGATTTTATAAATGGCTAAAATTTGATCCACAAAATGAAATGAAGATGTGAAGGCATAATCTGTTCTTAGGGATTATGGCTAATTCCCAGGGATTGCTGCAACTTTTATAATTGCTCTTTTTTTTTTTTCACTTAATCTATTTAAAAATCAGAACCATTGCCAAGTTTTCTAAAGCTTCTGGAAATCGATACTGGCTTGGTCACCCAGTACCCCCCAGGTCCCTGCACACCACAAACATGGCCAAAAGCATCTCAACCATCTCCTCTGTGGCTCTGCCCAGCTCAGCATCAGGCAGGCCGGCAATTTCACCTGGGCAGAGGGCTCCATTTCCTTTACTGAAAAGTAATACTCCTTGGGAATCACTTTATCTGGATTGGGCTTTCAGATCCTTCCCTTAATGTTTGTTCTCTTTCCTGCCTTTTTTGAGTACTGATCTGAGGAGAAGTTAAGAGAGGCATTTTATAATTTATTCAGTTGACAACTGACACCTTGCTTAAAAAAAAAAATGACACCAAATATAATGTACCTAAAAAACAAAGCTGCTTCAACTCACTGAGCCTAAAAGAGCTGATATGAGTAAGAAGATGGAAAGGGTGAACATGTTTCTAGAGAGACTACTTTTATTTGCAAGAAATTCCCTCTACAGCTGGTGAGCCTGTCAATATAACAAGAAGGGTGGAGGCCGTCTCTCTCAAGATGATTTGAGGAATAATGGTGAGCAACCAGGTAGCTGATGCAGCGTGAGAAGGCCTGTCGTCCACGCCTCTACCTCCTCTGAGGGATCTGCCCTGTTCATCTGTCAGTTCAGCAGAAGCTCTTTCTGTGACGACCAGAAGCCTGGCGGTAAGTCAATATGTTCCCCTTGAGACAAGGAAAATTCCGCAGGTCAGACTTGCAAGGCAAGTAGACTACAAAAAGTGCCGAGTGCATACAAATGCTGTAGTAAATTAAGATAATGATATTGGCTGTTTATTGTAGATAAAACCTAAATCTGTAATAGAAGCATCTAGGAGATTTCCAGCACCCAGTGTATCAACATCAGAAAGAGCAGTTATGATTGTTGTCAAGGAAAAAAAAATAAAATAAAATCCAGGGCCTGACTAACATTTAGAGATATAAAGCTTTCATATCCTTCAGTCTTCTTTCCTTTGTGATTTCCACAGGATTTTCATTTCCAGAGATATTATACTACTTGCTTTCAAAGGAATTCAATATTTTCATTCAGAAAAGTAATTTCACAGGAAAGTAACACAGAGTGATGTCCTGGGTATTCATTTTCCGAGCCAATCTTACAAAGTCAATTTGTGCTGCATGGTGCTGGGGCGACATGAAAAGGTGCAGATGCTGTGTCTCTGGGTTTCTGGGGTCCTCTTCTTCCCTCCCAGTCCCCTCCTGCAGGACACCCCATAAGCATTTGAAAAGAACTGTCTGGCAGTGAAACAAAACAGGCTGCCTGACTCCCTTAATAACCTCATCCAGCGTCACCCAAAGACATTGATCCCGAGCCCAGGACTCGATTACGGCTTCATCCCCTCTGCCCTGTAGGAAAAGTCGTATCTCCATAGCCATCACAATCATCCTGTTTCTTCTCTTCATGTTGTTACAGAAATTAGAGGAGAAGGCAGCCAGCCTAAGGTGAAAGACGAGGAGATGAGTGACTTCCTCGGGTACTTCTGTGCAGATAAAAGCTAATTCTGATAAAACCAAGACTGAAATCCTTCCAGCCCACAGAAAGTCAAGGTCAGACAACATGAACCAATCAAGTTGAAAGCTGGCCGATTTTTTTTTTTTTTCAGAAGTGAGTCAGAGACTGACAGAGGGACAGAGGTGGATGGAGGAAGGATGAGGGGGAAGAAGGAAGAAGGAAGGAGAAAAGCCCCCCGTCGAGATGAACAGATGGACTGACAAGAGTGAACGAGAGATGGAGATGGATGGGGGGAAAGGGAGCTCCTTATCCTGTTCCTTACGTATTTCAGGATCAAAAGGCATAGGAAAAGAAAAAAAATCTTCAAGTTTTTCATCAGGCCCTGGGGGTGATGGGACCACAAGGCCCAGCTGCCAATGGGTGTTTTTCCTGGGGTTTTGCAAGTCAGCCGCGTGCCCTAACCTTGAGGATGCTGTTTATTCCTGGGGGAGAGATAAGCCAGCAGCCCTAGCCCCACCCCCATCGGAGCAGAGTGGGCATTACCAGCGAACAAAGAAAGAGCGTTGTACAGCAACAAGCATTTGGTTTTGATTAGAGCATATTCAGAGACTGTGCAAGTTCTATTAAAATAAGCACAAAACCATCTTAAAGGGCTTTTTCTTTTCTTTCTCTTTCCCCCCCTCGGTTTATATTGTTAATCTTTCTTCCTGGACGGCTCCTCACAAATGCCTTTTGTTTTCTTGTGTGATTCTACGTGCCAGGACTCTAAGAAGGCAGGACGGAGGTCCTATTCTGGCATGCTTTCAAGTCTCTTCCATAGGAGATGAAGGCTCGTTGCTGTGCCTTCAAGGGTATAAATTTAGAGGCCGCCAAACCGTCCGGAGGTAATTCAAATGCTGGTAAATGGTGGAATCCACCCTGGCCCCCTGCTCCTATGAATACCCTGGCACTTACCCCACTCAGAGGAAACGAAACCAATTTGGGAAAGCGAAGACAGAATAAACATGCAATTAAAATGGTCATTCCTCCTGGTTTCTTCCTTTAGTTCTTTTTTTAACACTGCATCCCATTCTATAATCTGATGATGAAATGGGCCTAGCTAATTATAACAACGTACAAAAGATCGCTGTCTTTTTCCCCACAGTGACTAGGCTAGCTTTGAATATTTTTTTTTTTTTTTTTTTTGTGGTGGGGGGCGCAGGGGGTGGCGAAGAAGGGAAAGAGAGGTGGACGAACTTCAAGGGAAGCCGTGATTTTGGAAGAGCCGCTGTTTTTTTATATTGTTTCAAACCCCTTGCCAAGGTGAACATTTCAGAAATGGCACTTCCCTTTCAATTTATCTATCTTCCTCCTTTATCCATAGATAGACAAATAAAAATGAATCTCTCCAGAGGCAGCACGCATGCCACTTCTATATATTCTTCAGATAGCTTATTTTTATTCAGCTTAAAGCATAACCTATCATTTTTATTCAAGATTCCATCCAGCCTCTCTCTCTCTCTCCAAGCAAGCCTTCAAGAAGCCCTGCTGCCCTGCTTTGTTCCAGAGACTCTGCTAAAGGCCAAAAGATGGAGATAGCACACCCATCTGGTCTGTTTTCACATCTGAAGAGAAGGGCTTGAGAGAGCCCCCTCCAGTGGAAGGAACAGGGTGGTCGGGAATAAGCATTGCAGTCTTCTCTTTGTTTGTTTGTGATTAGCTTCTCGTGCTCATCTCAGGAAGACTCTTAATATCCATGGGGAAATAACACCATGAAATGAAGCTCACCCAGCAAACAGGAGGGTTCGTTGCCAGGGCTTTGAAATACTTACACTTAAAGAATCCATTTCGGTGTCAAAAAAAACATAAGCATCTCACTTCTCTCCTCATCCTAGTCTCCTGTTGTTCCCTTTAGCCCTCCCCTCTGCCTAATTCTCAACCGTGTGTGAATTTTATATGTATCAACCTTAAAGCATCTGCTAGAAAATAACAGCCAACCTGTATATGAAATAGGAATAGATTCCATGTCAGAGCAAAATTAAGATCTTGATGCCTCTGCGTTTCCATGATATTACCCTCATGCTTGGTGAATAAATACCACAGGAATACCAAACAGCGGTGGAGCAAAAATGAATATTGAAATTTATAAAATGGCCAGTGTCCAAAATCGTAATATTCACCAGGAAGTGTTTTGACATCTGAGATAACCTCCATTCTCCTTCAGAGCAGAGCATGTTTGATTTGGTAGGACGGATTTGAACAAATAACATTATTACAATGCATTTCAAATTGATCACCTCTTTTTTAACCCCTTCAATTTTTACAATCCCCCTAGTTTTAAATAGGAAAGGGCTGAAAGCACAAAGATTTAAGTCAAACAATTTGGGGCTGGAATCCTTGTTCTGTCACTCTCTACGTGTCCAGCTTCGGGTACCTGAATGAGTCTTTCTGTGCGTCAACTGGCATCTATAAAGTGGGGAACCCAACAGACCCATTCTCACAGGGTAATGGTGAAGATTAAATAACAATATATATTATAGATGACATAAAAGTCATGATAATTATCATAGCTAACATTTATTGCATATTTTAAAATCAGTATCAGTCACTGTTTTAAGAGTCTTACACATAATAGCTTGTTAACTATGAGACAGAGTTGTTGGAAAGATTAAACGACTTAATTCATGTAAACGAAGTAATACATTTATACCTAGCACACAGTTAATGCACTATAAATGGTAATGACAATGATACTCACATAACCCTCCGTCAGTTCAGTCATTCAGTCATGTCCGACTCTTTGCGACCCCCCGGACTGCAGCACGCAAGGCCTCCCTGTCCATCACCAGCTCCTGGAGTTTGCTCAAACTCATGTCCATCGAGTCGGTGATGCCATCCAACCACCTCATCCTCTGTCGTCCCCTTCCCCTCCCTGCCTTCAATCTTTCCCAGCATCAGGGTCTTTTCCAATATGTTAGTTCTTTGCATCAGGTAGCCAAAGTATTGGAGTTTCAGCTTCAGCATCTGGACTTCCCGTGAAGATTCAGGACTGATTTCCTTTAGGGTTAACTGGTTTGATCTCAGAACCTTCTCAAAAAGGAATTGTTATTAGGCCCATGATACAAATGAGGAAACTGAGACCCAGAGTAAATATTTTAGAGTTGGACACAACTGGACGACTGAACAACAAAAACCCAGTATCACAGATTAGGAAACAGTGAAATGATTCAAGCAGACAGTATAGCCCCAAAGCCTATCCTTTTAACCACCGTACTATATGTCAAAGCTCTTTATAAAATATAAAATATGACATATATTAATGTCATTGATATATGTGTGTATGCATGTACACACACATACACACAGTTGATTTCTCATATTACAAAAGGAAATATTCTGGTTAAGTTTCTACCACCCAGGCAGGCCAACCCCATAAGAGTGGAAGTTGTGACTGGTGCCTGGCCTGATTTAAATTCTGAAATCATCATATTTTCTTCTCAGTCTCCTTTCTGCCCATATTTTCTTTTCTGGCTGATGGGGGTTGTTCAGCTGGGCTTTGTGTGAGTTACAAAGCAGCAACAATTACATGAGGGAGTCCAGGAGCAGGTTCACCACACACAAAAAAACAATTGTCATAAACACTGTGCATCTTAACACAGTGCTTCCTTCTTTACGTCAGATTAATTAAAGAGCAGATGTTCTGTCATACCCTGCGTTAGGTATGGTTATCTTTGAGATTCCAGCTCCTCCATTTGCTGGGTTTTAATTTGCATCATTATGCATTTCAAGCCTGGGGCATGAGTAGTCAAGTGGTAAACATTAGCTATACTGCACTGTATTTCCAAATGCACCTTCACTATTAGGCTGACTAATAGAATTCAATTCTATTTTCAGCCGAATCCTCTCAATTTTCATTTGCTTTTGACACATTACATGGCAGGAGGAGAGAGTGAGGGAAAATGAAGGAGCAAGAGAAAGCCACAGCCTTGTTTGTGCACAGGCCTCAAGTCAGAAGACAGCCCCCTTCCGGTGGGTTTTGGCCACCACTGCCTTCTTGTTACAGCCTTGAAATTTCCCCACCCATCCTCATCTCAGCGGTTGACACTCCAACTATGGCAAGATGTCCCTGCTGTTGTTAAGAACTGGAGACGCTAAAGTCAATTCTGATTTTCTAAATGCAACTTCTAAAAACTGATGTCAAAAAAGTTTTCAGGCCACCATCAAAGTCCGATATGAATTAATCTGTCATTATAACACAGCCTCACTTGCCAGGCATTTCAGGCCAGGGTTTGGGAAAGGCAGCAGATATCTGGGTTGACAATTTCATTTAAAGGACAGAAAGCTTTCTGCTTTCTTTTCATTGGTATCTTGATTTAATGAACACACAAACAGACTATGGCCATATGCTCCAAATACCAGCTTGCTGTTCTTCAAGAAGCAGCTTGGGAAAATGCCAAGGCAAGAAGCTTGGAAGAAACTTGAAAAGGCTTCAAGACATATCTTTGTAGCCTGAGATAGCAAATGCACCAGTGATTAATTACACTGGGGTTGGACGTGAATAGGAATGCCAATAAGGCGTTCATAGCACTGCAATATTGGGCACATTGGCCTGATAATAGAATCCTTCCTGTTTTGATTTCTCGAGTTTCCTTTCTGTTGGTAACACATTCACATGCGGGTCAGAGATATAAGATGGCAATGTCATGCTCCTTCTCATTACAGAATCATTAGATAGGGTGTCACCACAATCAACAAGGGGGTGGCCCTAGGAAGTAGAATTCCAGAATTTGTGCCAGAAAATTCTTGTCTGAAGAGAAATCTGTGATGATCTCTTCCTGAAGAAACCCTCCACTACATCCCCCAGAGATGCTGAAAAACAATGTAGGGGGTGGTTTGACTCTTCTGGCAACACAATCCACAGATTCTCCCAGAAATGACTTTGAGAATTGATCCCCCTCCTTCAGAATCCAGGGAAGAAGGTTGCTGAGGGAGTAGAGTAAGAAAAGTTATCTTCTTTCCAGTGGAAGAAGAGTGACTTTTTGATCCAGAGCAAAAAGCATCACTGAGCCTAATAAGAGGCAAGAGCTTGTCTTAGTGATAGGATTTTAAGGATTAGAATCCAGACAAGCTCATTGGAAAAGGACCATTTCAAGTCAAGTCTGGAGGTCTGTGTCACCTACTTTAAGTACAATAACCTAGCCACGTGTATGTTGAATGGCTTCCCATCACTTACAAGACATAGTTTAGAATTCTTTATCTTTCATATATGCTCCTTTATGACCTAATCTTGTCTTACAGATTTAGTCTCAGCTCCTGTTTGCCCCTCCTACACCCACCCCATATTCTTCTTATCACACTACTTGTAACAGGCAGAAGGCTGGGTGCTGGCCCTTTTAATCTTTAGGCTTTTGCACACTTGTTACGTCTACCTAAAATTCTCTTCTCTACATTGTCTTTCTAGGAAAAATTTTGCCTACATTCCTATATCTTGGGATATTGTCCCAAATTTCTCACAAATACTTCTATATCTCTCCTTGAATTTCCCACCAACACCTCAAACCAAACACATTTATGACTTAACTCATCTTTCCTTCCAGACATCCTCCACTTTGTAATCCCCAATGCCAATTAATGGTACCTGAAGACACAAGGGCACTAACACTCAAAATATTGATCTTGTTTCCCTTCTAACTCCTTGATAGCCAGGCACTAGATCATTCCTGATGAGTGTCTCTCCAGAATCCTTCTCCCATATAAAATCTTTAAGCCTACCTAAATTGTTTCCCAGGTTTTTCCTTTCTACTGTTAATTCCCTGCATCAGATATTGGTTTTATCTCACCTGGACTATTGTGATAATCACTTAATTGATTTTGCTTCTTTCCAGTCTATCTCTCTTTCTATCCATTTCATCTTGAGCCACAGGCTTAAATTGTGATGCCTTAAGTATTCATTCAGTCATTCATTTGACATGGATAAGCATATGTGTCAGGAACTAGAAAATACATCCCTTAAGAATAGAATTCCATATCTATTTACAGTGTCAATCAGTGATTGGTATTTAGTCACTTCTAAATAAGTGAGTATTCAGTAAATGACTGAATGAATAGGGTTTAAGGTTTAGTAGGAAAGAAAAGTTATTAAATCATCAGAAGCTAAAAATAATAAAATGCTTCTCTGCAATACTTCAGGACAATTTGTAATTGATTGCCAGATGAAAGATATTAGCATTCTGGACTAATGGAGTCAGAAAAACCCTTAGAGAAGGTAAAGGAGAAGAAGGAGAACTAAGATTTATTGAGTAACTATTATGCATCTAGCCCTACCTATGCTATGTGAATTGTATACATTATTTTATTTATTTATTACAACAACCCTATTAGTAAGCCTATTTTACAGATGAACCTACAAAGACTCACAGAGGATAAATAGCTTCCCCAAGGTCACATAGCTAGAAAGGATTAGAACTGAGGTTTGAATCAAGATGTGTGCTATCTCAGTGCCTCCCTCTTTCCACTGAACCAAACTGGAAAAGAAGAGGTGGTTGCAAAAACATTCCAAAGAGGACTAGATAGGCTTTCGTTATTGATCTGACATGGTAGACCTCAGTAAATGAGGGATCAACATTTATGCTCAAATTTCGAAGCAATGTTTGGGAGGAATACAGGAAGTGTGAACTGGGTGTGCAATTTACTTACAGACATACTAAGTTTAGAGAAACTCTTGCTTCTATCTCTGGGTTCCTTATACAGTTGAACCTTGAACCATACATGGGTTAGGGGCACCAACCCTCCACACAAAAGTCCATAAATAACTTTACAGTCAGCCCTCTGTATCTGTGGTTCCACATCCATAGATTCAACCAACCATGGATGGTGTAGTACTGGGGTATGTATTCAGAGAAAAAAAACAAAATGCATGTAAGCAGACTCATGCAGTTCAAACCCCGGTTGCTCGAGGGTCAACTGTATATCATCCCTTGGTTTCTGCAGAGTTCCAGAACTCCCACCCCCCACCAACAGACACCAAAATCTGAGGATACTCAAGTCCCTTATATAAAATGGCTTAGTATTTGCATATAACCTACTCACAAACTCCCGCCTACTTTAAATAATCTCGAGATTACTTATAATACCTAATACAATGTAAATGCTATGTAAATAGTTGGAAATACAATGCAAATGCTATGTAAATAGTTGCTGGCTTGCAGCAAATTCCAGTTTTGCTTTTTAGAACTTTTTGGAATTTTTTTCTGAATATTTTCTATCCACGGTTAAATTCACAGGTGTGGAACCCACCAATATGGAGAACTGACTGTATGTGGTTAGGGTCTTCATGGGTTCTATAGTGCCTGCAGGATATCAGATAAATGCATCACTAAAAAACAATCATGAACTTACTTTCTAAGGTTTGTGGGGGGGCATGCCTGGTCAGACTATGGTATGATATGATCAGTTTGGTTAGTAGGAACAAGTTTAAATAGGTTGAGGGTGAGATAATATGAACACTAACAGCTGAGCAGAAATTTCCACAGCACCTGGGACAAAATTCCATCCAGTGTTGGAACACTGCCTTAGGAACCTCTAATCTGCCCAGTTAGAGTCTGCTCAGCACTTGTGGTAGCAAGAACCTTCTTCCATCATCTGAATGATCTAACAGTGAGAAACTGCTTCTTTTTTTGGAATCAAAATCTACCTTCTAGTTCATCTTCTGGTCCTATCTCTGCTGGCCCTTTAAAACTTAATGGTTCTTTCTCTATTTCCTGACAACCTTTGTATCTCCCTTCAGTCTTTTCTAGGCTAGAATCTGCACAGTAAATTTATTATACATTTTTATCTGGCCTATTATATCCACTTTGTAAATGAAGACATTGAGGGCTAATCAAGGTCAGCAATATGCTCAAGCCCACAAGGCTCACAAGCAACAAAGCAAGAATTTGAACTCAGGCCTGTGTGACTCCCAAACCCCTTTTCTTTCTATTACAATCTGCTGCTTTAACCTTCCCATTGAATATTTATTTACAGATAATCTCTTTCCGCTTCTAAATTTTTAAGTGACGCAAAGAACACTAAAGTAAATTGGTTAGTCAAAAAATAAATATGAAAGGATGACAAAAAATAGCATATTTTTTTTAAAAATCATTGACGTATAGTTGACATATAATATTAGTTTCAGGTGTACAACATAGTGATTTGACATTTATACACATCAGGAATTGATCACCACAATAAGTCTAGTAACCATCTCTCACCACACAACATTATTGCAATGTTACTGACTATATTCCCTATGCTTTATATTACATCCTCATGACATTTATTTTATAACTGGAAGTTGGCATCTCTTAATTCTCTTCATATTTTTCACCCAACTCCCCACCCGTCTCCCCTCCGACAACCACCAGTTTGTTCTCTGTACCTAGGAGTCAAAAACAGAATATTTTTGAGGACAGAAGATGATTATGCCTGACATCAAGTGTAAGAGAAGTATTACATTAGGTTCAAGTATTCTATTTAGCTGTGAGCTTCCTGGCACTCAAGGCAAAAAGAGAAGTAAAACTAGAGCTTCAAATTTCTCACCATAGGAAAATGGAAACTAACCAGTTCATGAGAAGAGAAAAATGTTTTCCTGACACTGCATTCTAAAAAGGATTCTCAAAAGCATTTATCACATAGCTGTAAGAAGAAATCATCACTTAGATGTTGAGTAAAACAACAGATGATGCCTTCAAAGTGGCTTTACAGAAGATAAAACAACAGTCTTCCCACGGCTATTTCTTATAGAGATTCTTTATTAAAGCAAAGGGAAAAATACTAAATTGCTGCTCAGTGAAGGCAATTCTAAAATCAGCAAAGCCAATGTAACTCACAAGCATTCCCATAAGAACAAAGTCCAGAAAAACTGGGGAATGGGCTCCTCTTTTACTGGCCCAGTTAGAATGCTGGAGAGGCTAACCATGCTCTGGCCAGAGACTAATATAAAGAAATGTCTTCACAATACGTGCACTTTGATAATCTCATTTTCAGCTGGGTTTTATGTTTCCATTACCTGGCCTTTCAGTTTGGATCTCCAAATGGTTCCTTCCAGCTCCTTCTCTTTATCATATTTTCCAAGCTCACAATTTCAATTCAAGGCCTTGCATTTCTCAGAATTGATCTTCTCCCCAAAGACCCTTCCACTTGATGAGCCCAGGATCATCTTCCTTCTGCAGGTTCTGCTTCAGTCAGGGACATAGCCAGTCCAGTAGGCACCTGGTCAGCAAATCCCTTAGAGAATTTCTCAAAAAGCAATCAATTCAACTGTGCTCCGGGAGAGAACTCGAGCAATCAATTCCAGACTGAGCTTTCTGGCAGCACTGAAGGTGCAGTTCCTCTGCGTGGCTGAAAGAAGCAAATTCCATCGTTTTTTGATATGAGACATTCCACTGGCACGATTGACATTCTGTTAGGGTAATTGTGGAATCCGACATACTTTTCCAGTTGAAGGGGCAAGGCAGGGTATGAAAAGCCTTGCAGATACAATCAAAAAAAAAAATTTTTTTTTAAAGAAGATTTAAATCTGCTTAAGAGCTCAGCTAAATCTCTGGTTGACTTCAGAATATGGGATTGTTTTCCCCTCAGTTGCCTTTGTTTTAGTTGAAAAACACTAACAAAATTCTAAATAAAATTAAGAATTTATCTACACTCCATCAACCATTCTTCCCCATCCAGCTGACTTCCTTTTACCATGTTCTCTCCTAGACCTTCCTCATATAAAGACATAATTTTTTAAAACAATTATTGCATGGGCATACACTGGCATTCTCAGTTTTTTCCCCACTCAGTTTTATAAACATTTTCCTACTACACAGTTACCACATGGTTTTCATAATTATCATTTATGATGAAGCTACACTTCCATTAAGCAACTGCGTTATGATTTAATTAACCATTTAACTACACAACACAGACATTTAAGTTGTTTGAATTATTTGGGTTATTTCCACATGACAAGCTCAGAGGAGTTAAATTTTTAAACCAAACCATAAAAATATGGCTCTTTACATCTTGTCAAACTGATTTTTTCAATGACAGTTCGTTCCCATTTGCATGTTCATCAGTAACACACGAAAATACCATCTTCACCACAGCCACGCCAACACTGGGGATTTGTATTTTTTAAACATTAACGTAAAAGGTAGAGGGTGGCACACGTGCATGTATTTAGTGAAGTGGCTAGAAATATGTAACAGTTGTCATCAACAGTGATCGTGCCAATCAAAGAGCCCTTCCCTCTCTTCCTTGTCAAAAGCCCAGATTTTGTTCTCATTTCCATCTTTCCCAATGCCACTCAGAAATAAACACTTATTAGCCAAAGACAATCTTGAAAATCGCATTTCATTGCCAATAAGACTTAGGAAGGGGGCCACAGAGATGTTAAAAAGGGATTTTTTGCTTCTAAAGAAGGCAGACGAAACAACTGAACACAACTGGATACTCTATGTTAAAACTCATAACATAACCATAATCATTGTATCACGTACTTTGGACTACACCTGTCTGACTGTATATCCTTAGTGATATATGCTCTAAGAACAAAAAGAACTGCAAAGAAATCTACTAATTTACTGAGGAGGCTTTTTTTTAATCACAGTGATGTCAGTGTTATAATTTTAAGCAATTTTATTTGTATTGTAATATGCATAATAATTATATATTATATAATATTTTATATATGCTATATTATATATAATTTGTTATATTATATAGATAGATACAAATATATTATCTGTTATTAGAAACCAAGATGTGCACTTTAAGGGAAAAATCCAAATATAAAGTAAAATAAGACAGTGTAATGTTAAATTTCAACTGCAAATATCAACATAAACTTATGCTTACATAAATTATATATGTATGTGTGTGGAATACACACACACACACACATATAAATATATATATCCCTAGCTCTTTCCAGTACAAGAAGACAGAAGGGATAATAAACTATCATCAATAAATACCCTGACAACATATCTTGGTTTCTAAATGCCAGTCCCCACCTAAGGCAACAACACCTTCTTAAAGACATAGCTAATCTATGTCTGCGACAGGACAAGATTAATCTTAGATAACTTCAGTTCAGTTCAGTCGCTCAATTGTATCCTACTTTTTGTGACCCCATGGACTGCAGCATGCCAGGCCTCCCTGCCCATCACTAACTCCTGGAGTTTACTCAAATTCATGTCCACTGAGTCAGTGATGCCATCCAACCATCTCATCCTCTGTCATCCCCTTCTCCTTCTGGCCTCAATCTTTCCCAGCATACTGTGCCAGAAAGCAAAGGAACACTCAATGACTAAAGGGATAAGGTCAAAAGCACAGAGGAGTCAACTTGAAGGGGTTCCAACTGGCAAAACATGGGAGAATTTAAGGAACAAAAAAAGTAATCATTGTAATTGATTATAACATTAAAAATAAATATATGACTCCATAGTAGCATTTAAGGAAAAGGAGTGCTTTTCTTTAAAGAATAGAAAAACAAGTTGATAAATGTGAAAGGAATGACAGAATTAGAACATTGCTATTTGTAACCTGCAATATAATAAGCAATTCAGTGGATTCTGAAATCACCAGCTAGAAAGAATATGAGAGCAAAGTATCATCCCTTGTCTCTAGATTAATTGTTGAACACTGCAGGGAATATAACCTTTGTTATGGAGAGATATGACTATCACCACCTCAACCAGTGATCAAACTTAATATTATCAATAGTAGGTCATCCTCACATTGGGCCTGATATGCTGCAATGTGCTATACATGGCATCGCCCATGAAGTTGTATTGCCTAAAATAACTAAATCTACTCAAGGCTCTAGACCTGATGTTTGCAAGTACACTTAATTGAGCAAAAAGTTAAACAACACTATTAGGAAACAATCACAAAAATCTAGAATGTGGTACTTATTACAAGACCTGAATTCTTCAAGACATCAACGTCATAAAGAATTAAAAGATATGGGGACTGTTCTAGGTTGAGACTAAAGACTCATAAACAAATAAAACAGGCATATAATCACTGGAGTCTAGATTTTAAAAAAACAGATATAAAGGATATTTGGGGGCCAATGGAGAATTTGAATATATATTAGATCTGAAATAATGTTATGTAAGTTTAGTAAATTTTAAGTCTGATTGTTGTACGATTCTTAGGCAGGATATTATCCTTATTTAGGAAATGCAAGCTGAAGTATTTAGAATGAAGTGTCATGATATCTGCAACTTAATTTCAAAAGGTTTGGCGAAAAGGATTATTCTTTCAATTTTCCTATATGCTTAAAAATTTTCAAACTAAAAAGTTCATGAAATGAAAGAGATGAATGAGAATAAACAATCCTATTCCCCCCCACCACTAGATGTTATTATTTAGTTGCCATAATCAAGAGGATACACTGACACATTAAGAAGAGACTAACTAAAACAGAGACATTACTGACAAAGGTCCATCTAGTCAAAGCTCTGATTTTTCCAGTAATCATGTACGGATGTGAGAGTTGGACCATTAAAAAGGCTGAGCTCTGAAGAATTGATGCTTTTGATCTGTGGTGTTAGAGAAAACTCTCAAGAGTCCCTTGGACAGCAAGGAGATCCAACCAGTCAATCCTAAAGGAAATCAATCCTGAATATTCATTGGAAGGACTGATGCTGAAATAGAAGCTCCAATACTTGGGCCACCTGATGTGAAGAACTGACTCATTAGAAAAGGCCCTGATGCTGGGAAAGATTGAAGGCAGGAGGAGAAGGGGACAACAGAGGATGAGATGGTTAGATGGCATCACCAACTCAATGGACATGAGTTTGAGTAAGCTCCAGGAGATGGTGAAGGACAGGGAAGCCTAGTGTGCTAAAACAAATGAAACAAAAAGGAGTCCTTGATTTCCTGAGCCACTGAACTAACCAATTTTAGAAATGTATTACCTGTTTCTTTTTATATCAATTATTTTATTTTTAAACCAGTTGAGGTTTTGCACTGTGTTGATAAAATGTATTCTACCTAATGGTATAAGTAGCTGACAACAAAAACTTACCATGTGGCAGCCACCATAATAAATACAGTTACTTACAGTATCTACTTTTGGCATCATTATATCCATATGAAGTAAATCCTGGGGTCAGGAAGATCCCCTAGAGAAGGGAACAGCAACCCATTCCAGTAATCTTGCCTGGAGAATTCCATGGACAGAGGAGTCTGGCACGCTACAGTTAATGGGGTCGAAAAAAGTCAGACACGACTGAGCGACTAACATACACACACAAAGTACCACGATTGCCCCAATTTTCCTCAGATTTGGAGGCAAAATTGTAGATAGGCAAGTCTTACTGAAGGTCACACAGTCATTAAGTAATCCAGCTAGAACCCAAGCCTAAGCATCTAGCAACACCTTGTCACTGATTTCCAGACACTTATATTCAATTGCCTGCTTGCCAAGTCCATTTTGGTCTTGAATGTACTTCTTCTTGAATGTACTAAATTAATATGGTTTATACAACATTCTTGATTCCCTCAACAAAACATGCCTCGCCACCCATTTCCTCAAGACCAAATCCTAGAGACATCCCCTTATTTGCCTCCCCCACACAACATCCAATCTGTAAGCAAATTTCTTCTCCATTACCTTGAAAACATACCCAAAATCTGGTTTTTTGTTGTTTTTTTTTTGGTTTTTTATGCCAACTGCTACAACCTGGATTGACGCTTACGTTGTCTCTCCTGCAACTGCGGTAACCTAACTGACCTCCATACATTCAATTTTGCCCCTGCAACTTTTCTCTATACAATAGCAACAGTGGCCCTTCCCTACCATGAATGTTCTGACCATTTCACTGCCACGGTTAATGCTTCCAAGGACTTACCCTTAAGCTTTACGTCTAAATGTATCACAACAGTCAATGAGGCGCAATAGAGTCTCTCTCTGTCTTTCTCTCCAACCTCATCTGGAACCACTCTCCCCTAGGTTCATTAAACTATGGTACACATACCTTCTTTCTGTCCTTCAAATACAACAAGTACATCCTTGGCACTTGGTCTTCCCTCCAACTGAAATGCTCTGCCCCCAGAGAGATGCATTGTTGGATCCTTGGGATCACTGAAGTGTTAGCCCAAGTGTCTTTCTTCATGGAGGTCACCAAACCTCTGTATACAACACACTCCATACAAAATGCTCACAGTCATTCTCAACTGCCTCTGTAAAAGTCAATGATTCCAATGATCTTGTTCATTCATTTATTAATAGTTGATTTTTTTTGTTTTTCCTTTCCCTCGCTCCAACTAGGATGTAAGTTAAATAAGAGCAGGAATATTACTTGCCTTGTTTACCACTTTATCCCTTATTCCTAGAATAGTGCTTGATACATTGTAATATATTCAATAAATACTTATTAATGAATGAATAAATAAAATATTCAATAGCTCTTAATAACCACATTTTTCCATCTCTCCATAAAATATTGATGCAAGTTGCTTTTCCTTGAAAGCATAAGCCCTGCTTTCTCAAAGTCTTCCTTATAATGCTGCCTTTAGAGAGCAACAAAGAATGGTAATCCTCTCTCACAAGATTTTTTGCCATATTTTTTTTTACTTTTCTTCTTTTTCTCCTACTACTTGGAAGATGAACATGCAATTTTAAGCTATAGCAATGGTTATTTTTAAGTTTCATAAAATACATTTTACTGATATTGCTCTAATTTTCACCGTTAAGAATAAAATACATTTATTTTTGCATCAAAATGAATAAAATATCTAGGAATAAACCTTTATTCTGAAAACTATAAAGTGTTGATGAAAGAAATTGAAGATGGAAAGAAACAGATGGAAATATATACCATGTTCTTGGATTGGAACAATCAATATCATCAAAACGATCATACTACTCAAGGCAATCTACAGATTCAGTTCAATCCCTATCATGTTACCAGTGGCATCTGTCAGAGAATGAGAACAAAAAACTCTTAAGATTTGTATGGAGACACAAAAGACCCTGAACAGTCAAAACAATCTTGAGAAAGAAGAATGGAGCTGGCGGAGTCATGCTCCATGACTTCAGACTATAATACAAAGCTGCAGTAAGCAGAAGAGTATGCTACAAAAACATACACCTCATAGAAAAGGACAGAAAGCCCAGAAATAAATCAACACACTTATGTCAATTAATCTACAAGTTAGGCAAGAATATACAATGGAGAAAAGACAGTCTCTTCAATAAATGGGGCTGGGAAAGCTAGACAGCTACATGTAAAAGAACGAAATTAGAACATTCTCTAACACCATATAGGAAAATAAACTCAAAATAGTTTAAAAACCTAAATATAACTGGACATTATAAGACTCCTAGAGGAAAACACAGGCAGAACATTCTTTTACATAAATCAAAGCAATATATTTTTGGATTTGTCTCCTAGAATAATGGGGAGAAAAAAAAAAACAAAAATAAACAAACAGGACCTAATTAAACTTAAAAGCTTTTGCATAGCAAAGAAACCATATACAAAAAGACAACCCACAATATGGGAGAAAATATTTGCAAACTATGCTGACAAGGAATTAATCTCCAAAATATACAGTTTATATAATTTATTATTTAAAAAAGACCCAATAAAAATAGGTAGAAGACCTGAATAGACATTTCTCCAAAGAAGACACCCAGAAAGCCAATAGGCACATGAAAAGATGCTCAATATCATTAATTATCAGAGAAATGTAAACCAAAATCACAATGAGGTATTACCCCACACCAGTTAGAATGGCCATCATTTAAAAGTCTACAAATAATAAATGCTGGAGTGGGTGTGGAGAAAAGGGAACTCACCTACACTGTTGGTGGGAATATAAATGAGTGCAGCCACTATTGAGAACAGTATAGAGGCTTCTTAAAAAATTAAAAAGTTACTATTTGCTCCTTCAATCTCTCTCCTAAACATATATATGGAGAAAACTCTGATTCAAAAACATACATGCATTCCAATGTTCACCGCAGCACTATTTATGACAGCCAAGACATGGAAGCAACCTAAATGCCTACTGATAGATGAATGGATAAAAAGATACAGGGTACACACACACACACACGAACACTGGAATATTACTTAGCTATAAAAAAAAAATGAGATAATGCCATTTGCACATGGATAGACCTAGAGATTATCATAATAATGAAGTAAGTCTGAGAAAGACAATATCATATGATATCCCTTCTTTGTGTAATCTAAAAAAATGATACAGATGAACTTATTTGCAAAACAGAGTCACAGACATAGAAACCAAAGGGATAGCAGGGGCAGTGGGAGAGATAAATTAGGAGTTTGGGATTAACATATACACATTACTATATATAAAACACATAAGTAATAAGGACCTACTAAACAGCAAAGCAAACTACATTCAGTATTTTGTAGTAACCTACAATGGAAAAGAATCTGAAAAAGAGTAGATATATATTTATGTATAATTGAATCACTTTGCTATACTCTTGAAAGTAACACAACATTAAAAATTAGCCATACCTTCATTAAAAAAGAACAAAATACATATTATTCACATGTACACAGACATAGATACTCTTCAAATTATGAAAAAATCAGCATAATATGATATCCCCTTACTTCAGTCCAGTTCAGTCGCTCAGTCATGTCTGGCTTTTTGCAACCCCATGGACTCAGCATGCCAGGCCTCCCTGTCCATCACCAACTCCCGGAGTTTACTCAAACTCATGTCTGTTGAGTCAGTGATGCCATCCAATCATCTCATCCTCTGTTGTCCCCTTCTCCTCCCACCTTAAATCTTTCCCAGCATCAGGGTCTTTTCAAATGAGTCAGCTCTTCTTCCCCTTACTTATCAAATCCTAATCTTTGGTAGTACATAGAATTTTTGTCTTAGATTACTATCATTATCTTATTATCATTAAGTTATTATTTACATTCTGTGTATTTACCCTTTCAAGAATCACTTAAGATATTTACACTAGAGTTTTCCTTTCCATCATATCAGTCACTAAGTCATATCCAACTCTGAGACTCCCATGAACTGGAGTACACCAGACCCCTCTATTCTCCACTATCTCCTGGAGTTTGCTCAAATTCATGTCCATTGAGTTGGTGATGCTATCTAACTATCTCATTCTTTGCTGCCCGCTTCTCCTTTTGCCCTCAACCTTTCCCATCATCAGGGTCTTTTCAAATGAGTCAGCTCTTCGCATCAGGTGGCCAAATCATTGGAGCTTCAGCTTCAATAGCAGTCCTTTCAATGAATATTCAGGGTTGATTTTTTTTAGGATTGACTGGTTTGACTTCCCTGCAGTTCAAGGGACTCTCAGGAGTCCTCTCCAGCACCACAATTTGAAAGCATCAATTGTTTGGGGCTTAGCCTTCTTTATGGTCCAACTCTCACATTTGTACATGACTACTGAAAAAACCATAGCTTTGACTATGTGGACATTTGTTGGCAAAGTGATATCTCTGCTTTTTACTATGCTATCTAGATTTGTCATAGTTTTCCTTCCAAGGAGCAAGCATCTTTTAATTTTGCCATATTTCTAGTTGTTACTTAATACAATTTTACGTTTGAATTAGTTTAAGCTACTAACTCATTCATTCTATGACTTTTAATAACTTCTTTATTTTCATTTATCTCAGAGATGTTAGGAATAGGTCTTCAAGAAAGATAAATGAGAAAAATATATTCCATGTCTTTGCATATTTGATCATGTCTTTCTACAGCTTTCACGTTAAGTGTCATAAATTGGCTAAGCCACAAACTTTACTTCCATAGTTATATAGATATTTCTCCTATTATAAGACAGTGTTAAGACAGCCTGGCATTTATTCCTTTTTGGATGACCTTTTATTTTGCATAAGTATTTGTGGTATTTTTTCCTTTACTTGAAATTTTAAAACATTTCAAGAATGTGCCTATATATTAGCTGCTTTCCATTAAGTGCCTGATAACCATGAATTTGTTTTGATCTGGGGAAGGAATCAGCAAATAATTCCTGTAAGAGGCCAGACAGCAAATATTTTAGGCTTTGAGGGTCATATGCTCTGTCACAGTTATTCAACTCTGCCCTGTAAGGCCCTTCTTGACAGTTGGTTTCTGGCTAGGATTGCTACAGGAATGAACAAACTGGGGAGGAGTCCATGGCAATGAGGCTTGGAGAGGATGTATTTGTTATTTCAACCTGCAGATGACACTAAAATCTAGCAACTGATAGCTAAGCAGGAAACTCAAGTCACTGAGTGAGGAAGGGGCATCCAAATGTGTTTGAAGAATCCAAAGGGCTACAACACATTCCAGAGAGAAATCAGGAAACCATGGATTTGAGGACAGAAAGCAGTAAGACAAATGCACCATCCAGAGGTTCTGAAGAGGCATCTGGGGAAAGGGTGCTTGGGTGAGGCTGGTTTTTATTCTGTCACCCATGGGGGCTGAATAAAAACTATGTTTCCATCTTAAAGGATAGGATGGGTATTCATCCATAGCCCCTGCTCAAAGACCTTCAATGACTCCACATAATTTATGAGATAAAGTTCAAATGACACAGCAGGAAATCCAAGCCTTCATCAGTATGATCCCAACTACCTTTAACTTAACTCAGCATCTGCCTTTTTTCACTCCATGAACCATACATTCCGTTAAATATCCCTTTTTCTTAATGTATCGTACTCGTTTACAGCTCCACGCTTTTTCATTCTTAAACTGTTCTTTCTTTTCCCTTCTATCTTGAAAAATAAATCTATTTATCTTTCAATGTTCAGCTTTAATGTTCCCTGGTATATGAATATCTCCTCAATATAGTCAACTATGTTAAAAATATTCACTCCCAGTATTTCCCTGGAATTCCATTACCTGGCTTTAGCTTAATCCACTTACTTATGACAGTCTTCTAACAGTTTTTCCTAAGTCATTTCATTTCCTTGCTTGAAAATTTAAAACATAAGTATTTCCACAAAGTAAATCCTTTTTGATGTTGTATGATTAACCACCTAAATATACAAAAAGTTATGTGCCTAAATAATACAGCAGTATTATTTATAATGTGTGTTAGTTGCTCAGTCGTGGCCGACTCTTTGAGATAACATGGACTGTAGCCCACCAGGCTCCTCTGTCCACGTTATTCTCCAGGCAAGAATACTGGAGTGGGTCGCCATTCCCTTCTCCAGGGGATTTTCCTGATTCAGGACTGAACCTGGGTCTCCTGCATTGTAGGCAGATTCTTCACCACTGAACCATGAGGGAAACCCAATTTTATAACAGCAAAAGAGAAATGTCAGGAAGTGGTTATAGAGTATTTAAATAAACTGCATGGAATATTATGCAACCACTGAAAAAGATGATTTCTCTCTCACACACACACACATATATATAACTGTTTTGAATATCAAGATCTTGAAAATGATTGTTTCCAGCTGATGAATTATGGCTGAAATTTTTTCTTTTCACTTTTTAGCATATTTAAAATTATCTATAACAGTATATGGTATTTTTATAATAGAACAAAATATTTTTAATTGCCTAGTATAACAAGGACCACAATTTATAATGTTTAATTTGATTTTTTGGCAATTCTCCATTGACCTAATGGAAGTATCGGTTTACCCTAAAAAGGTTCCATCACTTGTATATGTAACATGCTAGATACTTGTATGTTAACCATGCTGCTCTGATTTTAGGGAGACTGTCCTCAGTTGATGAACTTGTCCTTTCCCATGACTCTAGGACTTATGTAAGAATGGGAGGAAGGAGCTATTTTGGTTCTATTTGTTGTTGCCATTGCTTGTGGATTTTCTGGTCTGCTTTGACTTACGGTTTTTTAAACTAGGGTAACTTTGATCCTAAAAGCTGGTTCTCTCTGCCCTCAGTAACCTATATGGAGATACAATAAGCAAATGTACTATATTGGATCCCTCTGATGCAGCACTTCAGATTTTCTATCAACCAGCTTCCCCCACGTGAAATCTAATAGCACCCTGTTCCTCTCACTTCCTGCCTTGCAATGTTCTGAGACTCATGGGAACCAACTTGGCACTCATGAATGTGCAAACCAGAAGTACACGCAATCCTCAACCAACAGGAGTGGGAATGATAGATAAGTGCTCCTCCCTTTCTTCCCCTGCATAGATGGTTCTCTATGATTTCAGTAAGACTTATCAGAAGAATCTGTAGCATCAAGAAATCAATTACTTACAATGGTGGCCAAAACAATACACATCTTACTATGGACTTTCTCTTCTTCCATGTTTCATTCTCTCTCTCCCTCACTCCTGCTCTCTGTGACCATGTTCATTATTAGATTTTGGAGATTTTTTAAATGATTTTCTACATGCAAAATTACATCATTTGCAGGAAAAAAAAAAAACAGCTTTATGTCTTCCTTTCAAGCCTGTGTTTCTCTTATTTCTCTCATCTAACTGAACTGACCAGGGCCTTCAGTATAATGTTGACTATAAGCGACAGTAGACATCTTTGAGTCCAAGGTAAGAGAAACCCAGATAAGACGGTAGGCACAGAGAAAGGGGATCAGGGGGCAGACAGACTGAAACTACAGTTACAGACAACTAACCAATCTGATCACATGGACCACAGCCTTATCTAACTCAATGAAACTAAGCCATGCTATGTGGGGCCACCCAAGACGGTCGGGTCATGGTGGAGAGGTCTGACAAAATGTGGTCCACTGGAGAATGGAGTGGAAAACCGCTTCAGTATTCTTGCCTTGAGAATCTCATGAACAGTACGAAAAGGCAAAACGATAGGATACTGAAAGAGGAACTCCCCAGGTCAGTAGGTGCCCCAGTATGCTACTGGAGAACAGTGGAGATCTACTCCAAAAAGAATGAAGGGACGGAGTCAAAGCAAAAACAACACCCAGGTAGAAAGGGACTGGTGATAGAAGCAAGATTCGATGCTGTAAAGAGCAACACTGCATAGGAACCTGGAATCTTAGGTCCATGAATCTAGGCAAATTGGAAGTGGTCAAACAGGAGATGACAAGAGTGAACATTGACATTCTAGGAATCAGTGAACTGAGATGGACTGGAATGGGTGAATTTAACTCAGATGACCATTATATCTACTACTGTGGGCAGGAATCCCTTAGAAGAAATGGAGTAGCCATCAGAGTCAACAAGAGTCTGAAGTACAGTACTTGGATGCAATCTCAAAAACAACAGAATGATCTCTGTTCATTTCCAAGGCAAACCATTCAATATCATGGTAATTCAAGTCTATGCCCCGACCAGTAATGCCAAAGGGACTAGACCTGATAGACAGAGTGCCTGATGAACTATGGATGGAGGTTCGTGACATTGTACAGGAGACAGGGATCAAGACCATCCACAAGAAAAAGAAATGCAAAAAAGCAAAATGGATGTCTGAGGAGGCCTTACAAATAGCTGTGAAAAGAAGAGAGGTGAAAGGCAAAGGAGAAAAGGAAAGATATACCCATTTGAATGCAGAGCTCCAAAGAATAGCAAGGAGAGTTAAGAAAGCCTCCCTCAGTGATCAATGTAAAGAAATAGAGGAAAGCAACAGAATGGGAAAGACTAGAGATGTCTTCAAGAAAATCAGAGATACCAAGGGAACATTTCATGCAAAGATGGGCTCAATAAAGGACAGAAATGGTATGGACATAACAGAAGCAGAAGATGTTAAGAAGAGGTGGCAAGAATACACAGAAGAACTATACAAAACAGATCTTCATGACCCAGATAACCATGATGGTGTGATCACTCACCTAGAACCAGACATCCTGGAATGTGAAGTCAAGTGGACCTTAGGAAGCATCACTATGAACAAAGCTAGTGGAGGTGATGGAATTCCAGTTGAGCTGTTTCAAATCCTGCAAGATGATGCTGTGAAAGTGCTGCACTCAATATGCCAGCAAATTTGGAAAACTCAGCAATGGCCACAGGACTGGAAAAGGTCAGATTTCATTCCAATCTCAAAGAAAGGCAATGCCAAAGAATGCTCAAGCTACCACACAATTGCACTCATCTCACATGCTAGTAAAGTAATGCTTAAAATTCTCCAAGCCAGGCTTCAGCTATACATGAACCATGAACTTCCAGATGTTCAAGCTGGTTTTAGAATAGGCAGAGGAACCAGAGATCAAATAGCCAACATCCGTTGGATCATCAAAAAAGCAAGACAGTTCCAGAAAAAATATCTACTTCTGCTTTATTGAGTAGGCCAAAGCCTTTGACTGTGTGGATCACAATAAACTGTGGAAAATTCTGAAAGAAGATGGGAATATCAGATCACCTGACCTGCCTCTTGAGAAACCAGTATGCAGGTCAAGAAGCAACAGTTAGAACTAGACATGGAACAACAGACTGGTTCCAAATAGGAAAAGAAGTATGTCAAGGCTGTATGTTGTCACCCTGCTTATTTAACTTATATGCAGAGTACATCATGAGAAACACTGGGCTGGAGGAAGCACAAGCTGGAATCAAGATTGCCAGGAGAAATATCAATAACCTCAGATATGCAGATGACACCACCCTTATGGCAGAAAATGAACAACTAAAGAGCCTCTTGATGAAAGTGAAAGAGGAGACTGAAAAAGTTGGTTTAAAGTTCAATATTCAGAAAACTAAGATCATGGCATCCGGTCCCATCACTTCATGGCAGATAGATGGGGATACAGTGGAAACAATGGCTGACTTTATTTTTCTGGGCTCCAAAATCACTGCAGATGGTGACTGCAGCAACGAAATTAAAAGACGCTTACTCCTTGGAAGGAAAGTTATGACCAATATAGACAGCATATTGAAAAGCAGAGACATTACTTTGCCAACAAAGGTCCATCTGGTCAAGGCTATGGTTTTTCCAGTGGTCATGTATGGATGTGAGAGTTGGACTATAAAGAAAGCTGAGTGCCGAAGAATTGATGCTTTTGAACTGTGGTGTTGGAGAAGACTCTTGAGAGTCCCTTGGATTGCAAGGAGATCCAACCAGTCCATCCTAAAGGAGAGATCAGTCCTGAGTGTTCATTGGAAGGACTGATGCTGAAGCTGAAACTCCAATACTTTGGCCACCTGATGCGAAGAGCTGACTCTTTTGAAAAGACCCTGATGCTGGGAAAGATTGAGGGCAGGTGGGGAAAGGGACAACAGAGGATGAGATGGTTGGATGGCATCAGCGACTCAATGGACATGGGTTTGAGTGGACTCCAGGAGTTGGTGATGGACAGGGAGGCCTGGCATTATGCGGTTCATGGGGTTGCAAAGAGTCGGACAAGAGTGAGCGACTGAACTGAACTGAGACATCTTTGCTTTTTCTCTGATCTGTGTTTCTCCATTAAAAATATTTTCTGTGATGATGTTACGGCATGGTTCTTATTCACACCCTAAAACAGGTATTTTTTAATGTAAATAAATTATATTTCAATCTTGTTTTAAAAAAGCTAACCCTCCTAAATAAATGAAGGTGAAATAATAGTTTTAAACAAGCAAATCTAAAAGATTGTTACCAAAAAACCTGTATGAAAAGAAATAATAAAATAATTCCTCAAACTGAAGATAAATGATATCAGATAAAACTTGGATATAGAAGAAGGAATGGAGAACATTAAAAATGCTAAATATGTGACTAAAATAATTTTTTCTTTTATTAATTTCTTAAAAGACAACTGATTACATAATAATTATAACATTGTATTGTCATGTTTATTATAACACAGATAACTAAACTAGATAACAAAAACAGCACAGTATGTAGACATAAATGGGATTAAATGGTTCTTATATTTTATGTGAGTGGCACAATATTAAAGTACATTGTGATAAGAAAATGTAACAAAAACCCTAGAGTTACCACTAAAAACATAATACAAAGAAGTATGACTAAACACTTATTAGAGGAATTAAAATTATATGTTATAAAAAATATGATTAACCAAAATAAGACAGGAAAAGAAGAAGAAAAACCACAAAATAATGAGCAAATAGAAAATGAATCATAAGTGATAGGCCTAAATATAAACATTTCAGTAATTTCATTAACTGTAAATGGATAAAACATTTCAAATAAAAGGCAGAGGTTGTCAGACTGGATAAAATAGTAAGATATAAGTAAACTGGGGAAGGAGGTGGGGGGTGGTTCAGGATAGAGGAGACACACATATAACTATGGCCAATTCATACCGATGTATGGCAAAAAACATCACAATACTGTAAAGTAATTATCCTCCAATTAAAATAAATAAATTTTTTAAAAAGAAAAAAAAACTAATACACTTTATAGGAAACAAGCTATCAATACAAAGATACAGACATGCTTAAAGTAAAAACATGAGAAAATATGTATATGCAAAAACTGAGCATAATAAATTTGGGGTATTCAAATTCTGTTTCATATTCTGTCTCTTATGGAACCTGACCAAAGATGAACCCCGAATGAAGATATAGCATCTATGATGGATCAAAATGTTCTGATCCTATAACTGCACCTAGCATTCACTGGATCATAAGCAACTTATTACAGTCATTTTCCAAGACAACACATGTAGTATCTCTCCCCATATTCAAGTGGTTAGTATAAGCTTCAGGCACTTTCCAAAATCATCAGCCTCCTTGACTGAATGTAATGATATGATCAAGTACTGTTATTAAATTACAGAACATGTCCCAGCACATCTGTGTTATTGGAAAGAGCCTAAATAGATGCTGAGTCTTCTTCCAACTGTAGTAAATTTCCAGACAGTATTCTAATCCTTTCACCACTTGACTTTGCCATCTTACAAGCAAGTTCTGAGCAGGTGAGACTGGCACATTGCCCATATAGAATTTTCAGTCAAAAGTTCTGGGGTTTGGGGACGCTATCAGAGAAAATGCCAAATATCTTTACAGACTTAACTGGATCAAATCTTTCCCAGTTTTTCATGGGGAAAATCTCCACTGGCATATTGCACACAAAACATGAACACATGACATATTGATGTTGTCTTTCCCTGGAGAAATTTAGATTTATAACACGTTGTTTCTTTGTTTTTTCATTTAGGAATATTGCAGAGCCATACAACAGAGCCATCCAGAAGGGGCAAAAATCTTTCGTTTGCCCAGAAATTCAGCACTGCCAATGTCATTTATTTCTTCCCATAAATCTGCATTTTCATGAGTTGTTATTTATCCTCCATCTGAAGAAGTCCTTTTAGCACTTCTTATTGAATAAGCCTACTGGCAACAAATTCTCTCAGCTTTTGTGTGATAATGCTCCTACCTCACTTTCATTTAGTGGGGCTGGTCACTTTTATAAATCAACTCTACTGTGGCACAACTCGGTTCCTGTGTTAGTCTCCCTAGCTGATGCTCCATTAGGGCAGGGCCCATGACTCTGAAGGGACAGCAGAGCACAGTGGTCCAGCGACCAAACTCTACAGCTGAACGCCTGAATCTAAATCTCCACTCCACAACCAACTACCCCGGCAGGTGTCTTAACCTCTCAGGACCTCAGTAGCCTCATAAGCCAAATTAGGAAAATATAAATAGTACCTGCTTCAGAGAACTGTTGCAGAGGTTATGCGAACCACTGTATGTAAAAAATCTTAGAATAACGTCAAATACGGAAGAAAGTGAAAGTTGCTCAATCGTGTCCAACGCTTTGCAAACCCATGGACTATATGGGCCATGAAATTCTCCAGGCCAGAATACTGGAGTGGATAGCCTTTCCCTTCTCCAGGGATCGAACGCAGGTCTCCCACATTGCAAATGGATTCTTTACCAACTGAGATATCAGGGAAGCCCTGAATACACAGGAATCACTATACAAATGTTTGCTATTATTGTAACTGTATTGCTAATCCCGACAACTAATGGAATGTTTACATCTTAGGAAATATTTAACATAACTTGAATAAATAAGTTCTTCCTAGATTAAAGACTCAGTGAATCGAGAAGTCATAATGACTAAGGAATTCTAAGATGATTCCTTTTGTATTTTCGGTGGGGCTGGGGGGAAGCTGGGGTGCACGGCATATGGGATCTCAGTTCCTGACCAGGGCCCTGCAGTGCAGGTGCAGTGTCTTAGCCACTGGACAACCAGGGACGTCCTCTTTTATCTACTGGTATAAGACAGGCTCAAGGATGAACTCTATGACACAGGGAATATAGCCAAACGGAGAGTTACTTTAACCTTTAAAACTGTATAAAAATGATTTTTTAAAAAAAGATTTATTCCTTTTGTAACTTTCCCTCTGACAGTGACCTAACTGGACTATGTGATCCTTGCTATGGGCTCCCTTCCCAATTCTATTGCAGGCTTTGGCCTCCCTGTTTTTCCCCCTCCTCCATTAACCTTTTAAATCCAAATAAACAGGTGTCCTATTTTCCACGAATCTTTCCCAAATCCCCAAGAACGATGTGTTCACTCCCTTCCCCAGATCTTGGGGTTTTTGTCAGACCATCTTTTAAAGCAGTCATCATATTTATGCCAGACTATAACTTTTTGGATCTGAGTCATTCACATGTATATTTTACCACAGTAATGAAAGATGAAAAGACTCCAGGACCAACCATTACCAGGCCTGAGATACAGATATCCCGGCTACTAACCTATTGTTGTTTCATGCCTGAGGGCAGATATTCGGGCTTCTGCTTTGAACTCTTTCTTTGAGTCCCCAGGTTACAGCCCACAACCCTTCAGCCGGACGTGATCCTGTCTCCAGTCTTCAGTGCCACACTGGCAACCTGAAGCTGACTCCATGCCCCATCACTAGGCATCACCCACCAGCCAAAACTCTTTGCAAAAGACATCTGATGATGGAAGACCAGAGATCTCTTGAAGAAAATTAGAGATACCAAGGGAACATTTCATGCAAAGATGGGCACAATAATGGAAAGAAATGGTATGGACCTAACAGAAGCAGAAGATATTAAGAAGAGGTGGCAAGAATACACAGAAGAACTACACAAAAGACGTCTCAGTGACCCAGATAACCACGATAGTGTGATCACCCACCTAGAGCCAGACATCCTGGAATGTGAAGTCAAGTGGGCCTTAGGAAGTCTCTCTACGAACAAAGTGAGTGGAGGTGATGGAATTCTAGTTGAGCTATTTCAAATCCTAAACGATGATGCTGTGAAAGTTTTGTATACAACATACCACCAAATTTGGAAACTCAGCAGTGGCCAGAGCACTGGAAAAGGTCAGTTTTCACTCCAATCCCAAAGAAAGGCAATGCCAAAGCATGTTCAAAGTACCAAACAATTGCACTCAATTGCACTCATCTCACAGATTAGCAAAGTAATGCTCAAAATTCTCCAAGCCAGGCTTCAACAGTATGTGAACTGAGAACTTCCAGATGTTCAAGCTGGATTGAGAAAAGGCAGAAGAACTAGAGATCAAATTGCCAACATCCACCAGATCACAGAAAAAAGCAAGAAAGTTCCAGAAAAACATCTATTTCTGCTTTATTCACTACGACAAAGCCTTTGACTTTGTGGATCACAACAAACTGTGGGAAATTCTTAAAGAGATAGGAATACCAGACCACCTTACCTGTCTCCTGAGAAATCTGTATGCAACTCAAGAAGCAACAGTTAGAACCAGACATGGAACAATGGACTGGTTCCAAACTGGGAAAGGAGCACATCATGGCTGTATGTTGTCACCCTGCTTATTTAACTTACATGCAGAGCACATCATGCAAAGTGTCAGGCTGGATGAAGTACAAGCTGGAATCAAGATTGCTGGGAGAAATATCAATAACCTCAGATATGCAGATGACACCACACTTATGGCAGAAAGCGAAGAACTAAAGAACCTCTTGATGAAAGTGAAAGAGGAGAGTGGAAAAGCTGGTTTAAAACTCAGCATTCGAAAAACAAAGATCATGGCATCCAGTCCCATCACTTCACGGCAAATAGATGTGGAAACAATGGAAACAGTGACATACTTTATTTTACCGGGCTCCAAAATCACTGCAGATGGTGAGTGCAGCCATGAAATTAAAAGACACTTGCTCCTTGGAAGAAAGACTATGACCAACCTAGACAAAATAATAAAAAGCAGAGATATAACTTTGCCAACCAAGGTCCATCTAGTCAAGGCTATGGTTTCTCCAGTAGTCATATATGGATGTAAGAGTTGGACCATAAAGATAGCTAAGCTCTGAAGAACTGATGCTTTTGAACTGTGACATTGGAGAAGAAACTTGAGAGTCCCTTGGACTGCCAGGAGATCCACCCAGTCCATCCTAAAGGAGATCAGTCCTGAATATTCATTGGAAAGACTGATGCTGAAGCTGAAACTCCAATACTTTGGCCACCTGATGGGAAGTACTGAGTCACTGGAAAAGACCATGATGCTGGGGAAGATTGAAGGCAGGAGAAGGGGACAACAGAGAATGAGATGGTTGGATGGCATCACTGACACGATGGACGTGAGTTTGAGCAAGCTCTGGGAGTTGGTGATGGACAGTGAAGCCTTCCATGCTGCAGTCCATGGGTCGCAAAGAATCGGACACCACTAAGCAAGTAAACTGAACTGAATGAAAGGCAGCTGTCCAAAATGCTTCCCTGTCTCCCCTCTGAAGGAGAAGTACATCCCTAACTTGGTACCAAAGCCCTCTTAGCTTTTCCAAATTCATCTTCCACCAGTACCTCTCCAAGTACCTTATATTCCAGCTACTCTGAACTCCTTACAGTTTCCCAGCAGTATTTTTTTTTTTTTGGAAAGGTGGGGGACAGTGGAGGACATAAACAGTGTCATCTATCTATGATACCTTCACCCTCATAACTAATTCCTACTTACCCTTTAAAGCCCTCACAAGTCATCACACTCAAATCAGCAAGGACATATCCAAAAGTTCAGCTAGTGGCTCTGCCTTACTGCAAAAGCTCATTAGCTAGTAACATTGCAAGTGAAAACCCTGTGCAATGGGAAGATTTAGTCATGCAGGATTTAGCAGAGCAGGTGCACTCAGGCATGCAAAAAAACAAAGACCAGATTTTCACTCCTAGTTCTCAAAAGCTGCTGCTTCTTTTCATGGATCAATGAGTTTCTGTGCCTATGAACCATGTCAGTGTTCTAGATCTGCAAGGCCATGACTGTTGGCCAGAATATACATATATTATACGGTATACGTTATACACATGGTTTATGCTACCATGTCCAGAATCTAAACAAGTGATATTCTCAGACAGAATGTCTCCTAGAGAAAAACTATTGCCCCAAAGGTGTAAAAGAACCAGGAGTGATTGCCCACAAGTCATCTCATATCTAACCCAAATCAATACTTACCCTTTTAAGAGAAGTTTTGAGTTGCTACCATTGATCATAAACCCTTATAGAATCTCTTCAAATGTTCTCTGTTGCCAGGCACTATGCCTGACAGTTCCTCACTTTTTCAAGTGAGGGGCTCAATAATTTCTCCATTCCTGGCCTCAGCTTCAGTTACTATAAATGAGGCAAGCCTTTACAAAGGCATCAAGGAATGATGGCTATCCTGTCTTTCCTCACTGTATCCTCACATCCAGGTTTCATCATGAAAATAAATATAGCTCTTGGTGGCTGAGTGTGCCTGGTGTAAGACCAGTTAAAATAAAACCCCATGTTTTCATGGTGCCTAAAACTTCAGGGTAGAGAGTGGTTATCAATTGGTTAACACATTCATTGCGAGCTTGGGTTTACATTCTCCCTAACTTACCATTGAGAGAGAAATGACAATGACAGCCATCCAAAGGATGGTTGATATTTCTCTTATGAGAAGATGCAGGAGCCGGGCAAAGCAACTTCTGTTGTATTATTGGGCTTATCTGTTTAAATCATCCAGCTGGTAAAGTTCCACGTCTTGTCCTTGGCCATGTCATTTGCCAGGTGTGACAGCAGTTCTGAGCCCCAGCTGCACCTCCTCTATCAGGTCTTGCCTTTGATTAATCAGTGATGCCTTGTGGCCGGAGGATGTTTATATCGGTTTGGCCAAAAAGCTCGTTCGGATTTTCCATAGCACATTATGGAAAAGCCCCAAACATGAATGAACGTTTTGGCCAGCCCAATACCATCCTAACCTGCAGGTTCTTGATAACTGCATGGAGTCAATGCCCATTCAGGAATGTATGTGATTCTGAAACCCAGCTTCTCCCCACTGTCGTGTCTGAGCAGGTGTCCCGTAGAAGGTAACATCTCCTTATTTGTGGGCAGAAGTTCAAAGAAGAAATCTCTTCTGAACACCTACTGCTATATGAGTGGTATGGTGGACATTTTACGTGTATCAGTATAATTTCCTTTGACCCTCACAACAACCTTGTAAGGTCAATGATAGCAGCTCCCTATTAGAGAAGTGGTATCTGAGAATCTGAAATAGCAAATAACTTGCCCAGAGTCACACAGCTACTGTGTGATGACTTGGGTTTGACACTGATGCCAAACCTAAGTTTTCACATAATTTAATTTAGGGATATTTAATACATTAGGATCTTAGAAACTTTAGGGAGCTGTTGGGCAAAGTTTTTAGATCTTTAGGGTAGGTAGCATGCAAGTTTTCTAGTTGTTGGATTTCTGGGTGGTGGCAAAATTTATGAGAATAGTAAATACAGAAGGAGTAGGAGTTTGTGTACATTTGAATGTCTCAATTATTCCAGGCCTTCACTCAGATCACCTCAACATCTTGAGATGTAGACAAAATGGGACACAAGTGATTAAATCAAAGCACACTTGTCTACCCAAGAAATAACTGTAGAATAGATACAGTGTAGCTTGAAGATTTAATCATCATCCCTTTGCCTGTCTGCAGAGAAATGACATTATCCAAAAAAAAATTCCTCCTTTCCTTTCTTCCTTTCTCTCTTCATGTTTCTTTTTGTTGTTGTTGTTCCTTTCTTGATTTCCCTCTATTCTTTTCCTATTTAGTTTTCTTCTAATTAATTCTTCAATGACAGATTCTTATCAAATATCACATACGTGTGGAAGTCTTCTGTCCACAGAGATGAATTAAGCCATTACTGCCATCCAGGAAGTAGCACTCCAATTTGTGTAATAAGACGTGCACATAAAATATATATATAATAGAAGATGAAAAGTATTACTGGCCTTAGAAGAAGTTTGGAAGAATATGCAGTGAGGTAAAATGAAACGTCAGATTACTCTTAGCTGAAGATGAGCCTTAAAGAATGGATGGGGTGAATGGATACGATATAGACATAAAGTGGGAAAGGAACCTCCTGAAAGTTCTGTGCTTTGCATAATAATGCCCCCACCCAATGATGTCCACATTCTATTAATGCCCCAGAACTTATAACTATGTTAGGTTATACGACAGAGGGGAATTAAGATTGAGGATGGGATTCAGGTTGCTAATAGGGTGACTTTAAAATAGGAAGATGATCCCAGGCTATCTGGTGGATCCAACATAAGAGTCCTTAAAGGTGGAAGAGGGAGGCAGAAGGAGAGAATTAGAGGAGGTGTGATAAGAGAAACAAAGGTGTGGAGATGCTATGTTTATTGCTTTGAAGATGGAAGGGATATGGTCATGAGTCAAGAAATGAGGGTAGCCTCTAAAAGCTACAAAAGGCAAGGACTATGTTTTCTCCTAGAGCCTCCAGAAAGGAACACAGCCCTGCCAATACTTTGATTAGCTCAGGAAGATCTGTGTTAGACTTTTGACCTCCAGAGCTGAAGGAAAATAAATGTGTACTATTTTAAACCACTAAGTTGGTGGTGTTTTGTCATAGCAGCAAATGGTAAACTAATACAGGAGGAATCACACAGTGCACGGGTGGGAATTTAATCGTATTTTTTATAACATAAAGTCCGCAAAGGAGAAAGTAGGAGATGAGACTTGGGAGGCAGGCAGAAATGTGCCAACAAGGGTAGTAGGAAGGCACTGGAATTATTAAAGAAGAGAGTGACAGGATCAGATCTGCATTTAAGAATGACCAATGTGGCAGCTGTGTGAAGGAGAAACTAGAGCAGGTCAGGAAAATCAGTTAGGAAGCTGCTAGAGTGGTTTAGGCAAGAAGTGTTGAGGCCTCTGGGAGAGCAATGTTGTGAGAAGAGGTTAGGGTAGTCATTCATTAATTCAACAAATTATTTTTGAGTGTCTGCTAAGCACCAGGCAATGCTATAGGTGTTGGGGACATGGGCAAGCCCATGGCTGATATCCTGACCCTCCCTTCAGGATTTAAAGTCTAATGGATATAGGAAGGCAATAAAGAAATAGGTGTATAATGTGTCAGGGGTGATAAGAGCTCTGAAAAAAATAAAATGGTGAAAGATGTTTAGAGAGTGACACGTGTGCACAGGGAACTATTTCAATGGGACTCTGGCGAAGATCTTTCTGAGAAGAGGGTATTTGAACACAGATCTGAAAGAAGAGAAGAAAAGAACCAGGCAAGTATATCAGGGCAGAGCCTTTCCAGCAGAAATACAAGTGCATTCACAGTAAAGTATAGAGGCTGGTGTGGCTGGAGGGAAATGCACACAAGTGTGAGTGGTGGGAGCTGAAGGCAGAGGCATGGAACAAAGCCTCTCTTGGACAGTCTTGTTGATCACTGTGAACTCAGGCTGCCCAAGAAGATGAAAGCATTCTGCTTTTAGAATTGATAGGACTAGGAAGCTGTTGAAATGGAGAGTTAGGGGTTTGAGAATAATGGACAGTCTTCTCCTATGGCTTCAGTTGTCAAATTCATCCTGAGCCAATCAGATGTTCCCACCCAAAAGAAGCCCATTCAGACGAACACAGGAAACGTGATCTGGGAAATGTCTCATCCTGGAATCATCCAAATCCAGCTTGACTGCAAAGTGAGTGCTTTGCACAAAAAGAAATTTCCATATTGCTCTCCATGTTTCCTTTACAGGTCAAAACCAGATTGGAGGTATACCAGAGAAAATCTGGGTCCCAAAGTTTTGTACATCAGTCTGGATAGAGACAAACCAAGAATTGTGTTCAACTTTCAACTAGAAAATATCCCACAGCAATGAAGGCACCGGGTGTAGTTTGGTATGTAGCCCTTAATCTTCCTAGGTCTCAGATTCCAAACAGAAGAAAGGAGGATTATTTAGGTTCTAAGAGATCACCTGATCTCTTGAAGGCCTTTTGGTTATAGGACCTGTGGTTCTTTGTCTGAAATAAAAACCTAAAATATATTCAATAAATAGGCACACAAGGCTTCCCTGGTGGCCCAGTGGCAAAGAATCCACCTGTCAACACAGGAGACATGGGTTTGATCCCTGATCCGGGAAGATCCCACATACAGCAGAGCAACTAAGCCCATGCGCTACAACTACTGAAGCCCGGGTGCCCTAGAGCCTTGCTCTGCAGAAAGAAAAGCCACCACAATGAGAAGCCCAGGCTCTGCCACTAGAGAGTAGCCCCTGCTCAGTGAAACTAGAGAAAAGCCCACACAGCAACAAAGACCCAGCACAATCATAAATAAAAAAAAGTTTATAAAAAAAAAAAAATCAATGGGCAAACAGACGAGGAGGGGAAATCAGGGGTTGTCAATCTGGGATTTTATGTGGCCAGGTGTTCTGATATTACAGAGCAAGAAAAGCATCTCACTGTAGGGGTAAGAGCACAGACCCGTGTTTTAATTTCAATTTCATCTCTTACTGGTTGTGGAGTAGAACAAGCCCGTGTACAAATACACAAATGCATAACCATGTGACTTTGAACTCATGATTTCCTACCCCCTTATGCCCAGATCGTCATCTGTAAATTGGAGATGTTCATATCTATGCCATAGTGTTATTGTGAGGTTTAGAGAAAATGCAGACAGGAAATGCTTATGAGGCCCTTCACCACTGAAAGGTGTTGAAGTGAAAGAAAACACTCTTCTTGTTACTTTAAAAATAAAATTAGAAGTAAAAATTCCATTAGAAGTTGAACACTGCAATAATCCCGTTGAGGAACAGCACAATAAAGACACTAGCTTGGGCAGAAGGAGAAAGATAAGTGCAGGTTCTCCACAGCTGCTCCTAAAGCAGTGAGAGGTCTCAGATGCACAGTCTCCGCAACAGTCACCCTAAGAATTGAGGGCGAGCACTTTCTTGTTCTGTAATCCTTGACTCCTACCCAGACCTCTCATTAGCTCGCCAGGAGTTCCCTTAACGCTGATTCAGAACCACGGCCCTAAGGGGAATGCAGGGGCTGTTCAAAGTAACGCTGATTTCATCTAGACTGTATACACCCCCAGCCATCTCTGCTGAGAGGTCCAACAGGGTCTGTCTCTTGATCTTGACCGGCTCTCTCCCTAAGGCAGGGTTGTGATGAGGGGCTGGCCCTGAAGCCTGCACGTCCCCAGCACGATGTGAGCTGCACTGGGCCAATGGGAGGCCCTGGAGGGAAATGAAAGAGCAGGAGGAAGGCAGCCACCAGGCTATTTCTCCCCATTTCTCTTTCTGTTCAGAGAAGCATCTCTGAAGTCAGCGAAGTCTTTCCATGGCTCCAGCTCCCACCTGCTGACCCCACACTCTCGAGTCTGGCTTCTCTCCTCTGTTACTTCAGTCTACAGAGACTAGATGCTTCCTCTGATGGAAGGTGGGTTGATTTGGTATACCTAATTTGGCTTTGCAGATTTTCTTTTACCTATGTGAACGGTTCCCTACATTTATTTCCCTCTGTTTATAATGCTTACAGTGATTTCCTTTCTGGTTGGACTCTAGATGAATGTAGTCATATTGAGAGCTGGCTGTAACCTGGGTGGGGTGGGATGAGCTCAGGGAGCTCTCACATAGCAGTAGCACCCTGGAGGCTCCAACATACTCTTGAGTCAGTCTATGGTCAAGTTGGTCCAGAAATTCACTCTTGTCTTGGGTCCTGAGCGAAATTAAACTCTAGGAATTAGACTCACAGATTCTAAACTAGCAAGATTTTGAAGGATGAAGCAAAAAGTCCATTTTAAAATTCTGATGAGAAATGTTTGTTCTTTGTGTTTCTCAGCAGAAATTAAAAGTAGCAAGGGAGAAACAACAAATAACACACAAAGGGATTCCCATAGGATAACAGCTGATCTATCAATAGAAACCCTCCAGGCCAGAAGGGAATGGCAAGACATACTGAAAGTAATGAAAGAGAATAACCTACAACCTAGATTACTGTATCCAGCAAGGATCTCATTCAGATATGAAGGAGAATTCAAAAGCTTTACAGATAAGCAAAAGCTGAGAGAATTCAGCACCACCAAACCAGCTCTTCAACAAATGCTAAAGGATCTTCTCTAGACAGGAAATGCAGAAAGGTTGTATAAACGTGAACCCAAAACAACAAAGTAAATGGCAACGGGACCACACCTATCAATAATTACCTTAAATGTAAATGGATTGAATGCCCCAACCAAAAGACAAAGATTGGCTGAATGGATACAAAAACAAGACCCCTATATATGCTGTCTACAAGAGACCCACCTCAAAGCAAGAGACACATACAGACTAAAAGTGAAGGGCTGGAAAAAATTTTTCACGCAAACGGAGACCAAAAGAAAGCAGGAGTCACAATACTCATATCAGATAAAATAGACTTTCAAATAAAGGATGTGAAAAGAGACAAAGAAGGACACTACATAATGATCAAAGGATTAATGCAAGAAGAAGATATAACAATTATAAATATATATGCACCCAACATAGGAGCACCGCAATATGTACGGCAAACACTAACGAGTATGAAAGAGGAAATTAATAGTAACACAATAATAGTGGGAGACTTTAATACCCCACTCACAATTATGGATAGATCAACTAAACAGAAAATTAACAGGGAAACACAAACCTTGAATGACACAATGGACCAGCTAGACCTAATTGATATCTATAGGACATTTCACCCCAAAACAATCAACTTCACCTTTTTCTCAAGTGCACACGGAACCTTCTCCAGAATAGATCACATCCTGGGCCATAAATCTGGTCTTGGAAAATTCAAAAAAACTGAAATCATTCCAGTCATCTTTTCTGACCACAGTGCAGTAAGATTAGATCTCAATTACAAGAAAAAAATTGTTAAACATTCAAACATATGGAGGCTAAATAACACGCTTCTGAATAACCAACAAATCATAGAAGAAATCAAAAAAGAAATCAAAATATGCATAGAAATGAATGAAAATGAAAACACAACAACCCAAAACCTATGGCATACTGTAAAAGCAGTGCTAAGGGGAAGGTTCATAGCATTACAGGCTTACATCAAGAAACAAGAAAAAAGCCAAATAAATAACCTAACTCTACACCTAAAGCAATTAGAGAAGGAAGAAATGAAGAACCCCAGGGTTAGCAGAAGGAAAGAAATCTTAAAAATCAGGGCAGAAATAAATGCAAAAGAAACTAAAGAGACCATAGCAAAAATCAACAAAGCTAAAAGCTGGTTTTTTGAAAAAATAAACAAAATTGACAAACCATTAGCAAGACTCATTAAGAAACAAAGAGAGAAGAACCAAATTAACAAAATTAGAAATGAAAATGGAGAGATCACAACAGACAACACTGAAATACAAAGGATCATAAGAGACTACTACCAGCAGCTCTATGCCAATAAAATGGACAACTTGGATGAAATGGACAAATTCTTAGAAAAGTATAACTTTCCAAAACTGAACCAGGAAGAAATAGAAGATCTTAACAGACCCATCACAAGCAAGGAAATCGAAACTGTCATCAAAAATCTTCCAGCAAACAAAAGCCCAGGACCAGATGGCTTCACAGCTGAATTCTACCAAAAATTTAGAGAAGAGCTAACACCCATCTTACTCAAACTCTTCCAGAAAATTGCGGAGGAAGGTAAACTTCCAAACTCATTCTATGAGGCCACCATCACCCTAATTCCAAAACCAGACAAAGATGCCACAAAAAAAGAAAACTACAGGCCAATATCACTGATGAACATAGATGCAAAAATCCTTAACAAAATTCTAGCAAACAGAATCCAACAACATATTAAAAAAAATCATACACCACGACCAAGTGGGCTTTATCCCAGGAATGCAAGGATTCTTTAATATCCGCAAATCAATCAATGTAATACACCACATTAACAAATTGAAAGATAAAAACCATATGATTATCTCAATAGATGCAGAGAAAGCCTTTGACAAAATTCAACACTCATTTATGATTAAAACTCTCCAGAAAGCAGGAATACAAGGAACATACCTCAACATGATAAAAGCTATATATGACAAACCCACAGCAAGCATCACCCTCAATGGGGAAAAATTGAAAGCATTTCCCCTGAAATCAGGAACAACACAAGGGTGCCCACTCTCACCACTACTATTCAACATAGTGTTGGAAGTTTTGGCCACAGCAATCAGAGCAGAAAAAGAAGTAAAAGGAATCCAGATAGGAAAAGAAGAAGTGAAACTCTCACTGTTTGTAGATGACATGATCCTCTACATAGAAAACCCTAAAGACTCTACCAGAAAATTACTAGAGCTAATCAATGAATATAGTAAAGTTGCAGGATATAAAATTAACACACAGAAATCCCTTGCATTCCTATATACTAACAATGAAAAAACAGAAAGAGAAATTAAGAAAACAATACCATTCACCATTGCAACAAAAAGAATAAAATACTTAGGAGTATATCTACCTAAAGAAACAAAAGACCTATCCATAGAAAACTATAAAACACTGATGAAAGAAATCAAAGAGGACACAAACAGATGGAGAAACATACCGTGTTCATGGATTGGAAGAATCAATATTGTCAAAATGGCTATTCTACCCCAAAGCAATCTATAGATTCAATGCAATCCCTATCAAGCTACCAACGATATTTTTCACAGAACTAGAACAAATAATTTCACAATTTGTATGGAAATACAAAAAACCTTGAATAGCCAAAGTAATCTTGAGAAAGAAGAATGGAACTGGAGGAATCAACCTGCCTGACTTCAGACTCTACTACAAAGCCACAGTCATCAAGACAGTATGGTACTGGCACAAAGACAGAAATATAGATCAATGGAACAGAATAGAAAGCCCAGCGATAAATCCACGAACCTATGGACACCTTATCTTTGACAAAGGAGGCAAGGATATACAATGGAAAAAAGACAACCTCTTTAACAAGTGGTGCTGGGAAAACTGGTCAACCACTTGTAAAAGAATGAAACTAGAACACTTTCTAACACCATACACAAAAATAAACTCAAAATGGATTAAAGATCTAAATGTAAGACCAGAAACTATAAAACTCCTAGAGGAGAACATAGGCAAAACACTCTCCGACATAAACCACAGCAAGATCCTCTATGACCCACCTCCCAGAATATTGGAAATAAAAGCAAAACTAAACAAATGGGACCTAATGAAACTTAAAAGCTTTTGCACTACAAAGGAAACTATAAGTAAGGTGAAAAGACAGCCCTCAGATTGGGAGAAAATAATAGCAAATGAAGAAACAGACAAAGGATTAATCTCAAAAATATACAAGCAACTCTTGAAGCTCAATTCCAGAAAAATAAAAGACCCAATCAAAAAATGGGCCAAAGAACTAAACAGACATTTCTCCAAAGAAGACATACAGATGGCTAACAAACACATGAAAAGATGCTCCACATCACTCATTATTAGAGAAATGCAAATCAAAACCACAATGAGGTACCATTACACGCCAGTCAGGATGGCTGCTATCCAAAAGTCTACAAGCAATAAATGCTGGAGAGGGTGTGGAGAAAAGGGAACCCTCCTACACTGTTGGTGGGAATGCAAACTAGTGCAGCCGCTATGGAAAACAGTGTGGAGATTTCTTAAAAAACTGGAAATAGAACTGCCATATGACCCAGCAATCCCACTTCTGGGCATACACACTGAGGAAACCAGATCTGAAAGAGACACGTGCACCCCAATGTTCATTGCAGCACTGTTTATAATAGCCAGGACATGGAAGCAACCTAGATGCCCATCAGCAGATGAATGGATAAGGAAGCTGTGGTACATATACACCATGGAATATTACTCAGCTGTTAAAAAGAATTCATTTGAACCAGTTCTAATGAGATGGATGAAACTGGAGCCCATTATACAGAGTGAAGTAAGCCAGAAAGATAAAGAACATTACAGCATACTAACACATATATATGGAATTTAGAAAGATGGTAACGACAACCCTATATGCAAAACAGAAAAAGAGACACAGAAGTACAGAACAGACTTTTGAACTCTGTGGGAGAAGGTGAGGGTGGGATGTTGCGAAAGAACAGCATGTATATTATCCATAGTGAAACAGATCACCAGCCCAGGTGGGATGCATGAGACAAGTGCTCGGGCCTGGTGCACTGGGAAGACCCAGAGGAATCGGGTGGAGAGGGAGGTGGGAGGGGGGATCAGGATGGGGAATACGTGTAAATCTATTGCTGATTCATGTCAATGTATGACAAAACCCACTGAAAAAATAAGTAAAAATAAAAATAAAAAAAATAAAAAAATAAAATTCTGATGAGAAATGGAACTGTGCATGGACCAGAGAAATCTTGTCTGCAGAACCTATACAGTTTCTCATATAGCAGCCTGATACAATCAGAGGGAAATTTGCAAAGACCAAAAACAGAAGAGCTATGCGTTTAATTGTGAAGAGTATCACATATTAGTATCAGGCTCTGAGAGCCCACAGAATCCACGGCCACAGCAGAGATGGCCTTGACCATCTGCCAATGTCATTTGTTGGGAAATTCATATCAACAGGATAGACTGCTCCTACCCTCATGGAACATTCAGTAAGTCTCCAAGTCCAGTGGCCATTCCCTGGGGAGAACTCTGACTGGCACTGCCCACATCCACCTCTGTGACCCCTTTGCCTTTACTTCCATGACTGACCATCCCCTGCTCCAATGAGTACATTGCTGCTGTCACCTGAAGAAAAAGTGTCATTCATCAGCTGGAAATGGTCTTGGGTGAGGCAGATCCCAGAACCAGTCCTCCCCAGACCTCCTGAGGGAGACAGGGCTCCTGGGTAAGTTACCATACGAGTGCATCTAAAAAGCTTCCTGTGGCAAAGTGAGGCCACACATGGAATGAAGCATCCTCCTCTAAGTTTAATATGAGGGAAATGAGTTCATTCTCCCTCTGGAACCTAAAGGAACCATTAGGAACTTAGGGCTGGTGTGGTTCGCAGTGACCACAGGTCAGGGCAGCACTCACACACAAACACTCATACGCATACCCTGTAATAACAGCAGGGTCATCTCAACAGTAAATAAACCATTCAGCATCATCTGTTCAGCAGCATCGTATATGGCACTCACTGAAGCTAGCCCTGGAAAACTGGGCCTTCTGTAGGACTGATCATATTCTCTCCATCTCTCTCTATGAAGCACTTAGGAGCAGGAGCATTTGACCATCCTCTATTTCTGATCCATACTCTAATAATCTAGAATCTAAGTCTCAAAGATAATTTTATTACTAGAAGCCCAAATTTTGGGAAGGGTAAGGGGGGCAGCATGCAAGTGGTATGCTGGGAAACCAATTTTCAAAAAACAAATGAATTTACAACTTTGACAACTTCCGTTGGATAAATTTTTCCACTATGGCTGATTTTAAGCTAACATAGTGTAACCAACCAACTGACAAAATTCCTTTATATTTGACAAAATTCTCTCTCATGAGCTGGGACAAATGCAAACACGGGACTGGAACATTTGTCGCGCCCCCCCCCCCCCACCCACCAAATGAATGATCATCCCCCAAAATGAACCACGTAGGAACTCAAGAAAATTCATCTATGATTAAAATTCACTTGCGGTTTTTTCTGCTATTGTTACCTAAAGCTGTGGAGAAAAATTCTTACCATCATAAGATCTCAAGTCTATCGCTCACAGAGATTAGGTTTGCTTATTTGCCTGTTTATTTATTTATACCTTCTTTTTTCAATAAAGGATTTACGGTGGATTACCTAAATACATTCAATGTAAAAAGTAGATAAAACTGAATTTAAAATAAGTGGATGACAAAAGTGGGACAAAGAGAAAATGAAAGTTTTAATAGAGAAAAAATGCAATCAGGAGTGAGCTTAGCACACAAAATACATGGTATAAAGCCTTCTGGGCCATTCATGCAGAGAAGGTTCAGAGGGAACAAGTAGACACTCAGTGATGGGCCAATCACAGGAGTTCCCATGTCCAGATTTTAGTGCATCTGGCCATCTGTGCAGAGTTATGCAGCAACTGGATTCCAGTGCATCTGTTTGGACATTCATGTTACACCCAGGACTTCTATGCAAAGGTGGTGAATGGGTCTTGTGTCCCACTGTCTGCCTGTAGAGGTTCTTGGCAGTCTAATGATCTCCCATTGCCCTGCCAATCTGTCAGATTTGCTGTTCTGGAGGAAACCCCAGTCTCCAGGAACAGGCTCGCTAGGGGCACTCTCTGGATGGTGAATTCATCAAGCCCCTTCTAAGTCAGACTGGCAGCCTATGAGCGCGTCAGTCCAGCTTGGCATAGGTAGAACACTGTCAAGCAGAATAGTGGCCCACGTTCTCTCCAGGTGACAATTACCTAGAACAGCCAGAAAATCAACTCTGGGGACATGAGTGAGCAAAGAGGCCAGAGAAGAAGAAAATCATTCAAATGGACATATATCTGGGCTTCAGTTACATGAAGTCAGTGAATACCTAGGATATGAACTTTGGCAGGCTTTTCATGTGTTGTGATGAAATGCCAATATTACTCCCCACTTGGTTCCCCAGGGCCCCTGGGGAGACCTCCAGGTGTCTCCTCTATGACAGGCTCATTCCCCGAGTTGGCTTTATTATTAGGGATGTATTCCTGCTTAAAACAACAACAAAAAAGTATATGCCTGGCATAGGGCTTGGCATTGAGCAATGAGTTGAAAGGAAACCCCATACCTGACTGCCAGGCACTCCTGGCCCCCTAAGGCTGTCAGTGGGGTCTTTATGGCAAGGTCTCTCTCCTTCTGGGGTCCTATCTGAGGTAAAGTTCATTTTCCCAAGGTTATGACCATGAGGCTCCTAGGTGCCTCTTACCCCGCTGCCCCACATCCCTGTGTTCAGCCAGGCCTAATACATGTTGAGCTTGCCAAACTCTCTGGGCTCTGTGCCGCCCTCCTTGGCTATACTTCCAGAGCCAATCTCCGTAGCCAGGACAGATTCCTCAATGGTCTTTATCTCATGCCAGGCCCATCCTACTTTCATGCCTTCTCTGGGTATAAATCTGCAAATAAGACCCCTAGAGTGATGTTTTGGGAAAACAGCATTAATCAGGCATTGGTCCATCAGCCTTTAGGGGACCAATTCATGGCAGGTCCTGAGAATTCCATATGCTGAGTATCAGTGAGAACTGGCAGAACCTGCTGAGTGTTGCAAGCCCAGAGACTTGTTCTCTGTAGTCTCTACTCAGTCACATCCAGCCTCACATTTCCCAAGAGCAGGTCATCAAAGCTATCCAGGCCTCAATCACAAGGCAAAGATTCCCTTTGGAGACAGTTTTGCTATTGTGAAAAAAACACAGAGCTTAGAATCAGCAGAACTGAGTACAAAAGAAGATTTCATTTATCAGATTCATGAACTCATATAAAGTAGTATCTCTGAATTTCAGTTTTTTAATCTGTAAAATAGGAATAGTAAAAATATCTAACTAGAGTTAAGGTCTAAAAAAGAAAATATATACACAAATTCTTCATAAAGTGAAGCACAATACAATGTTATATATTATATTCATTTACAATAGACTTTTCAAAGACTTTGTTAAAATTTTAAAAAGCAAACTGAATTTAAGAAAGTTCCAGATTTCAGTAGTGACAAAGTAACTTGGATAGGCTCTTATACAGATAACAGTCACAAAGTGTGTAAAAAATATTTTAGGACCATTGGAGGGTACCACAAACTGGCAGAAACTGAATGGGAGATCAGTCTTGTTAGATAGGAAATGCACTGGTGAGATTTGTGAATTAACAGTTTTTCACCTGGGGGTATATCCCAATCCTTATATTTCAGGATAGTAGGAAACTACAGTACTGCTAGCTTGGGGTGTCAGAGAATGGAGTTCTGGGCTGGCAAAACCGCTGAAAAGTGTGTGTGTGTGTGTGTGTGTGTGTATGTGTGTGTGTGTGTGTGTGTGTGTGTGTGTTCTGGGCTGGCAAAACCGCTGAAAAGTGTGTGTGTGTGTGTGAGTGTATTCTGGGCTGGCAAAACCGCTGAAAAGTGTGTGTGTGTGTGTGTGTGTGTGTGTGTGTGTGTGTGTTCTGGGCTGGCAAAACCGCTGAAAAGTGTGTGTGTGTGTGTGAGTGTATTCTGGGCTGGCAAAACCGCTGAAAAGTGTGTGTGTGTGTGTGTGTGTGTGTGTGTGTGTGTGTGTGTGTGTTCTGGGCTGGCAAAACTGCTGAAAAGTGTGTGTGTGTGTTTATGGTAGGGGTAAAGATCCTGGAAGTGAGTACAAAAATCTGCAAATAGATCCTGCTAAAAGTACTGATTGACTGCTGAAAAAAAGGAAAAATACAGAACTCAAAAGCTGAGTGAGTGAAGTTGCTCAGTTGTGTCCAACTCTGCAACCCTATGGACTGTAGCATGCCAGGCTCCTATGTCCATGGGGTTTTCCAGGCAAGAATACTGGAGTGGGTTGCCATTTCCTTCTCCAGGGGATCTTCCTGACCCAGGGATCAAACCCAGGTCTCCCACATTTCAGGCAGACTGTTTACCATCTGAGCTACCAGGGAATCCCCAAAAGCTGAAATAATCATATTGATTGTTTCCTTCCAACAGAAGACACATTTTGGAGTTTAAAATCAGCCAAGTTAATTAAACAAATGCAAATATTCTTCAAAAGAAGATAACAAAATCCAGCATCTCTGCAATATACCTTCCAAATTGTCCACATATAAATAAAAAATTAGTAGACATTCAAAGTAATAAGAATGTATAACCTGTACTTCAGAGATAATCAGTACACTCAAGAACTTCTAAGAAAATATGTCAGTGAATCAAGAATAAGGAATGTCAGCAAAAAAACACAACTATTTAAAAAAAAAGCAAATTTTAGAGCTGAAACCACAAAACAGTATTAAAAATGTCAGAGGAAAGAAACAGTACACTCAAAGATAGATGACTAGGAATTATCCAAACTAAAGAACAGAGAGGAAAATTTCTGAATAAAAACTAACAAAGCTTTAGTGACCTTTGATACAATATCAAGCAATCTAATATATTTATAATTAGAGTTCCAAAAGGAATTCAGAGAGAATGGAGCAGAGAAAAAACACAATGATCAAAAATTCCCCAAATCATTTATGAAAGTTTGCTTTGTAGATGCAAGAAGTCAGCAAATACCAAGGAGAATAAATACAATCAATATCATACAACACCATATCAATGCTTGAATCCCAAGATAAAAAGAAAATCTTAAAAGGAGCCACAAAAATCATACATCATGTATAGAAACATAACTGCACAAATACTGCTGACTTCTTATCAGAAATCATGAAGGTCACAGGCAATGGAATGAAGTCTTTAAAACAATCAGAGAATAATCAAGAATCCTACAGCCAGTAAAATTGCTTTTAAAATATTAAAGGCAAAATTTTCAGATGAACAACAACAACAAAAACAAATGGGAGGATTTGTAGCCAGATTATTTACTCTCCAAAATACTCTGAAAGAAGTTCTCCTGGCTGAGGGACAATGACACTAGACAGAAAATCAGATTAACAAAAAAGAATGAGTGACAGTAAAATAAGCATTATATAAATAGAGTTTTCCTTTCCCTTTTCTTTTTCTTCAAAAATATATGACCATTTAAACAAAAACAACTAAAATTTTTGCTATGTTTATAGTGTATATAGATTGTAAAATGCGTATGCATGTGTGCTAAGTTGCTTTAGTCATGTCTGATTCTTTGCGACACACTGTGTGTGTGTGCTAATCGCTTCCTTTGTGTCTTACTCTTTGCAATCCTATGGACTATAGCCCACCAGGCTCCTCTGTCCATGGGATTCTCCAGGCAAGAATACTGGAGTGGGTTGCTATGCCCCCCCTCCAGGGAATTTCCCTGACCCAGGGATCGAACCCACGTCTCTTATGTCTCCTGCATTGGCAGGCAGGTTCTTTACCACTGGCGCCACTTGGGAAGCCCAAAATATGTATGTGTGTGTGTGTATGTTTATAGTAACACAAAGGGTGATCATGTCAACAGAACCTAATTCCTCCAAGTTTCCCAAAATCTTGTGAAGAAGCAAGGAAAAGTAACTCTGTGAAGAGTTAAAGGTGCATATGATAATCATCAGTTAAATGGTGAGTAATCAGTTACACACATGAAAAAAGGTATGGTTAAAAAGCCATTAGTTGGAATAAAAGTGAATATTGAAAACTGCTAAAGTCAAAACAAGACAAGAAAGGTGAAATGGAGCAATAAAGGAATTGTTGGAACAAGCAATAATATGCTAGATCTAAGGGGCTCAGATGGTAAAGCATCTGCCTGCAATGCAGGAGACCCAGGTTCAATTCCTGGGTCAGGAAGATCCCCTGGAGAAGGGAATGGCAACCCACTCCAGTACTCTTGCCTGGAAAATTCCATGGACAGAGGAACCTGGTGGGGTACAGTCCATGGGATCGCAAAGCATCGAACATGACTGAATGACTAACACACAATAAAATCAATATCAATAATACCAATAATTACATCAATAATATCAATAATTATAGTAACATAAAAGGACTAAACTCTCAAATAAAAGGAAGAAATTGTCAGATTATATTGAAAAGGCAAGACCCAACAATATGCTGAATAGAAAAGACAAATTTTAAATACCAACACAAATAGAGCAAAGCAAATCTAGTGGCTACATCTAACTTTCAGGCGGGTACAAAAGTGTAACCCTACCATGTGCTAAGACAATGGAAAACCAATTATCTTTGCTGCAAAGACAGGTACCATCAATGATGGTTAAGAGAGAGCTGCATGTCTCTTAAACACCACACACCCACTGTCCACCCAGCTGACCACAGTGCCTAGTAAACATTATGCCCATGGTTCCTGTGCCAAACCCAGTCCCCACTGATAACCATGCATGAACTAAGGGTGGCATTTTCAGAAACCAGAGGAGTCCAAACTATATTGGACAGTACCAAAGGGACAGGCGAGTGGCCAACCCAACCCTTTAAAATCCAGCACAGGTGTTCATTAGTCCTTAAGCATTCGAAAGAGAGACTTAGACCAGCAAAAAAACATCTCCTCTATGGCTGGTATCTCACAGAAAGAAATTACACCAGTTATTTTAACAGGAAGAATTTAATATAAAAATTTTAATGCAAGCAAAATAATTGTTATCTAGATATCTGAAAAGACAAAAAGATGCACTAAGCTATCCTAGACAGCAAATGCAGAAAGAGTTACTACCCCTAGGAGTGGGGAACAAAGAGAAAAGATGGACACTGAACTCGAGAAGTGTGGATGAATGTCCCTTTGGCTGTTGGTTCTTCAAGAGTTGGTAAAATTGGCTTCAGCTGTTGTTGCAGAAACACCCTGCTGTCTACGTAGAGAAGGAAGCCAAAGGTGACCCACCAGAAGCTCCCAGGAAGCTGAGAGAAGAAGAAACTCAGTTCTTCCTCACCCTGCCTCCTAGTCTGACTCTGGCTCCCGCTATTGACAAGAACCTATGCTGGAGCTGGGGGCAAAGCAGAAATGAGGTGTAAAGGCTCCAGTCCCAGAATCACAAATTGGAGTGTGGAAGGATGAGTTTGGAGTCAACAGACAACAGTGTAATACCTAACCCAGCTGGGCTATGGCAAGTCCATCAGGGACTGCTGGGATGGGTTCCCCAGGCAAGGAATTTGATATGGGAACTGGAGAGAAGGCTGTCCTAGAATATTTGGGAGCAAAATGAATCACAGAGTGACTGAGTCCAAGGAATTGTGCAGGACTACAGTGTGGAAAGTCAGACTGCATATTAGGGCAAGAGGGATTATAGAGCTCATGTCAGGAGAGGAAAGTGCGGGAGACTGGTAAATGCGGGAGCACAGCAAGGCATGGGGAGTGTAGATGGTAATGAAATAACAAGGCACAGAAATCTGCAGGGCCTAGATGTCTAAACTCTCCCTGGGATGGCTGTATACTGATGGGGAGGTTAAAGACATGGTTTGGATAGGGTGCTCTAAATTGAGAGAGAAAGCAATAATACTTATCCATCTGTTAATCAATCAGCCTTATTTTGTGTTTTAGAGGACAAGAGGTGTATAAACAAGTTTGTGTCTGCAAGTGTCCATGCATGCGAGCACACACAAACATGGATGCATACCCCAGGGGATTGTTTCAGAAGAACACTGTAACATTGATGCGTAGGCAATATCATATGTATTTATTATGGCTGGTGACAAGAACTGTGTCTTAATGGAGACAGCGATTGTTATTCATGATTTCCAAATGGTTAACTAGATCCAGAGGATTTGCATTAAACCAAGTCATTCCCCTTCCTTGCTTGATGGCCATGATCGATGGAAATGTCAAGTCCCATGAGATGTCTGAGCTCACATTCTCTTTCTACTAGAACTGGGGCATTTTCCCCCCGACCATTTCTGCTCTGAGTCTCATTTCCACAAACAGTGCTGGTGATATGTCTATGGATTTGATCTTCAATTTTTGACTTCTTTTAAAGGGCATTGTCTGCCTGCAACACAGTTTCTAAAGCAGATATTGTTTGGGCATCCAGGAAAAAAAATAAAGATGAAAGAAGGCAGGTGACTCTGAATGTGAAATGCAAGATTTCACAGAATCATAGATTTTTCAAGCTGGAAGCACTTTAGGGATTACTGAGTCCTGTGTTTTCAAACTCCGTTTTAAACAGGGGAGCTGTTTATACCAGATGTTGAAACTGGTAGTAATTTTCTGAGTGAACAAAGGAATGAACAAGGCAGAATGTGTGATGGTGGACTTTTCAAGCCGAAGAAATTACAGGATCCAAGATATGGGAGTCATGACATTGTCCATGATTTTCTGAATCACTGAAGCCAAAGGTAGGAGAGGGAGAGGAAAAGGTGATGAATGAACTAGTTTCCTACATTTCAACTTAATCCTATGGCTAATAGTTGAAGAACTAGTGACAGATTCTAAGCAAAGGAGATAAACAATCTCATTTAAGTTTCTAATATATTAGATCAGAGGCTGTACCATAAGAAGGGGGTAAAGGAATTTTGCAATAATCAAAATGAGAAATGATAAACTCTGTACCAGAATCTGAGGACTGGGAAACTGGGAATAGGAAGAAAAAATTTAAGAGACATTTAGAAGATAACAAGTCCTAAGTGACTGACTAGAGCGAGGACACAGGGATACAGAAGAGTCTGAGATGACCCCCCCAGGACTCCAGTTGACACTGTGGAGCTAGTGACAGTATTCCCCAAACTGAGGAGCCCAGGAGAAATAGGTACAATCACTATGTTTGGTTTTAGACATGGTAGTTTGGCTCAATGTGGGAAACTTAAAGGCAAAACCAAAAAAAAAAAAAGAAAAAGCCAAGATAAAGTACTGATAATCTTCTGGATGGGATGGCAACCTACACAGACGGAACGGGAGACAGGACATGAAACGCAGGCAGCACCAGATACGGCCATCTAAGTTCCACTGTCAACGTCAGAAAAGGTGAATGAGAGGGAACATCCCAGTAGGTTAGGACTCATTTCCACAGAATTTCCACACTGTTGGCCTGGGCCTTTCTCTGATTCATCCCCTCCACAGGGTCCTAAAGACACAGTAGTCCATACACAGCTTCTGAGGGAAGACACGAGCAAAGGCTGGCTTTATCTATTACGCAGCTTCTGCATTCTACCTCCAAGGAAGCACATAGCCATTAAGCTGGAAAAGGACGTCTCCATCTCAAGGGAGATGGAGCTGTGTGGGTAGTGACTTTGGCGAGCAGTCCAACCTCAGAGAGGGAGTGTGAATTGCCGCCCGCACACACAGAGTGGCTCTCCTCGACTGCCTGCCAAGGAAGAGATGGTTCTCAACCAAATCAGTCTGTGGCTGCCAAAAGCTCTTGTGAGGGCCCGGTTTTCCAGCAGGAAACATAACCTGAATTGGAAAACATGAGTGTAAGCTGGAAAACAAACAGCTCAAAATATCTGTGTCCTGAAATGAACTGTAAGCCATTCTGTCTCCAGTACTGAATCCACTTACTCAAAGGAGCAGAGGGTCAGAGGAGACAGCAGAAGGGAGGGAGGGAAGAAGGAAAGACCAACGGATGGAAGAAAAGAAAGAAGGAAATTCAGGACAAAGAGAACACTGAGCTTTTGCTCTATGCCAGGATCTGTGAAGCGAGGTCCACATTCATTTTCTTATGAAGTCTCTCAGCAACCATATGATAGATGGAGAAGCTGGAGGTACTGGGGTGAATTGACTGACTCAAGATCACGTAATTAGGATGCAGCAGAGAGGGAATTTGAACTCAGATTCAATGGCTCCAAAATTCACATGCTTTCACTAGAATCTTTTACCTCTGAAAGAGGAAAAGGGGGAAGTGTTATTGGAAACTATCTTGAAGAAGGTTTCCTGAGACCCCATTAGGTTTTCTCTGTAAAAAAAAAAAAGAAAAAGATTAAGGGTTTGAAAGTGGCCTACATCAGAGAATTCCTGAGATGGACTCACGGAGAGTAGTCCAAATAAGGAATTGAAAGCTTATAGGACCCATGCTTTTTCCTAGAAAATCTTCCTTTGTCATCTCCCTTTTTTCCTGCATTTCCCCTGCCCTTCAAGGCTCCACTTGAACCATGTGCTTATACATGAAACTTTACAGGGTCAAAGGATCTAAGCAATCCTGAATGATAAATGACAGAATTGAGATTTAAACCCAGGTCTTCCGACTTCTCATTCCAAGCAACTTCCACTGCATAACAGCTGTCTCTACAACATCTGCCTACCACAAGAAGATGCAAGATAAACAGTTACCATTAATTTCTCAATTCCAGTTGCCATGATATTTGAGTGACCACTAAGCCAGAAGGTAATTTCAGAAAGCCAGAAAAATAGGCCAGTGTCAATGAGGAAATGATTAATGAAATAGGTTAAAACTGTAAAGTGATACACAAATGAAAGCTATTACTATCATCTTAATAACAGATTCTTTTTGCTTTTTTCAATATTAAGTGAATTGTCCAAAATCACAAACCTGAAAAATGGTGAAGCAGAAATACAAATGCCAGCAAGTGGTCTCCAACAACTACAATTAAAACCACCTCACAATAATCCAATGAAGCAGGTGACATCACTGTATATGCCTCCACTGCATACTCAAGGCAATAAAAAATTACATTCCTTGTGCAAAGGATCCACAACCAGTAAGCCGTGCAGCTGAGATTTGCATTCAGGTTGTCTGACCCCATGGTTGGTGGCATTAACCGCAGTTCTACTGGTGCTGCCTTAGATGGAAGATAAAGAGAATACCCCAAAACACAGGACTAGTTTCTCACTGTAATTTATAAAATAGTAGAGCACTGAAAGGTGGTACCATCATGACCCATGACAATTACCAACTATTGGTTCCTTAAACCCATCTCCACTGAAAACACCTTAATTCCAGGCCATCAAGTCTCCCATAGACAACCTCTTACTTATGTACCTGTCCTCATTCTTTTCCTCCTGCAACTCATCTCCCACTTTACCACAGGAGGAATCTTGTAGAAACATGGATCTGATTGTGTTACTCCCCTAAACAGAAGATGCTCTCTGGCTCCCTATTTTCTTTAGGAAAATGTCCACAGATGCTAGCATCATGCTCCCAGCCTCTACTCTGCCACGTGACCTCCTCCTGGGTCTTGTCCCACTGCTGCATCTCTACCACCTCACACACATTCTACTCTGCCTCCTTGAACCACTTCCAGTTCTACGATTCAGCCATGCTGTTTCCTGCCTATCTATGCGCACAATGCTCTCTGTCTAGCTGGAACGTTTCCTCTCCGTTGTGTACACCTGGTGAACTTCGTAGTCAGGACACCCCACCACCTTTAAGATCCCCTCTCTTCCCGACTCCCTCAGACTTCAAGGCCTTCTTTGGGTTGCTTTCATACTAATCATACACCTCTTTCCTTCTCCAGGGTGCATGTCTCCTCCATAACCAAACTGCTACAACACAAAGTTAGAGACCCTGTCTTAATTTTCTTTGGTCCTCAAAGCCTAGCATAAGGGTTCAGTAAGTGCTTGTCAAAATAAATTTAGCTGGCATCTCTGTTTCTTCCTTGCTAGTCCCTGCTCAAGATAATAAAATACCCACCCAGGTACAGAAAATGTATGCTTCTTTACTTCTTTCTTCCCTGATTCTCTTTCTCTCTCTGCATATCCTCTTTTCTGTTCTATGCACGGTGAAGAGACGAGAAAGCAAGAGGCTGGATGAAAAAGTAAACTCGAAAGCTCTGTCGTAATGCCAGTTTGTATTATTCCTTCCATGTCTGTGAGAGAGAGAGGAGCGGGGAAGGGTGGGGATGTGCATGCAGGTGGCTGCGGGCAGCAGTGTCCCCACGGGGCGGCATCTCACACTGTGTTTAATGGCAAGCCTACTTTGGGGGACGGTGGGGATGGGGAGCAACACACTGACTGCTGTGTGTACCAATTTCAAATTGCTAGCTATACCCTTAGCTAACACCAGTGTTTCATGTTGCAAATCCAGTGTTACTGCATGAAACAGTCAGCAAGTACACTTCTGCCAGAGATGGAGTAATTTGTTATCGGCTGGAGAGAGAAGCTGACACAGTTAGCTCACAGAGATGCTTTTATTCAGATGTGCAGGCTTCCCCAGATTAACCATGACTGTCCCGGGTCTCCTTGGTGCTGTATGCTCTCAGCAGTAGCTCCATGGCCAGTGCTGTTGCATTTTGGAAGAGGGTCCCCTATCTGCTGTGCAAACAGTTTCTGGCTTTCCTCTCTTAGCTGTTTCATGAGGGCGGCACAGGAGGGTAAGCTGGAGAGGAACGGAATCCAGAGGCCGCAGGAAAGGGCAGGCTTCTGTCTCTGGTCTTGTCTCCCTTCCATCCACCCTCCAGGGTGCTCTTCTAAAACTCTGGCCTGACCATGTACCCCTCACTTAAATTCCCTTAATGACCCCTCTCATACTCAGGAAGAAGTTCAAGCTTCTCAGACTCGCATGTGAGCCTCTGTGTAAACCCGGCCCCTGCTGACTGATGTACCAGCAACTCTTGCCTCCGACTTTTGGATCCTGTAGCACCAACCTATTTGTTAGTTTCTTCACGTATTGTTTTTGTCTCCACACCCTCACTCAAGCAGCTTCTTTTGCCCAGAGTACCCTTGCCTGCACCCCTCACCTCTCACCCACTTTGCTTAGCAAACTTCCACTTATCATTTAAGGCTTAGCGAAAGCATCTACTCTTCTAGCTTCTTCCAACTCTCTCGGTTAATTAATTTCTTTCAGACTCCCATAGTCCTTTTCTACTTCTCCCATATGTGTTACAGTGATCAGGAAAGCAGTAGAATACAGTGGGTAAAAACAGAGGAAGTACCAAGGGGAGTGGCAGGAACGGTCTGCTCAGGATGCAGGCAATGAAGGGTGCATTGTACGTAGAGTATGTAAAAAAAAAGTTTTAAAATGCACTAAAAGTTTTATGTACCTGCAATTTTAAACAGTCTCAGTGTTAAAATACTATTCCTTACAAGGGCAATCTACTCCATCTCCACCCTTGGCTAATAATTCAGGGTCTGGAGTGAAAACACTTAGCTCCATCATTTGACATCATTACATCATGTGTGGTCTTGGGCACATTACTTATCTTTCTGTTCCTCAGTTCCCACCTCTGTAAAATGGAGACAAGAAAATTATCTGCCTGGTTAGTTCACGTGATGATTACATGAGGCAATGCATGTAAAACATTTAGAATAGTAACTGGGATTAACTAATCATTCCATAATGTTAATTACATTTTGCTGACAAGTCTGTATTCCTCTCTTTGGGTTAAAACTCCCTCATTAGCTCCTATCTTTGCTCACTGTTGTATACACTCTGCCTAACTTAAAGTATAAATTAATCTTATAAATGTATAAATAAATCTTACTCATCTCTCTGTGCCAAGTACACTGCAGAGAATGTGAACTGGCAACAGGTGCTCAGCAAACATTTGTTGGATGAATGGGTATTACTGAATAAAGAACAACTCATAAGAGAAGAAGAAACTTGCAAAAGGAATTGGATGTGAGAGGCCATAGAGAGACACAGAAATGGGGGCAGAAAAAGTAGGCAAAGTCAATGGTGAAAGTGAAAGAAAGACCCAAAGCTACCTCTCCTTGAACTAGCCCAGAAGGTGGGACCTAATGAAATGTCAGTCTATGAAAACTGGAGAGTCATACCAGCCAGCTGCAGGACTTGTAGATGCCCTGAGGAGGGAGAGGAAACTCCATCCATCATGGGGTCCAGGAAAACAGCATCAGTGGAGCAAGAAGACTGTCCCACAGCCTAAGCCCCACATAAAACCAGATACATGCTGCAAAGAGGGAAATGCAGATCTGCCAGTTTCTTATTCCACTTACTGTGTTAATGTTAGATTAAAAAAAAAAAAAAGAATTTGGTTGACGAAGCTCATTAGTATAATTCTCTGCATCTAGTTTTTGAAAGATATGTGACTAAAATATGATCATCATATGGATTACCCTCAGGTTTTCCAGGGTGTGATACCTCCTAAACCCAGTGAGATATGCATAAAACTCTAGATTGGAGCCATTAAGAGAAGTAATGATGATTATACAATCAAGACTATCTCACAACCACATTTAGAATTTGCCTCCAAGGTTTCAGTTCAAGATGGCAACACAGGAAGATCCTGCATGGACACATCAAATCCATAGCTATGTATGGAACAATTCCCTCTAAAAAAAACCTGAACACTGGTAGACCAACCCCTTCACACCCAGTAAACAAGAAGGAAACCATGTTGAAGTAGGCAGGAAAGGCTGAGACACAACCTCGCCGTAAACTCTACTCTTGGCACAGTGACCCATAATCAGGAGGGAACTCAAAACCCAGAGCTCCTCCCTGAGGACCAAAGGGTTCGAATGCCACACTGGGCAACCCAACTTTTAAGACCAGTACCTGAGAGACGAGGCCCTGATAATATCTGGCTTTGAGGAATAATGGTGGTCTCGCCCACGAGACCCACAGGACTGCTGCGGATTGAGGAATGCCTCTTAAAGTGCACACGTGCAGACCCACCTGCCCCAGGGGCCGATACAGAAGAGAGTTTGTGTGTGCATGTGCACACTCAGTCCCTAAGTCATGTCCAACTCTTTGCAACCCCATGGACTGTAGCCCACAAGGCTACTCTGTTCATGGGACTTCCCAGGTAAGAACACTGGAGCAGGTTGCCATTTCCTCCTCCAGGGGATCTTCCTGACCCAGGGATAGAACACAGAAGTAGCTTCCTTGAAAAGCCCCCAGACACTATGTGATAAAAACAGGTGCTCTCAAAGAACATAGGCCAGCAGATAACCATCTTTGCACCATATCGCTGTCTCACTACAACTCACTGATATCTCCCAGAAAGAAAGCCTCATGGCAACTATGAAGCAAAAGCCTGTAGCTGATACACAAAAGATCATGAGAATTTCCCTCTAAAATACTATTCATTAATTTTTAGCTTTAATAAGTAGGAGGAATGGGCCATGCCTGGGTTCTGGGCAAACTTTGCTAGGATATATGTCATCACAAGGATTCCAGAGGACCTTAATAAACTGAACTCAAACCAACAAAATAAGATGCAATGAAACAAGTCCCAAAAAAAGACTGTCCAAGCAGTCACAGTTCCATCCGAAATTGGTTGTCTCCACCTAGTAACCCAAATTTGGTCCTCTGGATACCAAGAGCAATCATTACCTTCTTGTACATCACAGCTCACCAGTGACATGGCAGTAGCTCTCATGTGCTGCCAACCCAATCAGCTAAAACTTAGGTTTTCCAGAAGTAAATATCCCCAGTTGCTTAAGCTAGTTCTCATGTGACATGGTTTTCTGTCTCGTCTTGTCATTTAAATCAGAAAAGAAGTAGCTCTTGAAATGTATTGGACTGACTTAACCTCTCTTCTGATGTCACTCAAAAGCTCCACATCTAAAATGTAAGAAATCACACAGGATATCTGGTCTGATCACCCATTCACTGAAACACTTTCCTCTACAGTTCTTTTGTTTGAACTCCAACCCGCTAGTAAGAGGTGCACTATCTTCCAAAGCATTTGTTGGAAAGAAAGAACGGAGGAGGTGTTATTTCTTCTGCCGTTACAAAGAGATCCAAAATAACAGTGGTTTTAACCATCTAGTGATTAATTTTTTTCAGGGAGATGGTCCATGTCTGATATGGCAGCTTTACAATCATTATGGATTCTGGTTACATTTATCTTTCATTCTGCTATCTTCAAAATGCAGCTTCCATCTCAGGGTACAAAGTAGCTTTTCCAGCTCCTATTGTCACCTAAGATTACATTTCCACTAGCAAGAGAGAGAGAGGAGGAAGCCCTTCCTGTTGAGGGTACAACCAGACCAGAAGGCACAGGACATTCTTGCTCAATTCGGGTTGATCAGGACTCAGTTACATTCCATGGATTGACTAAAAGGAAGCCTTTATTCTAGACCACCACAGGCTTATTCAAAGATTCTACCACAATAAAAAGGAAACAATGGAAATTGGAGAAAAACTGGCAGCTCCTTCCACACAATGTTCAAAACGCTTCCTCATGTTTAGGGAAACTGGCCTGTTGTTCTTTTGTAACTGAAAATAATTTATTCTCTGGAGATAAAAACAACAAAATTACCCTTGTCAAAAAATTAAATGCAACTGTCATGGAGCATCCCCTTACTAAATCTTTCTTTGCCAAGGAAAGCAAGCCCCCATTCTTTGCTCCTTCTAGAATGTGGTTTCTGCAAACCTTTGCAACTTCATCACATTCCTCTTGTCTCTTTTTACCAATGTTTCTCACATCACTTTAGAATTATTTTTCTATACCTCTAGGATGACATCTAGCAACCACATTCCACAAAGACGTATTTATTACTGATATTTTCCAAAACCTATCTCAGTATTGGCAGTAACTCAAAGAGGACAGGATGTTTAAACGTAAGAAGTTTACAGTCTAGGGCCACATTAGCCAACTGATGCACAGTGACCTTACAGTCAGTTAAACCCTCATGCATATTTTTCACGAGAACAATTAAGTCAGGCCATTCAGAACTTAGATAATCGACTTTCTCATTTAACTGAGGGACATGATGCCCAGCTAGACTGTACTTTGGTTTTCAGCCTATTATTCTATCAGTTGGAACCTTGATTCTGTCCTTACATATTATGCCACCACTCCCAATTTTATGGCTTTGGAAATTTTTCCTTTGATAGACATGCTTGGAGGAAGCATCCACACAAGTGATTTGCTGGAACTCAGATAAAATTCTAAGTATAACACTCATCACTCAGAAGAGGGTAGAAAACCATGATTTTATTTTTAAATCAGAAATTTTTTCTTTTTGCATTTTTTTCTTCTGTTAAAGATGCTATAAAATGATCCTGACAGCATGAATGGCTATGCAGGTAATTTGCCAATGCCAACTGAATGCAGCCCAGAAGGTGCCTAAACCCACTGGCATACTGGTGCCAGTGATACTCCATACTAGTAGCTGCTAATGTTGGCATAACTCTAGAAATTGTCCTGTTTTGTGAGTTTAATCCTCATCAACAGAGGCTTCCCCCATGCTCCACCTCCGTTTCTGAAAATGCAAATGAAAGTGATTTATAGTTTGGGATATTTTCAAATTCTCCAAAATAGGACATTTCTGTGTTCTTAGGCTGTGAATGATGAACCAACCAGAAGTTGAAAATTTTTTATCACAAGAGCTTCATATCAGCCATGGGTCTATCTCTTTTCAACAGGAACCTTGCGCTTGCAGAGTGGGAGATAAATAAAAGCCTTGTTCCACAGCCTCCACCTCTTTGTCACAATCATTCCCTGCCTGTGTCATCCATGTGACAGGGAGAAGGAAGTGGTTAATACCACCCTCACACACACAGGTCATATTGTGCAGAAGAAGATGGGAGGTAGTTTCAACAATGGGGAAAAAGCTTCACAATTTTATGTTCTCATATGTAAATTGGTGAGCCCTGTCCTCAAAAATAAGAAAAACAGATATTCCATCATTCTTTTCTGGGGAAAAGACTGAACTCAGGAGGAGGATTATTAAGTACAAAGAGGGTTAGGGATGGAGGAGATCAACAGGGCGGCTAGACAAATGAAGAAATAACCCATTCCCTTGCTAATAGGAGAATGGGAAAGGCACCTGGTATAGAGCATTCAGGGGAAAGTACATTCTTTCACTGCACCATTTCAGGTGACCTTTCAGCAGTAACAGACAAAGAGAATGGAAAGTTCTTGCAAACAGAAATAAATGCTTCATAGAAGGAAGTGACATCTCAGAGCAGACCTGCTTGGGAGAAAAACAAACAACTATGAGGAAACACAGTGTCTTTGATAATAGCCTGCACTCAACCTCATGTCCCTTGGGGCCACAGCCACAAGGCCCAGGATAACTCATTAATGTTGAACACCTACTATGTACCACAGCAGTCGCGATTCTCTCTGCAAGCCATTTTGATAGATGTCAACCAACAAAAGTAACTGAGTCCCAAGGCAGATAAGCTCTTAAAGAATATTGCTTTTTCTTTTTTTTTTTTTTTTTTTTAATTTTTTTATTAGTTGGAGGCTAATTACTTCACAGCATTTCAGTGGGTTTTGTCAAGGCATGTTTGGGCAGGTTGCCTGCCAGTTACTTTCACATTACACTGTTGCTTTTTTTTTTAACTCCCTGAAGTATACTCACACACCCTCTATGAGAAAAATTGAAATTAGCAAATAACATTTATGGATAACACAGAATTACCTCTCCATGATTTGAGGCTTCCAGTAGCAACAGAAATGTGAATCAAAAATGAAACTGGATTAGGGGTCATGAGACAGCCTGAGAGTCATCGATTATTGTATGAGATACTTTATGCAAAACTCTAGCATGTTGCCTGGAGAAGACTAATTACTCAAAATATCACAGCTGTTGGCATTGTAATAACAAGTGTTATTGATGTTTTTACTTCTGGTGTTATAATTATTATGACTGAGGCCATTACATATCAATAGTTCTAAAATTATCCCTACTTTATAGGGGCTAATTTCCTAAAGATGAACTGAGGAAAAAGGGGGAAGAGAACCTTCCTTCCTAATGAAAGATATATAGGAAAAAGTGCCAAGAAAGGTATAGTGTACATCCTTAGAATGAATGCTTGGGGAAGTCAGCAATATTTTACATACAAGTTCATATAAGTAACCTAAAACACCATCATGCCTGGACTAGGATCATGTCACACATTAAAGGAGGCAGATGCAGACTACAGGATGACCTAGAGGTTGGTGCTTTCATTAAGGAAGGAGACAGAAGATGAGTCTGTGTAGGCAGATGGCAGAATATTCCAGCTTTAAATTCATTATATGTGTCAAGCCTAGATAATCTAAAGGCTTTTTAGTTGCAGACAACAGAAGCCATTATATCTAGCTTAACAAGAAAGGTCTATATTATAGGGTAGCAGATAGTTCACAGAACTTATTGGATGGCCAGGGCAATAAGACTGAGTGCTACCCAGCCTGGAACTACATTGTCAGGAGAAATGTTCGACCACACCATTGAACCTCTGTAGCAGATACCCTGTTGTTGTTACCAGTAGTCATGCCAAAAGGGACCAGAAAGTAGAACTTCCACCACAGCTGCACCATGGAAACTACATACTTCTGCAATGAGATCTGATCTCACACATACTCTCCAAGTCTCCCACAACTGTATCAACTCAGCAGAATCTAGGTAATGTAAGAAATTCTTAGCTTCATGATAATTGCTAAGAATACAGATTTTTCCTAAAGTATAAGAGAGTATGAGGAAAAGGTATTGAAAGTGGGTGTTGAATAAATTCATCTGTAGCATCTATAACATCAGATTTGGAAACTAAGTAGCTTTTCAAGGGTATCTGGTCATTAAATCTGGGAATCTCTTTTCATACTAAGTGGCCTGGAGCTGCTCCAGGACTATGGAATGGTATCTACTGTCAACATTCAACTTGATGGACAGAAACCCAGACAAAACCTAGAAACCTTTTATTTTGCTGAACTCAGGAAGCCTCAGCACAGGCTACATTGGTTACTATCAATATTGAAAGCTGCTTATGTGCCTTGACTTTAATGGTATTCTCAGGCTGGAGGTATGGATGTAGATCAGTGTATCTCAAAATCTATTCTGCACGACACACTCATCAAAATCCCTTGGGGTGTTTATTAAAGTGAAGATCATTGGGCCCCCCTCCAAACTCTGGAGCAGAATCCTTGGATCAGTGGGAACTATATAGTTAGAGGACCACTTATCTGTATTTTGAATATATGCTCCCATACTCATAGAGCCTAGACTTAAGAGTGTAGTGAAATCCCTAGATATTTCCATAAGAGCTTATTATCCAAGTCTAAAAGTTGTAAAGTAGGGAGGAAGTAACAAACTCCTCTTTGGTCTTATAAACTCAAACTACAAATTTACCTATAAGCTCAGGCCACAAGAGCTGAGAATGACAATATACTGAGACTCAATTAAAATGCATAATTTTTTAAAGGTACATTAGCATGTTGTCATATCCTAAGCATCAAAAATATATAAATCAAAATTGGACTCATAATAATCTGAATATTTGCATGCAGAATCTCTTGCTCAGTTACAAGAATAAGGTCACAGGCCTGAAAAATTGGCTACAGGTGTCTCTAAGGAGATGGCATTAAAACATTTACACATGGAATGCCCTGTATTTACCTGCAAGCTAGCCTCTTTGTTGTGTTTTCCTATGAATGTGTTTAACTCTACAGAGAAATGTGACAACCAACTCCTAGCATATGGAAGTATTTTCACACGGCAAATTATATGGGAACTAGGGAGAACAAGAAGGATTTGTAAATACTGCGAGTTTACATGTACCTTTTCAAATTCTATTAGACCTAAATCTTGCTGTGTTTAACTAAAATCAACCTACATTTACTGAAAACCTACTGTGTGCCAAAATCATTCTAGATGCTTTCTCATATGTTACCTCATTTAATTTTTAGAACAATCCTATAAGGTAAGCATTTTCAATTCTGTTTCACAGACAAGAATACCAAAGTTCCAAGAGATTGGGTAATATGTCATAGAGCAAAGAAGTGAAGCCAGGACTTCCTGGCAGCAAATCCCATGCTCTTTCTACTCTATAATTTTAATTAATGCTAATTAAATATTATTTAATATTTAGTTAATACAACCCACTATATCTCACTGCAAAATACATTTTTATTAAGACCATTATCTCATTTGATTCTAGTGACAGCACACAGGCCTGGAAGAGAATGATGTTATCATTGCACACTGGAAAAACAGAAATCCCAGGAGGTTCAGGAATTCTTCACAGGTCACAAAGCTCACAGCATCTGAGCCCTATTCTTTTGATTCCAAATACATGTTCTATTTGCTATCTCAGAGTTTAGGAAAGGAGAATTAATATTACTCTGTCCTAGTTTACGGTAATCTGCTCAGCGTTTTACATATGTGAGTCCTAATCCTCACCACAACTCTGAAAACTAAGAATTAGACCCATTTCACAGATGTCTAAACAATGACTTAAGCTGAAGTTGGGGCTTCCCTTGTGGTTCAGCTGGTAAAGAACTCACCTGCAATGCAGAAAACCTGGGTTTGATCCCTGGGTTGGGAAGATCCCCTTCAGAAGGGAAAGGCTACCCTCTCCAGTATTCTGGCCTGGAGAATTTTATGGACTGTATAGCCCATGGGGTCACAAAGAATTGGACACGACTGAGCAACTTTCACTTCAAATTGAAGTTAGTCAGTGTCAGAACCAATTCAAACCCAAATCTGTGAGACACTGATAAAATTACATATTACACATACATACATGCACACAGGCTTCCCTCGTGGCTCAGATGGTAAAGAATCTGCCTGCAATGTGGTAGCCCCAGGCTCGATCCCTGGGTCTGAAAGATCCCCTGGAGAAGGGAATGACAACCCACTTCAGTATTCTTCAGTATCCAGTTCTGGTGAAACCCATGGACAGAGGAGCCTGGAGGGCTACAGTCCACAGGGTCACAAAGAGTCGGACACAGCTGAGCGACTAACTTTCACTTTCACCATGAAGAAAGTACAGATAGCTCTTAACAGAACTTTCTATTTGGAAACTCCTAGTTTTGATCATGAAAGTGTTGTTATTCACTATCCTTAAACATGAAAATAGAATGAGCAAATATAGTCAAAAATCTTTCAGTGGATTCCATATAGGCATGACTGTACCTAAAAGAAGAAGAAACTGGTGGGTCATTTTAAAAGTACTTGGCCATGCCTGTGAATGTCCACTGCCAGGAAAACTTCAAATAATTATGTCCTTCATGCCATTCACCCAGTGTCATTCTTGGAAGTGATGTTCTCAAGGATTAAGTTATAAACAGACATGCAGAATCAATGAGGCCTTGTGCTTAGAACTCCTTGTAAACGAACAGAAAACTGGGTAAGTAGAACTTGTTTGCTGAATGAAAACAGCAGGAAAGCCAGTACTTTCACAGATACTCTGAAAATCACAATCACTATAAAATACATGAGATTTTACTTGAGGACCAATAAAGTATTTTCTTTGTTAACCAATAATAGCTCAGCAGGTAAGAGTAACAGTCACTAAGACTTGTGTGTATTTTTTATAGATTATAAAATATGTCACACAGAAAGGTCATTTGATTTTCAGATTGTAAAACACCTTAATCTCCATTACTTGGCCCACAGTGGGCTTTCAATAAATGTAGTTGCAAAGAAAAGAACTAAACAGAGTTAAGAATTGTTAGCCTTTTCAAACACATGAGAAAATGGGTAAGTGATTCACTAAGGGTAAATTTCTTGGCCAGTTTCACATATAAGCTTCGATATGTTATTAAATTCTTTTACTCATTCACGAGTCTTTTAGAAATTATCTAATTCCATATTACTATCAAGGAATAACAGTAGACCATCTGATATACATCAAAATTGAATATTTTTTCCATTAAGATGCCTCTGCATCTTAGTCAAAAAACCTGGATTTGATCAATTTTGGTTTCCAGAATAGAACCCCTGAAGAATTTAAATCCAGATTTTTTGAGTGATCCATATGCCTGAATCAGTTGTTTTTGTCAAACATCCATTACCTCATGGCCCAGATTTCCATAATTAAATGAGGTCAAATGAGAATATATGGAAACTGAAAAGCAGTGTGTTAATATTAGCTGTTATCAGTGAAATGTATTTCTCTTATAAATACAAAGATAGTAAAGGGCTTCCTTTATAGAAGAAAGAATTATCCAGCCAGGTTACAAAAAAAGTGTGTTATTGTACATCTTGAATATAGAAATTCAAAGACAAATATGATTGGAAATAACATTGTTATATTAGACTCTCTGACAAAATAAGCTTAAAATTTGGAGTTTGATGTTTGAAAGGACAGTCAAATGTTACAGGCATAGAGAACTTTTACAGATTTAGTCCATTATGAAAATCAAAGATTTACCCAGGCATAATCCTCTTAAAACATGATCATCTATGGTTTTCACATATTACAAACTCAGCCTCCTTGATGTCTTCAATCATTAAAAAGCTGTTACTAAAAAAAAAAATGTAAGGCATTGGAAGGAATATATAGTATACTGTATTCAAATAAAGGCATCTACTGAATGCCTCCTAGGTGACTGATAACTGCAAAAAAAAATCATTACTATCTCCATTTCACTGATGCAGTAACTGAGATTTAGACTTGTTAAGGCACTTATCAAAGATGATAAAGATAATAATTAACAAAGACACACACTAAGCATGACTATTCCAATGTTGGGTTCCATATTCATTTTTTCCTAAACCTCTCTGTAAGTTTCAAAATTGACCAAAGTATAGATCCAGAAAGGCAACACTAATAGCCTTTTGTTCTTTTCATTGTCCTTTATTAATGTAACTATTTTTAACATTTGCTTTCACTTAATTTCTTAATCACTCTATTTTGGGTCTCTATTTAAGGATTCAGCTATTAAACATAACAAAACAACTTCTGGTGTTAAGATGCCTTTTGTTTCAGATATCACTCCCAAAGCAACAAGAAATATGAACAACAGAATTCAAAATCTTTTCTGGATCAAACCTCAAAACGTCTATAAAATCCCACTGTATATGATTAAAAGATGTTAAGATGTGGGATCAATGCAAGAAAAGAAGACCGCAGGAGCAGATCTTAACATGTCAGGAGAGCACAATCACCAAAACAGATGGGGCACTGAAAGAAGCAAAACACAATTATCCCATCTTTGGGGAAAAAAAATAAAGGGAACAAGATGCCCAGGCAGTGAAGAGTACCAGAAAGTAAGCAAGCAAACAGACAAACATCCCCTTTCTGTAAGAAATAGCTCATTGATGAGTTGCAACGAAAAAGAAAAGTCAAAGGCTAAGGAAATAAAATATCCAAAAAATTATCACACAGACATAAACATACATATACACTCAGGGATGGAAGATGGGAAGGACAAGAGACAGATAACTTTCACTTCATTGTGAAATAGGGAGACTCCTACTGGCCTGTGATATACCTTGGTTCTTTTCCCATGAACTTCCTACACATGCAGTCGAGAACTCAAGAATTCATTTTATTCAAAAGTAAAAGTAATATTTGAAAAGAACTAAAGACTGTTTAAGAAAAAAGGAAGAAACTGAAAAAGTTGTTTTTCTCTTCTCACACACATACACACACACACACACACAAATGCAAATATAGAAGAAATGTTGTTAGTGGCTCAGACGGTAAAGAATCCACCTGCTATGTGTGAGACCTGGGTTCAACCCCTGGGTTGGTAAGATCCCCTGGAGGAGGGCACGGCCACCCACTCCAGCACTGTCACCTGGAGAAGCCCCATGGATAGAGGTGCCTGGCGGGCCACGGTCCATGGGGTCGCAAAGAATCAGACACGACTGAGCGACTAAGCACAGCGCAGCACATGAAATGTTAACAGGCAGAGGAAAATCATGATGAAAGCTATTGTGATCAATCAAAAAGCATTTAAAAAAACCAAAGAAACCAAAGTAAAAAATACAAGAGTTTAGGGAATATGTAGCTGAATGATAGAAAAAAGTAAATAAGAGGTCAGAGCTAAGAAAAGATGATGACTAAAAAGCATTAGGGCTTCCCTGGTGGTCCAGTGGTTGAGAATCTGCTTTGCATTGCATGGAACACCAGTTTGATCCCTGGTTCCGGAAGATTCCACATGCTGCCAAGCAACTAAGCCTGTGCATCACAACCACTGAGCCTGTGCTCTAGAGCCCATGAGCTGCAACTCCTGAAGGCCATGTGCCCTAGAACCCGTGCTCTGCAACAAGGGAAGCCACTGCAATGAGAAGCTCGTATATCACAGTGAAGATTAGCCCCCACTCATCACAACTGAAGAAAATCCATGCACAGCAATGAAGATCCAGCACAGCCAAAAATAAATTAGCTAACAAATACATTTTTAAAAATTCTAGAAAAAGTAAAAGCATTAACATAATGAAGACAATATTATAAACAATGCACACAAAAAAGAATAGTCTTATGAAAACACAGTAAAGAGTAAAGGATGATAAAATTGCAAAAAGTAAACAAAAGTAAATTGAAACAATTCATAAAAGTAGCTTAGAAAAATTATACTAATAAAAAAATAGACTAAGGAGATCTTTCACACATGATTAATAACCCTAAAGAAAACAAAACACAAGGAGAAAATTTAAGATATATTTCAAGAAAACTTTCAGAAAGAAAATAATGTTTGGTCCAAAAATTAAAACGGTCCATTCTGTCTGAGAAAATGAATATATTACAGGACAATAAATAAAAACATATCACAATAACACTATTGCATGTCAAAAGAAACCTCTGGGCCTTCAAACAAAATACTGCCTATAATAATAAAACAAAACCAGCTAACCTTGGGTTTCTCAAGAGCAATCTTCAAGAATACAATAAAGTTACAGCAAACACTATGCTTACCAAATCCTAGAGAAAGATTTGTAATAATTCAAGTAAAAAGACAAGAGAAAAACATCTGTAACTATATAAAAAGGAAACATCTAAGTAAATTAAGAAATGAATGACTATTAAGAAAAAGTCTGGCAGTGACCACTGAACACGGGTAGTCACAAGCCCAAGTCTAAAACAACTGTGGAAATTATAAATATAAAATAAAAATTTTAGAAACCATTAAAATGTAGAAATACTTTAAAAATATATATTTAAGCACATAATATGAAAAACATACATATAAGGTGCCAGAAGAATCAGAAAATAAACAAGAAATAAGGATAGGAAAAAGTGAAGATTGCTACTTTTATCACTGCTTAATATACTGTTGTTAAAAAATAAAGAATTGAGTACATCATATAAAGTTACAATTATGAAGGTAACAAATATAACTTAAAACAAAATATAAACAAACAATTATCAAAAAGAAAACATCACTTGGGAAAAACTTTTTTAAAGAATCAATAAAAAATGTTTTAATAATTATTACAAAATTAAGACTAGCCTATCTATTAAAGCCACTAATAAAAACAGGGCTAACTCACGTATTAAGTAGGAAAAAAAACTAATTCATAAAGAAAACCTGACTACATACCACACACAAAAATACATTATGTGTTAATTACATATATGAATATATAAACATATATTCTCATATATAATTTTACAACTTAATAATAGACAATCCAAATTAAAACGGACAATCTTAAATTCATTTCTCCAAAAAAGATACACAAATTGCCAGTAAATACTAGAATGTGTGTAACATCATTAACCATTAAGGGAAAATACAAATCAAAATCACCATTAGGTCTCACTTCACACTAACTACCATCAATTCAGTTCAGTCACTCAGTTGTGTCCAACTCTTTGTGACCCCATGGACTGTAGCACACCAGGCTTCCCTGTCCAACTCCCAGAGCCTACTCAAATTCATGTCCATCACATTAGTGATGCCATCCAACCATCTCATCCTCTGTTTACCCCTTCTCCTCCTGACCTCAATCTTTCCCAGCATCAGGGTCTCTTCCAATGACTGGTTCTTTACACCAGGTGGCCAGAGTATTGGAGTTTCAGCTTCAGCATCAGTCCTTCCAGTGAATAATCAGGACTGATTTCCTTTAGGATTGACTGGCTGGACTACCATGACTATAATCGAAAAAGAGACACTAGCAAGTGTTGACAAGTATGTGAAGCTATTAGAAGCCCCATATATTGTGTGTGAGAATTTAAAATTATGCAGTCCCTTTGGGAAACAGTTTAGTAGTTCCTCAAAATGCTAAATATAGAATTAACATATGGTCAGGAAATTCCACTCCTGGGTATCTACCCAAGAGAAATGAAAACACATGTCCACAAAAATACTTATACACAAATGTTGGTAGCAGCATTATTTATAATACGTAACAAGTAGAAACAATCCAAATTCCCATCAACTAAAGAACAGCTCAATAAGATGTGGTATATCCATAAAAAGAATGTTATTTGGCAACAAAAGGGATGATGTACTGATACACTGCATAACATGAATGAAACTTGAAAACATGATGCTAACTGGAAGAAGCCAGTCACATAAAACCATGTACTGCATCATTCGATGTACATGAAATGTCAAGTTGGGGAAATTTTAATAGAGAGCGTAGATTAGGCATAAGTTACCTAGTGCTGGTTGGTAAGGGGGTAGGAAGTAGGGGGGAGCTGTGGGTAAATAGGGAGTGATGTTAATGATTTAATGAGTATGTAGTTCCTTTTCGAGATAATGAAATGTCCTAAAATTGTGGTGAGGGTTGCAAAACTGTCTGTTAACACTAAAAACTATTTGATTATGTATGTTAAATGGGCAGATTATATGATGTGCTCAGTTCAGTTCTCCAGCACCACAGTTCAAAAGCATCAATTCTTCGGCGCTCAGCTTTCTTTATGGTCCACCTCTCACATCCATACATGACCACTGGAAAAACCATAGCCTTGACTAGATGGACCTTTGTTGGCAAAGTAATGAATTTAATGAAAATGTTTAATTTTCATAATTAACAAAAATATTAATATCAAATCTAATGATGATATCACCAACCTCACTTATAAGAATTCATGAAAAATCCTAAATAAAATATAAACAAGCAGAAACCAGAAACACATAAGTGGAAAATGAACCACAACCAAATTGGGATCATATCATAGATAGACCAATGTTAGGAAATAGTATCATATTAAAAGATTAGAGGAGAAAAATATGATTATTTCTGTTGATGCTAAATGGGCATCTAATGAAATTCAAAACTATTTTTTATTTTTCTAACTTTTATTAACATAGAAATTAACTGATACTTAAAAGACATGATATATATGTGTGGGGGAAAGAGCAAATAACCATCAAACCTGCAAGTAAAACATTAATAGCATTCTTAGCCAAGAAAGAAAATAAGACAAACACTGTAGAATGTTATCAGTTGGATATACACAAAATTAATATCACACCATAATATAAGATTCAGCTTACAATAGGAAAAAAATAATCATGAACATAAAATATATAGAAATAAGCCTAATAAGACATAGCCAAAATCTAGGCAATTTTAAAACTTACCAAAAACTCCAGAAGAAGGCTCGAATAAAAGAAAGGAATGCCCTATTCTTAGATAGAAAGACACAATATTTTGAATATGTATATTATTTCTGGACACCTATAAATTTGACCTGGTCCTAATAAGAATGTAAATTGGACTTTTATTTTTACAATCAGACAAATTCTAAATTTCATGTGGAGAAAAAAACACGAAAGAATATACAAGAAAATTCTGAAAAAGCAGTGAGGAAGAGCTACTCCTAAAAGATATTAGAAATACTTATATTTAATATATTATATACTTATGTGTAAACTAGCATAATTAATTCAATGTAGTACTTGTGCATGAATGGAAAGTTTAGAAATAGAAAAACTATGTACAGGAATTTAGTATACAATGATGTGATCATGTGGGGAAAAGATGGATTGTTCAATAAATGAGTTACCTTCTAGGGAAAAAAAAAAAGTTCCTTGCCACATAACTACTTTCATGGATCTCCACCATAAATTATGGATGGATAAATCACTTAAGTGGCTGAAACTGCAAAATTCCATAAAGAGAACATCAATTTTTAATATAATCTTAAAGATAAATCTCAGTATGATATGAAACTTAGTAATTATAAAAGACTGCAAAAAAACTAACAAAAAACAATTGCTATATCTTTCAAATTTTTATGCATGGCAAATAAAAATTAAAGTTAAAAGACAAAAATTGGGCGGAAATAAATAACACATAGGAAGGCCATTTTTGTGTATAGACAGAGCTCCTGAAGATCAACAAGAAAATGATCAACAAGAAAACGTAAGAAAATGGTCATTTTCTCACAGAAGAGTTGGGAAAGACCATGAACATGTTCTTTACAGAAGAGTAAATACAAAAGTTTTAGACATGATAAAATGTTCAAATTCATCCACAATAAAAGAAATACAAATTGAAACTAAATGAGACAACATTCAATAGGCAAAGCCAAAACCCATTCTAAAATTCTGTGTTTTTCAGGGGATGGAAAACAGGGAAACTCTCCTATTCTGTTGGTAGGAATTTAGGTTAGTACTAGGACAGTTTAATAGATATTAAAAAAGATACAATAAAAAAGACACCTTAAATTTCAAAACGGAAAACTGCCATACACTGCTGAGAGAAATTAAAGAAGACCTAAATGAATGAAGAGATATGCTATGTTAATGGACTGGAAAACTCAACCGAGTTAAGATGTTAATTCTCCCTAAATTGATCTATAACTGTAATACAGCAGGTTTTACCTTGTTTTTTAATTCCAAAATTTATATGGAAAAGAAAAGGACCTAGACTAGCTAAAACAATCTTGAAGATGATAAAGTTGGGGGATTACAATCAAGACAGTGTAGTATTGGCATAGTGGGAGGTAAAGAGAAATGGAATAGGAGTGGGAGATATAGACTCACTCATACGTGGACCATCAGTGATTTCAATACTGATGCCAAAACAATTCAATGAGGAAAGGACTGGCTTTCAACAAATGATGCTGGAACAAGTTTTAAAAGATGTGGGGATTGAAAAAACAAGTACTTCAAAACCTACCTCACACCATACATAGAAGGTAATCTGAGATGGATTATAGACCTAAATGTGTAGCAAAACTGTAAGGTATCTCGGAGAAAAACAAGATAATATGGTTGTAAATTTGGGATATGAAAATATTTCTTAGAAAGAACACAACAAATCAGGATGTAATTATAAAGGAAAAATATTAATAGATTAAACTTCACAAAAATAAAATGATCTGCTCATAAAAAGATTACTGGTAAGAAACTAAAAAGGCAAGCACAGGCTGGAAGAAAATATTCACGGAACTATATCTGACAAAAGACTTGTTTCTAGAATTTTAAAACTGCATACAAATAAGTAACAAAAAGATAAACAATCTCAATTTTTTAAATGGCAAGAGACTTGGGACACCTCACATAAAGAAAAATATATGAATGATAAATAAGGACATAAAAAGATACTCAATGTTATTAGTCAACAAGGAAAAGCAATTTAAAACCACAATAAGATACAGTTTTCATATTCATTCACATATATAATATTTTTAAATGACAACAACAAATATTGGTGAAGATGTAGAAAAACTTGAACTCTCATACATTGTTAATGGGAATGTAGAAACTGTGTGGCAGTCTCTAACAAAGTTAAACATGCATCTACCCTATGACCTAAACGTTCTATTCTACATATTTACCCAAGAGAAATGAAAACATATACCCACTAAGAAACTGTTAAAAGAATGTTCTTTGCAACTTTGTTCATAATAGCCTCAAACTGGAAATGACTCAAAAGTCTATCAAAAGAGAATGGGTAAAAATTTGTGATATATTCATAAAACTGAACACTACCCAGCAATAACCAAACTACTTACATACCCAACAACATGGAATGAACCTCAAAAATACTATGTTGAGCAAAAATGTGCATGCTGTGAGCTTCCATTTATATGAAATTCAAGAACAGGTGACACCCAACTACCTTCAGAAATAAGACAGTGATTGTCTAATAAGGAAATGGGAATTGACTAGAAAAGGCACAAGGAACTTTGAGGTAATGGAAATGCTCCATACCTCTATTAGAGTGGTGACTTACATGGGTAGATACACTTATCAGAACCTATCAAATTATACACTTAATATACATGTATTTCACTGTATATAAACTTAGCCTCAATTAGAAAAAAACAATGAAGGAAAAAAATCTACATTTACTTTGATCTTACAACTCTAAGAATTTATCTTAAAGATAACACATAGTGTTCACTGTAATACATTCTAAAACATTCTAAATATCCACCAATATCCACAATGAAAAAAACAATGATGTACCACAAATGATAAAGAATGAGGTTCAATATATAAAGTGCTAAGTTTAAAAGGCAAGGTACGGAATAGCACGTATGATACACTATCACAAGCATTTAGAAACAACACAGCAAATATCTAGAAGGATAAAAGGAGATTAGTAACCCTGCTTGTCTCCAAGGAACTGGGTGACTGAGGGACCTGGAGTAGGAAGGACTTATTTTTCAACATTTCTCCTTTGTATCTCTTGAATTGCATATCAATTGTACCTCATTTCTTCTAAACTTACACCAATGACTTGTTTCTACCAGAGATAGAAAAAGGGGAAGGTTTGGTTTAAAAAAAGGGTAAAGAACAGAAAGGAAAAGGAAGTACAGAAGAACAAGTGTCAAGATAAAGAATCTTAGAAAAGTTAAAATGGAGTTTACTGAAAGGGGAAGTGAAGCAAATTTAAAAATTGAGAAGAATAAAGATTGTTGATTTTGATTTTGTCGATACAGAAACAGAAAAATACAAGGAGAAGGGCAGTTGCTTCCTTAAGACTCAGGATAGTTAATCAGACACTAGAGGATAAAAGGGCAAAAGGCATACTAAGTAACTGTTTTCCATCTGCAGTTACAATCAAAGAAAGTGGATAGTCAGACAAACTGAGGATCAGGTTTCCAGGGATGAAAGAAGAGGGGCAGATACAAATCAGAGTGGAAATTAAAAGTCTTTGGAAATTCAGAAGGATCTCCCCAAAGCATGAATCCTATGAAGGGAGGAGAATTCAACATGTGGCTGAGGCTTGGCAGGCTAGTCCCTGAACTCACAGCTCACAAGGCCTGGCAAAAGCTGCCTCCTTTCAGAATGGATGATAGAGGCAGAGACGAGAACAGAGACTCAGGGACTCCTCACAGTGCTAAGGCTGCAGGCTCCCTCCTCTATCCCAGGAGAAGGCCTAGCTCAGGATCTTTGCCTTATCTTCAGTTAATATTTGCACAGACTTAGACAGGCTATAGAACAGCTCTTCCTAGGCTTTCATTTCCCTGGGAGCTCAGCCTCTCTGATGTGCTAGGAAGATGTCTGAAGGGACAAAATCCACCTGTCCATTCATTCATTCATTCATTCACTATTTGGACAGATGTCTCTTGGTTACCAATTATGGGCCTGGTACTCTAAGTATTGATGAAATAAAGATAGGTTAATTATCATTAAGATATCCCAGTCTAGAAGGAGAAAAGAAATAAGTAATAGATAAGGCAGACACAGCAAAATGTTAATTGTAGAATCCATAAGGTGGGATTATTTGCTTTCGATTTTTCTGTAATTTTGAAAGCCTTTATAATAAACTGTTGAAAAAAATAAATTACAATACAACATGGCAAGTGCTTATTGACACTGAATCTACAGTGAGGAGGTCACCATTTTTCTAATGATTATTAATGGGAATAGCACAAAGAGAGACGTGTAGTCAAATAAGTTTGGTTAAAGTAAGTCAAGTAACATTTGGTTAAACAAAAGTAAACCTGTTCTTTACTGCTTCATGTATTGATAGCTCCAAGACATTCTAGGCCACATGACTCCTCTAAGACCAAATGTGTAGAATCTCCCAGGTTTATTTGACCATACGACACTTCCCCTACCCCCTGCAGAAATGTCATGGGGTTACACTGGTAGTGTTATATCTACTGTACATGGGGATTCCTTCTTCAGCTCACAGGAGTTTATTTTTCTCACGTATGGCTGTTTAATGCATACAAGCTAGTATTACAGCACCATGTTCACGCATAGAAACACTGGGTGATAGCCTTATATAATACAAAGATCAGAAACACAAAAATGAATTAAGAAAAAACAAACATGAAGACTCACTTCAAACAAATGCTTAAGCAAAATTTAAGCACTTAAATAACATTAGTTAAGGACCCCGAAATGAGAAAGGGGCATCTCAGTCCAGACTGACATACAGGAGAAGAAAAGCAGTAGCGAAACACTGCAGGCAGCAAAGAAAGATTTTTTGCCCTGTGGGTTTGGAGTCCTCTGATGAAGGAGATGGATATCAGAGCCCACAAGATAGTATTCAGAATGATTCCTAAATAGGACTGTATAGTAAAATATACATAATTCTCATCCAAGATGACATTTTCAAATCCTTCTGTTTTTGTTTTTTTTTTTTTTTTCCTCTAAGTCCCAAATGAAAGAGCCCTCCTAAGTACTGGGTAAGGTATGCATATGTCTGCATTGGTAGGAACCTTCCAGACAATATCTGTTCAATTTTGCTTCAGAGAGTGGGTAAACGAAATAGATGATTCCCAAGAATGTTCTCTTAACAAGCCGAACTTCCCTCTTGCACTACCACATCTTCTATAATCACAGAGGTATAACAAACATTACACTTTACCCTAGTTATTTGTTTACATTTTCATAGGGAACACTCTGTGTAGTACATTACAATGATCTATGTATGCACTGGCCTCCCTAATCAAACTGTGAGCTTACTGAAGAGGGGCCTGTACATTTTTTTTCCATTTCAAATCCCATGTGCAAATTCCGAAGGTCCTGGTATGCCGCTCTAAAGAGCTTGGATCTTATCCCAAGAGCAATTGGAAGCGCTAGAGGCTTTTAAATAAGGTCAGTTTTTAATAGGACCAGATTTGCATTTAGAAAGCCCTTTGGCTGGATTGTAGAAAGTAGATTAGAGGCAAGAAGCCAGGTGGCAGAGAGGCCAGAGAGAAGGCTACTTCAGCCATGCAGGTGAGAGGAGGAGAGGCCTGAAATTAGGGCTGCCATAGACCAGGGGGCAGTCAGAGGGTTTCAGGAGGTAGCATGGGCTGGATTTGATAACTCACATGATGCTAGAGATAAGGAAGAAGGGACAGCCTTAATTGACAGATGTTTCTTGCTTTGGTGATACCAGTAACTGAAAAGAGGGAATGTTGGAGAGAGAACCAGACTGTGGAGAGCAGAAAATTATTATGTTCATCACAAACAGTCTTTTTTGGAAGAAAATTCTGTGCTGTGGAAACACTGGGGAATGTGTGTGTGTGAGTTGCTCTGTCGTGCCTGACTCTTTGTGACCCCATGGGCCATAGCCCATCAGACTCCTCTGTCCATGGGATTTTCCAAGCAAGAATATAAATGGTGTCTAACTTACTACTAGACTCCAATTGTTTATAAGTCGATTGCTAGAAACTGGAATGCATTTTCCCAAAAGAAGCAACATTATAGACTCTGATTTGAGCCTAAAGGCTACTTCCACCCCAGTGGCCACATAGTATGGTTATCAATTCTGTGGGAAGCAAGGCAATGTTGAGGGAAAAGCCCTGGGTACATAGGAAGAAGGCTTATGACCTAGACCAAGGTTCATCACTGACTAAGATCATCATTTGCTTAGTTACGTTCTCTTTCAATAAAATGAAGAGTCAAAATAATGCTCTGCTTACAGCCAGTTGGAAAATATTTTGTATACTGTAAATTTTTAAATGTAAAATTTGAAGTTATCTGGTACTTCAAAAGGGTAAATGATTCAGGATAGCTGTGCTTGAAACACAGGTGAGAGTTTATTCCTTAGAACATGAAACAAAATTTTTTTTTCTAAAATATTAATCACTCTGTAGGTATAGAAAGATTTCCAAAATACAGCCTCTGTTACAGAGCACACTGAACATGAGACTAGGACTTCAAAACTACCGATACTTGTTGAGTAAAGGTTTATGATCTTATTTTCATGTGGCTGCTCGACTGGTTTCTTCCTCATCTTCCAACAACGTACTCAACATCTTTGTTTGTCAAATAAGCTTGTCACATTTAACATACCCAGAATGATTCTTGATTCTAACCCATGCCCCAACTGCAAACCTGCTCCACTCTCAGACCGCCTAATCTCAATGAATGGCAGCACCAGTTGGCTATGGGCTCTGATCAAAATCCTTGGGAGTCAGCCTTGACTGCTCTCTTTTATTCCCAGTATTCAATCTATCAGCCAACACTGACCGTTCTACTTTCAAGGTCAATTCTTACTCCAACCATTTCTCATCATCTCTATGCGACCTCTGTGGCTGAGTCACCATCATTTGTCCTATAAATTATCACAAGAGCCTCCTAACGTTCCTTCCTGTCATGTATTCCTCAAGTAGTGGCCAGTATGGCCATGTGTATAATTCATGTCACCTCTTTGCTCAAAACCCTCCAAAGGATCAGAATAAAATCCAAACTTATTTTAATGATCTATAAACCCCAGTAATCCAACCCATTTCTCCTGTGTCCCTACTCCTAAGAGTAGCACAAGTCTTGACCCAGAGCCTTTGTTCTGATAGTTTCCTTTCCCTCAAACTCTCCCTTTGATATATGCAAGGTCACCCTCTTTATCCCATTCTCTGTTCAAACTTCATGTCACTAGAGAGGCCCTCTGATTTCCTTCAATAAAGCAGCCAGCATCCTCCAGTTCCATCAGTCTCTATTTCACTGTTGGACTTTATTTTTCTCTATAGCATTGTAATGACCCTTGCATATTATATATGTATTTGCACATAATATTTCAAGTGCTACAGACTTCTGCCAGTCTGAAAGGTTAGCCATCTGCAACAAGAAACACAGAAAAAAAAAAAATGCTTTGAAACTTGCTTAGCCACTTGACAGAGAAAGTTCATGCTTGTGTTTTCCATGTCCTTTTAATTTTTTGAAAAATTTTCAAAATACCAGTCTGTAAGATATTAGATTTTTTTTTTAATTTTTAAGGGAAAATAAAAAACATCATTCTTCAAAGATTATGCAAAAAGCACTGGCTTAAGTCACGTGCTGGACTGTAAGCCCCAGGAGAAGAGGGATGCTTTTATCACATGTTCACTAAACACCTACAGTGTCCCTAGCCCTGTACTAATCTCTGGGAGTTAAACTTGAATAAGATATAGGCAATGCCCTCTAGGAACTCACAGTTCAGTGGAGAAGAGAAATATGTATAAACAAACAACAGTTGAGTGTAGAAGTCCAACAGTGCAGAGAAAGTACGTACCACTCATGATTTATAGGGTTTTATATTTACACACCTGAAAAAAAAAACAACGCCGGAAGTGGGTGATAAACAGGGAATAAGTAGTCCCGGAGAGCATTTTTGGGAAGTCCTTGCGCTGCACTGGTATGTGTCTCTCAATTCAGGTGAGTACCTTTGTGCCTCTTCCTTTAGCATCACCTTACATATTATATACCTATTTGTTCATTGTTTACATCAATGGTAATCAGAGTATGGTCCACAGCCTGTTTGTTACTCAACTGACACAACCCCTTTTCATCCTTTCTGTCTTTCACACATATCACATATTTATGCTCCCTATCCAGAGATGAGTCTTCACTCTCCCATGTTGGTGTGGCAAGAGGTGAGAGCTCCTGTGGGTAAGAATTCCTCCTAAGTGGCAGAAGTTGTAAGCAAGAAGTAGGAGGACAAAATAACTCCTGAGATCCCAAAGCTTACAAATATCTGCCAGGAAACCATTGTTTATTTCACATTCTCTGGACCAAAGTAAAAACATCACAACTCCCAGCACTGCTCTAAAAGAGGGCATCTCATTTCATTAAAAACAAATGCAATATATTTCTGTCTTTGTGCCAGTACCATACTGTCTTGATGACTGTGGCTTTGTAGTAGAGTCTGAAGTCAGGCAGGTTGAGTCCTCCAGTTCCATTCTTCTTTCTCAAGATTACTTTAGCTATTTGAGGTTTTTTGTGTTTCCATACAAATTGTGAAATTATTTGTTCTAGTTCTGTGAAAAATACCGTTGGTAGCTTGATAGGGATTGCATTGAATCTATAGATTGCTTTGGGTAGAATAGCCATTTTGACAATATTGATTCTTCCAATCCATGAACACGGTATGTTTCTCCATCTGTTTGTGTCCTCTTTGATTTCTTTCATCAGTGTTTTATAGTTTTCTATGTATAGGTCTTTTGTTTCTTTAGGTAGATATACTCCTAAGTATTTTATTCTTTTTGTTGCAATGGTGAATGGTATTGTTTCCTTAATTTCTCTTTCTGTTTTCTCATTGTTAGTGTATAGGAATGCAAGGGATATCTGTGTGTTAATTTTATATCCTGCAACTTTACTATATTTGTTGATTAGCTCTAGTAATTTTCTGGTAGAGTCTTTACGGTTAAACCCAGAGATAAATCCACAAACCTATGGACACCTTATCTTCAACAAAGGAGGCAAAAATATACAATGGAAAAAAGACAACCTCTTTAACAAGTGGTGCTGGGAAAACTGGTCAACCACTTGTAAAAGAATGAAACTAGAACACTTTCTAACACCATACACAAAAATAAACTCAAAATGGGTTAAAGATCTAAATGTAAGACCAGAAACTATAAAACTCCTAGAGGAGAACATAGGCAAAACCCTCTTCGACATAAATCGCAGCAGGATCCTCTATGACCCACCTCCCAGAATATTGGAAATAAAAGCAAAACTAAACAAATGGGACCTAATGAAACTTAAAAGCTTTTGCACAACAAAGGAAACTATAAGCAAGGTGAAAAGACAGCCCTCAGATTGGGAGAAAATAATAGCAAATGAAGAAACAGACAAAAGATTAATCTCAAAAATATACAAGCAACTCCTGCAGCTCAACTCCAGAAAAATAAATGACCCAATTAAAAAATGGGCCAAAGAACTAAACAGACATTTCTCTAAAGAAGACATACAGATGGCTAACAAACACATGAAAAGATGCTCAACATCACTCATTATCAGAGAAATGCAAATCAAAACCACAGTGAGGTACCATTACACGCCAGTCAGGATGGCTGCTATCCAAAAGTCTACAAGCAATAAATGCTGGAGAGGGTGTGGAGAAAAGGAAACCCTCTTACACTGTTGGTGGGAATGCAAACTAGTACAGCCGCTATGGAGAACAGTGTGGAGATTTCTTAAAAAGCTGGAAATAGAACTGCCATATGACCCAGCAATCCCACTTCTGGGCATACACACCGAGGAAACCAGATCTGAAAGAGACACGTGCACCCCAATGTTCATCGCAGCACTGTTTATAACAGCCAGGACATGAAAGCAACCTAGATGCCCATCAGCAGACAAATGAATAAGGAAGCTGTGGTACATATACACCATGGAACATTACTCAGCCGTTAAAAAGAATTCATTTGAATCAGTTCTAATGAGATGGATGAAATTGGAGCCCATTATACAGAGTGAAGTAAGCCAGAAAGACAAAGACCAATATAGTATACTAACGTATATACATCAAATTTAGAAAGATGGTAGTGATAACCCTATATGCAAAACAGAAAAAGAGACACAGATGTACAGAACAGACTTTTAGACTCTGTGGGAGAAGGTGAGGGTGGGATGTTTCAAGGGAACAGCATCGAAACATGTATATTATCCAGGGTGAAACAGATCACCAGCCCAGGTTGGATGCATGAGACAAGTGCTCGGGCCTGGTACGCTGGGAAGACCCAGAGGGATCGGGTAGAGAGGGAGGTGGGAGGGGGGATCAGGATGGGGAATACATGTAAATCCATGGCTGATTCATGTCAATGTATGACAAAAACCACTATAACATTGTAAAGTAATTAGCCTCCAACTAACAAAAAATAAATGGGGGAAAAAAAAAATGTACTTCAACAGTCAGGACACAGAAGCAATCTAAATGTCCATCAATGGATGACATGGAATATTAGTCAGCCTTAAAAAAAGAACAAAATAATGCCATTTGCAGTGACATGAATGGATCTAGACACTATCATACTGAGTGAAGTAAGTCAGACAAAGACAAATACTACCTGATATCATTTATATGTGGAAATCTAAAAAACCTATGGTACAAAGGAATTTACTTACAAAACAAAAATAGACTCACAGATTGGGAGGTTGGAATTGACCTGGACACATTACTATATATAAAACAGATAATAAGGACCTACTGGGTAGCACAGGGAGCTCTACACAGTACTCTAATGCCTATACGGGAAAAGACTCAAAATAAGAATTGATATAACTGATTCATTTTGCTGTAAACCTGAAACTAACACAACAGTGAATCAACAATATTCCAATAAAAATTAAATTAAAACAACAACAGCAACAACAACAACAAAAAAAAACAAAGTCATCTCACCATCTCCACTGCAAACCTGGAAGTACTTTGAAGGTACGAATGCAGTTTTTATAATGGTTCTTATCTACAAAAATACAACACACATTTAGTACAACACTGTGCAATCCAGGAGCCCTCAACACTAGGGTATTTTAATACTTATTTAAAACTTACTCTTTTCCAAAAAAAAATTATTTGAGACATTCAGTTCAGTCACTCAGTCGAGTCCTACTCTTGGCGACCCCATGGACTGCAGCATGCCAGGTTTCCCAGTCCATCATCAACTCCCGGAGCTTGCTAAAATTCATGTTCATCAAGTCGGTGATGCCATCCAACCATCTCATCCTCTGTCGTCCCCTTCTCCTCCTGCCTTCCATGTTTCCCAGTATCAGGGTCTTATCCAGTCAGTCAGTTCTTCGCATCAGGTGGCCAAAGTGTTGAAACTTCAGCTTCAGCATCAGTCCTTCCAATGACTATTCAAGACTGATTTCCATTAAGATTGACTTGTTTGATCTCCTTGCAGTCCAAGGGACTCTAGAGCATCTTCTCTAATATCACAGTTCAAAAGCATCAATTCTTCGGCACTCAGCTTTCTTTATAGTCCAACTCTCACATCCATACATGACTACTGGAAAAACCATAGCTTTGACTAGACAGACCTTTGTCAGCAAAGTAATGTCTCTGCTTTTTAATATGCTGTTTAGGTTGGTCATAGCTTTTCTTCCAAAGAGCAAGTGTCTTTTAATTTCATGGCCGCAGTCACCATCTGAAGTGATTTTAGAGCTCAATAAACTAAAGTCTATCACTGTTTCCATTGTTTCTTCATCTATTTTCTATGGAGTGATGGGACCGGATGCCATGATCTTAGCTTAATTAATAATTAACAGCAAAAAAAAAAAAAAAAGGATGAAAACAAGGATTTATTGATCAAGGCATGTTGTATAGACCTTTGATTACTTAATCTTCACAATGTACCTGGGAGAGAGGGAGGTTATTCCCATGAAACAAATGAGGAAACAGGCTCAGGGGAGATGGATGGGGAGATCAGACTTCAAATCATATTGCCTTGTTACAGAGCTATGGACTTAAGTATGGCTCTGGAAGAAAATATGATAGCAATAATGACTACTACAGTTCCTACAACCGCAATATAATTATTTACAAATATTTTGGTTTCAAAATTTCTAGAGATAAAGCATCCAAGAGGAGGAGGAGAAGAAGAAAGAGGAAGAAGAGAACAATGGAAAGGAGGGGCAGGAGGAGAAAGAGGAAACTGATTTTCCTGATGCTTTCTGTATCTGAAAAACAGAAAGCATCTCCACTTCTCAGAGGTAAAATTTCTCACATGAGACTTCAGATTAAAAGTAATAGAAAAAATATGGCTGTCAACAATTTATTCATTTGTTCAACACTACTGAGCGTCCTGTGTGTCTGGCATTATGCCAGAAGCCGAAGTTCTCGGGGATACAATAGAAAACAAGGACTCCTGGTCTCACAGAGCTTAGAGTTCTCCAACAAACACAGATGGGACTGTGTCTTTTCTCAATAACAATGCTGTTATTTTGAAATAACAATTCACCAAAATAAAAATATTCAACTCTCCATAATATCCAGGGACTAATGATAAGTGGACTTCAGTCAAATCTCTTGGTAAGTTGCTAAACTAACACAGCTCAAGGACATCACATTTTGGAGGAGCTAATTTGATGCAAAGACAAAATATACAGCAGTGGATAGAAAATGTGCCCCTTTATCCTTTTTCCCCCAGATACTCCATCTCACAGCCTGGCTTAATTGAGGTCACAGTCCTGACTCAGACCCATACACAGGGTTTTCTGTGTTGCTGATGGAAGAAAGATCCATTTGTTTTAGATGCCAAATTAGCAGATAGAAGAACTGTGATCAAGCTCTGGAAAGTTGAGGATCCAAACCAATTTCATTGAAATGGTTCACAAGTAAATTCATATTAACTAAGATTCCTTTTTGCTTTCCTGCTTTAGTCATCTCCAGTTGTCCCCAAACACATTTATACACACCATGACACACAATAGGACAAAAAACATTCCACAGTACTGTACAAGAAACAAATGTATGATTGGATTGGGACAGCACAGTCCTTATTTGCTTCATTTTAATGGGACTCTTTCCTTCCAACATGCTAGACTTTAGTTTACTATTAAGTATAATTATAGCCACTTATTCACTGAACAGTGAATGAGTACTTCTTGTGTACTAGGCATTATACTAGTACTAGAGAGGCTCTCAGGAAGCTTATACTCTAATGCAGAAACAGAGCAGACAAACAAAATGTGGTAAACACGTTTCTATAATAGAAATGGAACTAAGCTGTGGAGCCCAAAGAAAGAATGTAGTGATGATTATTAGATAAAGTATTATACAATATTATAATCATGGTGAAAAATGAAAGCAGAACAGACACTGTAAAATTTTACATTTCAACAAAACAAAGCATTTTTATTTCCTTGTTCCCTTCCTGCCTTTATCTATGTTCAAAGTTGAATTCCTCAGTATACATATAGTTTTATTATTTTTGTTTGTTATGTATTAAGAATATCTATAATTGTTCTTTATAATTACCATATAATAGTCTATTTATAATTTTCATATCAAGTTCTCTATTGTTGAACACTAAGACTGTTTCTAAACTCTTCTGTATAAGTGACATTGTAGTATACATCCTTCTTTTTTTAATCACATTTTTCCCTAGCATAAAATCAGAAACAAAATTTAAAATATCAACATTTTATAATTATTCATTCACTTTTGCCTTATTGTTTCCTAAAAGGGTTGTATTCATTCACCATGCCAGTATTAACAGATATATAATTGCAACCTCAAGCAGTTTATTATTCCAAGTTATTATTTTAATATATATACATATAAATATAAGTTCTTTGCTAAACTAGTATGGTCAAACATTTCCCAAAAGCTTTGCATATTAATCTTTTGTGAACTGTCAGATTCTTCTTTCAAGGTGTGCTTATTCTTCCTATAATAAAAGCATTGTTATCATGTTGCTGTAAATGATTTTTCATAATATATTGTTACTTTTTTTTTCTTGAACAGATATTGTATTTCGGTTAAATCAGACTATCTTCAATTTTGTGATTTAATCTCTCAAAACTTCTAATGTAAGCATCACTCCAGAATAATATATTGATTTCCATTTCCTATTACATTGTCTTACTAGGTTTTTTAATGGCGTTTGCTAACTCTTCTATTCTCTAATTCAAATATATTTTCAGGATTTGTGTGTGTTTAATTACATGATACTACCTCACTATTTCAATTACTGCGTATTTTCTCATGTTTTAATACGGGATGCACTAGACCACTTTGTTCATCATTCTTTGATTTTTTAGGCTTTTTTTCAGATGAATTCAATAATCATTTGATGCCATTGCAAGGAATTCTTAAGAGGTTTTTATTGGTAATGATTTAAATTTATAAATGCATTTTAGAGAAATAACCATTACAGAATTAACTTTCTCAATAAGAGGATCTTATATCTTCTTTAAGTTGAATCCATGATCTGAAATCAAACAGCCTGAATTTATGTTTGGCACAGGAGAAATTAGCAAAAATTAAATTTTTTGTCTCTCAATTTTCTCAACTTTTCCTTCTTTTTTACATAAAAAGGAGCATATGGCAAGTATTGTAAAATATGTACTTTTCTTTATGTGATCCTCTTTACCTTCCTCTATTTAACTTTTTGATACTTCTGTTGGTATTCAAGAGGGTTTCATTTTTTGTGTGCTAGTAGCTACCATCACCTTGTAATCTGTTTCCTTATTCAGGTTTCTGCTATTTAGATTTTCACCTTTAAACATATCCTTTGACTTTTAGATTGTTGTTTAGCTGCTAAGTCATGTCTGACTTTGCGACTCTATGGACTATAGCCCACCAGGCTCTTCTGTCCATGGGATTTCCCAGGCAAGAATACTGGAGTGACTTGCCATTTCCTTCTCCAGGGGATCTGCTTGATCCAGGGACGAAACACATGTTTCCTGCATTGGTGGGCAGATTCTTTACCAGTGACCCACCAAGGAAGCCTGACTTTCACATTACTTATGAGTCAATCACTGAGCTTTTATTTTTCTTTCTCTTCCCCCTTGTTACGCTACTTCTACTTTGTAAAAGAAAACGTATAAAAGTTATACCTTCTATATTGTTATTGGTTTTAGGCCCTGCTTTATATTTTTTAAGTGTGACATCCACAATTAGATATATTCAATGCTGACCAACCGCCAAACTCTCCCCAGTCACAGCATCCTTGAAGGAAGTTCATCCTTTATTACATTCATCAGGAAGTGCAGTGTTCCCTGAATTCTTGTATGTGCAAAACTATTTTTCCTCATTCTTGATTTTTAAGTCCTTCACTAGCATTTTACTTCCTTAAGCCCCTTGAAAACAGCACTCCATTACTGTCTGTCTTTATATTTCGCTGTTGAAAATTCTGATGCCCTGATTTTTTTCTTTTAAGCGACTTTTTCTTTTTACTGGAAGTCCACATGCTGTTTCACAATTTATTGTTAAAGACTTTGATTTAGAATTGCTTGTTCTGGGTCAATTATTCCAGGTATTTATGGTGAACTCTTTCAATATATAGATTTAGGTCTTTTCTCCAGAAATTCTTCTTAGATTATAATTTTAAATAATAGTTCTCTTCCATTATCGCATTTTAATTCTTCAGTTCTAGATATTTTGGATCTTCTTTGCTATGAAAGTGAAAGTGGTTCAGTCGTGTCTGACTCTTTGTGACCCCATGGACTATACAGTCCATGGAATTCTCCAGGCCAGAATACTGGAGTGCGTAGTCGTTCCTTTCTCCAGGGGATCTTCCCAACTCAAGGATCAGACCCAGGTCTCCCACATTGCAGGTGGATTCTTTACCAGGTGAGTTATTACTTCTTTCAACATTTTAACCTTCCATTATTTTGTTATTTTTCTCCTAGCTATTTTCTTTCCACTTCCCAACTCCTCTTACTGTATTTTCAGTTGAGTCTATTCTCCTTAAGCCCCTTGCATTTTGTCTTCATTTCTGAGATGATTTTGCCTTTTCTTCCAAACTCCTTTTGACTGTATTCAACACTAACATCCAGTCTTATTGGACGTTCTGTCTATTGCAATTATAAATTCTTGAGTTTTCGTCTTTGGTTTTTTTTTGAGAAAGTTTTTCCTGTCTACTTGATTGAGGATATTCAAGTCCAGTTGGAGTAATATGTTATAGTTTTCCTAGGCTTCATTATTGAGTTGAGGGGAAGATTTTTTGCTTTGTTTTCTTCTCATCTAGTAGATATCATCTATTCAGTTTTCAATGTCTTAGAGTTTTCTGACCAGCAATAACTGGTTATGTAAGCAGAAGTGATGGGTTTAAATGGCTTATCAGGTTTCCTAGTTCAAAAGTACCTTCTTCTACTGCTATGTGAAGTCAACTCTTTTAATCAGTCCTTAAACAAAGGTTTCATTTGGATGGAGGCTGCAGATAAGGGCTGATGTGTCTTCTAATTTCATGATTATCCTTTGTTTCTAAAATATGCTTTATTTGCACAGCTTTCTGCTTTCCATTTAGCACCAAGGCTCCAAAGACAGCTTCTCCCTCCAAATCAGCCTCCTCTTCCCCCAAAGCAGTGGCTTCTCAAACTGCTACTCTTAGTCTACATACTTTAAACTCTCTCTGTTTTGAGTCGCTAGAAACCAGTGCTCCAATGAATATGTCTCAGAACCACTTTCAGTATTTCCCCACTAAGGGGAGGTCTCCTTCTTTATAAGGGTGATTTTATTTGATTCCACCAATGTTAGGATTATCTCTACCCCATTCTTCTTTTTCAGGAAATCTCTACAAAACTCTTCTCCAGCACAGACTTCAGAGTGTCCGTAGGCATTGGGATACTAACCAGAGATCAAATTGCCAATATCCGCTGGATCATCGAAAAAGCAAGAGAGTTCCAGAAAAACATCTATTTCTGCTTTATTGACTACACCAAAGCCTTTGACTGTGTGGATCACAATAAACTGTGGAAAATTCTGAAAGAGATGGGAATACCAGACCACCTGACCTGGCTCTTGAGAAACCTATATGCAGGTCAGGAAGCAGTAGTTAGAACTGGACATGGAGCAACAGACTGGTTCCAAATAGGAAAAGGAGTATGTCAAGGCTGTATATTGTCACCCTGCTATTTAACTTATATGCAGAGTACATCATGAGAAATGCTGGGCTAGAAGAAGCACAAGCTGGAATCAAGATTGCCAGGAGAAATATCAATAACTTCAGATATGCAGATGACACCACCCTTATGGCAGAAAGTGAAGAGGAACTAAAAAGCCTCTTGATGAAAGTGAAAGAGGAGAGTGAAAAGGTTGGCTTAAAGCTCAACATTCAGAAAACTAAGATCATGGCGTCTGGTCCCATCACCTCATGGGAAATAGATGGGGAAACAGTGGAAACAGTATTGGACTTCATTTTTTTGGGCTCCAAAATCACTGCAGATGGTGATTGCAGCCATGAAATTAAAAGACGCTTGTTCCTTGGAAAGAAAGTTATGACCAACCTAGATAGCATATTAAAAAGCAGAGACATTTCTTTGCCAACAAAGGTCCGTCTAGTCAAGGCTGTGGTTTTTCCAGTGGTCATGTATGGATGTGAGAGTTGGACTGTGAAGAAAGCTGAGTGCCGAAGAATTAATGCTTTTGAACTGTGTTGGAGAAGACTCTTGAGAGTCCCTTGGACTGCAAGGAGATCCAACCAGTCCATCCTAAAGGAGATCAGTCCTGGGTGTTCATTGGAAGGACTGATGCTGAAGCTGAAACTCCAATACTTGTGGCCACCTCATGCAAAGAGTTGACTCATTGGAAAAGACTCTGATGCTGGGAGGGATTGGGGGCAGGAGGAGAAGGGGACAACAGAGGATGATGGCATCACCAACTCGATGGGCATGAGTTTGAGTAAACTCCGGGAGTTGGTGATGGACAGGGGGGCCTGGCGTGCTGTGGTTCATGCGGTCGCAAAGAGTCGGACACGACTGAGTGACTGAACTGAACTGAAGTAGTAGTTTCCCAGAGCTTCTGTAACAAATAGACAGAAACCTGGTGGCTTAAGAACAGCACAACTTTAGAATCATGTTGTTCTTGAGGTTGGAAGTCCAAAGTGGTTCTCAACAGGCTAGATTCAAGGAGATGACAGGACAGAGGTCCTTCTGAGGCTCTAAGGAAGAATATATTTTCCTGCTTATACCTGATTCTAGAGATCATCCACATTCCTTAACGAGTGGCCATGTTCCTCCATCTTCAAAGTCAACAAGGTCTTGCTGAGTCCTTTTCACAGTCTCATCTCTCCAAGTGTTTCCCTTCTTTCTCCTTCTGCCAGTTATTACATTGAGCCCATCTGGACAATCCAATATAATCTCACCATCTCAAGATCACCTGATTAGCCCCTTTAATTTTCCCTGAAATTTTAATCCCCCTTTGCCATATAAGTAAAATATTCAGTTTCCATGGATTAGGATGTGGAGATCTTGGCGGGCAACAGGGGCAGTGTCGAAGGGGTGTAAATATTCTGCCTACAATACTTTGGCCACTTGATCGACTTATTGGCAAAGACCCTAGTGCTGGGAAAGATAGAAGGCAAAAGGAGAAGAGGGCAGTAGAGGATGAGATGGTTAGATAATATCACCAACTCAGTGGACATGAATTGAGCGAATTCCAGGAGATAGTGAAGGAAAGGGAAGCTGGGTGTGCTATAGTTCATGAGGTTGCAGAGTCAGACATGACTCAGCAACTGACACAACAAAACCATGCTCTACTTGCACAAAAAATGGAATCTACTTGTACAAAATGGAATCTACTTGCACAAAAATTGGTATGCTGTAGGTATGGATTACAGATAATTTTATTTGCCCTTATTGATATGTATGATTTTTGGAGGCGATACGCAGAGATTTGGCTTTAGGCAACCACCATTATTACCCTACGAGAAAGTGGATTTCACCCACTCATCATTTCAAAAGCCAGATTATTTTTTTTTTTTTAATGTTTTCATCCCTTTGTTTGTAATGTACTTACTGATCAAAATGTTCTTGATTCTTTATAAAACCCAACTTCAGGGGGCACCTCTCCCATATGCCATAGACAGAATCAATCATTTTTTCTTTGAGGTCTGTTTAAGACTTTGCACTTAATCTACCATTCCATTTGCTGTGCTGAATTAAATTTATTCCTTTATGTATCCCACTGGATCAGGGGACATTTGAGAGTAAAAGATTATTTCTTATTCATTGTTGTTTACCTACAGCCTAGTACAGTATACAGAATATGCTCTGGTCTATTACTGTTATTACCTATATTAATGATATCAATATTATAGCTACCATTTATACTGAGCACTTGATGCATTATTATTAATGCCACTAAAATTCAATGGCATAGGTCTTATCATCCTTACTTTACAGAGGAAAAGACTGAGGCTGAAATTGTGTCCAAAGTAACATGGTCAATAAATAGTGCTACAAACTTTGAACTCAATCCAAGTCTACTTGACTATGTGCAAGTCTTAAGCTGCTTTCACTTCATCCCATATGTTCCTGGAGAGTCAAAAGAAGAGTGGAAGATTCTTGGAGCAGTCAGCAAAAGATTCCAGACAAAGATTCCAAAAACTCTATTGTATTCTCTTCCTTCATATTCCAGTAAAATCACGAGGTCTCCCTAGAGGCCAAGAACCTCTGCTAGGTGGACAAATATAAAACTTCTCAACCAAAGCATAATCTAAATAATCTTGGCACTTAACATTTTACTGAGACTAAAAGGAAGCAAGGCCTTGATCATTTTCCCAAGAAGAAAGACCGACTGAACTTTGGGAGCAGTGGAGAGTGTGAACACACGCCAGAGGCTTTCAGGAAAAGCAGTCCTCTTAACACAGACAGCCAGAATGCTCTGGACAACCACCAAAGTCCTCGGGACAGGCTGAAAAGTGATGCAACTCCTTGTTTTCTGCAAAACTGATAAAAATTCCTAGCCTTGGCTCAAAATGACCAAGATTGAAATATGAAGTTGCTACGTGAAAATTGATTTTCAGGTTCAGACCACCAGGAATCCACAGATTCTATTGTTAAGATAGGAAGACACACCTAAGAGGCAGAGGAACCAGAGAAATGAGTGCCAGGCTAACTGGTTGTAGGGAGGGCCTAGATGCTAAGTTTATAGCTCTCGGGATGTGTTTCATAACTGGAGGTGGCCCCAAACTGGGAGAAGCCAAAGCAAAGCAAACTCATGAAACTAAAATGAAATCCCCTTCAGTTCTGCTTTCAAAAAGCACCTTAACAACTCTTTGAACTTCTTAAAGGAAGTGATAGCTTGACAGCCATAGAAAACAATCTTAAGGCAGGTCTGATGCAAAGAAAGACATAGTTCCTGTGTGCTGACCATTGGTCCCTAAGACCTGATGTTGACTCCCTAGTATAACAGAATGCAGACATATTTATACTATGTATACCTATTTATACTATTTTGTATAAACCAGGAAGGAATTAAAATTCATAAGTCAGTGCCACCAAATACTGAACAGACTCAGTTCAGTTCAGTCGCTCCGTTGTGTCCAACTCTTTGTGACCCCATGAACCGCAGCACACCATGCCTCCCTGTCCATCACCAACTCCCCGAGTTCACCCAAACCCATGTCCACTGAATCGGTGATGCCATCCAACCATTTCATCCTCTGTCATCCCCTTCTCCTCTGCCCTCAATCTTTCTCAGCATCAGGGTCTTTTCAGATGAGTCAGTTCTTCCCATCAGGTGGCCAAAGTATTGGAATTTCAGCTTCAATATCAGTCCTATCAATGAACACCCAGGACTGATCTCCTGAGTGGACTGAGGAGTGCCAAATAATGTTACTCAAGAGAAGACTCTCATAGTGCTGGTCCCAGAGAAGGCTGGATGAATCAGGATGATCTGAGAGAGACTGGCTCCAAGTGCAACTTCTGCCTCTACTGTTACATGACTTGATGGCTTTAAGAAGGGAACAAAACCAAGCCAAAATAGTTGACTTAATGGATAAGTGGCTACAGACTCTGACCTGCATGGCACACAATGATACAATATCTCCCACTTTAACAAAGGTAAAACCAAATGAAAATGAAACAGACAAAAATAAAACCTCCCTTGCCCCACAGCTCTTTCTAGTCACTCACACATCATTCTAAGAAGGACTGACTGTGCTCACTGTTTCTATTTCTCTCCCTTCTGTTCTTTAATAAAAATACTCCAATCGAGCTCTTCTCTCCACCACTCCAAACAAATTGGCCTATAAGGGCCACCAATGCCCTCTACCTGGATGAAGACAATAGATGACTTTTAGTCTCAAGCATACTTGACATCTCAATAGCATTTGGCAGAGTTAATTTCCTTCTCCCTCTTGAAATGCTTATCTCTCATCTTCCAGAAACAGTGCACATCCTGTTTTGTTTCATTTTTGTTGATGGTTTGTTCATTGGTTTCTTAGACTTTTCTCCTGTTTCACGCACTGTTCCTTCTGAGGTTTCTTTGCTATTCTTTCTCATTCTACTCTCCAAATGTTGGGATCCTCAAGGACTCAGTCCTCAGCTCTGGTTTCTTCTCTTTTTATACACATGTCTAAGGCACATTCATCCAGTTCCACAATTTAATGTTATCTATCCTGCATGGTGTCTAAAAGTGACTCTCTAGCCCCAATCTCTCTCTAGGTTCCACATGTTGGCTAATAAGTATCTCCAAATTCCTACCTGGATATCTAATAGGCTTCTCAAAATGAATGTGCCCAAAAGAGAACTGTTGATCCCCATTCACTCCTGCATCCTGCACCTTGCAAGGAGACTCTTATCTGATCTTCTTTGGCCTTTCCCAAGTCAGTAAACGAGAATACTGCTCAGACCTGATCCATATGCTGAACGGTACTTACTCAACTTAAAAAAAAGGAAGCAAAACACTGACCACTTCTCATACTTCCACCTCCGCACCTACACCCTAGTTCTAGTCTCCATCTCTCCTGTGAACAAACAGAAGCCAAAAGCCTCCTCACTGGTCTTTGCTGACACCTCTGATCCATCCTCACCTTTGCTACATTGGCCAGCTGCTCCCCACATGGCAGCCAGGGGGATGCTTATCAAACATATGTCATATCAGGACACCTCCTTGATACAAAGCACTTCCAGGGTTTCCCACCTTACTTGGACTAAGCTCTAAATTATTGGTCTTCTTGACCAGAAAATCTGCATAACTAATGCTCCCACTGCCTTTAATTCTTTGTTCAAACGTAGTTTTTTAAATGATTCTTATACTGACCACCATGTTTTTCATTGTAGTCTACCATCCCTCTACTTCTGGTCTATTTTTTTCTGATCTTACTCTGATTTTTTTTTAACAGCATGTATCAACATCTAAGACATTATTTACTTATTACAGTTATCATTTTTTAAATTATATATCTATTTGGTTGCCCTGCCCTTAGTTGCACCATGTGGGATCTTTGATCTTTGTTGCAGCATGCAGGATCTTTCACTGTGGCATGTAAACTCTTAGCTGCAGCGTGTGGGACCTAGTTCCCACATGACCAGGGATCCAACCTAGGCCCCCTGCATTGGAAGGGCCACTCTTAGCCACTGGGCCACCAGGAAAGTCTCTAGAGTTATTGTTAATGGTCTCTTGGCACTCCACTAAAATGGAAAGGTCTATATTTTTGTCTGTCTTATTCACTGATCTGTCCCCAGAGCCAAGAAGAGTACCTGGCATATGATGAGCACTCAACAGACACCCACTGGATGGTGATGACAACTCTGTCTTGCCCTGGTGACTATGTCCCTGCCTAGCTCCTTGGTCTCATTCCTATCCCTCCTCTCATGCACTCTGCCACATCTGCCTTCTTCAGTTCACTTCAGCCGCTCAGTTATGTCCAACTCTTTGCGACCCCATGAACCATAGCATGCCAGGCCTCCCTTTCCATCACCAACTCCCCAAGTTCACACAAACCCATGTCCATTGAGTCAGTGATGCCATCAAACCATCTCATCCTCTGTCGTCCCCTTCTCCTCCTGCCCTTAATCTTTCCAAGCATCAGGGTCTTTTCAAATGAGTCAGCTCTTCACATCAGGTAGCCAAAGTATTGGAGTTTCAACTTCAACATCAGTCCTTCCAATGAACACCCAGGACTGATCTCCTTTAGGATGGACTGGCTGGATCTCCTTGCAGTCCAAGGGACTCTCAAGAGTCTTCTCCAACACAGTTCAAAAGCATTAATTCTTCGGCACTCAGCTTTCTTCACAGTCCAACTCTCACATCCATACATGACCACTGGAAAAACCACAGCCTTGACTAGACGGACCTTTGTTGGCAAAGAAATGTCTCTGCTTTTTAATATGCTATCTAGGTTGGTCATAACTTTCTTTCCAAGGAACAAGCGTCTTTTAATTTCATGGCTGCAATCACCATCTGCAGTGATTTTGGAGCCCAGAAAAACAAAGTCAGCCAGTGTTTCCACCGTTTCCCCATCTATTTCCCATGAAGTGATGGGACCAGATGCCATGATCTTAGTTTCTGAATGTTAAGCTTTAAGCCAACTTTCTCATTCTCCTCTTTCACTTTCATCAAGAGGCTCTTTAGTTCATCTTCACTTTCTGCCATAAGGGTGGTGTCATCTGCATATCTCAATTTATTGATATTTCTCCCGGCAATCTTGATTCTAGCTTGTGCTTCGTCCAGCCCAGTGTTTCTCATGATGTACTCTGCATATAAGTTAAATCAGCAGGGTGACAATATACAGCCTTGACATACTCCTTTTCCTATTCGGAACCAGTCTGTTGCTCCATGTCCAGTTCTAACTGTTGCTTCCTGACCTGCATATGTTTCTCAAGAGCCAGGTCAGGTGGTCTGGTATTCCCATCTCTTTCAGAATTTTCCACAGTATATTGTGATCCACACAGTCAAAGGCTTTGGCATCTTGCTGTTCCTCAAACATGTCACTCACATGTCTCCTTCACAGCTTGTGCGCTTTCCTTCCTTTGCCTAGAACAGGCTATGCCCACATGAGTTACTGCCTCACTTCATTCAGAGAGCACTTTCCAGATTCTCCGCTGGGTTGAAAGAGTGCTGTGTGTTACACTGTATCACCATCCACCCAATACCAGCACCCCCCCCCCCTCGCGTTTCACTCCCCATGGTGCCTCATTCAGTGGGCACATAATAATAAGGCAGACATGGCCATTTCATTTGCTTTGATCAATGTACTGTGGACAGAAGTGATATGTATCACTTCCAGGAAGAAGCTTTCAGAGCCAGCCTGTGGTTTATTACATCTCTTTCCTCTCTGCCACCATGACCGGAAGTGCTCCAGATTAAGGCCGCTCTGTCGATCTGGATCCCAAACCATGGATCAGAGGTGCAACTAACCTAAGACAGATACGGTGCAGGAGCAAGGAATAAGCTTGCTACTGTAAGCCACTGACATTTAGAGACTCTCTGTTACTGCAGCATAACCAACCCTTTACCCTCCAAAGCATTTGTCATTACCTGAAAATCCAATGTGCTTTGGATTTGATTCCTTGTTCAACGTCTCCCACTACAACACTGGGAATGGGGACTCTGTGTTGTTCACTATACAGCTCTCACCTAGAACATCCTTGTAGGTGCTCAACAAACATTTATAGAATTGTTAAGGAAGCTCTGTGCTTTAGGTCAACTAGCACCGGTAGGTTCAACCTGTGTGCTAGGTATTCTGGAGTTTCTCCGTCTCTCTCAAGGGAGAGAAGGTATTGGGAATGCTGACCCGACAGCTTCCCTGTCTAAGTATCAGCATCCTTCCTTCCCTCCCTCCTGTTGCATCCAGGTGTTGACAGAGCAGCATATCTAGAAAAATTCATCCAGACCAGGGGCAGCTGAGAGAAAAGCCCCAATCCACTCTGAGCTACGTGAACAGCAGACTGTGTAATTCCCTCTCTGAAAGGGTCCTTCCACCCAAGCTTCTCCCTTTTACTTAGCCAAGCTCTCCTGTTTTAAGGAAAAAAGTGGGACAAGGCTCTTTCTCTTATATATAGAGGCACACAAATACCATAAGGGGTTCAGGGCTTGGAATCTTTGCTTTGGGCCCGTTTATTTTTTTATGCCGGTGAATATTAAACTCTCTGTTCCTTATCTACAATAAGGCTAGTAGTGGTTCTCAATGAAGTTGTTTGGATTCCAAAACAAAAGAAGGAAGGAAAAGAAAAGCATCAATTCTGCTTAATCCCAAACATTAACCAAAGAGAAAATTGCTTGCTTACTTGATGTGATTACAGAGAGTAAACGCATAAGGCCTTGGGGCCGTGAAAAATCATCTCTTTTTCTTCTCCTTTCCCACCAGCCAGTGTCCCAGTTCAGAATGTTCCACACTCAACCTTCCAAGGTGCTGCCCATCCTGTACTGTTCACTCTCAGTGGATGGGAAGTTGCTCTCCCACTCAACCACTGCACACCTAAACTACTGGAAATGTCTTCCTTGAATTTAGCTGAACTTTGTTCTTGACAGCTTTTTGTACATTATCACTAGCTCTGATCCCTGACACCACCATCATTAACCTTTCCTGTACACCAACTGTAGAGGAGTTGACTGGATCTTCTCAGAGAAAGGCACCGCTAAGCAGATATTTCATAAAATAAGTAGTAGTAAGTCACATGAAGAAGACAGGAACCTGGAAAGACGCAAAAGGAAGAGGACACATTTCTGCCAAGAAGGAAGAAAAAGTGTGGCAAATTCCAAGGGCTGAAACGCATTTAATGTCCCAGGAGTACTAGTTCTGGAAGACCTTAGAGAAGAAAGGGCAAGGAATGAGTCTAGAGACATAGGAATATGGAGGCACTTATAGAGATGCTTAAGGAGTTTGGATTTCACCCTAAGAATGTCAAGGAATACTGTCTGTGTCAGCAGCGGAGTAAACAGATATACATTTTAGGAAGACCATCTTGACCAGGATGTGGAGAATGGATTGAATGGGGTATGAGATAAGAAGGAATTAGGGGAGACCTTTAGGAGGCTCCTGTAGCAATCAGGGTTCTAGAAGATGGGAGCCTGTTAAAGGAAAATAGCAATGAGAAAGATAGAGGTGGACAGAATTCAAGAATTTGGAGCGAGAATGGACAGAACTTAAGTGAATGATGTCTGGTTTCATTCTCTCAGTACGTGTTTTATTGGGCTAATAGCCTAGCATTCACGTTGCTTCTGTACCACCTTCTTGCCTCTCTTGGGCTCCAATTCCCCTCACTACTGTTTGCTCATTCTGTTGGCAATAGGCCAGGTGCTTCTCCTTAGCAGAGAGAAAAGAAACCTCAAAGAGGAAGTGAGAACTTTCCTCTCTGCCCTCTGACCTCTGAATGTGACATGTTCCTATCACTGTATTCATGTAATTGACTAAGAGCCAGAATAAGACTCTGTGTAGGAGGGTGATTGTTGTTAAAAATGAAAGAACACAAAAGTGCAAAAGTATTTGTTTTCTTTTATATTTCAAACAATGCTCCCACATACAGATAAAAGATTATCAGATGTTATGTAAATTTAACAGCACTTATGCTTCCATCTTCTCTATTTTGGGAAGCAATCAAGAGATGTGGTTAAGACAGATCTAGATTTGAATCTCAACTATATTTTCTTAAAAGCAGTGTGACCTTGGACAAGTCATGTAAATTCTTTGGCTCCCAGTTTTCTCATGGGAAAAGCAAGATGAATAATGTTGTTTAGCCTCTAAGTTGTGTCCAACTCTTTTGAGACCCCATGGACTATAGCCCACCAGGTTCCTCTGTCCAAGGGATTTCCCAGGCAAGAATACTGGAGTGGGTTGCCATTCCTGCTTCAGGAGATCTTCTTGACTCAGGGGTTGAACCCAAGTCTCCTGCATTGGCAGATAGGTTCTTTACCATTGAACCACCAGGGAAACCCAAAGTGAGTAATACCCACCTGTTACTGAACAGACAGTTGGAGTCCAGAGTTCTTAATGGCCTGTGATTCACAATCCCTTCCCATCTATAAGTTAAACGTCATCTGACTTCTCTAAGGAAACGTCTACTGACTACTGAAATGACTACTGAAAGTGCTCTGTACCCCTGTGAGATCTCAAAGCTAGCGAACCACTGAGTCCTAATCACCGAACCAAGGTAGCATGCTGACGACTGTGATCACATTACTGCTGACAAAGCACCCGATCATCGTGGAACCTCACCACTCTGAGTAAAAGTCCCCGTGCCTACTTAGAAAGCAAGCCTAGAGAGGTTAGGTGACTTACCCAAGGTCACAGAGTCAAAAGAAGACAGAACAAACACTAGAGTGAAGATCTTATAACCTGTGATAATACCTCTTAAATCCTCTTTACTGAGCTTCTCCACTTAGATTCAGCCAACTGCTTGGCCCAGGACTTCTGGGTCTGATGGCTTCATAGAAAGTATACAGGCCAACGGCCTGCATACTGATAGCGCTTGACCTCTGGTTATTCAAGTAAACCAGAGCAAAGAGGAGAGAAAGGTAAGGGAACAAGCAATTTCACGGCTCTGAAGACCTCAGTGAAAACCATCCTTTCTCTGACATCACACTGAATTCATAGCAGAGGCAACACCAAACTGAAAAGGAGACAATTTGGGAGTTGACTCCAAAAAATTCACGGAATCATCATTACCAGGTTTCATTATTATCATTAATTCAATTAACATTCACTGAGCACCCACCATGTGCTAGAGCCTATATTAAATTCTGGGATTAAGAGAAGGAAAAGATGAAATTCTTATTCTGAAGATAGTTAGAGTCTCTCTCACTATCACACACACACATTTATATAAGGAATATTAAATGCATTGCATAATCACATGATCAAAGAGCTATAATCTACACATAAGCACTTTTTTACTTAATTAACCCCATGAGGATAGACACTGTTATTATTCCTATTTTACAGATAGAGAAATGGAGGCCTCAGAGCATAAGAAATTTTCCCAAGGTCTAAGTAAATATAGCTAGGACTTGAAACCAGGAACTCAGATTCCAAAATTCATGTGCAAGTCTACTCTAGTAGAAGGAATACAAACTCCTAAAAAAGTAAAGCTTTCAAAATATTTCTAACAGATGGTAGGTCAGTTCTGCCTAAGATGAGACAGACCCTGGAGCTGATGATGGAGCCCACCGCACCTGAGAACAGTGTTCTCCTGAGTTGCAGATCTAATAGAAGGTATGAAAGCAATTCATGAGCAAAGTTGCTGCTGGGATTCTACGTCCACTACCCAAGCAGTATCCTATCTCTTTTCTGAATTTTCTCAAAGCACCACTTCTTGATGATTCTGCAGCAGTCCCAGCCAGGACTGCAGATACAGCACTAAAAAAAGAAAGCCAGGAGTGGGAGTAGGTGAGAGATGGAGGGGGTTAGGCAGCATGGAGAGATACTGTAGTCTCATTGCTATTGAATCTGTTTTTTATTTTTCAAAGCTGAAACAAGCAATTCAAATCCACACAGTCTTCCCCCCTCCAATAAATTGCATTTTTAAAGAATCAACTGGTGCAAGATTTATTGATCTGAGTTGACAGTGACCCTTACAAATTCATACAAAAGAGTTTTCTCATTATAGAGTCATTTAGAGGACTTGTTAGTTCAGAGCATTCGTCGTAAAGTTCACCTGTAATATTTTTTAAAAGGCCAGAAAATGTATAAAATTGGGCCCAAGCCATACTTCTAAAAAATCAATTGTATTTTTTCATCAGCTATGTTCTCTTCAATTTGGACAAAACCAAGAGGTGCGACCTTGACAATTTTTTCACCAAGAAGCAGAAAGAGAAATCTTTCTAGGGGTTTTAGACAGTCAAAGCTTGAACCCAAGTGCTAGAATTAATCAAAAGCTGATTCTAGGAAAAATCATGGTTTTGTCTGCAGGTTCCCCCATGGCCCTGGCTCCATGTGGAAAGGAAGTGGTTTGTTATCAAACCACATATTGGGGTTCTTGGTCTTCATTTCAGATATATCAACCCCACCATCTACTCTTTTAACTTCCCAAATATAAAGACTTGTCTTCAGCCAAATACATGAAGCCTTATCACACAGTATCAGTCTCATAATGCCTGCAGCCTGGCCTCTGACAGAAGTTCCTAAGTATTTAGGGAAGATAGTCACACTATAAAACCATTCCTTTAGGCATTTTACCATAAGGTCATGAAACCACACATGAAACAATCACATACTTGTCCTGAGTTGCCCTTTAATCATATGACCACTGTTTCCATGGAGGGATCATATCAGAAATATTATATTTCTTGCTGTATTTGTCAGAGAAGGAGTTAAAGTCACATGCTCCCCAGGTCAGGCTGCCTGAGTGTTATTACTGACTCTACTACCACTTACTGGTCGTGTGTCCTTGACAAGTTATTTAACTTCTCAGGCTTCCATTCTTCCACCGGCAAAGTGGGAATACTAACAGCATCATCATGTAAAGTGAGAAATAAAAGCAATGGCTGCTGCTGCTGCTGCTGCTGCTGCTGCTGCTAAGTCGCTTCAGTCGTGTCCGACTCTGTGCGACCCAACAGACGACGCCAGCCCACCAGACTCCCCGTCCCTGGGATTCTCCAGGCAAGAATACTGGAGTGGGTTGCCATTTCCTTCTCCAATGCATGAATGTGAAAAGTGAAAGTGAAGTCGCTCAGTCCTGTCCAACTCTTTGAGACCCCATGGACTGCAGCCTACCAGGCTCCTCAGTCTATGGGATTTTCCAGGCAAGAGTACTGGAGTGGGTTGCCATTTCCTTCTCCAAAAGCAATGGACATATACCTAGGTACAGCTATCCCTGGCTCAAGAAATGCAAGTTATTAGATTTAATCATGCTTATAAAAACTACCGTGTAGACACTGTACGTTAAATCATCTGATGTCTCCAATGTTGGATCTTAATTGTAAACTTTTCTTAAGAATTCAAACTAAAGAAAATACAGCCTCCACTAAGAATCACAGCATTCTCACATTGAGAAGCTCTGTAATCTAACCTGGTTCCCATTTTTCCTTTGCAGAAAGTGAAAGTTGCTCAGTCAAGTCTGACTTTTACAACCCCATGTACTAAACAGTCCATGGAATTCTCCAGGCCAGAATACTGGAGTGGGTAGCCTATCCCTTCTCCAGAAGATCTTCCTGACCCAGGAATTGAACTGGGGTCTCCTGCATTACAGGAGGATTCTTTACGAGCTGGGCTACCAGGGAAGACCAAATCAAAATGTGATGACAGCCTGTATCTGACGGACCATGTTTAACATATTCGTTTCACCTCCTTAACACCAGGATTTTGCTACTGCTTCAAATTCATTTTGGAAAGAGTCTACCTGATTGTTTCTGAGAACCAAGGTGTCTGTCATTCCTGTTTGCACCCCATATCTAAGCATAGAGCTGAAAATAGCTGTTCATAAATATCTAGTGATTTGCATATTTGAGAGAATTTAAGAAAACGAAAGACATCTAAAAGATAGAGCCTGTAGTATGATTATCAATGACATTGCCTGAGGTGCAATGAAAGAAATTTGGGCCTTCATCAAAACCTTTCAGTTTACTGCCATTAAAAACACTCTTTCAATATAGTACAGTATCTGTTTAATCCAGTGTAATGAGTTAATTGAGGGACCTGATCTCATTCATCTTCCTTTTCCTACATCTAGCCTTTTGGTTAACACATTTGTGGTAAAGGTAATAAACAGACCTACAAATGAATATATGACTAAGAGTAACAGATGGTCAGAAAAATCCCCAGAATGAAATGAAACTTACACTTCACATCAAACACATCACAGTTAAAATGACTCAATGGCTGCAGTTAGAATGGGTTCAGGCCATTCTCAGTTAATCTAAAAGAAAGATAAAAAGGAAGGGAACAGAGGAAAAGGTGCAGGAAGCCTCTCCAGACACATTTATTCCATCAATAAATATTTCTTAAGCATCTGCTTTACGCCAAGCTCTGTTCTAAACACAGTATTATAAGAGTGATGAATCAAAGGACCTGCTCTCATGGAGTTTACATCCCAGTGGAGACAAACAAGGAAACAACTGAATAAATAAGATAAGCTCAGAGAGCAAATGCCATGGGGGAAATGACACTGGGTAATGTAGTAACACAGAACTGACTATATAAAGGTGGAGAACCCTAGATAAGATGTCTAGAAAGGTCTCCTGGTCTCCATTTCAGCACCCTGTACTATAATCTTTATATCACTGGGTTATGACTATCTTTCCCTACATTCATCTCCCAACTGCCCAGCTGAAGAATAACATATCTCAGCCTCAGGTACAAAACACAGTGTCTGGTGTCTATGAGTGAAAGTGAAAGTGTAGCTCTTATGTCTGACTCTTTGCAATCCCATGGACTGTAGCCTGCCAGGCTCCTATGTTCATGGAATTCTCCAGGCAGGAATACTGGGGTAGGTAGTCATCCCCTTCTCCAGAGGATCTTCCTGACCCAGGAATTGAACCCAGGTCTCCTGCATTGCAGGCAGATTTTTTTTTTTTTTTTTTTTTTTTTTCTGTCTGAGCTACTAGGGGCGCCCTCATTGGTATCTCTGAAGCCTTTGATAATTTTTTGCATGGATTAAATTCTTTAAAGCAGGCAAGTTCTTTCTCTAACTTTGAAGACACAGAGGAAGGAAAAAAATCTTTTATATCCCCCATCAGAAGGGAAGACGGGCTGAAATCAGGAAAAGCTTCAGAAAGTGTATAAGGAAAGGCACAGGACATTACATGCCATATATGAGAAACAGTGGTGATTCAGGAAAGTAATGAACACTGATTGGCAGAGGTTGGTGGTGGCAAGGTCAAGAAAAGCCATCGTTGCCACGCTTGGATTTTCACCCTTAGGCAAGGTGGGAGCCATCAGAGATTTTACAACAAAAGAGCCACCAACAAGATCTGAGAGGTGGAAAAATCATTCCGGAATCTGAGAAAGAGCTAGAGGAAAGGCGAAGAGACAACAGGAAGGGAATAATGTCAAAAGCATTTACAATGGTCTGCTGCTGCTGATGCTGCTAAGTCACTTCAGTTGTGTCTGACTCTGTGCGACCCCCTAGACAGCAGCCCACCAGGCTCCCCCATCCCTGGGATTCTCCAGGCAAGAACACATTTCCTTCTCCAATGCATGAAAGTGAAAAGTGAAAGTGAAGTCACTCAGTCGTGTCTGACTCTTAGCAACCCCATGGACTGCAGCCTACTAGGCTCCTCTGTCCATGGGATTTTCCAGGCAAGAGTACTGGAGTGGGGTGCCATTGCCTTCTCCATACAATGGCCTAGTTGAGAATTTAAAAAAAAAAAAAAAGAGAGGCTGAGCTGGGCAGTAGCAGTATGGACAGACAGTAATGAAATAGAATCTATAGGTCTTGGGAACAATTACATCTGAGCACAGAAGGAATTGGGATGGGGGGATCAGCAGCTGCCAGTTTGGTGAACCTTGTTTTCTCATGGTTTATCCGTACGGGAGACTGAGACACATAAGCTGTCTTAAGAAAACAGGTACCTTGAGCAGGTGGCAATTCTGTCAACAAATACGGAATCATTTTCCTTTCAGCCTACATAAGAGTCTGAACCAAGAGGCATCCCAAACCCTTTATGGGTCAGCTACCAGCATGAACCCTCACTCTCAGCTGGCCAGTTTGACATGGAGCCTTTTTATCTAAGGATGTCAGCCACTGAACTGTGCAAGCTAACTCTCATCTTCCCAAGCAGAGTGTGTCTGCACAGCAATGCCTGGCAATATTTTGCATAAAAATTCATGAGGAGCAGTATCCATTTCAGCTATGTTATAAAGTAGTAAAAGGAAAAGAGAGGGAGGAAAGGAAAAAGTTCAGCCCTGCACTCAGCTAGGGTTCATTTTGAGTGATGATTGCGAGCCATCCTTGGAAATTACAGATGCTACTTGGTTCACTATTATTTTGCAGCATCTCCAGTAATCTTCCGTGATCATTTATAACAGCATGTCTGATGACTTTCAAAATGTAACGGGAAAGGGTACTTCTGTGAAGCATGTCTACTCAAAGGAAAAATCAATCTTGGCTGCTAAGGGAGTGAACTCTGTACCACCACGATTAGACAGTTAGAGATTTCAACATATAAAAATAGGAATGGCAGGGGTCCAGTCCTCCCAAATATATGTGTGTATAACGTGTGTTCCAGTTGCTTGAACAGTTTCAAGATTTCTCCTTTCATCCAAACAAAACATAACATGTGTCAGGAATCCAAATTGGCACACTCCAATAGAAAATAATCATGAACCCCATAATAATAACCACTAATGTTTACACACTGCCTTTACAGTTTGGTAAGTACCTGTCACACACCTGAGCTGCTAATCATCAAAAATACCTCATACTTTGCAACCTTTTTTTCTTCTCTGACAACCATTCCTACTGCCTGCAATGTTCTATGACAACATCTGTGCTCCCATATTTCAAGGGCAAGCTTAAAATCTCCCTGCCTGTGGCTCAGTCTCTGGTTATTTTAAATCTTCCAAGTGAATAATATTTTATCGTGTATAAATATCTCTGATAGGTAGTGGGGTGTGATACAAAGTCAACAGAATCAGAAGACCTGGGTTCAAGGACTATGCATGCATGCTCAGTCATGTCCAACTCTGTGACCCTACAGACTATAGGCCTCCAGGCTCCTCTGTCCATGGCATTTTCCAGGGAAGGATACTGGAGTGGGTTGCCATTTCCTCCTCCAGGGGATCTTCCCAACCCAGGGACAGAGCCTGGGTCTCCTGCATTACAGGTGGATTCTTTACCATTTGAGCCATTTATTACCTGTATGACCTGGGCACATCTTTTAACCTCAAAACTAGAGTAAATTATTACCTACCTTATATGACTTTTATGTAGATCAAAAGGGACATTATATAAAAACTTGTTTTGTAATACTAATAGGCACATAAACATTAAGTATTAGTTATCTATTGTGTTTATCATGGAGGATTATTTTGGTGACTAATTTATGTAAACAACTAGCCCTGTGCCTAGCACATAAATGTTCAATTAATGAAAGCAATTATTATTATTATTATTTATTAATGTAGCAATTATGAATTAAGCATGTTATGTGCAATACATTCTAATAGATATAGCATCTCACTCACCTTCTAAATTATTTAGTAATAATTTATATAAAAATCTTGCTGTTGATTTTTAATTTTTTTTTTTTGGCCACACTGCACAGCATGCAGGATCTTAGTTCCCTGACCAGGGATCAAACCCATGCTCCCTGCAGTGGAAGCACAGTCTTAACCAATGGACTGCCAAGGAAGTCCCTACTGTTGTAAACAAACAGGATAACATAGTGATTAGGAACACTGGCTCTGGAATCAGATAACCTAGACTCTAAGCCAAATTTCAATTCTTCGGAACTGTGATCTTGGGCAAGTTACCTAATCTGTCTGTGCCTTCATTTTCTTACCTATAAAATTGAGGAAGCAGTAGATCTTTAAATACAGGGTTGTCGAAAAGATTAAGAAAAGTAACCCATGGAAAGAGCCTGAACAGTTCTTGTCACATGGAAATAAGTTCAATAAAAGTTAGGTATTATTTATTCTCTTGGTATAATGACCTCAGAAATAAGTTTTTCATGTGAATCAAGACAAAAACAATTTTGTAGTCAAACATGTACTCAGTTATTCATTCTTTGAATCCATCCCACTGTTCCTAATTCACCTCTCTGCTTCCATTCTCGGCCTCTCTCAATGTTCCCTCCACACTCTAACCAGTCAACTTTCTAAGGCATCAAGCTGATCAAGTTGAAACCTGCAATGGATCCTTAAGATGCTTTATGGTCTCCATCACCTGGCTTTACCTTCCTCTGTGGCTGCTCTTCTGCAACTCATCTCAGCTGATTCTCCTGAATGACCTCATTGCAGAGCCATGGAGATGACTTGGGAGCCTCCCCAATAACACCCAGAAACCACACAGTCTCATTTTTTAACACAGGCAATAGATAGCTTGTCATTTTTGTGTTAAAGGACAGTGAGAATTCAGCTTCAATGCTTTTCTAGTTCTTTCTTCCAAATAGTTTATTTCCCCCAAATCTCTCCCATGTAAAAATTCTGAAGTCATGTTTAACTGCCTGCCCATTCAAATCCATCTCCTCTCAGATCTCCCCATCATTTAGCCAAGCAATTTCCTTTCCCTGGGATTCTACCTCTGCCATAAACAACAACGCCTGTTTATCGCTTCTGAACTCAACTCAATCATCACCCCCCTCTAAGAAGTCTCATAGGACTCTCCATGCAGATTCAGCCATTCTCAGGCAACTTCTATACTTGGTGGAAGATCCCTATAGTAAGTGCTTCTCAAAGCAGGATTTGGCTCAGTACTTTTGGCACCCAGTATGTAGAAGCACTTAGTAAATATTCAACAAAACTTAATCTCAGTTAATATTTGGAGGATCATATTATACACAGAGAATGCTTTGGATGACAGAATCATAAAAATCAAAAAGCACCGAGGATGTCAGTAACTATAGACTGCAGGCCGATGCTAGATTTTTTGGTTTAGCATCTTCATAATAATAATGAAACTCTCCAAAAATCAAGATAGCCATTTTAATAAATATCAATAACATTTTTATCACCATTCAAAAAAACACTGAGGGTTGTAAAATACTCATCTTTATAACGGGCCCTAGATACACACAGAGTGGGTGGCCATTGCTTTCTCCAGAGGATCTTTCCAACCCAGGGATCAAACCCATGTCTCCTGTATTGGCAGGTGGATTCTTTACCACTGAGCTGCCAGGGAAGCCCATAGATATACACAGAAATGTTAAAGTAGCCATATATTCTGAATCAAAAAAAAAAAAAACACCCACAATCTTAGAGCTCTAAGATGATAAAGAAGCATAATAATGATAAAAATCTGCCATCAAGACTTCCTTGGTGGTGCAGTGGTTAAGAGTCTGCCTTGCAGTGCCAGGGAATGAAGGTTTCCCTGATCAGGGATCTAAGATCCCACACACCGAGGAGCAACTAAGCCCGTATGCCACAACGAGAGGGACTGCATGCCGAAACTACCAAGTCCTCGCATCACAACTAGTCTCTGCACCACAACAAAACATCCCACATGATACAGTGCAGATCCTGAGTGCCGCAACTAAGACCCAACACAGTCAAAATAAAAAACAAAATAACACTACCACTTACTGAGTGCTATGATGTCTCAAGACTATGTCTGATTAAAGTCTCTCACTTTAATCCTGGAAAATTCTGAACGTTAGATATTTTTATCTCCTTTTTCTAGATAAAGAAACTGAGTTTGGAAAAGTTAAATTACTTTCCCAAAGTTATAACTTGGAAATGGAAATCAGAATTTGAACCCTCTGCTGAGTCTTCAGAACCTGTGATTATATTATCGATTTCAGGAATAACTTCTATCTTGATGAGAGATGGTTTCAAGTCTCAAAGAACTCTTAGTCTGGACATATAAATAAGCACCAAAACATGAGCAAGCCTCCAACTTCTTTTGTTTTGTGAATCATGGACTTTATTTCTAAGGCTAGCCTCAATGATAGTTTCTCCAGCTCCAAGTGGCACACACTTCTCTTCACCAAGTCATCCTATATATTACATATTAGATATAACCCTATATGTTATGGGGTAGGACAAAAAGTTCATTTTGGTTTTTGTTGAAGCATATGGAAAAAACCAAACAAACTTTTTGGCCAACCCAATATTTCCAAATAAATCACCCTAGCATATCATTTCAATTTTTTTTTTCATTTCAATTTTGATAAGGTTAAGAAGATAGACTGGGGCAAAGTGGTGGAGGCCTTTGAGAATTTAGCGAAAAATTATCTTCCTATTTGGGAGGGTCCTATTACATTGAAAGTTTCAGAGTACAAAACTGTTAATATGCACAGCAAGGTTGTAGAATATAAAATATTAAAATGTAGGACAGAATGTAAAATTTCTACCAGTAATGTAAAGACAGATAAGAAAGGCAGGGAGACCAGCTCAGAGAAAATATTTTGTTGTGATGGAAAACTAGAGAATTGATAGCACAATGGGAATGAATGGAGGAATATAAAAAATGCTGTAAGTGTCTAGGTAATAGGGGAGGAAGCAAAAGTGGAGACAGATTAACTCTGAAGCTGGAGTAACGATTGTGAGCTGTGTTTAAACTATACTTCCTAAGGTGATGAGAAGATAGCTAATTGCTATGTCTGCAAATAATCAGAGTTGTGACATAGGAAGCAGGAAGACAGATGGGTCAATGGATACCAGCTGAGAGACTAAGAGTGGCTCAGATTTCTAGGAAAGCCAGGGAAGAGAAAGAATTTCAGGATTAAGCTGAAGGATAGAGCAGTGAAGCAGAACTCCATTCAAAGGTTCGGTCACGCAGTTAATCGGTGTTTGTGGAACACCAGCTATACGTCAGGCACTGCTCAGGGTCCTGGAGATAGAGCAGTGAGCAAAGTCCCAGTTCCCCTGCAGTGTACAACAGAGTCTGAGAAAGGACAGACAGAGAGGCACAGGAAAAATCAGGATGCTGAAATAATCAAGAGTTAGTAAGAAGTTTTGAAAGGAGCCACATCAACTTACAGTCTATCCTTTTCACCAGAAACTCAAAAGCTAAAACTATGCATCTTCAAGGCGTGACACTGCCCAAATGATCTTCTTCCAGAGCCCATTCTTGTACTATTAAGAAACATCTGTCAGAAAAGTTAAAGTGATTGAAAATTAAAAAAAAAACAGGTCTCTGAAACCTCTTTAGGATGGATAATTGTAGGACCATCAATGTATTAATTTTGGCCATTCAAATAAAGTCCCCAGAGTGGAACAGGACCCTAGCCAGAGGCGAGAAAATAGAGAAGCTGAGGGAATCCTATATGTAACCTGTCTCAAACCATTTTTAAAGAGGAATGTGTATATTTTAAGAGGAATTTAATCCATATGTTCCAGATTCTTTAACTACAAATTCTTTTACAGTCTACAAAATGGTGGCACGAAAGAGTTCTTTGATGTTCAGAGATCTTTCCAATTCTTTTTATGAAACTTGTTATGCAGAATCACTGCCAAAATGGAAGTTGTGTTTTACCCAGAGCAAACAAGCTCACACATGAGCAAGCAACAGTTTGGGTCAAAGAAGGAAAGACACTGCCCTCAGTAAACCTGTAAAATGTAAAAATGATTTCCTTCCTTGACTTCTGTGGTCCACTTGTAAGGAGACATGAATCAGCTAAGTACAAAACCAGACTACAAGCAAGTACATCGTGTTGAAGACCAGCTGCTATAGACAGAGACAGGGAGCAGGGAGAGTGGCCAAAGAAAACACACTTGATAGTTGGGCCTATGAAGCAATCACAGAATAAATGACTTTTTTAATCTGAGGGGAAAAAATTATTTTAGCCAACCCTCGGCCCAGAAATTGTTTCATCCACCAAAAGCCAGAGAGAGCTATAAAAACTCTCCCATCACAACAGTGTAGAGAAGGAGGCATTTTGTAATAGGAATTTTACAAAACACATTTTCCTGAAAGAATATTCTGCTTCCAGCGTTTTCATAGACTTGTGCAATAGCAAATAAAAACAGAAATCATGGGAGAAATAGAAATACAAGAAGAAACCTTTACTATATAGATTGAACTTAAGCAATCTCATTCATAAGGATTAAAAACTGTGAAATCAGTATTGAGAATCTGCCAAGCAGCTTCTGTTTCTCCACTGAAACTGAAAACAGAAACAAACTGATGCAATTGTAAGACTGGCTCAGTCATCTACAGCATGAGTGTGGCAAGAGGCGTTGGTGATGTATTATTTTTCATTATAATTGATATCATTTCCTTTAGAATAATTCTCTCTATGGGACATTGGATGTAATAAACTCTTTCACTGGTCATTTCTAAGATTTTATGTCTCATTAGAAAGAAATGTTTATTATTTTTAACATCCTTCTACCATCTATGGAGGGCGGGCTCTGACAAATGGAGGACCCATTAGTTGTCAAACCAGGTATCCAAATATTACAGAGCTAGGACAGAATGAAACTGGTCAGCCTGAGGTGAGACTATTAAAGTGAGAGAATATATGGGAAAGCGAAGAAAGGAGCCAGTGAGATGGGGGGGAAGGTGAGCTGGAAGAAACCCCTCTGATAATACATGTGGAAAGATTTGAAAGAACAGATGAATGTTTGACACTTTACCTGCGTGATCTGGGGATCACACAGATCATGGGGCACAATTCAGTATGGCCCCATGATGATTCTATTTCAAGAAGAACCTGACAAACAAGTAGAATGTTATGTCAAAATGGGTCAGGAATCAAAAAGAGTCAAGCCATGCAGGTGTTAGGGACTGGGACCATCTGGCTTGTATTTGGAAAGAATGATTTCTCTCCCTACCACCTGTTCCTCAGCCAGTCCACTGCTCTGATAGGTAGAAAGAGACAGGGAGATATCAAACAACACAGAGCTCATGACCAGAGGGCTCTGTCTCTATGGACAGTGCTGGAATGCCTATCGATGACGCTGAAATCCATGACCTAACCCAGAATGTCACCTGTGATACATAATTCTTAACACAGTTCCTGACACACAGTAACGACTCAATGGATGTTGAAAGAATGAATGAGCAAAGAAAGTAGTCAGTCTTATATGAACTGACAAAAGGCAAGGGGATCCACATAGAATTAGATCTGCAGATGCAACAGAACAAGAGAAGGACAATTAAAAAAAAAAGACATCCATTGCCTTGCTACTCAAAGTGTAGTGGCTAGATAGCACTGGCATCACCTGGGAGCTCTCCTGCAGGTCCTTCGATCTGAGTTTACATTTTAATGAGGTTTCTAAGAGATCGGTAAGCCTGTTAAAGTAGGAGAAACACTGATCTAGACCATAACTGAGGCGACACTAAAGGCACACCCAACTAAGAGTTACTACCATCACAGAGAGGTGGAATTGGTAGTTACCTGCAGATCACCCTGTGGTGATGCCTATACATTATTTACCTGTCATTCTAAGGAGTGAGCTCGATCTGCCACTGCAGCTCTCCTTTTGCTTCATCAATGCCCAAAGAAAGAACGTAGTTAGATACAAGGATGATAGATAGGTAGATGGACAGACGACAGACAGGGTTATTTCCCCTTCTGCTGGGCTCAATGGACATCTGCAGTAGTCAAATCAGCAGCCGAGGGAAAAATAAGTAGTTTTAGATATACCACTTATATTACCTCTTGTAATAGTGATAACCATAACAACAATAATAAAGAGATAACTCAATAGTAAAGGCATTGAGTGCTCACAGGCACAGTTCACTCGGTTTGCACATCTGACCCTCTTGAGAGCTCTGTGACACAGATTCTCTTTTATCCCCACTTACTCCTTCAACACTGACATGGGTATTTTTATGCCTGCATTATAGTCACAGATACACAAGTCAGAACAACCTGCATTCTGAGAGCAGATCCAACATTTTACGTACCAGGGATTTGGGGAAAGTCAATTCACTTCTCTTAGCCTCAGGTTCTTAAAAATGTGGATTAGCACTCTAAGATCATAGCATCCGGTTCCATTACTTCATGGCAAATAGATGGGGAACACATGGAAAACAGTGGCAGACTTTGTTTTCCTGGGCTCCAAAATCAGTACAGACAGTGACTGCAGCCACAAAATTGAAAGATGCTTGCTCCTTGGAAGACGAGCTATGACAAACCTAGATAGCGCATTAAAAGGGAGAGACATCACTTTGTCAACAAAGGTCTTTATAGTCAAAGCTACGGTTTTTCCAGTAGCCATGGATGGATGTGAGAGTTGGACCATAAAGAAGGTTGAACGCTGAAGAATTGATGCTTTCAAATCATGGTGCTGGAGAAGACTCTAGGGTCCCTTGGACAGCAAGGAGATCAAACTAGTCAAACCTAAAGGAAATCAACCCTAACTATTCTTTAGAAGGACTGGGGCTGCAGCCAAAGCTCCAATACTTTGGTCACCTGCTGCAAAGAGCTGACTTGTTGGAAATGATGCTGGGAAAGATTGAGTGCAGGAGGAGAAGGGGGCAAGAGAGGATGAGATGATTAGACAGCCTCAGTGACTCAGTGGAAAGAAGTTTGAACAAACTCTGGGAGATAGCAAAGGACAGGGAAGCCTGGCATGCTGCAGTTCCATGGGGTCTCAAAGAGTCTAACACAACTTAGTGACTGAATAACAACAGCTAATTGCAGCAATCATTGTAGGCATCCTGACCATACTCCCTCATATCTTCCACCTTCCAGGAAGTGCACTTTTTTGCCTAAGGATTTCAGGTGCCCATGCAGCTCATCCATGGTAGGCCAGCAGCAGGGAAGAATTAACATGCTCCAGAGGGCAGTTCTCAACCAGGGAATGATCAGAACAGCGCATAAAACATCCCATCTCTGTCCCATCTTAGTTGGGACAAGTCCAAGGCATTTGTCCACTCTGGTTTCCAGATTTCCCCAGACAGAAGCGCAGTTGCCCATAGGGTTAACTTGCTTGATAACACTCTCTTCATCAACGCTTCCCTTCCCTACTTACTTCCCCAGACCTTCACCAATGTCTTCTGGATCACTTCCCAAATTAATGACTTGCACTGGAACCTTGTCTTAGGGCCTGCTTCTAAGAAAACCAAACTATGACTGTGGAATTTGCGCTGCAGAATTATTTTCAGTATAAGAAGCCATGCAGGTAGAGAACTTGGTATGTAGTAGGTAACCAGTAAATAGTAGCTATTGAAATAAATATGTTTCCATTCAAGAGTGATGATAATAGTTGTGAAGAACAGTGACATGAAAAGCCTTGACTGCTTCTAGAAATATACTCTTCCTAACTTCATACAGGAATGAAATTAAACCCCTTTCTGATGGAGTCAAAGTGAATTTTCATTCTAGAATAGGAAAAGGAAAGGAAAGGGAAGGAAGAAAGCATAAAAGAAGGGACAGGGAAAAAAAAGGGGGAAATATAAATTATTTTCTTTTTTCTTGTTCAAATACCAACTCCATCACCTGTGAAGAGTGTACCCTTGGACAGCTTTCAGAAGCTAATATTAACTTCCATGAAAAGCTGTAAGTGGTGGAGCTGGGAATCCTTGGGAAAGATTCATAAAATCTCAAAGCCTCAATTTTTTCAGCTGACTTGTTCAAGGTCACAGGGGTATTAGGGGATGGAACCACCCACTGAACCCAGGCAGCCTGGATCTAAAGTCTACACATGTAACCACTACGTTCTACTCCTTTCCCCACAGGAAGTACATTTAATCACCCAGCTGGGACCTGCATTTAAATCAGTCATACATGAAATTCTGAAGGAATAAAATGCCTTTGCATTGAAGTTAATGTACTTTCTGAGGTTTCTATAGCAACAAAAATCTAAAATCACCTCTGGTGGTATTACTTACAAAAGAAGAGAGCCATTCCTGCTGACCCTTTATCAAAGAATTTGTTTCTTCGGGACAGGTCTAGCCACATGGAAGAGAATTGTGCAATGGATTCTCAAAGATGTGATTGCTCCACTTGACTAATACAATTGACAAATATTTTTGAACATTTATTATGTGCTAGACCAAAGACATTAAAATATTGTTGTTTCTTTTCTACAGTCCAGTAAGAAAAAAAAGTGTATTACAGTTGTCACAATAGCACGTGACCTGATTTAGTGATATACAAGAGCCAAACACAAAATGTAATGGGAACAAACAAGGGTAAAAAATCATAATTGGCTGGAGAATCAAAGAAAACTTCACCAAAGGTAAAAATTAAAGAGTTGTTCTCCAGATGGAAGGCAAACCTATCATTACCACACAGCTTATCGTTTTTCCTCTTTGCCTACCTTACCTTCCCCATCTCCTCATTTGAGTTTCCTAGGATAACCTCCCGAATAAACTACCCTCACTCAAGAGCTTGCCTTGGGAGTCTGCTTTCAGGAGAATCCAAACTAAGATGACATCAATTGCGTTGATTCATTCAGTTCCTTGGGCACATAATTTATAGTTAACTCAAGTTAATATTAAGAGGCTGGCCCTTCAGCATCCATTAAACCAAGTTCATCTGTATTACAAGATTCAGTGGTCCAATACTTGTCCCTAAACACTTGCCTTCCTTTAGGGGTTAAACTTGACTTTGTTTTGAATTCTTAGTTACCACATAGAAGTAGGTACAAAAGCAAAGCTCAAGAGCACATCTCCTACATTCCCAAGTGTCCCTCTGCTGGAAGTCACAGGATATATGCCTTCACCTTTGCAGACTTAGAGGTCACTGTGGTCCCTCTGTTGTCATTCCAGAATGCTAAAGGGAGAGCCATTAAAAATTTTCAATGAGTGTGTCGCTAACAGCACTGGTCAGCACACCCTCCATATAAGGCCCTTCATATAAGGTTCCACACTGGTGAACTGCTGCTCCAAAACAGTGTCAGGAAAAGTTTTGCTTCTTGTGAGTGAGTGAAATGCTTTTCTATTCCAGCCATAAGATCCAGGACGCGGACTATGTCTTCTTTTTCACTCCTGTCACCGTGAACTCAGTATCAAAAATGAAGTTCACCTATAGCCAAAATCCTTTGGCTCTCAAAGAAACTCAGCTAGTGTTCTTTCTGTCACCAGACTTCATATTTTACTTCTTTTATTGATATTTTTCTGTTTTCCTCATTCTGATTCTTCACTTCTATTTGATAATGTTTTACTGCAAATGACCTTCTAATCAACTAACTCTTTTGTGGAATTCAGTCAAAAAATGTTTTGAGTGTCTATATATGCCAACACTATATTCAGAAAAAGGAATACAACAGCAAATAAGACAGGCCTGGTCCCTAGCACCATAGAGCTTGCTTTCAAGGAGGGATAGGTGGAAAATAGATTTTATTATGTCATAAATATTTTATAGAACAATATTGGCCCACCAAACGGACACACTTTCGTCTATTAGCGGAAAAAGATGACTTAACCCATTTTCATTTGTCTTTCTTATTGGGACACTTGGACAATGTTTAACATTTAAGTACAATAATTCACCTCTGACTCCTCATGCAATTCCTTCTTCATTTTTCCCAAGTTGTTTTCTGGACTCTCTCCATCATACTTTTTTAATCCTGCAAGAGTCAGTATACCTATCTTAATAAATAAAGTCTTAAAATTTCAGCCCCTCTGTGGTATGCTGTTTTCCTTATAAAACCTCTCAATTCAATTTTAACAAGTTTGGAAAACCTGCAAACCCAAGGTTCTCAGCACGCTAATGCTGACCTGAGGTGAGAAACCATGGCAGGCAGAATGAGATGACGGCATCTCTTTCCATTCCCACACCTTTAAAGTAACTATATCTTCAGGGAGAGCAATGAATTTGAGTCTGGAACCTATACCCTGAGTTGACTCAGATGACCAAAGAAAGAGCAACTGGAGTGGGGGAGACCCTCAAAACAATGCCTTGGAAGGAACTGATGGAACAATTGGGGAAATTTAACTTAGAGAAGGGAACTCTCAACAAAGAGATCAAGTCTTTAAATATCTGAAGAGGCAACAGATCTGTTATACATGGCTTCACTGGACCAAAGGTATAATCATGGGGGGAAGCTTCAACTATGAACATGGAAGAACTTTCTAAGAGATGTGGTCATGTTCCCTGTGATACAGATGGGCTTCTTTTTTTTTTTTTTATTTTATTTTTTATTAGTTGGAGGCTAATTACTTCACAACATTTTAGTGGGTTTTGTCATACATTGATATGAATCAGCCATAGATTTACACGTATTCCCCATCCCGATCCCCCCTCCCACCTCCCTCTCCACCCGATTCCTCTGGGTCTTCCCAGTGCACCAGGCCCGAGCACTTGTCTCATGCATCCCACCTGGGCTGGTGATCTGTTTCACCATAGATAATATACATGCTGTTCTTTCGAAACATCCCACCCTCACCTTCTCCCACAGAGTTCAAAAGTCTGTTCTGTACTTCTGCGTCTCTTTTTCTGTTTTGCATATAGGGTTAACAGATGGGCTTCTATACTGGCTGTCTTGTTCCTTGCAACAAGATCCAGAAAACCACTCTATTTTCCTCTTTGAAATAATGCCATTTGCAGCAATGTGAATGAATCTGGAGATTATCATGCTAAGTGAAGTAAGTCAGACAGAGAAAGACCAGTATCATATGGGATCACCTACATGTGGATAAATAAAAGTGATACAAACAAACTTATTTACAAAACAAAAACAAGACTCACAGACCTTGAAACCAAACTTACAGTTACCAAAGTAAAAACATGGGGGGAAATGATAAATTAGGAGACTGGGATTAACATATACACACTACTGTACATAAAATGGATAACTAACAAGACCTACTGTATAGCATAGGGAACTCAACATTCTGTAAAAACCTATATGGGAAAGAATCTGAAAAAGAATGGATATATGTATATATACAACTGAATCACTTTGCTGTAGACCTGAATCTAACACAACACCAACTCTACTCTAATAAAAATTAAATGAAAAAACTAAAAGTAATACAGCAGCTCTAAAAGATAATGAGTTCCTCATCACTGAGAGTAATCAAGCAAAAAAAAAAAAAAAGATTAGACATTTACCAGGTGGCACTGTTGCTGACAAAATATGTCTTTCCCAGCTATCACTCAGAGCTCTGGGATCTGAAAGTATGCATGTAAAGTACAGGGAAGCAGCCTCCTCCCAAGATTCTGTCTTTGATGAAAACAAGACGTCTTCCTTCTCTTCTCACCCTCTGCCTAAGCCTTCCCAATTCGTGTAAGTACATTCCTCTCACCCCCTATTCCAACACATTTCTCACACGAGGTAGAACAGACGCTGGGGTAACGCTGGCTAAAAATAAAAGCAAGAGGAGGGGGAAAAAAACCCCTCTTTTACAATAAATATCTCAGCAGAAACTTTATATCCTGAATGGATCCGGCAGCAAACGAGCAGCTGCTGCCTCTTTTGCGGTTCTTCCTTCTCTCACTTTTATAACCTGATTAATATGCCAATCAGAGTTTTGTAATCAGGAGCAAGGGACATTAACCTCGTAAAGCATATAAACTGTATCTTATCTGAATAAAGAAGGATGTATTTCATCAATTGGGCTCTTTGCTCTTTTTTTAATTTCTAATTGCATTGAGAACCTAGCCTGTCAAAGAAGACCAAAGATCCCTGCCATCTTCCAGCCCTCCAGGCCCTTAAAGCACCCTGGTATGCTCACCCTTGCTCCAAAGTGCCAGACAGCCAAATCGCATGGACATCCATTACACTGAGGGATAATGGTACCGACTAAGGCTGTCCCAAAAGACTACAGTCCTTAAATGAGTCTTGAGACCCTCTGGCTCTCTCTAGCTGTTCAAGCCAGAGACTGACTGATACATTAGAGAGGCTGACCCCAAGTGACTGCACCAGTTTCTGAACATTAATAAACTAAGCCATCATCATGCAGCTTTTGTTGTTGTTCAGTTGCTAAGTCATGTCAGACTCTTTGCAACCCCATGGACTGCAGCACACCAGGCTTCCCTGTCCTTCACCATCTCCCAGCGTTCACTCAAACTCCTGCCCATTGAGCTGGTGATGCCATCCAACCACCTCATCCTCTGTTGTCCCCTTCTCCTCCTGCCTTCAGTCTTTCCCAGTATCAGGGTATTTTCCAGTAAGTTGACTCGTTGCATCAGGGGGCCAAAGTATTGCAGCTTCAGCATCAGTCCTTCCAATGAATATTCAGGGTTGATTTCCTTCAGGATTGACTGGTTTGGTCTCCTTGCTGTCCAAGCGACTCTCACAAGTCTTCCCCAGCATCACAGTACAAAAGCATCAATTCTTTGGCACTCAGTCTTCTTTATGGTCCAGTTCTCACATGTAGCCTTTGGTCACACGTATACAAGCAGTGATTAAGCACCCCTAGGTACAAGACATGCTGAGAAATATAAATCAATAAGGTGTGGCAGCTACTCTTTAGAAGCTTATAATCTAGAGGAAAAGATAGGTTATTTTAAAAAGGCAAAATGAAAAGAGGTAGGGGACAGAGAAGCACCACGATTAAATGAACAGAGGTTCAGAGCAGGGAAAATACTACTATTATATTGGGGGGAGAGAATACAGTTAAAAATGGGGAGGTGCATCATGGAATGAGGTGGCATTGAGCCAACTCTTGGAAAATGAGTAAGCTTTGGACAAGCAGAGACAGGAGGAAGATGGTGGTGAAGAGTGGAAGAGGAAAAACAAAGATCAAATGAAGGAGACATCCTGAACAAAGACAAGGGTAGGGAAGTACAGGGCACATTCTGATGGTCAAGTCACTAATTCAACCAAAGCCTGGAGGAGAGGGGGGAAAAAAAGAGCAGAGGGAGGCTGGAGTCAGGGAATAGAACAGAATTCTAGGTTTTACTTTTTATGATGCCATGATGGAATATTAAATTCATGTCTTTTTAAAAATATATTTATTTACTTATTTGGCTGTGCCGGGTCTTGGCTGCAGCACTTGGAATTTTTAGTTGCAGAGTATAGGATTTAGTTCCCTGACCAGGGATTGAACCCCGGTACCCTGCATTGGGAGTGTCGAGTCTTAGCCACTGGATCACTAGGAAAGCCCCAAACCCATAATCTTTACTCAACCCTGTTGGCTAGTCAATGCCACTCATTCCCAAACATCTTCCCAACCTTGCCAAAAAATAAATAAATAAGGAGGGGTGAACCCAAGGTCTGTTCTGGACAGTAGATCCTGTAACATGCTGGCTCCTTTAAACCCTGATACACGGAATCTGTAATCTCCTTTAAAATCATCCAGCAAATAAATATGTACATGTGTCTGTGACAAGCTTATGTATGTGTAAAGCGTATTCAGCAAAATGTTGATAATTGTTGAACCTAAGGGATGGACATCTGTGCATTCATTATTCTCTTCTTTTTGCTCTTTGCAATTATGAAAAGGCTTAAAAATAGTTTCCAAAAGGTTAACAGAATATACAGGATTGATGCTAAAGCTGAAGCTCCAATACTTTGGCCACCTGATGCGATGAGCCGACTCACTTGCAAAGACCCTGATGCTGGGATAGATTGAGGGCAGAAGGAAAGAGGGGGTGACAGAGGATGAGATGGTTGGATGGCATCATTGACTCAGTGGACCTGAGTTTAAGCAAACTCAGGGAGATAGTGGAGGACAGGGAAGCCTGGCGTGCTGCAGTCCATGGGGTCACTAAGAGCCAGACATGACTTAGCAACTGAACAACAGCAACAAAATAAATGAATTCCTGGGTTACTGACCAGAGAATCATGGAGGGTCTCATCTCCACCAGAGTCCAGCAGGATTCCCCTACACCTGAACTTCTGTGTATAAACCACCCCCAAGACCACTAACTACATTGTGCTCAGACCGAGGGGTCACCGGGATCCTCGGTCAGGGCTCTGCAGTGCCCAGGATGCAACTGCAAAGTTAAGAGGCAACAAAATATCATCATGTGTGGGAAGCAAAAAGAGCAGAGCAGTTTGCCATGTGTTCATTTTCACAAGTTGTAGGCGCTTTCAGTGGCAAAAATATTCATGGGGTTAAGAATCAGCTTGTTTGGTAAACTGCAATTAGCATGAACTGGGTCTCCTCAGCTTCTGGAAAAGAGATAAATATAGATGTCGATATTTTCTGTGGGAAGACAGAGCCCAGAGCTTCTATTTTAGAATCCCAGAAGAAATGCCTCGGTGAGGGCCATCCCAGCCAGGAAGGCAGACCTGGGCTCTGAATCCGCCCTGAAGACCAGGGAATGCTACCTGGGTAGGTCAGCCAGATTCAGGGTTCAGGGCCTAGAAGTATGCTCTGGCAGATCCCTCTGAGAACTGTGGTAAAGAGACAGAAGGCAGGGAAGCTCAACATGGATTTGGGGAAACAGACAGCCTGGGCTTGATCCCTGTTTTGCAGTCCACCAGCTGTGTGACTGGCTGCACACAACTGAATCTGTCTGTGCTCAGCTTCCTCATCTGTAAGATGGAAATGGGACTGGGCACCAAGAAAGTAGTAGACACATATTAACTGTTATTTCTGGGCTTTCCTGGTGGCTCAGTGGTAAAGAATTTGTCAGCCAATGCAGGAGATATGGGTTCAATTCCTGGTCTGAGAAGATCCCACATGCCACAAGGCATCTAAGCCCATGTGCCACAAGTACTGAGCCAGTGCTCTAGAGCCCAGCTCCGCAACAACAAAGGCCACCGCAATGAGAAGCCCATACCTGGCAACCAGAAAGCAGTCTCCCACTCACTGCAACTAGAGAAAAGACCGTGCAACAGTGAAGGCCAAAAATAAGTAAGTAAAGTTGTTTTTAAAAACTGTTAGTCTTTAATCTTCCAAAGCATATGAGCGTGAATATTACCTACTATACGGACCTTACCTGAATGTCACCAGTTTTTCCACTCCTGCTCTTTTTCTCTGGTTTAGGATCCCGTATTGCATTAAATCATCGTGTTTTTTAGACTTCTCCAATCTGTAACAATTCTTCAGTCTTTGTCTTTATAACCTTGACACTTTTTAAGAAAACTGGCCAGTTGTTTTGCAGGAAGTCTCTCAGTTTCAGTTGGTTCTATGTCTTGATGATTAAATTGAGGCCATATATTTGGGGCAAGAATATTGCAAAAGTAACATTATGCCCTTCTAGTACATCACATCAGGATGTTCATGACTTCAATATGTCTTATTACCAGAGACGTTCAATTTTACTACTAGATTAAGGTGATGCCTATCAGGTTTCTCCATTTGGAAAGCTACTGCTTTCTCACATGTCATTAATTATCTTATAAGGAAATTCTTAAGAGACTGTGCAAATGTCCTGCTTCTCATTTTACTTTTGCTCATACTTTTGCTTTGCTCCTACTTTTATGAATTTTTTTCTTGCTTTCCACAATTACCAGTGCTGTGTTTGCCTAATGATGATCTTCTATATCCAACATTTCTACTACATCTACTAATTAGCATTCTACTTAAAGAGCTGCCCTTTCCTATTTATTTGTTCAATTAGTTATATTAATATAAATATGACTCATGGCTATTTCTTTTATCCTATGGGTTAAAATCTATTGTTTTGTTTATTTGTGGTTGTCACTGTTGCTCAAATCATTCAAGTGTTGGCCATTAGGAGTGAGTTTGAGTTGGCTTCTGTTTCTCTTTGATAAAAGTATTACAGTTAGCTCAGATGTTAACATTAAGAGAAACTGAATGAGGGGTATACAGTAACCTTCTGTATTATTTTTTGCAACTTTTCTGTAAGTCTAAAATTAATTCAAAATAAAAATTTTTTGAAAATTTATAAAGAACTTGAAGGGAGCTTGAAGACAGTCTCTGGAGACCTGGTAGAGTTCTATTTTTATCCAGGTGCTGGTCACATGGGTGTGTTCAAGTTTGCGAAAATTCACCAAGCTATATACAATTATGATTTGCATATTTTTCTGTTTGTTTCGCTTTAGCAAACAGTTTTTAAAAGGAGGTCACAGAGTTTTATAAATGTGGTTTGAGGGGAATTTAGCTGTAAAATACATGGTAACAGAACAGAACATGCATGGATTTCTTCATGTTGTTGAGTTCCAAATCATCCAGGATCTAGATGAGGGTTTCTATCTAGATCCTACTCAGACCCCTTCCTTGCTTCTTCTGTGTTCTGTGTCATCTTCTGAGTTATTTGCATCCCCCAGCGTGACCCATCGAGCTGGTCACTTCTTCAGACCTGAACTGAAACATTATCAAGCCTCAGCATATATGCAATTTCCTGACACTCCATCTCTAGGCTATTCAGACAGTCTGCTTTGCACTATATCATTTTCAGAAAGCTTGCATTGATAGTTACTGACAATATTTATTATTTCAATTAATGGATTCTTACCTGTGTTTCCACAGCCCTTTGTATATACCTCTATTAAAACATGTGCTATGTTGTTTCTGTAGACTATGAATTTCTCAAAAGAAGAGAATTAATCTTCCCCAGATCTGAGTCTCCAGTGCCTTACTGGGGGCTCTCTTGGTAGTACCTGACTTCACCAGAGTGGCCAAATGAGAGGGCCCGGGAAGAGAGTGTTAACAAGATGGTCATCACAATCTTTTGTAACTCTACAGTGAAAGTGACATACTGCCATTTTTGTCACAGTCTATTGAATAGAAGGAAGTCACTAGAACTAAGTCATACTCAAGAAGAGGGGATTACACAAGGGCATGAGACCTAAGAAGCTAACATCATTGGGATCATGTCAGAGATGCCTACTACAAATGAGATTAAGAGACAGTGATAAAGTATAGGTAGCTTTAGAAATCTGTTCTAGAAACTGTTGGAGGCTCTGCTTCTTCATTTCTATTGGCACCTATGTGCACTCCAACATAGCTTATGGTTTACTTCTGATAGAAGTAGTTAAGATGTGTTTCAGTGGTTCAGGACACTTGCAAGCCAACTAATAAATTTCTGTTAATTCCTTCTTGATATGACATCACCTTGCAGCAGCCCATGTTTCATCTATTTATTATTAATAATCATGTCAAAGACAATAAAAGAGCATAATTCAAATTCACAGTCTAGGCGTGTTAGTCCCTTTCTCTGCTCTCTTTCTCCCGCATTTAGCTAACAGCCATTTTTGCCCTACTCTGCCCTCACCTAGGCACAAGTGAAGGCCGCAAAGAAACCCCTGATCTAAATGCAAGACAGAAGTGTTGGCATGCATTCATTCATACCTCTAAGGACTATATTAGCCTGAAGATGGAAAATAGGCAGGGGAGGGAAGATGAGAGGCAATTAAACATCAGGAAGAAGAATCTGTCAATGTGAGGGCCAGGCAGGACTCAGCACTGATATTTTCCAGGAAGAGCACTCCATTGTCCAAGCTATTTGTAAGCTCCCTGAATAGATGGTAGAGACCTTAGACACCGTGTGCAGAGGTAAGCCTTGAAAGGAAAGCCTTGTTCCTTGACCAGAGTGGAACCTAACTAAACATATTAATTCACTCATTAATAAACTAGTAATACAAGTATCTACGTTGAGGAGTAACCCCTATGAACTAAAATATCAGTGAAAGCATTACCTGTTTTTATCATTATAACTCACCAATAGTAGCAACTATCATTTTCAAAGTTTTTTTTGTTTTGTTCTGTATTATCCAGATAGGCTAAATATGTTCTTCCCGTACTATCTGGTTAGGATTATTTCTTGCCTTGCAAAGTTGGGTCAGTGACCTTCCTCCATCCTGTTAGCTATGCTATCTGAAACACACGGCATCCAATCTCAGCACAGAAGAAGAAAGAGATCGAGAAGATACACAGGCTCTTAATAGCCTTGACCTAAAGGGACCAATATCAGTTCTGCTCATAAGTCATTGATTGAAATTAGTCATGTGGTCAGACCTATCTGCAAGGGGATGTTGAATGTAGAGGAAAACATGGATATTTAGCACTAACTTAAGGCATCACTGAGGCTCTGGAAGCTTAAACAACATATCCAAGATCATATATTAATGAGTGATTACATTTCTAAATATTTTTCTATGTTCTGTACTTAAATACTACAAATGCTCTTCAACTCAGATTACCTTCTTTCTGTCTCACTCATCTCTACCCACCAGAAAAACAAAATGCTGGTCAACACCACAGGTAATGTCATTCTTACCCAAGCTTATACAAGTTGTTAGAAAGGTGAAGATATTAGACAAAATTCTTGTGAGCCCAAAGGATGTCATGTTACAATTTAAAAATGGTACCATTAATTTGTGGATGGTAAAGTACATTCATAAATGAAGACCCCAGCCTGCATGAGAAATAAAAAATCCAAGGTTTCAAAGGGAAGGAAACATTTTTTTCACGAAAAAAATGTTAAAACATTTTCCTGGCCCATCAGTCACAATGACATAGGCTTTAATTATTCAAAAAGAAATTTTATTTCTGGAATCAAAGATTTAGATCTTTCTTTACAGGGCAAAAGTTTTGAGACATTCACTTTGTTCAGTGATCTGTAAGTTTTTCTCTGACCTTATTAGAATTTAACACTCCATGAGATAAATTGGTGCCCATGACTCAGAATAGGAAGGCTCTCTCAATCTATTTTCCAGAAAGACCATCCTAAACCACAAATCAGATGTCAATCCTCTACTTAAATATCTCCTTGGCTTCCTTGCTAGACATTGGTTGACTCTTTAATCTCCATTCTTTCCTGGCTAACCAAATCCAGATTTTATTCAAGCATTGGATAGACCTTAACACTTTGGATATGTCTAATGAGCACATCTCCCCCAAAATCCAGGATACAATTCAAAATAACCTGCGTTAATCACCAAAGTGGATGAATGGAGAGACTATCAAACAGAGTGAAGTCAAAGAGAGAAAAACAAGTAATGCATGCTAATGCAAACATGTGGAATCTAGAAAAATGGTACGAATGATCTTATTTGCAAAGCAGAAATAGAGACACAGATATATGGATACCAAGGGGGAAAGGAAGGAGGAGGAGGAAGAGGGAGATTGGGATGGACACAAATACACTATCTATACTATGCATACAATACATAACTAGTGAGAATATACTGTGCTCATTATAGTACAGAGAACACCACTTAATGCACTGAGGTCACCTGAATGGGATACGCTGGGATATCCCGCCTCATCAATGGGATATGACCTTGAATGGGAAGGCAGCCCAAAAGGGAGGGGTGTATGTGTGCATATGACTGGTTCATTCTGCTACAAAGCAGAACCTAACCCAACACTGCAAAAAAACTATCCTCCAGTAAAAATTAATTTTAAAAAATCACTCCCCATTCAGATGCTTACTTTTCTAACCTCACAATAGCCAACTAAGGGTGAGCATGTGACACAGTTGAGATCAGGGAGATATAAGAGGGAAGTCATCCTGAAAATTTCTAGGAAAATTAATATAAATCCCAAAGGAGAGGCTTCTGGCACTGCACCTTCATCTTTGTTCCTACTTGAAAGTGATTATGTAAGAGGCAGTACTTAAAGCAGCACCATCCACACTGTAACACGTGACAGAGTCTGCTAGCTGACCAGCCAACATATCTCCTCTTCTTCCAAGGCTCACTGATGCTCTTCATTTCCCATCCTCCCTTGCAGAACTATAACTATAGTTCTAAAACTCAGAACTAGAACTAGAACTAGAAATACAGGACAAAATAACTTGTACAACACTTTCAGCACTGGCACATTCAGAAGCATATATGGTCCTTTATATTCTTTCCTTCTCCCAGCTTGAGGCAAATAAGTACATTTGTCTTTGAGGATATACTGAAGCTGGTGAAGAAGATGAAAACTATCTGAATAAAAGTCACCTGCTTATTATGAAACCTGTTTTGGACCTTATAGAAGGGGAGATATAAACTTCTGTTGTATTAAGACACTTAAAACTGGGGTAGTTTTCTATTATAGCAGCTAATGTTACATTGACTATACATGACTATGATGCAAAAAGCCTATTAAGGGAAGGTCAGCATGGTGAGGATGCAAAAGAAATAACAGGAAGATCTTGAGCCTTTGAAGACATTGTTGAGATGCTGCATTAAACTGCATGGATCTCTGGACTTACAGCTCTCTATGAGAAAAATTAAATGTCTCTGCACTTAAACCACTGTTAGCTGGATAGCTGTTAGGATAGCCTAAAACATTCCTAACTAATAAACTACAAATATCCAAAGGAAAAACGATATTGGTCTTCAAGTTCTTTATCAGTTGGACCCCAATCTACCCTTTCAGCCTTTATCTCCATCTACTATCCGCATCTCAAGAACTCATATCCCATAATGAATTAAATTCTTCCCTGATTTATCTATGGATCATCATGCTTTTTTGATAATGAAAACGTTCGTCCCTCACCCAGGACTTTTATTCCTCTCTTCTCCATCAAAGTCTTCGTTAAAGATCTCAACTCAAAGGGCAACTCTTCCTGTATTCTCCCCTGACTCCAGCACACAGATTTAACTGGTTCCCTCAACTATATTCCATAGAGCCTTGGAAGAACATCTAGCATGTCCTTAGCTGCTCATTTACCTGCCAGTATACCTGTCTGCCTCCCTCACTAGACCAAAAGCTTCTTAAGGGCAGAGACTATATATTATTCTTTTTCACTCTTTTTTTACTTAGCACAGTCCCCATGGAAGACTCTTGACAAATACTAAATTGAAAAGAATCATCAAATGCTGAATTGTGATTTTTTTTTCAGAACTGACAGGATCTTTTAAGATTAAACTGTCCTTCCCCCTCATTTCATACATTTAAAAAAAAGAAAAAAAAAAGAAACCCTGAAATAACCAACAATTTAGTGTCAGAACTGGTATGGAACATAAACCTTCTGACTTTAAGTCCACTGAGAATTTTTTTCCATTCCCCAGTTTCTAGGCTGAAGCTATTTTTTAGTTTGACCACTTTATTCAACTCTGGTGACATGACCTTCCCCCAGCTCTAGCTTTACCAGTCATAGAAATAATTTTCCATAAATCCTACTTTGAGCACAAAGAAGAAAGAAATGTCAGAAAGGAAAAAAAGAATTCATCCCAGCTTGGAAATCAATCTTTCCCAGGATCATACTAAACTAGCAAGCCCTGCCTTACTGGAGACGTCCTGGCTTGCAATCCAGACCGCACACTGGACCTAGAAGCCATCCTTGATCCCCAAAAAGAATGGGTAGGGTTTGGTATCCTGTATGACCCTGCCCAGTCAAAATCCTTTCCTGGAGGCAGCTGAATCCTGCCCTCTAGTCTAACAACCACTGCTTGATCTCTTATGCCAGGCTGAAAAGAACACACAGAAACACAATGATGACACAGAATTCAACACATTGTATTGTGCCTGGAGATGCCTGCTGCCCACCCACCCCAGGCAGGAGGTCTTGGCTACCAAGCTCAGCCGGGATGCTCTTTAATCTCTATGACTGGTCTGACACCAAATCCCAGAATGCTGAGTTCATCCAAGATGAGGGAGGAAGAAATGGCAGTAGCCTTCTAAGGGAGCCCTGGGTAGGATCAATATTCATTCACCTGTTCAACAAAAAATATTTCTCATTATCACTAATCAGTAGGGAAATGCAAGTCAAAATCATAGAATATCACACAATACCCATCAGGATGGGCACAATCAAAAGAACACAAAATAAGTGCTGGCAAGGATGTATAGAATGTAAAATGGTGCAGCCCCTGTGAAAAACCTAAGTATGGAGATTCTTCAAAAATTTTAAAATAGAATTACCATATGATCCAACAATCCCACTTCTGGGCATATATGCAAAAGAATTCAAAATAAGATATCAGGTATTCACACATCCATGTTTATTGCAACACTATTCACAACAGTCAAGATTAGGAAGCAACCCAAACTTCCATCAACACATGAATGTATAAAGAAAATGTGGTACACTTACACAAAGAAATAGTATGCAGCCTTGAAAAGAAGGAAATGCTATCCCATGTTACAACCTCAAGGATATCATGCTAAGCAAAATAAGCCAGTCACAAAAGGACGAAAACCATATGTTCTCACTTATATGAAACACCTAAAGTCATCAATATCTTAAAAACATAAAATAGAAAGTTGGTAATCAAGGGCTGTTTTTACTTACTGCTGCTTCTCCATCTATATTTTTCCTTCTGCAACATCATATATTTATATGTTTGGTGCCCTGAATCTCTGCCCCAGTAGCTTTAAGATTTACTTATTTTTATCTTTCTGCTGAAGTATTTGTAACAGATATGACTGGTGCACTGCTCCACACCCACCTGACCAATCTCTGATGTCAGCTGCAGCCTCAACGTACAGTTTCACGGGTGCTCGACTTGCCTTGCGCTGACAGCTGTTCACGTCAAACACTGCCCACATCTTGAAATACAATAGAGGTAATGTTTCCAGGGGCATCCCTCAATCAATGGAGATCAAATTGCCAACATCCACTGGATCATCGAAAAAGCAGGAGAATACCAGAAAAACATCTACTTCTACTTTACTGATTACGTCAAAGCCTTTGACTGTGTGGATCACAACAAACTGTGGAAAATTCTTCAAGAGATGGGAATACCAGACCACCTTACCTGCCTCCTGAGAAATCTGTATGCAGGTCAAAAAGCAACAGTTAGAACCAGACATGGAACAACAGACTGGTTTCAAATTGGGAAAGGAGTACATCAAAGCTGTTTATTGTAACCCTGCTTATTTACTTATCTGCAGGGTACATCATGAGAAATGCTAGGCTGGATGAAGCACAAGCTGGAATCAAGATTGCTCGGAGAAATATTAATAACCTCATGCAGATGACACCACCCTTTTAGCAGAAAGTGAAGAGAAACTAAAGAGCCTCTTGATGAGGGTAAGAGAGGATAGTGAAAAAGCTGGCTTAAAACTCAACATTCAAAAAACAAAGATCATGGCATCCAGTCCCATCACTTCATGGCAAATAAATGGGGAAACAATGGAAACATGAGAGATTTTATTTTCTTGGGCTCCAAAATCACTGCAGATGGTGACTGCAGCCATGAAATTAAAAGACGCTTGCTCCTTGGAAGAAAAGCTATGACCAATCTAGACAGCATATTAAAAAGCAGAGACATTACTTTGCTGACAAAGGTCCACCTAGTCAAAGCTATGGTTTCTCCAGTAGTCATGTATGGATGTGAGAACTGGACTATAAAGAAAGCTGAGTGCCAAAGAATTGATGCTTTTGAACTGTGGTGTTGGAGAAGACTCTTGAGAGTTTCTTGGACTGCAAGAGATCAAACCAGTCAATCCTAAAGGAAATAAGTCCTGAATATTCACTGGAAGGACTGATACTGAGGCTGAAACTCCGATAGTTTGGCCCTCTGACACGAAGAACTGACTCCTTGGAAAAGACCGTGATGCTGGGAAAGATTGAAGGCCTGAGGAGAAAGGGACAACAGAGGATGAGAAGGTTGGATGGCATCACCAATTTGATGGACATGAGCTTGAGCAAGCTTCAGGATTTGGTGATGGACAGGGAAGCCTGGCGTGCTGCAGTCCATGGGGTCGCAAAGACTCAGACACAACTAATAACTGAACTAAACTGAATGCTCCCAGGGGTGTACCTCAATCAATGGAGAATGGGAGACAGTAGATAAAAGCTCCGGCCTTCCATCCTCCAGGGGCTCAATTCTAGGAAGCATTGTGGATGTTTCTCAGAAGGTCCCAGTGAAATTGAGTCATGTTTCCCTTAGCAAGAACTTCCCAAGTGGCTCTAATGATAAAGAGCCTGCCTGCCAATGCAGGAGACATAAGAGACAGGGGTTCCACTGCTGGGTTTGGAAGATCCCCTGGAGAAGGGCATGGCAACCCACTCCAGCATTCTTGTGTGGAGAATCCCATGGACAGAGAAGCCTGGCGGGCTACAGTCTATAGTGTCACAAAGAGTCAGACATGACTGAAGCAACTTAGCATGCATGCACGCCCTTAGCAGTGGTTTCAAGAATGTATCCTTACAATATATTTCACTTGTTCCCTGTCTCATTCTCCATCATCTAACTCCTGCTTCCAGAAATCATCTCCAAAACACACTGTCTGCAGCCCAGTCCTTGTCTTAGTTTCCGATTTGAGGTGACTGAGTTGGGTAGGAGGAGCCAAGCCAAGAAAATAGTTTAATAGACTCTTGTAGTTACTTCTCCAGATCATTAATCTGGGTCTCAACATTAATCATCCTTTCCTTAAACTCAAAATTTTAGCTAAAAAATTAAGTTATTAAGCCCAAGAAAGCTATATTTTAATTGGTCCCCGTCATGCACTCTCTCTCTCATTCAGATGGACATCCATCTCCTCCAGAAGATCTATTTCACCATTTTTGCATCCTAATTGTTCAATCTGATTGTCTTCTTCTCCTTTCTGGCTGTTGGGGTCCATCAAGCCTAAATGCCATTATATTCTTAATTATGAGAATCTGCAAGAAGGTAAATCTGTGGGGTCTGTGGTTTAAGAGTGGGATATCAACCCCCATTGAAGGTACTGAGGGAAGCTTGTCTACTCTACGTTCTACCTGAACTCTTCCACCCCAGAGAGAAGGCAAGATTTAGGCCAGTCATCCAACTCCCTCTGAGCATACTTCCAAGAATTGGCACTAAATTTCTTCCAACATCCTAAGATCTCTGAAAACCAGTCTCTCCCCAGAACCAACACTCTCCTCTCCTCATCCCTGGTCTTTGAAGCTCTCTCCAGTGATTGCCCAACAATTAGAAAAAGTCTCATCCAGTTCTCTCTGTGACCTCAGTAAAGCCTGAGGCCTTTACCCATATCCAGACTGAGAGATCATGATACCTAGTTGACTCAAACCTAAGTTTACTTGCAACTAGAGGAGAAGGAACTAGAGTTATCTTCAGGTCACTATGCTCCTAGTATCCCCTTCTCTGGATTATGCATGATAAGTAAGCCTTGAGACTATTTGAGATCATCTAGGAAGTGAATATATTTAAATAGAGGGCTGAGGACAGAATTCAGGAGGATGAAAACATTTAGAGGACGGAGAAAGGAGGAGAACTTATCAATAATATAATTTAAATAATATAGATTTAATAAAACCACATTTATTACTAACAATATAAAAGGGGAGCTATCACATCAAAGCATAAAAAGAAAAAAAAAAATCACATGATCAGAAAGTGTTCGACAAAATCTAAAACCCAGTCATGATTTTTTAAAAGCTTTCAATAAACTAGTAATAAAGTACTTCCTCAACTTGATTTAAAAAAAACTACCAAAAACCTACAGCTAATATCCCACTTAATGAAAAACTCTAAGCTTTCCCACTAAGATCAAGTATGACACAAGGAACTCCCCTATCACCACTGCTTTTCAATATCATCCCAGAATCCTTGTCAATTTAATACAATAAGAAAAAAATTAAAAGGTACACAGATCAGGAAGGAAAACATAAAACTGATGACATTCACAGATGACATAATCATCTGTGCAGAAAAAAAATCTACAAAAAAATCTCCTGGAACTAATTAGTGCAGTGTACAAAGTTAATACACAAAAGTCAATTGCTTTCTTACATACCAGCAATGAGCAAAAGGAACTTAACGATACAATATAATTTACATTGGCACCCCCTAAAAATTAAATACTAATGTGCAAATCTGACAAAAATATATATAAGATCCACATAAGGAAAATATCTATATATAAGAGCCACATTCATTCTGATGAATGAAATCAAAGAATTTAATAAGTACAGAGATATTACACATTCACAGGTAGGAAGACTGATAATGTTAAGATGTCAGTTCTTTCCAACTTAATCTATAAATTCAAAGCAATTTCAATCACAATTCTAGCTACTTATTTTGTGGATATTGACAAACTGACCCTAAAGTTTCCAGGGAGAGGCGAAAGACCTACAGTACAGTCAACACAATATTGAAGAAGACCTCAGTTAGAAGACTGACACCACTCGATATCACAACTCACTATAAATTTAGACTAATCAAAATAATGTGGCATTGATAAAATAATAAGCAAACAGAGCAACAGAACAGAGCATCCAAAAGTAGATCGGTTTAAACTTTTAGTCACTGATCTTTGATAAAGGAACAAATACTTTTTAACTAATGGTGTTGAAACAATGAGCTATCAACATGCAAAAGGAAAAAAAAGAATCTAACCACAGACCTTACATCCTTCAAAAAAACTAACTCAAAAATGGATCACAGATTTATACTACAATATTGTAAAGTAATTAGCCTCCAATTAAAATAAATAAATTAATCTAAAAAAAGAAAAAGTCAGAGTATAAATAAAAGTTAGTAAATAAGTATACTGATTCAGAATAATAAAACAAAAATGGACCACAGATTTAAATGCAAATTGCAAACTATAAAATTCCTAGGAGATAACAAAGTAGAAAACCTAGATTACCTGGGGTATGGTATTGACTTTTTAGATACAAACCAAAAGCATGATCCATGACTGAAATAACTGATAAGCTGGACCTAATTAAAGACAAAATTAAAATTTTTTTCTTAAAAAAAAAACTAATGTCAAGATAATAAGAAGACAAGTCACAGAGTAGGAGAAAGTGAAAGTGAGAGTCCCTCAATCATGTCCAACTCTTTGTGATCCCAGGGACTATACAGTCCATGAAATTCTCCAGGTCAGAACACTGGAGTGGGTATTCCTTCTCTAGGGGGTCTTCCCAATCCAGGGACTGAACCCAGGCCTCCCACATTGCAGGTGGATTCTTTACCAGCTGAGCCACAGGAGAAGCCCCAGAGTAGAAGATGTTTGCAAAGATATATATGAAAATGACTGTTACCTGAAACATATGAAGAACACTTAAAGTTCAACAGTAAGGAAACAAACAATTCAGTTTAAAAATGGGCCAAAGACCTTAACAGATATCTCAGCAAAGAAGATACACAGATGCAAATTTAAAAAATGAAAAGATTCTCAGCAGCATATCATCAAAGAAATGTCAATTGAAGCAATGAGATATCACCATACACCTATTAGAACTGCCAAATCTGGAACACTGACAACAAATGCTGTCTGAGACGTGGAGCAACAGGAACTCTCATTCAATGCTGGTAGGAAATGCAAAATGGTACTGTCAATTTGGAATACAGCTTGATGGCTTCTTACAAAACTAAAACATACTCTTCCCCTATGATTCAGCAAGTATGTTCCTTGGTATTTACCCAAAGGAGCTGAAAGTCATGTCTACACAAAAACCTGAACATGGATGTTTACAGCATGTTTATTCATATTGCAAAAACTCAGAAGGAATCAAGAAATCAAGATGTCCTATAGTAGCAGGATAGACAAATACAATGGAATATCATTCAAGATTAAAAAGAACTGAACTATCCAGCCATGAAAAGATGTGAAGGAACCTTAAATGCACATTACTAAGTGAAGGAAGTCAGTCTGAAAAGGCTACATGCTGTTTGACTCCAACTATCTGATATTCTGGAAAAGGCATAACTGTAGGAATAGTTTATATATATATACACACACACATATATATACATATATATACATACATATATATATATACACACACACACACACACATTATCAGTGGTTTCCAGGGGTTGGGAATAGAGGAAGGAATGAAAAGGTAGAATACAGAGGATTTTTAAGGCAGCAAAATATTCTGTATGTTACTGTAGGTACATGTCATTATACATTTTTCCAAACTCATAGAATACAGGACACCAATGTTAAACTATAGATTTTGGAATGATTACAATGTGTCAAGATAGGTTCATCAATTATAACAAACATACCACTCTAGTGGAGGAGGCTATTGTATAGGGGCAGGAGGAATGTAGGAAATGTCTTTCCTCTCAATTTTGCTGTGAAGCTAAAATTTCTCTTTTTAAAAAAAAAAGTGTTCTGAAATATAGAGGGGTAGTACTGAGAACTGAGTGAGCAAAGAGGCCCTAGAGGACCCGGTGAGTACGGTAAGTGACTCTTCAACCTTAAACAGTATAAGACAGAAAAGAAGAGAAACAACATGACAGCCATTAGAAATTAGTTCAGGTATCTTTCGTTGGCAGAAAAACAAGTTGCAAAGGAATTATCTCATGAATTCAAGAACTGAAGCGCACACTGGCCAAGAAACTCGGGAGATAGGGCTTGTGTCCACACAGACAAGAGATGAGATGGGTCCTGGAGAGGCAATTTAACCATTTGCTACACTCAGTGAATACCAGCATGCCTCAATTTACTGCACTTCACAAATACTGATTTTTTTCTTTTTTTTCTTTTTTTTACAAATTGAAGACTTGTGGCAATCCTCAGTCAGAGTCAAACCTGACTCTGGGCCATTTTTCTAACAGACTTTGCTTAGTTCATATCTCCCTGTGACATTGGAATTGGAAATTCTCCCTGAGAATTGGAAATTCTCGCAATATTTCAGACTTTTCCTTGTTACCATATTTGTTTTGGTGATCTGTGATCATTGATCTTTGATGTTAGCACAGAGAAATCCCGATAAAGTTGGGAAGTCAAGGACAGGAAGAAAGGTATATCCCCAAGGCTCTCAAGATTACCAGGAAAACAGACATAGTCCTTGGTTGCCTAGTAGGGAAACAGTTTGGATGGAATTCTAACTTCTGTAAGAAGTCTGCAGACCTAATACTTCCTATATGGGATATATGATATATTACATCTATTAAACTCTTATTATAGGTCTTGCAAAAGTGCCTTCTCCATATCTCAGAGAATCACAGGAGACCTTGGAAAAAACAAAACATGCTCTCCAAAAATATCCATGAAAATATTTACTTGGATTAATTTGCAAAACTGTGGATGGCCAGGCATGCTACTCAAATAATATGTATACTTAGAGAACTTGCCAGTTTGAATCACCTTCCCTTTTCTGCTTTAATGCAATTTTTAAAACAGTCCTGCATGAAAGGTAGGGCAGGTATCATTAATAACCCCATTTTACAAGTAAGGAAATTAAGGCTTACAGGAGTTAAAGGACGCACTCCAGATTGCATGCTAAGTGACAGAATTGAGACCAAGACCCAGGGCTGGTACTGCGCTTCTGAGGGAGGCCTGGAAGGAAGGGTAATGACTTGTAATTGAAATGTCTACCAGGAGTGCGATGAGCTCGTGTGGGTAACGGCTGCCCCGACTCGGGCTGGGCCGGCAGCAGGCCAAGAGCAGCCTGTTTCCCAGGCATTTCTTCACTTGTTCAAGAGATCATGAAAATTAAATTGGGCTATAACCAGGCCTTAATTCCCCACCCTTGATGTGAGGAGCCATATTTATCTCATTAGCCTAGGTCATAAACTCCAGCAGGAGGGAGAAGACTGAGGCAGAGGATAAAAGGCAGGAAGGCAAAGGAGACAACTGTATGCAGAGAAAGCGCAAGGGAGGGAGGTGGGGGGAGTGAGGGGCAGGCACACCTCCTTAGACGAGGTGCATCCTCTACCTGGCAGAAGCACAGGTACATTTTAAGTTTACGGAGCTCTTTGCAGTTCTCTAAACAAGAGTGTGTGCCCTCTCATTTAGTCCTCATTATCTTTGGGGGAGGCAGACAGGGCAGAGATGACCAACCCCATTTGACCAGAGAAGGGAGGAGGCGCTGAGAAATGGAGAGACTTATTGAGTGGCAGACCCAGGGCCAATGAAACCTGTGGTTTTCCACTCCTACTCTGCAGGCCACTGTCAAAATCCCCTTGAGGAATGCAGGGGCAAAGGGCAGAGCTCCAATATTCTTTTGAACATATCATGCTACCTCTTTTGTACCTTTCAAAACACAGGAATACATTAAATAAGGATTTCTATTCTCCGGTAGGTCAGCGGTAAAGAATCCATCTGCAATGCAGGAGACACAGGAGATGCGGGTTGGATCTCTGGGTTGGGAAGATCCCCTGGAGAAGGAAGTGGCAACCCACTCCAGTATACATGCCTGGGAAATCCCATGGACAGAGAAGTCCGGCGGGCTACACAGTATGGGTTTGCAAAAGAGTCAGATACAACTTAGTGACTAAACGAACATTCTATATAGCAGTCAGGGGTTGATTATGAAAGGTTTATTACCAAATATTTAAAAAGCCAATAGAATGTCCCTTTTCTTCAGCTATATTGGAATATGAATGAATCACCTATTGATTAAGCTAGTGCATCAAGAGTGGGAACTTGGAATTATTTTTGTTTAGTTTATGGAGAGCTGCACCATAATGGTGTGGATTAGAGACATTTGATCCAAATTAAGCATGAAACTCTTAACTTAAAATTACATCTCTTGGATGCTTGCCTTCCATATACAAGAAATATAGCAATCAACAATCTCCAAAGAATCAGACAGCCAGAATAAATACACTTTTAGAAAAGTAGTGAGATCCTATACAATGCGTATACAAATAGGCTGTCAAACCACAAAAGCTGGGTTCAAATCCAGTCTCTACCACTTAACATGAACAATACAATAATTAAGAGTGTAGAATTGGGGTTCCAAAACCTTGCCCCACCACCTTAGGAAAGTTATATGAAACCCTCAAAGCTCAAATCCCACCATCTGTAACTTGGTGATAACTATGCTTTACTTGCTGGATTATGCTCAACAAATTCTTATTAAGAAATATCTATTCTTCAATGAAAATACACTTTATGGTATCTCTTGCCTAAATGGGACTTAAATAGCCCAGCTGTACCATATACAGTTTTTTCCAATAAAAACATTGATTGGACATTATTCTTTTCTAATTTTCAGTATTGGTACTAATTTGCTAAGTGCTTCTAAATCTGCCTACCCTAAAAAATCAACATAGATTATATTTCTGCTTCAGGTAGATAGAATTCACTACATACATGACACTAGTAAACTTCTGTTGAACTGTGTTGGAAAACAATAGGATTTTGTTAATTGAAATAGATTTCACAGATTCAAAAGAAAGATAAAATATTTGATACCTTTTAAAAGGAATTCTTAAGGATTTAGTTGAAAATTTTAGTTGGAGGCAAAGTTTAAGCTTTCCATATTGAAACAGTTCTGCTGGGAGGGGGGATCGGGATCGGGATGGGGAATACGTGTAAATCTATTGCTGATTCATGTCAATGTATGACAAAACCCACTGAAAAAATAAATAAATAAATAAATAAATTTAAAAAAAAATAAATAAAATAAACAGAAAAAAAAATGAAACAGTTCTGCTATATGCTGAAAGTAATGCAGTATTTACTGTGACTTTTTGTTTGCAATGAAGAGAGACTGGCCTGTGTTCATCATACTGAACCTTCAAAGAAAAATCAGGTTGTCAATATGTGGTCAAGTAAAATTTCGGATTCTCAAGAAAAAGAAATCTTTCAATAATGAGAGGGTCGACGACAACCTTCATGACTGGCAGAATTTCCATGTTTATCTTCATAAGGAAATAAATGGCCTCTTGCAGAGTAAATACAAAGTTGCTTAGGCCCTGCAGCCCTTGCCTGGGTGAATCATAAAGGGTTAAAGAAAGCAACTCTCCCTCCTGACACCTGAGACATTACCTGTGGCTCTCCATTGACTGAACTAGAACTAGACTGCTAAGAGCCAAGCCTCTGTTAGTCCTTCGGAAACTCAAATGTTCCTGCTTCTGTCCCTGTAAGAATTATTTTTGGAGTAGAATAGCATAAATAGTTCTAGAGTCAGAATGTCTGAATGTGAATCCCAACTACTCATAGCTGACACAGGCAAGACTGAATTCTAAGATATATGTAATAAACATTTTATATAGATACACATATAAAAATGCATTTGATCCTCTTAACAACCCTATGAAGTGGATACTTGAGTTATTCCCATTTTAAAAGTGAGGAAACTGAGGCACAGAAAAGGTGAGCAACTTGCTCAGGATCACACAGAAAGTACTGGCGCTAGAATCCAACACATGCAACCCGGCCCCATGCTTCTCTCTCTCAAGGTCACTCACTCACTAGCTGCAGAGCTTTGAACAAGGTACCCAGTCTCTCTATGCCTCCCTTGCTAAATGGTGATAATCACAGATCACTAAAGTACTGCAAACTTGTAGGGCTGTTAAAAACAAATTAAGAAAGGTAACTCCCAAATTTTTCTCAGCGCAGCAACTGGCACATGGTAAATCCTAAACAACGACTACGTATTATTTACAATATTGTCTCCTTGGCGAGGTCAGGGACTGCATTTTATTCATTTATCCACGCTTGCTGACAAGCAAGTCATTTAACCTCTCTGAGACTTCATTTCCTCATCTGTAAAATGGGCTGGTATTAACATCACAAAGTTATCTTGGCACATAAACGAAACTCAAAAACTACTTGATGAGTTAGTGGAATCTCTTTATGTAGTACCTAACATAGTTCCACATAAAAATAGGTAGTGCAATAAAAACTCCTTGATCATAGCCATCCATAATGTAAAAATGATAATACTGCCACCTCCGCATCCCTCGGGATCTGTGAGGATAAATGAGACAATCTTTAGGAGAGAGACTGTTAGAAGAAAGGTGCTTTATAAATCTAAGGGGTTGCTATTAATGATCACCATCATCATAATAAATTTGATACTGGAGAAATCATAACTCATTATGCATGACTCCTCCAGGGAAGCCTATGAAGGCCTCCTTCAATGACACAGTGGCAGCTGGTGCCTGAGGCTGTGATTCTATGGGAACATGAAAGGGAAGATAGTGATGACAGAGAAACCAGAAAGGTATTCGAGCTGGCCATTTAGAGAGGGTCTTCCCTTCCACATCCTCCTGCCCCGCCACCCACCATATCTCTCACTGCAAAGCACCAATACTTGGGTTCTGGTCTTCTAATTCCCAGGCCTGGGAACACAAATGTGTCCACACATCCAGAGCCCAACAGACTCTTGGAAATACTCCCTATAGGAAAGTCTCAGAGAATCAGACAAGTTGGACAGCGTGTTTCCTTATGGCAGTCTGACATAAAGTTATCTATTCTTGGGAGACTGTTTTACTCCAAAGGCAAAACACTGACCCAGATGAGAGAGATGAAGTTAAGACAAAACTAGCATCACATCACAGTGACTGAGGACAGACAGGTCTGGACAGGAATTCAGTTGCTTAGACATGTGACAAACCCCTCTGAGTCTGTTTCCAGTAAAACAGAAGTATCTGCAAGAGGACTTGTAAAAGTTAAAGGAAGCAGGGTCCATGATGTGTCCAGCACAGCAACTGATAGATGAGATGCCCTCAGACAATGACAGCAATCACCACTGTAGTTGCTGTGAAAATTTATATTTTGATTATTCAAAGGAAGACCGTGTAGCAAAGCCAGGCTAGTATCAAGAGAAAGGAGCAGGCCAGATAGGAGATCAGATGAAGGGTCTTCCCTGTATGTTTCATAATCATAATGTCATTCAGCATACAGACTATGGGTGGGTCAGTGGTGTCTTTAAAGGAACTGCACCAGGCTGAACAAAACTTCCTGAACTCAGGACACAGTGACACAGAAATCAGACACAAACACATTCACTTACAGATTCAGGTTTCCATTTTTAGTAGCCACGCCATGTCAAGTACACAGGAAACCCAATTAGCTATGGGAAGATGACTTGGTAAGCTTGAGACAATAGGAAATTAGGAAGTTCAGTAGGGTATTTATCCCAGTATGCCAAAGCTAAATAGGCTCTCTCCCTGAGTAGACGCCACCTCCTAAGTGGTCTGAATACTTGACATTCATGTCAAGTACATGACATTCAGATAATTCTGTTTTACTGGAAACAGAGCCTCAGAGAGGTTGCCATGTGAGACTAAACAGGGCAATGGTATTGCTGTCCAGATTTGTATGCTCCTGGCCATTCCACTGCTCTGCTGCCAAATGCAATGTGTCCTTCTGATAGATGTATAGAACTGAAGTCTTACTCCCCTGTCCCCAAAACACACACAGAATACATTCCTCTATGAAGTAAAGGTTTTGAAGTCAACCAAGCCTGCTCCATCATTGACAAGCTGTGTAACTTTGTAATATAACTCAATTTCTCTGAACCTCAGTTTGTTGATCCATAAAGTAGGGCTAACAAAGGTCCATATAGTCAAAGCTATGGTTTTTCCAGTAGTCATGTGTGGATGTGAGCGTTGAACCATAAAGAAAGCTGAGCACCGAAGAATTGATGCTTTTTGAACTGTGGTGTTGGAGTCCCTTGAGTCCCTTGGATTGCAAGGAGATCAAACCAGTCAATCCTAAAGGAAATCAGTCCTGAATATTCATTGGAAAGACTGATACTAAAGCTGAAGCTCCAATACCCTGGCCACCTGATATGAAGAATTGACTCACTTGGAAAAGACCCTGATGCTGGGAAAGACTGAAGGCAGGACAGGAAGGGGACAAGAGAGGATGAGATGGTTGGATGGCATCAACAACTCAATGGACATGAGTTTGAGCAAGCTCCAGGAGTTGGTGGTGGACAGGGAAGCCTGGCATGCTGCAGTCCATGGGGTCACAAAGAGTGACTGAAGTGAACTGAAAGTAGGGCCAATAGCCTCTTTCATAGGCTGTGATGATACTTAGCAAGAATGTACTCAGCACAGCACTTGTGTGACTACTGTTAAATTAATAGTGGCTACTACTTTAATTCTATTAAGCCAACTGTTTCTAGGTCTTCCTTGGAGGCTCAGAATGCACCTCCACTGCAGGAGATGCAGGTTCAATCCCTGGGTCTGGAAGATCCCCTGGAGAAGGAAATGGCCACTCACTCCAGTATTCTTCCTGGGAAAACCTATGGACAGATGAGTCTGGCTGGCTACCGTCTATTGGGGTTGCAAAAGAGCCAGACCCAGTGACTAAACAACAACAAAGTCCTAACAGTAAATCCTAAACACACCGTTTTGCATCTATAACTGACCTGTGTCCACTTTCATGTCCATCCAATCACACAAGTATAGAACATCTCAGGAGCTGACCAAATCTGATGATGTTTCAATTGACTCAATCTTTGCTGATTTCTGGATACTTTACCTTCAGAGGGCCATCTCATTACCTACTTCTGAGGACATCTAAAGGTAGCTAATGTGTGCAGGGAAAAGAAGAATTCTGAAGGGCCAGAGGAATCCAAAGGACTGAATACTCTGCCAACACCAAACAGCTCTGGACCTTGTAACGTGCAGCCATTTCTATTTTTCTGCCCAGAACATTTTCTTCTTCTCTGAGACCAGCCTTACTCCCCAGGGACAGTTTCTTTCCCTGGCTACTACTTAGTGAAGCAGCTGGCATTAATTCAATATTACTGGGATCAGCTACAGTGATGTCACATTTTACTTTGGGCCATTCTTAATTTACTATAAAATCTTAGGATAAAATGAGCCAGACAGCACTTCCCCCAGTATCTTCAAACAGGCACTTTCTTTTCTTTCCAAATGCATGCACGAGCCCTGTTCAATGAAGAAACACATTAACAGCAACCTCTCTATTCCCTCTAGGTTACTCGCAAGTCTTCCTGTGTTTTTTAATCTTCACCAAGCTCCAAAACCAACCATGTTGAGTGATGTGAATACCAGGTTTCTCATTTCAGTAAGGAGAGGGGTGGATTGGAGTCTGCGAAGATTAATAAAAAGTGGGGGGGAATCCACTCTCAGAAGAAAACCACCAGTTTGAAAAAAATGTCGATTGTGACAAAGATTAAGAAGAAAAATAGGAAGATGTAAAACATTCCCATTTTATCTAGAACAGTGAAAAACTATAGTACAAGTGGAGCAGTGCTGATCTGCTCTTTAGTAACACGCGAGATAAGGAATAGAGACCCAGAATGAAGAGGGTATCTTCAGCCAAGTACAAGGCTAGGGGCTCAAGATGCGGATCACACAGCGAAAGGGGTTGCTGATTTAAGTGGTGTGGGCAAATGGAGAAGCCACTGCTTAAAGCAGTAACCAAAGTTGTTTATTTGGGATACAAGCAAGAGAATATTATTATGGCAGAGAAAAGAAGTCATCTCTTGCAAACCGTCTTGAATTATGCGTTGGGGAGCGAGAGAGACTCACCACACGTGACATTTAGAATTGCCATTTCTAAGCAGAGTGCCATGTGTGATATATCATTTATTGTCTCTGCGACCATCCTTGCAAAGCTGTGTTAAGGACAGAGGCGAACCTCACTTCCCTCAGTCTCCATTTTCACGTTGATTTGGAGGACATGTACTTTCCCTTTGCAACAGAATCGTATTTTTCCCCTTCTCCAAAGGTTTAGTTCATCAGTAAATATTCAGGTCTAGGAGGTGATTTTCTTTTCTCTTTGTGCATGATTTGTCTCTCTCTGGAGCTGAGTCCCTTTGGTTGAAAGCAAGACTCTATACAAATAAAGGGCACAGGTGAAGAGAGAAAGTGGGTGGATGAGAGAGTGAAGGTTTCTTCAGTTTGTGATGGAAATTTGCACTTGAGTCTTCCCGTTTTAGCTGATTTTACAGGAAGGACAATGCACATCTGATCAGGTATCGGATCCTGCTGGCTGAGAAGATTCAAAAGGCAGTTTCAATTACTACACAGGGTACACCTCCTTCCTGCTGAAAATCATTATGCCTACGTGCAGATTCTGGGGGGTCACTCTTTAAAAATGAAGTTTGCTCTCCATCCTCCCTGCATTTCAGGTGGAAAAGAAGCGATTCCAGAAACAGATACTCCAATTTCACAGATTTAGTGAAGTTTCGAACTGCAAGGGACTGATACACCCATTTTTTCTTTTTTTCTTGATAACTAGAGAAACTGAAGTTTTCGAAGGTAACTGACTTGGTCAAGATGACATTCTCACAAGTGACTATATATGTAATTTATGTGCTTTCTGCAGCACTTTAAAATTACTATTTTGTTGCACATATACTGAGAATCTCACATTTAGCTCAGGGTCTTTGCCAAGGCTGGGCTCTGGAGGTACCTGAAAGGACCATGCAGCCTTTCCTCACCAAGGTCAACCTCCCTGGGGCTCTGTGAAGGTGTAGGAGCAGGTGAAACTGCTCTTGCAAAGCCTATGTTCTGGGGGGAAAGGCTTCTCCTCTGTTCTCATTATTCTGCATCCTTATACAAAGGCATTCATCACTCCCTCTCTCCTTCTTGTAACTCCCCCAAAGAGCTGAGGCATCCGAATACAATAGCCCGCAAAATCTGTTGTCCTCAAGCAACTTCTGCTCCCAGTCCTGCAGCTAAACCTCTGCAGAAAATAGGTCACAAGACACAATAAAAATCTCAGCAAATTATCCTGCCACACTTGCTTTGTATACGCCAGGCCCTAGGGCTTTGTTTACGCTTTGCCTTCCACCAGGAACCATCTTCCCCTTCTCCCCAAGCTATCCAAGTTTTGTTATCCCTCCATCATTGGGAAGCCCTCCTTGACCTCTTCACAGAATGCCTGAGGACTTCTCTGTCAATGGCTTTAGCTATTTTATTTCCTGTTTCTGGCCTATGTGACTTTTTTCTTCCATCAGGTTGTTAGTTCCCGAGTGGCTCTACTGTATCCCCCAAATTACCTAATAAACCAGTCACGTGCCTCCAAGTGAGGTTTGGATTTGAATCCTGAGCGAATTATTTTCCCTCTTCGTGACAGCATAACCACCACAGAATGTAGCTGGTAGTATTTTTCCTCAATGGCTTTATTATAACTTTCTTATTTGTCTTCTGACTATATCAATGATGCATTGTCATTGTAAAAAATCCAAAAACTACACAGTACTATAAACAAAATGTAAAGGTCACATGAATTCCACCTTCTTGGTGTAAGCACCATTAACATTTTCTTGCCCATCTTTCATATATTTTTTTCTATGACTCACTACAAAGGTGTGTGTGTATATATATGATTTGACATTTCATACAAATGGGCTTATTTCATACATACTGGTTTTTTAAACTGGAGAATATGAATCGTATGCAAAAGCATCAAGCAACATTATTTAAATAAAAAATACTAGCGGAATCTGAGCTCCCATAGCTTTCCCGTAGAATGTGGAGAATAAAGGAAAGCTGAAGTTGTCCCATAGACCAGTTTCCTGTGTCTAGGCGGGACGTCACTGAAAGTGTCACACGTACATTAGCTTGGGGCCCAGAGTATGTGGCACAAAGGAACATTTTAATTGGAAATCCTATGACACTAACATCAGATTTCTTCTGCCTTGAGCAGCTTTCAGACCTGGTCTATATTCTCAATTTACCAGCTAGAAGCACGGAATGGGATGGATATAGCCTTACACCTGGAGCAAAATAGTTACCAAAGTTAAGACAAATCAGACCACACTGATGTGTATCTTCCTGGGAGACCTCAGGGAAGAGACTCCAGCTTTAGAGCTCAGGGAAGAAACTCAGCTCTCTTATCTTGAATTATCTTGTTTTCATTTAGGCCTCTTGTTTAACCCCTAGTGAGGGAGAACAAAAGAACACATACACACACCTTTCTGCAGGCCTAATAATTTTGATGTCTGTTCCTTCCTGGGCCCTTTAATCACCCTAGTGGCTCTGTTCTGCATAACCCTCCACTATCTACATCCTTTCAAGTTGGATATAAACTCCCCCTCTTCCAGACTTCAAATGAACTGGAAAAGACAGATATGTTACAACTCAGATCATTCCTTCTCAGAAAATGAGAAATTAACATATTGATTAGTAACGATGTTAACATTTACATTAAAAACAACAACAACAACTAAAAGAGCCATCTCCTTTTAGCAGTCTTCAGTTCAGTTCAATCCCTCAGTCATGTCTGACTCTTTGCAACCCCATGGACTGTAGCATGCCAGGATTTCCTGTCCATCCATCACCAACTACCCGAGCTTACTCAAACTCATGTCCATCGAGTTGGTGATGCCATCCAACCATCTCATCCTCCTCTGTCATCCCCTTCTCCTCCTGCTTTCAATCTTTCCCAGCATCAGGGTCTTTTCCAATGAGTCAATTTTTTTGCATCAGGTGGCCAAAGTATTGGAGTTTCAGCTACAGTATCAGTCCTTCCAATGAATATTCAGGACTGATTTCCTTTAGGATTGACAGGTTGGATCTTGGCTGACCAGTTGGATTGACTGGTCTTCACTGAAAGTTAAATCCAAATCTATGGGAAATTTTGTTTTCAGATAAGCAAATATGCTAATGGGATTTTCCCGACTCAGTGACAACATCCACTCTCTGGGCAGTGGCCAGCAAGCTACCCATAGTTTCTTTTTTTTTTTTTTTATTATTATTTTTTTTTTTTTTCCAGAGGGTTTTGTCATTCATTGATATGAATCAGCCATGGATTTACATGTATTCCCAATCCCGATCCCCCCTCCCACCTCCCTCTCCACCCGATTCCTCTGGGTCTTCTGTCCCGTGCAAAGAGGTTTGAGTCTGGGTGTGAGTCAGACAATCCATCATCAGCCATTTATGTCACCAGAAGTCTGACTAATAGATTATAAACATTTCTTCTTCTGTCAGCTAATCAGCTGGAATACAAGGCCTGCTATGACACAAAGCAATCCTGCTGTCCTATTCATAGACACGTAGGTTGTGATCACCTCCCAGCAGGTATGTGTTGGCCATAGAAACACACTGATCAGCCAGATGGCCATGGACTGTCAGCAGCCTCATGGAATAGCCAGACATTCAGGGCTAGAACCTTAAATTTCTCATGCTCTCGTCTTTTCTACAAGGCATATATCACTATTTGAGATTAAATGATTTATTTACTTGTTGCCTGTCGCTTCCACTAGATGGTAAAAGAGGTGCCTTGCTCATTGCTAAAATGAACTCCCTCACCTCCTTCTCATCTCTTTCCTTCCTCATTTCCTCAATGAGAAACAGATTAAACTGCAAAGTCTCCAACACACACCTCACCTTCCTTTTCTGCTTCGGTTAATTGCTTCTTTCATCTTACAACATATTATGCAATTACCTATGATAAGTATCATTTGTTTATCTCCCCTGCCCTTTGAGAATGAAAGGTCCATGGCAATTGAACTCCTTGTCTGGAACCTGGAAGAATGACTGGATTACAGCAAGTGTTCAATAAATATTCTTTGAATAAATGAAAATAAATCATTCACTATTCTTAGCTCCTTTAACAGTGCCTGGCACACAAGAACTGCTCAATGACTGTTGAATGTATTGCTTTCCTATGTAAGCCACTGAGTTTACAAGTACTTTCTCCAGTGTCCAAGTACTTGCCCATCTAAAGGCCCTTCACTCATTTTTTTCTGTCTGTAGTTAATAGCATCTGATAAGAAATAAATGAATGTCTAACAAACTAACTAACCAACTAACAAATAATTGGATTGATCATACTCAGTGCCCAGTGCACAGTGACTGACATCCAGGCCTGACACTCTTTTGACTCCCCCATCATCAGCAGCACTAACCTATCCCTACTGTATTTCAATTCAACAAACACTTCCTTAAAACCTACTGCATTCCAGCCATCCTGTGAGATTCTGAGTGGGACAGTCAACAACAACAAACTAACAAGTGCTTACCAAGCACCCACTTGGTGCCCTGTGTCATGCTAAGAACTTCACACGCATGATCCCATTTAATCCTCATCATAACAATATGAGGCAGGGATTACTGTTAGGCCCACCTTACATTAGAGCAGCTGAAACCTCTGGAGGTATCTTGTCCAAAGTCTGGCAGACAGTCAGCCAAGACCTGGATCCTCACCCAGACACTACAACCCCAGAGCTCATATTCTTTTAAGTTCGAGAATGACCTAAAGATGAACAATCAGAAGAAATGTGTTTTTTCAAAGAAAGTTGGATATATCGAGGGAGGTTAAAATTTTTTTTCCCCAAAAGCTCAGAATCTCTCATCTTTGGGTCCCCCCAAAACTACCAATGACTATAGTACACAGCAGACAATGAATACATTTTGGCTAAAACAAAATGATACTAAGCGATAAAAAGAGTCAAAACTATGACAAAGAAATATGATTTATACTTGAAAAAACTGAGAACAATCCAAAACTGAAACAGTTGAATCAAGAATATGTAGGATTCAAGGAACTTCCCTGGCAGTCTAGTAGTTAAGACTCTGCCTTCCCCTGCAGGGGATGTGGGTTCAACTCCTGGTTGGGACTGAACTAATATCCCACATGCCTTGCAGCTTAAAAAAAAAAAAAAAAAGGACATAAACAACAGAAGCAATATTGTAACAAATTTAATAAAGACTTTAAAAATGGCCCATATAAAAAAAATCTTCTAAAAAATAAGAATCATAGGGTTCTAAAAGATGGAGAGGACAGCCATTCTTAGTGGAGAGTGTATTGGTCATCTACTGCCACATAACAAATGTAGTAGATGCAAAACTTAGTAGAGTAAAACAAAAATAAACCTTTACTGTCCTTATGGTTTCTGTGGGTTTGGCATCCAGCAGCCGCCTTGCTGGGTGATTTCAATTTGGGACCTCTCATGAGGTTGCCGTTAAGATCTTGGCTGGGGCTGCAGTCATTTGAAGAGTTGACTGGCAAGAAGTCTCTCCTTCAAGGTGAGAAACACATGGGTGGGAAGTTGGGGCTGGTTGTTGGTGGAGCTCTCCACTCCTTCCTGCAAGGGCCTCCCCATAGGTTGCTTGAACGTCTTCAACAACACGGTGACTATTTTTCCACAGAGTAAGGAGGGATCCGAGAGAGAAAGAGAGTAAGATCCAGGCAGAAGCTATTCTTTAATGACATAATCTTGGAAGTCACATAGCAACACTTCTGCCACACACTAATGTCAGAGGCAAGTCATTAAGTCTGACTCGCATTCAAGAGAGGGAGAAATAGGCTCGACCATTGGAAGGGAGACGTGTCAAGGATTTGCAGACATATTTTAAAACCACTAGAGAGGGAGCCCACAGGAAAGTATAGGGAAGATTCTAGAATAACAAGTTTTCCAATGTCCCAGTTAATGAACTTCTATAATCTAGTGACCTCTCATTTTTGCAATTTTCACATCTCTCTGTCTATTTCTCATACTTTGATCTTTTGGTCTTTGTCATTTTGCAGAGAGAATCTTTTAGCATTTCTTGTCCAGCTCATCCATTACCCCATTACATTTAAATACCATTCTATTCCATGTGTTTAGCACTGGAAATACAAAAGTGAAAAAGAAACAGCCCTTGTTCTCAAGAAGTTTGTCAATCCCTTTCACAATCACACAATGTGTGCTCAGTCACTCAATCGTGTCTGACTCTTTGTGGTCCCATGGACTGCAGTCTGCCAGGTTCCTCTGTGCATGGAATTTTCCAGGCAAGAATACTGGAGCATGTTGCCATTCCCAACTACAAGGGATCTTTCCAAGGGTATTTAACCAGTGTCTCTTGCGTCAGCAGGCAAATTCTTTACCACTAGTGCCACCTGAGAATCCCGGTCCACATAATAAGCACATGCAATATACCAAGGGCCACAAGAGAGTTATGACTGAAGTGCATGGTAATACAGAAGAAAGAATTTTCTTGTGAGAGGAACCTTATTGGCCTCCTAAGGAGCTTGCACTTCACTTTCAATGTAATAAAGGATTTTAAGCAGGTATGTTCCAAGATTCAGATCAGTATTTTAGAAAGATAATTTTGAGGATGGAATTGGTGGAAGTTATGTGAGCAATGGTATGTGAGACGGAGAGGGCAAAATATACTTGATAGATGTTTATTAGAATTCACAGGGCCTAGTGATTAATTACACATGCCGAAAAAAAGACTGGAAGTAAATTCTAGATTTCTGGAAGGCATATGATGACCTCATTATCTAAGACAGGAAATACAGGAAGGGGGTCCAGGTGTTTTGTGGGGAAAAGAATGAAATAAATTCATCTATAAACATAACAAGTCTGCATTGATTTTAGTTATATTGATAAAAGATGTATCACATAGGTAATAAGAAATATGCAATCCAAATTCCAGGAGAGAAGTTCCAACTGAAAGTATAAACTTTGGAATTACTATCATTCAGTACTACTGCACTAGTTAAACTCATAGTATGAAAGATCATCATCTAAAGTGCTTATGATGTAGAAAAGGCAGCCATGAATGGGACCACTGGGGATACCAACATATAAAGGGTAGTGGAGAAAGAAAAGACATTAAAAACAGTGAAAAGGAGAATCTAAAAGAGGAAGAAGACTTTTAAGAGATTTCAGGGTCAGAAAATACACAGAAGGAAAGATTTTCAAGGAGAGAGGATCAACAGAGGCAAAAAAAGAAAGAAAGAAATGTGGAGACATCAAATTAGTGGCAGACTGAAAATTATACTTCACATTTGTCAATTAGGAGATTATTAATCACATCCATGTTTCAGCAGGGTGATGCAGGATGGAATGCAGCTGCAGCAATGTGAGGGGTGAACAAGAGGTGAGGGAGTGAACGCAAGGGTAGACCACTGTCACCAAAAGTTTCAAAGTGAAGAACAGCAAAGACATTGAGTGTTATTACTTTGAAGTGGGAACATGAAGAATCCATACATTTTCATTCCATTCCATTGTGTGTGTGTGTGTGTTTGTGCATGTGTGCGCACGCACGCTCAGTCATCTCCCAGTCTTTGAGACCCTCCTTCCATTAGGGTTGTGTTTTAAGGTTTCTGTTTTATTCTCAATCCAGCCTCAATAAAGAATATTCACTTTCCTTTTGGTTTTTGCAGCTGCTTCTACCAGAATAATGTTATCAAAGTGAAGCTACTTTAAAGGGCTGAGGAGAGGACCAAGAACAAATACAGGATGTCAACTTCAAGACAGAATGCCAGTAATGGACAGAATCTGGATTTACCAGCCTGCTCATTACATTCAATGGAACAAATCTCCACTCAATTCTCAAAGGAATTAGCTGGTCAAAAATTTATAACATTTTTCAAGGTAAGTGAAGGTCAACTAATTATTAATGAAGGCAACCAAAAATCAGGGAAGTATGTGTTTATTTGATTTATGGAAACCTTCCCTTTCCTCTAAGGACACAGCATGCGGCTGTGAATACAAAAATCTTAGATTCATAATATTTTTCATCAAAGCAATATTTTCATCATTTATCAAAACATACACAAGAAGAACCAGAATCTAAACATAAATTTCAACTCTGGTAGACTGGAGGACAAAACTTGGAGATCCGAAAGGTAGAGGAGTGCCACTGAATGGCTGTAATTAGCTCTCTGGTGGGTAAATCTGGACAACTTGGCAGAGGTTCACCAATCAATCTCCGTTATCAGAAAGAACAGAGAAACAGAGGCAAATTCTCAAGAATGTAAGACTCTGTTCAAAGAGGTCTTATCAAGCAAGAGTCAATTCTTTCTCTCTCAGTGAAAAATAAAATAAAAAGTATACAGAATGTATGAAAAATAGAATACTGCCCATAACCCCAATATTTCAGCATTATAATTGTTGTATTTGAGTGCTTCTTTTTAATAACATAGAACTAAGAATATCTGTTGACAACCCTTTGTTTCACGAACATTTACCAAGTATTTATCTTAGGCTAGAGACTGTGTTAGATGCTGGTAATCAAAGCAAACCTCTTCCTGGCCTTATGGACTTCATATGCTAATGGGAAAGAAGACATTGAACAACTAGATGCATAATTATTTGACAACAGGGACTGATAAGATGAAAAAGAAGCATAAGTTATTAAGCAAGCACTGGTAGCCAACATCCCAACTTCTTTTGCCTTGTAAGGACCTCTGTCCTTTACCACCTGAATGAAACAACTCAAGCTCCTTTGTGCATTTGGCTGGAAATCCTGTTTCTGCAGGAATGTTCCCACGAAGTCCTGAGGCAGGTGCTTACAAGTCATGGTTGTCTCCTGCCAGCCCAAGTTTCCTCTAAGTCCCGTTGGGCCTCCTCATCAGCACTTCTCATGCTGCTTTGTCTCTCTCAGATTGATTTCACAGTAATCACAAGAGGGGCCCGCTACTCTTCAAGACAGCATTTATAGTACAAGGCTAACTAAACTGGTTGCTAATACGGGTCTATTAAAATTTTACAGTGATTGAAGAGAAGGAAGGGGAAAAAGGAAAATTAAAACTGTAAGTATTGAGTATCAGATATCCTTGCATCAGCAACACATCCATGCACCTTGTCAAAGGAATCTCCTGCTGGAACCCTCCTCTCTCATCAGTCAGATAGACTCCTCCTATCTTTCTAAAGGCAGAAAGCTAAGAGGAACGAAAGAACTTCTTGACGAAGGTGAAAGAGGAGAGTGAAAAAGCTGGCTTAAAACTCAACATTCAAAAAACTAAGATCATGGCATCTGGTCCTATCACTTCATGGCAAATAGATGGGGAAAAAGTAGAAACAGCAACAGATTTTATTTTCTTGGGCTCCAAAATCACTGAGGATGGTGAGTGCAGCCATGAAATTAAAAGACGGTTACTCCTTGGAAGAAAAACTATGACAAACCCAGACAGTATATTAAAAAGCAGAGACAGTACTCTGCTGACAAAGGTCCTCTAGTCAAAGCTATGGTCTTTCCAATAGTCGTGTATTGATTTAAGAGTTGAACCATAAAGAAGACTGAGTGCCGAAGAATTGATGCTTTTGAACTGTGGTGTTGAAGAAGACTCTTGAGAGTCCCTTGGACTGCAAGGAGATCAAACCTGTCAATCCTAAAGGAAATCAGTTCTGAATATTCATTGGAAGGACTGATGCTGAAGCTGAGACTCCAATACTTTGGCCACCTGATGTGAAAATCCAACTCAGTGGAAAAGACCCTGATGCTGGGAAAGATTGACAACAGGAGGAGAAGGGGATGACAGAGGATAAGATGGTTGGATGGCATCACCGACTCAATGGACATGAATTTGAGCAAACTCTGGGAGACAGTGAAAGACAGGGAAGCCTGGTGTGCTGCAGTTCACAGGGTTGCAAAGAGCTGGACATGACTCAGTGACTGAGCAGCAACAATCTTTCTAGATCTGTGTTTACTCAGAACCAGGTCCTTCCTTCCACCTTCTCTCACTTTCCCCATGCCAAGCCTCCTTACAAACCACTGATCTGAGATATACTCTAATGAAGTCAAACATGTTTGCATGTCAAAAGAGTTTCTAACCTTCAATTTATCATAATACAGCAAAACTTAGTATCCTTAAACAACACTTCATCATACCATCTCACATTAACTTCACAGCAAAAGTTCCATTAGTATGCCTTCTAAATAAAATACCAGGTTTCTCCTTGAGAATTCCTCATCAACCTTAGAATATAGAAGTGCTTCCAGTTGTTTTATTGTCACTGTTTAATAGCAATTTTTCCTTTCAGCTACAACAATTCATCAGTGGGGAAAAATGAGCTCTTGGTAAACTAAGGAGTGCAAATTTAAAAGGTCATTCTAATCTAAACCCTGGGCAAAGATTTATGCATAAAAATTCCCAAGTTGGAGTTATACTTCACTGGGGGTGGGGGGGGGAAGGAGAAGCAATCTAAATGTCCAACAATAGAGAAATGACTAAATTATGGTCAAATCATTTGATGAAATATTGTATAGCCATTCAAATGGTATTCACTTAGATTTTTGGTGATAAAGGAAAATGTATGTTATATTAAATTAAAATACAGGCTTCTGAATTTAATAGAGGACTTAATATCAAATATTCAAAATGTTTGTATTTCTAGGCCCCGAGAAAGTGAAAAAGTAACTGGTGTGACTGGTTTCCTCTCAGCCCTCAATGATCAACCACAATGATCACTGCGATTGAAAAGGGAGAAGAAAGGAAAGATGTGGAAACTGCCTAATACTATGAAAGCCACTTAAGGAGCCTGAAGGATACAGTAATCTCGAGAAGGAAGGGTGCAGGAGTACACTGACATATATTAGATGCTCCAGGGACAGCAGAGGATGAATTGAAAGATAGCTTTTACATTCTGCTCCAGCCTCACTCTAATATCATCTTAAATGGATAATGGCTACCCCGTTACCCCTGTGAGACAAAAACCATGGTGTCAGCAGGACAATAACAAGGAAGACCCAAAGCCCTGTTGGACTGAAGAATCAGAGAAAAAAAAGGTAGAAATAGATCAGCAGCTTTCCCCAGCTTTCTAGGACTAGTAGATTATAATCCAAGACAATGACTTTCAAAATGTTTGATTTTGCTTCACAGTAAGGAATACATTTTTTTTCCCACTTATATATCTTTGTCTGTGTTAGAGATATAGAGGTGAAACAAAAGTTTCACTCAACAGTACTTTTATTTATCAACTGTGATGTTCTATGACATTTTCCATTATATTCAATTCTACTTCATTTTTAAAACAGTGGTTGCACTCTATTAAACATTCCCCTGGAAAATCACTCTCTGGGATTAACTCTACTCAGTGCTATTTTTACTAGATAGTTTAGAGAAGAATCCCTAACCAGAGATGTTGCCAGGTAGAGTAGTGGCCAAAAAAAAAAAAAGACAGTCAACAATTTTTTCTCTCCTCTTTCCCATATTCACTTGGAAGACTGTAACAGAGGTTGAGTACTGGTCTCTTGCCCAATATACACTAGGAGATGGTAGTTAATGCTCCAAAGAGAAAATAGACAGCTAAGGTGAACAATAATGTTTAAAAAAAAAACAAGAACAGCAAAGTGAGTATCATATGCCTCAGGAAGCATAATTATAGGAACATAAAGGTCTTACATTAATTATAATAAATATTTTCAAAACAATAAGTGAAGATATTGATTAAATAAAACAGAAATAAGAATTCATGAAAAGGACCAAATATTAACTGTGAAAAATACAACAGTTAAAGAATGTAAATAAATGAAATAAATTGCAGAGTGGATGGTGCTGACAAATAAATTAGTGAGCCATAAGATATGATTAAGGAGCTCCTCCAAAAGGCAAAGAATCATAATGACATAAAAAATATGGAAGAAAACCCAAGCAACACAGAGATGAGATTTGGAAACACTAACTTCCAGATAACAGAAGTCCCAGCAGGTATGAGGAAAAAATAAAGGAAGAAATAAAGATGATAAAAACTTTCAGAGTGAAAACACAAGATGAAAAAGATGAAACATGTTTAACTTAACGGCTCAACAGAGTGCCAATCACAACAGATACAGAAAAACCCTCACCGATACATTAAATTATGTATTAAATACATACATATTAAAACAAACTTTAGATTAAGGTGAACATTAGAAAGATTAATAAATTTATTTTTAAAATCCAAAAAGGGGCTGCAGAAGACCAAATAATCATAACATCACATTTCTCAAGAGCAAGAACTGGATGCAAGAAGGCAGGGGTTCATCATTTTCTTATGGGAAGAAAAATATCTGGAACAAGTTTTGTCCAGCCAAATGATCATTTAAAGGTAAGACCGCAGCAGTTAGCTTCCGGCCATGACAGTAACCAGAACAAAATTTACCTTCTCAAACAGGAAACTAGAGAAAATATATGAAATGTGAGTTTTCAAACACTGGACAACAATAAAATAGATACAGCTCCAATCAGACTAACCAGCAAGAGAGAGAAAGGAATATTCAAGATCAGGAATGATGATGATACATTACTACAAATCCTACAGATACCAAAATGATAAGCAAAATACTGAGAACAAATTTATGCCAATAAATATGACATTTCAGTTGAAATTGTAAAATACATTGAAAGAGACAAACTACCAAACCCCACTCTCATTTATTAAAAAGAAGTCTTAACTTTATCTTCTTTTTTTAACAGTATTTTCATTGGTTTTAGAAATCTAAGTTGACAATTTTTTATTTCATTACTGTTATATGTTGAATAGCATCACTCCCAAAAAGACAATGTTGCAGTCCTAATCCTCAGTGCCTGTTAATGGGATGTTACTTGGAAATAGGGTCTTTGCAAACATAATCAAGCCATTACAGTGAATCCTAATGCATTCATGACTGATGTCCTCAAAGGCAGCAGATTATGCCACGTAAAGAAACAAACAAGCAAGAGGGAAAAGCAACGTGATGGTGGAGGAAGAAACTCAAGTGCTGTAGCTTCAAGCTAAGGATTGCCAAAGATCACTAACAAAGCCTCAGAAGTTCAAAAGAGGCAAGAAGAATTCTCCCATAAAGGAGATCCTACCAACACCTAGCTCTTGGACTGCCAGGCTCCAACGTTATAAGGCAATATATTTCCACTGTGTGTGTGTGTGTGTGTGTGTGTGTCCCCTTTTCCTCTTGCTTTTAAAATTTTATCTTTATAACTGATTTTTAGTCATTGAATTATTATGTTCTTTGATGCAGTTTTCTTCATGCCTTGTACTTTGAGTTTATTGAACTTTTGGCATCTAAACCTCCAGCTTAGATCAAAACAAAATCTGGTCTTGCTTTTGTGATGTGTTGGGCAGGACAGAACCAATGCTTTGTCTAGAGATTCTGACTCTCTACCACCGAGGCAAGAGCCTTCTGTGTAGTCCACCCAGTACCCAGTGAATCTTGAGTCTTTCCCATTTATGTCTTCTTGTCCTTTTCTACTAATTCTATCATCTGTGTCATTTCTAGGTTGTTTTCTACTGACTGACTTTTCTTTATGGATAGTATTTTTCTGCTTCTTTGTATATCTGGTAATTTTTTTTTATCAGATAGCAGACATTTTGAATTTTATCTTGCTAAGTCCTGGATATTTTTGTGTTATTACAAATATTTTTGAGCTTTTCTCTGGGACACAGTTAAGTCTTTGGGAACAGTGTGATATTTTTTGAGGTTTTATTTTAAGCTTTGATAAGCAAGAGCAGAGCAACCTTTAGTTGAGGGTTAATTATACTCCACTATTGAAGCAATATCCCTCTGAGTTCTCTATTTCCTGTTCCATGAATCATGAGTTTTTTTCCACTGGACTGGTGGAAACACAAATTATTGCTGGTCTTGGCTGAGCTCTAGAGATTGTCCCCTCTAATCTAATCATTCTCAACTGGAGGCAATCCCCCACCACCTCAGGGATCACCTGATAATATTTGAAAACAGCTTTGCTTTTCACAACTAGGAAAAGGTACTGCTAGTATTCAGTGATTAGAGACCAGAGATACTAGGAAACATCCTACAAGACCACAAAACAACCTCCCCCCCCCCACACAACAAATTTTTTGGACTAAAACTTTAATAGTACCAAGGTTGAAGAATCCTATTCAAACTCTTTCAGATGATTTTCTCCAAGTTTTGGGACAGGAAAATCTTCAAATAGACAAAACCAAAGAAATCTAGAATGTATAAAATCTCTCAAAACATAAAGACAAAATCACAGTAGGTAATAAAAGGAGATGTTATATTTTTGTAAAACAAAGAATAGAGCCTCCCCGGTAGCTCGGCTGGTAAAGAATCCTCCTGCAATGCAGGAGACCCTGGTTTGATTCCTGGGTCGGGAAGATCTGCTGGAGAAGGGATAGGCTACCCACTCCAGTATTCTGGCCTGGAGAATTCCATGGACTGTATAGTCCATGGGGTCACAAAGAATAGAGCAATAAGATCTAAAAATCATGAACCTATATGGATCTAACAGCAGAGTCTCAAACTATATAAGGTAACAACTAAAGACCTACAGAGGGAAGCAGATGCTTTGGTAATTGTGGGAAATGGGCTTCCCTGGTGGCTTAGCACGTGAAGAACTTACCTGCAATGCAGGAGACACGGGATGGGAGTTCGATCACTGGGTTGGGAAGATCCCCTGGACTCCAGTATTCTTGCCTGGGAAATCCCATGCACAAAGGAGTGTAGTGGGCTACAATCCACGGGGTCACAAAGAGTCAACACAACCAAGCACGTGCACACACACAACAGTGATAGTTAATTGGTAATTGTGCTGGAAAATATGCCTTCAAAAACCAAAAAGTAATCAGATATACTGAAGATATAATTTAAAAGTTTATATTGTTAGATATATAGAGATATTTTCATATTATAAAGAATACCCTTTGTTTTCAAACACATGGTCAAGATTTACATAGATTAAACATGTTCTGGGCTACAAAGAAAGAGTCAGTATATTCCATACAATTAATATCATAGAGACCAACAGCAAAAACATTGAAATCAAAACACAATATATGAAATTCCACATCACCCTTACCACCAGTGCCTCTACTGCTTTCAGGATCCATAGACTAAAGGGGAAAAGGATTTGCAAAAATAGAAAAAAGAAAAAAACAATGTAGTCCTCTTAGAGAAGAGTTAGGGAATTTACATTTTTCCCTCTTGAACTGCCACTGCAGTTTGTCTCATGGTGAGCTATAGAGATTCACCTGTTTCGTGCCTGCACAGTGTTTTTTGGTCCAGAGAACTTCTGTCATGATTCAGCATATTTCTGTTTGAATCATGTGCACTTCCCTCTTCTGACCTCGTGTGCTGCATGGCAGACTTAGTCCCTCTGACCTTACTCGTGTTTGTAGAAACCTGCAACAAGAAGTGCGCATGCTCCATTATGTCTTATCTGCCCTATATGTCACCCCATGAGCCTGTTTTCCTCACTGTACCCTTGGAGCCTGGCATGTGAAGTGGCCTTGACTCAAGCACCATCTGAGGATTGACAGAGTGGCAACTAACTAACATTCAAACTGCCAAGGACCTAAAACCTACAGTTACAGACATGCCGATCATATAATTTGTTAGCCAGCCCCAAAGCACTTCCAGATGACAAGCCAGGATTGCAGAATACTCCAGGATGTTTCTAGGAAACTGGAAAACTTCCTAATCACTCCAGTTAGAGAATGGTGACTGGAAAGCCTCTGTGGACATCGTCTGATTGCTCCTTAAAGAATTTTTTGCAAACTTGATGGAAATTTCCTGGCTCAACTTTTTTTTTCATAATTTGGTAATTTAAATAAGAATGGACTAAACTACAAATCCCCAGGCCAGACTAGATCTGTTACTGAGGTTTTGTCCGAAGATTTTCATTAAATGAAGATGTAATCTCTCTGAATCTGGTCTTCATAGCCTTTACACACTCTGTTAACAGGATGATAATGTTTATGAGGAAACCTTAAGAAGTTTGTTTTTTTAAATTTGGATTAATAATTAGTGTTAAGAGAATGCTGAAAGATTATACAAACAAAGGATTTGTATCTTCTCCCAGAGCGGCCTTCAAAGAACTAAGACGAACTAGTACATTGTATGCTCAAGTATGTTTCTTTGGCCCAGAGGAAGGAATAAGGAAAGGATCGCATCATTAACCAATATATCCAAGGATGGCAGGAATGAGAGTTACCTGATAAAACAGTTCCATAAGCTCAGGGAAGACCTCCTTAATCAACTAGTTCATGTGAGACCTAAAGGCTGACAGTAAAACCTAGGAGACTTAAAGGCTTCTAGGAAATATTAATGCCATATACTAGTCTCAGCCATGCCTAACCTTTTTGATCCCTGGATCTAACTGGTAATGTTACAGTCTCTGGGCCTCTCTGTAACCCCTCAGAGAGGCAAGATTCCCATCACATGCCAAACTTCACAGCTCATGCCGCTCCTCCGCGCCCCTCCCCTTCCACTGCCTACCTGCCATCTCTCCTGCATCTGAAACTCTTACAAAGACACCTTTCAAGTGAGCAGTCCATATTTCACAACACAGCACTTTTGCTCACCTCCACTTGAAGTCTGTATGCAGAGAAAAAAGGAAAAACTGTCCCCAGGGGCGCTGTAGGAAATTCAAAGAAAATGTTGCTCCCATTTATACAAATCTTACCCTCAGATATGGCTTAAAACTCACAAGAATGCAGCCAAAGGTTGGTAACTCTGGGCCTCCACCCAGACTGCAGTCTGTGAAGTCCCTCCCTCCAAGTAGATGAGTTGAGGCAAGAGCTATGACTTTGTGTCCCCAAAAAGGAAACTCCCCAGTTCAGTTCAGTCACTCACTAGTGTCCAACACTTTGCGACCCCATGCACTGCAGCACGCCAGGCCTCCCTGTCCATTACCAACTCCTGGAGTTTACTCAAACTCAGGTCCATTGAGTCAGTGATGCCATCCGACCATCTCATCCTCTGTCGTCCCCTTCTCCTCCTGCATTCAATCTTTCCCAGCATCCGGGTTTTTTCCAATGAGTCAGTTCTTCACATTAGGTGGCCAAAGTATTGAACTTTCAGCTTTAGCATCAGTCCTTCTAATGAATATTCAGGACTGATTTCCTTTAGGGTGGACTGGTTGGATCTCCTTGCAGTCCAAGGGACTCTCAAGAGTCTTCTCCAACACCACAGTTCAAAAGCATCAATTCTTTGGCACTCAGCTTTCTTAACAATCCAACTCTCACATCCATACATGACTAATGGAAAAACCACAGACTTGACTAGACAGACCTTTGTTGGCAAAGTAATGTCTCTGCTTTTTAATAAGCTGTCTAGGTTGGTCCTAACTTTTCTTCCAAGGAGCAAGCATTTTTGAATTTCATGGCTGCAGTCACCATCTGCACTGATTTTGGAGCCCCCCCCCCCAAAAAAAGTCTGTCACTATTTCCACTGTTTCCCCATCTATTTACCATGAAGTGATGGGACTAGATGCCATGATCTTAGTTTTCTCAATGTTGAGCTTTAAGCCAACTTTTGCACTCTCCTCATTCACTTCCATCAAGAGGCTCTCCAGTTCTTTGCTTTCTGCCATAAGGGTGGTGTCATCTGCATTTCTGAGGTTATTGATATTTCTCCTGGCAGTCTTGATTCCAGCTTGTGCTTCCTCCAGCCCAGCATTTCTCATGATGTACTCTGCACATAAGTTAAATAAGCAGGGTGACAATATACAGCCTTGACGTACTCCTTTTCCTATGTGGAACCAGTCTGTTGCTCCATGTCCAGTTCTAACTGTTGCTTCCTGACCTGCATGCAGGTTTCTCAAGAGGCAGGTGAGGTGAACTGGTATTCCCATCTCTTTCAGAATTTTCCACAGTGTGTTGTGATCCACACAGTCAAAGGCCTTGGTGTAATCAATAAAGCAGAAATAGATGTTTTTCTGGGACTCTCTTGCTTTTTTGATGCTCCAAAGGATGTTGGCAATTTGATCTCTGGTTCCTCTGACTTTTCTAAAACCAGCTTGAACATCTGGAAGTTCACGATTCACGTATTGCTGAAGCCTGTCTTGGAGAATTTTGAGCATTACTTTACTACATGTGAGATGAGTGCAATTATGCACTCATAGTTTGAGCATTCTTTGGCACTTGACCTTTTCCAGTTCCGTGGGCACTGCCGAGTTTCCCAAATTTGCTGACATATTGAGTGTAGCTCTTTCACAGCATCATCTTTTAGGATTGAAATAGTTGAAATAGCTCAACTGGAATTCCATCACCTCCACTAGCTTTGTTCATAGTGATGCTTCCTAAGGCCCACTAGACTTTGCATTCCAGGATCTCTGGCTCTAGGTGAGTAATCACACCATCATGATTATCTGGGTCCTGAAGATCTTTTTTGTATAGTTTTTCTGTGTATTCTTGTCACCTCTTCTTAATATCTTCTCCTTCCGTTAGGTCCATACCATTTCTGTCCTTTATTGAGACCATCCTTACATGAAACGTTCCCATGGAATCTCTTAATTTTAATTTTCTTGAAGAGATCTCTAGTCTTTCCCATTCTATTGTTTTCCTCTATTTCTTTGCACTGATCACTAAAGAAGGCTTTATTATCTCTCTGTGCTATTCTTTGGAACTCTGCATTCAAATGGGTATATCTTTTCCTTTTCTCCTTTGCTTTTCGCTTCTCTTCTTTTCACAGCTATTTGTAAGGCCTCCTCAAACAGCCATTGTGCCTTTTTGCATTTCTTTTTCTTGGCAATGGTCTTGATCCCTGTCTCCTGTTCAATGTTACGAACCTCCGTCCATAGTTCTTCAGTCCCTTGAATCTATTTCTCACTTCCAGTGCATAATTGTAAGGGATTTGATTTAGGTCATACCTGAATGGTCTAGTGGTTTTCCCTAATTTCAATTTAAGTCTGAATTTGGCAATAAGGAGTTCATGATCTGAGCCTCAGTCAGCTCCCAGTCTTGTTTTTGCTGACTGTATAGAGCTTCTCCATCTTTGGCTGCAAAGAATATAATCAATTTGATTTCTGTATTGATCATCTGGTGATGTCCAAGAGTCTACAAAGTCTTCTCTTGTGTTGTTGGAAGAGGGTGTTTGCTATGACCAGTGCGTTCTCTTGGCAAAACTCTATTAGCCTTTGCCCTACTTCATTCTGTACTCCAAGGCCAAATTTGCCTGTTACTCCAGGTGTTTCTTGACTTCCTACTTTTGCATTCCAGTCCCCAGAGGTGGTTGTTTTTGCTACTACCTGTTAGACCAGGGGGAAAAGATCCATGGATTAACAGATTCACTCATGGACTATTAGCACATGGTTTGAAAACTTCCTCATGGTCTTACAGATATAAATACCAAAATTGCAAGTTTCTCTTGCAAACATTTCTTTAATAGGATTAACAGGTCAATTATCTCTTTTTTAAAAACCTGAAATTTAACAGTTACCTGAATCAATTTTCCAGATTTTTTTGCTAGTAGCCGAGGCAATGGTAGCCTTTCTCCCTTTACATTTGTTTAGTCTGAGGTTTATTTTAAACTGTTTATATCTTGTGTATCCAATGTACATACCAAATGTTGTGAGTATAAAAACTATCTCAATTATAAAAAAAGCCTTCACTTTAAAAAAAAAAAAAAAATCTGAAAACTAAACAATATGGTATTAAACCGCCCTTGAGTTTGAAGGATATTAGAAATTAGAAATACTTAGAACTGAATGGCAATAAAACACAGTATGCCAGTATTTATGTGATAGTCAGAGAAGTATTTATAAGTACATGGGTTGAGATACATTTTATTAACAAAGACAAAATAATCTAATGTAAAAAAAGCTAAGATTTTTAACTCAAGAAATTGGGGGTGGGGTGTGGGTGTAGTCCCAAGAGAACATTTATTCCATGAAACACAAAAGCAGTAAATAATAAGAGAAAAGTACATAAAATAGGCAAAAGAGGAGGAGAAGATGAGTTTAACAAAACTGGTTCTTTGAAAAAATTTAATAGATACTACTCTAACAAGACTGAGGAAAACAGGGAGAAGGAGAGGAGGATATAAATAATTAAATACAGAATTTAAAGACTACTAGTCTATAAAAGAATATTCTGACCAACTATCCATTAAGTAATCTGAATCTGGACAAAATGAATAGATTCCTGTAAAAAATCATAAAATGCTAAAGTTGATGCAAGAAGAAATATAATAGTTGACTATAACAAAAAGCATAAAGCAGTTAAAATAACAAGGAAGTTAAAAAAAACCCTCCACAAAGACCTCTCTAGGCTCACAAAGCTTTATTGTTGATTCCTACCAAATTTTCAAGGAACAGATAATTCTTATTTTATACAAAGTGTTCTAGAAAACAGGAAAAGTAAGAAAACTTTAGATTATTTTATAAGATTACTGTCATGTTGATGCCCAAATAAAATAGACTTGGTACCCTAATCATAGTAAACATTTAGACAGAGCTTACTCGGTGTCAGGTTTCCAAGTGTTCTCTCTACTTTAGTCATTTATTCATAAATACAAAGCATACATTAGGTACCATAAACATTAATCCCATTTAAAGATGGGGTAAATGAAGCCAGAGAGGTTTACTGCTTCCTCAGAAAACATAGCTAGTAAGTGGCCACGCTGGTTCCAGAGACTGCATTCTTAAGCTCTATGCCATACTTCTCCAAAAGAATGGACTTAATTTCATAGATGCAAAAATACAGGCTAACAACATCTAACAGTATATATAAAACAAAATGCATCATGGTCAGGTAAGGTCTATTCCAAGAAGGCAAAGATGACTCAATACAAAAAAAATATTCCAAGGAAATGCAACACATTAATAGGAAGAAAACCAAACCAGAAAAACCCTAGATACAGCAAAAAACATGAAGTTTATCACCTATTTATGACAAAACTAGCAAACCAAGGATTGAAGGGAACTTCATTAACACGGAAAATACTATATCTAAAAATTTACTATATAAATTTCTCTTATTAGAGAAAGTTTAATAAGTATGTAAACAAGACAAAGATGCCTTTTTACCATGTACCATACTACTAGGTCATGTCAATATAGTAAGAAAAGAAATAACAGAAATGAGAACTATAAGGAAAGAAATAATCAGTGCTTGAAAATAATGCGATCATCCACATAGAAGAAAAAAGCAATGAAATTATCAAGGTATCAAGGTATGAGTTCAATGAGGTTACTAGATTTCAAGGTAAACATATTAAATAAAAATAGCATTTTTCTTCCCCAGGAATTGCTAAACAGAAAATGTTATCAAGTATAAGATAACATTCAAAATAACAATAAAAATTAGTTACCTAAAATTAATTTAGTGTATGAAGACCTGATGGAGATTTTTTGTCTTTTGAGGAGCATATAATAAGATCTGTGCAAATGGAGAGAAAGCTCATGATCTTGGATAATAATACTTTATACCATAAAAATATTAATTTATCCAAAAATTAACCTAAAAATTAAATCCTACACTATATTTCAGCTAGGTCTTTAAGGAACTCAATTTATTCAAAAATTTATAAGGAAGAAAAAATGCTTATGATTAGCTAAGTCAGGTTTAAAAGAGTAAAGAAACAGTGGCGATGTCTACTCAATATTCTGTGATAACCTATATAAGAAAAGAATGCAAAAAGAATGAATATATGTATATGTATAACTGAACCACTTTGCTATACACCTGAAACTAACTCAACATTTTAAATCAAGTATGCTTCAATAAAATTTAAAAAAAAGAAAGAGTGGAAACCTGCTTTCCAGATATTAAGGTATGTACAAACCCACTGCAATCAAATCAACATGTAACAACAGCAAACAAACCAATGGAGGGTAGTAGATAGTTCTGAAATAGATTCATGAATTTATGGTAACCTGATACATAATAAAGGTAGCACTACAAGGCAACATAGAAAAGGCTGATTCTTTATAGATGGTATTAGAAATAACGAGTTCAATGTGAAGAACAACTAAAACCTAGACCCTTCTTTACAACATACACAACACAGACTGCAGATGAACTACAGATGCAGATGACAGGGACAATGGGTTTGATATAAAATAATGTAGGAGAATATCTATATCCCTGTGATGGGGAGAACTTCTGAAACAAAAATCTGAAATTTTGATCCATAAGGCAAAAAACTGATAGATTTCATACATAAAAATTCTATACATCCATTTCATGCAGAACGAATGTTAGCAGACAAACAACAGAAGAAAGTATTTTCATTGTCTAAAAACGAGAGACTAATATCCAGAATTCACAGGATATACAAGGAACTTCTGAAATCAAAATGAAAGAACAGGAAGTCGAGCCAGAAAATGGAGCAGAGACATGAACTAACAATACACTTAAGAGGAATTCCAATAGACTAGCAAGCGTATGAAAATATGCCCAGATTCATTTATATTTACAGAAATACATATTAAAACAATGAAAAAAAAGGAAATCACTACAGATCCAATAGGCATTCAAAGGATAATATGGGAATGTTGTGAATAATACTAGGCTTATAAATTTGATGACCTAGATGAAATAGACCATTCCTTGAAAAACACAATTTGCCAAAACCCACACAAGAAGATTATGCCATTATACATTCATCCAAACTCATAGAATATATGATACCAATAGTTGACCTTATGGTAAACTATTGGTTTGAGTGATTATAATGTGAGTGATTTGTGAGACTTTGAGTGATTATAATGTGTCAGTATAGGTTCATCAATTATAACAAATGTACCACTTTACTGGTGGACGTTGATAACGTTGTTAAGTCACTAAGTTGTGTCTGACTCTTTGATAATGGTGAAGGTTATTATGTGTGGGGGCAGGTAGAATATGGGAAATCTCTGAACTTTCACCTCATTTTTTATGTGAATCATAAAATGTTCTAAAAATTAGAATCTTTAACTTTTTAAAAATGTTAGTCAATATAACGACCAATAAAAACTTCCCAAAACTAGAAAGCTGGCTAAAAAGCAACATGGATAGATCTAAAAACACAGTACTGAGCAAAAGGAGAAAACTTCATAAGGATCATTGTTGATGACATTTCATGAACTGAGGAGTACAATTAACTCAACACTTTGTACCAGACAGCCTATAATAGCCAAGGGTAGATTTTAAAATATATGTAGTTTTGATATTTATATATGGTTGATGTAAATTTTTATATATAAAATGCCTATTTTTATATGAATTTTAATATATGTATATGTACAGTGGAATGTTATATAGCTAATTAAAAAAGTAAGCTGCTCTTTCTATGCTGATGAATAATCTCTAAAATATACTAAAAGAATATGGAAGACATAAAATGAGGTATACATTATGCTACATATAAATTATATATACTTCCATGTGTGTATATATATATATTTACTTATAAATATACGCATGTATATATACTGAGAGAAAGAGAAAAGGAAAAATAAGAAACTGGTACCTGTGGTTGCCTCTAAGATGGGAAATTATGTGGTTAAAGGACAGGGATATGAAAGAGATTTAGCTTTCACTCGATGCCCTTTTACAATTTTTGAATTTTGTACTGTTTACATATATTTCTTAATCAAAATGAATAACCAAACTAATTATAAAAATAAAACCAAAACATGTGCATATGCTGGTACAGAATACCACATTCATTTGTCTGTATGTCTTCCCCTCCAGATCTAGACAAGGGGTCAGTTACATTCATCTTTATATCTCCTATAATATAATGTGGCAGTTTCTGCCACATAGTAGGTATGCAATAAATAAAGAAGAAGGATAAAGACAAAAGGAAGACAAATAAAAATGTGCTGAGTGAGACACAGATGGTTCTCAGTTCCCTTTTTGTGTTTTGTGATTTTCACATTTTCAAAATTGTTTTAATTAAAAAATATAACTGTGGGAAAAGTGTGGAGTGTGACCTGAATATGGAGGCAGTCTATTACTTAAGAGGCTACTTTCACAGGCCAGGTAGGAGATTCTGAGTGGCCTAACCTTGGTGTTGCCTAAGAGCCAAATGCTCTTGCCAGGCTCTTTTCTCTGACATTTGCTTGATGCTGTTTCCTCCACCATGGTTAATTATGTACTTGAAGGTAGAGTGGAGATAATGAGCTGCCCAGGCATCACCAGAAATAAAAGTAGACCAAGCGATAACCTGAGCCTGCTGTGGCCACTTCTTCCTCTTTTTCAGTCAAAGCAGGAGTCATTCTGATTCCCTCCAGGAATAAGGAAAGGGAAACAGAACTGCATACAGTGTGGGATCACCAGGGACCCAGCATCCACGCAAGTTCCCACTGGGCTCACCTATCTGTCCCGTAGTGGTCCCCAGCCTGTTATTCATGGATCCCAGCCTTTAAACATCCATTTGACCTTCCTCTCCTTCAAGTCTTTTTCTTTCCATTTCTTAACCCTCAATTCCATCCTCACTTTCCAGCTGCTCTCCAAGGCTTCACCTTTTTGAGTACCTTTTATGTGTTAAATATTGGACTCTGGCGCTGGGCTCCAGTGAATGTTGCTTAAAACACAAAAGGTTAAGCAGAGAGCAACTGTATTGATTAAACATCCATTTTCTTTCCTTTTGTTTTTGTAAGAGCCCTTGATGTTGGCTCTGATTGACAGCCCCACCTGTACACCTCTGGCCCCAGACTCCCCTTGGTAATGTCACTGAAAGCTACAGAGCACCTCACCCACTCCACACAAGCCACAGATCCTTCATGTACAGATTTCAAAGAAAAAAAAGAAAAGAAACGTAGCTTTTCGCTCTTCTCCTTTCCTTCTCTATTCCTTAGACATATTTTATTTCCACAAGTCCCTGTTGAACGAAGAAAAGTAGAATGGGGAGAAGGGAAAAAGCTTTTGGCACTCAACCCTGCCTTCTTTCAAATGTCTTCAAGTAGCAAGCTTTTGAATATGCTTTCAAGAAGGTGACAACCTTGTTAAATTAGCTTTTCCTTTTTGCCTCTCATGGTGTGAGTGACCTAAAGAATCCTTCCTGCAAGATTAACAAAATTACACCCATTGAGCTCGGCGTGAAAGGCATGGTATGAAGCCTGCTTTGCCCTGTTGTTGGTTCATGATAATGACTACATGAGCTGGCTTTGCCTCTTCCTTGCTCCTCCCTAAAAGTGTAATATTGCAAATAATAGGGCATCACCTTGCCATCCAAGAAGAGGATAAGTCTCTCAAGCAGAGAAGCCAAATGTCCAGTTACTATATGTAGCCAACAATAAATGAAGCCAAACAATTCCAGAAATTCATCTTCTTCCTCCCAAAACTCCATTTACACCATCGGGTGAAGCCTGTTCATAAGAACAGGGTCATGAGAATTATCAATAGAGTTGGCAGGACTGACTAGGGTGTTCAATGGTAAAGAGCACCGTTTTAGCAATCTGAACCTCTGTGTGACATTCTGGGCTTCCCTGGTGGCTGGAACGGTAAAGAATCCACCTGCAATGCGAAGACCTGAGTTCAATTCCTGGGTTGGGAAGATCCCCTGGAGAAGGGAATGGCTACCCACTCCAGCATTCTGGCCTGGAGAATGAAACATTCCATGAACAGAGGAGCCTGGCAAGCTACAGTCCATGGGGTCACATTGGGTTTCACCCTCATCCTCACCTTTGCTAGTTCACTTTAGACATTTTGTAGGGAGGAAGTCTAATTCAGAGCAGATTCTATGTCAGTGTTGCTAGGATTTTAACTAGATGAAAGCTATGGGACAAAGAAATGAGGTGCAAAGATGGAACGCCTGCCTGTCTCTTCTTAGGCTTATCAAAACCCTTTAGGGACTAACTCAAACATCCAGAAATGTGATGAAGCCAGATTTTCCAATTTGCAAGAGCTGACTCTTAAATTTTCAGGAAATTTGCAATCCAGTTGTCAGTAACAGTTATTATTTAAAAATAAAGTTATATACGAATGAACTTGTTCACAGAACAAAAACAGACTCACAGGTATAGAAAGCAAACATGTGCTTACTAAAGGAGAAAGGAAGAGAGGGAGGGATAAATTAGTAGGAGTCTGGGATTAGCAGATATAAACTACTACATAAAACAGATAAACAGCAAAGTCTTACTGTATAGCATAGAGAACTATGTTTAATATCCTATAATAAACTATAATGGAAAATATGACAAAGTATATGGATGTGTGTATATATACATATAGAACTGAATCACTTTGTTGTATCACAGAAACAACATTGTACATTAACTACCCTTCAATAAAACAAATAGATGAATTAATATGCTAAAAATTAAATTATATAAACATTATCACATGTTATATTAAAAACAAAGGTAATAAATGTTCAAAATTCATCACTTAACTATTTCACTACATTTTACTATTATCTATGCTCTTACGGTTATTTACATCTATTGATTCTGTAGGTTGAAATACTACATCAGGGTGTGCTATTGTGCATCTATTCTAATTTCACGTTCAGTAATATCATGTTGGTAACTGGAAATCAACCATGTTGGAAGTATTTATACCACAGTAATTGGAAAACACTACAAATCAGAGATTGACTTATTGTTCTGTTGACTGGCTAGACTGGGGTTCAGTGATCTATGGCTCAATGGACAAATCTAGCTCTTAGCTTATTTTTGATGGTCCACAAGCTAAAAGTACTTTTTCTATTTTTAAGGGGTTCTAAAAGAAGGAAGAGGAATAGGAGAAGGAGAGAAGAAGAGACAAAGATTCACTTTTCCCTAAAGAACTAAATAATACCTATACCTTGAGGGCTATATGGCCTCTGTTACAATTCTCAATTCTGCCACTGTAGCACAATGGCAGTCATTGGGTACAGCTATGCTTCAGTAAAATTTTATTTACAAAAGTGGGTGGTGGGTCATATTTGACCACTGTTTATCAAGCACTGATCTAGACTTAGGGAGGCATTCTGAGAGAATCAATCAGCTCCATGAAACTGACAAAGGGTACTGTATATTTCATCATGATTTATAAATGTGTGCTATACATGCTTTATGTAAGTATAATGAATAATAAAAAGAACACACATTTTTACTGGCAAGCCAGGTCATTAAATACTAGTATACCACTGCTCAAAGCCCTCTCCTTCACAAAGTCTGTAATCCAGGCTGCTCTCTTCCTTTTCAACAAACCTTTGCCAAGTGCTTACCACATGCCAGACACAAAAGAAAGTGAAAGAGTGAAGTCACTCAGTCGTGTCCAACTCTTTGTGGCCCCATGGACTGTAGCCTACTAGGCTCCTCTGTCCATGGGGTTTTCCAGGCAAGAGTACTGGAGAGGGTTGCCATTTCCTTCTCCAGGAGATCTTTCCGACCCAGGGATCAAACCCAGGTCTCCCGCATTGTTCAGTTTAGTTCTGTTCAGTCGCTCAGTCATGTCCGACTCTGCAACCCCATGAACCACAGCACGCCAGGCCTCCCTGTCCATCACCAACTCCCAGAGTCCACCCAAACCCATGTCCATTGAGTCGGTGATGCCGTCCAACTATCTCATCCTCTGTTGTCCCCTTCTCCTCCTGCCCTCAATCTTTCCAGCATCAGGGTCTTGTCAAATGAGGCAGCTCTTCACATCAGGTGGCCAAAGTATTGGAGTTTCAGCTTCAACATCAGTCCTTCCAATGAATATCCAGGACTGATCTCCTTCGGATGGACTGGTTGGATCTCCTCGCAGTCCAAGGGACTCTCAAGAGCCTTCTCCAACACCACAGTTCAAAAGCATCAATTCTTCAGTGCTCAGCTTTCTTTCCAGTCCAACTCTCACATCCATACATGACCACTGGAAAAACCATAGCCTTGACTAGACGGACCTTTGTTGGCAAAGTAATGTCTCTGATTTTTAATATGCTGTCTAGGTTGGTCATAACTTTCCTTCCAAGGAGTAAGCATCTTTTAATTTCATGGCTGCAGTCACCATCTGCAGTGATTTTGGAGCCCCCCACAATAAAGTCAGCCACTATTTCCACTGTTTCCCTATTTGCCATGAAGTTATGGGACCGGATGCCATGATCTTAGTTTTCTGAATGTTGAGTTTTAAGCCAACTTTTGCACTCCCCTTTTTCACTTTCATCAAGAGGCTCTTTAGTTTCTGCCATAAGGGTGGTGTTATCTGCATATTCAAGGTTATTGATACTTCTCCCAGCACTCTTGATTCCAGCTTGTGCTTCATCCAGACCAGTGTTTCTCATGAGGTACTCTGCATATAACTTAAATAAGCAGGATGACAGTATACAGCCTTGACTGTATATACAGTACTCCTTTTCCTACTTGGAACCAGTCTGTTGTTCCATGTCCAGTTCTAACTGTTACTTTTTGACCAGCATGCAGGTTTCTCAAGAGGCAGGTCAGTGGTCCGGAATTCCCATCTCTTTCAGAATTTTCCACAGTTTATTGTGATCCACACAGTCAAAAGCTTTGGCATAGTCAATAAAGCAGATATAGATGTTTTTCTGGAACTCTCTTGCTTTTTTGATGATCCAGTGGATGTTGGCAATATGATCTCTGGTTCCTTTGCCTTTTCTAAAACCAGCTTGAACATCTGGAAGTTCATAGTTCACGTTTTGCTGAAGCCTGGCTTGGAGAACTTTGAGCATTACTTTACTAGTGTGTGAGATGAGTGCAATTGTGCAGTAGTTTGAGCATTCTTTGGGATTGCCTTTCTTTGGGAATTGGAATGAAAACTGACCTTTTCCAGTCCCGTGGCCACTGCTGAGTTTTCCGTATTTGTTGGCATACTGAGTGCAGCACTTTTACAGCATCATCTTTCAGGATTTGAAATAGCTCAACTGAAATTCCATCACCTCCACTAGCTTTGTTCGTAGTGATGCTTCCTAAGGCCCACTTGACTTCACATTCCAGGATGTCTGGCTCTAGGTGAGTGATCACACCATCATGATTATCTGGGTTGTGAAGATCTTTTTTGTACAGTTCTTCTGTGTATTCTTGCCATGTCATCTTAATATCTTCTGCTTCTATTAGGTCCATAACATTTCTGTAGGCAGATGCTTTACCGTCTGAGCCACCAGGGAAGTCACAAGGGACAGAAGAATTAGAAACACAAGGCCCATGTTTCCGTGTTCCATAGTGAGAAGCTGACCTCATCCACACAGCAAGCCCATGAAGTAACACATTATGTCTTCACAGGATATATGGGCAAATTGAGATGCAGAGATTTAGCTAATGTGCCCAAGGTCATAAAGCTAAGAAAGCTGGTTACCAAAGACCCTGTTATGTCACTCCACTCCCAATTAACCCCTTGTTTATAAAAATAGGGTATGAAAAAAAAATTCACGCCTTGATCCATTGCAAAATGTCTCCCATGTGCTTCTGAAGAGGTTCCCTCCCTCTCTAGTAAGTCTGCCATATGAGTTGATTATTTCCCCAAAAGTCAAAAGGTAAACATTAAATAAAAGTTTTAAAAGAACAAGTGTCAATGTAGCTCTGAAACTGTAACAGTACTGAGCTGAACTGTGACCAGGTTAAAAGGTCTTGGCACTCAATATTAACATGCTCAGGTGTTTTCAGCTCTTTGAGGGCAGGAGTCAGCCATTCTTCCTACAATGCCTAGTGTAGGGCTGGTGGTACAAAAGCTGTTGTCAAAGCACTTAAGTAACTGGGGAGCCTGCAGTAGGATCTGCAGAGTCAAAGATCCAGTGAATCACCAACGGGACTTCCCACAGAGTAATCTTTATCTCTAGAGGCACAAGGAAATCCAACAAGTTGAATCAGTACCTGAACCTCAATCTTAGCAAAGAGGAGCCTTTTTGATGCAAAGTTGATACATTTATCAATTCACAGAGATCTAAAAAAATCAACATTTTCTTAAATGTGTAGAGCAGATTCAAAATCTCCCTTGAAAATTTCTTTTCAAGCAAAGCTTCTTAAATTTTGATGTGAATCAGAGTCAGCTAGGGAGCTTGTTAAAAGTATCTCTCCCCAGTCCACTCCCAGATGGCCTGATTTACTAGGTATCCAACCAGATCCGCACACCCCTGGTTAAGAATTTTGTGGAGTTTCTGAATTCCTATTGTGAATAATTTTTTCAATTGTGCCTAACAAATTGATATGCTACAGATCCACACACTCTTTAATCTGCAATTCTGAAATACAAAAGCTCTGAAATCTAAACATCTTTACCTAACTCATCCAGCAGCCAAACCTATTGTGAGCTTAACTCATTTGGGGGTAAAACTTGACATGAACTGTCTAAATACTTTTTAAAATCTCAGTTCATCTAACTTTGTGTGGCTATATATACACTTTGCTGCATAAACATTAATCTGGTGATTGCAAGGTGCCACTCCAGACCCCCTGGGGGTGTCAGAAAAGCATGCTCCATTTTAGTCAAATCATAAACATTTGATATGTAAAATATATTTGGTTCCAAGCATTTCAGATGGAAGACTGTGGGCCTAAATGAAATTCCTTGTAACTCTTGTTACTTCTCAAGGATGGAGGATTTAGGAGGATTAAGGAAGCAAATTCACCAACATTTATCCTTTGAGCAGCCTCAGTTTTCCCAAGGTGCTTGATCTTCAGAAAGCAAAAGGCAGAAATACTACACATTGCAGTGAACACAAGCTTCCTGGCTACCAGCCTTTGGAAGTCCTGTCATTTCCAGGACTCACTCCAATACCTATCCACCCTGGTTCAGGTAAGACCAGCTCTTCATCATTTTTGATGCTCAGTACATTTATGTCATAAAAACAGCCTACATCACATTTTAAGTCCACATTTTCAGTATTTTGAAAGTTTCCCTGAGTCTAAGCCCCTATTATCCAGTACCCTTTCAAGAACACCAAGAAAGCAGAGAGATAAAAGAGTTGGGTTCCAGGGACTGAGGTATAATCAAGAAGCAGCGTTCTTAGAATAAAACAAGAAAGGCATGAGGATGAAACCAAGAGAAGATGCCTAGAACTGAGGTCCTAAGTAAATGCAAACTAATTAACATGACCTTCTAAGTCCTGCATTACCTTGTCCAATTTTCTGTCCTCTCCACATCTTCACTCCATCACTCTTAACTTTATCCAGTTCACTGGAAAACACTACTTTTTCCTACCCCTTTGGTATAAGCTGTTTTTTCTGCCTGGAATACTTTTCACATCCCTTCCCCTTTCATCTTGGGTCTTCTGTACACTATCCTTCATCCCCAGGTAGAGTTATCCACCTCCTACTGCCCAGAACTGTCTCTACCAGTCTATAACCACTGTATTTTAATTGCCTGGTAACTATAGTTATACATAGTCTTCACTTTGCACCAGTCAGTGATCACTATGGGGCTGGAAACCACACCTATCTTCCATAATCACATTCCCAGTGCCTGACACCAAGCCTGCCCTGGAAGTGACCCCATGCTCAACCGATGTGTGCTAAATCAATGTGTGAATGAACAGATGGATGGAAAGGAGGCAAGAAACAGGCTGAAGGCAAGGAATGGTCCAGAGCTCTTTCTAGGAACACTGCTGGCATGTAGGTGTCCTCTCTTGCTGGGTGGGCTTTGACTGGTGAGGGACAGCTTCACTAAAGGTAAAGAGGCAAGATCTGGAGCAGAAACCCAAACTCACTCTCTCCCCCTGCTCCTTTCCCCCTTTCTTTCACAGACCTCAACAACATTTCCATTATTTGTATTGCTGTATTTATTTTCCCTCTCCCCAGTAAGCTTCACAAGAGTAGAGACTATTTATCTAGTGTTCCCCACTTTATACTCAGCCTCCACTGTCACGCCTGGAGAAGTTATACATAGTAAGTATTTGCTGAATGACTGAATGAATGAACAGATGTATGACATTTAATCTCTCAAGTTTCAGAGAATCTGTGTTTTGAGATCTCCTAAGGTCCCTCAAGTCTTCTAATGAGTAAGCAGGAAATTACAAATTGAGATAAAAGAATAAAAACTTATCAGACAAAATTTTATCAATCTATCCCAAAGGAATCTATCCACGCATCCCAGACATCTTGTTCTTCTGAGAAATTAATGAACTTTACTATAAACACTAAAATAGTCACCTCTAAAATTCTACATTTTCTAATTGATACTCTCAAAAAAAATCCCCCCCTTGATTCAGATACTCCCACTCCTACTTTCATTTCATCTTTCATCCCAGAATCCTGAGAGATTTCTCCAGAAGACAAAGCCAGAGACCAATGTTTTCATAAACTTTGCTGTAATCATGAAAAGCTGCTTGGCAAAAGGTAGGAGAAAAAGGGATGTAGTCTTCTCTGAACCCAATTTAAAAGAAAATTAGATGTCCTTCCACCTGGAAAATCAAGAGGCTTCAAGGAAATGTCTTGCCCCAGTAAGTATCTATCTTGGGAAACAAGCAATCAGTGGATAGAACAGAAACATATTTGTATCATGATCACTATAAGTGCTGATGAAAATGAGAAGTTGAAACAATCTTCCCTGAAAACAAAGAACTTACGTTCATATTCACATGCCATTCTCCAAGTCTCTAGAGTCCAAATTCTCCTTACTTTTCCCAATTAAAAATAAATACATAAGCAACCAAAAGAAGTTTTTGAAAGAGTTTTGCTTCAAAAGAATAATGAATTCCCCAGAGGCTAATGCGTAAAATTCCAGAAATGAAGTGGGGTGAAAGGAGGCCTTTCAACATAATTTTGGTAGAAAGGGCTCAAATATATCATACATCCTTTATGTTTGAGAAGAATGGAACTGAGACTTTTCTGAGTACCTCAATTTTTTCTGCTACCCCTAAGTCTATCAAATATAGTTTGTCAAATTTCCAAGATCCACATCACTTTTTATAAGAACCAAACAAGACCATGAAGTATATATAAACAATAAAAGTCATATTAAAATATAGGTTCTGGGGACTTCCCTGGTGGTCCAGTGGCTAAGACTCCATGCTCCCAACTTAGGGGGCCTGAGTTCAATACCTGGTCAGGGAACTAGTTTCCACATGCCGCAGCTAAGTGTATGCCTAGTGCAACTAAACATCCCACATGCCACAACTAAGACCCAGCACAACCAAATAAATAAATAAACCTATAAATAAAATATAGATTCTGGGCAGTCCTTAGAGTTCACACATTTGGTTAAAATTGATGTCCTGGCAAAATTACAGGTGACTACAGAGCATTAGCCTCCAGACTCATTTTTGAAAAGCAGAAACATCAAATGTCAGGTCCATGCACACCAGGAGTCTACTGCCTGATTTTCTCTATCCCTCCAGCCCAACCCCATCAAAAATAAACCATTTTGTACATGTTTATGGTTGATGTAAACTGTAGATTGATCTGGATAAAGGCGCTATCCCAACCTGAGGAAATCTTGATCTGTTAATTAAGAACTGATTTCTGCCAGAAAGCAAAGAAGAACTAAACAGTCTCTTGATGAAAGTGAAAGAGAAGAGTGAAAAACCTGGCTTAAAACTCAACATTCAGAAAACTAAGATCATGGCATCCGGTCCCATCGCTTCGTGGCAAATAGATGGGGAAATAATGGAAAGAGTGACAGACTTTATTTTTGGGGGCTCCAAAATCAGTGCAGATGGTGACTGCAGCCATGAAATTAAAAGACACTTGCTCCTTGAAAGAAAAGCTATGCCTAGACAGCATATTAAAAAGCAGAGACATTACTTTGCCAACAAAGGCCTGTCTAGTCAAAGCTATGGTTTTTCCAGTAGTCACGTATGGATGTGAGAGTTGGACTATAAAGAAAGCTGAGCACCAAAGAACTGATGCTTTTGAACTGTGGTGTTGAAGAAGACACTTGAGAGTCCCTTGGACTGCAAGGAGATCAAACCAGTCCATCCTAAAGGAAATCAGTCCTGAACATTCATTGGAAGGACTGATGCTGAAGCTGAAACTCTGGTACTTTGGCAACCTGATGCAAAGAACTGACTCACTGGAAAAGACCCTGATTCTGGGAAAGACTGAAAGCAGGAGGAGAAAGGGGATGACAGAGGATGAGATGGTTGGACGGCATCACCGACTCGATGGACATGAGTTTGAGCAGGCTCCAGGAGTTGTTGATGGACAGGGAAGCCTGGCGTGCTGCAGTCCATGGGGTCACATGACTGAGCAACTGAACTGAACACCTAGAGAAGTCTCTAATGGCCAGGCAACCGCAATCTCAAAGGAGAAAAATATAGAATGGCCAGAAACCAAATACAGAAAAATACAGAATGGCCAGAAAACCAAAATCTCAAAGGAGAAAAATACAGAAAAAAATCCAGAGAAGAGACAGACACATGAAGAACGAGGTAGAGGAGAGAAGTGAAAGATGAAATCTAGGAAGATGTCATATTGTCCATTTTTTTGTGAGTACAGAAAGGACCTTTGCAACACTCAGAATGATAATAACAATCCCATGTTTTTTTTTCTGTAGTAAATTCTTCATAGACTAAAGAGATAAAAGAATCTGCCCACAAATTATAAGGCCAATTATTCAGAGTGATACATTTTATAGATACATTTGCATGTTTATTAATAAAAATCACATGGCCAAAACGACACACTGGGGAAGTTGCAAACAATAATCTATTTTAAATAAATTTATTTTAAAAACTCAAAACATTCAAAAAATATAAGCAGACGATTCCATATGAATATCCCCATCATCTGCAGTTGTTCAGCCAAGCCCAGGCACGACCGGCAGTGGAAGGCTTGAATTTAAGTTTTAGCTACTCTCATTTACTCTGTGACTTCTGGCAAGATGCCCAACTTCTCTGGTCCAGAATTTCTACAGTTGTAAAATGGGATAATGATAACACTTACCTCACAGTAAGTGCTGTGAATAGCAAATGAAGCGATCGAATAGTTTCAAAATACCACAGCGTGACAAGTATTTATTTTACAGTCTGCAACAACAGGGGAGAAGGACGTGTGGATTTTTGATAAAGCTACATATTCTATAACATGCCTATTCTTTGGATAGTATGTCTTTCCTCCTCTTTCGGTGGTAAAATCACCTTTCTATTAGTAAAACTAAAGAGTTGGCAAAGGTCCAGCTCTTTCTCTCTGTATGGTTTAGTAAGTGTCTATTGTTTTGGTTTTCATTCTGTTTGGTTTATTTTTCTCAGCTGGCAAAATAAACAGGAGGCAATCCAATATTATTTCTGCAAATTGTTTCTGAACTGTTACTGATCTCTGAAGTCCAAAAGTCAGAGTATAACTAAAATATTATGTGAATAGCAGAGGACCCTATATGGACCTGAGCTGTGGTCACCAAACAGAATCGGTTGTGTCTCAAGACAAGTAGAGGCCACCAGTGGAGAAGGCAATGGCACCCCAGTCCAGTACTCCTGCCTGGAAAATCCCATGGACGGAGGAGCCTGGTAGGCTGCAATCCACGGGGTCGCGAAGAGTCGGACATGACTGAGCGACTTCACTTTCACTTTTATGCATTGAAGAAGGAAATGGCAACCCACTCCAGTGTTCCTGCCTGGAGCATCCCAGGGATGGGGTCGCACAGAGTCGGACACGACTGAAGTGACTTAGCAGTAGCAGGGACCACCAGAAGGTAGTTTATTTACTTAAAGAACAAAGGAAATTCAGATGGAAAAAAAAACTTATTGAAAGACAAGAAATAATTTCTCAGGCATACCAGTTAATGATCAATGGAGTCAGAAGATGATTCTAATAAGGTCACCATGTTACTTGTCCCTTGAATTTATCTTTTATAATATTGTATCTCAAAAACAACTTTGATGGCTAATTTTATATGTGAACTTCACTGGACCGAAAGACAATGCAAAAGACTGGTAAACATTATTTCCAGATGTGTATGTGAGGGTGCCTCCGGAAGACAGCAGCATATGAACCCCTAGACTAAGGGAAGAAGGCCACCCTAGCCAATGCAGGTGGGCAACAGTGAAAGAGCTAAGAGCTCATATATACAAAAAGGAAGAGGAAGAGTGAGTCCATCCTCTTCGGTAGAGTTGGGACATTCATCTCTCCTAGCCTCAGACATCTGCATTCCTGGTTCTTAGGCATTTTGACTCGGACTGGAACTTAGACCACGGGCTCCCCTATTCTTCCTCAGCCCTCTCAGTTTGGACTGGATCTACATACCTGCTTTCCTGGGCCTCCAGACTGTAGATGGAAGATCTTGGGAGTATCTCCCATAATCACATAAACCTATCTCTCATAATAAATCTTTCTGTCTACTACCTACCTTTCTAGCTACCTACCGACTTAACTACCTATCTATCCTTTTGGTTCTGTTTCTCTGGAGAACGCTGGCTAACTAAAGGCCTCCCTGGGACTTTCAAGAGGACTATAACAAAACTAAAAGGACTATTTTCACCAAACTCCATAAGCACTTGGAGTAGGAGCAAAATAGTACTGCTCTGGGGCTTGAGGAATAAAGCCCCATTCGCGTCAAAACAGGCTGAGCGTTCCTCCCCACATGGATGTTCTTATCACAGAGGCATCGGACAGCAAAGTCACTATGCTTAGGCAGCATCAAGGTGAGGAAAAACACTGCTGACTTCGGGAACACAATGAGGCTGGGCCCTCAATTTAAGTTCCTTTGATGGCAGGCACCGGTAGCCATGGCAACAGGGAGGCACCTTCACAAAGCTTCTTTGCAGGTGGCAAATCTCACCAAAATAAACCCAACCTGACAAGGAGGAAAATGGCCAACACCAAGTGGTAGCTATGAGCAAGCTATGAGCACGTATTCATGAGGACCCATGAAAGAGTCCATGGAGGCCTGGCGTGCTGCGATTCACGGGGTCGCAAAGAGTCGGACATGACTGAGCGACTGAGCTGAACTGAACTGATGAAAGAGTCCACAGGGATGCCCAGAAATACAAGGGCCCAAGACATAGTGTCAGCAAGGCAGCGGGAATACGGAAGAGAGAGGTGGGGTCAGGAACTGCAAAGTATTAATACTATTTATTACCATGAGGTCCACTGGGGGAAGCCAGGCTTACTCCATTATTTCCAGCTATGTGACTATGGTTGAGTCCCTGAACATTTCAGAGTCCTGATTCCCTCTCCTAGAAAATGGAGTAACAACAGATACTAATAACTACTTCAGAAAATAATTTTAAGAATTAAAGAGGATGCCATGTCTGAAAGTGTTTCTTAAATGCTCAAGTGCTATGTAAATATTAGTTTTCATATTTAACAGTGGATCATTATGTGATGTTCAGTGCTGGCATCCTCTCAGGATTCAACCTGCAGTACATCCACTCCAAAAATCAGAGCTTGGAAAACATCTTCAAGGAAAAAGAATGAGGCGGGAATGATCTAGCTGGATTACAAAGTGGCATGGAGGAGAAAACCCACTCACTTACACCCAGAGAACCAAGAAGCCATCAATGTCGGATGACACTGTGAAGGAAGGGAATATGATACACATACTGTGATTATGTAGATATTATTTCCTCTAAAGCTCTGGAAGGTAAAGATTATCACTCTTGTTTTATAGATCAAGCATATGTGACTCAGAGATGTGAAATGGCATAGCCAAGACCACCTATGTAAATAGAAGACAAGCTAATATTTTAAATCCAGATATTTCTAGATCTAATATCAGACAGCATTTTTTCTCTTTTTCTCTTTTTTGACTAAACAATCAACAATCACAGCAATCATGACCTAAATATGACGACAAGTCATGAAGCACACTGTACCAGGCCTCATGCCTTCTACACTTTGCAAGCCCAAATCTTTTTTTTTTTTTTTGTACCCAGTAGTCAGCTTTGCTTCTACCAAAAGGGTTCTTCCAGATAGGCTTCTACTTGAACACTTTTTAAAACATTCTTTTGGGTAGTAAACCATTTTATTTGTCTGCATGTATCCTGAATGCTAATAGCTCCAGAAAGAATGAAGCAGCTGGGCCAAAGTGGAACGACGCTCAGTTGTGGATGTGTCTGGCAGTGAAAGTAAAGTCCAATACTGTAAAGAACAATACTGCATAGGAACCTGGAATGTTAGGTCCATGATTCAAGGTAAACTGGATGTTGTCAAGCAAGAGATGGCAACAGTGAACATCAACATCTTAGGAATCAGTGAACATCAACATCTTAGGAATCAGTGAACTAAAATGGATGGGAATGGGCATATTTAATTCAGATGACCATTTTATCTACTACAGTGGCCAAGAATTCCTTGAAGAAATGGAGTAGACCTCATAGTCAACAGAGGAGTCTGAAATGCAATACTTGGGTGCAGTCTCAAAAACGACAGAATGATCTCAGTTCATTTCCAAAGCAAACCATTCACAGTAATCCAAGTCTATGTCCCAACCACCAATGCCAAAGAAGCTCAAGTTGACAGGTTCTATGAAGACCTACAAGACCTTTTAGAACTAACACCAAAAAAAAAAAAAAAAAGATGTTCTTTTCATCACAGGGGATTGGAATGCAAAAGTAGGAAGTCAAGAGATACCTAGAGTAATAGGTAAGTTTGGCTTTGGAGTACAAAATGAAGAAGAGAAATGGCTAATAAGAGTTCTGTCAAGAGAACACACTGGTCATAGAAAAACCCTTTTCCAACAAAACAAGAGAAGACTCTACACATGGAAATGATCAGACGGTCAATACTGAAATCAGATTGATTATATTCTTTGCAGCAAAGATGGAAAAGCTCTATACAGTCAGCAAAAACAAAACCTGGAGCTGACTGTGGCTCAGATCATCAGCTCCTTATTGCAAAATTCAGGCTTAAATTGAACAAAGGTAGGAAAAATTAATAGGCAATTCAGGTATAACCTAAATCAAATCTGTTATGATTATACAGTGGAGGTGATGAATAGATTCAGGGGATGAGATCCAGTACACAGAGTGCTTGAAGAACTATGGACAGAGGTTCATAACATTGTACAGGAAGCAGCAACCAAAACCATGCCAAATAAAAAGAAATGTGAAAAGGTAAAGTGGTTGTCTTAGGAGGTTTTACACATAGCTAAGGAAAGAAGAGAAGCAAAAAGCAAGAGAGAAAGGAAAAGATATACCCAACTGAATGCAGAGTTCCAGAGAATAGCAAGGAGAGATAAGACAGCCTTCTTAAATGAACATTGCAAAGAAGCAGAGGAAAAAGAATGGGAAAGACTAGAGATCTCGTCAAGAAAATTGGAGATATCAAGAGGACATTTTATGCAAAGATGGGCACAAATGAAGGACAGAAATAGCAAGGATCTAACAGAAGCAGAAGATATTAAGAAGAGGTGGCAAGAATACACAGAAGAACTGTACAAAAAATATCTTAATGACCCAGATAAACACGAGAGTGTGACCACTCACCTAGAGCCAGACATCATGGAGTGTGAAGTCAAGTGGCCTTAGGAAGCATTGCTATGAACAAAGCTAGTGAAGGTGAATTCCAACTGAGCTATTTCAAATTCTAAAGTATTACACTGTTAAAGCGCTACATTCAATATGCCAGCAAACTTGGAAAACTCAGCAGTGGCCACAGGACTGGAAAAGGTCAGTTTTCATTCCAATCCCACAGAAAGGCAGTGCCAAAGAATTTTCAAACTAGTGCACAACTGTGCTCATTTTACATGCTAGTAAGGTCAGGCTGAAAACCCTTCAAGCTAGGCTTTACTAGTACATGAATCAAGAATTTCCAGATGTACAATCTGGATTTAGAAAAGACAGAGGAACCAGAGATCAACCTGCCAACATCCGTTCGATCACAGAAAAGGCCAGAGATTTTCAGAAAAATATCTACTTCCGCTTCATTGACTACACTAAAGCCTTTGACTGTGTGGATCACAACAAACTGTGGGAAATTCTTAAAGAGATAGGAAAACCAGAACACCTTACCTGTCTCCTGAGAAACCTGTAGGGGAGTGAAGAACCAACAGTTAGAATCTTACATGGAACAACTGACTGATTCAAAATTGGGAAAGGAGTACAAAAAGGCTGTATATTGTCACCTTGTTTGTTTAATTTATATGCAGAGTTCATCAGGCAAAATGCCAGGCTGAATGAAGCTCAAGCTAGAATCAACACTGCCAGGAGAAATATCAACACCCTTAGATATGCAAATGATACCATTCTAACGGCAGAAAGGGATGAGGAACTAAAGAGTTTCTTGATGAGGGTGAAAGACGGGAGTGAAAAGGCTGGCTTATAACTCAACACGCAAAAAACGAACATTATGGTATCTGGTCCCATCATTTCATAGCACACAGATGAGGAAAAAGTGGAAGCAGTGAAAGATTTTCTTTTCCTGGGCTCCAAAATGACTGTGGACAGTGACTGCAGTCATAAAACTAAAAGACGCTTGCTCCTCGGAAGAAAAGATATGACAAAACTTGACAGTGTACTAAAAAACAGAGACATCACTTTGCCAACAAAAGTCCATATAGTCAAAATTCTTCCAGTAGTTATGTATGGATGTGAGAGTTGGACCATAAAGAAGGCTGAGCGCTGAAGAACTGATGCCTTTGAACTGTGGTGCTGGAGAAGACTCTTGAGAGTCCCTTGGACTGCAAGGAGATCAAACCAGTAAATCCTAAAGGAGATCAACCCTGAATACTCACTGAAAGGACTGATGATGAAAAGCTCCAATACTTTGGCCACCCATATGAAAAGTAGATTCACTGTTAAAGACCCTGATGCTGGGAAAGACTGAAGGCAAAAAGAGAAGAGGGCAGCAGAGGATGAGATGGTTAGATGGCATCACTGACTCAGTGGACGTGCATTTAAGCAAACTCCGGGAGATAGTGAAGGACGGGGAAGCCTGGTGTGCTGCAGTCCAAGGGGCTGCAGAGTCAGACAGGACTTAGTGACTGAACAGCAACAAAAAATTCTGAAAGCACTACAGCAAGATTCTTCAGATGAGATATGAAACCACTTTACTGTTTAAATGCAACACTTGTAGCCTACATGGGGGAAAAAGAAAAAACAACTTAAATTCAAAGCACATGAGCTGGGTGAGAATGAAGCAGGCAGTGAGCAAGGATGAGAACACCATGCAAGGAAAACCACAGGCTTGAGGCTTCCTGCTCTAGAATGCCATCATGCCAAGGGGATGATGTGGGGCAGCACTTCTGGTAGAGACAGTGAACCATTATTCAGCTCTTTGTGAAATGGGGTTTGCAGGACAACACATGTGGTAGTAACAGGAAAGATGCAATTATCCTTGGCTGCTTTTCAAGCTTCACTATTTGGATAATTTGGGGACTTTTTTTTTAAACTTTGAGACATTCTCTCAAAACTAGACTGATTATGAGGGTATGTCTTGAATTCTGCCAACAGAGAAAACTTGGCTTGAGTTTATTTTTTAAGTTGTGTGCGCTTTTGTTACGGACAAACATGCTTCCTTCCAATCAACCGTCTTTTTTCAGAAAACAAACTCAAATGCTGCCTTATAAGAGTTTAAATCTTTCCTTTACAGGATGAAGACCCTTCAGTATTGTTTCCAAAATAAAATCCCCAGTGCACATTGTCAAGAAGCCAAGCCAAACATTGAAGACAATCTCATTTCTGTCATCTACAGTGCCCTGAACTTATTGGGTAACTTTCTTTCAAGGAGTCAAAACCCTAAGCAGTTCATCTGGAGCTTCCCTGCTGGCTCAGAGGTAAAACAATCCGCCTGCAAAGTAGGAGACCTGAGTTTGATCCCTGGGTCGAGAAGATCGCCTGTAGAAAGGAATGGCTACCTACTTCAGTATCCTTGCCTGGAGAATTCCATGGACAGAGGAGCCTGACGGGCTACAACCCATGGGGTCACAACGATTTGGACATGACTAAGCAACAATTCATTTATTGTTTGCTTCCATCATGTCTGATTCTTTGCAACTCCATGGACTGTAGCCTGTCAGGCTCCTCTGTCCATGGAATTCTCCAGGCAAGGATACTGGAGTGGGTTGCCATTTCCTTCTCCAGGGGATCTTCCTCACCCAGGGACTGAACCCATATCTCCCACATCTCCTCATTGGCAGGCAAATTCTTTACCACTGTGCCATGTGGGAAACCCCATTTGTTTGCAGTTCATTAAACTATCTGACTGCTGTGGACTCTGGTTCATGCTCAAGGACAAATAATAGCCAAAATGAAGAACCTACAACTATTTGTTTTCACCAAAGTCAAAGAGGTTTTAAAGAAGAAGCAAGTCTAAAACATGACTTAAGTGAAACTATCTCCCACACAAAGGAGATTTGGGGAGCATGGAGGAAAGAGGATGGAAGGCAGAGAACAGGCTCAGGTATGAGAGACTTAGGTGTGATCTCAAGCAAGTTGCCTGTGACCAGTTCTCTGAGCCACATCTGTAAGAACAGGAATGCAGATACCTCCCTCTTAGGGTTGACACATACATGAAAGGACCACTGTGAAAGTCCCTGGCTTAGTCCCAGAAACCAAGTGATGCTCCATTATCACTGGTCTTGTTCTTTCTTTTTTTAATCTATCTCACAGGGTTCATGTGAAGACTGAATTCAATCATGGGAGATAGACTTGGGTCCCACTTACATGTGGGATGTTATAGTAAGAAAAAGCGAAAATACAAGAAACGAGGATTTTAAAGAACAAGGGTTCACCCACAGAGCCCACCAAGATCCAGAGATGGGTACTGCACAGGTGTTAGTGACAGATCCAAATCCCTGGCAGTCTCCTCAAAGAGCCAGATCCATGCTCTTATACACAGCCTTATCAGAGAACTCAAAGGGAAGTCTATGGAAAGAATGCCAAAATCATAGACTGCACCACTCAATTAATAAATGTTTATTGAATACCTATCAGACACTGTTCCTGAAGCTGTGAATAAAGCAGTGAATAAATGATAAGGTTTGTGGCCAAGATGAGCTTATATTTCAGAGGGGGAAAGAAATAAAATATTTAAATGCACACAATAAATACTATGATGGAGAAAAACAAAGAAGAAAGGGATTGGAAAATGTGGGGCCTGTGGTTTTTAAATGGGGTCATCAGGGAAGCTCCCATAGAATATGTGAATAAGTGGAGCCAGAAGGATACTGGAGAAAGAGGCAAGAAAAGCTTACAGAGATCCTAAGGCAAGAGAATGCCTCTTAAGTCCAAGGACTAGCGATGAGCACAATGTGGCTGTAGTAGAAAAATCAAAGAAAAGAGGAAGTAAGACAGCAGACAGATTATGGATGATCTTGTGGGTTGACTTTCACTTGGTAAGAAAAGGGAAGTCCCTGGAGGTTTTTGAGCACAGGAGTAGAATTATCTAACTTATACTTTAATTGACTGATATAGTGAGAGCTATGGTTTTTTTCAGTAGTCATGTACGGATGTGAGAGTTGGACCATGAGGAAGGCTGAGCACCAAAGAACTGATGCTTTCAAATTGTGGTGCTGAAGAAGACTCAACCTTGAGTCCCTCAGACTGCATGGAGATCAAACCAGTCAATCCTACAGGACATCAACCCTGAATATTCATTGGAAGGACTGATGCTGAAGTTGAAGCTTCAATACTTTGGTCACCTGATGTGAAGAGCCAACTGACTGGAAAGTATCCTGATGCTGGGAAAGACTGAAGGCAAAAGAAGAGGGTGACAGAGGACGAGATGGTTGGATGGCATCACCAAGTCAATGGACATGAGTTTGAGCAAACTTTAGGAGACAGTGAAGGACAGGGAAGCCTAGCGTGCTGCAGTTCATGGGGTTGCAAAGAGGTGGACACAACTTAGGGACTGAACAGCGACAGCGCTTTAACAGAATCTCTCTGACTGCTGTGTTTAGGAAGATGACAAGGGCAGAAACAAGAAGATAAATCAGGAATCCATTTCATCTGCCACTGATTGGAAGGCTGGAACATGAGTACCTGCATGCTCAGTCATGTCCAACTCTTTGTGACCCCACGGACTATAGCCTGCCAGGCTCCTCTGTCCGTGGAATCATCAGGCAAGAATACTGGAGTGGGTTGCCATTTCCTTCTCCAGACGATCTTCCTGACCCAGGTATCAGACCTGCATCTCCTGCATTGGCAGGTGGATTCCTAACCACTGAGCCATCTGGGAAGCCCTAGGCTGTAGCACAGGAATGATTAATTTCCCTAACAACAGAATCTATGCAGGTATTAGTGAAGACCACCTGCTTATGGAATAATTCCCTAAATCAACACCATCAACTAAAATATCATCCTTCAAAAAATGGTGGTGAGAGGGAGGTTCTGCTGCACAAACATCCATCATTTAATTAGTAGGTTGCTGCTTGCCCCTGAGATATTATATATGTTTTACTCAAAAGTAATGTAGTCTATTTAACCTACAAGATCTTTTGAAATATATACACCTTTGTAAGAGTACAAATTTATCCTCAAGTTTTTGCCATCAAGCACTGTATAATGTTTTTCACACATCATTTAGTGTTGTAACCAAAAAGAGAAGGAAAAACAAATCCCCTTCAACAACGGGGCAATCTGATCTTATTCTCCAGTTAACTAAGTTCTCAAATGTAAAAATAGAGACTGGAGGAGCCAAATTCATCACTGATGGAAGCCTGGGTATTCTGAATATTGAAACTATTGGGAAGGAGGGATATAGGGTGAAAGAACTCTTAGTTTAGAGAAATTATGTCTCAGAGATTGCAGGACTTTTTCCAGGTTGAAAGACCTCTGCGGAACAGTCAACATGCAGATGCACTGAGGAACTAACTTTACAGGACATGGGAGCAGAGGGCAGTCACTGCTGGGACATTGTTTAAGTGGGAAGTGCCCAGGAAAGGGAAAGATTCAAGAATGAAGTTTTCCTGTATGAGAAACCAAGGGAATTTCATGACCGAAGAACATGGCAGCTGCTTTGAGGGAAGTTCAGCCTGAAACTGATGGTAGGGCTGGAGAAACTAGAAGGCAAAAAATACACATTTCCTCCATGACTAGGAGAGCCATCAAGGAGAGGTATCTTTCAGGGCTGGGGTTACACCACGCCAGCAGAGGACTGTGAAGCTAAGCAGAGCTGACAGTTGAAGCCTGACATTTTCACCAGGCTGAACTGAACACTGCAACTCCTCCGTTCATACGCAGAATTCCTTTATCTGGCCACAAAAACATTTTTAGACTACCAGAAAGGTATCAGTGAGAAGTAAAACATAAGCAGCAGTGAAGCAAAGGCACTTATAACTAAACTATAAAATTGTCAATGCAAGCAGAGTTAGAGATGGTAGAAAGTTACCAACAATGGAAGGGAAGAAGTAAAATACAGGAAAGTAAAAAGATCAGACAGAGTTTACAGTTTGGTTCTATGGATTGGAAACCTACATAAGTTTCCAACCACTCATGAGTTTTCTGACCTTAGATGAGTCACTGAACTCCAAATCAAATTTTTCCACTGTAGAATGGTATTAGTAAATTAAAAGAGGGCAGTAATTATAATATAAAAAGCATATAGCACATAGATTGCACAGTATTAAATTTTGATTCCTACTTTTATCTTAGTACATAGAGAGAGAGATTTAGTATATTCAAAGATTAAAATTACAAAATTACAAATGACTATGTAATTTGGTTAACCACCATAGCTGATTTCATTAGCAATAACTTCACCTTGGGTCCCCTATTAACTCATCTTTAAATTAACCACAAAATTTCTCGCATTTCTTTAATTAAATAAACATTTGTTGAATGTGCACTATAGATCATGTATCACATGAAATAACACAGGAGATGGGAAGAACACTGCTGTGGTTTTGGATTTCTTTTTTTCTAAGCCACAGCCTATCACAACCGTGACATTGTGATAATCATTATTATAGAAGAATGTATTGTGTGAGATCAAAAAAAGGAATGAGTTATTCTACATAGAAAAAAACTACTAGCCAACACTTACTGAGCACTTCAGTTCTGTTCAGTTGCTCAGTCATGTCCAACTCTTTGTGACCCCATGGACTGCAGCATGCCAGGCTTCCAGTCCATCACCAACTATCAGAGCTTGCTCAAACTCATAGCCATCAAGTCGGTGATGCCATCCAAACATCTCATCCTCTGTCATCCCCTTGTCTTCCTGCCTTCAACCTTTTGCAGCATCAGGGTCTTTTCAAATGAGTCAGTTCTTCGCATCAGGTAGCCAAAGTATTGGAGTTTCAGCTTCAACATCAGTCCTTCCAATGAGTAGTCAGGACTGATTTCCTTTAGGATTGATTGGTTTGATCTCCTTGTAGTCCAAGGAGAGTCTTCTTCAACACCACAGTTCAAAAGCATCAATTCTTCAGCACTCAGATTTCTTTATAATTCAACTCTCACATCCGTACATGACTACTGGAAAAACCACAGCCTTGAGTAGACAGATCTTTGCTGGCAAAGTAATGTCTCTGCTTTTTAATATGTCATCTAGGTTGGTCATAGCTTTTCTTTCAAGGAGCAAGTGTCTTTTAATTTCATGGCTGCAGTCACCATCTGCAGTGATTTTGGAGCCCCCCAAAATAAAGTCTCTGTTTCCTTGCTTTCCCAACTATTTGCCTAAAAGATGATGCTGTGAAAGTGCTGCACTCAATATGCCAGCAAATTTGGAAAACTCAGCACTGGCCATGGGACTGAACAAACGTCAGTTTTCATTTCAATCCCAAAGAAAGGCAATGCCAAAGAATGCTCACACTACCACACAATTGCGCTCATCTCACATGCTAGCAAAATAATGCTCAAAATTCTCCAAGCCAGGCTTCAACAACATGTGAACTAAGAACTTCCAGACGTTCAAGCTAGATTTAGAAAAGGCAGAGGAACCAGAGATCAAATTGCCAACATCCATCAGATCATCAAAAAAGCAAGAGAGTTCCAGAAAAACATCTGTTTCTGCTTTACTGACTATGCCAAAGCCTTTGACTGTGTGGATCACCACAAACTGTGGAAAATTCTGAAAGAGAGGGGATTACCAGACCACCTGACCTGCCTCCTGAGAAATGTGTATGCAGGTCAGGAAGCAACAATTAGAACTGGACATGGAACAACAGACTGGTTCCAAATCAGGAAAGGAGTACGTCAAGGCTGTATATTGTCACCCTGCTGATTTAACTTGTATGCAGAGTACATCATGAGAAACTCTGGGCTGGAGGAAGCACAAGCTGGAATCAAGATTGTCAGGAGAAATATCAGTAACTCACATAGGTAGATGACACCACCCTTATGGCAGAAAGTGAAGAATAAATAGCCTCTTAATGAAAGTGAAAGAGGAGAGTGAAAAAGTTGGCTCAAAACTCAACATTCAGAAAACAAAGATCATGGCATCTGGTCCCATCACTTCATGGCAAAGAGATGGGGAAGCAATGGAAACAGTGACAGACTTTTCTTTCTTGGGCTCCAAAATTACCGCAGGTGGTGAAGCTGAAACTCCAATACTTTGGCCACCTGATGCATAGAACTGACTCATCTGAAAAGACTCTGATGCTGGGAAAGATTGAAGGCAGGGGAAAAAGAGGACGACAGAGGATGAGATGGTTGTATGGCATCACCAACTCAATGGACATGAGTTTGAGTACACTCTGGGGTTAGTGATGGACAGGGAGGCCTGATGTGCTGCACTCCATGGGATCACAAAGAGTAGGACATGACTGAGTGACTGGAGTGAACTGATGGGACCAGATGCCATGATCGTTGTTTTCTAAATGTTGAGTTTAAGTCAACTTTTTCACTCTCCCCTTCACTTTCATCAAGAGGTTCTTTAGTTCTTCTTCGCTTCACCTGCCCAGGTGGGATGCATGAGACAAGTGCTCGAGCCTGGTGCACTGGGAAGACCCAGAGGAATTGGGTGGAGAGGGAGGTGGGAGGGGGGATCGGGATGGGGAATACGTGTAAATCTATTGCTGATTCATGTCAATGTATGACAAAACCCACTGAAAAAATAAATAAATAATTTTTTTTTTTTAATTTAAAAAAAAAAGGTGGTGTCATCTACATATCTGAGGTTATTGATATTTCTCCCGGCAATCTTGATTCCAGCTTGTGCTTCATCCAGCCTGGCATTTTGCATGATGTATTCTGCATTTAAGTTAGATAAGCAGGGTGACAATGTACAGCCTTGATACATGCCTTTCCCTATTTGGAACCAGTCTGTTGTTCCATGTCCAGTTCTAACTGTTGCTTCCTGACCTGCATATAGATTTCCCAGGAGGCATGTCAGGTGGTCTGACATTCCCATCTCTCGAAGAATTTTCCACAGTTTGTTGTGATCCACACAGTCAAAGGCTTTGACATAGTCAATAAAGTAGAAATAGATGTTTTTCTGGAACTCTCTTGCTTTTTCGATGATCCAGAGGATGTTGGCATGTTGATCTCTGGTTCCTCTGCCTTTTCTAAATCTAGCATGAACATCTGGAAGTTCACGGTTCACATTCTGTTGAAGCCTAGCTTGGAGAATTTTGAGCATTACTTTGCTAGCGTGTGAGATGAGTGCAATTGTGCGGTAGTTTGAACATTCTTTGGCACTGCCTCTCTGGGACTGGAATGAAAACTGACCTTTTCCAGTCCTGTGGCCAGTGCTGAGTTTTCCAAATTTGCTGGCATATTGAGTGCAGCACTTTCACAACATCATCATTCAGGATTTGAAATAGTTACCTGGAATTCCATCACCTCCACTAGCTTTGTTCGTAGTGATGCTTCCTAAGGCCCACTTGACTTTGCATCCCAGGATATCTGGCTCTTGGTGGGTGACCACTCCTTCGTGATTATCTGGGTCAGGGAGATCATTTTTGTACAGTTCTTCTGTGTATTCTTGCCACCTCTTCTTAATATCTTCTGCTCCTGTTAGGTCCATACCATTTCTGCCCTTTATTGTGCCCATCTTTGCATGAAATGTTCCTTTGGTATCTCTAATTTTCTTGAAGAGATCTCTAGTCCTTCCCATTCTGTTGTTTTCCTCTGTTTCTTTGCATTGATCACTGAGGAAGGCTTTCTTACCTCTCCTGGCTATTCTTTGGAACTCTGCATTCAAATGGGAATATCTTTCCTTTTCTCCTTTGCCTTTCTGAGCATCTGCTGTTGCTGCTGCTGCTGCTAAGTTGCCTCAGTCATGTCCGACTCTGTGCAACCCCATAGATGGCAGCCTACCAGGCTCCTCTGTCCCTGGGATTTTCCAGGCAAGAATACTGGAGTGGGTTGCCATTTCCTTCTCCAATCTGAGCATTTACTATGTACCAAACAATATTCTAAATACTTTACGGATGGCAACTCATTAAGCATCACAGCAGTCTGAAATAGTTACTAGGATTATTTCCATTTTGCGTATCAGGAAACTGAAGCACAAGGAGGTCAAGTCACAGGTCCGAGGTCACAGCTATCTACTCTGTTTTAGAGTAGATAAAACTTGGAATTTGTTGTATAAGCGAAAGAAGATGCCAGCAGAAGAAAACTTGAAGGAACATGACAGAATGAGGATAAGAGACTGAGCAACACCACAGAGAAGACGGGAAGGGTGGCTGGAAACCGGTGATTGAAGATGATACATAGGAATGAGGCAAGGAGATAAACTCCCTGGTATTGGAAATAGCAGGAAAGAAAATCCATGGTAATTCATAGGGTAAAAGGAAGAGAGGTGAAGACTGGGCTGTCTGCTGGTCTTGTCTGCCTGGTAAAATGAAGGTAAAGTTCACAGGTATGAGTCGGAAACCTGAGACCCATCCTCATTTCTATCCCTCCCCCCACTCCCTGTGTTCACCCGTCACCTAGTCCAGTTGATCCTACCTCCAAAGTGCATCTACCATGGACCCTGTTCTCCATCTACAGAGCCACCACTGCCGTCCAAGTCAAAACTATCTCCAGCCTGGACTCTGCACGAGCTTCCAGCTGTTTTCCCCCACTTCCTCTATTAACTCTCAATCCACTCTCCATACAATTGCCAGAAAGAGATTTCAAAAGTAAAAACTGACTCCAGCTCTTCTACGGCTGTTTGAATACAATAAAAATCCCTTACTCTGCCAAAACTGCCTCAGATCATCTGGTCCAGCTCTCCTCTCCAGCCCAATCATAGACCATTCTCCCTCCCCATCCATAGTCCAAGCATCTTGACATTCTTTCCATTTTTCAAATAAACCCTGTTCCCCTTATTACTCAGACCTTTCTCCATTCTACTTGCACTAACTGAAATACTTTCCTAGCTCTTTCATTTATTTATGACTGTGTGTAGGATTCCTTCTCTTTCCTGAAGCCTCAGGCTAAAAACTTTCTTCTCCAAAAGGCCCTCAATGACCAGCTTGTCTAAGAAAATCCCCTAACCACTGCCCCAGAGCAGGGATTTAGCAGTTAAAATGGTGGCATTAAGGAAACTGCCTGATTTCAAATCCCAGCTCCATCACTTGTGTGACCTCCAGGCAAGAAACAGAATTGTTCTCCAGGATAAAATGGGAATAATGTGAAGCAGTTATTCAGACGGTGGTTGTGGTGATTCAATGAATTAATAATCATAAGAAATTTATAAAAGTGCCTGGTCCTTATAAATGTTTAGTACAAATTTATCACCCCAGAACCTTGTTAATTCCATCTATCACTTTAGTTTGTACTTTCGTGTTTCATGTTAACTGTGTGGTTCATCCACTATTTCACAAGTTCCAGGAAGGCAGAGAACTGGTCCATATCTCCAATATAAAAATGCCAGCGGCTTAACAAATACTTAATGAATGGGGAATGAATGAATGAGTTCATATCATGTACAATTCAGTGTATAGGGTCTAAGAGATCCCAACCTGTTGTTGAGAAGAGAGCTGAACTTATTAACCATAGTGAGCTATGGTGAGAATGTCTGAGAAGCTAAGAAGGGTGAAAGACAGCACAGTGGTTCCCAAGATGGAAGGTGTCATCAGAATCAGGAGGAGGCTTAGTGAGGGTGAGACTATATCAGGTGAAAGGATAGGAAGATGTGGGAATAGAGGAAGCATCTCAATTTGGGGTGAAGATGAGATCAAAAAGTAGTTATTTCTACCCTAGGGACCATAATTAGAGGCCAGATGAGGGCGATCAGAGTTGAGAGGTCAAGAAAGGGAGAGGACCAATGTACTAGTAGAGTTATCAGTGTGAAAGTGAATTCCCTGTGCATCAGGAGAGAGAGGGCAGGAAGCAACGACACCAGGTCAGGGGCTAAGGTCACTGAGAAGAGCAGAAGATCCCAAAGGAGAGTTAACGAGAGCAATGAAGATGGGAGAAGAAGGTCCAAGTGGTAATCTGAGTTTCTCAAAAAGAAGACTCAAGAGTGTCGATAGAAAAGGCAAGGGGCAGTGGGGAGAACTCCTTCTTGTTCCACAAGTTCAAAGAAATGGGAGCACTCTGAAATAGACAGGAAGCATTGCGTAGTCCAGAGGAACATATTAGTGAAGGGGGCCAGGTAGAATGTGGAGAGTGTTTGAGTCCTGGACGGATCTGACTAACGTCAAGGTTGCAGTGATGCAGTGAGATGCAGTGATGGCTTGATGGTCAGCTGCCTGAGTTTTGCCCTCTGATCTAAAAGGGATGGGAAACCACATGCTGATTTTTAATCTAATCCAGATACTATTTCTGGAGGACTGGGATGCATCTGCCCCAAGGCAGAGAACCACCTTAAACTTGCTTCATGGCTCTCTCTCAATCTGTCTCTCTCCCCATTTCCCTCTGCCCAGGGGTGACACAAATGTCCTGCTGCAAATTGATTGAAGCATCCTTCCTGTAGGCCTCCCCAGCGGATATCAGGAGAAAAAGGACAGAAATCAAGTCCACATTTAGGAAGGAGAAAATACCAGAGGCTACTGACAGCATCGTAACTCCCGAGGGGAAATCTCCGGCTGGAATTTGTCTAAACAGATACAGGAATTTGCCATTTTTCTCATCCTTCCTCATGTGCGCTGCTCGACAGCCTCTTCAGATCAGAGCCAAGTCTGCAGCCTGCATCAGCTAGATCATGGGGAATACTTGGGTGAAATACTAGCACTCAGCCCTCCCTCATTTTGAGCACTAGGTCAGGTGAATTACTTCAAATACATGCAAGGCCCTTCTGTTTCCATGGTAACTGCTCCAAGAACCGTAACAATGTCAATCATGGAAATGGTGAAATCATAACTTGAACCCATCTTGCTGACAAAGATATCTTGAGAAGTAGCCACTGCTCAGTATCAGACCTCTGCGTCTCATTTGGGGGAGAATGTTTTGTTTATGTCCAATCAGTTATGGGAATAAGGGGAAACAGTGGTTAGTCATTTTCCTTCTGCTTCGCCAGGTCCACCTCTGTCTGTATTTTACTGATAGGCTTGTAACTCATTTTCCCTGCTTGAAATTTACAGATGGAACAATTCATTTTTCCACTTCCTTTTCCTGCATAGGTGTAAGCACTTGAAGACAAATTATTGATTTTTTTCCTATGCACTAAAAAAAAAAAAAAGAATGGCTTGTTCATTTCCATTCCACTGTGTTCATTGCTTTAATTTCTTAGTGCCTGTTTTGATGAAGCAAACTCACAATATCTGGAGATGAAGTTCTAATCTGGGGATCCTGAAATAAGAACCAGTATCTTTTGCCAGTCCTGAAAAATGGAGCAAATATCTCAGTTCACAGATTCTAAAATAAATAAGGAAGGTGAGGAGTAATTATCATTTCCTGTTCATGCAAAATCTATACTCTGGATTCTAAAGTGATCTCCCCAAAAGCAGTAAAATCTCATCTAGAACCTACATGATAATTCCACCAAAAGAGTGTTTGGGCACATTAACCTTCAAAATCTGTTGGCCATTTTATTGGCTTGGTTTCATTTTTTAATGTATATTTTAGGACACTCTTCCTCTGTACAATATTTTTATCTTCCTTTCTCCTCTAAAGAATTTCAAAGCAAGAACATTTCTGTGGGTTTATGAGAGCCTTCAGTCTGGACTCCGAATTGTTACAAAGCCAATATTTTTTTACATTTTTCTTCTTAATAACATTCTTTGACCCAGAGAGAACTAAAAAAATAAGCTATTTGATGTCTAAAATTGCAGAGATAAACTGACACTGTGTTCTGAAGGTGTCTTTTCATGAGAAAAATGGAATTGTTAAAAAATGTAATCAAGTTACACAGAGCTTCTCACCCTCAGGTCATCAGTTTCAGATCTATCTGGGGTGGAAAGCTGCACAGAGCTGTCGTGGTCGCTGGGCTCCCAGTGCCCTCTGAGAAATGAGTTGGAGGCCCCAGAGGAGGCTTTGTAGTCACCACCCTCATAAGTGACACCCATGGACCCATACTTCCATTCTTCCAGGAATAACCATTCCAGCAGAAGCACAAAGATTTGGCCCGAGATTCCTAAGTTGGTCCTGTGTACCATTATGTTCACAAGTGTACATTCTCAAATGTTAAGCTCCATGAGAAACAGAAGTCTTTTTTTTTTTTTTTTAGTAACTCTGGAAAACTTTTGCTCAGCATCCTGCTTAATTCAGCTGAGTGGGGACAATCCACGAAGTATGAAGGTGAACGAGGAGGGGGAAAAGGGAGGAGAAGACAAAGAGGAGCTGGAAATTAAAATAAACTAAATAAGAAAAAATAAAAGCAAGAGAGAACTAAAGATAAAAAGCAGCAGACAAAGTAAAGAAAAAGGATAAATGAAAAAGAAAACAGAAAGGAAGAGGTAGGGGGAAAGGAGAGAGAAAGGAAGGAGCAGGAGATGTGAAATTCTATCATGACAACAAGTCGAAACCTCTCCATTCCAGGAGGGCTTTTGTTTGTTTTATATTCATTATTCTCACAACAGGGAGCTTCCTTCTATAGGAATTTCACTTTTACAAAAGCTAAATCTGGCACACACAAAAAAATCCAGACTTAAAAATCACCCTCCAAAGAAAGGAAGTCACTGGGGAAGATTTTGCATTTCAATCCCACAGGGAAAGCATCCCTTCATCTCAGATTAGAAGCTCAAGGCATGAAAAATTGTAATAAGCCAGAAAAGGACCCATCTGACTGTGTACTATGGCCCCAGGAAAGAAGCCTCACATCGATATTGGATGAGGGAGAAGACTGGATGTTTGATTTCTGTCACCAAAGTGGACTTCTGTGGACCACACTCCCATCAAGGGAATAGCAATTTAAAGAGTAGTTCTTGATTTGTCTGAAATTCTCATTCTTTTCTAACGTGATATGAAAAAATTACCTTGAGGAAAAACAGTTCTTAGGGTTTCCCTGGTAGCTTAGATGGTAAAGAATCTGATTGTAATGAGGAGACCCAGGTTTGATCCCTGGGGCGGGAAGATACCCTGGAGAAGGGAATGGCAACCCACTCCAGTATTCTTGCCTGGAGAATTCCATGGAGTTGCCTGGTGTGCTACATTCCATGGGGTTGCAAAGAGTCGGACACAACTGAGCGACTAACACACACAAAACAGTTCTTACATTCTCTCCCCCAGGAAGTTAAAGAAGACAGAGAGATATACTTTAGGTATGGGCAATTTAATTACAAAGAAATGAGAACCAAACAAAAAATGTATATAAAGAAATGATATTCAATGTTCTGAAGGTGACAGTAACAGGAATATCGCAGCAGATGGGATGTGACCCAGGTAGTATCAAGAATTATTTCAGGAAGGAATCTCTTCCTCTGTTCTTATCATCAAGGGGATTTCTACTTCCCTCCCTATAGGACAGGCCTAAGAAGTAAATCTGGAGTGGTCTTCCAGTTTCTCTTTTAACCGTATGACTTGGTGTAGAACTAGGTTGGCTGGTGACAGTCTGTCATCCAACGGGCCATAGCTCTACTAAAGGGTGGGTCAGTGCCTTCAGAGGCCACCACTGTCTAAGATGTCTTTTCTCTCCTGTTTCTTCTTACACTTACCTGTGTTTGAATAGATTGTTCTCTAACTGCACTTTTAGACTCCAGAGAGGATAAAGATTCCTGAGCAGAGATTCTGTAGAGCATAGAGAAAGTTAACCACTTCCTAGCTCTCCACCTACTTGCAATAAAGGAAGTAAGTTAAGTTGCTTCTACTGGATGTATGTAAATAGTGTCCATCCTAGTTGGCAAATAGGAGACCCAATTCCATTCTCCAATCTAGTTGTTGTTACAGAATCTTGCATTTGAGAAGCATGGAGGGAGATTTACTTGACGTTCCCCTGGTACCTCTAATAAAACTGACACTTGAATTGCCTTTGTTTCTCTTCCCCCATTCTCAGTAAATAATAGATAAATTGTACCTCTATCTGTCAACAATAAAATGATATAAGCTGCTATTTATCCAGTACTTCTTATATATCAGTTTCTGAGTTACATGCTTTATATGTATACTTCTAAATTCTAATAAGTCAATAAGGTAGGTGTTATTATCCTTTTTTTTTTTTTTAAATCTATGAGACCAAGAGAGGTTCAGTTAACATGCTCAAGGCACTTGGCTAACAAAGACCCTGTACCAGGATTTAAATTTCAAGTTTTTGGCTCTGAAATCCCTTATTTCAATAAATAATAAATGTCTCCCAAATATCCCTAGTTATTTTTCTCATAAACTTGATAGGACTCCTGATCAAGCTGAAGACTTAACAGAAGTGTTTTGCCATGTCTCCAACTCAAAACAAATCACAATGATACAGAGGTACAAAAAGATATGATGTAATGACAAGAGAATGGGAAAGAAGGTGACAGGAATGAAATTCTGGAAACTAGAGAGCAGATGGAAAGGTAGTAACTTATTCATCAGACACATGGAAATTGAATTCTAAACTTATGATGAGGGTATCGCAGAAACAAGCCTATGCAAGTGGAAGAACTCAAGAAAGCTCAGGAATTCATGGTTCAATGTACTTTTGAAAGTTGGAGACCAATGAGACAGAAACAGGAAATAAAGTTGGAAATCTGGATCAGAATCTGCAGCTGGGGGACCTGACCTCCCATTCCAGCAGAAGACTACGTACAGGCTCCATAAAGAGACTGAACCAGACATTCTGGTCTCAGGGTTATTAAGCAGAGCTGAAGTCTGACTTCACACTGAAAACTGGAGGGGTAGAAGAAGGTCTACTTATTGAATGCTAAGAGCACCAGTCTCCTTACCCAGCTCAGCAACAGGAATGCTTGGAAGCCAAGCATATCTTCTCCAGGAGGGAGACTGGAAGATTCATCTCTGGGGACAGTGATCAGCCCAACAGAAAAGAGTTAAAAGTATTCTTAATTCTTTTTGTCCTTGTACAGCCCTACCAGATCACCTTACAATGAAACTCACCATCTAACAAGCTCTGTCCCTGCTCCCCAAATGTTCATTTCCCTAAGTTTTCAGTGTCCTGCTCTTTGATGAAACAGTCCCACATCACCAGATACTTGAGGGAAAGCTTCTGATATAAAAGAAATCAAAATGATTTATTTCGATAAAGAAAGAAAATAATAAAGAAAGAAAATAATAAAAAAATAATTAAAAATAAATAAAAAAATAAAGAAAGAAAAATAATGCAGGAACCAGAAGAAAACGTCTCCAAAAAACTGACCTCTTCACAGAAATTTAAAAAAAAAAAAAGAATATTATAAGGATAAGAGGAATCAGTCTGCATAAAATGAGATCTTTTGAAATTAAAAATAAGTGAGCAGAAATAAAATCAATACAAGGGTGGGAAAATAAAGTTGAGAAAATCTCTCAGAAAGTATAAAAGAAAAACAGATGGAAACTAGAGGGAAAAGAGAAAGAAATTAAAGTCATACTTTGGAATGTCTAGAGAAGAGAACAAAGAAACCAAAGCAGAGAAGAAAATTCAGGATCATTCTTCCCTATTCCATAAAACTAGAAGCACAGTATGGCAGCCATTCTTCTGTTTTGAAGAATCTAAGAAATCCTGACAGCCTTTCCTCATTTCATCCATCTCCATCTCCTTCAGTTAAAACTGGCAGTGTTTCTGTGGATATAATCCTATCTCCAATTCTGGTTTCTGCTGAAGTGACTGACTGAATTCATAGTTCACATATACACTAATCCTTATCAAATGGTTGTTCAACCTCCCTTCAGAACTAGTTTTCTCATTTTTTGCAATATAGTTAGGCTGCAAATTTTCTAAATCTTCAAGTTCTGGTTGCTTTCACTTAGTTTCTTCTTCATATTTCTCACCTCACATTTTATCATAGCAGTCAAGAGGACCCAGGATGTATTTTCAACATTTTGCTTCAAAATATTCTCATTTAAATATCTCATTTCATTGTTCACAAGTTCTTCCTTCTAAAACACACTAGAACACAAGTTTTTTGTCACTTTATAACAAGAATTGCCTTTTCTCTGGTTTCCAATAATGTGTCCCTCACTTCCATCTGAGACCTCATCAGAATGACCTTTAACATCTGTATTCCCACCAATTTTTCTGTTCATGATTATTGACATATACGCCAAGAAAACAAAGGCTTTCTCTCTAACTCTGCTCTTTTCTGAGTCCTCAAAAGAATCACCTTTAATTTCCATATTTCTATCAACAATCTCTTTATAGCAAGCTAGACTTTTCAAGCATGCACCTCAAAATTCTTCCAGCCTCTAGCCACCACCCAGTTTCAAAGCTGCTTCCACATTTTAGGTATCTGTTACAGCTTCACCCCACTTCTTGATTTCAAAATCTGTCTTTAGTCAGCTTGGGTTAATATAACAAAATACCACAGACTGGATGGCTTTACCAACAGAAATTTATTTTCTCACAGTTCTTGAAGGTAGAAGTCTCAGATCTGACAGAGCTGGTTTCTGTTAAGACTTTGCATGTTGGGTGCAGATGGTCATCTTCTCACTATGCTTCACGTGGCAGAGAGACAGAGAGATCTCTTCCTCTTCTTAGACGGTCACCAGTACAATTAAACTAGGTATCCTCTCTTAGGAGCTCATTACCTCCTAAGGACTCATGGTTTAGTCACTAAGTCATGTCCAACTCTTGCAACTCCATGGACTGTAGCCTGCAAGGCTCCTCTGTTCATGGGATTCTTCAAGCAAGAATACTAGAGTGAGTTGCCATTTTCTTCTCCAGGGGATCTTTCTGACCCAGGAATCGAACCCAGGTCTCCCACATTGCAGGCAGATTCTTTAACAATTGAGCTATGAGGGAAGACCCCCTAAGGACTATCTCCACCTCATTAAACTCAAAAGCCTTGGACAGCAAAGGAAACCATAAACAAAATGAAAAGACAACCCATAGAATGAAAAGAAAATATTTGCAAATGATGCAACCAACAAGAAATTAATCTCTAAAATTTACCAACAGTTTATGCAACTCAATATCAAAAAAACCCAACAATCCAATCAAAAATGAGCAGATGACCTAAACAGACATTTCTCCAAAGAAGACATACAGATGCCAAGTGGCACATGAAAAGATGCTCAACATCACTGATTACTGGAGAAACGAAAATCAAAACTACAATGAGATATCACTGCACACTAGTCAGAATGGTCATCATCAAAAATCTACAAACAATAAATGCTGGAGAGAGTGTGGAGAGAAGGGAACCCTCCTATACTGTTAGTGGGAATGTAAATTGGTACAGCCACTATGGAGAACAGGGTATAGAGCTTCCTTAAAAAACTAAAAATAGAGTGGCCATATGATCCAGAAATCCCACTCCTTGGCACATATACAGAGAAAACCGTGGTTTGAAAGGATACATGCACCACAGTGGTCATTCTAGCGCTGTTTACAATAACCAAGACACACATGCGTGCATGGGTGCTAAGTAATTTCAGTCGTGTCCAACTCTTTGTGACCCTATGGACCATATCCCATTAGGTTCCTCTGCCATGGGGTTCTCCAGGCAAGAATACTGGAGTGGGCTGCCATGCCCTCCTCTAGGGGAATCTTCCTGACCCAGGGATTGAACCTATGTCTCTTAGTCTCCTGCACTGACAGGTGGGTTCTTTACCCCTAGCACCACCTGGGAAGTCCAACCAAGACATGGAAGTAACCTAAATGTCCATTGCAGGGGAATGAATAAAGATGTGGTACATATATACAACGGAATATTATTCAGTCATTAAAAAGAATGACATAATGCCATCTGCAGCAACATGGATGGACCTGGAGATTATCATATTAAGTGAAGTAAGTCAAAGACAAATACCATATGGTATCACTTATATGTGGCATCTTTAAAAAATGATACATATGAACTTATTTACAAAACAGAAACAGACACAGAAAACAAACTTAAGGTTATGAAAGCGGAAGAGTGGTGGAGGGGGAATAAATTGAGAGTTTGGGATTGACATATACATGCTACTATATTTAAAACAGATTACCAACAAGGACCTACTGTATAACACGGGGAACTCCACTCAATATTCTATAATAACCTAAATGGGAAAACAGTTCGAAAAAGAATAGATTTATGTATATGTACAACTGAGTCACTTTGTTGTATACCAGAAACTAACAACACTGTAAATCAACTATACTCTAAGATAAAATAAAAATTTTAAGGAAAGACTATTTCCAAATAGAGTCACATTGGGTAGGGCTTTAACATGAATTCGGGCGGGGAGGAGGGGACTCAATTAAGTACACAGCCAAGTACCAAAGGCTCTAAGATGGATATCACAAAAAATAAGAAAATGTAAAACATAGATTATCTGAGGAATTTGAATACAAAGGGAAGAGATATATTCACTGGCAAATAGTTCAGGGATGAAAGAGCAGTATATGCACAGAAAAGCGAACAAAAATTTATCCAATCATTTTTAATTCCAGGAAAGTAAACTACCTCCTCCTATCGCAAAAGGGAAATGTAATCATAATACACTCCATGATTCAGGTGTAAATAATGTTTATTTAGTCATAACTGTGTAAACATTGAGTCTGTTTTTAGATCTCAAGTGCAGATGGTTGAATCAATCACATTCCTCAATCCCTGGCTCACCAGCCATGGTCTTAGCAAAACTCTCCTTTCTTTATTTATGCATTTCCCTTATTTCCATCTCCCCATATACAACCACCTTGATATGTGTGAAATGTATCATTTCATTTACATGAGTTGGTTTAAAATGTATATTAAATTATATGCACATATTTTCAATGTATACAAGTTTAATTTGCCAAGTATCTTAGGCTTTTTCTTTACCTCTTTCATTCAGCACCATTTTTTAGAACTATGCATACTGCTGGGTGTACATCAAATTCATTGCTTTCAACTCACAAGCAGCCCTCAAAATGCATTCACCATATGTACTTATCTGGTCCTTTACTGATCACCAACCTGATTTGTCTCTGACTTCCTGCTATCACAAACAAAGTAGAATTTCTGTAGAACATACATCTTGGAGTATGCCAGAGCAGCAAGTAGTGGCGTAGGTGGCAGAGTGCTCTCCAGAACTCCTGCCCTGATCCATACTTCCACTATGGAGCTTGGCAATTTTTGTATTGCCACAGACCTGACAACCCTTAGCACCATCCGGCTTCCCAACTATGGCCAATCTGGTGGAAGAAAAGTAGCATTTTGACATTTTCATTTTTCTAATCACCAATGGGTTTGAGCATCTCTTTATGTCCTTACTAATCCATGGGGTTTTTTCATTTTGGAATTAACTCTTCATACCTTTCCCTCGTGTTTTTACTAATTTCTTGTATTTTTTGACTTGTAGAAGTTCTTCTACAATTTAAAACTTGGTCTTATTTTTTAATAATTTAGAAAACAAAGCGTATCACTGATGAACCAGATATAAAAATCATCAACGAAGTTCTAGCAAACAGAATCCAACAACACATTAAAAGGATCATACACCCTGATCAACTGGGATTGATCTCAGGGATCCAAGGATTCTTCAGTGTGATGCACCATAGTAACAAATTGAAAGATAAAAGCCACATGACCATATCAATATTGCAGACAAAAAGTTTTTGACAAAATTCAACACCCACTTATGATTAAAAAAAAAAAAAAAACTCTCCAGAAAACCAGCATAGAAGGAACCAACCTCAACATAATAAAGGCCATACATGACAAACCCACAGCAAACATTATTCTCAAAACTGAAAGCATTTCCCCTAAGATCAGAAACAAGACAAGAGTGCCCACTCTCAAGGTCTCACTATGACTTTCATAGTTTTGAAAGTCATAACCACAGCAACAGAGAAGAAAAAGGAATGGAATCCAGATTGGAAAAGATGAAGTAAAACTCTGACTGTCTGCAGATGACACAATACTATTCATGTGTGTGCTCTGTGCTGTCCTCAGTCTCCTCAGTCGTGTCCAAGTCTTTGTGACCCTGTAGACTGTAGTCTGTCAGCCTCCTCTGTCCATGAGAGTCTCCAGGCAAGAATACTGGGGTGGGTTGCCATGCCCTCCTCCAGGGGATCTTCCCGACCCAGGGATTGCACCCACATGTCCTTCATCTCCTGCACTGCAGGCTGATTTTTTACCACTGAGGCACAGATACTATACAGAGAAAACCCTAAAAATGCCACCAAAAAACTGCTAGAGCTAATCAATGAATTTAGTAAAGTCATAGGATACAAAATCAATACACAGAAATTCCTTGAATTTCTATACACTAACAATGAAAACTCAGAAAGAGAAATTAAGGAAACAATTCCATTCACCATTTCAACATAAAGAATAAAATACCTAGGAATAAACCTACCTAAAGAGACAAAAGATCTGTATGCAGGAAACTCTAAGACACTGATGAAAGAAATCAAAGAGAACAAAAAACAGATAGAAAGACACACCATGCTCTTGGATTGGAAGAATCAATATTGTCAGAATGATTATATTACCCAAAGCAATCTCTAGGTTCAATGCAATCCCTATCAAATTACTCAATGGCACTTTCCACAGAACTAGAACAAAAATTTCACAGTCTGTATGGAAACACAAAAGACCCTGAATAGCCAAAGTAATCTTGAGGAAAAAAACAAAAAACAAAAAAACAAGAGCTGGAGGAACCAACCTCCCTGACTTCAAGTTATAGTACAAAGCTACACGTCATCAAGATAATACGGTACTGACACAAAAACATATAGACCAATGGAACAAGATAGAAAGCCCAGAGATAAACCCATATGCCTATAGGCACGTTATCCTTGACAAATGAGGGAAGAATAAACAATGGAGAAAAGACAGCCTCTTCAATAAATGATGCTGGGAAAATTGGACAGCTATGTGCAAAAGAATGAAATTAGAAATAAAATGGACTAAAGACTTAAATGAAAGGCCGGAAACTATAAAGCTCATAGAGGAAAACATAGTCAGTACACTCTTTGATGTAAATCACAGCAAGATTCTTTCTGACCCACCTCCTAGACTAATGGAAAAAAAAATAGGTGGGGACTCTGCTTAAAACTTAAGTTTTTTACACAGCAAAGGAAACATAAACAAGATGAACAGACAACCCTCAGGATGAGAGAAAATAATTGCAAATAAAGCAACTGACAAAGGGTAAATCTCCAGAATCTACAAACAGCTCATACAACTCAATATCAAAAAAGCAAACCACCCAATGAAAAAAAGGACAGAAGACCTAAACAGACACTTCTCCAAACAAGACATACAAATGGCAAATAAACATATGAAAATATTCTCAACATCACTCATTATTAGAGAAATTCAAATCAAAATTACAATGAGGTACCACCTCATACCAGTTAGAATGGTGTGACTGTTCATTCATCATCAAAAAAATCTACAAACAATAAATGCTGGAAAGGATATGGAGAAAAGGGAACCCTCCTGCATTGTTGGTAGGAATGTAAACTGATAAAGCCATTATGGAAAACAGTACGGAGATTCCTTTAAAAAAAATTAGGAATTCATCTGCCATATGACCCAGCAATCCCACTACTGGGCATATACCCTGAGAAAACCACAAGTTTAAAAGACACATGTACCCCAATATTCATTGTAGCAATATTTACACATAGCCAGGACATGGAAGCAACTGAGATGTCCATCAACAGATGAATAGATAAAGAAGCTGTGGTACACTTATACAATGGAATATTATTCAACCATAGGAAGGAACAATTTTGAGTCAGTTGTAGTGAGTTGGAAGAATCTAGAGCCTTTTACACAGAGTGAAGTAAGTCAGAAAGAGAAAAACAAGTATCATATATTAATGTGTGCACACTGAATCTAGAAAAATGTTACTGATGAACCTAGTAGAGAATGGACTTACAGACACAGTGGGGGAAGGTGAGGGTCGAATGAACTTAGAAAGTAGCATTAACATAAATACAATATCATGTGTAAAATATAGTGAGTGGGAAGTTGCTAAATAACACAGGGAGCTCAGCCTGGCACTCTATGATGACTGAGAGAGATGGGATAGAGGGAGGGAATATATATATATATATATATATATATATATATATATATATTTCCCTTAATTTATATATATATATATGTGTGTGTGTGTGTGTATAAAAATACATATGTTTCCCATAATTATATATAATTGGACTTCCCTAGTGGCTCAGACGGTAAGGCATTTGCCTACAATGCAGGAGACTCAGGTTCGTTCCCTGGCTTGGGAAGATCCCCTGGAGAAGGAAATGGCAACCCACTCTAGTACTCTTGCCTGGAAAATCCCAGGGACGGAGAAGCCTGGTAGGCTACAGTCCATGGGGTTGCAAAAAGTTGGACACGACTGAGTGACTTCACTTTCACTTTCATATATAATTATGACTGATCCACATTGGTATATGGCAGAAGCAACACAAAATTGTAAAGCAATTTCCACCAATAAAAAGTTTTAAAAATAAACAAGAAAAAGAAAACTAGGCAAACAAGAACATAAGACCATTAATAATTCCATGAAAACCAAGAGTTGCACAGAAAGGAAAATTTAATCATACTCATTACATGACCCAGATTTAAGTAATATTTTCACAATCATAACAGCATAAACATTAAATCTAACAAAAACCACTACCAGAGAGTAGGAGGCCTAAAAGTGAATGGAAGGAAGATGTAAAGATGAGAGCTGAATCTCATCTTGTATGTTAGGAAAACAATAGATAAATCCTACAGGTTGAATTGTGTTCACTCTCCAAGAAAGGTATATTGAAATCCTAACCCTTCGTACCTCAGTATGTGACCTTATTTGAAAACAGTCTCTATAGGGTTAATCAAGCAGAAAAGAGATCCTTAAGCTGGGCTCTAATCCAATATGTCTAGTGTCCTCACAAAACGGGAGAATTTGGACACAAACTTGCACAGCGAGAATGTGACGATAAAGCCAGAAATCAGAGTGATGCAGCTACACATCAAGGAACACCAAAGTTACCCAGCAGGGACAGATTCTTTCTCATCAACCTCAGAAGGAAGCAACCCTGCTGACACCTTGATCTCAGACGTCTAGACTCCAGATCACAGAACCAAAAATTTCTGATATTTAAGCCACAAATTTGTAGCACTTATTTATGGCAGGGCTAAGAAGTTTCAGTTGATAGGCTGGTAGATAGGTAGGTAGGTAGGTGCTGGGAAAAACTGAGGGCAGGAGGAGAAGGGGACGACAGAGAATGAGATGGATGGATGCCATCACCGACTCGATGGACATAGGTTTGGGTGGACTCCAGGAGTTGGTGATGGACAGGGAGGCCTGGCGTGCTGCGGCTCATGGGGTTATAAAGAGTTGGACATGACTGAGCAACTGAACTGAACTGAGGTAAGTAAATAAACAAATAGGAAATGGCAGTGTATGTATGTATGTATAGATATATGCTATTCTAAACATGGGGCAACCATAAATGTGAGTGGTTGCCTCTGGGAAGTAGAAAAATGGATGGGGGTGTGGGCAGGAGACTGCTGTTTTCCATTATAAGTCATGTAAAACTACTAGACTTTTTAAACATGTACTTGCAACTTTTATAAAAATGTATCCTTAAAAAGCTATCTTGCCACATTTTAAGCTCCTGCAGAATTTTAGGGAAGATGAGTTCTACATTTTTACTATTTGCACATCAAAGGTTTTTGTTGTTGTTCCAGTAAGAAAATGCTGGTCTTTAAGTTTCAAAGGACTTTTTGTATGGCTTCATGGCCTTGTATAGTATTGATCAAGTCTTGAGCTGAGGCCTAAATTCCAGCTGTCATTAATGGGCAAAAGCATTCACATTTCATGAGTTTGGACAGGGAGCAAGCAGAGAATCCTCTGCTGCTTGGATAATGGGCAGAAAGAGTACAAGTTTTAGAGGGAGACAACAATGGGTCCAAGACCAAATGGTCCTGCTTATTAAGTTGTATGGCCTGAGATGAATTCATTTAAATCTCAGAACCTCAATTTATTCATCTGTATGATTGGAAAACAGAACAGTATTTCCTGGGAATTCTGTTGGTTTTCATGAGAAACACAGCATAATGCCAAGTTCATGATAAGCACTTGATAAATGATAGTCATATGGTTCTTATATCCATATTAAAAAGCCTTTCCATTTTTTGCAACTCTGTCTTTAGTCACTAGTTTGAAAGTCTCCCTTCTAACCCTCCAACCTTCAGTCTTGAATCACATCATTAGTCAATTTTGCTCCCTGGTTACATGATAATGTAGAACAAAACCTCTGGTTTAAGATCTGCCACCCACTTGACCTCTGGAAAGTCACTTAAAGTTCCTGAGCCCCAGATTCCTCATCTGTAAAGTAGGTTAAATAATATCAATTGTAATGATAAAATGGTATAATGAATAGGCAGAGCATAGGTGCTCAGTTTATGATGGCACGGAGTAAGCTGATAGGCAAAGCCATTTCCCAAAATATAAAATAGAGTTACAGAAACACAACACTGCAGGCTCTTCAACTATCTCATAGAAATATTTTGTGAATATTTAAGAACCAGCTTCACTCTTCAAAAGGATACCTGAGAAACGAGTTGGAGATCTAAGAGACATGCATGAGTGCCCAATGCCTTTGCTTCATAAAATGCCAAAGAATTAGATTCACACAGTGCTCCAAGCAAACTGTCCAGGTTACTTCAATTAATTTCCAATGATATCCAGAACTTTGCATTATTTGATAATTCTATACAAATGCAAATATTGCATACAGCCTGCTGTAATATTTAAGAAATCCACAGCAAAACTTAAAACAAGCAGCTTTTTGTCAGTTACTGGCATTGTCCATGTTTCAAAATCAATGCAACTTACAAAAAATGTACCCAACATCCAAATGTACCCAACATCTAAAACTTTCACCACACAAAAAAAGTTTCTCAGACTTCCCAGTGAGTTCCAGAAAATAATGATTTGGTTTACTGAAACTGCCTTGCACACAAATCTCCAGGAACACAAACAGCTATCAACCAAGTGAGGAACACTCACAGCTGGAACAAGATTTTTCCCTGCTTTGATGCCCACTATCCAAGTGAGCAGGGGCTGAGTTTAAATCACCATGTCCCTGCCAGAACAGTCCCATTCCCCCTCATCCTCACCACGGCTATGGTATCCTGTCAGGGAGGAGATGTAGGGCTCTCTGAACAGTTGAGTTCAGCAATCTCCTAAAATGCTGATGCAGCTCCCTGGGCTAAGTGAACACAATATTTCTGTGACAACCTTCCATCATCCAAGGTAGAGCTCTCTCAGGTCAGCAGAGGTGACTGTGGTTTTCTGTCAACCGGGAGAGACTGCTCCAAGCTGTCCTTCAGAGCTGGCAAGGATGTCTTCTGCTTTTATTCATTTATTTTTCTAATAAAATCCACATCCAGCACAAAGCACTGAAGAACATCACTGAAATCTATCTGCTCTTATGACTGTTCCATACCTAGAATAACAACCCACAACTGGGCTTGATGGCTAATTATATAACAGGGTAAGCCATTTGCATATGCATGAATTCGATGTTGCTGTTCAGACTGAATTCCTCCTCATATTGGCCCATCATAATAATGACAAAGATACAGGCCATTCTTTTACATTTAGACACCCTGACATACTTGTATCATTTATTCTTTCCAGTGAAAGTTGCTCAGTCTTGTCCAACTCTTTGTGACCCCACGGGCTATACAGTCCATGGAATTCTCCAGGCCAGAATACTGGAGTGGGTAGCTGTTCCCTTTTTCAGGGGATCATCCCAACCCAGGGCTGGGACTGAAACCAGGTCTCCCACACTGCAGGCAGATTCTTTACCAGCTGAGCTACCAGGGAAGCCCAAGAATACTGGGGTGGGTAGCCTATCCCTTCTCCAGCAGATCTTCCCAACCCAGGAATCAAACCAGGGCCTCCTGCATTCCAGGTGGATTCTTTACCAGCTGAGCTACCAGAGTGTCATCTTCATCTTATAGACAGGGAAGTAAGTTGTTGAACATGGTCCTTCTGGACAATGATCCTTCCTAAATGCTGCATCCAGATGAATCAGTGCTTTTCATGAGACATGAGCAGAGCAGAACAAGGCTGTGTGCCTTCTCTTGGGGTACATTCAGAGGTTCTGGTCACTCCTGTGTCAGCCACTGAAGTCCCCTGGAATCTGATCTCACCCACTTCACACAGCATACATGTATTCAGGAGAGAGAAAGGCGACAGCCAGCTGCAGAGAGCCGCCCTAACTCTGAAAGCTCAGGAGATACCCAGGCCTCTTGTGTGAAAATGAGGTTACACTTTTCATTGAGTCCCTGGTAGCTCAGCTGGTAAAGAATCCACCCACAATGCAGGAGACCTGGGTTCGATCCCTGGGTTGGGAAGATCCTTTGGAGATGGGAACGGCTACCCACTCCAGTATTCTGGCCTGGAGAATTTCATGGACTGTACAGTCCCTGGGGTTGCATAGAGTCAGACACAACTAAGTGACTTTCACTTTAATCATGAGATGACATCTGGTGAGTACTTACCCTAGGCCAGACACTAGATGTACTGCTTTCCATGTTATTATCTCATTTAAGTCTCAAAACAAAATGATGTGTGCTATTATTATTCCCATTTTTCAAATGAAGAATGTTCTCCAGAGAAAAAAACTGATAGTATCTACATAAAAAGAGACTTATTATGAAAGATTGGTTCACATGATTATGGAGGCTGGGAAGTCCCATAATCTGCCACTTGCAAACTGGAGGCCCAGGAGGGTTGTTGTATCAATACTTGGAGGACAAACCCAAAGGCCTGAGAACCAGGGCAGTCAATGGTATACATGCTGATGCTGATCCTAACCAAAGGCCCAAGAACCAGGAGCACCAATGTCTGAGAACAGAACACAGATGTCCCAGTTCAACCAAATAGAGACTATTAGCCTTTCCTCTATTAGCTTTTTTGTTCTATTCAGGCCCACAATGGAGGCGATGATGCCTACTGGCATTGGTGAGGGGCAGCTTCACTCAGTTTACATATTCGAAAGCCAATCTCATCCTGAGACACCATCACAGATACACCCACGAAAGTTCTACCAGCTATCTGGGCATCTCTTCACCCAGGCAGGTAAATACACAAAATTAACCATCACAAGGAAACACTGTGAAGTTGCTTACTCAGGCAGCTGATGCCACAGTCTGGGTCCAAATCTCTCTGTTTTGCAGTTCCCATCGCTGTCAATCTGCCTCGTATCCTTTTTAAAAACAAAATGCTCTTTGTCTTTTAGCCCCATTCTCCTAATTCCCACTCCCAACCTCCTGGGAGGGGAGATGGACTGGAAACTGGATTCAGTCACGTGGCCAATGATTTAGTCAACCATACCTATGCAATGAAACCCCAGTAAATATTCTGGATCTGAGGCTCAGTGGAGCTTCCTGGTTCATAAACATGTTAATATGCCATGATGATAAGGCACTGGATTGCGTAAAGAGAAGGCATAAAAACTGCATTACCCTCCTCCTCCCCCTGCCCTATGTTTCTCTTCCATTCAGTTATTCCTGAATTGTGTTTTTTGTAATAAAATGTAGTTGTGACTACAAAAATTTTTTAATTTAAATAAAAAATAAATAAAAATGAAATGTCCACAGATATCTCTTTACAGTTCCCTAATGTCCCAGTCTAGAGTTGATGTATCCTTAGATTTGGAAATCAAGTGTTCTCAGAAGAAACTGGGAACATTCATTCATCACATTTGATAGTAACAAAATAAAACAGCCCACCTCAATGCTATTGCTTGGTATTTCATTTTTATCAACCTGGCTTTTTGTAGCACAAAATATTTCTAAGATATATATGGATTTTGCAAAAATTTTGTTCTCTCCTCACAAGTCTCAAAATTCACCTCTGTTTACTCTGTGATATAATAGCTCAAAGCTAAATGTACCTACAAGGTGTTAGAGATTTAAAACTGAACACGAGAGAGGTAACAGGCAGAAAGCAACCAAGTTCAGTATAATGAATGCAACATTAATGGTATGAACCAAATCCTCTGATGATCAAAAGTAAGAAAAAGTACTCATTCTAAATGATGGGGCTATGACTTTATCAAGGCGGTGATATTTGAGATGGGTTTTAAAGGTTGTGTAGGAATCTACTATGGACTGAAGGGGAGGAGAAGGGCGCCCAGGCATGGTCAATCAATGACTGGAGCATAGGGACGGCTAGTTATGGTGTTTGTGAACTAAGGTATCAAATGGTGGTGGGAGACGACTGCAAAGAACCCTGAACCCATGAAGATAATTAGATTTGTGTAATTCCTTATACTCAACATGACACTTTCACCTTTATTCTCACTTGATACTTAAATTAACTCTGTAGAGTTGTTAATATTATCCATTCTTTGCAAAAAGTAAGCGGTTAGCCCCAAGTCCTCACAGTTGGAGCTAGAAACTTTACAGTCTTTGGCTTCTAAATCCTTCTAATTCTTTCTAATACTTAAAAAAAAACCAGACCTCCCTACAAGAAACAGATATTGGTGAAGGTGTGCAGAAAAGGGAACCCTCATGCACTGCGGTAGGAAAGTAAATTGCAGCTGCTATAAAAAGCAGTATGTAGTTTCCTCAGAAAGCTAAAAATATGACTCAGCAAAAAACTACCATGACTCAGCAGTTCCACTCCTGGGTCTATATCTTAAGAAGATGAAACACTCATTTGAAAAGATACATGCATCCCAATATTTATAATTGTCAAGATGTGTTCAACAGATGAACGGATAAAGATGTGAGATATTTATGCATATATAAATATATTTATATACAAAGACTAGAATATTACTCAGTCATAAAAAAATGAAATTTTGCCACTTGCAACAAGGTAGATATATCTAAAGGGTATTGTACATGGTGAAATAAGTCAGAGAAAGACAAATACTGTTATCACTTATACACAGAAACTAAAAAATAAAACAGATTCACAAAGAGAACTACTGGTTAACAGTGCAGAGAAGGAAGCAGGGAGGGGCAAGATAGTGATAGAGGATGAAGAGATACAAAATACCAATACCATGTACAAAACAAACAATAAGGATATATTGTATAGCACTAGGAATTACAGCCATTATTTTATAACCTCAAATAGAGTATAGTCTACAAAATTATCGAATCACTATATGGTACACCTAAAACTAATCTGTAAATCACCTATACCTCAATTTAAAAAACCCAGACTGCCATGGGAAGAACCCAGAGGAAGGTCTCTCTGAAATGTTCAAATTGAATTCTATGCCCTTTGTGTTTGGCGTTCTGCAGGCAGGAAGTGCAAGGGGTCAGCACTCACCCACCATAAGCCATTCCTATTAGCTTTATCTTGGAAGGTCTCTCCCAATCCATGGTGCCGATCTCAAGATTGGAAGCAGCTGGGAATGAGGTGATGTAATTTGATGTAGATGAGGAAAGCCTGAAGTCAATTTCAGGCTTTCCTTTCCTCGCTCCTTTATCCTCTTAACTTGCTCATCCCAAATTTGTTCCAGCAAGGCTTATTTATGTGTATATTTGTTTATTTACTTACATATTGCCATATTCCACAAAGAATTTAAAGCCATTTATATTACATACATAGAATGATAAAATATTTGTCTTTAAGTCAAAGAGAGAAAGAAACGGAAGGAAGGAGGGTTAAGTCATGGGGTAAAAACAATGTGGTTAAGCAGGTGATGGCATCTCTACCAAGGCTCTGTGTGAGCTGTACTTTTTGCTCTAAGCTTCCTGGCAGACAAAGCAAAATTGGAAATAATGCATAACCTAGGTCTTTTTAATCCATGAGAAGGAAACATATAAATTCTTCAGTAAAAGTGCTTTTTTCTTTTTAGTTATTAACTCTAAATTTTTCTCAGGAAGTATCCTACAGGTCACCCTGAGAAATGCAGCAAATAATACCAACAATGAGATTTGTGTAGTACCTTAAATGCAACAGAGAGTTTCATCCAGCGCCGAGGGATACGCCGGCTTCCACGTCTTAGACTCCAACGTCCGCACTTCTTCCTGCTCCCATTTCTTCCTGTTACTCGGGGAGCACGCAGCCCAGGCGCACGCATGCGCCCTTGCTCTCTCGCAGTCTCTCTGGGAGTTCCTCCATGCCCTAGAGGGCATTTCACGTTGGTTGCCTTTTTCTTTCCCACTTGTCGGCAACATGTTTTTCAAATTAGCACTTGGTAGCTTTGAGGGAAACCCAGACATTGTGGGGAAGAGAGCGAGAGGCCAACTAAAAAAAAAAAAAAAAGTATGCTTTATTCTCAGTTTGTTATAAATTTGCAATACAAGCAAAGAAAAATAAACTATTCAGATCCTGCAACTGATATAGAAGTTCTCTGGCTTGGTGTGATACCAAAACTCGGTCTTCCCCCAGACCTTCTGCTGTTTACAAGCAGGGAGCTGTTTCTCTTTGGGAAGAGGGTAGCTTAGCCTCCATTCCCACCGCCTCCCTGTCTTTATCACCATGTTTTCCTATGGTTGGAGAGAGGTGGATGGACATCAGAGGCCCAGGCTGGGAGACTCCATCCTGCCCAAGAAACCACATGGGTTCCTGGTTTGTGAGAAGTATCTGCTTCTGAAGTTGCATTTTTAACTCAGTGAGATGCCTCCCTGCTCCTCTGAGAGGCAGGAAAACTCAAGGAGCTCAGCTGATCTTCACAAGCAAATGGGATGAGCTAGGCTCCCACTAAGGCCTTCCACCTAGGCCCTCTTCTGCCCCTTAGGGGGACTGTTCCCATGGTGACTAAGGTCTAAAGAGAAGAGAGGGGCAAAAAGGAAGATTTTTCCCTGAGAAGACACTGGGAATAGATTAAAACAATTCATCTCTTCATTTTAATTAGGGAGGCTGCATTTAGGGTCTGGCAGGATTGAGCGGTAGACGGATTTTTGCTGTTGAAAGACCCCTGTTTGAAACCCAACTCAGGCAATTGCCAACAATGTCCTTGGACAAGTCCTTTTACTTCTTTGAGCCCCAGTGTTCTTCTCCATGAAAGTGAAAGTGAAGTCGCTCAGTCATGTCTGACTCTTTGCAATGGACTGCAGCCTACAGGCTCCTCTGTCCATAGGATTTTCCAAGCAAGAATACTGGAGTGGGTTGCCATTTCCTTCTCCAGGAGATCTTCCTGACGCAGGGATTGAACCCGGGTCTCCCACATTGTAGGCAGACGCTTTACCATCTGAGCCACCAATGGGGATAACACCTTCGTAACTGTAAAAATCGAGATGACATTTGTGAATGTGCTTTAACTTCTTAGCACGATGCAAATTCTAGTTGCATCAGACAATAGAAGATCTGGTTTCCAGACCCTCCAAGACACTCTGCTTCTAACATTTACTGGCTGGGTCATTTTAACCAATCCCTTATCCTATCTGAGCCGCAGTAAAAATATTGTGAAAAGAAGTTACCGCAGAGTACAGGGCTGTTGTGAGAATCAAGTGAGACTAAACATCAGGAAGTACTTTGACAACTGTAAAATGCTAGACAAATATTACTTGTTAATATTATTAAGCAACAGCCTAAAGGCCTCTGCTCTAGTGCCAGCTTTGCATGTGTCTTTGCCCTTGGCGCTTTCTCAGTTGAATTTATCACATTCTCCTACAAGCTGTCTTTTCCCCTGACAATTATTTAATTCCTTTCTCAATAACCAAGTTCCCTGAGTGGAGCCCCAGAATCCAGGGGGAAAATAAATCTATTCCTGTCTTTGGGGAACTTACACTAGGCAAGGCAGAGAATAAATAACAAAGATAGCAGAAGGAAGATAAAGTGAAAGAATATGGATGTTGAAGGGGAAGATTTGTTTCTGATGCCCAAGACTAACTGAGTGATCCTGGGTGAGTCTCTTGGCTTCTCTGAGCTGTAGCTTCTTTCTCTATAAAATGGGTCTGATAATAATACCTGCCCTGTGCACTTGTTGTGAGGATTAAATGAGATATTGTCTATTCACGATGCTGTATAAATGCTATCATTATTTTAAAGGAAATGTTAACTGATGCCACTTACTGAACATTTTCTCTCCCAGGTTGTGGGCTGAACCTCTTAAATGTATCATTATCGTTAATCCTCATGACAACTTTTACATTAGGTGTTATAATCTCAATTACAGAAATAAGGAAATCAAAGGACAAAGAGGCACATAACTTGGTCCAAGTCTAAAGAGGAATTTCTGGAATAACTTTGAATCCATGAGGCTAATGAGTCCTCTTAATGGATAGAGAACTATAGGGAGAATGAAATGACACAAAAAGGAGGAAAGAAGAGCCTTGGAATGTGGGAGAGTATCAGCCTCTCTCTCAGAGCTACTTTCTCATAGAAACTGCCAGGTACCTCTCTGCTAATTCCTTGAGCTTATACTTAGTGAATACCCACCATGTGCCAGGCATGGTGAAGAGCATTTAACATGTGTTACTGCATCATCTTACACTTTTAGACAGACATTATCTGCATTTTATAATGATCAAGACTCAGGAAGGGTAGGAAAGTAAGTTGTGGAGAAAGTTCTGGAGCCTAACTTTGTCTGATTCCAAAGCCCCATGTTCTTTTCACTACCCCCTGATTTTTTCCTATGAACTGATACCAGCAATAATACAACTTCTCAGGACACATTTATTAGCAGAAGAGTGGGCTCCCACGCTGCTCTCTGCTCATGGCAGACTTTCAATACATGTTATCTTACTCAGCTTTCCACAGAAGCAGACCCTGACACAAGGATTTGAGTGCAAGTAAGAAGAAGAGGGCGTCAGAGGATGAGATGGCTGGATGGCATCACCGAGTGATGGACATGAACTTGGGCAAACCTGGGGAGATGATGAGGGCCTGGGAGGCCTGGTGTGCTGCAGTCCATGGGGTCTCAAAGAGTCGGACGTGACCGGATGACTAACAGGAATAATAACAGTTTGTTTGAGAGTTATCCCAGAAAACACCAGTAGGGGAGTTGAGGCATGAGACAGTCATGGAAGGGTTTACTGCCAAGCAAGGAGTTTGATTCCATCAGAAACTCTGGGGAGGCAGTGGAAGATATGCTTCAGACACCCCTTTCCTTTGACTGAAGGAACTGGAATATCTATACACAAACTCCTGGCTGATATTAGTGTTTAGGGACTTCTGCCCTGCTGTGCAGCAGAGCAGCCCAAGACATGTATATACACCACAGAAAAGGAAAAAAAAAAAAACCTCCCAAGCAAGAGATGCAAATGTTAGAAACCACATCACTGAGTAAATAAGTGAATCAAGACCAAGTAAATGATATGTTGGTGGTGTTGCATGGGAAATGGGGTGTCAGGGGAAGGTAGGTTGGGTAAGGACAAGTCAGAGGGTAAGGGAAGGTCAAAAATGTACCCAAGTAGTGGCTTGAGGATTCATCAGACTCTAATCATCCTTATCATGCCAAAGAATTGGTGTTATTGAACTGTGATGCTGGAGAGGACTCTTGGGAGTCCCTTGGACAGCAAGGAGATCAAGCCAGTCAGTCCTTAAAGAAATCAGTCCAGAAGGACTCATACTGAAGCTGAAGCTCCAATATTTTTGCCACCTGATGCAAACAGCTGACTCATTGGAAAAGACCCTGATGCTGCAAAAGATTGAATGCAGATGGAGAAGAGAACAGCAGAGGATGAGATGACTGGACGGCATCACCAACGTAATGGACATGAACTTGAGCAAACTCAAGGAGATAGCGGAAGACAGGGAAGCCTGGTGTACTGCAGTCTTTGGGGTCACAAAGAGTCAAACATGACTTAGTAATTGAACAATCGTTCTTATGGGGGCTTCCAGGTGGCTCAGTGATAAAGAATTTTCTTGCCAATGCAGAGGCAAGGGTTCAATCCCTGGTCCAGGAAGATCCTCTGGAAAAGGAAATGGCAACCCACTTCAGTGTTCTTGCCTGGGAAATCCCATGGACAGAGGAGCCTGGTGGTTTCCAGTCCGTGGGGGTAACAAAAGAGTCGGACACAACTTAGCGACTAAACAACAATCTATCACATGATGTCATGTACATCAAGAGACCTGAGGCAGTCTAGGTTATTGTTCCAACTTTTCAAACCCTGTCCAATAATGGAATTACAAATCACCCTTTGCCATGTGACTTGGCAGTGCCCCCTTTGACTGTGGGCTTAACCATGCACCTGGCTTTGGTCAATGGCAGGTTTGACACAAGCAAAAACTTGGGATAGGTTTGCTTTTTGGAGTTTGTCAGAGTTATTCAGCTGGTTGCAAAAGAAAGCTAAGCTACCCCTATATAAGCCCAGCCTAAATCAGCTAACCCCAGCAAGTCACACAGACACATAAGCGAACGCAGCTCAACCACCTGTATGAGCGTAACCTAGAACTGAGCTGATCCACAGACACAAGTTTAAAAATGCTTACTGTTGTACACCACTGAAATTTTTCTGGTTATTAAATGCTTTGAAGCCAAAGATAACTGATACAAAAATTGTACTTTCTTCTGTGCTAGCACCAAAGATTCATCCAAAAATTTAGTTCATCTAACATTTTACAAGTGGCTGCTTTGGGTCATCATAGGAAATTGTTTATTTACTAGTCATTTATTTTCCCTTCACAAACTGTGAGTTTCATGAAGTCAGGAATTTTGTCTGTCTTGTTCACCCATATATCTCAAGTGCCTAGCACAGCGTTTGTCATTGAGTAGTTTTTCAATAAAGATTTGTTGATTGAATTAATATCGGCTGTTACACTATGTACATTCAAAATAGAATTCTTGTTACATTGAATTCATTGGAAAAGACAATGCATCCACACAACTATAACTGAGTCCTCTAATCGTTATATCATGGATGCATAGAAGAACAAATAATTAATTCTAAGTGGAGAAATAATGGAAGACTGCTAAAACAATAGCATTGGCGTCATTGTTAGTTGACTCAGGGTAAACAGCAATTTTCCTGATGGAAGTGAGAAAAGAAGGCATTCCACCCAGAAGGGACAGCATGAACGATGGGAGAGAGGTGTAAAAGAATATCCAGAGTGGCTGAAGCACAGCATGTGGATACAGGGAGACAGTGGATGGGGCCCAACTATGAAGGACCATAAATGACATACCACAAAAACTACACTTTGTCCTCTAGGAAATGGGGAATTGTGGAAGGTTTTTAATCATACAACTTCTATAAAATAAAAATAACTATTATATTAATAAAGAAATTAGAAAACTAAAAGGAAAAGACAGAAAGGAAAAGTAAATTAGCTAAGGTGAAAGGATGAGTCAGGCAAAAATTAGAGAGTAATAGTAGATACATCTCTATTAGAAACAGAATAGACCAATCTATTTTGATTGTGAAAGTCTTTTTCACAAATCTTGATTGTGAAAATCAAGACACACATCTAAAGGAAAAATCAAGACACACATCTAAAGGAAAAATCAAGACACACATCTAAAGGAAAAACTGAGGTTCCCTAAGAACTGAAAGGAAAAGAGCAAAAAGTTCTAAAAGGAAAATGAGAGGGGGAAAAAAAATGATGTAATCTAGAATATTGGATGCTTCTAGGAATCTTGAGTAAGAAAAAACAATCAAAGACATAACTGAAGAAAATTTCCCAGAAGCCAAAAAACTTTTGACTATTTTTTGAATATTTGGTCCAGCAAAATCAAGAAATAGCTGAAATTTTTGTTAATTATATAGTTAATGGAGAAAGTCCTAAAAACCTCCAAGAAGAAAAAAAAAGTAGCTATTCTTAAAGAAACAAAATTCAAACTGACCTTAGGTTTTTACTCTGAAACACTAAAATTTCAGAAGGTCATAAACCAATGTCTATAAAGTTTTGAGGGAAAATATTGTTATATGAGTATTTTTGAAGCCAGGGAAATCATTCTTCATTTGAGATTCTTATGCTGTGTTCTGTGTTACATGGGAAGTGATTCTTACTTGATACCTTCCCACCAATTTCTCTACTTCCAGTATATCTTCCATACCCTTTGAACTGGGCCTGCTTCCTCACTAAACACTTTTTAAATTTATGTGATTTTTTAAAGTGTGATGAAATGCTAATGATGGAATCTAGGTGATGAGAAGTGTTCACAATCAAATTTTTCAATTTGACTAATGAAATTTTTCACTTTTATAAAAAAAGAAAAAAAAAACTTTCACACCATCCTAATTGTCTCCTAGATAAGATCTAAATTGCCTGCAAGGAGGTATGCAAACCTCTTCAGTCTACCCCAACTTACCTCTCCAGTAGCATCTTCTACCCATTATTCTCACCCCATTTCCCTCTTCCAGTCACCATCCAGCCATTGCTGAAATGCATTCTTCTTTCATGACCTTCTTATTTATACTCTTCATTTGCCTGGAATCGCCCTCCCCCAACTTCTCTGTTTATCTCTATTCATCCTCAAAGACCAGAAGAAATATTACATCTCTATGAAAAGCAGTTAATTGCTCCTCTCCTTCTCCAGGAATTCTTGGTTTCTGCTTCTCTTAGAGAACACGTTTACCTTGTACTGTATTTGTTGGTGTTCCTATCACTTCACTCCAACATGAGTGGGCATCCTGAGAATGGTGACTATGTCCTTCATCTCTGTGTCTCGCATAAACTAGAATCCTACAGAGTACATATTCATAAAGGACCTGTAGTTTCTCTCCAGGGTATGTGGGGATGATAGGGGCCCAAAAGGAGAATTTTAATTAAGATAGCATTGAAGTTGAATTTGTCCTGCAACAGCTGGGTTTGAAGACAGACAAAAATGAACACTCTGACATCTCACATAAGTTAGGTTTTTATGGTGATATGCAGTGAAAAATGAAAATACAGGTGCTCTTGTTCAAAAATTATCAAGAATTTCAAGGTCTCAACAGCATAGCATTAAACCCAGTGCAGGACCCTTTTAAGTATGAGTCCCTGTGTGCACTGGTAAAGGTAACACGCTTATACACTATATTACCCTGTTTATTCAAGGATATCAACCTGACCGGGACTTCCTGAGTCTCCACCAGTTCCCTTGAGTGCCACAAATGGTGTCTGTCTGTACTGGGTGGGGTACAACCGGGGAATGGAAACACCCGAGCGGGACCTCAGCGGGTCTCATCTCTCCCTCCTATGTCATTCTGAGACTTTGTAGTTTCGAAAACTGTCTTTAGCAAGCCACATCTGAATCTGATGTCTGGGTCCTGAGTACAGCTTTCTATTCTGCCTGTTGAGTCACAGTGCTATATATTGTCCATGAGTTATATTACGGTACTTGGATTACAACAGGGTAATGATGACTAGTCTATGATCAGGCCTCACTATGTATCTCCTACTTGACAAGAGTAGAGAAGAACTGAGCACCGTGTCTGTGAGAAGATAAGACATTTTTACACTAGTTGGTCTCCTCATTTAAGAATATAAAGCATGCTATGTCTTTTCACTTATCCAAATGCCCTTTATACTACTTCATATAATTTGCTAACTAGTTCCTTCATGCTTTAAAATTGCTGCTACTTGTATTTGTCATAGTTGTTATATATTTTTCTCTATCATATTGCCCAATATTTTGTTTGTGATATAGAGAAAATCTATTCATTTTATATATTTATCTCATATATAGATATTTTATTTAACGCGATACTTCTAGGAGTTTTACAGTTAATATTTTTGGGCTTTCTAGGAAGATAAACATTGTACAAATAGTGATGCCTTCATGTATTTCTTTACAATAGTCTTTTATTTAAGTTTGATATCTTATTGTATGGCCCAGAACTTCCAGAAAAAAGTTCTGATTTTGGTGGCAATGAGCCTAATGTTTCATTATTAAATATCACAGCGTTTATTCTTGAATAGTTCACTTTTGGCACATTGGAGAAAAAAACTATTCTTAATTTCTTAAGATTTATACTTTTAAATATAGAATAGCAAGTTATTATAAGTCTTTTCACTGTCTACTAAGATTATCATATAGTTCTTTGTTCTTTTACCTAGAGTTATGATGTATTATATTAATCAATTTGTTTCTGTACTGGAATTAATAAAAGAACTACCTTCATTTTCCCAGAATAAACCATACTAAGTCATTATGAATGATTCTTTTGATGTTATTGTATTCAGTTTGCTATCATTTTATTGAGGATGTTTGTATCAGTTCATTAGTGAGAATTGCTACCATTTTCCTCTGTATACTATCAGTATTACATTGCTCTAAAAATTTCACAAGATCTATTCATACTGTGCATTGCTCATTTTAGAGAATTAAATGTAATATTATAGGAATCTCTACCTTCATAATTTCACTTCTTTGATGAAAAAATTAATCACTGCAAATTCCCTCCAAAGATGGAGTATTGCTTTAATTTCCTTAATAGATGCGAGGATTCCAGAGGCTTCCACAGAGCCTCTGTAAGTTAAGATAGAGGACAGTCCATAGGATTAGTAACAAAGCTAGGAAACCAGTCCTGTAAATCAAGGGGACCTGGGAACATGACCACTGACACTTCTATCTTTGGACCCCAGGTGCCATTCCCACCATTCCAGATTATTTATTCTAAACTGCTCCTATTTCTTTGCTCCACTGATTCAGATTCAAAACTCTGGTATGACAGCCTGCACAAAGCCCAGTTTCTGGGCCCAAGGAAGGCAATTACATGTCCATTTCAGCTTATATTATTTCAGCTTATATTAGGCAATTACACGTCCATTTCAGCATGAAGTGGGTCGTGCCTCCTATGAGGACCCACACAAACAGATGGAGGGAGTTTGGAGGATGTGCCGCCTCCCTGACAACAAAAAATGCTTCCTGCTCACTTCTTTGCAATAGAAAATAATTTACATATCTGTCCTTTTTAATTCTGAAATAACTTAGCACTAAAACCATCTGATTCCAGAACATTTTATCAATAATTCTATAAAACATTACCTGTTTCTTTCATGATTGTTAGTATGTTATAAGAGCTTGTGTTTGGTATATTCAAAGGTGAGTAAAACAAAGCCATTTACGTAAGTAAATCAAAGTGCCCTCAAGGAACTTATAGCTAATACTATTGCAATTATAGTTTTCTTTGTACTCTAACCTCAATCAGAATGCCTGCATACAACTGACTCTCAGAAAAAGTTTTGGGAGAAATAGTTTCCGAAATGTAAAAAGAAAATTAAGAGGTTCATTTAAAATACTGCTTTGTTTGGGGATTCTGATTTAGTGCCTGTATTAAGATTCTTCTAAAGAAATCAAACCCAGCAATTAGATAACTAGATTTGGGCATTAAGGGTTATCCGTACATAGATAAATGAGACCAGTTAGTCTATGAATTATAGAGGAAAAGGCAAAGCCAACTGTAGGTATCAATGTCCTCCTCAAAAATGTATAATTTGAATATAACAATGATCCAAAAATAGTGAAAGTTAGCTACTATTATAGATAAAAGTATAATAAAAATTGCTCAGTATTATTCATCATAACCCCAGAAGGAATATAGAAAATTGTAATAGTCAAAACTGAGCTAAACCATCTCATTTCACAACCATAAAGAGTGACTGCTAAAGGCAAGTCCATCTACCATTTGTCAGAGCAAACATGTTAAGATTTAGAACCATCAAAAACTAAACCATCCAATCCTCGTGATGAAAATTATAAATATTCTGGTAATCATAAGAATCCCTTTAGAAGTGAGCATATGTTTACAGAAGATATCATTATGGTCCTGTTTTCTTAACCAAGGATTCCTAACTCAGGCACCTGAATAAGGATGCAAGGCCAGAATCAGGCAGGAAGTGGCCATTTCAGAAATCTCTGTCTAACTGTGGAGTATGGGAGTGTTTTCTTAAGGCTTTCTTTTACTGCTGCTTCTTAAACTTTTTTTTTTTTCTTCACTAACTGGTCCAGAAGGAAAATTACAAGGTAGAATGAAAAAGAGATGAAAACTCTCAGCAAAATGATGACATGTCAGTCCTTTTAAAAGATGCTTGGAAGACTCTTTTCAATGGCCCCTGTTGATTTTTAAGCATCCAAAATGTGCAAATCGTTGCATTATTTTTCATCACACCAGAAAGTGTTTGCATTTTTATTTTTGTGGGGCAGGGGCAGGTGAACTCCTGGAAAAGAAGCTGGCACTGTGCCATCTCTCAGAAGCTGATGGGGTTGGGAATCCAGAATCTGGGCGGGAAGGTGACTACTGTGTGTATTATGTTACTGCTTCATGCTTCGTGCTTGTACACAGTCATGCCTGACTCTTTGGGACCCCATGGACTATAGCTCACCAAGCTTCTCTGTCCGTGGTATTTTCCAGGCAAGAATACTAGAGTGGGTTGCCATTTCCTCCTCGAGGGGATCTTCCCAACCCAGGGATCCAACCCACATCTCTTGCATCTCCTGCATTGGCAGGTGGGTTCTTTACCACTAGAGCCACCTGGGAAGCCCATGTTACTTTTTGCAAATAGCCTTTTTGACAACCATCATCTTACCATAATCCCTTAAGGTAAGGAATTAAGAGTCCAATGTAAAAAGTAAGAAAATGGAAAAAAAAAAAAAGTAAGGAACATTCCAAACATGGGTTCAGCATAACAAGATTTGGCTTCAACATGGATGCACCAAATTGAGTCAGCTATGTGATCACCCAGGTAAGTATGACCTTCCCCTAGTTCTGCACTCTTTTGAAGCTCCACGAATGGCCAAACCTTCCTGACTCAAAGACCACCTTCAGTAAAAGAAATAAATAAATAGATCCAGCTCCCACAGAAAATTCCAAACCAGCTTTGAGAGTTCCCTGAACATGGATGGGATGTTAGTCACTCAGTTGTCTCCAACTCTTTGCAGTCCCAAGGGCTGCAGTCCAGCAGGCTCCTCTGTCCGTGGAATTCTCCAGGCAAGGCTACTGGAGTGGGTTGCCCCATAGAAAACCTCAAAGGAGATGGGATGTCAACCTTGTGATTACATTACTTAATGTGAGACTCCACTTCACCAGCCAGCTTGCTCCAGCTCTTCTGGAGGCCTTGAAGAAGTAAGCTGCTGTGTTTGAATTTCCTGTGGAAGGGGCCACCTGGCAGGGAACTGTAGGGGACCCCAGGACCTTCAGGTGACCTCCAGCCAATAGCCAGTGAGAAGCCAAGATCCTGGCTTCTATAAACCATGATGATACGAACTCTGCCAACAATCTGAATGAGATGGAGTTGGATTCTTCTCCTTTCAAGCATCCAGATGAGAACACACCTTGGCAGGCACCTGGTTTATACCTGCTGAGACTCTGAGTAGAGGCCCTAACTCAGCCAGGCCTGGACTTCTGAGTTACAGAAACTACAAGATAATAAATGCATATTATTTAAAACCACTAAATTTAATTATTTTTTTTTTCTGGCCTCACTGCAGGCGTGGCATGTGGGATCTTAGTTCTCCCACCAGGGATCAAACCTGCATCCCCGGCATTGGAAGTGTGGCTTCTTAACCACTGGGCCACCAGAGAAGTCTCAAAGCCACTAAGTTTAGATAACTAGTGCAAGCAGAGTGCAGCGTGAACCCAGGTTATCCTAACACAAACCTTTATTTCTTCAGTTGCACAAGTAAGAAACAAATTGGATAGCCAGAACAAGCTTACAAACTGTGGATTTAAGTGAGGCAGGGGCTTAGCGGCCCCCAGTGAGATGACCGTCCCTGTGCTAAGGCAGCAGATACATCACTGACCACCACTCCACGAGCATCAAAAAAACATGTGATGAACAGAATCTCAGTCATCAGCTCCTCCCTCTACCTACAGACCCTGGCATCATGGAAGGAGCCTTAATGCCCTAATTTTTTTTAATCACTTATTGATTTATTTGGACTTATGTAGACATGTCCTCAGCCTCCATTTTTCTCATCTTTAAACCAGGAGACATCAAAACACACTTTGCAGGGACAGAATGGGATTTAGAGCTATAATACATACATGAAAGTGTAAGTCGCTCAGTCATGTCCAACTCGTTGCAACCCTATGGACCTTACAGTCCATGGAATTCTCCAGGACAGAATACTGGAAAGGGTAGCCATCCCTCTCTCCAAGGGACCTTCCCAACACAGGGATCGAACCCACAGATCGAACCCAAGTCTCCTGCATTGCAGGCGGATTCTTTACCAGCTGAGCCACCTGGGAAGCCCAAGAATACTGGAGTGGATAGCGTATCCCTTCTCCGGCAGATCTTCCCAACCCAGGAATTGAACTGGGGTCTCTGCATTGCCGGTGGATTCTTTACCAGCTGAACTAAGTGGGAGCTGTTACCATTAAACCATCTATATTACTTTCCCAATCTTACAGATGCAAAATTAGAATGACTTATCCAAAGCCACAGAGCTCTTATTAATCAGCGAAACTGGGAGAAGAGGCCAGGTTATCTAACTCCAGAGCTTTTCCTACTGCATTTCCCCTCTAATTTTCAAAAAATGTTCAAAACACAGTTCGTTTAATTTATGCTAATTTGAAAGATAAATATGTTCCATTCAGCTCTTTGAGGAAAAGGGTTGTTGGGTAATGAAAAGAAATATTTGAGCTGTCTCTAATCCTTTGTGGAACAGATCAGGATAGAAAGGCATTTCCAGAGAAGACAGGAATCCTTGGTTCAAATAATTACACCTAAAATAACCGCCACAATTAAGCAGCTCCTAGAATCAAGTTTCTGGCTTTTGGCACAGGCAGCTGAGTTTCCCTTGAACTTTTCCATCCTAGTTACAAAACAGGATTAATTGAATCACTATGACCGCGTTCCTCCTGCAACTCTGGGGAAGACCAAAGACACGTATAGACATGCAACACATCTGTAATAGCATATTAAGGCTTTATCCACAAACCACCAAGGACCTACCAATTCTCACTGACTGGTAATAGTCAACATATTCTAATCTAACAAAAACAACAAGAACAAAGTCTGCTGTTTTGAAATTAGCACAACTGCAGACTTATTCATGAAAATGAAAAATCTGTCTCTTGAATTCAGCAACACACTCCTTTCTGAAACTCGCCTGTCCAGAACACACAAGCAGGTAAGAAGTTCTGATATCTCTATGCTGCCAAGGAAGTCAAGCAAAGCATCAGATAGGGATTCAAACTAGACCCCCTTTCAGGTCCCACGGAGCCCTGGGAGCCCATAACTCAAATGTGTATTCTGCTATTCCCAAGATACAAAGCATATGAGTCCATGGAGGAAATCAGATTGATAACAAAATACATAGGTTCTAGTCAAGGGTTGCCACTTAAGAGGCACACAGCTAGAGAAGTTTGCTGAAGGTACTTATGGACCAGGTTAACCACAGACCCACAAGAACTTCTATTTACCACCTTAAGAAGAAAGGACAAGAGAAGAACCACCAAATCAGGGGGAAACAGAGGTGATGTTTAAAGACAAGCTAAAAGTGTTTTCAAGGTTTAAAGTAACCAAGAAATAGGAAAACCAGTCATTCAATAATAAACATAAGCTGAAACAGCAACAAACATTAATGTAATTTCTTAAATTACATTAAGAAATTAAGGTAATTTCTTACCTTAAGGTAAGAAAAAAATACCCATAAATATTAACTAATATAATACCTTAATTGGCAGTAAGTTGCATTATTAGAATACATTCCTAGTAGAGAAATGGCAAGGGAAACCATCAGATCTCCTGGGAAAGCATATACAGAAGTAGAGACAGAGGAAGAGAAAGGGGGGCGGGGGTAGATACAGAACAATTATGCGGCATCTGTTTCTTACACATCAGTGGGGGGCACTTTTCCCTAAATCAGTTGAATAGTCAGTGATGTGAAGGATGAGGACTCGTGAGGCAGCCTGCCGACAGCACCTGAAATGGTTTGTCAAACAGTCGTGCCTCTAAAAATCAACAAGAAACCAGGAGGTGAGGCTTCTTTTATAAGGGAAAAGGCAAAAGCAATCTAGACCCAGAGACAGGTTCCTGGGCTTTTCAACAGGCTCATTATGCTCAATTCTGCTTAAAAGTGAAAAAGATGCAGGATGCCAGAGTGGGAAATAAAATCTAAGGTGGCAACGGTTGCAAAGAGAAGCTGTTGCAAAGGTTCACAGAAGTTAAACCCCACCTCCCACCACCCTGCATGGCAACCCACTCCAGTATTCTCGCCTGGAGAATGGACAGTGGAGCCTGGGGGGCTACAGTCCACAGGGTCTCAAAGGGTCAGACACGGCTCAAGCAACCTGTCATGCACACCACTCTGCACTGTGAGGACACTTCCCTCTTTACCTCCTTCAGCATCACAACAGTCAAGAAAGATAATGGTACGTTCTTAGGAGAAACAGAAGCAACACTGAGAGCCCTCAGCTCTCAGCGCAAATGTGTCTGTCTTCGGGGGGACCATCTGGTGATCTTGACCCTTTTTATTTATTCTTTTTATCTTAGCCTCTTTTAATGGCATCCTTTCAAGACCTTCTAGAAAAGACACAGACTAAATTAGTCCCAGATTAAATCAGTAAATAGATGCTGAGTGTTTAGAACAGTGTTAAGTCCATTGTAAAAACTATCAGTGTTCGTTGTTTTAATTTTCCTTCCCATCACAGTCATTGCTCATCCCAGGCTATAGGAGGGGCTTCTGGTTTGGTTTCCCTCCTGAGCCCAGATCCTTGCCCCAAATCCCAGCCCATGTGACTGGGTCCTAAGCATGGCAAAGCTCTTGCCAGCTCCCTTTTCCAGTAAAGTTCAATGTGTTCTCTTTATTCTCAGCTCAGCATGGAGTTCTGCTATAAACCACACACAACACACTCTGATATCAAAAATCACCCTTGATTGGACCCACTCAGCTTCTCAGCTCTCCAGTTTTGACTGGTGTAGCTAAAACAAACCCCATGTGGTGTACCACCTGCTGCCACCCAGAGGCTTGTGTGTGAAGGTAACAGGTCTCAGGGCTACAACTAAGCTGAGGATATTTTTCAAAAGTCATATATATAGCCAGAAAGAGGCTGGGTCATATCAGTGAGGGGACTCCAGAGAAGCGGTGTTAGGTCTCTGCTATAAGGTTACACTGAAGCAATAAAAAGGCAAATAACCAGGAAGTGAAAAACACAGAATCTTGGGGACAGGTCAGGAAGGCACAAAAGGGCCTGAGGCCTGAGTTCTAAGCCAAAGACTGTGATGGTCATCTCTCCATGAGAACCGAGATTTTCTTTCTTTTGTGCCCTTCTATGACCCTGCACTTGGAAAATGCCCCAATATTCACTGAATAAAGAAATGGATAAAGAAATCTACACGTGAACATCACCAGATGGTCAACACCGAAATCAGATTGATTATATTTTTTGCAGCCAAAGATAGAGAAGCTCTATACAGTCAGAAAAACAAGACCAGGAGCTGACTGTGGCTCAGATCATGAACTCCTTATTGCCAAATTCAGACTTAAACTGAAGAAAGTAGGGAAAACCACTAGACCATTCAAGTATGACCTAAATCAAATCCCTTATGATTATACAGGGGAAGTGACAAATATATTTAAGGGACTAGATCTGATAGAGTACCTGATGAACTATGGATGGAGGTTCGTGACATTGTACAGGAGACAGGGATCAAGACCATCCCCATGGAAAAGAAATGCAAAAAAGCAAAATGGCTGTGTGAGGAGGCCTTACAAATAGCTGAGAAAAGAAGAGAAGCGAAAAGCAAAGGAGAAAAGGAAAGATATTCCCATCTGAACGCAGAGTTCCAAAGAAAAACAAGGAGAAATAAGAAAGACTTCCTTGGTGATCAGTGCAAAGAAATAGAGGAAAACAATAGAATGGGAAAGACTAGAGATCTCTTCAAGAAAATGAGAGATATAAAGGGAATATTTCATGCAAAGATGGGCTCAATAAAGGACAGAAACGGTATGGACCTAACAGAAGCAGAAGATATTAAGAAGAGGTGGCAAGAATACACAGAAGAACTGTACAAAAAAGATCTTCACGACCCAGATAATCACGATGGAGTGATCACTCACCTAGAGCCAGACATCCTGGAATGTGAAGTCAAGTGGGCCTTAGGAAGCATCACTACGAACAAACCTAGTGGAGGTGATGAAATTCCAGTTGAGCTATTTCAAATCCTAAAAGATGATGCTGTAAAAGTGCTGCACTCAATATGCCAGCAACTCAGCAGTGGCCACAGGACTGCAAAAGGTCAGTTTTCATTCCAGTCCCTAGAAAAGCAATGCCAAAGAATGCTCAAACTACTGCACAAACCGCATTCATCTCACACACTAGTAAAGTAATGCTCAAAATTCTCCAAGCCAGGCTTCAACAATACATGAACTGTGAACTTCCAGATGTCCAAGCTGGTTTTAGAAAAGGCAGAGGAACCAGAGATCAAATTGCCAACATCTGCTGGATTATCGAAAAAGCAAGAGAGTTCCAGAAAAACATCTATTTCTGCTTTATTGACTGTGCCAAAGCCTTTGACTGTGTGGATCACAACAAACTGTGGAAAATTCTGAAAGAGATGGGAATACCAGACCACCTGACCTGCCTCATGAGAAACCTGTATGCAGGTCAGGAAGTAACAGTTAGAACTGGACATGGAACAACAGACTGGTTCCAAATAGGAAAAGGAGTACATCAAGGCTGTATATTGTCACCCTGCTTATTTAACTTATATGCAGAGGACATCATGAGAAATGCTGGGCTGGAGGAAGCACAAGCTGGAATCAAGATTGCCAGGAGAAATATCAATAACCTCAGATTGACACCACCCTTATGGCAGAAAGTGAAGAAGAACTAAAGAGCCTCTTGATGAAAGTGAAAGAGGAGAGTGAAAAGAAAACTAAGATCATGGCATCCAGTCCCATCACTTCATGGCAAATAGATGAGGAAACAGTGGAAACAGTGGCAGACTTGATGCAAAGAACTGACTCATTTGAAAAGACCCTGATGCTGGGAAAGATTGAATGTGGGAAGAGAAGGGTACGACAGAGGATGGGATGGTTGGAATGGCACCACCGACTCGATGGACATGAGTTTGAGTAAACTCCAGGCGTTGGTGATGGACAGGGAGGCCTGGCATGCTGCAGTCCATGGGGTCACAAAGAGCTGGAGATGACTGAGCAACTGAACTGAATTGAACTGAAAGAAATGAATGGATCATCCAGGTATGGAATTCCTCTTTTATATGGTGCTGGTTAATGGCATGGCAGGATTGGGAGAACCAGAAGCTTCAAATTGCAAAGAATTTGATGAATTAGACACTATCCACCCCAAGGATCAACTCTAACTATTCCTCCAGCCTGTATCCTGAACTGCTGACTTGCTGCCCCAGTCTCTGTGGTTTGGGGTCCCTCCTCTGCTGCTTGAACCCCTGTATCTCCCTTCCTCCATGCACTTATTACCTGCAGAAGAATTTCCTCTTTTCTGTCTTCCCTACTAAACTTGACACATTACCTGGCACATAATAAGAACTCACAGATGTTGTTAAGTAAATTCTGTCCTGAGGATTTACTCACAGAGATGAAACGGCAAATTTTTCCTGGAAATAAGGGCAATAATGAGGCTTCTGGTTTTACCTCAAGGCAATAGGATCAACTGAGAACCAACAGGAAAATACCCAAGAGGGTTTGACTTTCTAAAGTCACCCAGACAGCAAGTGGGCTTAGCAATGTTAATGATGACTGACATAAAGAGGGGGGGTAGGGTTATTAATCAATGAGGAATTGGACCTGAATCAGCAACGTGTCCACCACGAGAGCTGACGTGCCCCTCAGCTGCACCCAGAAAAAGGGAAAAATAACCCTGCCTATCTCTGCACTACCAGGCCACATTTTGAGCAGTGGCTGCGCTCACCTCTGGACTCCACTCCACAAGAAGAGAATGGAAAACTCAGTTGAAAGTAGCCATAATATAAGTGGACTTAAATGCACGGCACAAGAGAACCTGTCAAAGAAACCAACTGGCCTGGAGATGGCTTTAAGTGACATAAGAGTTGTGATCATATCAAAAGGCCTGTTAGGACAGAAACCAAAGCTCAGGGAGTTACTTGATCAAAATCACAATGACTTGGTGGTAGAGCTGAGAATCAACTCTAGTCCTAACATTCTAAATCCCAAAACTATTATGCTTGAAACAGGGCTTGATGCCTTAGAAAAATCCCTTTGGGTCTCAAATCCCCATCAGGATGAGGACGCAGATCCATCACTTCAGCCACTGGTGTCTGGCAGATTTCCGCATCATATGTACATTAAACAGAGGAAGGGAAGTCTTAATGCCCTCAGCAACTTGGACAAACCATCTCAGAGCCAAGAAGCTGACCTACCTTTAGGCATCCTAGTCTGAAACATGCAATAATGGAGACTGTATGATGGCTGGAGCCTCTGTATTCATTCAACAAATATTTCTTAGTGCCTACTCAAACCAAGTCCCATGCTAGGTGCTGGGTACACAGTGGTTAATAAAATGGCAATGTAATAGCAGAGACAAGCATTATAATCAATAAACCACAAATAAACTGTATATAATTAACAACTGTGATAAATATAATGAAGGCAAGTAACTGAATTTTATAAGAGAGAATAATAGGAGGGTGAGGGTTATTAAACAGAGCAAGCACTACATCACCCCTCCATGTTGTTCTCTCTGGGAAAAGCTGTATTTTAGGGCTGCTGCTGCTGCTACTAAGTCACGTCAGTCGGGTCCGACTCTGTGCGACCCCATAGACAGCAATCCACCAGGCTCCCGTCCCTGGGATTCTCCAGGCAAGAACACTGGAGTGGGTTGCCATTTCCTTCTCCAGTGCATGAAAGTGAAAAGTGAAAGTGAAGTCGCTTAGTCATGTCCGACTCTTAGCAACCCCATGGACTGCAGCCCACCAGGCTCCTCCGTCCATGGGATTTTCCAGGCAAGAGTACTGGAGTGGGGTGCCATTGCCTTCTCCGATTTTTGGACTAGGCTTGCCTTAAGGCCAAAAATGAGGACCTGCAAGTTCAGGCATGCCTCCAGAGAATACCCTGGAGCTTCACTAAAAAAAAAAAAAAAAGCCCATCATAGGTTGAACGGAGGCTGATGAGCATCTTCATAGAGGAGAGGCACCACCTGGGTAAGTGTTACCACCTGGGGATGAAAAATACCAGAGGAACCCTGTGAGGTCTGCTAAGTTAGTTGGAGCGTAAAAGGAAGCAGGAAACAGGCAGGAAGAGATCCAGCACATGAGTAGTAGGTAATCTTTAACACACACCACCACCCGCTAGTCACAGTAATAGTAGAAACGACAACATGTGTCCACATAAGCAGTCATACATGGGTGTTCACAGAAGCTACATTCATAACACCCTAGCACTGGATACAACCATAATGTTCATCAATAGGTGAACAGATAAATCCATCATGGTATACTTTTGAGTAGTCAACAATAAGAAGGAGTATAGTACTGATATATGAAAGGATATTGAGTGAATCTCACAGGCATTATACAAAATGAAAGAAACGAGACACAAAAGAAGAACCCACATTGTATGATTCCATTTATATGAAACACTAGCCAGACCACCAATCAGCTGTGACATGTCAGCATGTGCCTGGAGTGGGGAGTGGGGAGAGGAGAAAGGAGGCAGAGATTAACTGAAAAAGAGACGTTCATAAAACTGTCAGAGGAGATGGAAATGTTCTGTGTCTTCATGGGGTGGGAGTTACACGGGTCAGTAGCCTGTACACTAGCAAGTGTAAGTTTCATTATATGCAAATTACACCTCAATGAAGTTGATTTTTTAAAAATTTCCTCATTCTTTCAGTCCTCTGCAATATTCTTTCTTTCATTCTTTCTTTTTTTTTTTTTTTTTTTATTAGTTAGAGGCTAATTACTTCACAACATTTCAGTGGGTTTTGTCATACATTGATATGAATCAGCCATATATTTACAGGTATTCCCCATCCCGATCCCCCCTCCCACCTCCCTCTCCACCCGATTCCTCTGGGTCTTCCCAGTGTACCAGGCCCGAGCACTTGTCTCATGCATCCCACCTGGGCTGGTGATCTGTTTCACCATAGATAGTATACATGCTGTTCTTTTGAAACATCCCACCCTCACCTTCTCCCACAGAGTTCAAAAGTCTGTTCTGTATTTCTGTGTCTCTTTTTCTGTTTTGCATATAGGATTATCGTTACCATCTTTCTAAATTCCATATATGTGTGTTAGTATGCTGTAATGTTCTTTATCTTTCTGGCTTACTTCACTCTGTATAATGGGCTCCAGTTTCATCCATCTCATTAGGACTGATTCAAATGAATTCTTTTTAATGGCTGAGTAATATTCCATGGTGTATATGTACCACAGCTTCCTTATCCATTCATCTGCTGATGGGCATCTAGGTTGCTTCCATGTCCTGGCTATTATAAACAGTGCTGCGATGAACATTGGGGTGCACGTGTCTCTTTCAGATCTGGTTTCCTCCGTGTGTATGCCCAGAACTGGGATTGCTGGGTCATATGGCAGTTCTATTTCCAGTTTTTTAAGAAATCTCCACACTGTTTTCCATAGCGGCTGTACTAGTTTGCATTCCCACCAACAGTGTAAGAGGGTTCCCTTTTCTCCACACCCTCTCCAGCATTTATTGCTTGTAGACTTTTGGATAGCAGCCATCCTGACTGGCGTGTAATGGTACCTCCTTGTGGTTTTGATTTGCATTTCTCTAATAATGAGTGATGTTGAGCATCTTTTCATGTGTTTGTTAGCCATCTGTATGTCTTCTTTGGAGAAATGTCTGTTTAGTTCTTTGGCCCATTTTTTGATTGGGTCATTTATTTTTCTGGAATTGAGCTGCAGGAGTTGCTTGTATATTTTTGAGATTAATCCTTTGTCTGTTTCCTCATTTGCTATTATTTTCTCCCAATTTGAGGGCTGTCTTTTCACCTTACTTATAGTTTCCTTTGTAGTGCAAAAGCTTTTAAGTTTCATTAGGTCCCATTTGTTTAGTTTTGCTTTTATTTCCAATATTCTGGGAGGTGGGTCATAGAGGATCTTGCTGTGGTTTATGTCGGAGAGTGTTTTGCCTATGTTCTCCTCTAGGAGTTTTATAGTTTCTGGTCTTACATTTAGATCTTTAATCCATTTTGAGTTTATTTTTGTGCATGGTGTTAGAAAGTGTTCTAGTTTCATTCTTTTACAAGTGGTTGACCAGTTTTCCCAGCACCACTTGTTAAAGAGGTTGTCTTTTTTCCATTGTATATCCTTGCCTCCTTTGTCAAAGATAAGGTGTCCATAGGTTCGTGGATTTATCGCTGGGCTTTCTATTCTGTTCCATTGATCTATATTTCTGTCTTTGTGCCAGTACCATACTGTCTTGATGACTGTGGCTTTGTAGTACAGTCTGAAGTCAGGCAGGTTGATTCCTCCAGTTCCATTCTTCTTTCTCAAGATTACTTTGGCTATTCGAGGTTTTTTGTATTTCCATACAAATTGTGAAATTCTTTGGTCTAGTTCTGTGAAAAATACCGTTGGTAGCTTGATAGGGATTGCATTGAATCTATAGATTGCTTTGGGTAGAATAGCCATTTTGACAATATTGATTCTTCCAATCCATGAACACAGTATGTTTCTCCATCTGTTTGTGTCGTCTTTGATTTCTTTCATCAGTGTTTTATAGTTTTCTATGGATAGGTCTTTTGTTTCTTTAGGTAGACATACTCCTAAGTATTTTATTCTTTTTGTTGCAATGGTGAATGGTATTGTTTCCTTAATTTCTCTTTCTGTTTTTTCATTGTTAGTATATAGGAATGCAAGGGATTTCTGTGTGTTAATTTTATATCCTGCAACTTTACTATATTCATTGATTAGCTCTAGTAATTTTCTGGTAGAGTCTTTAGGGTTTTCTATGTAGAGGATCATGTCATCTGCAAACAGTGAGAGTTTCACTTCTTCTTTTCCTATCTGGATTCCTTTTACTTCTTTTTCTGCTCTGATTGCTGTGGCCAAAACTTCCAACACTATGTTGAATAGTAGTGGTGAGAGTGGGCACCCTTGTCTTGTTCCTGATTTCAGGGGAAATGCTTTCAATTTTTCACCATTGAGGGTGATGCTTGCTGTGGGTTTGTCATATATAGCTTTTATTATGTTGAGGTATGTTCCTTCTATTCCTGCTTTTTGGAGAGTTTTAATCATAAATGAGTGTTGAATTTTGTCAAAGGCTTTCTCTGCATCTATTGAGATAATCATATGGTTTTTATCTTTCAATTTGTTAATGTGGTGTATTACATTGATTGATTTGCGGATATTAAAGAATCCTTGCATTCCTGGGATAAAGCCCACTTGGTCGTGGTGTATGATTTTTTTAATATGTTGTTGGATTCTGTTTGCTAGAATTTTGTTAAGGATTTTTGCATCTATGTTCATCAGTGATATTGGCCTGTAGTTTTCTTTTTTGGTGGCATCTTTGTCTGGTTTTGGAATTAGGGTGATGGTGGCCTCATAGAATGAGTTTGGAAGCTTACTTTCATCTGCAATTTTCTGGAAGAGTTTGAGTAAGATAGGTGTTAGCTCGTCTCTAAATTTTTGGTAGAATTCAGCTGTGAAGCCATCTGGTCCTGGGCTTTTGTTTGCTGGAAGATTTTTGATTACAGTTTCGATTTCCTTACTTGTGATGGGTCTGTTAAGATCTTCTATTTCTTCCTGGTTCAGTTTTGGAAAGTTATACTTTTCTAAGAATTTGTCCATTTCATCCAAGTTGTCCATTTTATTGGCATAGAGCTGCTGGTAGTAGTCTCTTATGATCCTTTGTATTTCAGTGTTGTCTGTTGTGATCTCTCCATTTTCATTTCTAATTTTGTTAATTTGGTTCTTCTCTCTTTGTTTCTTAATGAGTCTTGCTAATGGCTTGTCAATTTTGTTTATTTTTTCAAAAAACCAGCTTTTAGCTTTGTTGATTTTTGCTATGGTCTCTTTAGTTTCTTTTGCATTTATTTCTGCCCTGATTTTTAAGATTTCTTTCCTTCTGCTAACCCTGGGGTTCTTCATTTCTTCCTTCTCTAATTGCTTTAGGTGTAGAGTTAGGTTATTTATTTGGTTTTTTTCTTGTTTCTTGATGTAAGCCTGTAATGCTATGAACCTTCCCCTTAGCACTGCTTTTACAGTGTCCCATAGGTTTTGGGTTGTTGTGTTTTCATTTTCATTCATTTCTATACATATTTTGATTTCTTTTTTGATTTCTTCTATGATTTGTTGGTTATTCAGAAGCGTGTTATTTAGCCTCCATATGTTTGAATTTTTAACAATTTTTTTCCTGTAATTGAGATCTAATCTTACTGCACTGTGGTCAGAAAAGATGACTGGAATGATTTCAATTTTTTTGAATTTTCCAAGACCAGATTTATGGTCTAGCATGTGATCTATTCTGGAGAAGGTTCCGTGTGCACTTGAGAAAAAGGTGAAGTTGATTGTTTTCAGGTGAAATGTCCTATAGATATCAATTAGGTCTAGCTGGTCCATTGTGTCATTTAAGGTTTGTGTTTCCTTGTTAATTTTCTGTTTAGTTGATCTATCCATAGTTGTGAGTGGGGTATTAAAGTCTCCCACTATTATTGTGTTACTATTAATTTCCTCTTTCATACTCGTTAGTGTTTGCCTCACATATTGCGGTGCTCCTATGTTGGGTGCATATATATTTATAATTGTTATATCTTCTTCTTGGATTGATCCTTTGATCATTATGTAGTGTCCTTCTTTGTCTCTTTTCACATCCTTTATTTGTAAGTCTATTTTATCTGATATGAGTATTGCGACTCCTGCTTTCTTTTGGTCTCCGTTTGCATGAAATATTTTTTTACAGCCCTTCACTTTTAGTCTGTATGTGTCTCTTGTTTTGAGGTGGGTCTCTTGTAGACAGCATATATAGGGGTCTTGTTTTTGTATCCATTCAGCCAATCTTTGTCTTTTGGTTGGGGCATTCAACCCATTTACATTTAAGGTAATTATTGATAGGTGTGGTCCCGTTGCCATTTACTTTGTTGTTTTGGGTTCACGTTTATACAACCTTTCTGCATTTCCTGTCTAGAGAAGATCCTTTAGCATTTGTTGAAGAGCTGGTTTGGTGGTGCTGAATTCTCTCAGCTTTTGCTTATCTGTAAAGCTTTTGAATTCTCCTTCATATCTGAATGAGATCCTTGCTGGATACAGTAATCTAGGTTGTAGGTAATTCTCTTTCATTACTTTCAGTACGTCCTGCCATTCCCTTCTGGCCTGGAGGGTTTCTATTGATAGATCAGCTGTTATCCTTATGGGAATCCCTTTGTGTGTTATTTGTTGTTTCTCCCTTGCTGCTTTTAATATTTGTTCTTTGTGTTTGATCTTTGTTAATTTGATTAATATGTGTCTTGGGGTGTTTCGCCTTGGGTTTATCCTGTTTGGGACTCTCTGGGTTTCTTGGACTTGGGTGGCTATTTCCTTCCCCATTTTAGGGAAGTTTTCAGCTATTATCTCCTCGAGTATTTTCTCATGGCCTTTCTTTCTGTCTTCTTCTTCTGGGACTCCTATGATTCGAATGTTGGGGCGTTTCACATTGTCCCAGAGGTCCCTGAGGTTGTCCTCATTTCTTTTGATCCTTTTTTCTTTTTTCCTCTCTGCTTCATTTATTTCCACCATTTTATCTTCTACCTCACTTATCCTATCTTCTACCTCCATTATTCTACTCTTGCTTCCCTCCAAAGTGTTTTTGATCTCATTCATTGCATTATTCATTTTTAATTGACTCTTTTTTATTTCTTCTAGGTCTTTATTAAACATTTCTTGTATCTTTTCAATCTTTGTCTCCAGGCTATTTATCTGTAACTCCATTTTGTTTTCAAGATTTTGGATCATTTTTATTATCATTATTCTAAATTCTTTTTCAGGTAGATTCCCTATCTCCTCCTCTTTTGTTTAATATTCTTTCAAAAAATGAAACAAGTTCCTTAGAGGGAAGGAGGTCGACACAATTACAGTGTTCTATCTGAAATCACTCCACAGTCCTGGAATTTAATTAATGGGGCAGGGGGAGGTGAATGCCAACTCTCACCACTGTCCAGTCCGCTGCCTGAGACCCTGAGGACACCCTCTCTTCCCCTGACATGTAGCAACCAGGCTTAGCACCAATAGTGACAATTTCTTTCAGGAGGTCTGCCAACCTGTTATTCAAATAGACCTACACTGCCAGGCCAGAATGCCCCAGGTGAGTGCTGAGACTAGGACCCCTTTGGGTAAACTGCATTATAAGGCTAGGGCCTCTACCTATGAAATCTACTGTTTTCATTCCATAGCAAATGTTGTTGAGGACATTGTTCACTATTTCATCCCGTCCCCAGGACAGAGAAACATAAGAGAAATTCTTCTCTGATTTTAGTTGCAGGATTAAAGAAATCAACTGTGCTAAATTGCTTTTTCAGATATAAATATTAATACATATTGGTTGGTTTAGTTGCTAAGTTATGTTTGACTCTTGTGACCATGGGCTGTAGCCTGCCAGGCTCCTCTGTCCATGGGATTCTCCAGACAAGAATACTGGAGTGGGTTGCCATTTCCTCCTCCAGAGATCTTCCCGACCCAGGAATCAAACCTGGGTCTCCCACTTTGCAGGCAGATTCTTTACCAACTGAGATACAATCAGCCCTTAATACATATTGAATTAGCCAAAAAGTTCATTTAGGTTTTTCTGGAAGATGGCATGGGAAAATTCAAACAAAATTTTTGGCCAACTCAGTACTGATATGATTCCTTTTTTGAAATTATCTGTTTGGAAGTTAAGTATGTGACCCACCTCTAGCAAGAGTGCAAAAGTTTGAGGCACACATTTTACTCATTAACCTCACTCAGGGTTCCCATTTATTTCCCTGTCATTATTGTCCTTTTGCCTTAATTTCCTCAATTACACTTTTCAATAAACTTCATTTTAGAGAGGTTTAGGTTCACAGAAAAACTGAGCAGAAAGTAGAGGATTTCTATATATTCCCTTCCTCTACCCATGCAATCTCTCCTATTATCAATGTCACTCGCCAGACTGGTACTGTTATAATCTATGAACCTACACTGACACCAACTGACCTCAGTATTACCCAAAATCCATAGCTTACATTGGGGTCCACACTTAAGTTATATATTCTGTGAGCTTGGACAAATGTGTATCCACCATTATAGTATCACATAGAATAGTTTCAGTGACTTGTATTCCATCATTTAATCCCTTCCCCCACCCCTAGGCCCTAGCCCTTAGTAACCACTAAATTTTTACTGTTCTCATAGTTTTACCTTTTCCAGAATGTTATATGGTTGGAGTTATACAGTATGTAGCCTTTCTGATTGGCTTCTTTCACTTAGTAATATGCATTTAAAGCCTTTTTCAAGGCTTGATAGCTCATTTCTTTTTAGCAATGAATAATATTTTATTGTCTGGATATATTATAGTTTATCCATTCACCTACTGAAGGATATCTTGGTTGTTCCAAGTTTTGGAAATTACGAATTAAATTGCCATCTGTGTGCAGGTTTCTGTGGGGACATATGGTTTCAAGTCCTCTGGCTAAATATCAAGGAGTGCAATTGCTGGACTGTATGGTAAGAGTATATTTAGTTTTGTAAGAAACCTCCAAACTGTCTTCTAAAAGGACTGTACCATTTTGCATTCCCATCAGCAATAAACAAGAGTTCCTACTGCTCTACGTCTTAGCCAGCATTTGATGTTATCAGTCGTTTGGATTTTAGCCATTCTAAAAAGTGTGTCTAGTAAGAAGGTCTTAACAATCTGGATAACCACAATGGTGTAGTCACTCACCTAGAGTCAGACATCCTGGAGTGTGAAGTCAACTGGGTCTTAGGAAGAATTACTATGAACAAAGCTACTAGAGGTGATGGAATTCCAGCTAAGCTATTTCAAATCCTAAAAGATGATGCTGTGAAAGTGCTGCACTCAATATGCCAACAAATTTAAAAAACTCAGCAGTGGCCACAGGACTGAAAAGGTCAGTTTTCATTCCAATCCCAAAAAAGGGCAATGCCAAAGAATGTTCAAACTACCATGCAATTGCATTCATTTCACATGCTAGCAAGGTTATACTCAAAATCCTTCAAGCTAGGCTTCAGCAGTACATGAACTGAGAGCCTCCAGATGTACAAGCTGGATTTAGAAAAGGTAGAGGGAGTTGCCAACATTTGCTGGGTCACAGAAAAAGCAAGGGAATTCCAGAAATACATTTACTTCTTCTTCATTGACTACACTAAAGCCTTTTACTGTGTGGATCACCACAAACTGTGGAAAATTCTTAAAGAGATGGGAATACCAGACCACCTTACCTGCCTCGTAAGAAACCTGTATGAAGGTCAAGAAGCAACAGTTATAACTCAACTTGGAACAATGGACTGGAACAACTCTAGGAAAGGAGTATGACAGGGTTGTGTATTGTCACCCTGCTTAATTAACTTATATGCAGAGTGTATCATTCAAAATGTCAGGCTGGGTAAACAGAAGCTGGAATCAAGATTGCTGGGAGAAATATCAACAACCTCAGATATGTAGATGATGCCACTCTAATGGCAGAAAAGACCCTGATGCTGGGAAAGATTGAAGGCAGGAGGAGAAGGGGACAACAGAAGATGAGATAGTTGTATTGCATCACCGACTCGATGGACATGAGTTTGAGCAAGCTCTGGGAGTTGGTGATGGACAGGGAGGCCTGGCATGCTGCAGTCCATGGGGTTGCAAAGAGTCGCACACGACTGAGCAACTGAACTGAACTGAATGGCAGAAAGCAAAGAGGAAATAAAAAGCCTTCTTGATGAGAGTGAAAGATGAGAGTAAAAAAAACTGTCTTAAAACTCAACATTCAAAAATCTAAGATCATGGTATCTGGTCCCATTACTTCATGGAAACTAGATGGGGAAAAAGTGGAAGCAGTGACAGATTTTCTTCTCTTGGGCTCCAAAATCACTGTGGATGTTGACTGCAGCCATGAAATTAAAAGACACCTGCTCCCTTGAAGAAAATCTAGGGCAAACCTAGACAGAGTATTAAAAAGCAGAGACGCCACTTTGCCAACAAAGGTCTGTATAGTCAAAGCTACGGTTTTTCCAGTAGTCATGTATGGATGTGAGAATTGGACCATAGAGAGGCTGAGCACTGAAGAATTGATGCTTTCGAATTGTGTTCTGAAGAAGACACTCGAGAGCCCCTTGGAGAGCAAGGAGATCAAACCAGTCAATCCTAAAGGAAATCAGTCCTGATTATTCATTGGAAGGACTGATGCTGAAGCTCCAATACTTTGGCCACCTGATGCAAACAGCCAGCTCACTGGAAAAGACCCTGGTGCTGGGAATGAGAGAGGGCAGGAGGAGAAGGGGGAAATAGAGGAAGAGATGGTTGGATGGTATCACCGAGTCAATAGACATGAGTTAAGCAAACTTCAGGAGGCAGTGAAGGGATAGGGAAACCTGAGATACTGCAGTCCATGGGGTCTCAAAGAGTCAGGCACGACTTAGGGACTGAAGAAAAATAAGTGCATAGTGGTACCATGTTTTTTTAATTTGCATTTCCCTAATGACATGTGATATTGAGCATCTTTTCATACAGTGTCTGACATCTATATATTTTCTTTGGTGTGGTGTCTGTTCATATCTTTTGCCTATTTTTAACTGGGTCATTTTAGTTTTAATAGTCCTTTGTATATTTTTGGATAACAGTCCTTGAATCAAATATGTCTTTGCATATGTTTTCTCTGAATCTGTGGCCTATCTTCTCATTCTCAATTACTTCATAGAAATCTTTTTGTAGTGTATATTTTTAAAAGTCACTCTGATCCTTTTGGAGACAAATTAGCATATTGATAGTTTTTTAAATTTATTTATTTATTTTAATTGGAGGCTAATTACTTTACAATATTCTAGTGGATTTTGCCATATACTGACATGACAGTTTTTACATATTTTTAAACATGAATAGAATAATGAAGGTTATACCAGGGGTGATTTTTTTCTTTCTTCTGTTGTCTTTTGTTGCTTTGTTTTGACTCACCTCCTGACTGTAAAGGCTTGAACACATCCCCTCCTCTCTTAAGGCCTCAGTTTCTTCTTCCGCAAAATAGATGAGCTGAATTAGATGATGCCTGGGGTTCCTTAAAGTTATCACACCATACATACACCCTGATGGCACAGCCAGTGAAGGGCAGAACTCCAGCTCATATCATAGCAACAAAGACTCATACCCTGAGCAATCTGAAAAATGGATTTAACATGCTGACATAAGGTGAGATGCCCAGTGACTCCAACCTTCACTAACGTCTTGTAAGGAGAGACACCAAAGAATGGGTATTATTTGATCACTTCTTGGGGAAGAACCTGGGATGGAAATCTCTCCAGTGCTGAACTGTTGACTTATAAAAGAAGACACACCAATACTTTGGATTAAAAATGAATGTAGGAGAGATTGAGGGGAAAAAAAGTAAGTGAAAAGGCTTTATAAACCTAAACCTGGGGCTTCTCTGGTGGGTCAGTGGTAAAGAATCCACCTCCAATGCAGGTGACACTGATTTGATCCCTGGTCCGGGGAGATTCCACATGTCTCAGAGAAACTTAGCCCATGAGCCACAACTACTGACCCTGTGCTCTGGAGCCCACGCAACTACTGAGCCAATGTACCACAACTACTGAAGCCCGCATGCCTGGAGCCTGTGCTCCGCAACAAGAGAAGTCACTGCAATGAGAGGCCCAAGCACCACAACTAGAAAGTAGCCACTGCTAGCCACAACCAGAGGAAAAATGCCCATGCAGCAACGAAGACCCAGCACGCCACAAATGAATAAATAAATAAAATTATATAAAAATATTTAAACCTAAACCTGGAAACCATTAGGAAACTGAATAAGAGGCTTTTCAAGCCCATGGAATCCTAGCACCTCTGGGTGCTCTTATAGCCATTAGTACCACTTCACTGATGGCAAAGCGTCCTTGGAAGCTCACACTTTTCTCCTATGATTCTCATTTCTTACCATTACTAGCTAAACTAATGGTTCTGAGTATTTTTTAACAGATGAAGAAACTGAGGTTTAGAGAGATTAAGTGATCCACCCAAGACTACACAAGGAGTGACAGAAAAGAGCGAGAGTCCAGGACTTCCAACTTCAGATCCAGGATTCTTTGCACCTCACATTCTGCCCCCGCCATGACTAGCTCAAATTTCATCACTTTCCTGGGCAAATATCTCCCTTCCTATGCCCATTTCCATTCTTCCTCTTCAGTCCCAGCTGCCGATCAATTTTATAGGGCTTTATGAACACATTTCAGATGACTCTAAGTCAGGAGAGATGATTAATATCACAGATGTTGGGTGAAGAATTGAAAACAACAGGTTGGAATGTAGAGCAGAAACCAATTTGATGAAATTTTACAGATTTAACATCGACACCTGAACCAGGTATGCCCCACTGCCCCTGGCTGCTGCTTTATGTCTCCACGTTTCATGCTGGTCCCCTGCCTAGAACAGCCACCTAGCCAGGATCTGCTCTTCATTCTGCACCTCCTAGCTGAATTGTCTTCTCCTGGAAGCCTTAGCGAGCACATCCAGGCAGAACTGTCAAATCCTTTTTTAGTGTTACAATTATACCTAGAACACTTTTATTGATGCCTTGACCTCAGAGCACTATGTGATTGTGTGTATACGTCTGTTTCCTCTCTGGAAGCCAAAAGTCAATTGAATCATCGTAAGAATCCTGTGCACATCATCATTATTTGTTTACATGTCTATAAACTCCTGGAGAGCAGGATCTGGGTCTTTCTCATGCCGTATCTCCAGCCAGGACCAGACCAAAGTATATAAACTTTGATGCCAGCCAGTATGCTAGTGAACAAGACAGACAAAGTCCCTAACCCTGCAACCTGACATTCTGGTAGAGGGAAGTCAATAACACACATCAAGGCAAAACAAAAGAACAGGAACATTTCAGACAGCGGCAAGTGCTATGAAAAAAATAAACAGGGTTATTAGAAAGGGACCAACCAAGGGTTACCTTAGTCAGGTCAAGAAAGGGTTTTGAAATTTGAGCTAAGACTTAAATGATGCATAGGAACCAGGTGTGGGAGGATCTGGGGTAAGACCACTGCAGTCAGAAGAGCAGCAGGGTCAAATAAATCACTGAGCCATGAGGAAGTGGAGCACATTCAAGGGACAGACTCAAACTGGGTATTAAGTTGAGAATCATACCACAATCTTCCCTGGGGGCAGGGGTGGAGGAATAGAGGGGGGTGAGACTAATACTTCTTGAATGCCTTCCAGATCCCTGGAACTCAACATACATGATCTCGTATCATCCAAATGACCAGAGAGTAGACAATCGCCATTCTACAGGCATGGAGAACGAGGCCCAGAGAGGAGGTGGGGCAGAAGCCAGATCTGGCTGACCCCCAGCGCAGCTCTTCCTGTCACGCCACCCTGTCACCCTGCACCAGCTGCCTCCTGACACAGTGGAAAAATGAAAGAGGATACAACTCAGATTCAGTTCAGTTCAGTTCGGCCACTCAGTCGTGTCCGACTCTTTGCAACCCCATGCATCGCAGCACGCCAGGCCTCCCTGTCCATCACTAACTCCCGGAGTTTACTCAAACTCACGTCCATCGAGTCAGTGATGCCATCCAGCCATCTCATCCTCTGTCGTCCCCTTCTCCTCCTGCCCCCAATCCCTCCCAGCATCAACTCAGGTTAACACTGGGTAAAAAGCAGCCAGAACCACAGGGATGGGCAGACCAAAGGCTGTTGGAATTTCGGGACATGAATGAGCAGAGCCCATCTCTCCTGCGCCTGCCCCTCTGTCATTCCGCGGCATACCACCGGCACCCAGACAAGTCCTTCAAATGCATTCTCTGAGTGTTATGGTAAGGATTGGGTTTGAAAAGAAACCTGGCTGTGTGAGCTGAGCTGTAGATAATTCCCCAAGCTCTCTCCCCCTAATTACGGTGCACGCAGACAGCCCGAGAAACAAAGGCCTGGGCCCTCTGTTGATTCGGTGTCGCCTCATCTGAAGTCTAGGTATTTATTTTAATTCAGGACTTGGTTCTTTTTAAAGGGAAAGAGTCCCTGAAGAGCTTCTCCTGCTAAGATTTCAATCTCCATTTCCTCCAAAATGGATGTCAAAGGCAAAAAACCCTGGGATCCTTGTGACCGTCCACGCTGGGTTTCTAATTTTGACAAGGAAACCATAATCTGGTGGTCTAACCCCTGACGAAGAATGCAAGGGGGGGAAAAAATGAAAATCAAATTGAGGAATTGATCAAAACACAAAAAAAGAGGTCTGAGCACAACGGCAGTTGGAGAAATAAAATCTCCTGAGGTTCTCAGCTAATAGGAGCAGCTGGTGAAGACCACCTAAGACAAGGGAGTGAGAAAGGGCTTCCAGCCAGAGAAAGGAGAGTAGCTTCCGAGGGACAATGGGGCAGAAATTAGCATTCCAATGAACCAGCACAAAGGGACCCTGACCAAGCCTGGGAAGGAGGCCCCTCTCCTCCTGGACCTTTCTTAAGGTCCATTTGTATCTCTCTGCAGCCTCTCCACAAAATCAGTTGGCTTCCTACATGTTAGCTTCTTGCGTATTTTTTAATAGAAGTGTGTTGCGGAGCTTCATTTAGCTAAAAATAAATCTCTCCTCTGCTTGGTATTTGGGCAGAATATGGCCCAGACATCTAAACACACACTTGTTGTCAGAACTTTGCTGTCTCCTTTTCCCTTTCTTTTAATGAAAGTTTGGATTCCACTGAGCGTCCTTCCACTCTTAAGCTCCAAACATTTCAAACAGCACAAAAGATATGACAAGATGAAAGGAAGTGTCCACAAATAGACAGCTAGACAACTAGTTAGCAGCTGTCTGCTTTTCTTCAGGGTTTTTTTTTTTTTTCCTGCAGGGGGGAAAAGTTTATTTTTCATTCTTGAAGGAGCCTGACTACAGAATGTCTCTCCCTCTCTCTTGCTCTCTTTCCTTCCCACATTGGCCCTTTTCCAAGCCTGTTTAGTGTTGGACGCAGAAAAACACTTACCATGTCATGTGTAACCCTGAACTTTAGAACTCATTGTCCTTCTGGGGCAACGTGTGGAGAGCTGCCGCGTTTAAGTGGAATTGCTCATTCTCCATCTTTTATAGTCCAGTGTTTGCAATTTAATGAGGTTTTGGTGTTCCATCAAGTAAGGGCATTTCTTTAACAAAAGGAACCCGAAGCCCGGGTTTTGATTTAAGGACCTGCCCTGGCTTGGTGGAGCTGCTTTAAATCTATTTCAGACCCAGATCAAGTGAGGTTTAATTCGAACTTACTCCTCTTCTCCGCTGACAGGCCGGGCAAGAACCTGATGCTCTAATTCTTGGTTTTAATTGCAGTTGCTTTACAAGTGTCTGCCTTCTTTTCTCTCTCCTCACTGCCTGAGCACACCTAAAACTCCTGAGATGAAGGGCCGGTAGCGTGAGGAGACACGTTTGGAACTGAGAACACCTCCTCCCTCAGGGCTGGTCCAGACCCTGTCTCAGGGATGAAGGCGATGCTGCGGGAGAGAAGAGAGGGAATGACAGCCCCTCTGCTGGAGTTCCTTCAGGGCTGGAAGTCACACTGGACCCACATCCCCTCCTGCCTGGTACACACCCCCACAGGGCTCTCTACTTTTCCTGGCCAGACTGGATTCATCCTCCACTCCTCATTTCCCTGAGCAGCAATGCTCCCCTTGTTCATGAAGGGTTGTCAGCCCAGAGACTTCCCTCTGTCCCCCGTCACCTCATCAAATCCATCTCTACTGAGGTCAACCTTCTCTGAGGACTACTTCTGAAATGTACCCGCACCCTCTTCTCCAGCCTGGGAGGGTGCTCCAGTGTAGGCCTTCTTCATTCCTAACTGATGTTACAGCCTGAAGCCTCACTTTCCTCTGATTCATCCTCTATGCTACAGCAGGAAAGTGCAGGTTTTTTGTTTACATTACTATTCTATTCACCTTCATCACCACCTCCCAGTGATTCTCACCTGCCTCAGCATAAAGTCCAGACCTAGTCTGGGCTCTGGGCCCCTCATCATCTCACCTTTGTCCATCTCTGAAACCGGAGGGAAGCGGGCAGGGTACAACGTTTGAAAGAATGACACAGCCTGAGGACACCGCATAAACCAATTAGAATCAAACGGGTCAAGATGGCAAACAAGTTACACTCTGACTAGAACTTGATCCTCAATCAGTAAGCTAAATGACGCATCCAGAGGCACCATGACAGCTCCAAGGCACCATCAAAAGACCAAAACGCGGGCCGAGGCCCAACTCGTGGGAATCTCCAACCCTTCACCAAAATAGTTGGATAATCCTCCTGCTCATTAGCCAGCCATAAAAACTAACCACACCATATTTCAAAGCCACCACACTTGCCCTCTGCAATGGCCCACACACTGTCTGTGGAGTGTGTGTCTCTCTGAATAAATCCACTTCTTACCATCACTTTGTCTCTCCTCTCACTGAATTTGTTCTGCGAAGAGACATCAAGAACCTGAGTTTCATTACTGTGGGTTTTGGCTGGGTTCAAGTACCAGCCATGTAGGTTAGAGTCCCAAGCAGGGTTTTGGCCAAGTTTGAGTCCTGGTACATGGGTTCAGTCTCAATCTGAGGAAAACCTCAATCTGAGGTTTCATCTCCAAGACCTTTTCTCCCATCACTCCCATCACTGCCCAAGTTCAGCACCAGTCAGATAAACCTACCCACTCTCAGGCGTCCATGACTTTCTTCAAGCTGACCCCTCTGCCTGATGTCCCTTCCCCACCCGAGCCTGGCCAGCATCTCAACCCATTCCATGAAGCTCTCCCTGACCCCTTCTCTTATCCCACAGCACGGCATGGGCTGTCGTCCACTCACTGGCACTAAGTCTCATCCCCTCTTCCTCATCCCTCTGCATCTCAGCCAGACAGGGGACAACTCACACACCTCTCTCCCCTCAGCCTAGCCTAGGATGAGCATCAAGAAAAACTGATGCACGGATTAATGAATTCATTAAACATCAAAGAAACAAGCCAGAGGATTCTGCAGTCTTGGCAGCCATGGCAGGAAAAGAGGCCAAGAGGTCTTCATGAAAGCTCCCCTGCACATGTGCTAAGTTGCTTTAGTTGTGTCTGACTCTTTGCGACTCCATGGACTATAGCCCGCCAGGCTCCTCTGTCAGTGGGATTTTCCAGGAAAGAATCCTGGAGTGGGTTACCATGTCCTCTTCCAGGGGATCTTCCCAACCCAGGGATCAAATTCGAGTCTCCTGCGGCTCCTGCATTGCAGGCAGGTTCTTAACTGCTGAGCCACCGGGGAAGCCTGAAAGCTTGTCTGTCTAGGGCTGACCTTCCGTAGGATGGAGGGATGGTGCCATGTAAGGCACAGGGTGAGGAAAGATCCTGTCCCCACCCTGTAGGCACCTCCTGAGAAGAGATACCTCAATTAAGCCTTCATATCCTGGAGAGGTGGCCTGGGGGTTGCAGAACAAGCCAGGTACTGAAGTCCAAAGGTGTGGATTCTCTGCATCCTGCTTTGCAACTCTGCAGAAGTCACCTGATTACCTGGGTCTTCATTTGTTAATTAGGATGGTACCACCCATCCTGGCTGTTTCATAATCTGGACACAAGGACAGTATCACATGTAAGAGTATTCTGCGAACCAAGGATGATACACGCTATCATCCTTATTTGACTTTCTCAAGGGTCTATCCTCTGGTCAACTCAGCAAATGTGCCTAAATTCTTTAAATGTCTGCCCCCTAGAAATGTTCTTCCATTAAAATCTTGAACTTACGTTTACAAGCAAGTAGGATATAAGATGGCTTCCCAGGGGACTCAATGGTAAAGAATCTGCATGACAATGCAGGAGACATGGGTTTGATCCCTGAATTAGAAAGATCCCCTGGAGAAGGAAATGGCAACCCACTCCAGGATTCTTGCCTGGGAAACCCCATGGACAGAGGAGCCTGGCTACAGTCCATGGGTTGCAAAGAATCAGACACGATATGGCGACTAAATAGCAAAAAGGATATAAGATATACCTATGTGGTACAAAATAATATTTTGGGGAGTAATCAGTGTGTTTTTCCTCCGTGACTGATTTTCTTCACTGCTCCTCCAAGGACATCCACCTCCACGTACGTGAGTCATCTAATGTGTGGAAGTAAGAGAGAAATAGAGGAACAAGAAAACTAAGAGGGAATATTCTTAAATATTAAGTTCAACATCCCTGGTCCAAGCATAAGACAGATCTACAGCATATTCCCAGAGTGAGTGAGTACTTCTTGATATTAGACTGGACTAAAAAGACAAGTTGAGACAGTAGAAGAGGAGAGATCCCCATGGACAGAAACAGTGAGATGGAATGACCTGAGCAGGAGTCATCCATCACCATCATCAACCTGGGACTTGAATGGAAAACCAGCTCCCTCACTTTTATCTGCTGATGACGACCAATCAGTGACAGCCCCACATCACCCAGGAGAAGAGGGGTTCATCTCCTCTCCATCCAAAAGTTTGCCCAGCTTCTCATCCAACCCAGTCCATGTCAGAAATGGCCCAGGGCACTTGAAGGGCCCCCTCTATACACACACACACTCACACACCTGAACTAAGTAGAAAGTAGTGCCTTGCAGACACAGGGATGGGGCTGGGGGTTATCCCCACACTTGTTCACGGTGAGACCTGGTGGAACCAGCTTAAGGTCTCCCACCAAGGTAGAACCGGGATGGACACACACACACATACATACAACTCCATCTGCGGCCCTTACATATGCATAAAGTACCCCTTAAACCTCACAAGAGTTTCAGAAACTAAACCAACAAAGGCAAATTTTTAGGGAGAAAAAAACTCAGCCTCTTAACAAATAGAATATTTGCTCTGAAGAACTGACTTAATATCAAAGTCTTACTTTAAGTAGTTACTATAATAAAACTTCTCTCTGAGGGCATCATCCTTACTAATCAAGTGTTTGGCACATTTTGCTGATGTCAAGGAACACTCCTGGAGGCAGATGACACCAGGAATGAAAGGGTTAAACACTGCTACCCACTGAGTTGGTGAGGGAGAGACAGAGCGAGTAAGGGATGTTGGATGGTATTATATACAGACAGTGTCTGAGCATCCATGTTTCTGCCCAACAAGGGATCTGCTTTTTATTTATTCATACTCCAATCTATCTGGCAAGAATCAAGTAAGATTAAACCTTTCTCACATCTCTGCAGTAAGAGCTGAGCACAGCGACAGCTAACCGAAGCCTGGAACATAAAGATGAGGAGAAGGCAGAGGGCGCAGAATCCTGCAAATAAATGAACAGCCCAAGTCCTAAGAGAGTAGAGAAAAAGTGGGCTCACAGCCACATATGTAGGAGAATACAAACATCACTCATTCATTTGACCAGTAATCTCTAGGCACCCTTATGCTTCAGGCCTCCTGTACCGTGGGACCGGAAGTCACACCATCAACAGAACTGTCAGCCTCGTGGAGATGACTGTCTGCTACAAGACAAACAATCACCAAGGCAATTACAATACTGTGCAATTAAAACAAGTGCTATGGCAGGGAAGGCAGGCTTCCTGTAGGGCCCTGCCATGGAAACACTCTGCACAGTGATAGGGCACAGTCCAGGGTCGAGAGCGGTGGTTACGGAAAGTTACTATCAGAAATAAATTTTAAGTTGTGGCCTAAAGGGTGAGCAAGAGTTTTTCAGGTAAAGAGGAGGTAATGAATGAATCAAGCTATTGGAACATTCAGAGCAAACTCGTGAATGTATTGGGTGTGGCCCACGGTTTTGTGGGTTTGACATTGTTGCTTTCATTGTTGCTGCTGTTCATTCCTGGCCAATGATGAAGGTCTCACATGAAAGTCTCACATGAAAATTCAGATTTCTGATTTCTCTGGAAATTCCCTTATAAAAACAACCTGCTAGAACTGAGTACTGACTAGCCCCTTTAAACAGGCCCTAATTTGCTACAGTCCCCACCATCCCATCCTGTGCACCAGCAGAGAAGCTTAGATTAGTTGATATTCATTGCAGAGCTTGTGATGTTGTCTTGCTAGTAGAGGAGTTCAAGAAAAAGCAAGATGTTTCTTACATCCATGTTTTTGCCAAAATGGACAAGGTAGGATAGAGAGAGGGAGCCATGTTTCCCCCTGCTCTCTGCCCTCATCAGTATAACCAACCAGACCTTATACACATTTGAGTGTTGAGGCCCTGGGCTAGGTCTCCACGATGGTAGGAACCGTATCTTTATCACCTCTGTGGATTCAATACCACAGTGCCTGGCACTTAGTGGAGGAGAAATAAGTGTTTTTTGAATGAATTAAAAGTGTGTACAAGGGGCCTGATGCAAAAAAGAGCATGTCTTTTTCAGGGAGTTGGGGGCAAAACTTAAGACAAATGTAAAGGTGGAACCTGACAGAGGGTGGAGAGGAGGGCAGAGACCATCTCAGTGAGATCTGGCCAGGTTTCCTAGAGTCTAGACTTTCTCCTAAGGCCAGTCTCCTAAGGGGACCTGAAGAAGGATTTTAAACAGCAGAGTGGACTTAACCAACTTGGTGGTTAGAAAGATCTTTCAGCACCATTGTAGAAGCTTTTTCAGAACATATTATAGTCTGGTCTAAGCATGCATCATGATGATCAAGGTCCTCAATGATGCAAGCCTCATTGGATGGTGGGGGTGGGGGGATGAAGGTAAAGGGTTTTTAGGTGATGGCAACACCAGGATGGGTAATGATTTGAGGGTAGAGAGGGGAGGGAGAGGGTCTAACTTAGGTCTTCGGGTGGAACCATCCCATTCTGGAAACAAACAGGGCTCCCATGAACCCAGTGAATCAGAATGAGTATACTTTCCATGGTCTCTTCTTTTGTTTGTCAACTCTTGCCCTTCTAGAGGTTCAGCTACTGTTTCAGTGAGGGCTTGCCAGATAAAATATAGAACACCCATTTAAACTTGAATTTCAGATGAACAATAAATTTTTTACATCTAAGTATGTCCTGTGAAACATCTGGGCATTCTGAATTTTTTTAAAAAGTTTATTATTTTTTGGCCACACATGTGGTATGTGAGATCGTTGTTCCCCAGCTAGGGATCGAACCTGTGTTCCCTACAGTGGAAACACAGAGTCTTAAACACTGGACTTCTGGGGAAGTCTCAGGGCATTCAGAATTTTTATTTGCTTAATCTGACTATGTTTCAGCCCACGTCTTCATCCAGGGATCCCCACTGTGACCCTGCCCATGGCCTGGAGTGGAAATCTGAGGAGGTGTTATCTAGCCACAGAACAGGAATCTTCAAACGCTGTTCTAGAGTGCCCCCTTCTTGGCAAACAAGCAGAGTCGTTTTTATGTAATGCATTCCTGTGGCTCATCAAATTTTCGAATAAAGAAACTACCACCGTCCTCCTCCAGGGTTGTTCCTGAAAGAACTCAGGGATTAGCCATAGGAAGAGAATAAAGACCAAAATCAGAGACACAAAGGCATGCAAGGGAAGAGGAAAGGTAAATATGAGAAGAGGAAAAGGAGCAGGACAAAGGAAAGGAAACCACCTCCATCATAGGTTAGACCCAAGATTTCGAGGTCTTGGGGAAATCGTACCACAACATGGGCGATGGAATTACAGATACTATTTTATTCCCCAATGTTCTTGTTGTTGTTCCGTTACCAAGTCGTGTCTGACTCTTCTTGACCCCATGGACTGCAGCACTTGAGGCTTCCCTGTCCCTCACCACCTCCCGGAGTTTTCCCAAGTTCATGTCCATTGCATCAGTGATGCCATCCAGCCATCTATCTCATCCTCTGTGCCCCTTTCTCCTCCTGCCTTCCATCTTTCCCAGGATCAGTGTCTTTTCCAATGAGTCAGCTCTTTGCATCAGGTGGCCAAAGTATTGGCGTTTCAGCTTCAACATCAGTCCTTCCAATGAGTATTCAGGGTTGATTTCCTTTAAGATTGACTGGCTTGATCTCCTTGCAGTCCAAGGGACTCTCAAAAGTCTTCTCCAGCACCACAGTTCGAAAGCATGAATATTTATACTTTTCCCTATTTCCAAAACTGCTACATTGGCTATATGCTACTTTTTAATCAGATCTTTAAAACTCAGTTAACTCTAAAACTCAGTGTTATTTTAAAAGGAAAAGTAGGCTATTTGAAAATTTTGCCATGAAAATTTTAGGATTTATCCTCAGACCGTTGATAGCAGTGAGCACCCTTTGAGTTCATGGGGCAGATGCATTTGCAACAAAATCGGTGGGGCAGACATGGCTGTGTGATGACTCTGCATGAGCAGTCATAAACCAGCAGCACCTGCATTTAGGAACACCACTTAGGAAGAAGCTACTGGTCCAAATATTTCTAAAATTTCAGAAGAACCCTATCCACAGGCCCTCTCTTTTTAGCAGAATGGTTACAATCTGACACCACTGTGTACCCAAAGTGTCGACCCAGAAAGGAAAAAGATGAAATGATATGTTTTCTTTGTTACGATGCCAATTTGCATATTTTTTTAACCCACACATGAATTCCATTGGGTGCAAGCTCTTCTCTGTAGTGAGGAGGGGGAAAGAGGTAATCATGACAAATTATCCTTTTTCCGAGTTATCATCATCTTGCTCTGTCTCTGTCAAATTGTTCCTCCAACACAGCAGCCTGCAAGCCCAGCTCACCCTCCCCCCTCGCATGCTATTTATACCTTTTGGATCAAACCAGCACTTTTGCATATCTCAGCCATTTCAGGGGCTCAGATGATGAACTGCACTGCTTTCAGTCTTTCCATCAGAGTTGCTCGTGGTCACGTCCCTGAATATCTTAAAAGGACAATGCGTTCCACAATCACTTCAATCTAAATGTGTCGATAATTATGATAGAGGGGGATAGGCAAAGTTTCACCCAGCAAGGAAAGGTTCATTTTTCAAGCTTACATGTTGCTTCCACATTATCCGTGAGCAAGAGCATAACCTAGACCTGCGACTTTGCAAAGAGGTGGACCCAGGCTTCTTTTTTTTTTTAATTTCCCAGGAAAAAAACCAAATTACTATTTCTCTTAAGAAAATGGTTTCTTCTTAAGCTATTTTCTTTCTTTCACAGCTGTTTTTTCTTTTGTTCCAGTGGGTAGTCATGAAAAGAAACACAATATCCAAGGTGGTGGAGGAGTAAAGAGTGAGGTAAAAGAACAGAAGAAAAGCAAAGGGAAGAGTGTTGCAAAGAAGAGCCAGAGGAGATGGATGGGAAGCAGGAAGCTACAGAGATGATGACGCTTTGTCTTGGAACAATCAGTTCAGCAGGACACTGCAGCTGGTTCTTACCAACGATTTTTTTTTCTGGATGAGAAGTACACAGGGCGGCTGCAGAATTTTTAAGCCTCCCCATGACAGTTGACAAGCTTTCCTTACCACAGTCTTATTTCTTGCACTGAGATTTCCCCCCCTTTCTGTAGTCAGCATCCCAGGAGTTTATGTCTAAAGCATTTAAAATTACGAGATGTGGTTATATTCAAAACAAATTATTGATGCTACAAAATCAGGAGGCTTAAACATGAAAATGATACTTTTGTAAAAGTTTAAGTGAGGAAAGAATAAGGGGTAGAAAGAGAGGAGAAAAATTTTTTTAAGAATTCTAAGTCCACTTTTTCCAGCCCACTAGGAGTCCACACATTTGGAAAATCCAAGGAAACTCATGGTGTTTACTGGAAACTTGTTGGACACTAGACAATAAATTAGGCTATGTTTCACCCATCTTCCCACTCGGGCTTAGGAAAATCTATAGGAAGGAGCTTGACGCTGGCCAGAGTTTCCCTTAACTCTCAAACAAGGAATGCAGTAAGCAGCCAGCTTGGACCTCTGTGACCTCAAAGGAAAAATTAGCTTTTCCACTTAATTCCTACCCGATGTGGGAAAACGGAAAGAACACAAGATGTGGAATCAAGGACCTGGATCAAGTCTTGCCTATTTATGGATATGGATGAAGTCTCAGTTTCCTTGCCCTTAACATCAGAACAGTAACTACAGATCTATGTGCGGCTGCGCTTTGTCGTTCAGCTGTGTCCAACTCTTTGGGACCCCATGGACTGTAGCCCACCAGGCTCCTCTGTCCATGGGGATTCTCCCAGCAAGAATATTGGAGTGGGTTGCCATGCCCTTCTCCAGTGGATATTCCTCATCCAGGGATTGAACGCAGGTCTCCCACATAGCAGGCAGATTCTTTAGGGTCTGAGCCACCAGGGAAGTCAAAGACCTATAAGCATCACTAAATGGATGGATTTACATATGGATGCAAAAAACACCAGGTAAACCGAAAAGCTCTAGGTAGGTTGGTTATGGCCATCAAGTGTCCTGGCTCCAGGGGAGGATAAGCCCCTAAATCACCCTCATTGTTTGGCTTTTGGCCTTTCCTTCCAAAACATCAGCCTCTCAGGAGTTCAGAGTTCTCCTACCTGGCCCTGCAGTAAACCCTTCTCTGCTCCAAAATAAAAAAAACCTCAGACATTCCTGTTCACCCTCTGAGTGTATTCAAATGATGACTCTTTCCTTCATAATTAAAATATGACTCTAGACCAAAGTGCTCACATCTAAAACAACACTGGAAGTATTTTCTGCGTGTTTCTGACGGTGGGAACACAGTAGTTAAAGCAGCAGAAAGGAAAACAGGACAAAAATTAATTTGCTCTAATAACAGAAATCTTACAGGTCCCTTTCCACATTAGGAAGTAATTCAAGTCTTACCCTAGGCCTATGAGGTATGTACTATGAAAAACCCACTGTACAGATGAGGAGATTGAGGCCAAAGGCATGTGAGTGACATACACCAGAAGCCTCAGTGTGGCTGAATTCTGGCTAATTTCAGCACACAATTTAGAATCAATGATGGTGGAGTATTGGCAATGCAGGTGACAGACACACCTTTCAAGTGGTTCTACTTTGCCTTCAGGATACAATTCAAGCCCTTCAACAACACCTCCAAGGTCCTCCATGGGCTGGCCTTGGATGACCCCTCCACCTTCATACCCATCCTGCCACATCTTCACATACTATAGCCATACCCACCTCTCTGCAGCTCCTGGAGGTACAGGCTTTACTCTTCACTTTCTTAATCCACACATACACTTCCCACATCCACTCCTTGTCTACCTGGCGACAGCTTACTCATCTGGAAAATCTCAACTCAACCCAATCCTTAAACCCAGGTTAGCTCCACCTACTCCTCCTTCCCCTCTGCCACTCAGGGTATGCCTAGCACATATCCACGGATAACAAATAACACAGAGGACCAAGTTCTTTGAGTTTCAATCAACTGGACTCTGAGTTTCTTGAAGAGAGCATCTTCTAATGGAATATATTCTGTACAAGGTATTAGCTGCTAATTAATATTGTAGACTCAATGAATGACCAGGAATAGAAAAGTGTGTGGAAAAATTGCAATAATAATACTTTGACACCACATACTATTTATCTTCAAGCATTTTAAAAACGTGTTCATAGATTTTCTTGTTTCACCCTCAGAGGGTTTTATAAAGTCAAATCTTGCCATGAAAATACATATTTGCAAATTATTTTCCCATCCCCAAACCAAAAAAGAAAAACAAAAAAACTGCACAATTTTTGTGTCAATATGTAGAAACTCTCTGCTTTGAAAAATAATCATTTTCCCTACCTCTCCTTTCTTCTCTTATCCATAATAAGTTTCATCTGACCCACATTTTTACACATTTCCAGGTTTTTCTGATGTCTTAAAGGGTTCGTATCTTCCACTTAGGAGGGGGTTTGTTCTTCCTCCCCTTTCTTTCTAATAGAATTCCACAAGCTCTCTCTTTGTGACAATAGCTAGCCACTCTTTTTTTTTTTTTTTTCTTTCTGCCTCGTAATTAGTCCTCTGGCTCTAAAGCCTTTTGCGACGGGGCATGAAGAAGCCAGGAACTTTCTGTCTTTCACCAGCAGTCTGCAATGCATAATATTGTGGGAACTATCTCTTTTGTTCCTATTCTGTTCTTTTCTGCACCCTCTCACAGTTTAGCCTCCTTACCTTCTATTCACGGATTTCTCAGACCCTTCTCTAAGGATCAGTGGGAACTCCTGAGAACCCCAGCAGGGGACACAGAGCGGGCAGCAGACAGGGAGTCCCCTCCCCCAACCTCCAGGCAAAACCACTGCCTCTGCTACTTCTTGGGTTTCGGCTGAAACACCACGTGAAGAAAGGATTCTGAGTCTGAGGCTTCAGTCAGTGTGAAAATCGCTGCTCCACCCACTAGACGGTGTTGGAGACTCCTGCTCGTATTTTTATGACACTTGTCTCTGTCTCCTTTTCTGGGCTCTCAGCCTTCTTTCCGTCAGCATTCCATGCTGGGCTTAGTCACTCAGTAGTGTTCGACCCTGTAGCCCGCCAGGCTCCTCTGTCCATGAGGATTCTCCAAGAAAGAATACTGGAGTGGGTAGCCACTCTCTCCTCCAGCGGATCTTCCCAACCCAGGGATCAAATTCAAGTCTCCCACATTGCAGGAGGATTCTTTACCCTCTGAACCACTAGGGAAGCCCAATGTACACGCAATCCATAAAGCTCTGAGTTAGCCTGGACTCTACCCTTTTTCTCCTCCTAAATCACCAGGAATGCTTGGTTCTACCTCAAAAAGATCCTGAAATCTGGCTCCTCTTCAATATTCCCCCTGCTTTGTTTTGACTTGGAGTTCATTATCCCTCAGTTCAGTTCAGTCACTTAGTCGTATCCAACTCTTTGAGATCCCATGGACTACAGCAGCACACCAGGCCTCCCTGTCCATCACTAACTCCTGGAGTTTACTCAAACTCATGTCTATTGAGTTGGTGACACCATCCAACCATCTCATCCTCTGTCATCCCCTTCTCCTTCTGCTTTTCATCTGTCCCAGCATCAGGGTCTTTTCTGATTGAAAATGAGTCAATTGAAAATGAGTCAATTCTTCACATCAGGTGGCCAAAGCATTGAAGTTTCAGCTTCAGCATCAGTCCTTCCAATGAATATTAAGGACTGATTTCCTTTAGCATGGACCAGTTGGATCTCCTTGCTGTCCAAGGGACTCTCAAGAGTCTTCTCCAACACCACAGTTCAAAAGCATCAATTCTTTGGCATTCAGCTTTCTTTATAGTCCAACTCTCACATCCATATATGACTACTGGAAAAACCATAGCTTTGACTAGATGGAGCTTTGTTGGCAAAGTAATGTTTCTGCTTTTTAATAAGCTGTCTAGGTTGGTCATAACTTTTCTTCCAAGGAGCAAAGTGTCTTTTAATTTCATGGCTGCAGTCACCATCTGCAGTGATTTTGGAGCCCCAAAAAATAGTCTGTCACTGTTTCCATTGTTTCCCCATCTATTTGCCATGAAGTGATAGGACCCGATGCCATGATCTTAGTTTTCTACATGTTGAGCTTCCCTAGTGGCTCAGCTGGTAAATAATCCACCTGCAATGCAGGAGACCTGGGTTTGATCCATGGGCTGGGAAGCCACCTGGTGAAGAGAATGGCTATCCACTCCAGTATTCTGGCCTGCATAATTCCATGGACTGTGTAGTCCATGGGGTCACAAAGAGTCAGACATGACTGAGCGACTTTCATTATCTCTCAAGAAGGCTTTTTTATCTTACACTCTTCCACTGCATGTCTGTCTCTCTTCCTTTCTCTTTCCCTTCATCTCTCTCCTTTCTTCTCTTTCTCCCAAGAAGAACATTCCTCACACACAGATATCCCCAAGGTCCTCTGTCCTCTGCATCTCCAACTCCTCACTCCCATGCATGCTCTCTTCAGCCCACATCAGCCCAAATGCCAAACTAAAGCCTCTTCAGGATCCTTCCAATAACAAGCAATGAGCAAAATCACCATGACTCAAGGTCTGTGGAAAAGATGGAAGAGGAGCATGACAATTTCCTCCCCACACAAACCACGTAAGAATTCAGGTTAGACCCTTGTCTCCTCCAGTGTTTCTTCTGGACCAGGCCACCACCGGGGCTTTCTCTCCCTGAATTTTCCCCTGAGCAGCTCCTGAGAGAAGGCTTCTCCTCCAGGTGACCACAGATGCACCTCTAAATGTCTCACTCCTCCTACAGGTATAGACTTTACACATAAGACTTCAACATGAGAATTAACAGGAAAAGACGTTACTTTGGGATCAGGCAGATCTGACTAGACTCCCAACCCTTCCATTTGTTCTGTGACCTTAGATAAGTTACTTCATGTCTCAGAGCCTCATTTTTCTTACATCTATGAAGTGGGATGATAATATTCCTCTCAACAGGGTCTACATAAGGATGAAGGATAATGCATATAAATCATAGAATGCATAATAGGCAACTAACAAGTGGAATTAAAGCTAGTTTTGTGCTCTTGTTGCCCCTGCTACCATATCTCCATCATGTTTGCGCTAAGGAATCGAGTTCCTCATCCATGAATCTTGTTCTATGACTGCAGAGGTTACTGTACTGTATGCTGTCACCTTACCTGATTAAGCGCTAACAGAAGGTCTTCTCTAGGTCCATCTTCTTGATGCATCTAACATCAAGACGTAGAAATGGCAGTAACTATTCTCCTGAAAGGTGTGTGATAGAAAGTGTCCCCTCTGTGACAGGGGAGAGACAGCTAGGAAGGGAGGGAGCCCTGTGGGGGCCTCAAACTAGTAACGCGGAACTGAAAGATCTAGAGTCATAACATCCCACCTTGATTTTCAACCACGTAAGGTCAGCACCCCTAACACTTGCGCTGTTCAAGGGTCAACTGTCCTGTTGCATCCTGGGTATCCTCGGAAGGTGGAGGGAAGATGGAGTCCAAGAAGGTGGCACTGCTCTTCAGAGTGGTACCAGGACAGCTTCAGGCTCTTTCATAATCAGGGTGCTTTAACTAGCACTGCTTTTAGTTGTCTGAGACCAGTTTCCTCTCTATCCCCTTCAGAAACTGCTCCAAACCTTACCACTCACTTCAAACCCCCACCTCAGATGATCTCACAGAAAATTATTTCAAAGACAAAATAGGTGACCCAGGCTGGATTCCCTCACCCTCCGCCCTCTACACCAACAACCATCCTATATACCACGTTATCCTGACCGTCTGCCTCCAATATCCAAGGAAGAAATGTTCCTCCTGCTGCTATAAACACATTCTTCTTATCGTTCTTGCTTTAACTTTCCCCATCAATTGTCCTTCAGCTTTGGACAGTCCAAATCCTCCCTCTCTACTGACTCCTTCTTCACCTCTGAGAAAAATGAGCAAGCTTCTCCTAACCTTGATGCCTTCTCCCATCTCTAAGTAGCTGCTGCCCCTTATTTCCCCTTTAAAAAAATTTTTTATGTGGACCATATTTAAAAGTTTTATTGAGCTTGTTGCAATATTGCTTTGGTTTTATACTTGGTTTTTTGGCTGCAAAGCATGTGGGATCTTAGCTTCCCAAGCAGGGCTCAAACCTGCACCCCTGCACTGGGAGGTAAAGGCTTAATCACTGGACCACCAGGGAAGTGCCTCCCTCTCTTTTAAAACCAAGTATCTAGAAAGTTGTTCACATTCAATCTATTTTAATTCTACCATTCATTCTCTATTCAATCCCGTAAATGCTCTCACCAAGAATACCTGTGAACTCCACATCCCACAACTCAATGAACACTTTAATCTTCACCTGTGTGAACCTTCAAGTCTTGCCGCAGCACTACCAGTATCGACTTTATTCTTATTCTAAATTACAATAATAGTAGCAGCTACGGAGCAGCAACTATAGTTGAAATTTCTTTAGATCTTAAACATATAAACAAACAAGCAATCTATTCTACTCAGGCAAGAGTAGTTCTTCTTGTATTTACCTATCAAAGATACCAGATCTGAAATCTGTAAGAGCCATCAAGACTCATCATAATCACTGTCAGAAGGATAGTTTTACAAAGGTTACACTGACATTTACAATATATCCAAATTGTGCTATTAATAAAAATAGCAAGAAGAGCATTTATGGTGCTCCTTAGAGTTTAGGAAACACTTCTGTCTTACTCATGATGATACTGAGATTCAGAGAGGTTAAGTAATTTGCCTAATATTCCACAGTCGAATGAGACAGGGATGCTTAGGTTACAGTTGGGAAAACCAGGTTTCCTAGTTTCTCACGGAACTGCTAAGAAAATTTCTAGAATACATACATAAATACACAGACAAACCAATGCAAATGATACATAAAACTGGAACTCTCCAGGCTAGCTACTCATGAAAATTGTTAATGTCTATATGTAACACTTTCATTGTTTTGAAATTCCAATGAAAAAACCTGACAAAAAGGCCATAGAAATGTGGCCCCAATCATACAGCTCAGTTCAGTTCAGTTGATCATTCATATCAGACTCCTTGTGACCCCATGGACTGCAGCATGCCAGGTTTCCATGTCTATTACCAACTCCAGGAGCTTACTCAAACTCATGTCCATCAAGTCGGTGATGCCATCCAACCATCTCATCCTCTGTTGTCCCCTTCTCCTCCTGCCTTCAATCTTTCCCAGCATCAGGGTCTTTTCAAACGAGTCACTTCTTCACATCAGGTGGCCAAAGTATTGGAGCTTCCTCCAGCTTCAACATCAGTCCTTCCAATGAACACCCAGGACTGATCTCCTTTAGGATGGACTGGTTTGATCTCCTTGCAGTTCAAGGGACTCTCAAGAGTCTTCTCCAACACCACAGTTCAAAAGCATCAATTCTTTGGTGCTCAGCTTTCTTTACAGTCCAACTCTCACATCCATACACGACTACTGGAAAAGCCACAGCTTTGACTAGATGGACCTTTGTTTGCAAAGTAATGTCTCTGCTTTTTAATATGCTGTCTAGGTTGGTCATAGCTTTTCTTCCAAGGAGCAAGCATCTTTTAATTTCATGGCTGTAGCCACCATCTGCTGTGATTAAAAAAAAAAAAAATAAAGTCTGTCAATGTTTCCACTGTTTTCCCATCTATTTTCCATGAAGTGATGGGACTGGGTCCCATGATCTTAGTTTTCTGAATGTTGAGTTTTAAGCCAACTTTTTCACTCTCCTCTTTGACTCTCATCAAGAGGCTCTTCAGTTCTTTGCTTTCTGCCATAAAGGTGGTGTCATCTGCATATCTGAGGTTTTGGATATTTCTCCCAGCAATCTTGATTTCAGCTTGTGCTTCATCCAACCCAGCATTTTGCATGATGTACTCTGCATATAAGTTAAATAAGCAGGGTGACAATATACAGCCTTGACGTATTCCTTTCCCAATTTGGGACCAGTCTGCTCCATGCCCAGTTCTAACTGTTGCTTCTTGACCTGCATACAGATTTCTCAGGAGGCAGGTCAGGTGGTCTGGTATTCCTATCTCTTGAAGAATTTTCCACAGTTTGTTGTGATCCATACAGTCAAAGCCTTTGGCATAGTCAATGAAGCAGAAATACATGTTTTTCTGGAACTATCTTGTTTTTTCAATGATGCAGAAGATGTTAGCAATTCGATCTCTGGTTCCTCAGTCAGCTCAGTTGCTCAGTCATGTCCAACTCTTTGTGACCCCATGGACTGCAGCACACCAGGCCTCCCTGTCCATCACCAACTCCCGGAGTTTACTCAAACTCATGCCCATTAAGTCAGTGATGCCATCCAACCATCTCATCCTCTGTTGTCCCCTTCTCCTCCTCCCTTCAATCTTTCCCAGCATCAGGGTCTTTTCTAATGAGTAATTTATTTGCATCAGGTGGCCAAAATATTGGAGTTTCAACTTCAGCGTCAGTCCATCCAATGAATATTCAGAACTGATTTCCTTTAGGATGGACTGGTTGGATCTCCTTGCAGTCCAAGGGACTGTCAAGAGTCTTCTCCAACACCTCAGTTCAAAAGCATCAACTCTACAGCATTCAGCTTTCTTTATAGTCCAACTCTCATATCCATACATGACTACTGGAAAAATCACGGCTTTGACTAGACGGACCTTTGCTGGTTCCTCTGCCTTTTCTAAATCCAACTTGAACATCTGGAAGTTCACGCAGTATATCTGAAAATTCACTGAGTCCAGCTTTGCAATGAGGAGGTTTGCTCCCAGGCAGATGGCAAACAAGGTTTCATTGTCCAAAGCCATATTGGGCAACTGCATACAGGGAGAACCGGACACACACAGACACTCACACAGAAGAAGTCTGCCAAACCTTCACGCTTTAATTGTACAAACACACAAATCAAAGAAAGTGCCTGCCTGGAGATACTTCCTGGGACATGCATACTGCCTTTTATTTCACCAATACACCACTGTGTAAAATTATAGCAATCATGAGATCCTGATCTCTGTGAGTCCAAAGACTCATGAGAAGATGGGAAGCTCTCAGTTGTTATCTTTCATAGGCTGATGGGGTCTAGGGTTACAAGGTGGCTGACTGGAAGCTGAAGCTAAGAGGAACAGTCAAAGAAAGACCCTTGCTGACTTCCCTGTGACTTGAAGGTGGGTTTAAGAAGATCTGCACTGGGCATATCGCATTTACTCTGTCACTTTAATCAAGAACCTCACTTTTTAAATTTCTAAACCACTGTAGTCATATCCACAGTTCTCTCCAATCTCTCTAACTTATAACCAGAGTGATAATAGTAAGATGCCAATCTGACCATGTCACACCTCTAAATGTACATTAAAATAAAACCTTCATATAGAATGGCTGCCTTCAGGATAAAGGCCAAATCCCTCAGTGCTGCATCTAAAGTTCCTCATTCTTGGGCTCCATTCTGAGTCTCACCCTGAATCCCACATTTTGCCATGCCAGGTTATTTCAGACCCTACTCCCACGGGTATCATATTCTCTCATGCCCCCATGCCTATACTGAAGCCAGACTTTTTGCTTGAAATGCCCTTTCCCTTTGTCCCTTAGAAAAAGTCATATAATGCTCCAATGCTTCAGCTCAAATATCACCTGGTCTAGACCACTCCACCCTCATCCCCAAGAGAATTAGTTGCTGTATCTGCAATGTGCTCCCACAGCCTCCATACTGATCTTTTCTCTGCTGCATTGTCCTCCATAGGTTACAAATATCTCTTTTCTTATCTGTTACCCCCAACTAGTTTTGATGGCAGAGTCGATGTCATATATACCTGTATATTCCCAGTTTTGCAAGGGAAATAGCATAGATATTCCATGTTAGTCAGTCAGTTCAGTTGCTCAGTCATGTCCGAGTCTTTGCAACCCCATGAAATGCAGCATGCCAGGCCTCCCTGTCCATCACCAACTCCCAGAGTTTACCCAAACTCATATTAATTGAGTTGGTGATGCCATCCAACCATCTCACCCTTTGTCATCCCTTTCTCCTCCTCCCTTCAATCTTTCCCAACATCAGGGACTTTTCTAATGAGTCAGCTCTTCACATCAGGTGGCCAAAATATTGGAGTTTCAGCTTTAGCATCAGTCCTTCCAGTGAATATTCAGAACTGATTTCCTTTAGATGGACTGGTTGGATCTCCTTGCTGTCCAAGGCACTCTCAAGAGCCTTCTCCAATACCACAGTTCAAAAGCATCAATTCTTTGGAGCTCAGCTTTCTTTATAGTCCAACTCTCACATCCATACATGGCTACTGGAAAAACCATAGCCTTGACTAGATGGACCTTTGTTGACAAAGTTAAGTCTCTGCTTTTTAATATGCTGTCTAGGTTGGTCATAACTTTCCTTCCAAGGAGTAAGTGTCTTTTAATTTCATGGCTGCAATCACCATCTACAGTGATTTTGGAGCCCAGAAAAATAAAGTCAGTCACTGTTTCCACTGTTTCCCCATCTATTTGCCAGGAAGTGATGGGACCAGATGTCATGATCTTAGTTTTCTGAATGTTGAGCTTTAAGCCAACTTTTTCACTCTCCTCTTTTACTTTCATCAAGAGGCTCTTTAGTTCTTCTTCACTTTCTGCCATAAGGGTGGTGTCAGCTGCATATCTGAGGTTATTGATATTTCTCCCAGCAATCTTGATTCCAGCTTGTGCTTCTTCCAGCCCAGTGTTTCTCATGATGTACTCTGCATATAAGTTAAATAAACAGGGTGACAATATACAGCCTTGATATACTCCTTTTCCTATTTGGAACCAGTCTATTGTTCCATGTCCAGTTCTAACTGTTGCTTCCTGCCCTGCATACAGGTTTCTCAAGAGGCAGGTCAGGTGGACTGGTATTCCCAACTGTTTCAGAATTTTCCACAGTTTATTGTGATCCACACAGTCAAAGGCTTTGGCAGAGTCAATAAAGTAGAAATAGATGTTTTTCTGGAACTCTCTTGCTTTTTCCATAATCCAGCAAATGTTAGCAATTTGATCTCAGGTTCCTGTGCCTTTTTCTAAAACCAGCTTGAACATCTGGAAGTTCATGGCTCACGAATTGCTGAAGTCTGGCTTGGAGAATTTTGAGCATCACTTTACTAGCATGTGAGATGAGTGCAATTGTGGGGTAGTTTGAGCTTTCTTTAGCATTGCCTTTCTTAGGGATTGGAATGAAAACTGACCTTTTCCAGTCCTGGGGCCACTGCTGAGTTTTCCAAATTTGCTGGCATATTGAGTGCAGCACTTTTACAGCATCATCTTTTAGGATTTGAAATAGCTCAACTGGAATTCCATCACCTCCACTAGCTTTGTTTGTAGTGATGCTTCCTAAGGCCCACTTGACGTCACATTCTAGGATGTCTGGCTCTAGGTAAGTGATCACACCATCATGATTATCTGGATCGTGAAGATCTTTTCTGTATAGTTCTGTGTATTCTTGCCACCTCTTCTTAATATCTTCTGCTCCTGTTAGGGCCATACCATTTCCGTCCTTTATTGAGCCCATCTTTGCATGAAATATTCCCTGGGGTCTCCAATTTTCTTGAAGAGATCTCTAGTCTTTCCCACTCTATTGTTTTCCTCTATTTCTTTGCACTGATCACTTAGGAAGGCTTTCTTATCTCTCCTTGCTATTCTTTGGAACCCTGCATTCAAATGGGTATATCTTTGCTTTTCACGTCTCTTCTGTTCACAGCTATTTTAAGGCCCTTTCCTCAGACAGCCATTTTGCTTTTTTGCATTTCTTTTTCTTGGGGATGGTCTTAGGTCTGTTGAAAAAAAGACCATGGGGCACTTATGGAACTAAGTGCACTGTGAAATGTATTGAGAAAATGCATGTGCGATGTATAGCATCTCTTTCCAACTATGTTACATTCCAGAAGAACAAGTCACTGGAGTGATAAAGTGATCTCACTTATCTGCTTCCAAACACTGGCCTATGGACTACACCCAATGTTGGATAAAGTTTTTTTTACTAGGTCATGATAAAATCAGAATAGAGAAACATCTCGAGATTTTCTATAATTATTCCTTTCCTCCTAATGTTTTTTGTACTATGATACCTTTATTTTAGTGAAATAAATGAAGCAGTAATAAAGGGCAATTTTGTTCAGATTTTGCTTACTTGTTAATGCCTGTACTTGGCAATCTAAAAATAAGCAAGTCAATATTGGTCTTTGTAACAGTCAGGGTCTCAGCAGGAAACAGAATTCACACCAGATGGTTCAAATAAGGAGACTTTAATGAAGGGATCACTCACAAAGCTGAGAGGGCTGGGAGAGTAAACGAGGGTGGTGAGATGCCCAGGACGGTCAAGGCGAGGAGACAATGTCTCTGGAGCATGGTTGGAGCTAGAGTCTTGGAGAAAATGCCACCCAGCAGAAGCCATGGACTGAGTGGACATCACTACTCCTGACATGCAGCACTGAAGCAAACTTTCTCTCTTGTCACCCCTCAGTCTTCTGCCAGGGACTTCACTGGCCATATCCAACTGGCACCCAGCCAGCAAAGATGGCTAAATTGCAAGGCTCATGAGGGCCAGCCTTCTAGGCAGAGAAGGTCAGAGTTGGGCACAGAATGGATTGGGGGAAGGAGAAAAATTAGGAATAAGCTGCATTGTTCCCCTCAATTTTCACAAAAATTTTATTGAAATATAGTTGATTTACAATGCTGTAAATTTCTGCTGTACAGAAAAGTGATTCTGTTATGCATATATATATATACACACACACACACATATATACTCCTTTAAATATTATTTTCCATTATGATTTATAACAGAATATTGAATATAGGTGATTAAACCAGTTAATAATAAAGGAAATCAACCATGAATATTCATTGGAAGGACTGATGCTGAAGCTAAAGCTCGAATACTTTGGCCATCTGATACAAAGAGCCCATTCACAAAAGAGTTATGTGGTAGGACTTTGTTGTTTATCCACCCTATATAATAGTTGGCATCTGCTAAATTCCTAATCTTTCCCTCCCCCACCCCCCTCTGGCAATCACATATCTGTTCTCTATATCTGTGGGTCTATTTCTGTTTTGTAAATATGTTCATTTTTGTTGTATTTTAGATTCCACACATAAGTGATATCATATATTTGCCTTTCTCTTTCTGACTTGTTTGCTTAGGATGATAATCTCTATGGTATATCCATGTTGCTGCAAATGGCATTATTTCATCCGTTTCTAAGGCTGAGTAATATTCCATTGCATATATGTACTACTTCCTCTTTATCCATTTATCTCTCAGTGGACATTTAAGTTGCTTCCATATCTTTGCTATTGTGAATGCTGCTACTATGAACATCGGTTAAGTTGACTCGCTCAGTCGAGTCTGACTCTGTGACCCCATAGATTGCAGCATGCCAGGCTTCCCTGTCCATCACCAACTCTAGGAGTCTACTCATGTCCACTGAGTTGGTGATGCCATCCAACCATCTCATCCTCTGTTGTCCCCTTCTCCTCCCACCATCAATCTTTCCTAGCATCAGGGTCTTTTCAAATGAGTCACTTCTTCACACCAGGCAGCCAAAGTATTGGAGTTTCAGCTTCAGCATCAGTCCTTCCAATGAATATTCAGAACTGATCTCCTTTAGGATGGACTGGTTGGATCTCTTTGCAGTCCAAGGGACTCTCAAGAGTCTTCTCCAACACCACAGTTCAAAAGCATCAATTCTTTGGCGCTCAGCTTTCTTTATAGTCTAACTCTCACATTCATACATGACTACTGGAAAAACCATAGCTAGTCAAAGCTGGACCTTTGTTGGCAAAATAATATATCTGCTTTTTAATATGCTGTCTAGGTTGGTCATAACTTTACTTCCAGGGAGCAAGTGTCTTTTAATTTTATGACTGCAGTCACCATCTGCAGTGATTTTGGAGCCCCCAAAAATAAAGTCTGTTACTGTTTCCATTCTTTTCCCATCTATTTGCCACGAAGTGATGGGACCAGATGTCATGATCTTAGTTTTCTGAATGCTGAGTTTTAAGCCAACTTTTTCACTCTCCTCTTTTACTTTCATCAAGAGGCTCTTTAGTTTCTCTTCACTTTCTGCCATAAGGGTGGTGTCCTCTGCATATCTGAGGTTATTGATATTTCTTCTGGCAATCTTGATTTCAGCTTGTGTTTCATCCAGCCTGGCATGTTGCATGATATATTCTGCATATAAGTTAAATAGGCAGGGTGACAAAATACAACTTTGATGTACTGCTTTCCTGATTTGGAACCAGTCTGTTGTTCCATGTTCAGTTCTAACTGCTGCTTCTTGACCTGCACACAGATTTCTCAGGAGGCAGGTCAGGCGGTCTGGTATTCCCATCTCTTTAAGAATTTCCCCAGTTTCTTGTGATCTGCACACTCAAAGGCTTTAGCATAGTCAATAAAGCAGAAGTAGATGTTTTTCTGGAACTCTCTTCTTTTTTCAATGATCCAACAGATGTTGGCAATTTGATATTTGGTTCCTCTGCCTTTTCTAAATCCAGCTTGGATATCTGGAAGTTCATGGTTCACATACTGTTGAAGCCTGGCTTGGAGAATTTTAAGCATTATTTTAAGCATGTAAGATGAGTGCAATTGTGCAGTAGTTTGAGTATTCTTTGGTATTGCCTTGCTTTGAGATTGCAATGAAAATTGACCTTTTCCAGTCCTGGGGCCACTGCTGAGTTTTCCATATTTGCTGGAATATTGAGTGCAGCACTTTCACAGCTTCATCTTTTAGGATTTGAAATAGCTCAACTGGAATTCTATCACCTCCACTAGTTTTGTTCATAGTGATGCTTTCTAAGGCCCACTTGACTTCACATTCCAGGATGTCTGACTCTAGGTGATTGATCACACCATCATGATTATCTGGGTCATGAAGATCTTTTTTGTATAGTTCTTCTGTATATTCTTGCCACATCTTCTTAATATCTTCTGCTTCTGTTAGGTCCATACTATTTCTGTCCTTTCTTGTGTCCATCTTTGCATGAAACAATTCCAAATAATTTCCAAACAGGAAAAGGAGTAAGTCAAGGCTGTATATTGTCACCCTGTTTATTAAACTTATGTGAAGAGGACATCATGAGAAACCCTGGGCTGGAGGAAGCACAAGCTGGAATCAAGATTGCTGGGAGAAATATCAATAAACTGAGATATGCAGATGACACCATCCTTATGGCAGAAAGTGAAGAAGAACTAAAGAGCCTCTTGATGAAAGTGAAAAAGGAGAGTGAAAAAGTTGGCTTAAAGCTCAACATTCAGAAAACTAAGATCATGGCATCCGGTCCCATCACTTCATGGCAAATAGAGGGGGAACAGTGGAAACAGTGACTGACTTTATTTTTCTGGGCTCCAAAATCACTGCAGATGGTGACTGCAACCATGAAATTAAAAGATGCTTACTCCTTGGAAGGAAAGTTATAACCAACCTAGAGAGCATTTTAAAAAGCAGAGACAGGATCATTTATTTTTCTGGAGTTGAGCTGCAGATCTAAACAGACATTTCTCCAAAGAAGACATACAGATGGCTAACAAACACATGAAAAGATGCTCAACATCACTCATTATCAGAGAAATGCAAATCAAAACCTCAATGAGGTACCGTTATACGCCAGTGAGAATGGCTGCTATCCAAAAGTCTACAAGAATAAATGCTGGAGAGGGTGTGGAGAAAAGGGAACCCTCTTACACTGTTGGTGGGAATGCAAACTAGTACAGCCACTATGGAAAACAGTGTGGAGATTCCTTAAAAAACTGGAAATAGAACTGCCATATGACCCAGCAATCCCACTTCTGGGCATACACACTGAGGAAACCACATCTGAAAGAGACACGTGCACCCCAATGTTCATCTCAGCACTGTTTATAATAGCCAGGACATGGAAGCAACCTAGATGCCCATCAGCAGATGAATGGATAAGGAAGCTGTGGTACATATACACAATGGAATATTACTCAGCTATTAAAAAGAATTCATTTGAATCAGTTCTAATGAGATGGATGAAACTGGAGCTCATCATACAGAGTGAAGTAACTAGAAAGATAAAGACCAATACAGCATACTAACGCATATATATGGAATTTAAAAAGATGGTAATGATAACCCTATGGCAAAACAGAAAAAGAGACACAGATGTACAGAACAGACTTTTAGACTCTGTGGGAGAAGGCGAGGGTGGGATGTTTTGAGAGAACAGCATTGAAACAAGTGTACTGTCAAGGGTGAAACAGATCACCAGCCCAGGTTGGATGCATGAGACAAGTGCTCAGGGCTGGTGCACTGGGAAGACCCAGAGGGATCAGATGGGGAGGGAGGTGGGAGGGGGATCGGGATGGGGAACACATGTAAATCCATGGCTGATTCATGTCAATGTATGGCAAAAACCATTACAATACTGTAAAGTAATTAGCCTCCAACTAATAAAAATAAATGGAAAATAAATAAATAAAAATAAAAAGCAGAGACATTACTTTGTCAACAAAGGTCCATCTAGTCATGGCTATGGTTTTTCCAGTAGTCATGTATGGATGTGAGAGTTGGACTATAAAGAAAACTGAGTGCTGAAGAATTGATGCTTTTGAACTGTGGTGTTGGAGAAGACTCTTAAGAGTCCCTTGGACTGCAAGGAGATCCAGCCTGTCCATCCTAAAGGAGATCAGTCCTGGGTGTTCTTTGGAAGGACTGATGTTGAAGCTGAAACTCCAATACTTTGGACACCTGATGAGAAGAGCTGACTTGTTTGAAAAGACCCTGATGCTGGGAAAGATTGAGGACAGGAGGAGAAGGGGACGACAGAGGATGAGATGGTTGGATGGCATCACAGACTCATGGACATGGGTTTGGGTGGACTCTGGGAGTTGGCGATGAACAGGGAGGCCTGACCTGCTGCGGTTCATGGGGTCGCAAAGATTCAGACACGACTGAGTGCTGAACTGAACTGAACTTGCATGAAATGTACCCTTGGTATCTCTCATTTTCTTGAAGACATCTCTAGTCTTTCCCATTCTATAGTCTTCCTCTATTTCTTTGCATTGATCACTCAGAAAGGCTTTCTTATCTCTCCGTGCTGGTCTTTGGAACTCTGCATTCAAATGGGTATATCTTTCCTTTTCTCCTTTGCCTTTCACAGCTAGTTGTAAGGCCTTTCAGACAACCATTTTGCCTTTTTGCATTTCTTTTCCTTGGGAATGCTCTTGATCACTGCCTCCTGTACAATGTCACAAACTTCCGTTCATAGTTCTTCAGGTACTCTGTCTATCAGATCTAATCCCTTGAATCTATTTCTCACTTCCACTGTATAATCGTAAGGGATTCAATTTAGGTCATACCTGAATGGTCTAGTGGTTTTCCCTACTTTCTTCAATTTAAGTCTGAATTTGGCAATAAGGAGTTCATGATCTGAGCCACAGTCAGATCCCAATCTGGTTTTTCTGACTGTATAGAGCTTCTTCATCTTTGGCTGCAAAGAATATAATCAATCTGATTTCAGTGTTGACCATCTGGTGATATCCATGTGTAGAGTCTTCTCTTGTGTTGTTGGAAGAGGGTGTTTGCTATGACCAGTGCATTCTCTAGGCAAAACCTTATTAGTCTTTGTCCTGCTTCATTCTGTACTCCAAGGCCAAATTTGCCTGTGACTCCAGGTATCTTCTTGACTTCCTACTTTTGCATTCCAGTCCCCTATATTGAAAAGTACATCTTTTTGGGGTGTTAGTTCTAGAAGGTCTTGTAGGTCTTCATAGAACCATTCAACTTCAGCTTCTTCAGCATTACTGGTCGGGGCATAGACTTGGATTACTGTGATACTGAATGGTTTGCGTTAGAAATGAACAGAGATCATTTTGTCATTTTTGAGATTGCATCCAAGTACATGCATTTCAGACTGTCTTGTTGACTATGATAGCTACTCCATTTCTTCCAAGGGATTCTTGCCCACAGTAGTAGATGTTATGGCCACCTGAGTTAAATTCTATAAACAATCAATGCTGGAGAGGATATGGAGAAAAGGAAATCCTCTTGCACTGTTGCTGGGACTGTAAACTCATATAGCCCCTATGAGAACAGTATGGACAGTCCTCAAAAAACTAGGAATAAAACTACCATATGACCCATCAATCCCACTACTGGGCATGCATTCTGAGAAAAGCACAATTCAAAAAGACATATGCACCCCAATGTTCACTGCAGCACTGTTTATAATAGCCAGGATATGGAAACATCCTAGATGTCCATTGACAGATGAATGAATAAAGAAGTTGTGGTATATAATATTACTCCACCATAAAAAGGCATGAATTTGAGTCAGTTGTAATGAGGTGGATAAACCTAGAGCCTATCATACAGAGAGAAGGAAGTCAGAAAGAGAAAAACAAATACAGTATATCAAAGCACACACATTTGTTGTTGTTCAGTCACTAAGTCATATCCGACTCTTTGCAACTCCATGGATTGCAGCATACCAGACTTCCCTGTCATTCACTATCTCCTGGAGTTTGCTCAAACTCATGTCCATTGAGTTGCTGATGCCATCCAACCATCTGGTCCTGTGTCATCCCCTTCTCTTCCTGCCTTCAATCTTTCTCAGCATCAGGGTTTTTTTTTCCAATGAGTTGGCTCTTTGCATCAGATAGTCCAAGTATTGGAGCTTCAGCATCAGTCCTTCTAATGAATATTCAAGGTTGATTTCCTTTAGGATTGACTGGTTTGAACTCCTTGTTGCTCAGGGGATTTTCAAGAGTCTTCTCCAGGAACACAGTTCGAAAGTATCAATTATTTGGCACTCAGTATTCTTTATGGTTCAAGTCAGATGTCCATACATGACTACTGGAAAAACCACAGATTTGTTGGCAAAGTGATATCTCTGCTTTTTAAACACACTGTCTAGGTTTATCATAGCTTTTCTTCCAAGGAGCACGTGTCTTTTAATTGCATGGCTATAGTTATCATCCACAGTGAAGCATATATATGGAAATTAGAAAAACAGTACTGATGAACCTGTTTGCATGGAAGGAAAGAAGACACAGATGTAGAGAACGGACTTGTGGACACAGCAGGGGAAGGAGATGGTGGGATGAGGTGAGAACATAGCATTGACATATATATGGACTAGATAGTTAGTGGGACGCTGCTATGTAAGACAGGGAGCCCAGCCTGGCACTCCGTAATGACCTAGATGGGTAGCATGGAGGGGGGTGGGAGGAAGGCTTAAGATATATAGTTATGACTGATTCAAGTGGTTGTTTGGCAGAAACCAACACAACACTGTACAGCAATTATTCTGCTATTAAAAATAAAAAGAGTAAAAAAAAAAAAACAAACAAAAATAAGACTGATTGATGAATGAAGAAAATACAGTGTGTGTGTGTATATATATATATACATACATTATTCAGCCTTTAAATTAGAATATTTTTTTCTAGAATAGAATATTCTTCAGCCTTTAAAAAAGAAGGAAACTGGCCATTTGTGACAACATGGATGAGCCTGGAGGACATTTTGCTAAATCAAACAAGCAAGACAAAGAAAAGCAAACATTGCATGATTTTACTTCGTACAAAGATGGGCACAATAAAGGTCAGAAATGGTATGGACCTAACACAAGCAGAAAATATTAAGAAGTGGCAAGAATACACAGAAGAATTATGTAAAAAAGATCTTCATGACCCAGGTAACCACAATGGTGAGATCACTCACCTAGAGCCAGACATCCTAGAATGTGAAGAAAAGGGGGCCTTAGGAACCATCACCACAAACAAAGCTAGTGGAGGTGATGGAATTCCAGTTGAGCTATTTCAAATCCTAAAAGATGATGCTGTGAAAGTGCTGCACTCAATATGCCAGCAAAATTGGAAAACTCAGCAGTGGTCACAGGACTGAAAAAGGTCAGTTTTCTTTCTAATCCCAAAGAAAGGCAATGCCAAAGAATGCTCAAACTACTGCACAATTGCACTCATCTCACACGATGGCAAAGTAACGCTCAAAATTCTCCAAGCTAGGCTTTAACAATACATGAACTGATAACTTCCAGATGTTCAAGCTGGACTTAGAAAAGGCAGAGGAATCAGAGATCAAATTGCCAACATCTGCTGGATGATATAAAAAGCAAGAGAGTTCCAGAAAAACATCTACTTCTGCTTCATTGCCTAAACCAAAGCCTTTGACTGTGTGCATAACAACAAACTGTCAAAAATTCTTCAAGAGATGGGAATACCAAACCACCTGACCTGTCTCCTGAGAAACCTGTATGCAGGTCGAGAAGCAACAGTTAGAACTGAACATGGAAAAACAGACTGGTTCCAAATCGGGAAAGGAGTGCATCAAAGCTGTATTTTGTCACCCTGCTCATTTAACTAATATGCAGCATATATACATCATGCGAAATGCCAGGCTGGATGAAGCACAAGCTGGAATCAAAATTGCCGGGAGAAATATCAATAATCTCAGATATGCAGATGACACCGCCCTTATGGCAGAAAGTGAAGAGAAACTAAAGAGCCTCTTGATGAAAGTGAAAGAGGAGAGTGAAAAAGTTGGCTTAAAACTCAGCATTCAGAAAACTAAGATCATGGCACCCGGTCCCATCATTTCATGGCAAATAGATTGGGAAAACAATGGAAACAGTGACAGACTTTATTTTGGGGGGGGGCTCCAAATCACTGCAGATGGCGACTGCTGCCATGAAATTAAAAGACGCTTGCTCCTTGGAAGAAAAGCTATGACCAACCTAGACAGCATACTAAAAAGCAGACATTACTTTGCAACAAAGGTCCGTCTAGTCAAAGCTATGGTTTTCCAGTAGTCATGTATGGATGTTGGAATATAAAGAAAGCTGAGCACTGAAGAATTGATGCTTTTGAACTGTGGTGTTGGAGAAGACTCTTGACAGTCCGTTGCACTGCAAGGAGATCATACCAGTCAATCCTAAAGGAAATCAGTCCTGAATAGTCACTGGAAAGACTGATGCTGAAGCTGAAATGCCAATACTTTGGCCACCTGATGTGAGGAACTGACTCATTAGAAAAGACCCTGATGCTGGGAGAGATTGAAGGCAGGAGGAGAAGGGGATGACTGAATGAGATGGTTGGATGGCATCACTGACTTGATGGACATGAGTTTGAGCAAGCTCCAGGAGTTGGTGATGGACAGGGAAGCCTGGTGTGCTGCAGTCCATGGGGTCGCAAAGAGTCAGACATGACTGAGCGACTGAACTGAACTTATATGCGGAGCATTTTTTAAAAATAGCCAAACTCACAGTAACACAGAGTAGAACAGTGGTTTCTAAGGGCAGCTAGGGGAGCGCTGTGGGGAGTTATTATTTAAGTAGTTCCGAGTTTCAGTTTTATAAGATGAAAAGAGTTCTAGAGATGGATGGTAATGAAGAGGGTACAACACAATGGTACTTGATGTCAATGAACTGTGTACTTCAAAACGGCCACAATAAGTTTTATGTTATGTATATTTTACCATAACATAAAAGAAATTTTAAAAATAAACAGAATAAAACGTCATTATCTCCTTTTCATGTATTTCACTGTGTGTGTTAGTCACTCAGTTGTGTCCAGCCCTTTGCGACTCCATGGACTGTAGCCCCCCAGGCTCCTCTGTCCATGGAATTCTCCAGGTAAGAATACAGGAGTGGGTTGCCATTCCCTTCTCCAGGGGATCTTTTCATCCCAAGGATCAAAACCCGGTCTCCTGCACTGCGGGCAGATTCTTTACTGTCTGAGCCCCCAGGGAAGTCCATGTATTTCACTACTTGAAAATAAGAACCAGTGGCAGACTGTGGACAGTTAGTACTGCCATAATTGTTATTACTATTGTATTAGTCAACCAAAATTAAGACTCTGTGGTGGCCTAGGGCTAAACACAGAACATTCTCCTGGGACTATTACTCATTTTTATGGCATTCCTTCAGTTTGTTTTTCCAGACATTCCCAAATGAATAATAATAATCATGAACACCTTAACTGTTTCCATCAACAACCAGTAACCCATGTGTTCCATCACCCATTCTTGGTTTTGCCAGCTGGCTGACCATGAATACCTGCATATCTGCCTGTGAGATGTGCTACAAGAGTGGGTTGCTCCAAGCCTGTTCTGAATACCCTTCCTTTTGCCTGGAACACAAATAATCACAGAATGTCCAGTGAGGCTTTTGGAGACCATGGCTGAGGTCAAAGTCATTGAGTTTAGTGACATACTAGAGATTTTCTTCCATCCTAAAGATGCACAGATCTTAAGCAGAAATAGGCAGCAGGAAGAAGACAGACATTGAAGCCAGAGAAGCTGGAAGTCAAATCCAGCTCCCCCATTTACTAGGTGTAAGATTTTGGGAAGTCACTTCATGTGAGTGAGCCTCAGTAAAGTAGCAAAATAATTTCTGCCTTAAGGGATTGTTGTAGAAATCGGTGAGATAGTGTGAATAAAGCACCGGGTCCAATGTCTCACACATAGCAGGTCCTCACTAAGTAAGTATGACGTGCAGAGCTCAGACTTGTGGTTGCCAGGGAGGTGGGGAGGAAGGACAGGGATAGACTGGGAGTTTGGGGTTGGCAGATGCAAACTATTACATTTCAAATGGCTAAACCACAAGGTCCTACTGTATATCACAGGGAATGACATCCAATCTCCTGGGATAAACCATAATGAAAATGAGTATTAAAAAATAATGTATATGTTTATAACTGAGTTGCTATGTTATACAGTTGTTTTTTTTTTTTAACAGTTGACTTATAACACTGTAAATCAACTATATTTCAATTAAAAGAAAACATGTATGATCAGGAGGAGGAAGAGGAGGATTGCCTATGATGTCCCTAAACCAAAGGGGTAGCTGAGGATGAAAACATCTAAAGTGGATGAATCTAAGACTTGGCTTACTCTTCAGCCAGGAATCAATGTTGATCAGCGAGTGCTCCTTAGGCTGTAGTGAACTACCCCTTGCCTGCCAAGCACCATCTCCCTCTTTCTGGGAACAGCATCCCCTTTCTAATAGGTATGGTGGTTCTCCTTTCTCCAACCACCTACTCTAGTGGAGTTGGCCAGTCACACTTCCCATCCCACCACAGGCCACGCAAAAGACCACGGGACTCAGCCAGACCAATCAGTCCATCCCCAGGATTTGCCAAACTGCAAACAAGATTTTCTTCCCCAGACTCCAAGCTAAAAAAACATGGCCTAGCTCTGGCCCAAGCCTTGGAATATATAAAGATAGTTTAGACCTGCCTTCAGAGAAATATGACCTTGATAGCAAGTAGCTGAAAGGGTCTTGGTGTCCTAGTTAACCCCAAACTTCAGCTGTTTGTTTCCCTGCCTCTCTTCCAGGAGCCCACGAGCCCCTCCAAGTTGTGGATCTCATTTCATCTACATTTGCCACCCACTAAGGGCTCAATGAATGTTTGCAGAAATAAAATTAAATAAGCATCTAGAAAACAAAACTGAAACATGTAATATAAAACTCACACTCTTCACAGACACAGGATGGTTTGATTTAGCATTACCCCCCACCTCCGCACCAGTTAACTGAGTCTAAAACATGTGGAAATCACACTATTTTCCCACAAAATAGTTATACTATGTGCCCCTCCCCCGCCGACACACACACACTCCAAAAGGCTCAATGAGTTTATAAGCCAATAAAAGAGCATTTTTATTTTTTTCCCTCTTCTCCTTTGTTAGAGCTTCTCCTGGCTTGGAAGGAAGAAGGAAGATAAACAGCAGACCCTGAGCGCTTTTGAAGCTGGGCTATCAACAAAGGATCTTCTAAATCAATTCACCACCAGAAACGGAATGCAACCGCTTCTCAGAAACACCTCACAAAGAGGTACAGAGAAAGGCTCTCTGAAGGCGGAAGCAGGACATCTTTCCACTCTGAAGATGGAAATGGAGGACTGTGCCCGCAAACCTTTCCCAGGGTCAGCAGGGCATGACAGCTCCATGGCCATTTCAGCACAAGTCATGCAAAGAAGGTCAGAAGGCTTTCTCCAGGCCACACGGGGAGTTGTCATTCCAAGCATGAAGGTCAGATTTCCCAGACATCCACCCAGATCCACCCCTCCACCCAGACATCCTATCGCTTCTGCCAGCACCAGGCCCACTGTCCAGTGACCACCAGCAGAGGAGCAAGGAGCACTAAGAGGCACCCAGCTGAGCATCTGTCAGTACCATCCGTAGATTCCATAGGCCGAGGGGACAGAGGCAGCTTCAAACCCCGCTGAATCTAAAGAGCAGGGTGTCAGACGGGGACTCACAATGTCAGCTGACCTCCCTCCCTAGGGCTGGTGCCTATGGGGGCATGGTGTACCCACTTAGCTTTTCAGATCCAAAAATATGATTCTACCCAGGTACCCTGAGCTGATCAAGTTCTTAAGAACTCATGTTCCAACTAAGCTCATGAGACTGATGTTTAAAGCAAAATGGCTTTTTTTCCAATAGCCTATCTTTAGGGCAGTTTTAGATTCACAACAAGAGTGAGTGGGAAAAAATGGCTATTTTTAAATTAGTAACTGGGGTCAGTAAATATGCTTTGAGTTTCTACTATGAACCATGTGCTACTTGGAAATGGAGCAAATAGGATTTCACTGTTCTGACACCAAGTTGCTCGCAGTAGGTGAAAGAGGAAATAAAGAGAGGGTTGCAAGAGAGGGTAATAAGGATTCATACAAAGGTGAGCAGACAATGTTACAGTAATACAGATGATAGGCCCCTAGAACACGCTGAGGGATCAGGGAAGTCATTTGGGAGATGTAATGCCTGTACTGGGTTTTGAAGAATGCAGAGGAGTTTTCCAGGTGGGTGAGCACACCCATGACACTCACTGATGTTTGATGCTGTTATGAACCCTTCTTGCCCAAGCTTACAGCCAAAGGGGCCTTAACAAAAATTCCCTTTAGTTACCTTCTCTAAATCCAGGAAGTTCTCTACATTCATCTTTAAAGTTTGGTCCCTTAGGGGCTTGAGATTAACAAACACATACTACTTATAGATAAAACAGATAACCAACGAGAACCTACTGTATAGCACAGGGAACTCTACTAAACATTCTATAATAACCTATATGAGAAAAGAATCTGAAAAAGAATGAATGTGTGTTATAACTGAATCACCATGCTGAACACTTAAAACTAACATAACATTGTAAATCAACTCAACTCCAATCAAATTTTAAAAATATACAAAATAATGTTCTGCCCTAATTTTTCACTTTCTTCCATTGTAAATTCAACCTCTTTTCAGCCCTTTCAGAGGGATGACCCATTGGGTGGTTTCCACACTTTGATTCAGTTTCTGCCTCACATGTTGTCTCTCTTGTCACTCCTCTCTGCCCTCCCAATGGAACATTTGGATATGATGTGCTACTTCCCAAGGCATTATGCCTGAGTCCCTGGTTCCAGGACCCTCACTGGCTTAGCAATGAGGAGACTGGACCATTGCAGACAGTGGGAATGATGTACAATGTCAATGTGGCCTCTATCAAGAGCCCTCTACTCCACTCAGACCCCTTAGTCAGGTTGAGGACACTGGCTTCAAGCCCACAGAATTTAAGATCCTAAGAGTGAGTCCTCCAGGTTGTAGCCAAAGCCTCATGAAGTACCACATCATCCCAGATAGGAAGGTGACAAGAGAGGACATTCTCGACACACCTGGACACTGTTAATCTTAATTCAATGTGAACATCTCTACAGTGTGTTAAGTGAACAGATCTAAGGACCACCCCTCAAGCTCTTTTCTTATGAAGACAGCCAAGCTCAGCCATTCTGCACTGATGTTTATAACTGTTCCTCTTATTTTTGAGGACCTTCTGCCATCAAGTCCAACACCTTCTCCAACACAATTAAAATGAGTCATTTCACCAACAATCTCTGTAGCTTCCTCCCATTCCTTCTCATTTCCCCAGAGTGAAGTCTTTTCTCAAAGCCAGCCTCTGCCTCAGCCTACCCTTATGCCCATCTATAAAGATGCACAGACTTGTTCCATGAATGAGAGTCTCCTTTCCCCACCTGGATTGCGAGCTCCAAAAGGGCAGGAGCCACATCTTCAGACTTTTTGTGTGTGCCATGCAATGTGGAGACAGTCATTTAGCCTCTCTGTAAAACTGGGGGAAATAATACAACCAACCTCAGAGGGTCCCTAGGAGCATGACATGAAACCATGTATAAAAAGCCCCAGCGTGGCATAAAATAAGTATTCAAAACATATTTGCTATTATCATTAATATTATAATTATCTGGATTTCAGATCCTGCATCAATTAAATAATAACAAAGTAGGTACCCCATTGGGTTGCAGGAAGTAAATGAGATGATGCATGCAAGGACCTAGCATGGTGCCTGGCACACAGTAGGCTCTTTATCCATGGAGGCAATTAATCCTGATGCCCTGGATAATTGCTTCCTGGCTTGTACACCAAAAGAACTAAGTCTGTACTTGGAAGTAGATGATCTGAAACATAGCATCAATCTTTTATTTTGTGAAAATTCACTCCACAGAATAGTGACTCAGGGGCAGAGAGGTAGATGGAAAGCTATGCCCCGTGAGTGGAATCAGTCTCTTTCTTTGACACAATAGACATTAATGAGCACTTACTAAGTGTCAAGGTGGAACTTGGTGATGTGATGTATTTCTTTGTGGCAACAGCTTGAAATATCAGACTCTCTTTTTTCTCTCTAGCTTATTTCTCACCCAAATTATCAAAGGCTACATCCAGTGAAGACTATACAAGATGGTATAGACATGAGCAAAAGGGCCAGAAGAAGTGACATCTTAAGACAAATAGCAAGCTGGGGGAGAGAAACTAGAAGGGGGTATGTTAGCCTCCTAGTGCTACCATGACAGATTACCACAGGCTGGATGACTTAAAACAACAGGATTCCCTCATAGTTCTCAAGGATAGACATCCAAAATCAAGGTATCCGAAGGGCCATGATCCTTCTGAAGACACAAGGGGAGAATCCTTCCTTGGCTCTTCCAAGCTTCTGGGAGCTGTGGGGGCTCCTTGGCTTGTGGCAGCATCACTCCAATCTCTGTCTTTATCTTCACATGGCCTTCTTCCCTGTGTGTGTCCTCTCTTCTTCCCACAAGGACATCAGTCACTGGATGCAGACCCCACCCTAACCCAATATGAAAGTGTTAGTGGCTCAACTGAATCTGACTCTTTGCAACCCCATGGACTGTAGCTGGCCAGACTCCTCTGTCCATGGAATTCTCCAGGCAAGAATACTGGAGTGGGATGCCATTCCATTCTCCAGGGGATCTTTCTGACCCAGGGATTGAACCTGGGTCTCCTGCACTGCAGGTGGGTTCTTTATCCATAGGGGCTTACCTGGTGGCTCAGACAGTAAAGAATCAGCCTAAAATGCAGAAAACCTGGGTTCAATACCTGGGTCAGGAAGATCCCCTGGAGAAGGGCATGGGACCCATTCCAGTGTTCTTGCCTGGAGAATTCCATGGACAGAGGAGTCTGGTGGGCTACTATCCTTGCGGTCCCAAAGAGTTGGATATGATTGAGTGACTAACACTTTCATATTGGGTTAGGGTAGGCCCTACATCCAGTGACTGATGTCCTTATGGGGAGAGGGCTGAGCTACTAACACTAACCTAATATACTCTCATCTTAACTAATCACATATGCAAAGACGCTATTTCCAAATGAAGTCACATGCACAGATACAAGGGTAGTGCTGGGACTTGAACATATCTTTTGGGGACATGATTCAACCCATTGCAGATGGTGTCTTCAAAACTAAAGCAGAATTTGGTGATTCGGGGGATCAGACTTTGGTGCTTGGTCCTACCCCTTCCTCCTCTGCATCTTCACTCACAGAGAGGAGGCTAAATCTGCACCCTCTGACCTTGGGTGCTGCCAAGAGGAGTGAGGGTGGCTCTGGAATGTGAGATGAGGACACTGTTTTCTCTGGAATTTCTGGGGGATCTCGGAGGATGTTTGCCCTAGCCCACCCCCATGGATTCTGGAAATTTTGAAATCAGGGCAAAGAGAACACTGCTGCAGAACCTACTGGAAAGTGTTCATCCTTCCTTCCATTCATCCATCCATCTATCCATTTACAGCACAGAGGCTCTAGAGACAGGACAGGCTTCCTGAGTTTGAACCCATGACTTACAGGATATGTGACATGAATGAAGCACTTAATTTCTTCAGTCTCAATGTTCCCCTTCTGTAAAATGGAAATAATAGTAGTAATGACCTCACAGGCTTACCTGGTAGGAAAAAAAAAAATTCTGTGTATAGGGCCTGGCACAGAATGAGCATCACTACATGCTAGCTGCTACCATGATGACGATGACAATGATGATGCTGAGAAACTGTAGGAAATCTGCACGAAGGTGAAGGATAGAGATGCATAAAGCAAACTGCAGATGGAGAGCACCAGGCAATAGGTCAGAGCCAGCCTGCATAATGTGGGCGGGGGCTACTGCATCTGCTACGGGGCTCTGTGAAGGTCTGTTGGTTCCTCAAAAGGAGGAGGGCATCCTGCCACATCCTTGGAGTTTACAGTTTACGTGGGTCAACTACACACCTACAATTACACCTTGAAGGGATCTGGGAAGCCCTCATTTTCAGCAGCCTTTTTTTTTTTAAGCATCCTTCTCCAGGTTTGTTCCTTCAGTCACTTGTCAATGTGTCACTTCCCTTCAACCTTCCCTCTAATGCATTTGCTAAAAAACAATTTCCAATCTCTCCTTGTTACCAGGAGAGATGCTGAGACAGAAAAGAGGGAGAGCTAGAAAAGCTACCGACTCTCTTTGAGGAGTCAAAGATTCTAGCACTTCCCTTTCCTTAACACTCTGCCTTTGACTGACACTGGGGGCCTGTTTATAAATCTTTAACGTGAGCTGGTGATCCTTTTCCAAAACCTCCACCTGCAGACCAGCATCAACCTCTGAAATGACTACAGTGGGTCTGTTTGGCAGCACCTTCTCGGGAGTCTTAACGAGCAACCTTTCAAGGGTTGCGATGGGAGCATTGATGTCATGAGAGGGAGGATGTGAGAGAATGAAGGCTTCCCAGACCCCCGCACCCACTCCCACTTTCCTGCTCGGATTAGCTCCTTCTTCCTGCTACTTTCTGAAGATACCAGCTCACTCTCATCTCCATCCTCTGCCCAGGCCCAGGACCATTTCCTCCTTATGCCAAGTGACATTTGAATTGACAACATAAGGAAGAGCGGTGGGAAGAAAGACAGACCTAAAATTCTTCAGTGGGTTTTGACAATTCTGTTTTTTCAGACGACCAGAAGTGTGCATATGGAAAAAAAAAAAAAAAGTACAGAAAAGCAAAGTATCTCCATAGACGAGCAATGCACGTCAATGCATACATGTCTGATGACCCCTCGCATCTCATCAGACACCACTGGTGACATCAGATGCTAAATTATTAAAGGAACAAAAATTCAAGGTGGCCACAGCCCCTCCCAGAGACCCAGAATGAGCAACTGCATCCGTAATAAGATGCATTCTCAGGCATCAGGCCTTGACCTGCTTACTGAGCTCTCAGCAGCCCATCCTGCTCAGCGAGACCTCTGCAGCGCAAAGGTGACAGAGTCTACAATCACAAGGGCAGGGTCACCTCTGGCGGTCACCCTGGCCCCTCCAACTGGCCGAGCTCAGACTTGGCCTCTTTCTGTGGAGACAAGAAAACTACATGAATCTTTTCACTCGGTCACACCCCAGGGATGGAGCCTGCAGCACGATCGTGCTCGGAGCTATGCCAGCCAGACAAATTAGCTAACAGGCAGGGAGAAGAGAGGCCAGGACCACAGTGCAGGCAGCCTGCCATTAGGCAGGCTCCTGACACATCAGGGCAGAGGGACCACAGCCCAGGGGGCAGGACCGTGTGCCCGGTCGGGCCTGAGTCTGCCCTGTGAGCCCGTGGCCTGGGCCAGGCCTCTGCTCCCACCAGCGTAAGCAGAGCTGGAGGAATTGCAGGCACCTTCGCCACCGCTGGGAGTAATTGAGCAATAGCCTCCCAGCAGGCTGATCGCAATGTGTTCCTGGGGAAATTATATACTTTTAACCTCTAAAACAATATAATTTGAAGGTGAATGTATTTTTCCTCAATAGTTACAGGGCCTCTTATTTTCTGTAAAGATCTGGGGTGGGAGGTTATTTTGCTGCCCCTCTATTTTGTATTTAAAGAGATACCTACAATGAATTCACCTCCAAATGTAAGTTTTGGTAGAAGAGTGTTTAGAATGCCTCTGAAAGTCATGTTCTGTAAAAGGATTTCTTTTCTAATTTATCCAGTTTTGCAGCCAAAGTATACATACCTTCCCTGATATACTTGCCTTTGACTCACCACCCTCTTTAATTCCTCATATCCTCATTCCATCACTGAGCTAATCAAGGATCCTATATTGGGCTCTCTAGAAACACAAAATCAATAGGATATATAAAGAGACAGAGACAGACAGAGAGACATAGACAGAAGACAGAGAGAAATAGAGATAGAGCATAGACATAGTGCAGACGTACTTGTGGGACAGCAGAAGGGCATGATGTAATCAAGAAAGTCTTCATTAGAAAGGTAGACTTTGGAGCACGGTTAGACTTGAGTCACAGTGGGAGAAGATGAAAGAAAATTCCAAATGATGGGGGTATAGTATGGGCAAAGGTATAAGGTCTAAGAGATGACCTCTCTCTGTGAGATAGAGTGATTATGAGGAATTGGCTCATGTGATTATGGAGGCCAAGAAATTCTGCAATCTGCCATTTGCAAGCTGGTTTTGGTCCAAGTCTAAAGACCTGGAACCAGGATTGCTGGCTGTCCAAAGGTAGAAGACTAATGTTCCAACTCAATCAGGTAGGTAGACAGATAATTCTCCCTTTCTCTGCCTTTTCAGTTCTATTCTGGCCCTCAGTGGATTGGATAATACCCATCCACATTGGGGAAGGCAATCTGAACTGGTTCCACAGCTTCAAATGCTAATCTTTTTGTAAACAACCTCATGGACACATCCAGAATTGATGTTTAACTAGATATTTAGGCATCCCATGGCCTAATTAAGCTGACACTTAAAATTAACCATCACACATTCAATCTGACTTATTTCCTATTGAAATGACTCTCATGTCTATGGCTATTCAGTTCCAATAGCCCTGTAGCAATCCCACCCTTATTCTGGAATTGCTGTGTCAATTCCAATTAAACCTCCTAGATTCCAGCAATTCTTCCATATTATGCATTCCTGAACTCAGGATCATCTTCTTCCCATGCTGCTCTTGCCAGGTTACTCCTCCACTTAAAAATCTCCAATGCCTTTCATCCTACACACCATTTAGAGCCAAGGTTCTCTGCATCACCTTCCAGTTTGTCCTACAAGCAAGCCCCACCCTGCCTGTTCCACTGCAATCTTGATAACCGCTGGCATAGAGGCACACGCTGCAGCCAAACCAATGTCTTTTGGCTCCACAAACACACCACATTCATTCATCTCTTAGACCTTATACCTTTGCCCATACTATACCCTCATCGTTTGGAATTTTCTTTCATCTTCTCCCACTGTGACTCAAGTCTAACCATGCTCCAAAGTCTACCTTTCTAATGAAGACTTTCTTGATTACATCATGCCCTTCTGCTGTCCCACAAGTACATATGCTCTATGTCAAACAAGGTGCCTTATTATAGACTGTAACCAGGTCACTGTCTCATGTTCTTTCACAAAGCGTCCCAATTTTTCAAAATTACAAGAATTGGGATGTCACCAGTCATCTGTATCATTTCAGGGCAAATTTTACAACAGATTAGCAAATAGGCAGTTTCTGCAGACTTGGAAAGAAATAGAAAGATGCCATGATGCCAACTCGGCAAGAACAAATCACACCAGATGACTTATTTCCTCCTGTTTGGGAATTTTACAAAGGTAAAATGGAACAAATGCAATGCTTCTGCATTTCATTAAACATTTCATAAAATCTCCCGGCACCAAAAATTTAAGAGCAATAATAATCTTGATGAACTTTCTAGATAATCCAATGACCACATCTAAAGGATGCCAATCATTGCATAGTTGTCAACTAGCAAAGAGAGCTCTGACAGTGTGCTCACAGGTCCATCCCTAGGACATTTTTGTTAATGGCAGGATGGTAATAATTATGGCACTATGATAAAAATATATCAGAGGAAAAAATGTTAAATGATGAAATAACGTTACAAAATTTTCTGAATTAGTTGGAAAAAGAGCCAACACTGACAATAAGGCACTCAATGGAGACAAATGTAAGGTGTTTTACCCAGGTCCATTCATACAACATGACCGATAGGAAATCTCTGGCACTGAAGGTTTTCTGATAGAAGCTTTTTTTTTTTTTTTTTTCATTCTTAAAATATTTACAGACTATTCAGTATCCAGGAGAGGGCTGAAATATAAGATGTCAAAAAACACTCCCAGGGGGGAGGAGCCAAGATGGCGGAGGAGTAGGACGGGCAGACCACTTTCTCTCCTACAAATTCATCAAAAGAATAACTGAACGCAGAGCAAACTTCGCAAAACAACTTCTGATCGCTAGCTGAGGTCATCAGGCGCCCAGAAAAGCAGCCCATTGTCTTCGGAAGGAGGTAGGACAAAATATAAAAGATTAAAAGTGAGACAAAAGAGCTAAGGACGGAGATCCGTCCCGGGAAGGGAATCTTAGGCGGCATTGCTTGGAGTAGGGTCCGGGCCTGAGTGCCCTGAGGACAATCGGAGGGAGCTTCTGTGAGTTGCCAACTTGAACTGTGAGAGACCAAAGGAGAGAGAGTAAATTAACCGGCCCGAACACACTGCCAGCCGTTCGCAGAACAAAGAGACCGAGAAAATCCAGAGAAGAGCTCGCAGGCTGTGGACCGGCCCAGCCCCGCCGGAGGCAGGAGGCAGGGGGGAGGGGAAGGTCGCGGCGAGACACAGGGCGCAGGCACCCGACCGGCGCGGGCGGGGACTGGGGCTGGGGACGCGGAGGGCAGAAGGCGCGCGCACCCGACTGGCGCCAGCGGAAACTGAGACTGGGTCCGCGGAAGGGAGTGGGCGCGCCACACCCGGGGAGAGTGCGCCCACCGAGCCCCTGGCTGCCTGGACCGCTCTGACGGGGAAGGCACAGAGAGCAGGCGCAGCTTTTCGTTCCGCGCTTTTGTGGAACACCCGAGGGCTGGAACCTCGCGCAGCGCGGGGCGCACTCCATATAGAACAGCCGGGAGCCTGAGCAGCGCAGACTGAGAAAGCAGCGTCAGCCCCTCCCGGCAGCGCCAGCCCCTCCCCGCGGTGCAAGCCCGTCCCCCCAGCGCCAGCCCCTCCCTGCAGAGCGACGGAACTAGCTACCTGAATAAGAGTCCACCTCCGCCCGCCTGTGTCAGGGCGGAAATGAGGCTCTGAAGAGACCGGCAAACAGAAGCCAAATAAACAAAGGGAACCGCTTCAGAAGGGACTGGTGCAACAGATTAAAATCCCCGTAGAAAACACCGACTACACCGGAAGGGCCCTATAGATATCGAGAAGTGTAAGCTGGAACGAGGAGCTATCTGAAACTGAGCCGAACCCACACTGACCACAACAGCTCCAGAGAAACTCCTAGATATAATTTTACTTTTTTCTCTTTTTTTTTTTCTTTTTTTTCTTTTTTCTTTTTTATTATTTTTTCTTTTTTATTTTTTCTCTTTTATTTTCCTTTAAAATCCCCTATGACTCCCCCATTACCCCTTAACTTTCATTTCCATAGATTTTTACGATTTTTTTAATTAGGGAAAAAAAAATTTTTTTTTTCTTTCTTTTTTTTTTTTTCTTTTTCTTTTTTTTTCTCTTTTTTTTTCTTTCCTTTTTCTCTTCTATTTTCTATTCTTCTTTTTCTCTTATTTCTTTTAAAGTCCTCTAGTACTCCTCTACTACTCCTTAATTTTCATTTTCAATACACTATAACCTTACAAAAAAAAAAAAAAAGAAGAGAAGCCCTATTTTTAAACCGAAGATTATTCTCTCCCAATCTTGACTCTCTGTTTTCTACCTCAGAACACCTCTATTTCCTCCTTTCCCCTTCTCTTCCCAATCCAATTCTGTGAATCTTTGTAGGTGACTGGGCTACGGAGAACACTCTGGGAACAGACAGCTGCGTAGATCTGTCTCTCTCCTCTTGAGTCCCCCTTTTTCTCCTCCTGCTCATCTCTATCTCCCTCCTCCCTCTCCTCTTCTTCATGTAACTCTGTGAACCTCTCTGGGTGTCCCTAACGGGGGAGAATCTTTTCGCCATTAACCTAGAAGTTTTCTTATCAGTGCTGTATAGTTGGAGAAGTCCTGAGACTACAGGAAGAATAAAACTGAAATCCAGAGGCAGGAGACTTAAGCCCAAAACCTGAGAACACCAGAAAACTCCTGACTACATGAAACTTTAAGTAATAAGTGACCGTCCAAAAGCCTCCATACCTACACTGAAACCAACCACCACCCAAGAGCCAATAAGTTTTAGAGCAAGACATACCACGCAAATTCTCCAGCAACGCAGGAACATAGCCGTGAACGTCAACATACAGCCTGCCCAAGGACACACCTAACACATAGACCCATCTCAAAACTCATTACTGGGCACTCCATTGCTCTCCAAAGAGAAGAAATCAAATTCCACGCACCGGAACACTGACGCAAGCTTCCCTAACCAGGAAACCTTGACAAGCCAATCGTCTAACCCCACCCACAGGGTAAATCCTCCACAATAAAAAGGAACCACAGACCTCCAAAATACAGAAAGCCCACTCCAGACACAGCAATCTAAACAAGATGAAGAGGCAAAGAAATACCCAACAGGTAAAGGAACATGAAAAATGCCCACCAAGTCAAACAAAAGAGGAGGAGATAGGGAATCTACCTGAAAAAGAATTTAGAATAATGATAATAAAAATGATCCAAAATCTTGAAAACAAAATGGAGTTACAGATAAATAGCCTGGAGACAAAGATTGAAAAGATACAAGAAATGTTTAATAAAGACCTAGAAGAAATAAAAAAGAGTCAATTAAAAATGAATCATGCAATGAATGAGATCAAAAACACTTTGGAGGGAAGCAAGAGTAGAATAATGGAAGCAGAAGATAGGATAAGTGAGATAGAAGATAAAATGGTGGAAATAAATGAAGCAGAGAGGAAAAAAGAAAAAAGGATCAAAAGAAATGAGGACAACCTCAGGGACCTCTGGGACAATGTGAAACGCCCCAACATTCGAATCATAGGAATTCCAGAAGAAGAAGACAAAAAGAAAGGCCATGAGAAAATACTCGAGGAGATAATAGCTGAAAACTTCCCTAAAATGGGGAAGGAAATAGCCACCCAAGTCCAAGAAGCCCAGAGAGTCCCAAACAGGATAAACCCAAGGCGAAACACCCCAAGACACATATTAATCAAATTAACAAAGATCAAACACAAAGAATAAATATTAAAAGCAGCAAGGGAGAAACAACAAATAACACACAAAGGGATTCCCATAAGGATAACAGCTGATCTGTCAATAGAAACCCTCCAGGCCAGAAGGGAATGGCAGGACGTACTGAAAGTAATGAAAGAGAATAACCTACAACCTAGATTACTGTATCCAGCAAGGATCTCATTCAGATATGAAGGAGAATTCAAAAGCTTTACAGATAAGCAAAAGCTGAGAGAATTCAGCACCACCAAACCAGCTCTTCAACAAATGCTAAAGGATCTTCTCTAGACAGGAAATGCAGAAAGGTTGTATAAACGTGAACCCAAAACAACAAAGTAAATGGCAACGGGACCACACCTATCAATAATTACCCTAAATGTAAATGGGTTGAATGCCCCAACCAAAAGACAAAGATTGGCTGAATGGATACAAAAACAAGACCCCTATATATGCTGTCTACAAGAGACCCACCTCAAAGCAAGAGACACATACAGACTAAAAGTGAAGGGCTGGAAAAAAATATTTCATGCAAACGGAGACCAAAAGAAAGCAGGAGTCGCAATACTCATATCAGATAAAATAGACTTTCAAACAAAGGATGTGAAAAGAGACAAAGAAGGACACTATATAATGATCAAAGGATCAATCCAAGAAGAAGATATAACAATTATAAATATATATGCACCCAACATAGGAGCACCGCAATATGTGCGGCAAACACTAACGAGTATGAAAGAGGAAATTAATAGTAACACAATAATAGTGGGAGACTTTAATACCCCACTCACAACTATGGATAGATCAACTAAACAGAAAATTAACAAGGAAACACAAACCTTAAATGACACAATGGACCAGCTAGACCTAATTGATATCTATAGGACATTTCACCCCAAAACAATCAACTTCACCTTTTTCTCAAGTGCACACGGAACCTTCTCCAGAATAGATCACATCCTGGGCCATAAATCTGGTCTTGGAAAATTCAAAAAAATTGAAATCATTCCAGTCATCTTTTCTGACCACAGTGCAGTAAGATTAGATCTCAATTACAAGAAAAAAATTGTTAAACATTCAAACATATGGACGCTAAATAACACACTTCTGAATAACCAACAAATCATAGAAGAAATCAAAAAAGAAATCAAAATATGTATAGAAATGAATGAAAATGAAAACACAACAACCCAAAACCTATGGGACACTGTAAAAGCAGTGCTAAGGGGAAGGTTCATAGCATTACAGGCTCACATCAAGAAATAAGAAAAAACCAAATAAATAACCTAACTCTACACCTAAAGCAACTAGAGAAGGAAGAAATTAAGAACCCCAGGGTTAGCAGAAGGAAAGAAATCTTAAAAATCAGGGCAGAAATAAATGCAAAAGAAACTAAAGAGACCATAGCAAAAATCAACAAAGCTAAAAGCTGGTTTTTTGAAAAAATAAACAAAATTGACAAGCCATTAGCAAGACTCATTAAGAAACAAAGAGAGAAGAACCAAATTAACAAAATTAGAAATGAAAATGGAGAGATCACAACAGACAACACTGAAATACAAAGGATCATAAGAGACTACTACCAGCAGCTCTATGCCAATAAAATGGACAACTTGGATGAAATGGACAAATTCTTAGAAAAGTATAACTTTCCAAAACTGAACCAGGAAGAAATAGAAGATCTTAACAGACCCATCACAAGCAAGGAAATCGAAACTGTAATCAAAAATCTTTCAGCAAACAAAAGCCCAGGACCAGATGGCTTCACAGCTGAATTCTACCAAAATTTTAGAGAAGAGCTAACACCTATCTTACTCAAACTCTTCCAGAAAATTGCAGAGGAAGGTAAGCTTCCAAACTCATTCTATGAGGCCACCATCACCCTAATTCCAAAACCAGACAAAGATGTCACAAAAAAAGAAAACTACAGGCCAATATCACTGATGAACATAGATGCAAAAATCCTTAACAAAATTCTAGCAAACAGAATCCAACAACATATTAAAAAAATCATACACCATGACCAAGTGGGCTTTATCCCAGGAATGCAAGGATTCTTTAATATCCACAAATCAATCAATGTAATACACCACATTAACAAATTGAAAGATAAAAACCATAAAAAAAAAAACACTCCCAACTTCAAGATTGTAATATTTTCAGATTCTATACATATCCCTATCTTGTACCCCAAGTAAATTATGAATCTACTGGCATGGGCATCATGGCATAATGAAAAGCATATGAAATTTAGAGTTAAGTAGACATGGGTTTTGGGGGGCTTCCCTGGTAGCTCAGATGGTAAAGAACCTGCCTGCAATGCAGGAGACCCGGGTTGGATCCCTGGGTCAGGAAGATCCCCTGGAGAAGGGAATGGTAACCCACTCCAGTATTCTTGCCTGGAGAAGTCCATGGACAGAGGAGCCTAGCAGACTACAGTCCACGTGGTCACAGAGAGTTGGACATGACTGAGCAACTAACACAGGCAGATACTAGTTTAGATCTTCCATTTATTAAGTATATAATTTCCTAGTCTGTTTCTTTATCTATAAACTAGAAATTGTAAGATGCAAGAGCTGACTCAGATAATGCTCCATGCAAATGGAGCTTGTCCGGTGCCAGGGACATAGGTAGGTGCTAAATAAATGTTAATTATACATCTTTCTCCATATCTGACACAGCTAACAGAATAAAAGGAACATAGTAGGACCTCAGTAAGAAATCATTTAGTTCTTTGATTTTGAGGGATAGTGAGGAAAGATTCCTTGCTCACTAGAAAAGCTTTAGAGATGGAAACTAAGGAAGGCAAGTCAGGCAGGAGAATGGCAGGCGGGAAGGCATGGAGCTAAGAATGAACAGAACACAGCATGCGGAGCATGGCGGGGTCTCTGACCCACCAGGATTGGAGGCTGGAGACAAGGTTAGAAGAGTAGAATGAACCAGATGGTATGAAGCTTGAAATACCACTCAGCCAAATGATAAGAAATGGATGACCTGATGCTAATGTGATCACTCTGCCCTCATACCCTCTCTTTGGAGTTAAGAACATTAAACAATCTTATGTCAAGAACATTAAACAATGACTGGAATTAAGAATTTTTCTCTTTATCTGAGAGCAATGGCATGCCAAACAGAATTCACAAAGGATACCTCTTCTAGCACCAAACAACCAATTTCATGATCATTTTTCTGGTTTTCTTTCAATAGCCAAGGTTTATTGACTTAAACCAGGGTATCCTACTGTAACCATGCAACCTTTCTAGCTGTCAGAGGCTTTGAAGGCCTGTTTCACCTGTTCTATTCCATTTCTAACACTAATGTATTTAACAGGAATAGGAGTGGGTGGAAAAGTCTCCAGTTGAAGTTCACTAGCGAGCCTCTAATAGAGTCATTTTAGAGATTAAACAAAGGATCGTTTGGATACATGGATTTGAATATATTCTATAGATTACACGCAGAGACTTAACAGTTATTTATCTCTCAGACAATTGTCAGAATAGACAGAAGTCAAGCAGGAGGTAGGCAGCCCTTAGAATGGGGGGAGAAAATGAAATCTGAAAATGCTTGATGCAGCAATTAATATTTCAACCTTCCTTGTGCAAGAAAGAAAAGAATAAGATCACAGAGATGTTGGACTTCATGAATATGTGAAATCAGATCTGTAAGGGAATAGGAGAAAGGGGAAATGAGGAAGGGAGGGAGACCCCTAATTATGTATTATAAGCTTAACTCTCAGGCAAGTAATGGGATATTTTTACATGTTAAAAAATATCATCGAAACTAAAAAAATTTGTTTTTATCAAGGTTTCTATAGAACAGTTCTAGCACATTCCTAAGTTATGTTATCAGAGAGAAATGATGCATAGGCAAGGTTCTTAAGAGTTCAGTCCAATTCAGTCACTCTGGCGTGTCCAACTATTTGAGACAACATGGACTGCAGCACACCAGGCCTTCCTGTCCATAACGAACTCCCAGACCTTACACAAACTCAAGTCCATTGAGTGGGTGATGCCATCCAACCATCTCATCCTCTGTCGTCCCCTTCTCCTCCTGCTTTCCATCTTTCCCAGCATCAGGGTCTTTTCAAATGAGTCAGCTCTTCGTATCAGGTGGCCAAAGTATTGGAGTTTCAGCTTCAGCATCAGCCTTTCCAATGAACACTCAGGATTGATCTCCTTTAGGATGGACTGGTTGGATCTCCTTGCAGTCCAAGGGACTCGCAAGAGTCTTCTCCAACACCATAGTTCAAAAGCATCAATTCTTTGGCACTCAGCTTTCTTTATAATCCAACTCTCACATCCATACATGACCACTGGAAAAACCATAGCCTTGACCAGACGGACCTTTGTTGGCAAAGTAATGTCTCTGCTTTTTAATATGCTATCTAGGTTGGTCATAACTTTCCTTCCAAGGAGTAAGCATCTTTTAATTTCATGGCTGCAGTCTCCATCTGCAGCGATTTTGGAGCCAAAAAAAAATAAAGTCTGACACTGTTTCCACTGTCTCCCCATCTATTTCAAATGAGGTGATGGGACCAGATGCCATGATCTTCGTTTTCTGAATGTTAAGCTTTAAGCCAACCTTTTCACTCTCCTCTTTCACTTTCATCAAGAGGCTTTTTAGTTCCTCTTCACTTTCTGCCATAAGCGTGGTGTCAGCTGCATATCTGAGGTTATTGATATTTCTCCCGGCAATCTTGATTCCAGCTTGTGCTTCTTCCAGACCAGCGTTTCTCATGATGTACTCTGCATATACGTTAAATAAGCAGGGTGACAATATACAGCCTTGATGTACTCCTTTTCCTATTTGGAACCAGTCTGTTGTCCCATGTCCAGTTCTAACTGTTGCTTCCTGACCTGCATACAGATTTCTCCCGAGGCAGGTCAGGTGGTCTGGTATTCCCATCTCCTTCAGAATTTTCCACAGTTTATTGTGATCCACACAGTCGAAGGCTTTGGCATAGTCAATAAAGCAGAAATAGATGTTTTTCTGGAACTCTCTTGCTTTTTCGATGATCCAGCGATTATTGGCAATTTGCTCTCAGGTTCCTCTGCCTTTTCTAAAACCAGCTTGAACATCTGGAAGTTCTCGGTTCACATATTGCTGAAGCCTGGCTTGGAGAATTTTGAGCATTACTTTACTAGCGTGTGAGATGAGTGCAATTGTGCAGTAGTTTGAGCATTCTTTAGCATTGCCTTTCTTAGGAATTGGAATGAAAACTGACCTTTTCCAGTCCTATAGCCACTGCTGAGTTTTCCAAATTTGCTGACATATTGCGTGCAGCACTTTCACAGCATCATCTTTTAGGATTTGAAATAGCTCAACTGGAATTTCATCACCTCCACTAGCTTTGTTCGTAGTGATGCTTTCTAAGGCCCACTTGACTTCACATTCCAGGATGTCTGGCTCTAGGTGAGTGATCACACCATTGTGATTATCTGGGTCATGAAGATCATTTTTGTACAATTCTTCTGTGTATTCTTGCCACCTCTTCTTAATATCTTCTGCTTCTGTTAGGTCCATACCATTTCTGTCCTTTACTGTGCCCATTTTTGCATGAAATTTTCCCTTGGTATCTCTAATTTTCTTGAAGAGATCTCTAGTCTTTCCCATTCTGTTGTTTTCCTCTATTTCTTTGCATTGATCGCTGAGGAAGGCTTTCTTATCTCTCCTGGCTATTCTTTGGAACTCTGCATTCAAATGGGAATATCTTTTCTTTTCTCCTTTGCTTTTAGCTTCTCTTCATTCCACAGCTATTTGTAAGGCCTCCTCAGACAACCATTTTGCCTTTTTGCATTTCTTTTCCATGGGGATGGTCTTGATCCCTGTCTCCTGTACAATGACATGAACCTCCGTCCACAGTTCATCAGGCTCTCTGTCTATCAGATCTAGTCCCTTAAATCTATTTCTCACTTCCACTGTATATTCATAAGGGATTTTATTTAGGTCATACCTGAATGGTCTAATGGTTATCCCTACCTTCTTCAGTTTAAGTCTGAATTTGGCAAAAAGGAGTTCATGATCTGAGCCACAGTCAGCTCCCGGTCTTGTTTTTGCTGACTGTATAGAGCTTCTCCATCTTTGGCTGCAAAGAATATAATCAATCTGATTTCGGTGTTGGCCATCTGGTAATGTCCATGTGTAGAGTCTTCTCTTGTGTTGTTGGAAGAGGGTGTTGGCTATGACCAGTGCGTTCTCTTGGCAAAACTCTATTAGCCTTTGCCCTGCTTCATTCCGTACTCCAAGGCCAAATTTTCGTGTTACTCCAGGTGTTTCTTGACTTCCTACTTTTGCATTCTAGTCCCCTATAATGAAAAGGACATCTTTTTGGGGTGTTAGTTCTAAAAGGTCTTGTAGGTCTTCATAAAACCATTCAACTTCGGCTTCTTCAGCGTTACTGGTTGGGGCATAGGCTTGGATTACCATGATATTGAATGGTTTGCCTTGGAAACAAACAGAGATCATTCTGTCGTTTTTGAGATTGCATCCAAGAACTGCATTTCGGACTCTTTTGTTGACTATGATGGCTATTCCATTTCTTCTAAGGGATTCCTGCCCACAGTAGTAGATATAATGGTCATCTGAGTTAAATTCACCCATTCCAGTTCATTTTAGTTCGCTAATTCCTAGAATGTCGACATTCACTCTTGCCATCTCCTGTTGGACCACTTCCAATTTGCCTTGATTCATGGCCCTAACATTCCAGGTTCCTATGCAATATTGCTCTTTATAGCATGGGACCTTGCTTCTATCACCAGTCCCATCCACGCAGAAGCGTGGCTGTGAGGAGCTACCCCTCTTACCATCAGTTTGTTGTAGAAGACAGACAAAAGCTGTAAAAACGTCTGATACATTTACCTCTCTGGCCATCACTTGAGGTGCTTCTAGAGTTCCGGAAACAAAGACTCTAGGTGAGTAGAGAAGCTGAAGCTCCAATACTTCAGCCACCTGATACGAAGAACTGACTCATTGGAAAAGACCCTGATGCTGGGAAAGATTGAAGGCGGGAGAAGAAGGGGATGACAGAGGATGAGAGAGTTGCATGGCATCACCAACTCAGTGGACATGAGTTTGAGCAAGCTTAGGGAGTTGGTGATGGACAGGGAAGCCTAGCGTGCTTCAGTCCATCTGGTCGCAGAGTCAGACATGACTGAGCCGCTGAACTGAACTGAGCTAGAGAAATCAAAGGAAGCTTCGGAGAGAAAGTGCTAAGGCATCTGGGCTTGTGAGATAGATGGCAGAAGAGGACAGGCCCTAAAGTGTGTTTGGCCAAAAGAAAAAGGTGATTAAAAGAGACACAGAGGAGAGACTTCCCTGGTGGTCCAGTGGCTAAGACTTCATGTTCCCAATTCAGGGGACCTGGGTTCAATCCCTGGTCAGGGAACTAGATTCCACATGCTGCAACTAAGAGTTTTCATCCCACAACTAAAGATCCCGCGTGCCGCAACTAAGCCCCAGTGCAGCCAAATAAATTAAAAACAAAAACAAAAAAACACACACAGTACTTCAGGCAAATCAGTCACCCCACCACCATTATACATGTCTTTTTCAGAAATTCTATTCCACCTTCTGTTTCTAGCTGATACACCATACATACCACCTCTCCATCAACTGGGTTCATACTTATATATTGATATGATAGAAAACAAAATTTTTGTCTTGATCAAATCAAATACAAGAAAGTGAGCTACAACATCACTCATTATTAGAGAAATGCAAATCAAAACCACAATGAGGTACCATTACACGTCAGTCAGGATGCCTGCTATCCAAAGGTCTGTAAGCAATAAATGCTGGAGAGGGTGTGGAGAAAAGGGAACCCTCTTACACTGTTGGTGGGAACGCAAACTAGTACAGCCACTATGGAAAACAGTGTGGAGATTCCTTAAAAAAACTGGAAATAGAACTGCCATATGACCCAGCAATCCCACTTCTGGGCATACACACTGAGGAAACCACATCTGAAAGAGACACGTGCACCCCAATGTTCATCGCAGCACTGTTTATAATAGCCAGGACATGGAAGCAACCTAGATGCCCATCAGCAGATGAATGGATAAGGAAGCTGTGGTACATATACACCATGGAATATTACTCAGCCGTTAAAAAGAATTCATTTGAATCAGTCCTAATGAGATGGATGAAACTGGAGCCCATTATACAGAGCAAAGTAAGCCAGAAAGATAAAGAACATTACAGCATACTAACACATATATATGGAATTTAGAAAGATGGTAACAATAACCCTATATGCAAAACAGAAAAAGAGACACAGATGTACAGAACAGACTTTTGGACTCTGTGGGAGAAGGCGAGGGTGGGATGTTTCGAAAGAACAGCATTGAAACATGTATATTATCTATAGTGAGGTAGATCACCAGTCCAGGCTGGATGTATGAGACAAGTGCTCAGGCCTGGTGCACTGGGAAGACCCAGAGGGATCGGGTGGAGAGGGAGGTGGGAGGGGGGATCAGGAGGGAGAACACATGTAACTCCATGGCTGATTCATGTCAATGTATGACAAAACCCACTACAATACTGTAAAGTAATTAGCCTCCAACTAATAAAAATAAATGAAAAAAAAAAGTGAGCTAGCTGTCACAGAAATATTGAAGAGCCCTTGCAAATTAAACAGTTGCTAGGATAAGATCAATAAAGAATAACAGTTGGTAAAATTACAGTCCAAAGACAATCAATCAAAGCACCCTTAAGGTGAAACACAGTCTGAATAGGCAGAGGGTTCATCATCAGGGCAATAAACTACAAAACGATAACAGGATTCACAGTGTTACTCAGACTTTTGCTCTGTCCGCAGGCTTACAGAGTGTAAGAGACTGGCAGCAAAATGTTATGCCCCCAGGATGAAGCATGAAAACTTCTCTCTAGGAATAATGGGGATGTGACTGGGAAAGGGAGTTAGTATAAGAAACAGGGTCTGAAAAAGTTTGAAAAAAAATCACCGTCAACTTCCACATGAGACCAGGTAGGGGGAGGTCTTAGCTCCATTTAAGCACAACATAAGCTAAAGTTCTCTAACCTCAGATAAAGTTCTGAGAAGTTACCCTGGAAATTGTGGGAACATGTACTTTACTTGCTTATGGAACATATGGGAAAATCTGTCCACTCATTTACTTTTATGCGTGCTCGGAGTAAGACACCCCAGTCAGGAGAGACACCTACCGAGGACACAGACTTTTAAAACCTGCAGAGAAAGCCTCATATGTGATACCCACATGAATCAAACCACTCCTTCATTTATAATCAAGATCAAGAGACGTCTGAGAAGATTAATTTAAATTAAAAGGATGAAGCCAATATGACACCAAAAGAAATAGAAATGATTAAAGAAAGTGAAACTAATTTTAAATATTCTAACATGTGTCTTCAGAGATATTTTAGTGGATGTTGAATATACATTAAAATAAATTAGTGATTATAACTGGAAGTTTGTACCTCTTTTAAAAACACAAAAATAAATTAAAAAAATACTTAAGTGTAACTGTTGCTGTGCTATAAAAGCAATGGGAATATAAGAAAAAATTCCTGAAAATTAAAAATATGATTACCAAAATATTTTTTAAAGCAATGTATAGAGTAGATAATTACAATGGATAAGGTTAAAGACTGGAGAAAACATTTTCTATTAAAAAAGAATAAAAATGAAAAGAGATAGAAAATATAAGATGATGGGTGACAGAGCCAGGAAGTCAACATATATCTAATATGATGCCTAGAAGCAAAAATTGAGACAACAAAGAGAAGAAAATAACAAAGAAGTAACAGGAATGAGGGGAGAGAGAGGAAGTTCCAGAGATAAACAAAGAGATATCTCTTTATAATGAAAAGACATACCAAGATGAAAGCAAAGTGAATAGAAACAGCATACATCTGAACAAACTTCCATAAAATTTCAGAACGCCAAGGGCAAAGATAAAAATCCTAAAAATCATCCTAGGGAAGAGAGGTTGCCTACAAAGTAACAAGACCAGAATGACAGCATACGTCTCAATAGCAATACCATCAAAGTACTGAGGGAAATGTTTGACATTAGAAATATATACCCAGCCAAACTATCAGGCAAAAATGAAATAAAAATAAAAATATTCTAACAACAAACAACCAAAACAAAACAAACAAGCATATACACACACACAAATTCTCAGACATGCAAAAAAAAAAAAAAGTTTCAATGAGGTGCTCCAGTAAAACAAAAATGTAAGAAGAAAACAATATATGAGAAATACCTGAAAAAAGTATATATATAGCTAAGCATGACCCAGGAGGAAAGAGAGCTCCAAATAAATCAAGAGAAAACCCTGAGACCTGTGACTCAGGATCTCTTGCAAATGGCTTAGCATTTCATTTCCTTCTCTTTGGATCCAGTCAACTCACTTGGTTGAGTTCTGTCATTATTTGGTTAATATTTAGAAGGAACCTATGCAAAAAGCACTATTAATACAATTAAAAATGACAGGACAGAATGCAAATATTGCAAAACTTAATAACATAAAAATAAATACCACAAAATTCAGGAGCAGAGGGGAGTTGAAGAAATAAATGTAAGTGGACCATGTAGTGGAAATACCATAAGCACAATGACGAAATGTAAGAGACAAACAGAAAAGGGTGAATCTGTAAAGGCATGAAGCTAACCATTAGAATTACTGAATCTCAGGTGGCAGAGAAATAAAGAAAGATGGACAATGCTGAAAATGACTAATACCTCAATTGCCTTAACAGGATGTCAGATTACATGCTCAGATCCTGATATACCAAAAACATAAATTTATTTTATTTAGAATTTCAACTGTAGCCACCAAAACACTAAAAAGAAGAAACTTTAATTTCAGAGGAATGAAATGGGGGGGGGGGGGGGGGCGGGGCGGGGCATTTCTTCCCTTCAGAAAAAGGAAATGGAAAAGACAGATATTTACTTTTCATTTTATATTCATATGTAGTTTAAATGTTTTTTAACATTTGCCACATGAAGGTTTTACTCTCATTTTTAAATTAATCTTTAAAATTTTAAAGAAAAAAAAATAAGCTGTATTCTCTCAGTTTATCAAACAGTGAGTGGTGCCCCCAAGGTAAGCTGGGTCATTTTGAGTATAAGGAATTTATTATGGCAGCTATGAAATGACTCATTGAAAAAGACCCTGATGCTGGGAAAGACTGAAGGCAGGAGGAGAAGGGGACGACACAGGATGAGATGATTGAATGACATCACCGACTTGAGGGACATGAGTTTGAGCAAGCTCTAGCGTGCTGGACAGGGAAGCCTGGCGTGCTGCAGTCCATGGGGTTGCAAAGAGTCAGACGTGACTGAACTGAACTGAACTGAACTGATGGTAGTTAAGGCTGAGAACTAGGACTTGGGATTCAGGATTTCAAGTCAAAAATTCTAGATATGAGATACACAACAGGGCTAGACTAGAAAGGCATGTATGCTTGTTAATTAGCACAGAAAAGTCATTAATTTACTCATGCATTTATTTGCTCTCTCACACTCCATTTATTCCCTCTGACTCATTTCCCCACTTATAAATCATTCATTTTCTCATTGATTCATTCATTCAGTGAATACTCAGAAATATAAGGCAGGCTGCCTTCAAGGAGTTTAAAAAATATACTTGCAGGTAAAGCAATAATCTAAAACATTACCCACTTAAAGCACAAATCATGCTGAAGAGAGAGATCTCATGTTCAAAAGCTCATGAATGGGGTAACGGATGTACTGGGTCTTGAAGAATGAATAAGCTCCAACTCAGAGGAAGGAATCTGTGCTTCATTTTGAATAATTTCATACTTTTGCTTAAAGTCTCATGCCACTCCTTGAGATAGTGGCATGAGGGGACAGATAGTAAGATAGTAAGTAACTCTGATTCTCCAAACCAAAGTTCGGAGTCCACTGATTGAAAAGAAATCAGGAAATTAATCCACATAAAAACAAACAAACAAAAAAAGATTTCCTTCAACTGTGGAGAAAGTTCCATTACACTGGGGTAATTGTTTAAGCTGGGCTGGGTCCTTGCAGGTGGATGTGGGCAGAATGGACTGCTCTGAGTAGGATGACCAACCATCCCAGTTTTTCCAGTTTTTGCACTGAAAGTCCTTTCCCCCAAGCAACCTTCCACTCTTAGGTACCCTCAAGTCAGCACTAAGCTTCCAACACGTTCACAGGCTTACTTCATCTGATTCATACAATAAACCACTGTGATTCAAAATGTTGGTATCCCCACTTTTCAGATGGTAAAACTGAGGAATCAAGAAGTCCAATGACTGCTAAAGATCACAAACATAAAGAAAGTAGTAGAGCCAGGATTCAGTCCCAAATCTGGCCGCTTTGATCTTGAGCCACCTCCAATAACCCCACTCCATGCCTGGTGCTTCTCTGCATAGATGGACATGAAAACAAAAGTAGTGGAGCAGGCATATTGGAAAATCAGGCTCTCTGTGCACAGAGTAACCAAAAAGAGACCAGGAAATCTTGAGTTTGTTGACGCCCTGCTCTAAAGCAAGGAGCCAGGCAGCCCAATTACGAGGAGAAAGATGAAGCAACACCTACATGGGGTATTCAGGGTCTCTTGGAACTGTTTGCAGGGTATGATGAATTTTCCATTTAACTAGATAGGTGGGCTGCCGTCTATGGGGTCGCACAGAGTCGGACACGACTGAAGCGACTTAGCAGCAGCAGCAGCAGATAGGAGATTATAGATACAGGCATAGAGGCAGATACACATACAGATGTAGTTACAGACACAGATATATGGTCACTGTAGCTTTTTAGCAAAAAGTTTGCAATTCTTTATCAAGGATACTAAAGATTATCTACATATCCAGTACAAAGTAGAAACTTCTGAGGCCCCTTCCAACCTTGGAAGAAGACAGTTTTCGGACTCAAAAGAAATAATCCATATTTCTAGAAAAATCTTTGCATATGCGTGCCCTGCTAGGGTTTGGCTTTTTTTTTTTTTTTTTTTAATGCAGAGATTCTATAAAAGAGAAAGAAAAAAGAGCTGGGAGAACATGAAGCAAAAGGGAAACATGGGGGTGATGGACATAATAGAAGAGGGGAAGGAAGGAAGGAAAGAAAGAAAATGGAGAGCTGGACCTGCATGGTGAGAAACGAGAACAGATAAATGAGGAAGGACAGCACAGAAAGTCGTGGAGAGCTCAATTAATTAGTTATTGTCCATTTCCTTGAGAGACCTCTAGCAAATCTGTCCTTGTCAGTGACAGGAAATCTTTTTGAATTCTCTGTAAAAGGATATTAATGGCGGTGGTAAGCTTCAACACCCCTGCACGGTGACACAGGGAGGTGGTGGAAGTTTCTGGAGGTCATCCCAGCAGCCTGCCTGGGCGCACAAGCAGCCCCTCTGCCCTGCGCACAAGGAGAACTTCCCCAGCCCAGAGACTGCCAACCCTCTCTCCTCGACTGGTACATCGGGAGGCTGACATTTAATACCCTAAGGATATAGATGTTTGAGAGCTGGTTATTGTAACAAAGGAGGCCATCCAAACTCTGCAAGACCAAATGGATCAGATAAAGCTGACACAGAGATAAATCTGTTTTACATCCATTCTTGCACAAGTTTTGCTAATCTATGTAGTTATAGCTTTCCCACTAAAGAGAAAAAAAAAAAAAATAACCCACCACATGTCGGCAAGTCCACATCGCGTTCCTATTTTTAATCTCTGAGGTATAACATTCTAGGCAAAGACCATTTTTGTGCTGACTTTTGCATGAACTCCATTAACAAAGGATGACGCAGGAAGAAAATGAGAAAGGAGGATCAGAGACGGGAGGAAAGGGGGGTAAAGAGAGAGAAGGAGAGAGGATTTCTTCTTGAATGGCTATAGAAATGCAGTTCTTTTTTTTTCTCAAATGAATGAATCCTGCCCCATCATTGAGACAGGATCCCTTCTCTCCCAGTCAGTCAGACACCTACTCTTCATTAGCCAGTATTTATGCTGCCAGATTGGACTTTCATATGGGAGCCTGAAGCACAAATGGTACAGATGGCAGGAAAGCTCTCATGAGATTGATAACGATGAAGAAAGATGCCACATTAAGTCAGAAGGTGCCACTGTTAACATCCCAGCTCAGAGGAGGATATTTCTAGCGAGCACGCCGCTCCCAGGGCTGCTTTTCTTCTGGCTTCAAGTAAAATCCATTCCCCTCCCCAGAAGCTCTCCGCCCCACCGAATCGCTGGCAAGTGAGTGATGCATTCGCTGGGGTCTCTTTGGTGTGTCAACTGATTTCTCCTCAGATACTTAACCTTTGCTTTCCAGAGGTGGTTGAGATCCTAGCAGTGAAAGGGGGCTGGAGGGAAAAGGAAGGGTGGGGGAAGGCATTTCAATCCCTGTTTCCCTCAACAAAGGCACCACTATAAGAAGCTCCGTGAGGGAAATCTGAATGGTATTTATTGTTTCCATCCGGGCGCCCATTGCATCTGCTGTCTTTCAGAGACACGCACTGCGTTCATAAAACCAGGGCCTAGTCCCAAAAATTATGGACAGCAGGCAGTCTCCAAGGTGTAGGACTGAGGGTTTAATGGGCAAGTCAGCACCACAGCTGATCACAGTGCGGGGCCTTTGCTGCTGGGATAGAAGAGGGCCTTCTAAGCACCCATTGTCAGAGGAGACACCATGATTCTTTGGAATCTTCAGCTGCTGGCTCAGACAGTTGGTTCCTCATTCAATGAAAACACAAGTCCTCATCCATGAAGTTCAAAGCCTTTCAACTGAAAAGGTTTAAAAAGAATCCACTTTTCAAAAAAAAAAGGACAACAACTTGTCCTGATTTTTCATCTCTAAGGGCCTGGTCACTGATTTCATCTCTGGCATCAAAGCTGAGACTGAGTTTTCTGGTTCCTCCAGACATTCTGGCCTCCCTAGATGGCAACCTGACACCAGACCAGAAGAGGAGAGTGGGGGGAAGTTCTCTAGCCCACAGAGCAATCAGATCAGGACAGTGTCTCCCTTGTTCAGCAAGAGTCAGCCAGAAGCCCAACCAACAGAACAGGGCATAATGGGACTTGCAACTTCAAAAATCTGGCAGCTCTGGCCCAATCCGAGTGATATATTATCAGAGGTCTGTTCTAGAAAACACAGGCTGGGATACAAAGGGAGGCCACATCAAGAGCCCCAGTGCAGCAATCACAAATTCACATTGGTGTGTAAGCATTTAATTAGCTTCCTGGATTCACAAGAACGCCAGTCAATTTAAGACACTCTAGGCAGCTCCTTCCAGATTCCATCAACCGTCTCAGAAGCTTGGACCTTGAATGCCTACTGCCTGGGAAGGGTATTTGCAGAGACTTAATTGAAGGGAATTCCTATTTTTATGTCTATATGATGTACCATCAGCATTTCCTCCCCTACAAAAATACACTGAGGGGCCACTAGTCCAAATAATTGGTTTAAATCTGTAAATTACAGCACTGCTTCAAGGAAATTTTAAGGTCATTTTGTGTCTACAGGAAAGTTAGATGGCATCATAAAATTTTTAGAGCTAATGTAATCTTTATACAGTGGATTCCACTCAACTGACAAGATGGGTTTGAGTCACTACCCTTCTGTCCCCCTTTCTTCTGACCATCCTGGAGTCCTTAGGCAGAATTGCTGCTCTGGAAGCATTCATGCCATGACTACACAAAACATCTTCCTCCCTGCAGGTCTCAGAACCTAGGTCTTCATTTCCCTCCCCTCCACCAAGAGAAGAAGGGATTGCTAAATATGGTTAGTTTTCTGAGTTGGTTGCCTTTCTGCTGTGGAATCTAATCCTCTTTTACATCTCCTGTGTGTATTTCTTCTTGGAGCTCTGGTCTTTGGTGACCTTCTCATACCGTTTCATTAAATGCCCTCCGCCTCGGTAAATTACAGTACTTTGAAGCCTTGGAGTTTAGCATATAAAAAAGCAAGAGGCTCTGTATACTGCCTTGGGATAAGGTGTGATGAAAATCCCATACAAGCTGAACTGTACTTCCTAATCAAATGGGTGTAACAGATGGCTGCTGGAGCAAACCATCACAATGGAAATATCTGCAGTTCTCATGGTAACGGAATCTGCCAGGTCTGAGGGATTTGCTGTTTTTCAGGACATCTGAGCTGCAATCTCTTTCGAGCTGTCTAGCAGTCTCCGTCTCGCTCGCTCTCACTCTCTCAGCATGATGGAGATAGAGTTGAAAGGTGGAGCCCGATTTTGCATTCCAGCTGTGATTAAAGGCACAGGCACACATCCTGGGAGATAACGCACTGCATATTCATCACGCTATCTAGAACCTCTTTAGCTACTGGGACACGACGGTCATGCAATTACAATATGCCTTCTTCAGGAGCAAAGTGGGGGGTTGGGAAGAAGAAGATCAGACGAACAACAGAGAGGGAGAATAGGAGGAATTAAGATGCATGGGACGTACCTTGTAATAAAGATATGGAGCGATATTAAAACTAGCAGTTGTTTCCACTTCGTGGCAGCATGTCAAGATGACTTAACGTAGCGGGATAAAACATCTGGCCTAGGGAAAAAAAAAATACATGATGTCGAATTTCCAAATCGTAGGCTATGTGGAAGAAAAACAACAGATAAGCAACTGTGTACCTTCCCAATAAGTGAAAGCATGTGGAAGATTTCCTTACCCTCTGCAATCAGAAAGGAGATCCATCTCATAAGGGGAGGTTCGTGTATAGACACTGAGCTTTCATTATAAATTGAAGGTTTGGGCTTAAACCCACAGGACTACATTAGAAATGGGTTTTTTATTATTTTTTTTCCCTCATGCCTTTCATAACCTTCTGATTTTACAACAGTGCTCGGAAAGGGGGAAATAATCAGTCACAGTTCTATTTTATTAAAGGCTTTTCCTCCAAATCCCTATCAATTTAAAGAAATAAGGAAAAGTATACTGTCTTCTTTGCTATAGTACCTGCTAGCTGACACACACACATACACACAGACAGGGTTGATTCACAGCTGCCTGGTCCCTTGGGTATTTGAGCTTGAAGATCAGACAACATATAAGAATTCAGCCATGACTCAAAATGGAAACAAAGAAGACCATTCTTAGCAAAGCCTGCAATGTGAAATGAAAAACTACAGGCTGGAGGCTGGAGCCCCCTAGCACGCTTCCCCACCCCATTGTCCTTGAGGGCACTACTGTTAAATACATATGACAGCCAAAGAGATGAGGAGAATAGTCTCCAGAAAGCAGTGATTGGATCTCCCTTTTCATGAGGTAGAATAGCCAGGACTATGTAAGCCTCTAAGTAGCACTTGAGAGCAGGTCCCGTAAGGCAGCTTTGTCTCCCCCTCCTACGGCGCCTGAAGAACATATTATATTATATAACCTTTCTCCAAGCCCACCCCACTCTGCCTGAGACCCTCTTCCTTTAGAAGCCTGCTAATAACAACTTGTGGATGACGATCTCCATCTTAACAAGCCGGATTAGTTAGTTTCAAGCAATGAACTGAGGCCATTTGTGCAGATGCTAATCAAAAAAAGAAAAAGGAAAAAAAATTATAAAAGCCCCATGTGCCTCGTTCTCTTGTAAGTACAATATAGATAAAGAGGAGGGTGGCCCACGGCCACATCTGTGAGCTGACCTCTAAGGCACATAAAGGTCTCGGGGGCCACAGAGTTAGAAAAGGAGGAAAAGAGGGTTTGGATCAAGCCAGCAGCAGACAACGGAGGCTCTGAAAGGGCAGTGATTGGGGAACCGTCTGAAGCTTTTTTTCTTGGAAATCATTCTTTCGTTGTCTCCCATGGGGGCTTTGCTTTTTGACAAACACTTCTCAGGTCCTAGCACAGAGCCTGGCATGGAGTAGGGGGTGAACAGTAAACGTTGGCAGGGTGGAGGGATGGATGTATAAGGAAAGATGCCCAAATGTCAACATGTCAAAACCAAACAAATCCCACTGGTCTGTAATCGTCCTCTTTCCTCCCCACACCAAGAACATAAAATTGCATGAAACGTCAGAGTCAGCACATTTGGAGAGGTACTCTGCGTCTTCAGAGATCAATGGCCAGATTGACCATTAACATTCAACCACAACTGGCACTCTTAAAACCTACACACAAAAAGGAGAGCTACTCAGCTGATGCTTCAGACTTGGAATATTGCAGAACATTTAAGCCCATTTAAAAAAAAAAAAAAAAATCTGTCATTTCATCAGCTTCTCTGACAGCTTCTCTGCCTTTTTCTATACCACAACTAGGAAAGTGACTCATGAAGGAAGGAATGTTTAGTTTCCTTTAAAATAGTCTAGGAATAACATAATATACACTCTGTTACATACATATGGGATCTGAGTGTGTAATCAGGGTGAGAGGAAAAAAAACAAATTGTGAGGAAGAACACCAGCTCTTATATTCCAGAGAACACAACACACATGCACACACACACACACACACACACACACACAGACCTTCCACCAGCTTCTTGAATTTTAACTGCCCTTCAGAGTACGTATTGCTTTTTTAGTAATTCTCTAAGCCAAATGTTTGTTGGAATGCTAACCTCCTCAGAAGGTCAGGATGTCTTGCCGAGATCATTCAGTTAGAAGACACCCAACTGCCCTACAAGTTAGAAAAAGGTAAGTTTGAGAATTGAAATTATTCTTTAAAAGTAAAACATAAAAGTTGTCTCTGTGGATAACACTCATCTCTAACACTCATCACAAAGACTGTTTTTGTACAAGAAAGTTGCAGTCAACCTCAAAAAGATCCCACTATAACTCCAAAAGTTTCCTTCTACAATTTATAGATATTTCAAATCCAAAAAATTAGGAAACTAATTTATATATATATAAAATAAATTTACATATAAACTTTTATATATATTCAACTCCTATTGCTTTTCATTCCCATAGTTTTTTTTTGGTTTACTGCCAAAGGATCAAGCTTCCCAGGTGGCACTTAGGAACTCGCCCACCAATCCAGGAGACATAGGACACGTGGGTTCAATCCCTGGGTCAGGAAGATGCCCTGGAGGAGGGTATGGCAACCCACTCTAGTATTCTTGCCTGGAGAATCCTACAGACAGAAGAGCCTGGTGGGCTACTGTCTACAGGTTTTCAAAGACTTAATTGACTTAGCACGCACAACAAAGGATCGTCTTATTTTTTCATGTCTCTGTCAACACAGGTGAAGGGAGGGCATTTTGTGGGGTTCCTATTCCCAATAAGCTTTAAGATCAACTTTGTTTCAAGCCTCACCCACTGCCCTGAAGTGTTCAAAGCCCCAGTAGGACAGACCTGTTCTTTCAGAGGACGATCTTTATTGCCAACCTTCTCTGGAGTGGTTCACCTGAACTGAACTGGAGTATTTTTATTGCAATTGAGTTAGCTGAGCCTAAATAGGAAACTATTGCACCCAACACCCTGCGAAGCACTGCAGGGACAACAAAAATGAGTCACTACCTTCTTGTCCCCAAGGAGTTCACGATCGAGCTAGGACAGGTAAGACCAGATTACTAATGTTGACAACATCTGGCTGCACAACAGAACACCACAAAAGAGGTATAATCCAAGTATCCAAGCAGAGTCAAAGGAGGCATTATAAAAGGCTCCATGTGAAATGGAAAGGCTGATGAGCCTTGAAGGGCTATAAGTAAGATTTCAACAGATTGGGGCCTGGACGAGGATATTCCAAAAACAGGAAATGACAGGAGTGTGGATGCAGAAAAGTGTTGTGACCAGTTTGGGCATGCTGAAGGGACCTGTTTGTCTGAGGTGAGAGTACAGGGACGTTTAGGTGGGAGAAATAGAGAAGGTGGGATGCGATCCCAGGAGCATTTGGGCACCACTGACAGTCACTAGGCTCACAAAACACCTTGCTTTGTGAGAAGTCCAAGGATGCTCCAAGCAAGGAACACTCCTAAGGGTCTGTTACCAACAGGAAATCCAAGGGGGCACTCAGTTTGCATAAAGCACCCTCATTTTCATGAAACATACTCTCTGAAAGTATGAACCCTTAAGAGTCAAACCAGTAAATTGCAAAACCTGTCCCATTCTGTGTGTCTTTGGAAATAAATAAACCTTTCTATTTCAATATTTGGCATCGTGACAAGATCTAAGAGGAACCAGAGAGATAATTAATAAGGGCATGAGGGGAAAGTGCAATTAAAAATGGCAAAGACTACTCCATCAATAAGTGCTTCATACTGAGATAGATTATTACTGTGATCTCCAGCTTCAAACCTGAAATCAAGTCACTCTGAATGGATAATTTGAGCATTATTGGGGGGCGGGGGGGGGCAGCGTGGGCGCGGGGGGGAAGGCATCATGGTTCCCAGCCTCTAAATTACAAGAGAAACAAGATTCTATTCTGACCTCACCTTTTGGTCTCTAAATCAACACAATAATCACAGCTTAGTCCCAGTTGGCATTACTTCTATAACCTCAAGTTTTAATGCTGTCCTTCAGGTTCTTAACCAGAAGAAGAAGTTAGACTGAGAATGCCTCTAGAAGAGTCTTTTCTAGGGAATTTAAAAAAAATTTCTTTTTCCTAGGAAACAAGGAAGATAAACTCTCTTTATCTAAATAAGGGCCTTTGTCAGAAATAAAAACTAGCTGGAGCAAATCTGAAAGCTCCAGCCCCACCAGGCCTAGAGATGTCTGAACCTCTGGCCCAGTTTATACAGAGGCTGCTTAAAGATGTTAGCCCATCTACAAAAGCAGTCCACATGTTTGTCTCTCCTCAGAGAACTTTTGGCTTCTGCCTTTTTGAATGGAATGGTTCAATACGGAATCACTTCCTGCAAGTTAATTTCGGAGCTGAATGCAAAGTATAAGAAGATAAGGTCACAAGGACATGGATTTTTCTCCAGAAAGTGATCACACACCCTGGGCTGCCGAAAGTGGAGATTTAATTGGACACAGTAGGTTTTGCTACTGTTGCAACGTGGAAATACATTATTTTTAAAAAGGCCAGTGACCACAGCAGGCACAGCAGTCAGAAAAAAAATTTTTGACTTCCAATTATTGCCTCAGATGGAAACAACTGCTTATGTCAATTTCAGATGGCTGTGAGTAGCTTCATTATTTCATAATCATCATTGTTGCTGTCATCTTGCCCTATATTTATCTAGCCATCTTAAAAAGGGACAACGACCAGAGAGAAAAACTATTGTCCATGCTCTTTTGATCTTTGGTTAAGGAAGTCCACTGAAATGAAAATGGGATGAACACCTCTTGACTGCCATTTCTGCTCAAAATATTGCGGTCACCTTCCTTTTAGCCAGGGGTTGGCAAACTACACCCACAGCCCAAATCTAGATCACTGCCTGTATTTGTAAATAAAGCTTTATTGGAACCCAGCCACACTCATCACTGATGCATTATCAATGGTTGTTTTGCCACTAGAATGACAGAGTTCAGTGGTAAATGACAGAGACTGTGTGACCTGCAAAACTTAAAATGTTTACTAGCTGGCCCAACTAGCTTCACCAACCCCTGCTTTAAAGTGTCGTCATCCTTATCATCATCATCCCTTCCATCTGCAGAGGGCATGGCTGTCAGAGGGGCTTCCCAGGTGGCACAGTGGTAAAGAACTTAGCTGCCAACGCAGGAGACATAGAATTGATCCCTAGGTCAGGAAGATCCCCTGGAGGAGGAAATGGCAACCCACTTCAGTATTCTTGCTGGAAAAATCCCATGGACGGAGGTGCCTGGAAGGCTACAGCCCATGGGGACACAGAGAGTCAGATACAACTGAGCGACTCTCACATACACACACACACACACACACACATACACATGGGTATCAGAGGTCTTTAGCACACTTCATCTGATAACATCTTTTCTTTTTCTTTTTTTTTTTTTATTAGTTGGAGGCTAATTACTTCACAACATTTCAGTGGGTTTTGTCATACATTGATATGAATCAGCCATGGTGGAGATAACTGCAGTGACCAGAGACCTATCAGACCAGTGTCACTTGTCTGTGAGAGATTCAGACTTGGCACCTCCTCATGTTGGGACACTCGAGGTAAGAATGCCACTTTATGTGGGAGAGTGAGGACCAGTGCTCCTGGTTTTCGTCAAGAATGAAAGGCACTAGGCTTGACCCATAGACGGGTGACTCATGGGGAAATGACAGCAAGGGTTGTTAAACTTGGAAATTGCGTGTGTTAATACATTTATAACTGTACATATTCTCACCCATCTGGAGTGGAAATATGTAAATGGAGAAACATAAAAGTTGAGAACATTAACCCGATTGTGCTCTTGGAAATTGCAGCAGCAGGACAATATACTGGAAATAATTTAGAATTTAAATAATAGAGTTTAAACTCAAACCTGAGTTCAAATCCAGACCCCCGTTAGCGATCTATCTTTGGGCAAATTTCTTACCCTCTCTGAGCTTCAGTTTCTTCATCTTCAACATGCAAATGTTAATAGATAACACTTTTCAGGGTTGCTGTAAGAATGGAATGCAATAATTCCTGAATAATATCTGGCACATTGCAGTAAATGCTCAAGAAATGGCAAAGGTAATAACTATTACAGTATTTGGCTTCAACTAAGACAGCAGGAAACTTCCTTCCTAAGAAAGGCCGATTTAAATGTCATTAGAGAATGGGAGAAAATAACAGCAAATGAAACAACTGACAAAGGCTTAATTTCCAAAATACACAAGCAGCTCATACAACTCAAAACCAGAAAAACAAACAACCCAATCAAAAACTGGGAAAAAGACCTAAACCAATATTTCTCCAAAGAAGACATACAGATGGCTGACAAACACATGAAAAGATATTCAACATCGCTCATTATTAGAGAAATTCAAATCAAAACCACAATGAGATATCACCTCACACCAGGCAGAATGGCCATCATCAAAAGGTCTAAAAACAATAAATGCTGGAGAGGGTGTGGAGAAAAGGGAACCCTCTTGCACTGCTGGTGGGAATGTAAATTGATACAGCCACTATGGAAGACAGTTTGGAGACTCCTTAAAAAACTAGGAATAAAACCACCATATGAACTAGCAATCCCACTCAGAGGCATATACCCTGAGAAAACCAACAAATGAAAACAAACACATGAAACACATGAAAACAAACACATGAAAAGATGCTCAACATCACTCATTATCAGAGAAATGCAAATCAAAACCACAACGAGGTACCATTACATGCCAGTCAGGATGGCTGCTATCCAAAAGTCTACAAGAATAAATGCTGGAGAGGGTGTGGAGAAAAGGGAACCCTCTTACACTGTTGGTGGGAATGCAAACTAGTACAGCCGCTATGGAGAACAGTGTGGAGATTCCTTAAAAAACTGGAAATAGAACTGCCATATGACCCAGCAATCCCACTTCTGGGCATACACACTGAGGAAACCACATCTGAAAGAGACACGTGCACCCCAATGTTCATCACAGCACTGTTTATAATAGCCAGGACATGGAAGCAACCTAGATGCCCATCAGCAGACGAATGGATAAGGAAGCTGTGGTACATATACACCATGGAATATTACTCAGCCGTTAAAAAGAATTCATTTGAATCAGTTCTAATGAGATGGATGAAACTGGAGCCCATTATACAGAGTGAAGTAAGCCAGAAAGATAAAGACCAATACAGTATACTAATGCATATATATGGAATTTAGAAAGATGATAACGATAACCCTATATGTAAAACAGAAAAAGAGACACAGAAGTACAGAACAGACTTTTGGACTTTGTGGGAGAAGGCGAGGGTGGGATGTTTTGAGAGAACAGCATCGAAACATGTATATTATCAAGGGTGAAACAGATCACCAGCCCAGGCTGGATGCATGAGACAAGTGCTTGTGGCTGGTGCACTGGGAAGACCCAGAGGGATGAGGTGGAGAGGGAGGTGGGAGGGGGGATCGGGATGGGGAATACATGTAAATCCATGGCTGATTCATATCACTGTATGGCAAAAACCACTACAATATTGTAAAGTAGTTAACCTCCAACTAATAAAAAAAAATGGAAAAAATAATAATAATAAAAAAATAAATAAAAAATAAAAACAGTGGAAATGGGGTGAAAAAAAAGAAAAAGAAAAAGACACATGTATCCCATTGTTCATTGCAGCACTATTTACAATAGTTAGAACATGGAAGCAACCTAGATGTCCCTTGACAGATGAATGGATAAAGAAGTTGCGGTACATATACACAATGGAATATTACTTAGCCATAAAAAGGAACATATTTGAGTCAATTCTAATGAGGTGGATGAACCTAGAGCCTATTACACAGAGTGAAGTGAGTCAGAAAGAAAAAACAAATATCATATACTAATGCATATATACAGAATCTAGAAAGATGGTACCGAAGAATTTATTTGCAGGGCAGCAATGGAGAAACAGACATAGAGAACTGACTTATAGACATGGGGAGAGGGGAGGAGAGGGTGTGATGGATGGAGAGAGTAACATGGAAACTTACATCACCATGTGTAAAATAAGACAGCCAATGGGATTTTGCTGTATGTCTCAGGGAACTCAAACAGGGTTTCTGTATCAACCTAGAGGGGTGGGATAGGGAGGGAGAAGGGAGGGAGGTTTAAGAAGGAGGGGACATCTGTATACCTATGACTGATTCATGTTAAGGTTTGACAGAAAACAACAAAATTCTGTAAAGCAATTACCCTTCAATTAAAAAATAAATAAATTTTTAAAAAAGAAAAAAAAAAAATGTTCTTAGTAAATAGGACTAATACTCCCCAAATGAGATACTTCTGTATCCAATTTGCTCTGAATATTACGCTTTAAAACATTACAACTTGTATTTTCACATTGCTTCTCCTCTCAAAGCTTCTTCAAATAAACTCAGTATCTCTTATGTGTAAAGCAGGGCATAAAGGGTCATTATTTACCCATTTTACAGATGAAGAAAGTAAAGTCATACATAGAGTCCTATAGTTAATGAGTTAAGCTGAGACCCTATCTCTCCTCCTCATGGCCCAAAGCACTTAGTACTACCCTGGCTATTACGTAATGGTCTTTTAACTAACCAGATCTCTAACATCCTGGGGAAGGAAGAGACCCCATTAGAAAAGTACAATGGAAGGAATGAGAACAAGGGCAGAAGACCTGGGGAAGAAAATCAAGACACTCAAGAAAGTAAGACTCTAACAGAAGGATGATGCTTCAGACTGCAGACAAATGCAGTGCGCCTTTAAAAAGGACCACATCTATACCTCTATATTGCTTACTATCTGAAGCTAAGCCAGAGGGATGTACATAGTGAGATTTTTGTCTCATTTCAGGAAGGATACAGGATAAAGATTCTGTGTCAGTAATCTTCCTTGGATTAATGGTTTCTCTTTTATCTGCTGTATTTCTGCTCAGATGTCTCTTCTTTGAATGAGTCAGAGGAATGCAAATGCTGGGTGCAGTCCGCCTGAAATATTTAAATCCAGTTTTGCAATGTTTTGCAGGTTTTGAGGGACAAATTACACACACACACACACACACACACACACACACACACACACACACACACGATGGAGGAATGGCAGATGAGAATTACAGATATATCAGCCAGCAATACAAAAACGTGGTATTTCAATTTGACAACAAACTCATTTTTCCTTTTCCATTGCTTTGTTTCTCCAGATCAACATTTTAAAGGCTTGATATGAGTGGAAGGAATCTGCAACATTCTTTTGTGAGGCTCGGAATCTCATCAAGAATGTATCTGACTACACAGAAAACTGATTTTCTTTTGGCTCCCAAATGACGAGCCTTCATTATGCAACGAGCATGTCCCTGGAGAGAGCATTCTCTACATACTGAGAGAGAGAAGGTGGGACAGGTTGGACGGTTGGACATGATTTGTGTGCATTCTCTCAATCTCTCCTTTTATGGATACACTCTGAACTCTTTATTCTCACGTTCAGCCATAGACTTGCAGGCAGTGTCTCACTATTGTGACTAAGAGGCCTTCTTCTAAAAGGAAACCCGAATGGCATTAATATTCAAATCCTCTAACTCGGTCTGCAGTGGCTTGGTGGAGCTTGCATGGAGCTTCTGTCTGCCAGGGAACAGATCTTGGGAAATACAGCTGAGCAAATTGGGATTTAGCATCCATCCCCATGAGCAATTCTTAACATGAAACCCCTAGAATGAAAGGTCTCCTCCAAAGGCTTTTATTGCTGCCAGAAAGAATTCCTACCATGTGAACCCAAGGACAGAGGGAGGCTTTCTTATTTTCCTTTCCACCTCATGTGAAAGAATAATCTCATGCCTTCGGGACAAAGGCTTCTTTAAACAACAAAGTGAAATGCTTTCAACGTCCATGAACATCTCCCAACATCAATGAGATTTCTATTCACAGATGAAAAGCGGCAGGGGGGACACACTGGCCATGAACAATTGGTCAATACGGCATTACCCTTGAAAACCAGAAAGCCAGGATTTGAAATGTGAAACATCTCCCACTCCTAGTAAATGAGGATTGATGAGTTCCCAGGGACGTGCAACTTCCTTTGACTTTATGTAAGTGATTTATAACCTTTCTCTATGCCATGGTTTCTGAATTTTCCCCAAGCATGTACCTGAACTAAGGCTGGGGAAAGGCTTGGCCCAAGAGCATAGAATCATACTTCTTTTTCTCAAAATGTTTTCATAAATCAGTCCGCGGACTTCAATATTCACCAAGCACCTAGAATGTGTGGGTGCTACACTAGGTACTCGGCCATAAGATCAGCATAACCCAGTCCTTGATCTCAGAGAGAAAGAAATAAAAAATGTTAAGTCACTTGAGTGGTGGCTTAAAGACATTAACCATTGGAGAGAAGGACAAAAGAGAAAGAGGCCTCAAGTGAGGTCCTCATCTTTAGACTAGCAAATAGATATACCTCGAAATACAACAACCTCCAAGGACACAAAAATATGTTGGCTGTGCCAAGTCAGATTTGTTCTATTATCCATGCTCCCTATTGATCAAGAACTGACTCATGTCACCCAAGGGTCTACTTTAGAAGTTTCCATGTTATGAGACAGGTCAGACTTCAGTTTCTCTGAGTTGAGATTTTTGTGGCCCTGGCCTCTGCCCAGCAGTCAACTCTCTAGCTCATTCCCTCTCCAGAAAAAAAAACACTGAAAGAGTCCAATTCTCTGAGGTCTCTGGCAGCTGCAGACGGGATACAGGTCCTCTTCGGACCCCATTCAGTCCATCAGTAGACTATCAATTGTAGGCTCTAAATGAGAAGGGAGAAGCAGGGCCAGGACCCTTTCTCAAAGAAGTTCAGTGAAGTCTCTGCCTAGCGGGGAGCTTCATCCTGCCTGGTACAAAGATGGAAGCCACAGTGTGAAACAACTGGCCATTTTTATCTCCTTGGAAGGACTCCAAGTGTTACTGTCATCCTATGTGTGTTCTCCAGAAGTGAATGATGATCAAGGCATATATCAGATATATCATATACATATATAAAATTAATATATTTATATATATTATAATAGAAATGAACATATTTACTATATATTAGAATACATGAATATCTTTGCTATATGTACTAGAATACTTTTATACATTCATATATATGTACATTAAAATCCCAGTCCCAGTTGCTCAGGACCCACTGAGTCCTCTTCATGAACCAACTGTGGTTCACTGACATGCCTTTACTCTCTTGACACCAGAATCCAAACCATCATCCATGCCACAGAGAGACAGAGATTTTACATCCAAATACACCTCCCAGCCCACCAAATTAACCTTCTCTGGCTAGGGAAGCATGTTGCTGAGAAGGGTTTTTACAGGGCTCCTTTAAATGAGATGGAAGCTAATTTACTCTCTTAAATGATATTTGGGCTCTGGGTGGCACAATGTGAAAAATGACAAAGTCCACTCGTGCATCAGACAGGATAATTCTGGCAAAGTTGGTGCTGACAGCATTAAAAAACAATGATGGAAGAGCCTGGCCTTGTTGTTGTCATTTTAATTGTCACTGTGAGTGACGAAAAATGCAGTTCCTGCTCCGACGTACTTACCTCTCAGCTTTGAAATACCTTCACTGGGTCCTGGTCATTTGAAAGTGTGATTTTAGAAAGGAAAAAAAAGAAAGAAAGAAAAAAAAATTGGGGGGCAGGGGGAGGAAAAAAAGTGTGTGTGTGAACACAGGAGGGATAAAGTGGGAAGAGACAGAAAGACAGAAGGGGACAAGAGAGCACTAGAGTCAGCAAGAGACAATGAGACAAAGACAGAGAGAGAGAAAAAAAAAGATAACCAAACAAGGATTATTTCAGATGGCTTCTCCTGAATATCAAACGCAGAGTGCTGTTAGTAATCTCATGGAAGAGGCTAGTTTTCACAAATCAAGAAACCTGCAGTGTTTCCAAGATCCACTCTGAGTTTTCAGGCAAGACAGTCCAGAATTTCTTGTTAAAAGCTTAAGGGCTCAATTTATGCTAAGCATTCAAGGAAATGTCTCATCCAAACAGGATATCATTTTTCATATTAAAGAAGCAAACCCGATCTCAGAGCATAAATGTTATTATTCACAGTTGCAAAGGAAAATGGCATTTACTTTCTCTTTCTCCATAGGAAGGGAAGGAGGAGGCTCTCCCTTCTCTGGGGCCAGAAGAGGGCTCAGAAATTCAGTTTCCACTCCTGAAAGAAATACATTTCTCTCTCCCAACCCCAGCAGGTGAGTCCACAAACTTCCTCCACAGCACGGATTGTTGCTTTGATGGGTCAGTGTACTGTATGCGCATGTTGCTTTTCAACATATGTTTAGGGGAAGAATCAAAGCTAATTTCAGTATGTGAAAAGCTAGCAGATTCCATTAGTGATTGTGACTTCCCTTCAAAGTGATAAGGCTGCTGGATGCAGGTTCTCAAAACTGAATGTCCAAATGGGAATTTATGATGTAGAGCTTGTTTTATCAACCGTAGGCTTCAACACACATACAAAGGGGAAAAGACATAATTTTTTTCCCTTAGCAGGAATGTGAAAAGTTAGCCCAGAGAACCACTTGTGCATGTTTTTCTCATTTCCCAGCCCCCTCCAACCCACCCACATCATTTTTCCCTCTTCAAACAGGTTAGGGTGGAGAAGGGGGGGTCATTGAGGCCATCATTTCTGATTTTCACATGGATGGATCTGAGAGAATACACATTCAATGAATTCACACTAGCTCTTCTGCAAATGACCACAGCAAAATCCCAGAAGGAATTCAAGTGGGACTCTTCATAGCCTGATTCTCTGAATTGTCCTTATAACATCTCTATCTGGTGGTATTCTTCTTTATCTTGGTCCCAAAGCCCACAGAGTCATTTCTCATCTTTATGGAAAGCAAGCCCAACTAGAGCTTTGAAAAAGTTTTGGTCAGTGATACTTCATGGTTGTCATCACATTTAAGATGCATCTGATCCATAAACATACATAGATAGACTACTCAGGGGTCCACAGTGGGGTGGGGTGGGAAATGGCACACATTGCTAAACTCTATCAGGATGCAGCACATTTTACAAGAAAGTTTGTTATGAAACAGCATGTGGTATTTCCACCTATAAAACTGGGTGGCCTCTATTTAATGATATGTGATTTTTTTTTTTTCAAGACAAGACTTACATTATTCCAAATATGAAGAGCTCAGAGCTGGGCCCACCAGTTTCATAAAAAAAAAAAAAAGTTGGGATTCATGCCAGTTCAACACGATCTCAAGCAGAGTAATAATACCCCTCCTTGTTCCAGGTCCAGGAAAAGAAAACCAGAGTCGCTGCGAGTGACTCTTGAACCCCTGCTTGTTTGATCTGGCCCCGTATTCCTCCGCAGCCATTGCTGTGTGTTCAGCATGGGCGGCGATGGTCAATGGAAGATACAAAGACACAGAATGAAGTAAAAGATGACTTATGTTTACTATGTGCTGGGCACAGGTGATTATCTCTTTCAATCCTTGGAGTTACCCTATGAGGTAAAGATCCCAATACCCACTTTCAGTTCAGTTCAGTTGCTCAGATGTGTCCGACCCTGTGCGACCCTACAGACTGCAGCACGCCAGGCTTTCATGTCCATCACTAACTCCCAGAGCTTGCTCAAACTCATGACCATCGAGTCAGTGATACCAACCAACCATCCCATCCTCTGTTGTCCCCTTCTCCTCCTGCCTTCAATCTTGATCAGCATCAGAGTCTTTTCCAATGAGTCAGTTCTTTGTATCAGGTGGCCAAAGAATTGGAGCTTCAGCATCAGTCCTTCTGATGAATATTCAAGACTGATTTCCTTTAGGATTGACTGGTTTGATCTCCTTGCAGTCCAAGGGACTCTCAAGAGTCTTCCCCAACACTTTACAAATGATCAAACGGAAGCACGAAGTCTTGCCCACAATCTTATAAATGGAGACCGTGGGACTGAGAATAAAATCAGACCCCAACCCATCTGATTCTAAAGCCTATGTTCCAGAAGACAAGAGGAATGGTTTTCAAACTGTGTCCCAGGATTTTAGGGGCTCCTCAAATTTGATTTGAATTTTCAAATATCTTTTGAAATACTTTAAGACTGGGATAAAACACAGGAGGTACATTCAAGCATTATATACTCAAAGAGAACCTTTCCGAGACTCCCAGGATATTGACTGGTTTAATTGCTGGCTGACTTTGCGACAGAATACGTTTCTATAATTTAACATTTAAAGTACACGTATATTACTAAAATGATGCCTTTTATCAATTTCATATATTGAATTTGTATAGAGTTTGTATTGACTTAAAAAAAAAAAAAAATAGGCTTGACTATCCCTGCTGTAGGGTGTGCAATCTCAAGGACAGGGTGACAAAATTTTGTTTTTTGAGGGCCCACAATCTTAGCTGCTGCAATAGTTTTTCCCGCCTTCCCGAGGGTCATAGTATTTACATAAACACGTATCCAGTATTTTTGCTATATTAAATTTTCATAGAGAGAAGGGGATTAGGAAAAAGTCTAAAAAGTTCTTTATGGAGGATACAAAGAAAAAAAGGTTGAAAAATACTGCTCTAGGGTATTAAGAATTTCAGAGTTTGAAAGAGAAAAGAGGAATAGCTTGGTCCTTACTCAGCTTGAGCGGCCTATGTAACGTGAATTGTAACTCTGTGAGGAGTTCTCCTTGGAGAGTAAGCCTGGCTTGTTTGCAACCCAAGGATCCGCTCTCCGTAAAAGGCTTTTATGAGCTTCAATCCCTTTGCTTCTGCGAGGAAACTTAGCAACTTGAGCCAGCCCCCTCATTTTGCAGAAGGAAAAACTGAGGTCCAGAGAAGCAAAAGGTTTGTCCAAAGATGTAGTACTGTTCCTGGCAGTCTGAATTCAAACCCAGAACAGCACCTTGCACTAGTAGGTACCCAAATAGTATTTGGTAACATGAGTGAGGGAAGGAAAAAAGGACTTTGATAAAGAGATTTCATTGAAAAGATCAAGTATAAGAATTTTTTCAACCAAAAAATAGGAGCAGATTGCTTACTTCACACCACCTATTGATAGGGTAAAAGAGAAAGAGGGAGGAAAAAAAAGAATCTCACCACCTAAATTTGCCTGGGAGTTGGAGAACCGCTAAAAGAAATGTCCCACCCGCTCAGCCCCAGCTGAAGCAGAACAGTGTCAGAAGCCAACATAAGTGAGTCCTTCCTCCAGCTGACCCAACCGCACATCTTTCCTTTGTTTGTTTGCTTTCTTTCTTTAAAGCTCTTACAATACTCCTAGCATACTACCATCTGCTGAAGCGGGATGAACAGGTAGCTTTAAAATGATGATAGCTCTGGGAAATGATAATCACTAGGTCATAGAAAGCGGCACTGCAGTGCATAAATAAGATAAGTAAAAGTGCTGAGGACGGCATGTTTGCTTTAATAAAATGTGGTTTCCCTTTGTGTGGAGAATGCCTTTCTCAAACGCCTGGGGAGAGAGGCTGAACTATAGACCAGAAACACACAGCCAGTTCCAGAATCTGGCAATGAGGGTGGGATCAGAGGGGAGAGGAATGAAATATAACTTACTGAGACACAAAAGGAAAGGAGTTGGACCAGAGCCTTTGTGTTGAATTGCTGAAGCAATGGAATGAGATCAGAACTTCCAGGTCTAATTCCAAAGCTCCCTTTGGTGGAGGCAATAACGCTGCAGTGGAAAGAGCGAGGGCTTGGGTTACAGCATAGCTCTCCTTGAACTATGTGACCTTGGGAAACACCATCTCTCTGTATTTTGATTTTTCTCTTATAGGAAAAGGGGATACTATCTCACAGGGTTATCATAAGTTTTAAATTAGACATTGTATTCAAAGGACCAGCCACAATACCTGACATACCTTTGGCATTTAATAAATAAATGGTAGTAATGATGAGCAGGATGTAGCTAACGCAAGATGATGCAAGAGGTGATGATGATGACAATAAGGAAGATGATGCACAGGCCTTTTCTAGAAAGCAGCTACAAATACACACTGAGTCTTAAAGATCACAAGTAGCTTAGAAAAGACCATCACCTGTTAGATATGACATTGGAAAGCGTAATTCATACAGTGAGCATTCCCTATGCAAAGTATTTCAGTGAGCAAGAACTATGTCTTGAAAACATGAGCAACTTCTGAATTTTTGCAGATGTATCATCTTACTTGGACTTTCCACAAAGCATTTTCACTGATGTTCTCTCATTTTAACCCCATACCAGCAAGGTGAGGTTGTGAGGACAAGTACAAGATACCCATTTAACGGATGAGAAAACCAGAGGCTTCAGGAGGGTGTAGTCATTTAGTTACTAGCTCAGTGTTGCAGAGAGGTGGTGCAACAATCTAGACTGTAGATTGTCTAGACCCCCTGGATGGTCTAGGTGGTCTTGACAATCTAGACCACAAGCCTGGTTGTCTGCTTCCCATCCCCATGGTAGGCTGAGCTGACTACTTAAACATTTCCACCTGGAAACCAGCATGGAACTGATGCAGGTCTGGCACAGCTGTGCCCCTTCTGCTCTCTGCATCCTAATATACAGTCGTCTAGCCTCCACCTGACTCCTTTCATCTGAGTCAGCACAACGCTCTCCTTAGACATCTAACCAGCTCTCTGTCCTCCACTCCCAACCCAAAACAGAAAATCCAGAAGAGACTCAGGAAAGAATCTTTTCCCTTGGAAACGAATAACATGAGATGTCCATCAAACCATATACATAAATGGTATCATCTAACCATTGTGTGATTGCTAGTGGAGCAAGCCTGAAAAAGCTCTGGAAGGCTTTGCTCTACCCAGCAGACAGAACAGAGCTGACTTTGTCTGCAAGGCACCATCGCTTGCTGGGGGTACTCTCTTTCTCTACCCTCAGATGGAACTCTGATCATATAAATGATGTAGCCTCCTCCTCACAATAGTCTTACAATGAAGATGGAGGAGTTGGGGAAACTGAAAAATCACAAGTAGGGCAAAATATGTAGAAACACACAACTCAGCTGGAAAACCATGTTTTAAACACAGATTTCCTCACTCCGGTCCCATGTTCTTCGAACTATACCAAAGTATAGTACTGCCATCATCAATTGGAAATCTTTTGATGGCAAATAACAGAAAATCCAATCCAAATCTTCCTAAACAAAAAAGTTAGTCTTTTCTTTTCTCTCTCCCCCCTATTCTTCTTTGTTGTTGTTGTTTTTTAAGAACTCAATAGTTCAGGGATAAGTCTGGTTGCAAAACTCAGGTTAAAGTCTGAGTTGGCTCCCTCCATATGGTGGCGCTCTAGCAAGTACAAGATCTCTTCCCATGGTAGAAGCAGTTTCATTCCTCAAATCCTTACAGTGCCATCCTCCATGGGATTTGTCTCGACAATTCCATAGGGTGGTGAGCTTCACTCTGATTGGACTAGCTTAATCATGTGCCCATCCCTGAACCAGTCATAATAGGTGGAAGGAAAGGATATTTTGGTTAGTTTAGGCTAATCAGAGCCCACCGTCAGAGTCAGAAGTGAGGTCAGTCCAACTCAGTCTACATGAGTGACTGGTGGAGAGGCACTTTTTCAAAGGAAATTCAAGGTGCTGTTATCAGGAAAGAGGCAATGGAATCTAGGCAGGAACCCCACAATGATATCCAGTCCTTTATTCTACAGATATTTGTTGAACTCCTTGTTATTGTTGTTCAGTAGCTAAGTTATGTCCAACTCTGCTACCCCATGGGCTGCAACACACCAGGCTTCCCTGTCCTTCACTATCTCCTGGACTTTGCTCAAACTCATGTCCATTGAGCCGATAATGCCACCCAATCATCTCATCCTCTGTCACCCTCTCCTCCTTCTGCCTTTAATCTTTCCCAGCATCAGGGTCTTTTCCAAAGAGTTGGCTCTTTGTATCAGGTGGCCAAAGTATTAGAGCTTCAGCATCAGTTCTTCCAATGAATATTCAGGGTTGATTTCCTTTAGGATGACTGGTTGGATCTCCTTGCTGTCCAAGGGACTCTCAAGAGTCTTCTCCAACACCATAATCCAAAAGCACCAATTCTTCAGCACTCAGCCTTTTTTATGGTCCAACTCTCACATCCATACATGACTACTGGAAAAACCATGGCTTTGACTATGAACTAAGAACTGCAAACCTTTATTGGCAAAGTGATGCCTCTGCTTTTTAATACACTGTCTAGGTTTGTCATAGCTTTCCTTCCAAAGAGCAAGTTCCTCCTAATTTCATTGCTGCAGTCACTGTATGTGGTGATTTTGGAGCCTAAGAAAATAAAACCTGTCACTGTTTCCACTTTTTACCCTTCTTTTGAATTCCTATTGTGTGCCAATTGAAGGCAAGAGGTAAAAATTAATAAAGAAAAAAACAATGGCTAAGAGGAACTCAGTTGAGTATATCTGGACCCAATCATCAACTACTTCCCCATTTTAACCTCTAACTCACACAAAGTATTCTTCTGTCCAGAGCCTAAGCCAGGCTGCTGAAAGGCCCGGCAGGGTGGTGAGTTCAAATTGTTTTCTATTTGCAAGGCAACTAAAACCCTAGAGTCATGTCTTCTACAGCAAGAAGGGCAGTTACAGTGTAGCAGTTAAGAGTTACAGATTCTGGAGTCTTTGGACTTGAGTTTGAATCTTGAGTTGGCCACTCCCAAACTGTATGACCTTGCAAGGTGTTTGATCTCTCTATGCTTCAGGTTCTTTACCTGTAAAATGGCGATAATTACAGTCACCTATAATTATGAGATGAGATGACCAACTCAGTGGACACGAGTTTGAGCAAACTACAAGAGCTAGTGAAGGACAGGAAAGCCTGGGGCACTACAGTTCATGGGGTTGAAAAGAGTCAGACATGACTTAGTGACTGAACAACAATAGTCACCTAAGGATATCTGGATTTGATCCTTGAGTCAGGAAGTTCCCCTGGAGAAGGGAATGACTACCTGCTCCAGTGTTCTTGCCTAGAAACTTCCATGGACAGAGGAGTCTGGTGGGCTACTATCCATGGGGGTCACAGAGTTGGATACAACTGAGCAATTAATACTTTCACTTTCGAGGATATTTGGAGAGCCAAAGGAGTTAATACAGAGGCCAGCTAACTTTTTCTACAAAGGGCCAGACAGTAAATATTTCAGGCATTGTGGCCCACGTAGTCCTGCGGCAACCTCTCTACTCTGCTATCACAGTGTGAAAACAGCAGTGGATGATATAGGAACAAATGGCAGTGCTTATAATCACTTTATAAGGAAGAGCCCAATGAGAGCTCAACACATTTATAGCAAATAACACTTAACTGTGTTTATTATTTTCTTTCCACACTGTCCCTCTCTCTCAATGGACACTACACACCCTTTCTTGACTACACTGATTGCAGATATATTATTTCACATATACACACATTAGCTATTTGTCTTTACTTATTGACTTAATGACAAAGATCTCCACTCTTCTAATTGGATTACTCATCACATTGTTAAATTGTTCTGTCCCTATGCCTTAAGAAGGAAACAGCAAAAACCTTGGCATGTTGTAGATGATCCAGTGCTAGGGTGATTCATAGCAAGTACAGAATAATAACTGCTATTATTTGCTATAAACAAGCTCTCAGCCTCATTAGTGAATGCTCACTTGCAGACATTCCCATCAAAACAATTTTCTTATGTTACAGGTCACCCCTCAAGTTTCCTCCTCTACAACCACACTCCAGGTCCAGAAATCACTGCTCAGATTTCATGGTGCTCAGTCATGCTGAGAGGTCTCAAGAGACCAAAAAACAACACTGGAGTTAAAAGTTAATTCTTCCTGCTGAGTTAATAATTAGGTAAAACCCATTTGAAGTAAGGAGAAATCAGTGTGTCTGGAGTTCAGAATGAATTAGTGAGTAAGGAGGCAAAATAAGGAATTACAGAGTTAGAATGGAACTGCCAAGAACTCCACCTTCCGCTGGGTGGCAAAGGAGAGATGACAAGGAAACCCATTCAGGAACTTTCACTTATAATCAGCAAGGAATCTCCAAACTCAGACGCAGATCCCTGTCTGTGAGAAGGCTTTTTAGCTAATCCAAATGAATAACTCTGCTGTTTATTGGTGAGACAGAGACAACCCACTTAAAACGTGATAAATTATAAAATGTCTCCCCGTTAGCACTTCTGCTGGCAGCCTAACTCACTTTATTTTGCACCAAGGCATCTTCCCTTTAATTCAGCATCTTCCCCCAAATTCATATGTTAAAGGAGAAACTCTACATATCATTTATACATTTTGTTTGGATGGCTGCAAACCCCAATCAATATGCACATTACCCAGAATGCCAAGTGACAACCCCAGGAAAAACAAGAAGGAAAAGAAAAGCTCACACTTCTCTGCTTACTAACTCAAAAACACAATGCCACACTCTATATCTTTCAGTAGGAAGGTTCATAGGTGACTTCATTTATGGCTTATAATTTTGTTACCAGGAAAGGAATCAGTGGAGTTGGAAATATTCCACATATTTGGCAAAACTATACCAACATCATTCAGAATAAAGACGCTCCCATCCATTGCACTGCCCTGTACAGACCTAGACATATACCCGAAGGCACTCAGTGTAATTAGTTGGAAATATACCAAGGCCAAGATTACATTCATAAAGGATGAAATGCCACAGATTCATTGGTCATGCTGCTGGTGCCACCTACAGCCAGTTAACCTAGGAGTTGCACACTCAATTAGCCAAATGATCCATAGTCCTCTGTATTTTTTCTACAAGGAGAGCTCCTGGCATCATTTGAACACACACAGCCTCTGCCATCCACTCATTTCCCCAGGACTGGGGTTGAGAATTTGAGTGGAAGGAACTAAGAAGTCCTGATAAGCCTACAGAAAAATCTCATAGGTTTTAAAGTAAGATAGGGTCAAGTTTGATTTTCAGGGCTGCCCTTACTAACTGCAGGACTCTGGTCAAGTTACCCCTCTCATTTCTTCACCTGTAAAATAATGATAATAATACCTTCTTTCTAGTATTGCTATAAGAATTACAGAAATACATGTTAAGTATTTAATATGTATTAAGGTCTCAATAGATAATATTTTTCTGGAAATACAAGTTAGACGGGCCTGAAGCACAATTCCTCCAGCCTTGCTGTCTGTTCCTCCCTGTGTTGGCCCATCTTGCAGTCATCTCAGGAAACACAGGAAAGGCCAGGATGCATAATACACAAGAAAAAGAAACAGAAGGACAAATAAAAGAAGAGAATGAGGGCCAACGGTAGCAACTAATACTGAAAGTGCTTACACTGTAGCAGGAACTGTTCTAAGCTGTTCATGTTTATTAACTCAGTTCATATTCATAATGTCTCTATAGAGTGGTACCATAGTTATCCCCATTGTACAGATAAGAAAAATGTGGCACCAAGCAAGGAGTATGGGATTTGCTCAAGACTACATTGCTAATAATTGTCAGAGCCAGGATGCAAACCCAGACAGAAGGGCTCCAGGGTGTGCGCTAGGGACCACTGCTCTAAGACCCAAAGAAGCAAATGGAACCTGCTCAACTAAAGACATCAGAGAGCTCTAAGTGATAGGTATGCCTGTCACTTTCCTAGAGGCACTACAATGCCATTTTGAACAGAAAACAAGTAACCCAGGGGCTTAAAAATACTCTCTGACATGAAAAATTCAGAAAGGGCCATGGTGGTACATCCACTAGTTCAAAAAAATGGTGCCCGAGTAAGCTTGTGCCTGCTGCAGTCTGGGTCTTATCAGACCAACCAATTCCAAATCGCTGGGGAAAGTGAGGAAGCTTAGAAGCACATTGGTTCTTGCCTTCCCTTCCACATCCTCTTTGGTCTTGATGAATGGCTGAGTGTTCTTATTGTTTGAGTGGTATCTTTGAATATTGAAAGAGATATATGGAAATGACAGGTGAAGGCATCTTCATTGCCTAATCTCTGACACTGGAAATCTCTGACAGACAAAAACCAAGAGAGAGACTTGGTTCAGATGTCATATTCTCCAGGTTCCCTCCCAGGGAGGATTTGTTGATGTTATAGGTATAAGAGGTTAAAAGCAAGCATATTTCCATGTGTTTAGCAACCTCCCAAGCTAAAAAGCCCCTCAGAATTTAAATTTACTCTAAGGATCACAAGCTACAACCAAAATGCTAGCTTCTGTCCTAGTTCTATGGTACAAATAATATGGATCCAAAAAGCACAAAGAGATTAAAAATGGGAAACTCCAGAGGTGGCACAAAAGCAATGTCTCACAGCTGGGAACAACCAGGAGAACTTTAAAGGAATTGACCATTAAAGTCCAACTTTTGTTTCCTCCCCAGGACAAGAACAGAATGAATGGAACTGTGTTGGCTACAGAGTGGGAAAAGCCAGTATACAGGCCTGCCTTCTGCAGTACTGATGGGAATCACTCAAGAAGGGGGTTTGAAGGAGGGGAGGGGATTCTGTTAGTTGACAGAAGGACCAGAATCAGCCTGGTTATTCTCCTCCTAACTTTGCATGCTCCAAGTCCTTGGTGGTCTTCACAAAGTTCAAAGTGGATTCTCAGTACATCAGTGAGTCAAAGCTTGATACCTGGGATTCTTGTGTATCTCCAAATTCATCTCAGAACTATAAGACTGACCCAGGTTAAAGGTTCTGGGAATGTCACTAGGCATCTCTACAGGTTCAATGTGACCAAGCCATGGGAAGTAAACCAGTCACATCGAATTTTAGATTCCAGACAATTCCAAGTCAATTGCTAAGGGCAGCCTAAGAAAAGAGGCTTATTTATGTGGCTTAAGTGCTAACCACTTTCTTCCTCTCTCTGGGGTGCTCACTCACTCTCACTTTCTCTCATCCTTCTTCCCTCTTTCTCCCTCTCCACTTGCTTTAGGGGAGGAGTTATGTAGTCAGCAGCCCTTGAGAGAGGCCCATGTGGCAAAGAACAGAAGCCTTCTGCCAAATGCCTCCTGCCAACAGTGACTGAACTTAGAAATAAGATTTTCCAGCCCCAGTCAAGTCTTTAGCATTGCAACTTTGTCTGACAGCTTCACGGCAAAACCCCATGAGAGAGTCTGAGCCAGAACCATCCATCTAAGTTAGCTCCCAAATTCCTGACCCTTGGAATGTCTGTGAGATAATAAAGGTTTCTGGTTTTAAGTTACTAAGTGTTCGGGTAATTTATTATACAACAATAGATAACTAATACAAATACTTGCTTAAGTCCTATAGCTGAAAGAGTGGTATGTGTGTTTCCCAAACCTAGGCTCTTGCCAGTGCCCCTTTATGCCAAGTCTATAGCAGTTCTCTGCTCCATAACTAATGGCTTCTGTTATGGTTTTGAAAGAAAGAGAAACAATCAAGCTAGCTAAAGGAAAGTGGGGATTCCTTAGAAGGAAATACTAAGCAAATCATTGACCTCCAAGGGTAGGAAACAAAGTAGAAAGTTCTGCTTTGAACAAGGAGTGAGAGTGTAACAACTTATCCTCCCATAAATAACATCTATAAATGGTGGAAGAAAAACATAAAGCATTGAGGGCTCCAGGAATTTAAAAAAAAAAAAAAAAAGCAGGCATATTTTGGAAGGCAGTCAAAAACTGTAGCAAGAAATCAACACTAAGTGAATTCCAGTTTTTTCCGGCATGCCCTGAAGGCAGCCAGAATCGTGGCCAAAGTGGCATGTTTGAAATTAAAAAAAAAAAAAAAAAAGTCTGCTACTATTCTGGCTGGAAGAACCACCTGAAAAAAAAGCCCAGGGAAATTGGACAACCAGAGAGCAGAGGGAGAAGAGAGTCAGGAAAGAAGAAACTAAATTTTGTGCTTACATTCAGCCTGTCTCTGCCTGACCCCTAAACCATTCATTGGTGGGTCAAATGGAAATCAGCTAGCAGTTAAGACTTAAAGAACTGATCTCAGGTCTGAGATTCCACTCACCATAGACACTGCAGTTTTCAGTTTCAGTCAAACCAAGTTCGTTGGCCACTAAAATAAAATAACAACACTCTTTAGGGTAATATAACAAAATCCAGAGTCTCTCCATGATAACATTCACAATGTCTATGATGTAATGTAAAAATATTCAGCATATGATTCAATCTAAAGGTATGTAAATAATAGATGCCAACCTCAATATGGTCCTTATTTTGGCTTACAAGAAAAGTATTTCAAAATAGCTATTATAAATATATTCAGGAAAGTCAAGGAAAATATCTCATAGTGAATGAAAGAAACTTCAGCAGAGAAACAGAAAATATAAAAATGTAACAAATGGAAAATTTAGAACAACAACAACAAAAAAAAAATCTGAAATTTTAAACTCAATTGATGGGCCTAAATGGTAAAACAAAGATGAAGAGATAAAAGTGAATTTTAAAATGGATTAATAGAAGTTACTCTATTTGAATAAGAAAGATGAACAAATTGAAAAAAGTACTTCCCTAGTGGTCCATTGGTTAAGAATTTGCCTGCCAATGCAGGGGACACGGGTTCAGTCCCTAATCTGTGAAGATTCCACATGTCACTGGTAAACTAAGTCCATGCATCACAACTACAGATTCCACAATCCTGTGCCTGTGAGCCATGAATCTAGAGCCTGTGCTCTGCAACAAGAGAAGATATTGAAACGAGAAGCCTGTGCACTGTAACCAGAAAGTAGCCCCTGTGCACCACAACCAGAGAAAAGCCTGCCCAGCAATGAAGACCCCAAAAATTAATGAATTAATCAAAACAAACACACAAAGAATAAAATGGCAGACCATTTTCTAAGTCCAATCATATCAATATATTAAATATTAATTGGCTAATCATTCTGATTAAAAGATACAAATCAACAGAATGAATTTTAAAAAATCAAGCCCAAATTAAATGTTATGCATAAGAGACACATTGTAAATGTAAATAATGGACAGAAAAAAAGGCACTACATAAAGAATAAACATAGTAAGGATGAAATGGCTGTAGTAATATCAGACACAACAGCTCAAGAGTATTACAAAAAATGATGAGGAACAATTCATAATTCATTAGAAAGGCATAGCCATCATAAATGTGCATGTACCTAGTAACAGAGCCTTAAAATCTATGAGTAAAAAAACTGACAGGATGAAAGGAAGAAATAAATGAGGCTACAATCAGACTGAGAGAATATAACAGCCCTCTTTCAACAAATAATAGAAAAGCTAGACAAATACCAGTAAATATACAGAATAGAATAACTGGACATATCACTCATATACATGTGCAAACACTGCACAATACACATTATTTTCACATGCAAATTGTAAATTCATCAAGATAAACCATATGCAAAGCCATAATGCAAGTTTCAACAATTTCAAAGAATTAAAGTCATACAAAGTATGTTCTATGACTATTAAAAGATTAAATCAGAAATCAGTACCAATAATATAGCTAGGATAATCACAAACATCTAGAAATTTGACAACAGTCTCCTCAATAATCCAAAGGTCAAAGAAGAAATCACTGAAGAATTAGAAAATATTTGGAGCTGAATGATAATGAAAACACAACATATAAATATTTGTGGGATGTAAACAGTTAAAGTAGTACTTAAAGGAAAAATTATGCTTTTAAATATCTATATCAGAAAAAGAAAGATCTACAATTAATGATGCTGAGAACCTAGAAAAAGGACAGCAAAGCATTAACAAACTCAAAACAGGAAAAAAGGAAATAAAATTAAGAGCAAAAAAACAATAAAATAGAAAGCAAACAATAAATAGAATACTAAAGGCAGAAGCTTATTCTCTGATCAACAAATTTCATAGCTCCCTAGTTAGACTGAGCTGAAAGTGGGAGGGGAGTATGAGAGGAGGACACAAATGATCAATGTCAGGAATTTTAAAAAAGTATTAAAACTAAAATACTATTAAAAAAAAAATATAAACAGTTTTATATAAAAATTTTGACAACCTAAGTAAAATAAATATATTTCTTAAAAGTTAGCACAGTAAAATCAAGAAGAAAGAGACTGCTTCATAGTTATTAAAGAAATGAAAATATCTTGTTAAAAATTCTTCTTGCAAAGAAAAACACTAGACTCAGATGTCTCTAGTGCTGAATTTTGCCAAACTTAAGGAAAAAAATATCAATTCAACACAAACTGCTCCAGAAAAGAGAGGAGAAGAGTGAAACTGTCCTCATGCTAATACATATTAAGATATTACAATAAAACTAAAGATTGCATGTTCAACATGGAACAATAGGCTGGTTCCAAATAGGAAAAGGAGTACGTCAAGGCTGTATATTGTCACTCTGCTTATTTAACTTATATGCAGAGCACATCATGAGAAACCCTGCACTAGAGGAAGCACAAGCTGGAATCAAGATTGTCAGGAGAAATTTCAATAACCTCAGATATGCAGATGACACCACCCTTATGGCAGAAAGGGAAGAACTAAAGAGCCTCTTGATTAAAATGAAAGAGGAGAGTGAAAAAGTTGGCTTAAAGCTCAACATTCAGAAAACTAAGATCATGGCATCTGGTCCCAGCACTCCATGGCAAATAGGTGGGGAAACAGTAGCTGACTTTATTTTGGGGGGCTCTAAAATCACTGCAGATGGTGACTACAGCCATGAAATTAAAAGACGCTTACTCATTGGAAGAAACATTATGACCAACCTAGATAGCATATTAAAAAGCAGAGACATTACTTTGCCAACAAAGGTCCATCTAGTCAAGGCTATGGTTTTTCCAGTAGCCAAGTATGGATGTGAGAGTTGGACTATAAAGAAAGCTGAGCGCAGAAGAACTGATGCTTTTGAAATGTAGTGTTGGAGAAGACTCTTGCGAGTTCCTTGGACTGCAAGGAGATCCAACCAGTCCATCCTAAAGGAGATCAATCCTGGGTGTTCACTGGAAGGACTGATGTTGAAGCTGAAACTGTAATATTTTGGCCACCTGATGAGAAGAGCTGACTCATTTGAAAAGACCCTGAAATTGGGAAAGACTGAAGGCAGGAGGAGAAGCGGACAACAGAGGATGAGATGGTTAGATGGCATCACCGACTCAATGCACATGAGTTTGGGTAAGCTCTGGGAGTTGGTGATGGACAGGGAGACCTGGCGCGCTGCTGTCCATGGGGTCACAAAGAGTCGGACATGACTGAGCGACTGAACTCAACTGGACTGAAAGACCCATATATTTGATGAACATAGATGGAAAAACCCTAAACTTTAAGAAAATCAAATTCAGTAAGATATCAAAAGAATAATACATCATGATCGAGTAATGTTTACACCAGTAATGCAAGGCTGCCTTAATATTTAAAAATAAACCAATGCAATTAACCATATTAACAGAACAAAAGAGAAAAATAAAATGCAGGGGAAACGTACATGACAAAATTTCACACCCGTTCATGATAAAAATTCTCAGAGACAAACTATAAATAGAAGGAAACCTCCTCTATGTGGTAAAGGACATCCAGGGGAAAAGTTACAGCCAATGTCATCATTATGATGACACAATGAATGCTTTCCCCTTAAGATCAGGAAGAAGGCAAGGATGTCTGCCCTAACACAGGTCATGCTAGCAACTGCAATAAATTAAAAAAATTTTAAATCATAAAGATCACAGACAAAAAAAGAAGGAAAACTGTCTCTAGTTGCAGAAGATTATTTATGTAGAAAATCCACAGGGAGATAAAAAACAACTACTAGAACTAATTAGTGAATAAAACAAGATCTCAGAATACGAATTCAAATTTTGAAAAATCAAGATTAAAATAAAAATTAATTGAATTTTTATATAACATTAGCAAACAGTAGGAACACAATTTTAAAATGTCATTTCTAATAGCACCAAAAAATGAAAATATTCTCAGGAATACATTTAACAAAATCTATATAAGACTCCTATACAAAAAAAGTACAGAATATTGCTGAGAGAAATTAAATATATAAATGGGAAAATATACAATGTTCATGGATTAGAGGGCTCTATATAATTAAGATGTCTCTCTCCAAATGTACCTGTGATTTCAACATAATGCCAATAAAAATTCCAGTAAGACTTTTTATATAGAAAATCACAAGTTGACTATAAAATTTTTATATATTAATAGATATATATGGAAATGAAAAAGAACAAAGTTGGCATACTATCTAACTTCAAGACTTACTCCAAAGACATAGTTAATACTGATTATAATACTGGTTAATATTGATTCATTATTATTAAGTAAAGTTCATATTTTAGTCACATTTTCTTATTTTCTCTAACAGGCTTTTCCTGTTCCAGGGTCCTATTCAGGAGGCCACACTACATTTAATTATCATGTCTCCTTGGTCCCCTTTTCTAGCTCAGTTGGTATAGAATTCGCCTGGAATGCAGGGGACCCCAGTTTGAATCCTTAGTCAGGAAGATCCGCTGGAGATGGGATAGGCTACCCACTCTAGTATTCTTGGGCTTCCCTTGTGGCTCAACTGGTAAAGAATCTACTAGCAATGTGGGAGAACTGGGTTCAATCCCTGGATTGGAAAGATCCCCTGGAGAAGGGAGGAGAAGGGAATGGCTACCCACTCCAGTATTCTGGCCTAGAGAATTCCATGGACTGGGGTCCATGGGGTTGCAAAGAGTCGGACACAGCTGAGCGACTTTCACTCCACTTAGTCTCCTCTTGACTATGGCAGTTTTTTTAGCTTTCCTTATTTTTGGTAACTTTGACAGTTTTGAGAAGTATTTTGTGAAATGACCTTCTATTGGGATTTGCGTGATGAATGATTATACTGGGCTCATGGGTTTAGAATAACAGGTTTACCTTTAGTGATTATGCTCAAGGCTGAAAGAGGTGCATTAAGAAAAGCATTCTCATATTGTGAGAGTAAAAATTGCTACTCCTTTGCTAGAAAAAAATTTTAAAATGTGATGATACTTCATACAAATGAGTGATTTCATTTCTAAGACTTCTAAAAAAAAATTATCAGAGATAAAGACAAGGACTGAGCTTTTTCCCTGCTCCACACGTAGGAGGAATTGGATAAAGACATCTATGTAAGGCACAGAACTAGGAAAAAGAATCTAGAGGAAGTTCTTCCAAAGGGTTCACAATGTTTCTCTCTGGATCATATATCTTTTTAAAAAATTGTTTTCTATATTTTAAAATTCTCCTACCATGAACACATATTACACTTATTATCAGAGAAAACAATATTTTTTAAGGGAGTCACATAAATACATTTTAGGTCTGAATACATTCTGTAGGCCAGGATACACGATGGTGCTGAGGTGATATACCATTCCCTGCATTCAGAATGCTGGAACTCTCTGCCACAGATCAGTCCAAGGACTTGATTTAAACTGTCCCCGGGACACACAGGCCAGAGATCTTTCTATTTAATAGTTGACATTAGGATTCTCTCCTCTCTACATCTGTGATATGGCTCATGGAATCCTTGCATTGTTAGACCCATGGTTCTTTATCTCCAACAGAATCAAGACCAAGATCCTTACCCTGACAATTTTCCATATTTGGTCAAACAGCACTGTCTAAAATTTAGGCTCTCCTACTTTCCTTACGGTTGTTTGTCTGCTGAATTTTCTGAAGACCGAGTTGTAACTAATTCATCTTTTTACCTTCTGCACATAAGTCCTTATTGTATTGAATTAAAATGTTAACAATAACTGTCCAGTATAATCAGACTAATTTTTTCATCATTTCCCTGAATGTACCTCACTCACATCTGCCTCTGACCTGTCTTTGTACCATCCCCGCCCCCAACCTAGCAACTTCCCATTCACATCTTTGCCAGCCCTTCTGGTTCCAGATCATTCTGAGTTCCTCCACTAACCTTCTGCTCCTAATTTGGCTAGTCCCTGCTTCTGATCTCCTAAGTCTCTATTCATATATGGCTGCTGCATTGTCTTACAGTGTCGTCTATTAATATCAAGTTTAGTATCACCTCATACCAGTCAGAATAGCCATCATCAAAAATACCTAAAAACAATAAATGCTGGAGAGGATGTGGAGAAAAGGGAAACCTACTGCACTGCAAAGGACATCATGTGAAATGCTGAGCTGGATGAAGCACAGGCTGGAATCAAGATTGCCAGGAGAAACATCAATAACCTCAGATATGCAGGTGACACCACCCTTATGGCAGAAAGCAAAGAAGAACTAACGAGCCTCTTGATGATGGTGAAAGAGTAGAGTGAAAAAGCTGGCTTAAAACTCAACATTCAAAAAACTAAGATCATATACCCTGAGAAAGTCATAATTCAAAAAGACACATGGACCCCAATGTTCACTGCAGCACTATTTAAAACATCTAGGACATGAAAGCAACTTAGATGTCCATCAACAAATGAATGAAAAAAGAAAATATGGGTACATATATACAATGGAATATTAGTTGTAGTGAGGTGGATGAATCTAGAACCTGTTATACAGAGTGAAGTAAGTCAGAAAGAGAAAAACAAATATCATATATTCAGTTCAGTTCAGTTCAGTCGCTCAGTCGTGTCCGACTCTTTGCAACCCCATGAATCGCAGCACGCCAGGCCTCCCTGTCCATCACCAACTCCCGGAGTTTACTCAAACTCATGTCCATCGTGTCAGTGATGCCATCCAGCCATCTCATCCTCTGTCATCCCCTTCTCCTCCTGCCCCCAATCCCTACCAGCATCAGGGTCTTTTCCAATGAGTCAACTCTTTGCATGAGGTGGCCAAAGTATTGGAGTTCCAGCTTCAGCATCAGTTCTTCCAATGAACACCCAGGACTGATCCCTTTAGGATGGACTGGTTGGATCTCCTTGCAATCCAAGGGACTCTCAAGAGTCTTCTCCAACACCACAGTTCAAAAGCCTCAATTCTTCGGTGCTCAGCTTTCTTTATAGTCCAACTCTCACATCCATACATGACCAATGGAAAAACCAAAGCCTTGACTAGATGGACCTTTGTTGGCAAAGTAATGTCTCTGCTTTTTAATATGCTATCTAGGTTGGTCATAACTTTCCTTCCAAGGAGTAAGCGTCTTTTAATTTCATGGCTGCAGTCACCATCTGCAGTGATTTTGGAGCCCAGAAAAATAAAGTCTGACACTGTTTCCCCTGTTTCCCCATCTATTTCCCATGAAGTGCTGGGACCAGATGCCATGGTCTTAGTTTTCTGAATGTTGAGCTTTAAGCCAACTTTTTCAGTCTCCTCTTTCACTTCCATCAAGAGGCTTTTTAGTTCCTCTTCACTTTCTGCCATAAGCGTGGTGTCATCTGCATTTCTGAGGTTATTGATATTTCTCCCGGCAATCTTGATTCCAGCTTGTGCTTCCTCTAGTGCAGGGTTTCTCATGATGTACTCTGCATATAAGTTAAATAAGCAGAGTGACAATATACAGCCTTGACGTACTCCTTTTCCTATTTGGAACCAGTCTGTTGTTTCATGTCCAGTTCTAACTGTTGCTTCCTGACCCGCATATAGATTTCTCAGCTATTTGTAAGGCCTCCTCAGACAACCATTTTGCCTTTTTGCATTTCTTTTCCACGGGGATGGTCTTGATCCCTGTCTCCTGTACAATATCACGAACCTCTGTCCATAGTTCATCAGGCACTCTATCAGATCTAGTCCCTTAAATCTATTTCTCACTTCCACTGTATATTCATAAGGGATTTGATTTAGGTCATAACTGAACAGTCTAGTGGTTTTCCCCACTTTCTTCAGTTTAAGTGTGAATTTGGCAATAGAGTTCATGATCTGAGCCACAGTCAGCTCCCGGTCTTGTTTTTGCTGACTGTATAGAGCTTCTCCATCTTTGGCTGCAAAGAATATAATCAATCTGATTTCAGTGTTGACCATCTGGTGATGTCCATGTGTAGAGTCTTCTCTTGTGTTGTTGGAAGAGGGTGTTTGCTATGACCAGTGCGTTCTCTTGGCAAAACTCTATTAGCTTTTGCCCTGCTTCGTTCTGTACTCCAAGGCCAAATTTCTCTGTTACTCCAGGTGTTTCTTGACTTCCTACTTTTGCATTCCAGTCCCCTATATTGAAAAGGACATCTTTTTTGGGTGTTAGTTCTAAAGGTCTTGTAGGTCTTCATAAAACCATTCAACTTCAGCTTCTTCAGCATTACTGGTTGGGCATAGGCTTGAATTACCATGATATTCAATGGTTTGCCTTGGAAACGAACAGAGATCATTCTGAAATTTTTGAGATTGCATCCAAGTTCTGCATTTCGGACTCTTTTGTTGACCATGATGACTACTCCATTTCTTCTAAGGGATTCCTGCCCACAGTAGTAGATATAATGGTAATCTGAGTTAAATTCACCCATTCCAGTCCATTTTAGTTCACTGATTCCTAGAATGTAGACATTCACTCTTGCCATCTCCTGTTTGACCACTTCCAATTTGATTCACGGACCTAATATTCCAGGTTCCTATGCAATATTGCTCTTTACAGCATCGGACCTTGCTTCTATCACCAGTCCCACCACGACTGGGTATTGTTTTTGCTTTGGCTCCATCCCTTCATTCTTTCTGGAGTTATTTCTCCACTGATCTCCAGTAGCATATTGGGCACCTACCAGCCTGGGGAGTTCCTCTATCAGTATCCTATCATTTTGCCTTTTCACACTGTTCATGGGGTTTTCAAGGCAAGAATACTGAAGTGGTTTGCCATTCCCTTCTCCAGTGGACCACATTCTATCTAGTACTGATGAACCTATTTACAGAGAAGAGATGGAGACACAGATGTAGAGAACAGACTTGAGCACACAGCAGGGGAAGGAAAGGCTTATGACAAATTGGTAAAGTAGCACTGACAAAAACACTATCACGTGTAAAACAGATAACTAGCACGAAGCTGCTATATAACACAGGGAGTCCAGCCTGGCGTTCTGTGACCATCTAGAGCGTGGAAAGGGGGTTGGCGGAAGGAGGCTTGAGAGGGAGGAGATATATGTAATTATGACTGATTCATGCTGATGTACAGCAGAGAACACCACAACTCTGTAAGCAATTATCCTCCAGTAGCAAAAATGAAAAAAAATAAAAATATCAAGTATACATGTGCCTCAGCCAGCATCAATTAGTGGGAAGTCCCAGAATTTTATTAAATTCTGGCAGGAGGAGACTAAACCAATATTGCTATTACCATCTGGGAAATCACAGTCAAGTATTTCTGCTGTTAGAGCTCTGTTTTGTTTACCATCTGTAAAATGGGGATACTATCACAAAGGGACCGTGCAAAGATCAAAAGAAATAAGACACCAAAAAAGAAACCAAAAGAAAAAATAGGCTTTATTATTATTTCCACCATTATCAAACCCTTTCTCCTCCAGAGAGTTCATAGTTTCATGATACCATGGCACTCTTCTGTATCTTCCAAGGCATCTCACCCAATATATCACACACAGCACACTGATTTGAAAGTAAGAAGATATGCCTTATTTACTATACCACCTTGAACAACTCACTTGACCTCTCTGAGTTTCCTTGTCTGATAAGTGAGTCATATGACTGTATTTCCCCTAGTTATTTCACACCACTGTTAAGAGACAACAAGTAGATGATGATGCATAGTACTGCATTATCTAAAAAGTACCTACAATCTGTAAAATGTGACTTTTAGCCTTAGTTACCATCAAATATACTCAATATATGGACTTCCCTGGTGGTCAGCAGTAAAGAATCCACCTGCCAATGCAGGAGACACAGATTCAACCCCTGGGTTGGGAAGACCTCCCTGGAGAAGGAAAAGGCAACCTACTCCAGTATTATTGCCTGGGAAATCCACCGACAGAGGAGCTTGGCGGGCTATAGTCCATGGGGTTGCAAAGAGTCAGACACAGCTTAGCAACTAAACAACAACAGTACTCAATATATATGGATCAACTTCAATTACTCTTCCCTCTTTTCAAATTCTGCTTAATACATTCAACCCGTCTGGTGTTCCCTTGAGAAATAAGAACCTCCCTCCCTGAGCTATACTCGACTGACTCTGACTCAGACCTAACATCAGATACTAGCTTCCTTCTCTCTCATGGGCACCAAGGTTCACACAAGTGATGAAGTTCTCCTCTGTACCTTGGCTTCTAGGAGCCCAGATCCAAACATGCCCACCTCTAGCAACCATACAGGACTTCTAAGCATGCATTCTTACACTAACAGTGCTCTTGACTTCATCTTTTTCTACTATTTTGTTTTTATCCTATACTTTTCATTTTCCCTTTTGTGTTGTTACTTGTGAATCTAAAACCCAACCCAAATTTCTTCTGAGGTGAAAAAGAACAAAAATCTACAATCAAAGTTCCACTTAGTTATAAAGACAATGCCCTGTTTTCTTACTGCAGGGTGCTATGATTCCATAGCAACTGTGGCAATCTCCGTGGTCCCTCAGTGCCAACAGGAATGGCTGTGGTAGATCAGAAAAACGGATACAATGGTTTTCTTGCCTGTGTGAATGCGACTTTGCAGCATGACTTTGCAGCAATGCCTCTCAAAAGGTGAAATTTACTTCTCTACTCCTTGAATCTGGGTGGGTTTTGTGACTTGTTTGAATAAATAGAATGAAGCAGAAGTAAAGTTAAAGACAGCTTGCTAAGATTCAAAAGAACTTGAAGAGTTCCCATCCCCCTTGAAATCCCATCCAGCCATCAAGTGAACGAGCCCAGGTTATCCTGCTGGTTAGTGAAAGACATGAGACCTAGCTGCCCCCATTTCCCCTGCTCACCACAACTACCAGAGAAGCCCATGCGTCAACAAAGAGTCAGGGCAGTCAAAAATAAATAAATGATTTTTTTTAAAAAAAAAAAAAAGCAAAGAGTGAAGAAAATAGAATGTACGTTAGTAAACCTCTAGTCTGAAAATTACTAATTTCTAAGACTACAAAGAGCAAAGTTCCTCACTTTGCAAATGATGAGAATGAGGCTCGGTGAATAAGTGGAAACTAGACATAAACCTAGGTCTCCAAACCCCAGGTCTTGCTACGGTTCAGAATACTACCATCTTCACCACAGGAATCTCCACAAATCATTGACAATGGTGATAGAAAAAGAAATACACACACACACATATATGCGTGTATATACATATATCTCCTAAAGGAAATGCTCCTATGTTATTTGTCATTCCTCATCCATCCTTTTGGCCAGAAATCCAGATCAGCTTTTGTCAGTGCCATATTATCAGGCTGGCTTCACTCAAGACCCACTTATTGTCTGCAAATGTTGCTATAATTAAATCCAAGTGGCCGCTGTGAGTTATCATCACATACCCTCTCCAGCCATTAGTCAGATTTCCAGGGCTGCAGTTCTTTCTAAAGAGGTCACTCACTCTTCTCTTTCCCCCTTGGCTATCCCAGCAGGTTTCTGTTTCCTTTTCTTGGGCAAGGAACCTTTAAGCCAAACTCATTTTCAGGCAATGGGCCAAACTTCCCATTTATCCCTGTGACCTTACGGCAGCCAGGAACTCTCTCACCAGCATCACTACTGAGCTGGGGTTGGGGGCTGAGGGGCAGTGAATGGGGGGAGCTCTGAAGCAGCGTCTGTGAGAGCAGAGAACTGGGGGCTGTTTCTAATAGACAGCAGGACTGCCCTCACCCTCACCGTCGACATCAGAATCAGAAACCCCTGGAGTTTACGTAGCAAACACGATGCATCAGCTCTCTGGACACTTCCAATAATCTTTCCAGCTAGGGCAGAGGAAACTGAAGAACTTTTGAGTTTGATGGGATCATCAGAATCACCTGATCCAAACTCCTCCCCGTACCAATAAGGAATCTGAGACCCCCACGAGGGAAAGTGACCAGCCCACAATCATTTGGTGAGTGAATGACAAAATGGGTCTAGACTCAGACCTCTCTCCCACCTGAGTCTCAGTTTGGGAAGCATTGCATTCTTTGCTCCTGGGATCCCAGAAGACTAATAAGCAACAGTAAAGGAATATATCTTGAGGATATCCTCTAAGAAACCATGTTGTGTGGCCACCATTTCTAGTCAACATGACTCACTGGAGGTTGATCTTGCTTCCCAGCTCCAAGGAGAAGCACATGGCCCAGACCTAGATTTTTTTTTTTTTTAATTTTATGTAAGTATGGTTGATTTACCATGCTCTACTCATTTCAGGTGTATAGCAAAGTAAATCAGTTATAAATATATCCACTCTTTTTTAGATTCTTTTCTCATATAGGCCATTACAGAGTATTGAGTAGAGTTCCCTGTGCTATACAGTAGGGCCTTATTAGTTATCTATTTTATATACAATAATGTGTATATGTCAATCCCAATATCCCAATTTATCCCTCCCCCACATTCCCCCTTGGTAACCAGAAGTTTGCCTTCTACATCTATGACTTTATTTTTGTTTTGTTAATGAGTTCATTTGTACTATTTTTCTAGATTCCAAATATAAGCAATATCACATGATCCTGGATATTTTAGAACACACACCCTCCTTCTGGCCACAGTTATTGGTTCAGAGATAATTATACTTAAATAAGGCCAATGAGAATCATCCCCAGGATTTTTGCTAGAACTTTCAGAAAAGAATCTATGTTCTCTGGAACTGTAAATTGTAAGGATTATAAAAGCCTTGAGTTGCTAGAGGCCATCTTTGTCACTAGTTCAAAAAAGCCTTCCTTAGAATAAATCCAACACATTCATGTTGTTTGAACTCCTAAATTCAAATAATGTCTGAAGACCTAGACTTTTCAGCTATAGGTCAATAAATTTTACCTTAAAAAAAAATTGAGTTATGTCATCATTTATAAGCAAATGAATCCTAACTATCACACCAACTTTTCTCAATGAGTTTCAATCATGATTGAAATTTGAAGACTTCTCTGGTGCAACACAGCTCTTAACATGATCACTGACAATATGAGCACCCCTTCCCCTACCCACTTACACATCTATACCCAATGGACCCCCTACATGGAATTGCTCCCTGAGTCTCCCAAATGAATTATTACTAGGCACTACTTTTTGCATTATCTCTGACTATACTGCCATTAAATTCTTTCTCCCATCAGGGAAAAAATACACACAGCTGAAGCAACTGGGTTTTTAGGACTCTTGTTTACCTAATAGAAAAGGGCCCCACAGTGAAAGCGTAAGCATCCACAGTCCTATTGCCTTTGTACACATCCACCTCCAGCCAAAGGGCAGTACTAATGATGGGCATTCAGACTGGACAACCCATCTGAAACAAAGCCTGCTATAGGGACCTCTGCTCAATATTCTGTAAGAACCTAAATGGGAAAAAAAATTTGAGAAAGAATAGATATATGTTCACACGTAACTGAATCACTGTGTTGTACACCTGAAACTAACATGACATTGTAGATCAACTATAGTCCAATATAAAATAAAAATTTTTTAAAGACTGCTAAAAGTTCATAACAGCATTTTAAAATTCACTATAAAGAGCTTCTCTGAAGAAAGTAAAATGTTATTAGTGAAACCCCCTTGGCAGTCACATCAGCTTGGCCCTTTCCAAGACCTATCTTCTAGGTGATAGAAAAGGTTCTCAGAGAAAGTTAATAAAGATGCTTCAAGAATCGCCAGATGCTTACCATATACTGTGGTGTAGAAAGTGAAATTGCAACCAAACAAAATAATAATATAACAGGAATAATAATAATTAGAATTGCTGGTACAGACACGGAATTGTCTGTTGAAAAGACAAAATACCCAGTGCCAGCATACCACTTTTTAACGAAAGCCTTACTAATAGCTGAGATTTGTGAACACTACAAAAGCAGAAGCTTGGCTGTCAAAGCAAATCAGGCAGAGAAGCCATTCTTCTTACTATAAACATAATGTTTCTCTATGTACACTGTGATACCAAATGCTAGCCCAAGGATTATTTTTCCATTTTTGCATTAGAGCCAAAATTATGCTTGAGGGGATGGATGGATGGATAGACAGACAGACACAGATGTGTGTGGGCTAAGTTGCTTCAGTCATGTTCTTCTCTTTGTGACCCTGTGGACTATAACTCCCCAGGCTCCTCTGTCCATTGGATTCTCCATACAAGATTACTGGAGTGGGTTGCCATGCCCTTCTCCAGGGGATCATCCTGACCCAGGGATAGAATCTGCATCTATTACATCTCTTACGTCTTTTGCATTGGCAGGTGTGTTCTTTACCATAAATGCCACCTGGGAAGCCCCTAGATAGACAGATATTGCTTCTTAATTCATTTCAGACCCAGGCAATACTCATCCTTCACTACCATCTCTCTGAGATAATTGTGCATATGATGCATTCTAGTAAAAATTTATGTCCCTAACTTAAAGCAAATAGCATCCTGATCCTCAAAATGCATTGCATGCAAACAAACAGAATAATTTTACTATCAGGGCACAGATGCATGATGGAGAAAAATGAAGCAGTCAACAAGAGAGTACACATTAACTCAGGAACCTGAATAGGAGATCCATACCTACATTATCAGCTAACTCTCCTTCGTGCAACTTCCGTCATGGAATGTTCATTATTTAAATAAGTATTTATTAAGTACCTACTCACAAGCTGGAATCAAGATTGCCAGGAGAAACAGTAATAACCTCAGATACACAGATGATACCACTCTAATGACATAGAGCAAAGAGGAACTACAGAGCCTCTTGAAGGTGAAAGAGGAGAGTGGAAAAGCCGGCTTAAAACTCAACATTCAAAAAACTAAAATTATGGCATCTGGTCCCATCACTTCATGGCAATAGATGGGGAAAAAGAGGAAACAGTTACAGCTTTTATTTTCTGGGGCTCCGAAATCACGGCAGTGACTGTAGCCATGCAGTGACTGTTTGCTCCTTGGAAGAAAAAATATAACAAACTTAGATAGTGTATTAAAAAGCAGAGACATCACTTTGCTGACAAAGATCTGTATAGTAAAAGCTCTGGTTTTTTCAGTAGTCATGTATGTATGTGAAAGTTGGACCATAAAGAAGGTTGAGCGCTGAAGAACTGATGCTTTCAAACTGTGGCACTGGGAAGAAGACTCTTGAGAGTCCCCTGGACTGCAAGAAGGTCAAACCAGTCAATCCTAAAGGAAATCAACCCGAAATATTATTGGAAGGACTGATGCTGAAGTCCCAATGTTTTAACCACCTGATGCAAAGAGCCAACTCACTGGAAAAGACCCTGATGCTGGGAACGATTGAGGGCAGGAGGAGAAGTGGGTAACAGAGGGCAAGATGGTCAGATGGCTTCACTGACTCAATGGACCTGAGTTTGAGCCAACTCTGGGAGATAGGGAAGGACAAGGAAGTCTGGCATGCTGCAGTCCATGGGTCACAAAGAGTCAGACACAACAACAACTGAAAAACAAGTACCTACTGTGTCTCAATACTGGGCTAAATGAGCACTCAGTGTGAAGAAACCAGGCATGGTCCCTGTGGTCTTCACAATGCTTACAATCTAAAAGAGAAAATAGATATTAATAAATAACTAAACTTGAATCTGTGTTATCCCAGTCATCTATTACTGCAAAACAAACTACTCCAAACCACAGTGGCTTCAAGCAGCAACCGCTGTATTAGATCTCACAATGTTGAGGGTCAGGAATTCAGGCAGGGTTCAGCTAGGCAGTGTGTTCCACGTGGAGTCAATGGAGGTCACGTGACAGAATTCAACAGGCGGGTATGGTGTAGTCTGCAGGGTCCAGCATAGTTCACTCACACATCAGATGCCTCGGCAATACCAGCTGGAAAACTACACTTGGCTAGGACGGTCGACCAAGGGACCCCCTGGGGACCCTCTGGCCTGGCAGCGTCAGAGTAATCAGGCATCTTGCTGAGGGGCGTGCAGCTCCCAGAAAGTGCCCCAAGAGACAGGAAGCAGCAGCTCGCAGTTTATTAAGGTCAGAGCCTAGAAACTCTCACATCATAAGTTCTGCCATGTCCTGTTGGCCTCACGGTCCGAAAGCCTGCCCAGATGCAATGCAAGGACAAACGATCTCACCTCTTTCTGAGAGAATCTGCAGCTGCAGTCCATCTACCACAAATATGTAATTTCACAATCGTGAAAAATACTGTGAAGGATGAGAGCAGGGTGCCATGAGGGATGGGGGCTGAGGGGGGAAACCTAATTTAGCTCAGGTGAACAACAGCTCTGCGTTCTCTCCAGCTCTGAAGGGTAAGTAGGCATAAGCTTTAAAAGGGAGCCTGTCTTCACCATACAACAAATACAGTCCATCTTCAACATCATCTTCCCCCTCCCCTCCCCAAGGAAAGCTATCTTTATTGGTGGTTTAAAAAAACAAAAATTCAATAGGGTGTTTTGTGTTTTTCTAACTCCTTGGAAGACAGGCATATGCTTCAAAACTCTTGAATTCCTTCTATTCTCTGAGGAGTGAAATAAATTATAGCCCTGAGAATTTATTTAATGATATGGAACAGCAAATTCCACTCTAAAATCAAATGCAACATCTGTAATAGTACAACAAAATAATAAGCAATCAAGTAGAAAACTTTGTTACTAAATATGAATATCTGGAAGGAACAATTTGTCATCCTAACACAGAGAACATTAGACACTTCAAAATTGCCATAATTCGCACTCACTTTCTGTAATGAAAGTAAATATTTTAAAATTTTCAGGTATGCATGTTTATCATAAAAATTATATAGCTGGTATAGGTGAGTGTGCATCTGTATATAAATGTCTAACTATATACGTAATACAATTCATCTGTATCCAACTTTCACCTCACACAGTAAGCATCCATTTTGTTTCAGGTCCTTACCCTGTACCATCTTTTTTTTTCAATTGAAGTAGAGTTGGTTTACAATGTTTCAGCAAAGCAAAGTGCTTCAGTTTTATATATTCTTTATATATACATGGGTTCCCCTGGTGGCTCAGACAGTAAAGAATTTGCCTGCAATGTGTGAGACCCAGCTTAGATCCCTAGGTTGGGAAGATCCCCTGGAGAAGGAAATGACAACCCACTCCACCATTCTTGCCTGGAGAACTCCACCTTCAGAGAACCCTGGTGAGCTACCGTCCATGGGATAGCAAAGAGTTCGACAAGACTGAGTGACTAACACACTTTTTATATATACATAGTTTTACATATTCTTTTTCTGAGTCTGTTCCACTGTACATTATTATAAGATACTGAATATAGTTTCCTGTGCTATATGGTAAGACCTTGTTGTTTATCTATTTTATATAAAGTAGTATGTATTTGTTCATCCCAAACTCATCCCTCCCTTCTCCTTTCCCCTTCGGTAACCATAAGTGTGTTTTCTATGCCTGTGGGTCTATTTCTGTTTTGTAAAAAAGTTCATTTGTACCATTTTTTTGTAGATTTCACATATAAGTGATATCATATGGTATTTGTCCTTCTCTGACTCAGTAGGATATTTTCTAGGTCCCTCCATGTTGCTGTAAATGGCATTATTTCTTTCTTTTTATAGCTGAGTAATATTCCAGTGTGTGTGTATGTGTGTGACTACCAGGACAACCTTCCTCCAGTCTGTTCTCTCCATTACAGTCTCAAATAGCTCCACCCACCCACCAGAGGGATCTTTCTAGCTATTCAGTTCAGTTCAGTTCAGTCGCTCAGTCGTGTCCAACTCTTTGCGACCCCATGAATTGCAGCACGCCAGGCCTCCCTGTCCATCACAAACTCCCGGAGCACGGGATAATGTCTGTGCTCCAAAGTCCAACTTGGAAGGCCCTTCACAGTTGGGTTGCATTTCTCTCCAGCTTCTTTTCCTACTGTCCCAGACACTCCATATATAGCATGATTCTGTGGGTTTTGCCCACACTATCTTCTCCATTTTGCTGACTTATCCTTCAAACCTCATCTCAAAATCTGCCTCCTCTAGGGAACTTTTTCTCCCATGTTCGCCCGGGCTCCTGTTCTAAGCTCTGAATCACGGAGTATTAAGTTGGCCTCTCATCAGTCTGTCCCTGCCCTGCACCCTCAGCCTGATCTCTGCAAGGGCAGGGCTGTACCTTCTTCACCTCATTATCTTCAGTGATCAGCAGGGCCCAGTCCAATGTCCTCATTCCATAAACATCATTGAATAGCTTCTCTTTCAGGCCCCAGATGACCTTCTAGAAGGTTGAATTGCTGGCTTGAGAAAAATTTGGCTTTCCTGAAACACTGAAAAGTTGTGATGCCAATAGGCATATCAAGAAAAACACAGGGACTTTCCTTGTGGTCCAGTGGTTAAGACTCCATGCTTCAAATGCAGGGGGCACAGGTCTGGTCCCTGGTGGGGGAACTGAGATCCCACATGCCACATGGTGTGGTCAAAAACAAATTTTTTTTTAATTAAAAAAGAAAACTACACATCTCTTAAAGTTCACATAAGTACTTCTATTTTTTTTCCATTAAGCAGATGATTCTTTCCCACAGTTCATTATCTGTCTCCATGTGGACATCTGATGTACTCTGCCTAGCTTTATTTTGCAAGTCATGAAGCTGGGCTTCTGGGACCTCATTTGCCAGATCTAACCCCACACATTTGATTCGATACAATGGCTTTACAAACAGTCCCTGAAAACGACTCCTTCTATGTAGTTGGGTTCCCTGTGACAGCAGAAACTGGCCAACGGCACAAGGAAGGAGCAGAGATCGAGACTGCAAGGAGTGCACCAGAACATAGTTACTTCCTAACGCTGAGGCTTCAAGCAGATTACTCCATTTCTATGCCTCAGGGTCCCCACCTGGAAAATGGGCACAGTATGGAAATAACAACTGCCTCAGAGCATCTGGAGAGGCAATGTACACAGCCCATGGCACCCACCTTGCTCTCCTCCTCCATCCCCAGATGAACCCTGCAGGAGAAAGCAGGTTCCCCAAGCAGGAAGCACAGACAGGCAGCCAGCCCCTGTCCAGATCCAGTGCACAGGCAGGATCTTGCTTTCTCGGGCCCCTGGCTGCCTCTGCAGACAGCGATTCCTGGTGAGGAATGCCCATTCTTCAGGTGATAAGGTTGAGACTCTAGATACCATTAAGGACTAGTTGCTCTGTGCCTGTTCAGACAGCTGAGGTGTCACAAAAGGCAAATGGGTTTCTCCCCATCTTTACCGAGGCTGCCGGCAACAAATCCCATCTGCCTCTCACATGCACTGCTGCCTGGAAGGATCCTTTTCCCCCAGACGTCATCACCTGACACCCTCCATTAACACCACTCAAGAGTCTCCAAACAGAGGGGAAACACTGGGTCCCCCTACATAAACTGCAGGCTGCATCTCAACATAATGACTTAGTTAAAACCAAGTTGCTTCTGTCAAGGTTGCTTCAAGGGGACAGTAGTAGCAAAACTGGAAACAATCCAGGGTCAGGGCCCAGAGGGGATTTAAAGATCATTTGGAGAGGAATAATGTGGACAGAGGAGCCTGGTGGGCTGCTGTCCATGGGGTCGCACAGAGTCGAACACGACTGAAGTGACTTAGCATGCGATGACTTGCTTAAGCTTGTATAGCAAATTAATGGCTGTGAGACACGGCTTCCCTAGGTTAGGAAGATCCCCTGGAGGAGGGCATGGCAACCCCCTCCAGTATTCTTGCCTGGAGAATCCCATGGACAGAGGAGCCTGGCGGGCTATACAGTCCACAGGGTCACACAGAATCGGACACCACTGAAGCGACTTAGCACGCATGATGGGAGTATGGACCAAGTTTCTTAAAGTCAACTAAAATATTTTTGCCCAGTAACACTGAAAAGATGATGGATTACTGAATAGACTGTGATTTGGGATGGGGAAGGGTTTTAAGAAGAAAAGGACTACACAAGTATGATTAATTTTTGCATCAAAGGTTTTTGAGTGCCAACCACAGGTCAGGAACTGAGGTAACAGTGAAGATAAGGGTTCCTGGTCATGTGTGACTTAGTTTGATGAGGATGAGGAGCAGGGATAGATAACAAACAAGTACGCAAATACACCAAATACAGTAAGTCCCCTACGTACTAACCTTCAAGTCGTGAACCTTCAAAGATACGAATGGGCGTTCCATCAGCGTCAGGTGTGAGTGAAAATGCAGCTTGCCCTCCATAACCTACTGCTGATGATCCTTCAGCTCTACCATCTCCCACCCCCTCTCCCTCTTCCATCAGTCACTCTTCTTGCCTGTTCACTTGATGCCAGCCCCTGTATGCCAGTTGTTTTACTGTACTTTTACCATACTTTCCAAGGTACTGTACCATAAGACTAAAAATGTTTTATTTTTTGTGCTTTTATGTATTATGTGTGAAAAGTGTTATGTGTGTTAGTGGCTAAGTCATGTCTGACTCTTTGAGACCCCATGGACTGTAGCCCACCAGGCTCCTCTGTCCATGGGACTTTCCAGGCAGCAATACTGGAGTGGGTTGCCATGCTCTTCTCCAGGGGATCTTTCTGACCCAAGGATTGAACCTGGGTCTCCTGCAGAGCAGGCAGATTCTCTACCGTCTGAGCCACCAGGGAAGCCCGAAAAGTGTATTACCGTGCAGCTAACATTTTGTGTTAGCTGAGTGCCTAGGCTAACTTTGTGGGCTCAATGAACAAACTGGACTTACAAACGTGCTCTCAGAACAGAACATGTTTGTATGCAGGGGATTTACTTACGTAATTATAGGTAATGACAAGCACCATGAAGAAAGCCAGCAAGGCCCTCTGAGGGCAAATAACGTGGTGGAGGGAGCTTCTTTAAAAGGGTGGTGAAAGAAGTTCTCACAGAGAGACTGGAATTTAAACCAGGGGCAAGACTTAGGCCATATGAAGAGCCAGGAGAAGAATGTTTTAAGGAGAGACAAAGAGCAAGAAAGGGGGGCAAACCTTGCTCTTTTCCAGAAACAGTCATAAGTGTATGGGGGAGTAGAGCTTGGAGGGCAAAGCAGAGCTTGTAGGAGATAAGAGGAGGGGGGAAGGTCAGGCCGGATTCCACTAGCTTTTACAAGCAAAGGTAAGACATCCGAATGTTACTCCAGGTACAGAGAAGATCTGCAGAGTCCCAAAGAGAGGAGAGACACATTGTATCTTGGTTTCTTGGAAGATGGTTCCGGCTGCTGTGAACCATGATGCCAGGTGAGCAAGCAGGGGAGGAGGCAGAAGACCGAGGAACCAGGGAAGGAGTCAGAAGACGGCGGTGCCCAGGGCTCCGGGGATGATTCTACTGACAACAGAAAGAAATACACGCTTTTGTGATCGGTTTAGGAGTACAACTGGGAGGACTTTTCAATGGATTAGATTTAACTGGAAGGAAGAATCAGACATCTTACCTAGGTTTGTCACTTAAGCAACTGTCTGGTCCTGCTGGAATTTAGAGAAATTCTACAGAACTAGAAAGATTCTCAAGTGAGGAGTAACAAACTCGGTTTAGTCCAGGTAATCTGAAGTCTAAGCAAGTTGATAGACCTCTCTCAGCCTTGGTTTTTCTTATATGTTAAAAAAAAAAAAAAGGCGGGAGGGTAGGGCTGGATAATAATACGTACATTGTCCAGTGATCACAAGAATTTAAAGAGCACTGGCACGTCCTGGCCCTAGATAAATATTAGTTTCTTTCTTCCTAAAAATAACATCTCATTTGGGATCAGATACAGTCCTCTGAAGAGGACCTTATTTACTTAGTCTACTTTGAAGCATAAAACTTTTAAATATTCTAAATAAATATTTTCTAATACAAATTAGTCAGGTACATCACTAGGTTATCATTAGGAAAAACCATAAAGCCTTTTAGAAGATCTATTTTCCTTTCATTTCTTTGGAGTTGTTTCTGACTCTCAAAGTTAATCTGTTTGGTCTTATTGTGATTTAGTCTAGAGAGAGTCTTAAAATTCTTAAACTTGTTGCTTCATAAGTATGTCAACTTGATTAAACAAACAGAGAGGCAACTGTGGATTTCTCAACCACCAATGATGCTAAGTTTCACTACTGGGTCCTCCCAACAATATTTACAAAGCTGCTCAGTTAACAGAAAAATAATGTCCCATGTGTGAATTCCTGCCACTTGAGAGGCAGAGTGGAGCTCAAGAGGGTAGGTATTACAACTCAATCCACTTAGTACATTGGGAAATTCAGCCTCGTTTCCACACCAAACTCTGGAAGGGCCAGAAGCAGTTCTGGGACTTCAGCTGAGACTCTAAGACTATGGAGCCGAGTCCTGTTTCTCCTCCTGCTGCAAATGTTTTCAGCATGGAGACCCAGAGATTGACTACTTAGAATAATCACTTTTATGCTATCATCTAAGATTTTTTCCCCCAAAGCATATAAATATGTATGTGGAACATGCATAAACTTCTCTACAAAGTCTCTGCCCTGTGATTGGGTTGGCTTGCTTGCTGGAAGAGCCAAATTTATATAAAAAGAGAGGATAATCACTGTAATTTCTGCCCTAACACATTCATTGGAGAATTGCACTTATACCTCAGGGAGAAAAAATTATTTTTCTCTCAAGACAAGTAATTTGGAGGCTATCATAAAGGTTTGTTTCAGCTTTATTTGGATATCAATCTCTTATTCAATTTTCCTAAATAAAGGCAGAGAACGTACACATAACATCTCGGGAAGTATATACTGCAATATAGGGGTGTACCCAGAAAAAACTTCGTCTATGTATTTGCTATTCTGCTGAGCATTCCTATGAAAAAGAGGAACAATACTCAACTGCTGATAACCAAAGAACCTGCTATTCTAAGAGAAGGTGGTGATATGTTTCTAAGGCTAAATATCTCCTCTCACAGTGGCTGTCATTTAAATTCCTGCCTAGCAAAGGGATTTTTTATGGAAGGTTAATGCCTTCTATAACATTTATCCTGGATGGCGGAGCTTTTCGCATAATTTTCTGGGCTTTATTCCTACAGTGTTATGGAACCTTATCTTCCCTGTAATGGCCTGCCAGTAAAGAGCCAGTGCATATAAAGGCAGTCATTATTTCTCAGTTCAAGCCCTGATTTAATGAAATTCCAAATCTCTAGGAAAAGGAGGTTTAGGGTTAAGCCATGAAGCCAGGAGGGCAGGCCGAAAGCAAGATGGTGTGGCCCGTCCTCCGACTGGGCTGTGGGAGGTTACTCAGGACACCCCGCTCTGGCCAGTGGAGGCCACCTGAGGCTACAAAAAGAGCATAAGTCAGGCCAGTGGACTAAGTCAAGGGCACAGTCATTGCTTTTTTGGAAGGGATCTTTGGCTGGAGGAAACCTTTCCAATACTCCCCATTTGCATTTGAACTTCTTTCCCTTTCCATCATTTTCCTAATTCCCTTTCAGTATTTTGACATTTACTAGAGACCCAGGCACTCAACAAAACATTTCCTTCCCTGGAACCTATCCACCTCCCTTCTCTGTAACATTGATAATGACCATGGCAGACTGTATTTTCCAAAAATGGCCACGACAAAGTTTGTGGGTCCATTTGCCCTGCTGGAACCTTACCATGTCCCATAAGCAGGTAGAATCTGTTTCAGCTCACCTTGAGACAGGACTTTGTGACCACCATGTTGAATAAAATGCATCAAGTGCATGGTGCAGGACTTTCTGGAGTGAGACCATGATAAGCGGTGTGTCTCTTCTAGCCTTTTGAACCCAGTCACCGCGCTATGAGAGAGGAAGCCAGAACCAGTCCACACAGGGGGACAATGTGGAAAGGCCACAAGGAGGGGTTTGAGCTACCTAACTGACCAGCAAATCCATGAGTAAACAAGTTTCTTTGGCAGTTTTCCACCCTTAGCCTTCAAGTCCTCCAACTGAGGCCTCTCACGCCTGCTATTTGGGGGTGATTTGCTTTACAGCAATAGTAACTGGAACAGTGACGCCCTGTAACCATCTCTTTGTAAGTAATGACAAATGTTTCCTGCAAAGATCTCTCATTCTCTAGCAAAGTCTCCAGGTACATGCCAGCTGATCCTCAGAGCCGATCTTAGCCACCCGGTATAGGAGGGTGGCCTTGAGACAAGGGAAAGCATCAGGTCACTGAAGATCCAAGTCTGGGTTCTTTTTGTGACCTTAACTAAGGTCCTTAACTTGTTTCATCTATAAAACAGGGATAATAATGTCTACCTCGGGAAATGAGGCATGTGAAGCTCTTACACATAGTAGGATCTGTTATCACTAATCGAGAATTCTTTCTAGGAAGTGTCTACATTTCAGCTGGGCCATTACCCAAGGCTCAGACACTGCTGGTCACTGCAAGGAGGTATCCATTCCCCATCATATCCTGTGCACTTGGGTTACGGATTCCCACACATTCTCTTATTCCACAAATCCACAGAGGAGCAGAGGAACCTCATGGGAGGAATAAAAATAAAACTCTGACTCTCTTGCTCCTTTCTTATTAATGTTCAAGGATTAAAAACATTTCTTCTCTGATAATTTAGGGTGGCAGCAAAGTGGGAAAACACAAGAGACTCCTGAAAAGGGAATTCACTGTAAGGGAAACAGAGTCCAAACTGGTAAACCTGATATAATACTATGCTAAAAAGAATAATGCTAGGTACAGTATATAGTATATTGAATCTCCACAGATCCATCCAAGCTGAAATCAGAAGTAGGTTTTCAGGAAAAATGCTTGTGGGTATCAAGACCTGTACTACTGGAGAGGTGTACCACTCAGAGTCCAGGTAGCTTTGTTTCAGAATGGCGCTGTTCCATTTAGTGGCCACTAGCCACCTGCGGTAACTGAGCACTGAAAAGGGGACTAGTCCAACTTCAGATGTGCCATAAGCATAAGATATATTAATACACCAGCTTTTGAGATATATTATTTTTAAAATTATGTGGATTATTTCATTAATAATTTTGTTTTATATGCTAAATAATAGATATACTGCATTAAATAACAGATTATTGAAATTAATTTCATCTATTTCTTTATATATTTTAATATTGCTGCTAGAAAATATAAAATTATACCTGTGACTGACATTATATATTCTCTTGGATAGTGCCACACTAAAACATCTCTATGGAAAAGACTATCAGAAAACCAGGTTAGCTTGGTCCAAAAGGATACATGCACCCCAATATTCATTGCAGCACTGTTTAGAATAGCCAAGACATGGAAGCAACCTAAACATTCATCAAAAGATGAGTGGATAAAGAAGATATGGTATATACATACAATGGAATATTACTCACCCATTAAAAAGAAGGAAATAATGCCATTTGCAGCAACATGAATGGACCTAAAGACTGTCATGTTGAGTGAAGTGAGAAAGACAAATATTGTATGATATTGCTTATATGAAGAATCTAAAAAATGATACAAATAAACATATTTATAAAACAGAAATAGCCTCACAGACTTAGAGAACAAACTTATCATTACTAGGAGGAAAAGGTGGCGGGGGGTCGGGGGGGCAGTTATGGAATTTAGGATCGACATGTATACACTGCTATATTAAAATGGAAAACCAACAAGGACCTACTGTATAGCACAGGGAACTCTGCTCAATATTACATAACAACCTAAATGAATTTGAAAAAGAATTTGAAACCTAACAACGTAAATGAATTTGGAAATGAATTTGAAAAGAAATGAAAGTGGCTCGGAAGCTAATCTGCCCACAACTGCAGGAGACCTGGCTTCAATCCCTGGGTCAGGAAGATCTCCTGGAGAAGGGAATGGCTACCACTCCAGTCTTCTTGTCTGGAGAATTCCATGGACAGAGAAGCCTGGCAGACAACAGCCCATGAGGTTGCCAAGAGTCAGACATGAATGAGCAACTAACATATATGTATAACTGAATCACTTTGCTGTATAGCTGAAACTAAACATCGTTAGTCACCTACCAGGGAACGAGTGAAGTTGCTCAGTCATGTCCAACTCTCTGCAACCCCATGGACTGCAGTCTACCAGGCTCCTCCATCCATGGAATTTTCCAGGCAAAGAGTACTGCAGTGGGTTGCCATTTCTTTCTCCAGGGGATCTTCCCGACCCAGGGATCGAACCCAGGTCCCCGCATTACAGGCAGATGCTTTATCATCTGAGCCACCAGGCACTCCTATGTAACATAAAAAGTTTTAAAAAAAAAAAACAAAAAAGAGCACCAGATAATCAGGTTGGCTTGAGCAAATCTGTAGATATATATTTGCAATGGATAACAAGAAAGTCCTGGGACTCCTGGGGCGCAGGGAGAGCTCCATCAGATACTCCTATGAAAAAGCGCCAACAGTGGGTGGAGCCTGCTCTGGTCAACAGCTGCCCTTCCCCACTAGCTATGTGCTAAAGGCATCCAGAGCTCAGATAGGGCAGCCTGAAGAGTCATGGTTGAGGAACTGTATCTTGAGGAATGCATTCTGGTCTCTGTTCTCCCTTTCCAGGTGACCATCAAGGGGACAGAATGTGAGCATCAAGGGGAACCAATGATTCATGAACCTGGGGATTCTCAATAACACTGGGAAAAAGGAACTCTCTGTAAAGGCAAGAATTCCAGCTAGTAGACTGAGCCGAGATTCAAATCATGGTAATGTGGATGTAAAAAGTCAAAAAGCCTTATTTATAGTCCTAGATTATCAATGCCTCCTCATTTTGCTTACATGTATGGTTCCCTTCTACTTATCTATTCATCTCACATAGGAAGAATAATAGCTCCTGCTGAATGGTTCTGCTAGACATTTGGTATGTATGTTGAATCATCACCAAACCCCTAGAATGTAGGTATTATTACCCACATCTTACAGATAAAAAAGTGGAGGAGGCTTAGAGATGTTAAGTCTTACTCAAATTCTAGTAAATGCCAGAATTCAAACTTAGATCTGTCTCATTCTAAGATTCACAGTCTTCAGGTTTTGGAACTAAAGAATTCTAACCAACAAAAGAAACGTATTATAGTTATTTTGCATTGATTAAATATGTATTTAAACTGTTATATGTTCATTCCTTTGCAAAGGTGATGCTAAAATCAGTCAGTTCAGTTCAGTCACTCAGTTGTGTCCAACTCTTTGTGAACCCATGGACTGAAACACACCAGGCTTCCCTGTCCATCACCAACTCCTGGAATCTACTCAAACTCATGTCCATCGAGTTGGTGATGTCGTCCAACCATTTCATCCTCTGTCATCTCCTTCTCCTCCTGCCTTCAGTCTTTCCCAGCATCAGGGTCTTTTCAAATGAGTCAGTTCTTCACAGCAAGTAGCCAAAGTATTGGAGCTTCAGCTTCAGCATCAGTCCTTCCAATGAACACCCAGGACTGATCACCTTTAGGATGGACTGGTTGGATCTCCTTGCAGTCCAAGGGACTCTCAAGAGTCCTCTCCAACACCACAGTTCAAAAGCATCAATTCTCTGGCCCTCAGCTTTCCTTGTGGGCCAACTCTCACATCCATCAGTCAGTTCAGTTCAGTTTAGTCGCTCAGTCATGTCCAACTCTTTGCAACCCCATGAATTGCAGCATGCCAGGCCTCCCTGTGCATCACCAACTCCAGGAGTTGACTCAAACTCATGCCCATTGAGTCGGTGATGCCATCCAGCCATCTCATCCTCTGTCGTCCCCTCCTCCTCCTGCCCCCAACCCCTCCCAGCATCAGGGTCTTTTCCAATGAGTCAACACTTCGCATGAGGTGGCCAAAGTATTGGAGTTTCAGCTTCAGCATCAGTCCTTCCAATGAACACCCAGGACTGATCCCTTTAGGATGGACTGGTTGGATCTCCTTGCAGTCCAAGGGACTCTCAAGAGTCTTCTCCAACACCACAGTTCAAAAGCATCAATTTTTTGGAGCTCAGCTCTGACGCCATATATAGAAAGTTGTGAACAGGTTTCTACTTTAAATACTGCAGTCTTTCACCCTCAGTTTCCTCATCTATAATGATGACACCTGCATTCCAGGACAACTTGAGGGTGATGCCTTCACTTGGTTCTGAGCCTTTCAAGTCTTGTTCCTCACTAGAGTCTATAAACCTTGGATACAGGGTCTTATCAAGCTAAAACAGTCTTTTAGTTTTTCAAAAGTCATGTGGCAGACATAGCTCTGTCTTACATAGTATAATCTTTATTATGAAGGCAGTAGGATCATTTTTAAACTGGGCATGAGATAATCAGATTTGCATTTTAGAAGGATCCCTGTGGGGTACTCTCACACACACTGGTGGGAGTGTAAATTGATACAATCCTTTTGGAAAGCAATTTGGCAAAGTGTACTAAGAGCTCTAAAATGTTTGACACAGTAATACCACTTTTGTGACTACTCGGAGGAAATAATCCCCAAACCAGAAAAAGCTTTATGCACAAAGCATCTATTGTAGCATTATTCATAATGGCAAAAAAATGGCAATGACCTCGCTCCTCAACAATAGGGGAATGGTCACACAAGGCTCAGCAATGCACTGGGTGGTACGTTACTCAGCCATCTAAATTATATTCATGACAGTCTACCAATAACGTCAGAAATGATGATTTACCAATATTAGTATTAGGAACACATTTGTGGTAGATTCTAAAATTGGCCGCAAATTCTTCTCTTGTCTATAGCCATACCCTTACTAAAAAAGGCCACAAATTCTTCTGCTTATATTCACATCCTTACAAAATGATGCTGCAGATTCTTCATCAAGAAGTGGAATCTATTTCTCCACCCCTGGAGTGTAAATTGACTCTGTGGCCTGCTTTGGCCAATAGCAGTATTAGTGAGTGACAACCAGAAGTTTGAAAAACACTTATGCATTGGCATTTGCCTCTTGCTGTGGTTGGAAGTCTTCTATCACCATGTGAAGAAGCCCAAGGATAACCTGCTGAATGACGAGAGACACAGGGACCCAATCCCTCTTGTGGCCACACATGTCAGCCAGTCAATCCCAGAAGCAAAGCCATCTAGCTAAGTGGCAGCAAAACATAAATGCAAGACTGAGGCCAGCCATGACGAGCTGAAGAGCCACACAGCTGAGCCCAGCCAAAGTCACTCCTCTAGAGAATTCTTAACAAAATCAGTGGTCACTATTTTAAGCTACTAAAGTTTGACGCTATTTGTTGCACATCAGAAGTTCATGGATATAATACTAACAATTTTTAAAGCCAGGTGTTGGGTACATGAGATGGGTGGTAGGTTCATTATAATATTGTCTCAGTTTTGTGTATGTTTCATACTTTCCACAATAAAAGAAATTTAATACATATATGCATTTGAGCTAAAGGAAAAATAAATGTTAAATAAAGCATCTAAATGTAAAAATACATATACAAAGACATTTTGATCATGACTCTATAAAAAAAATTTTCCACAGGAAAATACTAGGAAAAAAAATACCATTGGTTCCCCTTAGGTGCTGAGACTACAAACTTTTTAACTTGTATGTTTTTTCCAAAGCATCTATAATAAGCTTGATATACTTTATTCTGAAAATCAGCATTTATAATTTTATTCATTTATTTCACTTTCATCCCTCCCTCAATACATTTTCTTTTTCCCATAGAATGTGAAGAGGTGATTAGATAAGAATCTAAAGACAGAGAGACAATGGTAAAGAAAATTAAAGTAGTCTAAGGGGAAACTGACTCTCGATAAGAGTCCAAAATGGAGGCAACAGAGAAGGAAAGAGGAGATAGATGGGGGAGAGAGAGAGGGAGGGGTTAGACACTGAAAGGGATATTGAATGTCCATAATGTTGGGCGTTGTCTTGTACTAGAAGGACATTTAACCTGGGATCATGTTTGAGTTTCAAGGGGACCCACAAACCCAACCTAAAAGTACACCCTAATTTGGATTTAAGTGTGTAAATGCATCTCTCAAATAGAAAAATCCACAGATTTCATCTGATTCTAAATAGTAAATATACTCTCAAGAGCTTAAGACCCATGAAGCCTTATCTCCTTGTAGACAGGGAAGAATTTGGTTTTGTCTTTCCTGCTACTGCTGCTAAGTCACTTCAGTTGTGTCCGACTCTGTGCGACCCCATAGACGGCAGCCCACCAAGCTCCCCGGTCCCTCGGATTCTCCAGGCAAGAACACTGGAGTGGGCTGCCATTTTTGTCTTTCCAACCCTATTCAAATGTGACCACCCACTGACACCCTGAATAGGACACTGAAAGGATCAGAATATAGTCTGGGACTCTGATCCTGAGAGCATGATCTAAGTGCAAGATGGCCCAGGAGATGTCAAGCCTTTTGAACCACAACTCATCACATGCACTTTCCTAGTGTCCCTTAGAATCTGGTTCCAATGGGTTCCAACCTGGAGAAAGCCAAATCCTCATGGATATCAGCTCAGCGTGTCAGTGCCATGGGTCTAACTGGGAACTCTGACTTCCAGGATGCACTTACAAAACCAGTTTTTCCAAATCTTGGGCTCCAGCAGAGCCCAGCACAGCCTAGTCCCTGCCCCACCTCCAACCTCTACTCTCCTCTTTCTTGTTCTGCTTCATCCTGGCCTTCTTTAAATCCACAGAAATCTGTGCTTCTTCCCACCATAGGAGTTTTGCATGTGCCATTCCCTGGAGTCTGTTCCATTCTCCTTCATACTGATGAACTTCTCCTTCAGATCTTAAGCTTAATCATTACTTCCCACGCTGAAGGAATCCTCCTGATATGTGTTCTCAGAGCACTTAGTACAACTGAAATGCTATATTTATTTTTGTGATTATTGGATTAATATCTACCTCCTCTATTAATAATAAAAATAAAAGTCAACATCATTTAATGTTCACCATGCACCAGGTACTATAGGAATCCCTTGACACGCATTCCTTTATTTCACCAGTACCACAATCCCATCAGGAAAACGAGGCACAGAAGAGAAACAACTGGACTAAGATTCTCAAGCAAGCAAGAGCTGGTATTGGGCTATAATCCCAGGCAGCAGCAGCTGGAATGGTTCCATGTCTATTTTCACTGACTGTATCCCATGCCCAGCACAAGGTCTAGAACTTAATAGGGACTCCAGCAGTGCCGACTAGATTGACTTGTCTTGCCCAGCCTGAAGTTGCTTTGACACATGAAAGCCAGACTTGGGGACAACTTTACAAATCACTTTTACCAGCCCTCAAGAGAAGAACAGGAGACCTGGAGAGGGAATGAGATTCTCTTAAGGTCACACAAAACCACAACCAGAAGCCGCATCTCCCAATTCAGCCTCATGCTCTTTCCACTTCAATGAATGAAAACTTAAAATTAAAAAATTAAGCATATAATGCTTAATAAATATTTTTAAACCAATAAAGAGACATGGCACTTCCTTTCCTGCTCCTAACTTTTCTATGGGATCTGATGAAAGATGGGTGGGTAAGGAAAGAAAACCATTCTTCAGAAAGGCAGAGAAAAGCACAAGGATTACAAAAAATTGCCATTTAAAAAATTGCTCATTAAAAGAGGATTTTTTTTAAATTTATGAGTGTTGAGCATTTTTTTAACTCAAAATAACCTTGATTTAACAAGTCCGTGTCTTAAGCTTACAATTATTTCAACATGGTCATCTGTCATCAATTTCATTTTAGTGCAGTTTCATTTGTTGTACTAATACTGATTCACGCAGTAATGCACCATCATGGGGGTCCTGGGGACATCCAGTGACACAACCTGGCCATCAGAAAGACCCTCATCATGGCTGGAGAGGTACTTTGACTATCTGTTCAGTTTGAATAGGGGAGGTCTGGGGATTGGTGAAAACAATAGTGGGTTTTGAACTGTTTCTAGAGCTTCAACTATATTCTTACAAAGACTTGATTTTTAAGTCAAGTATAGTTATTTTGGGGGCTTCCCTGGGGGCTCAGTGGTAAAGAACCTACCTGCCAATGAAGGAGACATGGATTCAATCCTTAGGTTGAAAAGATACCCTGGAGAAGGAAATGGTGACCCACTCCAGTATTCTTGCCTGGGAAATCCCATGGACAGAGGAGCCTAGCAGGCTACAGTCCACAGAGTTGCAAAGAATGGACATGACTTAGCGACTGAGCATGTACCCCGAGTTGTTTTTAATTCCTCAAATCATTGGGTTGCCATCTGAATTATATCCAGCCGCTGATCCAGCCATCCAACTCCAGTATCTTTAACTTGCTTTTATATTAAGAAGAAGATCTTCAACTAAGATGGAAATCAAATGATTCCCATGTTCTAGATTTAGAGCTGTGTTTCTTTGGAATGTTTTAGTAAATCTTTCCACACTGGCTTCAGAATGTTTTTCTTTCCCTCTGCGTACATAGTTTCATTTAGGGACAAGGCCTAAAAAAAAATTTTTTTTCCGATCAGGTTCTGAACATTAGCTTCCAACTTGGCCAACTTCTGACCACAGAGATACTTACTTTAAAAATCATTTCAAACATCATATCAAGTTTCAGTTTGGACAAATAATAAAAATATCCCTGCCAGTACTGACTAACTCCCTAGACACCAGAATGTGCAAAAGAACTTACCCTCCCAAGATCCAGAGCCACTCTCACAGATAACCAAAAGAAAGAGAGAGTTCTCCCATTGTTGTTCAGTCATTAAGTCGTGTCCGATTCTTTGTGACCCCATAAACTGCAACATGCCAGGCTCCCCTGTCCTTCACTATCTCCCGGAGTTTGCTCAAACTCATGTCTGTTGAGTCAGTGATGCTATCCAACCATCTCATCCTGTCACCCCCCCACCCCTCTTGCCCTCAATTCTTCCCAGCATCAGGGTCTTTTCCAATTAGTTGGCTCTTCACTTCAAGAGGCCGAAGTATTGGAGCTTCAGCATCAGTCCTTCCAATGAATATTCAGGAGTGATGTCCTTTAGGATTGACTGGTTTGATCTCACTGTCCAAGGGACTCTCATGAGCCTGGCTCTAGTCAGTAGGACCCCAGCTGCAAATAGGGTGCAACTCACATTTCTGTCCAGCCATACTTTGGAGGCCCCCAACCTGATGGCTGCCAGCCACGTTCTTGGAACACAGCATGAGACAAACTGTTCCATCTCTGGGAAAGAAAGAATCAGTACCTCCTCTGTCCATGGGATTCTCCAAGAATATAGGAGTGGGTTGCCATTCCCTTCTCCAGGGGATCTTCCTGACTCAGGGATCGAACCTGCGTCTCTTGCACTGCAGGCAAATTCTTTACCATCTGAGCCACCAGGGAAGTCCTTAGAAAGGAAGGAACAATTTAAAATTTTACCTTAGTCTCTGGAACAGGCATCACAGATAGGAATCAAGGAAAGCCAACTTTGGGAAAAATTCTTACCCTTTGCGGGCTTCTGCTAGTTTTCCCAGGGTGCTGTCTAGAGGCTCCAGAATATGTTGGTGTCTCAGTGGGTCTTATCTTGGTCCCCAGAAACCGTAAAGAAGGAAAAATAATTTTCCTTCCACCCTTTAAAGTGGCCAAGAACCCTTTTTTCTCTGGGGCAACTTTCAATGGATGAGCTCATCTAGGTTAAAAGTTCTCCACCGTGCCAAAGGTAGTTCAAGACAATCTTTGGAAAGGTTAACCTACTTGTTCAGCCTTAAAGTTTATTCACCTGAGGTCTCACACTGGCCCCAGTCCAGCTTAAGTCAGACCCAGTTCAACCCCAGACTCAGACCAATTTCTAAGTAGGATCCAATTTATTACCATCCATGTTCCAGACCCAGTCTGGAAAAAAGAAATGCTCAAATCAAGTCTGAAAGCTGTGGAGCTGGGATCCAGGACTCAGGAGGGACTCACCCGCCACGTCCAGACACCGCAAGAAGGCAGCCACTGAAGGGGCTCCAACAGTCCCCACTGATGGCTGCACCTGCTCCTGGAGACTCTGAGGGGCCTCCTGCAGTTTCTTCTTCTGACATCAGAACTGTTAAAAGATAAACTACACCATGGTAAAAATTTTAAGTTTATTTCAGTAAAAGATGCTTGTTACTTGGAAGAAAAGCTATGATGAGCCAAGACAGCATTGTATAAAGCAGAAACATCACTTTGCCAACAGTCTGTATAGCCAAAGTTATGGTTTTCCAGTAGTCATGAACAGATGTGAGAGCTGGACCACAAAGAAGGCTGAGTGCCAAAGAATTGATGCTTTCGAACTGTGGTGCTGGTGAAGACTCTTGAGCATCTCTTGGACAGCAAGGAGATCAAACCAGTCAATCCTAAAGGAAATCAACCTGAATATTCATTGGAAGGACTGATGTTGAAACTGAAGCTCTGATATTTTGGCCATCTGATTCAAAGAGTCAACTTCCTGGAAAAGACCTTGTTGCTGGGAAAGATTGAGGGCAGGAGGAGAAGGGGGCAACAGGGGATGAGATGGTTGAATGGCATCACCAACTCTATAGATATGAGTTTGAGCAAACTCCAGGAGATAGTGAAGGATAGGGAAGCCTGGTGTGCTGCAGACCATGGGGTCACAAAGAGTCAGACACGACTGAACAACAACAAAAACAACAAAAATCCACTCCAATCAGGCAGCACCAAACCCCACCAATAGAAGCTAGGGAGAGGCTTTTATAGAGAAGACACAAAAATGAAGGAAGGAAATTACTGATTGGCGGGAACCTGGGACTGGTTGGGCCTCTGATAGGTTGGCCTCTGTGATTGGCTATCCTCAGTGTTTTGATTTCGTGGCTTCTAGGCCTTGGGGTACCAGAACCCCCAGCCGCTGCCCCTCCCAAGTACGCAGTGGCCACCATGGCGACTGTCAGAGCATCTGGGCAGAACCTCCCTTGCCTTCACAGGAGGGGGTGCACCGGCCCTGTGGTGGGGCCCAGCACCACTCTTTGTTTAGGGCTTTCCTGGTGGCTCAAATGGGAAAGAATCCTCCTGCAACTCAGGAGACCTGGGTTCGATCCCTGGGTTGGGAAGATCCCGTGGAGGAGAGCATGGCAACCCACTCCAGTGTTCTTGCCTGGAGAATCTCCATGAAGAGAGGAGCCTGGCTGGCTACAGTGCATGGAGTCCCAAAGAGTCAGACATGACTGAGCGACTAAGCACAGGCATTTACAGCCTTAGATTTTGGTTTGCTGATGTGGGCACCATGGCAGCCAAGCCACCTCAGTCTAATGTTCTCCTTGTTTAATTAATTTAACACTGTTAAGACGACACTGACCTCTACAGATATGGATATGAAAGCCCAAAGAGGGAGAGGTATTTGCCCAAGGTCATACAGTGAACGGGAGATGGCCTGATTCTGAGTCAGGACTCACTTCATGAGAAAGACAACTCCAGAGTGTGTCAACAACACAATCACCTTTCATAAGTTGGGAAGCTAGTGCAGAGGGTCTCATCAGGGATGTGCCAGTGAGCTGTGGAGAATCCAGGTCAGAGGCCGAGTTAGATCTCAGAGCAGCTGTCTCTGCCAGGGCCTGGGAGGACCACCACAAAAAACCCGGCAAGAAGGCTCCATCCCTTACTCTGACACTGGTTTTCCCACCAGCCATGACATGGAAGCTCAACCCTGGCTTGTTGTAATACTCTGGATTTTTTAAATGCCTTCTCCCTGAAAAGGGCTGTGGAAAAAGTTCACCGTGTGCTCTTTGGAAAGCCTCCCTCCACACCCAGAATAGATGCCTTCACGGTTCCCTGTTGCCAACAGAGCCCACGGTCTCCTAATAGAATGAGGCAACAGTGATAAGGTCTCTTCAAAATGTTCCAAAGGGAAATGACACATGTTTTGAGAAGAGCGCTGGTAAGCAGGAAGCAGTCCAGAGGAACTTGCCAGACTGAGATGCAATGTTTGGCATGGAACAGAGGAAAAAGGAAAACTGGGAGGCAGGCTGAGGGACAGGAAGGCTGCCTCCAATGTCTGAAGGGCTAGTGTGTACAAGACTGGCAAGGTGTTCTCAACTACAAATTGGCACTTGCCATGGGTGCTTGCCATCTAACCTCTACTAGGATTAAACCATGTACTGCTCCAGCTGCTGACCTCCAACACCGCCTGAAAGGAGTTCAGGGTGGAGAGGAGAAATGAGGCACTCTGTGCTGGATTGGGAGGGGGGGTACTGGCAGAACAGGTCTTCAGATACTTAGGTATTATCAGGAGCTGATTTTATAACCTCAATTCTTGTATTAACATCTCCTCATATCTAGAAAAGCATTAAAATCCTTCATGGTAACAATGGTTTCTAACAACTAGGAGAAAGCTTCACAAGACTAACACAAACCTTCTGGGAAAATACATGCTTGATTGCCAAGTACACGCTACTCCCTTCATCAAAATCACATATACACTGTTCTTCCCCCCTACCTCTTTGGAGCAGTTTCTCAGAGCTATCTGAGGTGCCATCTCCCAGGCTACAGTCCTCATTTTGTCCCAAATAAAACTGAACTCGCAACTCTCACATTACGCTTTTTGTTTAAGTTGACAGTGTATTCCAAGTGTCTCCAAGGAACAAAAAATAACAATCGAGGCTGCCCATGACGGGACAGCCCATGGGACAGCCTGGGCAGGGGCTGCAGGGAACAAGAACGCACTCTCTAAATTCTTTTCTCTGCAACACACGAAGCCTGTTCCCCCATCTGTAAAGTGATGGTGCAATCAGTTCTCATAAGGTTGTTGCAAGCATTAAATAAGACCATGATTTTTCAAGGCTGATCACAGGCCTGACCCATAGTAAGTCCGCCATACAGTGTCATTGTCGTCATCACTGTTTAGAGGAAGTGAGTTCTTTGTCCTCAGAGGTATTCAAGCAGCAACTGATCAATGCACTGCAAAGCTGTGATGGGAAAGAGACTCCTGCATTAGACAAAAGGGAAGATTAGGTGACCTTAAGTTTCCTTCTATTCTTGGGTTTCAAATTCTTTGTCTCATTGACACTGAGGTTAAGGTGAAGTCCTCTATTGGATTACCCTCGAGGGCTCCAGCTTTGGGGTTTTGTTTTTCCACCTTTGTACTCACAAAGCCTTGCCATGGAGCAGATTCTAAGAGCACAAGCCAGGAAGGAAAGCTTCCTTTGCTTGGAGGGTGCATTCCTGGAATTCCCAAGATTCCAGTCCCTTCTCCTCCTCACATTGTCAACATTAGGTTCTTGTGGGGAGGACAAAAAGTTCACTCTCCAAACCACAGTTGCTCCCAGGCTCTGATCTGAATAACTCAACTCATCCTCCACCAGAGCTCCAAGCCCATCTGACAAGAACTGGGCTGCTTTAGGCTAACAAGAAGTCATTGTTTGCGTAGGAGAGTGACTACCTCACTTCTTGGTGAGCAAAACCAGGTCGGAGAACATAAATCCAAGGGACTCCTTGCAGCTGAACCAGAGGCAGCCTTCCCCAGATTCCCTTCTTAGCAAGACCAAGCCCTAGAGGAGGAGGAGGAGGCATTTATTGGGGATTGCTACAAATTCAGCTTTACTGCCACTGCCTTTAAAACCACAATATAAAGTAACTCCCACAACACACTGAAGATAAGCTCTTTAAAGAAAATATAAAAAGCATTAACTTGGCAATTCACCCAAACCTCATCATGCACCATAGACATTTTTGAAGTTTAACAAAGAAAAGCACATCATTAAAGAATACTGCTCTATCACCATTCTTATGCAAATCCTTCCAGATAGTTGGGTGGAAAATTCCATCTAACACACAGCAAGAAATAAATGTTGCAGGGTGGAGATTTCAGTTATACTGAGTGCATCTATCACTTGTATAATCCAAACTACTGTATGTGCGCTGACTACAGAATTAGTATTGATCCATTCACCATGTAAACATCAAGTACTTTCTATTATTACTTGAAATAGCATGCTATCACAATTTCTATTTCCTCCTTCTATCTTAAATAGAAGTATTGCACATTAGCCCTTTCCTTCATGTACTTTTTTGCACAGCTATCTAACTACAGTGTTCGGTGTGGCGCTGAGTTTCCTGCAGACATCTGCAGTATTAGCTTTAAAGCACTTTATTTTCAAGTCATCTCTGATGGGAGACAATACAACTTTCATTTACCCAGAAACCTGTTACCAGAGCTTTTCTTAGAAAGACACAGACACAGGGCACATTCCCTCCGTCTCCTTCTCTCTCTCATCATCAACATTCTTTGATGCTCACCACCCCCCGGCCCCCCAATTCCCACCTCCCCCACCCCCCACCCCGCAGCTGCTGAGACCGCCAGCACCAGGATGCACTCCCAGTTTCACTCCCCCAAGTGGACAGGATCTCCCAGGTCCCTTTCTCTGAGGTCATGAAACATACATTTGCCAAACTGAGCATGGTATTTCATTTCGGGTCACCTTGTTATGAAAGCTCAAGACTTGACTTTGCTGCAATGTTCAGATGTCTGGATACACAAAGAAAAGGTATTCTGGAGAATCAGTTCTGATGTTCGAGAGCATCGAAAAACATCTCAAGGGGTGAACCTTCTCCTCCCTTTCCTGCATCCCCCAGGATAACAGCTGGAGGAAATTTGGACTGGGTTCCAGACCCTGGAGGGGCAATTTTAGCTCAAATAGCTTGGAGCTACCTACAGCATAATTCTTGTTCTCCGCTGCTGGTGGCAATCCCTGGGCACCAGAGGCATCCAGACCCAGCGCACAGTGCTTCTCATGATCCCACACGCTCTGAACGGCACACGCTGTGTGTGACTTAACTAGATTTCCAGTGTCTTCTGAGCCCAGCAGCCGCTCCAGTCAGAACATGTTCAATCTCATTTCTGTCGATGGGAATCTACACGTTGCAACTGTAACCTGCCACAGAGCCCACAGTACCCCTTGAGAACGACCCCAGTTGCACAACCCTACTGTTCTCTTTAACCAACTTGTAGAACCTGCACATCTTCAACGGGGCGGGGAACACAACAAAAGCTAGGGCTTTGTTTCAGGAAGAGAAAATACCCGGAACCAGCTGAGCACTATTTAGCTGCCATCCTCATGTCCCAACTCCTTTCAATCCATCGAAAAAATAATAATAATTAACCAATTCATTGAAATTCTTCTTAATAAATGGTAGCTTTGTTACCAAACTAGACTGATGCAAACTCAAAGAGAGAAAATTCTGAAATTGGATAGTGTGTGTTCAATAAATATTCAAAGAAGAGAGAGTGGGGACATCATAAAGGAACGGTACATGTAATTCGCGGCCTCCAACAAATTTCCAACTTTCTTTTTTTTTCAACTTTATTTCTTGACACCAACTATTCAGTCCCTTGAATGCTCAGTTGTGTTCACAGCAAGAAAGTGTGACTCACTTCCCGGACCAAGTGTCCCTTCCAGAAGTGGAACCAGATTTAAGACACATACATGCACTCTTCCTTACGTATCTGATCATTTGAAATGAACTGAAAAACCTCATAGTACTGGATCAGATTGCTCCAACAATAATTGTGCTAATGTTTGGGGAAAATAAAATTAACTGATTACAGTAAAAGCAGCCCATAACAACCGTTGTCAATTGCCTCTTCATTCCTCCCTCCTTCTGAATGATAACCTTTCCTGATTTTGAGGTTATCGCCACTCAAGGGAAGGTGACCCTCTCCCTAGCTGAGATTCAGTCCACCAACCCCTACAGGTGAACAGGTGGTAAATGACTGAACTACTCCCATCCTCTTGGCAGTGACTGGTCCAGGAGACCACTATAATTCCTGTGTAGATCACATTTCTCTGATCTTTTCCTGTAGCAGTTATCAACCTGTATTTAGGTAGATTTCCTCCTTTTTCTTTTTGGCCAAGATTTCCAGGTAATCCCACTTTGGGGGACCACAGCTGAATCCTGACCTCGAGGTGAGGAGGAATCTTCCACTGGCCTTGTTGCTGCCTTTTCTCCTGTGTTGTTACGGTGCTTCATCACTGATTTGCACATTTTCCTGCAAACAGAACTACTTTTGTTTGTTGAAACTTTTAGGATTTCATGTCCTTGTGTTACTTAAAAAGCTCTATTACCTATAGTAGGGCATGGCCCATCAGCCTTGCTGTAGATGATCATTTCTAAAGCTGCTCCAGGGAGTCCTAGGGATTCAGCGGTATCCACCATTGAAAAGGTGGGGTTATACCATAAACGATATTAAAAGACTAAAGACAAGGATTTCCCTGCTGGTCCAGGGTTAAAAATCTGTCTGCCAATGCAGGGGATAGAGGTTTGATCCCTGGTCCCGGAGGATATGATATGTTGCAGGGTATCTGGGTTCTGTGCCACAGTTACTGAGCCCTTGCCCTAGAGCTCATGCTCTGCAACAAGAGAAGTCACTGCAATGAGAAGATTGCAAATTGCAACTAGAGAGCAACCCCCACTCATTGCAACTAGAGAAAGCTCACATGCAGCAACGAAGACCCAATGCAGCCAAAAATAAAATAAATAAATTTTAAATAAATAAATAAAAGACTAAAGACAGCTTGGGAGAAAATATCTGCAATCTACAAAGAAAGTTTGAATACCGTACTATATGGAATTTACAAATCAACTTAAATTTTTTAAGCAGACAACTTGATATTAAAAAATGAGGAAAGAATATGAATGTACAATTCGTAGAAGAAATACAGGTGACCAATAAATATATGAAAAGATTCTCGGCATCACTCCTAATTAGGGAAGTGCAAAATAAAACAATGAAACACCATTCTCAGCCTTAGATGTTTGCAAAAATGATAAAGACATAATATCCGGGGTTGCAAATAAAGTAGCAAAATGGGCACTCTCACACATCTTGATGGAGTGTGAATTGGAACACAGTTTTGGAGGACAATTTGGCAATGTCTATCAACTTAAAATGCAATTCTATTTTAGGAGTCTGCCCTACAGATATATTTGCACATGGCTGCAAAGATATAGCTACAGAGATACTCACTACAACATGGTTTGTAATTGCAAACACACAGGAACCAATGTAAATGTCCATCAATAAGGACCAGATTAAACATATTCTGGCATAGGCATAAAATAGAACAGTGCGCAAACATTAAAAAACAATGAGGCAGATACAGGTCCTGTTATAGAAGCATCTGAAATGTAAAAAAAAAAAAAAAGAAAAAGAAAAGCACATCTTCCAAAAACAAGTTTAATAGAAGATAATATATATATATCTTTTTCTAATATAACTATACAATGCCAGAAATATAGTAAATACCCAATAAATACTGGAAGTAAAAGTGGCTTGTAAATATTTGCTGGAAGAATGAATCACTGAAGAATAAATGAATGATAAATGAATGTGCATGTAAACATGAAAAATGTGAAGATATGCAAGGTTAACTTAGTGTAATGGAAGAGAGTCACTTTTTATTTAATGTCTTTCTATGGATTGCTTTTAAATGTTTACAGGTATACATGCTATCTTCACAATAACAGAAAAAGTTAAGGATCCAAAGATATTAATAGCTTAAACAACACTGAAAGATAAAGGAAAGACAAAGAGAGAGTATTTGCAACATACATAACAAAGTAAACTTCACAAAACATAAAGAGCATTACTAATTAATAAGATAGAGATAAACAGCCAGTAAAAAGCAGTAACAGCCAAAGGACAGTGGTAATCTCTGCCCATTGCCTATTCTTCTTTCTTACAAACAGAACTATATTAGGGAGTGGGACCAGCACTGTGTTTATCACCCAAAAGAAAATTATCAATGACAAAAAAAAAAATGTGAAAAGGTACTCAACTTCACATAATCAGAGAAACACAAATCAAAATAAAATACCTGATTTTTGCTCATAACACAGGCCAAAAAGAAGGAAAAGATTTTATGATCCAGTGTTGACAAGGACTTAGAAGAAGGCATTTGCCATCAAAGTCAGCGGGAGTGCAAATTGGACCAGTAATTTGGGCAGCAATTTGACATATCCATCAAATTTTAAAATACATCACCTTGGACCTAGAAACTCCACTTCTAAAAATGTGTCCCACAGAATCCCTTCCACAGTCACCCAAAGATGTATATATGCCCAAGAGTGTTCACTAGAGCCTTGCTCATTAGCAACGATCTGGAAACAGTTTTATTTATTCATCAGTGGATCTGTGAACACGAATATAAGTCAAGATCTCTGCCCTGACAGAGCCTGCATTCAGTGGGGGGGAGCAGAGGAGACAGATGATAAACAAGGAAACAAGCATGATGCCTTCCAATAAACTGAGTGCTATAAAGGAAATAAAACAAGGTGATGGAATAGAGCATGTTTGGAGATGTAGAGGGGGGCAGAGCAAAAGGGAGACTGTTGTACCTGGAGCCATGGGGAATGCCTCCCTGGAGGGTGACACAGAGTTAAGATCAGAATGATGACAAACAACTAGCTCAGCTATTGCAAAATAAAGCCCTGAGACACAACAGGAAGAAGATGGAGGATAATGAATAAGGGGGTGAAAGGGATGTGATGAGACTGGAGAGAAGGACCATGGTCTGAGATCATTTAGTCCTTGAGTCTCAGTCTGCAGATGAAGAGTCTGGGAAGCCACTGGGGTATAAGCAAGGAGGCACATGACCAGGTTTACCAGTTTTGTTTTGTTTTATTTTTTATTTTATTTTATTTTTTTTTAGTGGTTTTTGCCATACATTGACATGAATCAGCCATGGATTTACATGTGTTCCCCATCCTGCTCCCCCCTCCCGCCTCCCTTTCCATCCCACCCTTCTGGGTCTTCCCAGTGCACCAGCCCTGAGCACTTGTCTCATGCATCCAAGGTTTACCAGCTTTAAAAGACCACGCTGGCTGCTGGGTGCAGAAAGAACTGTAGGAAGTAACAAGAGAGGATGAAGAGCAGTGAGGAGGTCCTGGCAAGGTGTACTGGTGGCTTACACCGGGTTGTTGGTAGTGGAGTGTAACAAGTGTCTGACAGGGACATGTTTTGGAGACAGAGTCTATAGGATTTGCTAGCAAACTGGACTTGGAGTCCTATCAAGGATGTCTCCCAGCCTTGAGACCTGAACACCTGGCTGGGGTGGTGATGTTATTTTCAAAGAGGAGAAAACCTGGGGGTGAAAGAAGTTTAGCAGAGAAAATCCAGAGTCTATTTTGGCCTTGATGAGCTTGCCTGTCTTACAAGACAAGTTAGCAGAGATAAAGTTGGAAATTAACATATATATTCGCAATTGCACAGAGAAAAATCTGGGAGGTTATCCACCTAAATGATAAAGGGATTCTCTTCAAGAAGTGGAATTGGGGGTGGGGGGTGGGAGAGGAGAAGCGGGAAGAAGTCACTTCTACATTTGACTGTATGTACATTAATAAGGTTGGAAATTGTTACAATGAATATGTATTACCTTTGAAATTTAAATAAATGAATACAAATAAAAGAAGACTGAGAGATTTTCAAATCTTTCCACAGAGAGTTTTCTTCAAACAAAATCTTATCTAGAATGTTCATCCCACTGTCATCATTCGGGCCTTAGCTCAAATAGCACCTCCTCAGAGAGGCCATCCTTAACCATGGGACCTCAAGGGGCCCCATCCATCCTTACCCATCACTCTAACCCACATCTTGTTTTACTGATACCACTTACAACCCAAAATTAAATTGTCATTTATTAGTTTACCTGTCCTCCCTACAAGAATATAAAAGTCAAGAAAGCACAGTTGTTATATGTTTTGTTCTCCAAATATTAGGTTGGTGCAAAAGTAATGATGGTTTTGCATTGTTGAACTTTGCTGTTTGACTTTGGAATACATTCTTAAATGTGGTTATGTTATAAATCATTTGAATGTATATTTCTTGCTTTATGTTTTTTTGCTAATGACATCACTTGCTGTTTATTTTATACGTATTTTAGAATGACTTATTACTTGCTGTTTATTTTAGATGTATTTTAGAATATTGAAATAATGTTAGACAAAAAGCAAATTCTAGTGATTTCTTTTTATTTGCGTTCAAAATGGGTTGTAAAGCAGCAGAGACAACTCACAACACCAACAACACATTTGGCCCAAGAACTGCTCATGAATGTACAGTACAGTGGTGGTTCAAGAAGTTTTGCAAAGGAGATGCAAGCCTTGAAGATGAGAAGCGTAGTGTCCAGCCATCAGAAGCTGACAACGAGCAACCGAGAGCATGATTGAGACTGATCCTCCTACAACCACACAAGAAGTTGCCAAAGAACTCAACGTCAACCATTCTATGGTCATTCGGCATTTGAAGCAAACTGGAAAGGTGAAAAAGCTTAATAAGTGGGTGCCTCATAAGCTGACCACAAATCAAAAAATCATCGTTTTGAAATGGGTCGTCTTCTCTTACTCTATGCAACAACAGTGCACCACTTCTCAACTGGATTGTGACGTGCAGTGAAAAGTGGATTTTCTATGACAACCGGTGAGCCAAACCTGCAGCCAAATGAGGGTCATGGTCACTGTTTGGTGGTCTGCTGCCAATCTGATCCACCACAGCTTTCTGAATCCCAGCGAAACCATTACATCTAAGAAGTATGCTCAGCAAATCAATGAGATGCATAAGAAACTGCAACGCCTGCAGCTGGCATTGATCAACAGAAAGGACCCCATTCTTCTCCATGACAATGCCCAACCGCACATTGCACAACCAACACTCCAAAAGGTGAACGCAGTGGGCTACAGAGTTTTGCCTCATCTGCCATATTCACCTGACCTCTCACCAACTGACTACCACTTCTTCAAGCATCTGGACAACTTTTTGCAGTGAAAATGCGTCCACAACCAGCAAGAGGCAGAAAATGTTTTCCAAGAATTCACTGAATTCCAAAGCACGGATTTTTATGCTATAGGCATTAACAAACTTACTTCTCATTGGCAAAAACATGTTGATTGTAATGGTTCCTATTTTGATTAATCAAGATGTGTTTCAGCCTGGTTAAAATGATGTGAAATTCACTGTCCAAAACTGCAACTACTTTTTCATCAATCTAATATCTCTAGAATGTACAACAGTGAGATGCATACAGTAAGCACTCCATAAATACTCCCTTGATTAAAAATGAATTCCAATTTGTACTCAAGATTAAAAAAATAAAAACCAAAAAACTGAGCAGCTTCAATCGAATTGAAGCCAGGGGTCTAGAGTCTTGCCATTGTCTCCCTCTCCATTTCCTTCTCACCACCACTGGGATGCCTTAAGGTACATCCAGGCAACCCCCACCCCAGGGCCTGGCAAAAAAAACTATATAAAACCCACAGGATCACCTGATGGCTCCGCTCTTTTCCAGTTCAGTCCACAAGGGTCTGACCTGAGCCCTCCTTCTCAAGAAGCCTACCTCTTCCAGGTTCTAGCTAGCACAACCAGAACAGGTCTGGTCCAGACTCAGCATTAAGTTCCACCTGTCTCTTCCCATGATGCCTCCATCACCCCAACTGCTACACCCAGGTTACCATCCACGCCCACTCCGTGTTCCTGCTCATGAAGGCACCCACAAATGCCAGCCCCAGCTCAGTCCTGCAGCGGGCACGGCGGGTCCAGAGACAAGCAGCCCAGGGCCCTGGGCTGCAGAATCAGCCCCTGGGAGATAATCCAGGCCCGCGTCAACACCAGCAGTGGCGCTGACCCTCTGGTGGCTCTCGCAGGCACGTGTCAAGTCCAGCGGGTCCCGAGTTCTTTGTGGAGCCTTCCAAATGGACAATTCCTGAGGTCGCACAGTCCGGGCTGGCTGTCTTTGTGGCACTCACGCTGCCTTCATGATGATGCTATTGCCCCACTTTCAAGAAAGGGAGCCATCATGTGTCTATCTTGCAGTGGCCACTTCAAGCAGGGGTTAGCAGGCATCCCTGAGCATTATCTTCTGCCCCTTCTGTGGTCCACAGGGGAAGGAGCCCTTTTCCTCAGACTGCATCCCCCCCAGGCCTCAGCCCAGGCCAGGGGGTTTCGCCTATGAGCCTGTTGCCTGCCAAGGTCCAGGCCGAGCATCTCCCAGCAAGAGCTCAACAAGGAACCAGGAGGGTGGCAGGTCTTCAGCAACCTACAGAAAGGTCAGTCCCCACCATTCAGGGAACCTGCTCCAGGTCACAGCCATCCTCCAACGCGCAAGGTCTCCCTTGGCTATGGATATACCTCTGCTTCCGTGTGGGCTGAGGGCAGGAGACAGGGCTAAAGCCAGGAGGGACTAGAGCAGAGAGGAAGGCCCCCACAGTCCTCACCACCGGCCCCCTTCCCAGGAGGCCCGCACGTGGTGCTCAGGGGCCCCCTGCTGGCCGTTGGGCGCATGTGTGACTCTGGGGTGGGGCGGGGCTGCTCAGGCCCAGGGCCGCTGCTGGGACCCACACACCCCAGTCCATGACGTGCACCCACACAGAAACACACATTCCACACCTCCAAGCAAGCATGTGCACACAGCCAGAGCCACGTATGCCTGGACGTGCAGATCTGAGCTCCAGTGATGGAGCAGAGAGGGAACACATCTCCACCGACAGGCAGGTTCAGTCACACAGGTGCGCAAGGCGGTGAGCAGGGCCCCTTGCGAAGCCTCGCCCTCCCAGCCACCACCTAGGAGAAGAGGACCCCGTGGCTCCTGCCCCTCCGCACTCCTGCTCTGACGGGGCAGGCAGAGCTCACTCTGTAGTGCAGGTTCCCCAGGGCCTCCGGTAGGAGGCCTCAGCTCCACCTGGGCACGGGACTCCCCCGCCTGCACACAGCCTCTCCTCACCTGTGGCCTGGGGGTCTGGGCTGCAAGTCCGTGGTGGCAGCCGTGTGCCTCCGCGGCATGAGGACAAAGGCTGAGGGCCCTGGCTGACAGTGATCTCCCTACTGAGTCCCATTACGTGGTAGGCATCAGCAGCCTGGGGACGGGGTCGAAAAAGCTGGGAGCTGATGCTCTTGACTTCTCCAAGAAGTTGAGGCTGTAGGCAGACATCCTGGAGGCTGGGACAGGGGATGGGGGCTCCAGGGCGGGTAGAACCTCAGAAACCCAAAATGGAGAAGGAGCAAGGAAACACAATACCCTGAATGCCTGCTCTGGGCAGATATGGTTCCCACCTCGTCTGGTTCCAGCCTTACTCCCCCAGGAGGGGAGGAGTGTTACTAGTCTTCACAGCTTCCATAACAAACCATCACAGGCCTGTTTTCTCCTTAAATAGCCCTTGGATTTTCCCACTGATGCACCAATAAGTCCAAGCTTCCCTTAGCTCTTAGTTGGGCCCTTTGCCCAGGCTGTCTCATCCAACCCATCTCCATCGTTCAGGATGACCAGTTTTAACAACACAAAGTTTTTAAATTCTCTTAGTGGCTTCCATGACTTCCCGTTCTAAAGACTGCAAAAACAAAATCTTCATCTCTGCTTTGTACCCTCACCTACATGTCCAGTCTCACTGATCCCCTCTCACCCCTGATGTCCTCCATTCCACACAGCTGTTGTCAATTTCTCCAGTGCCCTGCACTTTTTCCCATCTCAGGGAAGCAGGCTCCGCACCTGCTCTGCCTCCCCACCCCCCCACCCCCATTCCCTTGCCTGATAAACTCCTCCTTCACACATCATGTCCCCCCGGAGGCCTTCCGTGCCGCGATCCTCTCTCCCTGTTAAACACTCATAACTCCCTGCAGTGTCCTACCATGGTACACAGCAGTACTTGTTATCAATAATTACCTATCTGTGCTGTTATATGGTTTCCTTCCGTCTGCTCCATCCCCTAGGCTCCCAGCTATCTGACGATAGAGATCTTGTCGCTTGCTCACCCTTTGATGCCCAAGTTTGTAGAAATCATACATGCTAGAGACAATGACATCCAAACCGGGTCCCTCTGCCTGCAAACAACGACCCCTAATTCATCAAACTGCTCTGCGTCCCAGACAGCAATGCCAGGAAGGGGGACTAGGCGTTTCTGGATCCCGAGACGCAACTTTCTAGGTTAGTCCCTGCTTTGAATGATCCAATCCAGCCCATCCTTTCACTAGCCCCAGCACTCAGCAGGCAAGACTGTGTAAAAGTTTCTACCTGGGCAGGCCTGAATTATTATCTTTCTTGGGCAAAATGATAGCTGTCCGATTGGCAAAAGGCAGTGCTCACCTGCAACCTCAGGTTGGCAGATAAATAAAAATAAACCCAGTAATTAAAGAAACAGACCAGCAGATACATCATCTCGGGAAGGCAGGGGGAAGCTTTCTCACCATGAAGCTAAAAGCATACATAATGAAGAAAAGTGATCAAGTAAGAATGTTCAACTCCTGTACATCTTTTTAGTCACCATCCAAAGGACAAATCAGGCTTTTGGAGCTCCTGAGAGCCTGTGGTCGGAGAACTCTAAAGTAAACAAGCCTCCTTGGGGCCGATTCATGATTCCCAGGGGCCCTTATTCTAAAATTATTAACAGTTTCAAGACAGAGACAGCAGAGAATTAAGCCAACATCAGGGCCTTTCTAACTGGGCAACTACACAGGTCACACACCCACAGCTGGCCCTGCTCTTTCACACATACAGTTCAATTCTGGAAACATTCATTCACTAAGCATCTCACCTGAGCCCAGTTCTCGCCCTCACGAAGCCCAGAGCCCAGTGGTGGAAGGTGGGCGATCACACAGCTGAGAAGACAACCCAATGTGTCTCTACTCCCCTGCGGGCAGGCGAGGTGGATGGCCTCCATTCCAGATCCCAGAATCCCAGGAGCACACAGTGAGTTGTCAAGGTGCATCTGTCCTGGGGATGCTCTCACACACGGTGCCCCGTGGATTACTTTACCCACACTCTGTATCGGCCTGGGTGCCTTTTGGAGGAGGGAGTCAGAGAAAATCTGAACAGAGCTAGTCCTGGTACTTCAAGGAGGTTTGGGTCTTTGGAGAGACAGGGGTCCCTGCTGAGGTCCTCTGCGGTCCCACATCAGCAAACTACCCTCCAACAGGACTTGTGATTGATATCAAGGTGGCTCTGCCTCTCTGTGCCAACAGGTGTGGGAAGTTTGAGGACTTCCTTTCCTGGAATCCTGAAGCTGCAGTGTTTTTGCCAAAGAAGGTCCAGAGGAGGGATCGAGGCAACCTTCCCCTCCCCACGTATCATAAAAACAGTCACTGTTTGTTGGTGAACCACTGTGCTGAACCAAGCACTGAGTTGGGAGCTTTTACATTTAACCTTCACGTGAGTTCCCTAAAGTGTGTCTTATCCCTGTCTTGAAACTCAACGAAGCTTGCTGGGTTTTGCTTGTGATTTAATTTAACACTCACCACATACCAGGCACTATTCTAAAACATTTACAAATAATAACTCATTAAATCCATGTAACCACCCTATAAAATAGATACGATGACTATGTTACTTACAGGGAAACAGACCAGAGGGTGAAGTTACTCACTCAATGTCATGTAGAAAGTAACTGGCAGAACAAGGATGCAAACCCAAACAGACTAGCTTCAGATTCCATGACCTTAACTGTTACGTTGTGTTGCATCTCCAGATTCAAAAAGCAAACAGAATAGACTACAGGCTTAATTCAAGGCCTGGACTGTTATCTGTATTCGGGGTTTTATTCCATAGATATTTGCAAATGTCAGGTACATCGTTCTTTCTAGGAAGCAGCTAACGTGGATTAAAACTTTGTGCTGGGGATTGAGACAGTTCAGTTCAGTTCAGTTGCTCGGTCATGTCCGACTCTTTGTGACCCCATGGACTACAGCATGCCAGGCCTCCCTGTCCATCACCAACTCCCAGAGCTTACCCGAATTCATGTGCATTGAGCCGGTGATGCCATCCAACTGTCTCATCCTCTGTCATCCCCTTCTCCTGCTCTCAATCTTTCCCAGCATCAAGGTCTTTTCCAATGAGTCAGCTCTTCGTATCACGTGGCCAAAGTATTGGAGTTTCAGCTTCAGCACCAGCCCTTCCAATGAACACTCAGGATTGATCTCCTTTAGGATGGGCTGGTTGGATCTCCTTGCAGTCCAAGGGACTCGCAAGAGTCTTCTCCAACACCACAGTTCAAAAGCATCAATTCTTTGGCACTCAGCTTTCTTTATAATCCAACTCTCACATCCATACATGACCACTGGAAAAACCATAGCCTTGACCAGACATACCTTTGTTGACAAAGTAACGTCTCTGCTTTTTAATATGCTGTCTAGGTTGGTCATAACTTTCCTTCCAAGGAGTAGCATCTTTTAATTTCATGGCTGCAGTCTCCATCTGCAGTGATTTTGGAGCCCCCAAAAATAAAGTCTGCCACTGTTTCCACTGTTTTCCCATCTATTTGCCATGAAGTGATGGGACCAGATGCCATGATCTTAGTTTTCTGAATGTTAAGCTTTAAGCCAAATTTTTCACTCTCCTCTTTCACTTTAATCAAGAGGCTCTTTAGTTCTTCTTCACTTTCTGCCATAAGGGTGGTGTCATCTGCATATCTGAGGTGACTGATATTTCTCCCGGCAATCCTGATTCCAGCTTGTGCTTCATCCAGCCCAGTGTTTCTCATGATGTACTCTGCATATAAGTTAAATAAGCAGGGTGACAATATACGGCTTTGATGTAACTCCTTTCCCAATTTGGAACCAGTCTGTTGTTCCATGTCCAGTTCTAACTGTTGCTTCCTGACCTGCATACAGATTTCTCAAGAGACAGGTCAGATGGTCTGGTATTCCCATCTCTTTCAGAATTTTCCAGTTTATTGTGATCGCACAGTCAAAGGCTTTGGCATAGTCAATAAAGCAGAAATAGACGTTTTTCTGGAATTCTCATGCTTTTTCGATGATCCAGCAGATGTTGGCAATTTGATCTCTGGTTCCTCTGCCTTTCCTAAAACCAGCTTGAACATCTGGAAGTTCATGGTTCACGTATTGTTGAAGCTTGGTTTGGAGAACTTTGAGTATTACTTTGCTAATGTGTGAGATGAGTGCAATTGTGCTGTAGTTTGAGCATTCTTTGGCATTGCCTTTCTTAGGAATTGGAATGAAAACTGACTTTTTCCAGTCCTGTGGCCCCTGCTGAATTTTCCAAATTTGCTGGCATATTGAGTGCAGCACTTTCACAGCATCATCTTTCAGGATTTGAAATAGCTCAAACTAGAATTCCATCACCTCCACTAGCTTTGTTCATAGTGATACTTCCTAAGGCCCGCTTGACTTCACATTCCAGGATGTCTGGCTCTAGGTGAGTGATCACACCATCATGATTATCTGGGTCGTGAAGATCTTTTTCGTACAGTCTATGTATTCTTGCCACCTCTTCTTAATAACTTCTGCTTCTGTTAGGTCCATACCATTTCTGTCCTTTACTGTGCCCATCTTTGCATGAAATGTTCCCTTGGTATCTCTCATTTTCTTGAAGAGATCTCTAGTCTTTCCCATTCTATTGCTTTCCTCTATTCCTTTGCATTGATCACTGCTGAAGGCTTTCTTATCTCTCCTTGCTATTTCTTTGGAACTCTGCATTCAAATGGGTATATCTTTCCTTTTCTCCTTTGCTTTTCACTTCTCTTCTTTTCACAGCTATTTGTAAAGCCTCCTCAGACAGTCATTTTGCTCTTTTGCATTTCTTTTCCATGGGGATGGTCTTGATCTCTGTCTCCTGTTCAATGTCATGAACCTCCATCCATAGTTCATCAGGCACTCTATCAGATCTAGTCCCTTAAATCTATTTCTCACTTCCACTGTGAAATCGTGAGGGATTTGAGTTAGGTCATATATGAATGGTCTACTGGTTTTCCCTACTTTTTTCAATTTAAGTCTGAATTTGGCAATAAGGAATTCATGATCTGAGCCACAGTCAGCTCCCGGGCTTGTTTTTTTCTGACTATGTAGAGCTTCTCCATCTTTGGCTGCAAAGAATAAAATCAATCTGATTTCAGTGTTGGCCATCTGGTGATGTCCATGTGTAGAGTCTTGAGACAGACCTGGATTCAAATCCCAGCTCTGCCATTTGCCAAACTGGGAGGCTTGGACCACTAACTTCAGATCTCTGTGCTTTAGTTTCTTTGATGTAAAATGGACATAATAAAACCAACTACCTTTTAGAGTTATGAAGATGAAATAGGCTGATGCAAATAAAATTCTTTGCACAGGGCCAGGCCCAGAGTACTGAACACAGGTTCGTAGTTACTCTTTTTAACACTATCATCTTCATTTCATCCATATAGGGTGAGATACTGAGGGGGCAGAGTGAGAAGAACATGGAATCTGGAGAAAGGAAATCCTGGATTAAAATGTAGCCACATAATGTGTTCCCTGTATAGCCATAAGCAAGTCACTTCTAACACCCTCTCCCTCTCTTAACTGGAGATTCTGACAAGAGCTACTCTCCCAAAATTTGTCAAGATCTCATAAGCTCATATGTGTCAAAAGGGTTTCCTGCTTATCTACCAAGAAACACAAAAATTTTGTTTATTATTTATATAAAGTAGCCCATCAACAGTGCACTGAATGGTGACCCAAAAAATACGTCTCAACCCACAGATGAGGAGAAAATACGTGTAAATGAAGCAACTGACAATGGATTAATCTCTAAAATATACAGATAGCCCATGCAGCTCACTATCAAAAAAATAAACAACCCAATCAAAAAATGGGCAGATCTAAATAAACATTTCTCCAAAGACACACAGATAGCCAAAAAACACATGAAAACATGCTCGACATTACTAAATACTAGTGAAATGCAAATCAAAACTACAGGGAGGTATCACCCCACACCTGTCAGAATGGCCATCATCAAAGAATATATATATATATACACAAACAATAAATGCTAGAGGGGACAGAGAGAAAAGGGAACCCTCGTACTTAGCAGAAATGTAAACTGGTGCAGCCACTATGGAGCACAGTATGGAGGTTCCTTTAAAACCTGAAAATAGAATTACCACATGACCCAGCAATTCCACTCCTGGCCATATATCCAGAGAAAATCGCAATTTGAAAAGATGCATGCAGCCCAATGTTCAGTGCGGCACTATAATATTTATAACGGCCAGGACACAGAAGCACATGTTTCACACAAATGGAACTAGCGATTATCATATGATATCACTTACATGTGGAATCTAAAAAAAAAAATGATACAAGTGGACTTATTTAAAAAACAGAAACAGACTCACAGGCTTCAAAAAGAAACTTCTGGTTACCAAAGGGGATGGATGGGCAGGGGGATAAATTAGGAGCTCGGGATTAACATACACACTACTACACATAAAATAGATAATCAATAAGGATCTACCGTAAAGTATATGGAACTCTACCCAATATTCTTTTATAGCCTATATGGGAAAATAATCTGAAAAAGAGTGGATATATGTATATGTATAACTTAACCACTTTGCTTATACAGTTGAAACTAATACAATATTGTAAATCAACTATACTACAATATAAAATAAAAATTAAATTAAAAAAACACATCTCAATCCTAACCCCCAAAACCTGTGAGCATGTCCTTTATTGCAAAAAGAGTCTTTGGAGATGTAATTAAGTTATGGATCTCAAAATGAGATTATCCTGGATTATCTGAAAGTTGCTCAGTCATATTCAACTCTTTGAGACCCCATGGACTGTAGCCTGCCAGGCTCCTCCGTCCATAGAATTCTCCAAACAAGAATACTGGAGTGGGTAGTCATTCCCCGCTCCAGGGGATCTTCCCGACCCAGGGATGGAACTCAGGTCTCCTGCATTGCGGGCAGATTCTTTATCGTCTGAGCCACCAGGGAAGCCCAGATTATCTGGGCGGACCCTGAATCCAATGACAAGTGGCAGAAGAAGATTCAGAGAGAAGGAGAAGAGATCTGAGTTCTGCTGGCACAGCCAAGGAAGGAAGCCCTGGAGCCAGCAGAAGCAGGAAGCAACAAGGAGGCCTCCAAACCAGAAACTTCCAAGGGAGTGTGACCCTGCCAGCACCTTGATTTCAGACTTCTAATTCTTGAAACTGTGGAAGAGAATGAATTTCCGCTGCTTTAAACCACCAAGGGTATCGTAATCTGTTTTGGCAGCCCTAGGAAACTAAGACAATGTCCCTGGGGAGAAAGAAGAAAGAAAACCCATGAGAAGGCTGCCTCAGTTTCCTTGAGCCGCCGTAACAAAGTACCGCAGACTGAGTGGCTTAAACAATAAACATTTGTATCTCACAGTTCTGGAGGCTAGAAGTCCACAATCAAGGTGCCGGCAAACTTGCTTTCTGGTGAGGACTCACTTCTTGGCCTGCAGACATCCCCCTCGCCACTGAGTCCTCGCATGGCCTTACCTCTGTACTCACACAAGAAGAATGCTTCCTCTTGCTATAAGGACACCAGTTCCATCAGATGCCAGCCTACCTTTCTGGCTTCATCATCTAAAGTGAAAGGGAAAAGTCGCTCAGTCGTGTCCAGCTCTTTGCAACCCTGTGGACTGTAGCCTGCCAGGCTCCTCTGTCCATGGAGTTCTCCAGGCCAGAATACTGGAGTTTGTAACTGTTCCCTTCTCCAGGAGATCTTCCCAACCCAGGGATCAAAGCCAGGTCTCCCGCATTGCAGGCAGATTCTTTACCATCTGAGCTACCAGGGAAGCATCTAAAGGCCCTCTCTCAAAACACAGTCCCATCGGGGGCTGGGGCTTCAACATACGAATTAGGGGAAACACAATTCGGTCCACGACAGAGGCCATGTGAGGAATATGTAAAAATCCAGAGCATGCAGACGTGGCTCCACCACGGCAAGTGGAGGCAGGCATTCTGGAACACAAGCTAACTTTCAGGAACTGGGCCCAGGACGTTCCTCAATGATGGGCCAAGAACAGGCAGCCATAAAGGGAGGGTCCAGAGGAAAACCCCCTACCCTCAGCCACCTCCCCAGGTCGGCCTCACATGTAGCTTATGCCCAGCCCTACTATTGCCCTTAATTTTATTTTTCAATTGAGCCTGCAGTACGTGTACGTGTCTTTTTTCTTTTTTTTTTTTTTTTTTTGGCCATGCTGCTCAGTACATGGGATCTTAGTTTCCAAACCAGGGATCAAACCCAGGCCCTCTGCAGTGGATGCAAGGAGTCTTAACCACAGGACCACCAGGGAAGTCCTTGCCCTTTCTTAGTCAAGCGGCTGGTCTCTCCACAGGGAACAATCACAAAATTTCCCCATAGGGACTTAGGTAAACCTATGTTTACCTAATATTAATAGATAGTTAATATTTGGTAGAATAATATTAATATTTGTTATTAATATTATTTGTTAATATTTGGTAGAAAACCAACACAATTCTGTAAAGCAGTTATCCTTCAATTAAAAGTAAATAAAAATTTTTTAAAAATTTCCCCACAGGGAACTACCACAACGTTTCATTTTCAAAAAGTGAATTCTTAGAGTGGAAGTACCTCCAAAGAGTACCTGAATCCCTTCACACCACATGAGACGGTGTGTTTATAAATAAATATCTGCGTGCATTTGGGTTTCGAACAGCAAAGATGGCTGGAGTCATTTTATCAAAGAATTATTAAAAAGGCGGTTTATCCCCAAGTGGACAGGAATACACACCAAATCCAAACGGCAGAACTGTGAACAGGATTTAGGATTATACAGCATAAGCATCCAAGGTAACTGCTCTGAAATCTGAAGAGTTGCAGCATGTTAAATTAAGTCCTCTGGCACCTCTTAAAATCTAAGGAGATCAGTCTTAAGTTTCTGTTAACAGGTTAGGTTTTGGTGAAAAACAGTGCAAACATTTTATATCATCCTGGCTTTGAAAACAAATAACTGATCACCATCTATTCCGGCAGCATTCTTTACCTTGTTGTTGTTGTTTAATTGCTAAGTCATGTCCAGCTCTTTTGTGACCCCACAGACTGCAGCCCAGCAGGCTCCTCTGTCCATGGGGTTTCCCAGGCAAGAATACTGGAATGGGCTGCATTTCCTTCTCCAGGGGATCTTCATGACCCAGGGATCAAATTAGCATCTCCTGCATTACAGGCAGATTTTTTTTAATCACTGAAACACCCGGGGAATCCCATTCTTTCCCTTAAATGTTTAAAATTTATTTATTTAAAAAATATGTATTCAGCTCCTACTATGTGCCAGGCATAAGGCTGGATTCTGGGGTATTAATCATAAACAAAAAATGGACAGTGCTCAACCAAAAGGTGGGTCCACCATTGGCACTGGGGGTCAGGCTAAGAGGACTGGAGTCAGGAAATAGGAAGGCAGCCTTAAAGAAGGGAGCCTGCCTCCATCACACAGGAACTCAGCAGGAAAACTAGAACACAGGCCAATCATACGGAATCCATCAAGATTTAGAGGAACTCGGATATAGTAAAATCACTGCCAGAAGTGGGTGTCCTGATACAAGAAGCGGAGGCAGGGGGAAGGGGCACATTTCAGGCAACAGCCGGGGTCACAGGGACCTGTGCTGGATGCCTTTGCATCCCCATTTCAAAGAGGCTGATGCAACACCGAGTCCACCCTCCCCCACCGTTCCTGCCAGGAATGCCCTCGTCTTGGTTCAGCCTGGATGGGTTGTGGGCAGAGAGGAGACAGCACGTGTTGAGGGCATCAGTGCATCCTGTGAGGCAGGAATGGATTCAAACCCACCTGGGGAAAACCGGGAGGCCACAGACTCCCACAGGCACTGGGATTTTAAAGGCCACAATCCAAATGCTCACCATAGGGTCGAAGCACACAGTGAGTTTGGAACCGCCACCCCCTGACTTCCTGGACCTGTCACTCTCTCACTGAGGAGTCCCTCTGGTCTCTGATCACTGTCCAGGGTGTCTCCCCGCCCTGGAGCCTGCATGAGAAAATCAAGAAGGGGAGAAAGTGCAGGAGGAGGGGAGCTGGCTGCATACCGTCCACCACATCCCCTCACAGTCTGATCCTGTTCTTCTTGCATCTGTTTCTACTTGGTCTTATCTTTTCTGGGGAGCTGCAATGGTCTTCATATTTACACAGTGTCCCCAAATACCAAAAAAGTGAGGGGCAAATAGACATATTTACCTGCTCTATATTAAACAGATCATGAAATCTGATTTTGGAAAAGCTGTGGCCGCTTTAAGCCTCACTTTTCACCTCTGAAGAATACACAAAGAAGGTTTACTCGGGTGTGATTATGGAGGAAAGTGAAGAAGAACTAAAGAGCCTCTTGATGAAAGTGAAAGAGAAGACTGAAAAAGTTGGCTTAAAACTCAACATTCAGAAAACTAAGATCATCGCATCTGGTCCCATCACTTCATGGCAAATGGATGGGGAAACAGTGGAAACAGTGGCTGACTTTATTTTTCTGGGCTCCAAAATCGCGGCAGATGGTGATTGCACCCATGAAATTAAAAGACACTTACTTCTTGGAAGGAAAGTTATGACCAACCTAGACAGCGTATTGAAAAAGCAGAGACATTACTTTGCCAACAAAGGTCCATCTAATCAAGGTTATGGTTTTTCCAGTGGTCATGCATGGATGTGAGAGTTGGACTGTGAAGAAAGCTGAGTGCTGAAGAATTGATGCTTTTGAACTGTGGTGTTGGAGAAGACTCTTGAGAGTCCCTTGAACTGCAAGGAAATCCAACCAAATGAAATCAGTCCTGGGTGTTCATTGGAAGGGCTGATCTTGAAGCTGAAACTCCAATACTCTGGCCACCTCATGTGAAGAGCTGACTCATTTGAAAAGACCCTGATGCTGGGAAAGCTTGAAGGGAGGAGGAGAAGGGGTCGACAGAGAATGAGATGGTTGGATGGCATCACCGACTCAATGGACATGGGTTTGGGTGGACTTCAGGAGTTGGAGATGGACAGGGAGGCCTGGCGTGCTGCAGTTCATGGGGTCACAAAGAGTCGGACACAACTGAGTGACTGAACTGAACTGATCTGGAGATCACCACCCATGGAAGGAAGGGGAGGGAAGGGGGCAGAACTGGGGAGAGGGAGAAGCTGGGCTGTGATGGAGCCTCAACGGAGGCCTCTGCTCTGAGGCAGGGATGGCCCTTCACAGTGGCCGGGGTTGCAGGGAGCCAGCAAGGCCTATATATCCCTGCTCTATCATGGAGGCGGCCAAGGAAGGGGCCAGGACTTTGGCGAGGCAGGGTCTACAGTGGAGGCGACGCCGGAGAGGGGTCTGAAGGTAACAGTCCTGGCAGCTGGAGGACTGCAGCCTGCATTTCCGAGAGGGATCTGAATGGTCACCCCAGCGTCCAGCACAGCAGTGTCAGTGAGAACGCATGTGACCACAGGGGCTGGGCTGGGCTCCCTGTGAGGGGACTAGAAACCAGTACAGAGGCCCAGGCAAAGATAGAGCCAGGTGGTGGGGGTTTTGTGGGCATGAACGAACCAGAGCCCTCCTCAGGCCCCATGGGCAGCAGGCTGAAGGCAGTAGGACTCCTTGCAGACCCCATGGAGTGTTCGAAGCCCCACGGACCACCATTCGCTGACTGGGATGACTCAGTCTGGGGCAGGTCCCTGGCAGCCACTGTTGGCCTCTGGGCATGGGAGGGATTGGCACCCAGTTGCCCTCAATCCACGATCACTTGGGAACACCTGCCTGTCCCACAGCAGGCCATAGATGAGTCAGTCATCGTGCTTCCCCTCATAGACCTGTCCTACAGCCTTTGAAAGAATTCCAGTCACTTTCAAATGACAGGAAAAATCGGATTCGTCGGGCAGAGAAAAGCACATGAAATATCCACCTTATCGGTATAACTATAAAAACGAGCTCTGCATATGGACAGGTGTTGGCAGCAAACCCAGCAAATGAAACTACTGATTTTTATGATTGAGGGAGCATGGATGGTTTTTAATTCCTGTTCTCATAGTGTGTAATAACTACTTCTTTTCCAGGCTTGACCGTCTCCCACCAGAGGAAGCTGAGGACACATCCGTGCTGGCGGGCAGCCGGCAGACGCTCTTTTGCATTTCATACTCGCAGTGACAGCTGTGGGCAGCCCACACTCAGGCAGACCTCCAAGCCCGCGAGGAGACTGCTCACGGGCAGCCACCAGCAAAGCCTCTGAGCAAGATGGGTTCAAAAGCTGCTGACAGGGGAAAATATTTTTTTGGAGGGAAGAAAAGAGGATTTTGTGCTTCCCATACCCAGCAACTAGCAAGGGGGATATTAAAGGAGGCAGAGTTTAGATCAATATTTAAGGAAAGTGTTTCTAATAACAACTGATGGCCTGTCTCCAGAGCATTAAGGCCACTAGCTTCAAGCAGATACTGAAAGATCATTGGTCAAGGATGCCACAGAAGCATTTCAGTTCAGTTCAGTTCAGCGGCTCAGTCGTGTCCGACTCTTTGCGACCCCATGGACCGCAGCATGCCAGGCTTCCCTGTCCATCACCAACTCCGGAGCTTACTCAAACTCATGTCCATCGAGTCCATCTCATCCTCTGTCATCCCCTTCTCCTCCCGCCTTCAATCTTTCCAGCATCAGGATCTTTTCCAAAGAGTCAGTTCTTCGCATCAGGTGGTCAATGTATTGGAGTTCCAACTTCAGCATCAGTCCTTCCAATGAATATTCAGGACTGATTTCCTTTAGCATTGGCTGGTTGGATCTCCTTGCAGTCCAAGGGACTCTCAAGAGTCTTCTCCAACACCACAGTTCAAAAGCATCAGTTCTTCAGTGCTCAACTTTCTTTATGGCTTAGAGGGGGTCAAAGACTCTGGCTTAATTTGTTTAATCATAATATTTTATAGTTGATGATTAAAATAGTTCAAAACTTAACTCAGGGAAGGTGGGATAGGAAACAGCTGGGTGAGATCTCCACGGGGTCCTGGAGGGACAGCGGTAGCCCGGGGAGAAGGGGATGGCACACTCTCGCCGCCAGCGCCCTCTGGTGGTGACCGGCTCAACCGCACCTGGGCTCTAAGAGCCCAGACCTTTCAAGGCCGACTCACTGAAGCAGCCACAAACTCCCGCCTTTCCCTCATGCTCAAAAGCATTTGTAGAAAATGGTGAAAAAAGCCCCACAGTTAACCAAGTGGTCTTATTTACATCATTTTTCCCCCTAAAAGTACTTTTTATTTTTACACTGAATTTAACACCATGGCCAAAGGCATTTGAATGCAGGCTCACAACAAACTTTTATGACAAATTGTCAAGGAGCCCTAAACACCATTTACACATCAAGCGGGCTTGGATTCTGTCCATAATTCCCAAAGGAAATACTCTGTACCTTTCCTGTAGCCGCTCAGCAAACGTCTCGTCAACTCCTCACGTGCCAGGAACTATGTTAGGTGCTAAGGACACAGAGATGAACTAAGCGGCCACTGAGAGATGGAAGCACAGACAGACGAGAGAAAGGCACTTGAAGTAAAATTACGTCTCAAATGTGAGAAGAGCCGAGAAGGGAGCACAGAGCGTAATCCGTGGGATTCCACGATCCTTCAGAGAGAGGCGACATCTCACCTGGAAAGTTAGAAGAAACACTCCGGATGGAGAAGGGGGCACGGGATATGACAGGAGCTGATATTTGTCGGGAAAGATGAAAAAGGTGAGTTTCCTAATGTGACAGAAAGTTAAGGTGCAAAAAGAGAAGTTGCCTGGAGAGGTAAGGACAGTTCTGATTGGCAAAGGCTGTGAGTGCCAAGCCTGAGAGTTCGGGCTCTATCCTGAGAGCCATGGGAGCCGGGGGTGGTTTTCAAGCAAGGATCCGGTGGAATTTGTGCTTTTTATTTTAATCTTTCTGGCACAGTCAGGGGATGGGCCAGAGGCGAGAGGGACAAGTGACAGGAAATGATAACCATCTGTTATCATTTAATCTGTCTCATTTAATCCTGATATCCATCACCATGATTACCTGTCCCTCACCTGACAGACAACCCACTGTGACACAGAACTGATTCTGTACTGGAAAACCTCCCTGGTGTAGTTTAAAGAGTACAAGAAACCCCAAATTAGAATTATGGCTTCTCTACTGACCAGCTGTGTAACCTTGAAAAAGCCACTTAACAACACTGACTCCTAGCTCACTTAACTGTAAAGTAGGAACACCTGCCTCCCAGGGATGTTGTGACTACTCTGAGACACTATGTGAAAACTCTCAGGAAATCACAGAACTCTGTGAAAACTCTAATGCCACTGTCCTCTTGCTACTCTGGGATAAAGAAGTCATCATTCCCCTTGGCATTAACTTTGCAATGGGGATCTGCCCAGATCTGGATTCCTTCTTTACACTGTATTAAGAGAGGCTCAATAATGTGTCTTTTGACAAGACTGTACTACATGAAAGAAAGTGTCTGTCTTTCTATATTTACCTGTGTCCCCAAGAAAGCGAGTTTGTGCCAAACCACACTCGGCCACTAGAGGGAGCTCATTCTTTAGCATCAAAGAAGTCATTCAGTTCAAACTATAAATAAGAGATCATCTGATAGGAGAGACAAAAACCTAGAAAGTGTTGGTTGGCATGATGGTAGTGGTGATGGGCGTGTGTGTGTCTGTGTGGGTGGGTGTGCCTCTCTTGATGGTGGTGATGATAGGGTGTGAGTGTGGGTGGGTGGGTGTGTTAGGGTATTCTAATTGTTATTCATCATTAGTCCAAGAGTAAAATCTCTGCAGAGAGAGACTAGAGGTCTACGCCAGAGCCACCATCTCCTAGTGTATGGACTTGGAAAAGTGACTTAATTTCTCAGAGCCTAAGTTTCTTCATCATGCCTACCCGATGGGAATGATTAGACAATGAGATACTAGACACACTGTCCAGTGAGTACCAAGCACAGAATAGGAATTCCATAAATTTCAGCATCCTTTCCTTTTTACACTCTGTTACAAGTAACAGTAATTGAGAACTATATATAAGTGACATCGAAAGGCAAATAGGAGAAAACAGTGGAGAGAGGCATGAAGGTGTAGCAGAAAGCGCCTGGTGTTGGATGTGGATCTCCCGCATCCTCCCAGCTGCTGAGTGAAGGCATCCATAGATGTGGATACCGTTTTATAAGCCCCCTGGCTGGACCAGGCAGCCGCGAACAGATGGGCAGCTAGGAGTGACTGCAAAATGAAGCGGGCATATGGACTGCAACGATGGTCCCTCACCCTTCTGCTGGAGCCGTTCCCCTCAATCCTGGAGTCATTACCCTGAGGTGGGAGGGGGAAACATGATTTAATCGATTTCATGTCACCCTATTTTATGTTTCCAAAGTCACCATATCAATCCTGCCTTGTATTTCCACAGAGTCTCTTCTTTTGGTATTCTAGCAAGTGGCTCTGACGAAGGCTATGCTGAGACCATGCCAACACAGCTGGTGGAAAAAGAAGATTCGAGTCAGACAACCAGGTTCCCTTGACTGAATTCCAAATATCAGAGGGGGTGATTTTTCCTCTCTGAATTCACCACCCCCCACCCTGGTTTTTTGTTTTTTTTACTAAACCAACAGAATCAAATAGATCTTTCAGTTCTTCTTAGACAGACGGGGAAATTCACCTTTGTTAAGCACCTCTCGTGTGCCAGGCTCTGTGCTGGGCACATCACACACACTGTCATGTAATATTCACAATCTTGTGACAAAGTAATGTTTGTCTCTGCTTTCCCAATGTGGCACCTGAGGTTCAGAGAGGTTGAGTAACTTGCCTGAGGTCACACAGCCAAGTATGTGGGAGAGCCAGGTTTGGAGCTCTTAGGTGCTAGACACCGAAATCTGTTTTTCCAACCAGTGTAAGAAAAGCTATGACAAACCTAGACAGCATATTGAAAAGCAGAGACATGACTTTGCCAACAAAGGTCTGTCTAGTCAAAGCTATGGTTTTTCCAGTAGTCATGTATGGATGCGAGAGTTGGACCATAAAGAAGGCTAAGTGCCGAAGAATTGATACTTTCTAACTGTGGTGCTGGAGAAGACTCTTGAGAGTCTTGAGAGTCCCTTGGACAGCAAAGAGTCAAACTAGTCAGTTCTAAAGGAAATCAACCCTGAATATTTATTGGAAGGACTGAAGCTGAAGCCAAAGCTCCATTACTTTGGCCACCTGATGTGAAGAGCCAACTTATTAGAAAAGACCCTGATGCTGGGCAAGGTTGAGGGCAAGAGGAAAAAGGAACAACAGAGGATGAGATGGTTGGATGCCATCACTGAGTCAATGGACAAGAGTTTGAGCAAACTCCAGGAGATGGTGAAGGACAGGGAAGCCTGGCGTGCTGCAGTCCATGGGGCAGCAAAGAGTTGGACACAACTGAGCGACTGAACAACAAGAACATACCAACAAACCAGATATGATAAAAGGGCCTCTCTGAAAGCTTCCACTTTCAAATGTCCCTGTGTGTCTACGGCCATACCACCCTGAACGCGCCCGATCTCATCAAATGTCCCTGTGTGATACAGTCTCCCTCTTAGATCTCAGCCTTCTCAACTCTGTCTTTCTTGAGTCTTCCTCATTATAAAGTTTTTCCATTTAACTCACCCTCAAAGGATCTTGGGCTTCTCAGGTAGTGCTAGTGGTTAAGAACCTGCCTGCTAATGCAGGAGACTTAAGAGACGCATGTTCGATCCCTAGGTCAGGAAGGGAGAAGGAAATGACAACCCACTCCAGCATTCCTGCCTGGGAAACCCCAGAGGCAGAGGAGCTTGGCCGGCTACAGTCCACAGGCTCGCAGAGCCGGACATGACTGAATTGACTTTGCAAGCAAAGGATCATCCCCTCTTTATTCACTGTAGCAATAAACCCACAAAAGCTAAGAATAGCCTGTCTAGCAAGCAAAGAAACAGTGTGACTTGGCTGTCTCAGGCCACTCAGTTGGCATGCCTGGAACCACAGAAAAGCAACTTTCTCTCATGTAAGAAAGTGCCTCTAGGCTGAGCTGAAACTGCTCCCCAGTGTACGGGATCTCTGAATACAAAACCTGGGAGTCGAGCTTTGAAACTCAAATGTCATCCTCAATGCTTTCCTGAACTCTCATCTCAATACCGATTAGACATACCCTGAACTCATCTCGGTCCCCACTGTCAGTGACCCCGATCAGGCTCTCAGCTGGATCCCTGCACAGGTCAGCCACCTGCTGACCCGACCTCCAGGCCTCCCTGGTCAGCTCAAACCCTCGCTGTCAACAGAGAACTCATTTCTTTTTTTCTCCCCTGTGTATAGTTGCTTGGCAATGTTGTGCCAGTTTCTGCCGTACGGCAGAGTGAGTCAGCCGTATGTATACATACAGCCCGGAGAAGGCAACGGCAGCCCACTCCAGTGGTCTCGCCTGGAAAATCCCAGGGACGGGGGAGCCTGGTGGGCTGCCGTCTATTGGGGCGCACAGAGTCGGACACGACTGACGTGACTTAGCAGCAGCAGCAGCATGCAAATATCCCCTCTTTTTTGGATTTCCTTCCCATCTAGGTCACCACAGAGCATTCAGTAGAGATCTCTGTGCTACACAGGCAGTTCTCCTTAGTTATCTCTCTTATACATAGCAGTGTATACATGTCAATTCCAATCTCCCAATCCATTAACAGAACACTCTTTTTAAAAAGTTTAACTCCATCAGGTCACAGGTCTGTTGAAAACAGTGACCTCCCCCGTGCCATCATCTCCAAGTGAAAGTTGCTCAGTCGTGTCTGACTCTTTGCAACCCCACGGACTGTAGCCTGTCAGGCTCCTCTGTCTGTGGAATTCTCCAGGCCAGAATACTGGAGTGGGTAGCCGTTCCCTTCTCCAGGAGATCTTCGAACCCGGGAATAGAACCCAGGTCTCCCGCATTGCAGGCAGATTCTTTACCAGCTGAGCTACCAGGAAAGCCCTTATTTACTAGAAGCATTTCTTCATTTGTGCTATACTTAGTTGCTCAGTTGTTTCCGACTCTTTGCGACCCCATGGACTGCAGCCACCAGACTCCTCTGTCCACGGGGCTTCTCCAGGCAAGAATACTGGAGTGGGTTGCCCAGCAAAGAGAGTCATAATTCTTTAACCTGCCTAACAGCTTCCTTCATATTCTCACCCAGGTTGCCTCTTTAACCTCACCACAATCCACCCAACACCCCCACTCCCTCCCCCTTGATTGCTTAATGAAGCAGTATAGATTAGTGTCTTTGTTATTGTTGTTTAGTTGATCAGTCGTGCTGACTCTTTTCCAACCCCAATGTAGCTTGCCAGGCTCCTCTCTCCATGGGATTTCTCAGGCAAGAATATTGGAGTGGGTTGCCATGCCCTTCTACAGTGGATCTTCCTGACCCAAGAATGAAATCCATGTCTCCTGCATTGCCAAGCAGATTTTTTACCACTGAACCACCGGGGAAGCCCACCTCATGCTAATCCATTCTCCACTTTTTCCTTTTACAGATGGAACTCTGGAGTTTTCACTGAGGACAAGGACACCCTTGCAGGTAGCTGTGACTATGTGACGAGACTGTGACCCACAGGATATAAGGGAAAATGATGTGCGCTACTCCTGGGTTATGTCACTCAAAAGAACCTTCTTCTGTACTAATATTGAGTCCTCACTCTCCTCCCCACCACCTCACCTCCCCACCCTTGACCTCTGACATCTACCAATGTACTTTCTGATTCTATGAATTTGACCATTCCAGGGACTACATATAAGTGAAATCAAACAGTGTTTGCCTGCACCTACTGTCTACTGGAATGCATTTTTAAAGTTAACAATGCATGTCCTACAGACAGATTGTAACTTTTCTCCCCTTGTGCTATAGAGTAGGTTCTCACTAGTCACCTACCTGATACACAGTACTGTGTACGTATCAGCCCTAACCTCTCAATCCATTCCCCGATCCCTTCTCATAGAGACAGAGTTTCAGCTTAGGAAAGTGAAGATTTGATTGATGGGTGGTCGTTACCATTGAACAACAGTGTGAACGTACTTCGTGCCCCTGAAATGGACAGTTACATACGGTTAAAATAGTATGTTTTATGTGACTTTTATCACGATAAATAAACACTTTTAAAAAAGAAGCTACTTGCTCTTCACTTTCTATTTGTTCTCAGGAATGAGAAAATGGACGTATTGGTAATAAACCAGCTTTGATCATGTAGATGAAGACAACACCCTGGTGGGCGTGGGAGGGGTGATGCAGCAACAAGATGGAAGGAACTTGGGTCCCTGAGGCTCTGCAGAGTACCCCATGGCTGTACTTGGTTTGGGCTGCCCCAAAGATTCCACTGCACTGATTTCAGAGGCGATCCCAGGAATCACCACTAAGGGGGTGGGGAAGTGAAACAGAGAAGGTAAAGAAATCAATGAGGTACACGTTACCTACTGATTGTATACGGGCAGCTGGACCTCAGTCACAATGGGGAATACTGGGAGAGAGAAGGATGTGACTCAGATGTCCTGCCCGAGGAGCGAGGGAGCTGGGGCAGTTATACACCAACAGCTGTGGAAACTCACGGAGGGATACCGGAGAAGGGGGCACTCGGACTCCAGGCAGGGCGCTTTGGGGTCAGAGAGAGCCCCAGGCAAGTACTGGTGTCAGAATGTCAATAATCTGAGTGGACAGATGTGATAAGTCTTGAGGGGCCTTGGCTATCTCATCATACATATGCGTCTGCTACACTCACCCACCTCTCCATCCTTCTGTCCTAGCTTGGAATTTTAGGAAAGATAAATAAACCTATTTTCTTAAGTCACCATTACTTAGTCTCTGTTAATGCATACATTTCTGTTAAGGATCAACCTACTTTATACACTAGCATGAGACTACCTGCATTCAAAGCCCATGTCCACCACTTATTAGAGGCAAGGGGCTGAACTTTTCTGGCCCTCAGTTTCTCCTCCTGAGAAATGGGTCTGCATATAATATTTCTTCGTGGGGCTGGTGTTTAGGGGTACCTGGGAGAATACATGCAAAGCACACTGCCTGGCCCAGAGTGAGCCAGCTGCTGCTCCTGTTTCACGCACAGGAGCCCTTTTTGAAAGCTGCTCTTGAATTTGTTTTGACAGTCCACATGGTCCCTCCAAAGACAGAACACAATGGGTCATCCCAGGGCCACGCCAGAGAACGTAACAGCAGAGGCTCCATCTGCTTAGATGCTGCTGCCCCAGAGTCAAAAAGAAACTGGGACCAGAAGCCAGAGCCAAAGATCAAAGCCAGGAAATGACAGCCACCCTGGGAAGAAAATCGAAGGAAATGAGACAAGGCCACAGGGAAGCCACGAGAGGATGGAGGAGATTCCAGCACTTCTGGAGTTTACAGCAGAGGTTCCCCAGGCTGCTGAGCTTCTCTGGCCCAAGCTTCCAGCCAGGCAGCAGGAAGCCAGTGCCCCAGAAGAGTCTGTGAATGAGCAGGCAAGTGGCCCTGGCGGTGGTCTGGCTGATTCCCAGCTCTGCTCAATTGGCACCTCCCTCATCATGCACCCTGGACATCTGCAGATGACTGGCCCTCACCCCTTCCTGTACCCCTTCTCATCTCCCAGCACCCATGGGAGCAGAGAACACACCCCAAGACTGGAAGCAGCAACTCCAACCTTGCAAAGGCCAGTCAATGGGGACCAGGAATCATTAACAATTGCAGCATTGCCCAGGGTAAATGCCTCCTGATGGAGTCAAGAGAGAAACGACTGCAAGCAAGTGCTGTGTCATTAAGATTAGTTGAAACCGAACCTAGGGGGTTATTGTTTTGACTGTTTCTCTCCACGGGTGCCATCACAGATGCAGAACTGGTCGTTAATACTAATTACTCAGTCCACTTCTATGGAGCACTTTCCTGAGCCAGGTTCTGTAACAGCCCAGGGTCTCAGAGACTAGGAGACATGACTTTGATTAAATCATGTCCAAGTGGGGAGCAGCCAAGCAACCAACTGTATGATGAACCAGTGATTTTTCAAACGCTGACTGATAGTAAGTACGTGTGTGTGGGCTATGTCACTTCAGTCGTGTCTGACTCTGTGCAGCCCGCCAGGCTCCTCTGTCCACGGGTTTCTCCAGGCAAGAATACCGGAGTGAATTGCCATGCTCTCCTCCAGGGGATCCTCCCAATGCAGAGATCGAACCCACGGTTTCCTATTTCTCCTGCATTTGCAGGCAGGCTCTTTACTAGGGCTTCCCTGAAAGCTCAGTTGGTAAAGAATCCTCCTGCAATGCAGGAGAAGTGAAGTGAAGTGAAGTCGCTCAGTTGTGTCCAACTCCTTGCGACCCTGTGGACTGTAGCCCACCAGACTCCTCCGCCCATGGGATTTTCCAGGTGAGAATACTGGAGTGGGTTGCCAATGCAGGAGACCCTGGGTTCAATTCCTGGGTCGGGAAGATCTGCTGGAGAAGGAATAGACTACCCACTCCAATATTCTTGGGTTTCCCTTGTGGCTCAGCTGGTAAAGAATCTGCCTGCAACGCGGGAGACCTGGGTTCAATCCTGGGTTGGGGAGATTTCCTGGAGAAGGGAAGAGCTACCCACTCCAGTATTCTGGCCTGGAGAATTCCATGGACTACAGTCCATAGGGTCGCAAAGAGTGGGACACAACTGAGCAGCTTTCGCTTTCACTTTTTCTTTACTACTAGCGCCGCCTGGGAAGCCTCTAGACCTGGAAATCCACAGCTTCCTGGGCCCCACCCCCAGTGACTTCATCCAGGATCTGCATTTTTTTTTTTTTAATACACTTTATTTTTTGGAACAGTTTTAAATCCACAGAAAAATTGGGAAGAGAGTATACAGGGAGTTCCTAAACACCCTCTCACCCTTATCTTCCCATAATACACTTACTAAAATTTATGAACTAATGTAGATATTTTTATTAAAGGTCATAGTTTATTCAGATTCCCTCAGTTTTTACCTAGTGTCTCCTTCTGTTTCAGAATCCCATCAGGATACCATGTCACATTTAGTTATCAGGTCTCCCTAGACCCCTCTTGGCTGTGACAACTTCCCAGATTCTCCTTGTTTTTGATGACCTTGACCATTGTAAGGAGAGCTGGTCAGGTATTTTATGGGTTTCCCTTCTACTGAAGTGTATCTGATGTTTTCCTGATGATCAGTCTGTGGCTATGGACTTGGGGAGGGAAACCAGAGAGGTAAAACACCCCTCTCATCACATCATATTGCCTGGGTGCAAACAGTCAATGTGACATTCCTGTTGATACTGACTCTAATCACCTGACGGAGGTAGTGTTTGTCAGTTTTCTCTGCTGTAATGCTATTCTTTTTTCCTTTTTAGTCACTTCCCTACTTTACTCTTTGAAAGGAAATTACATGCAGCCCACACTTTAAAAATGGGGAGTTGTTGGCCACACCACCCAAATCAATCTACAGATTTAAAGCAATCCCTATCAAATTACCCATGACATTTCTCACAAAACTATTACAAAAAAATCCTAAAATTTATATGGAACCATAAAAGATCCAGAACTGCCAAAGCAATCCTGAGGAAAAAGGACAAAGCAGGAAGTATAACCTTCCCAGACTTTAGACAATACCGCAAAGCTACAGTAATCAAAACAGTGTGGTATTGGCACAAAAACAGACATGTGGATCAATGGAGAACTGAAAGCCACAAATAAACCCACATACCTATAGTCAATTAATCTTTTCTTTTCTTCCCCCTAGCATTAGAGAGCTAAATTAATCAATATTTGTGAACATCAGTAACAGGCTAACGTCTATGAAGGATGAAGGCCTTTCAAGAGGAGGTAAGTTTTGAGTGAAATCTGAAATGAAATAAGTCATGCAGAAATCTGGGAAAAGAATGTTCCAACCTGAGAGAACAGTCAATGCAAAGGTCCAGAGCTGGATATGATTGGCAGGTTCAAAGCTATCAGAGTGGCAGAATGCTGGGACATCCAAAAGCCTCAGACAGGATATCTGACCTAGGTATTACAGGATGAACAGGAGTTTGTTGTTGTTGCTTAGTCACTACATCGTGTCTGCCTCTTTTGTGACCCCACGGACTGTAGCCCCACCAGGCTCCTCTGTCTATGGGATTTCCCAGGCAGGAATGCTGGAGTGGGTTGCCATTTCCTTCTCCAGGGGAACTTCCCGATCCAGGGATCAAACCTGCACCTCCTGCATTGGCAGGCAGATTCTTTCCCACTGAGCCACCTGGGAACCTGAATGGGAGTCTGCCAGACCTAAAAGGGGCAGTGTGTTCCAGACAGAAGGCAGAGCAAGGGCATGGACAGTGTGGGGACAAGATTGAACTACACAGTACCTTATAAAGTATAAAGGGCTCCAGTCACACCAGTTGTTGCTCTTACTCACCAAGAAGGCATAGAGAAGAGGGAGCAGTGGTACTAGAACAAATGGTAAAGAAAGCTGAAGAATCTGGGAGGTAGCTTTGTCAGGGAAAATAAACTTACAAGATTAAAAGAAATCAGTGACAAACATTGGCATTAGTAATACAGATGCAGCCTTCATCTGACAAGTCCTCTCGGTGCTCTAGAAGCGCTGGAGAAAGTTGTAGAAACTGTACATACTTGATCAAAATCACTCTTGCTGGTTCTGCTGCCACTGATCCTACTGCTACTCAGAAAAGTTACAAGAAAACTCAGGGGAAATCATGATAGGAGATTAAGCATCACATTAGAAATTAGCCTGATTAGATGTGTATTAGTCCAGGCCCTCCAGAGACACAGAACCAACAGGAGAGAGAAAGAGATAGAGAGATAGACAGATAATGAGGAATTAGCTCTTGTGATTATGGAGGCTAAGAAGCCCCATGACCTGCCACCTGCAAGCTAAAGACCAACCTAGGAAAGCCAATGGTGTAAGTTTCAATCCAATTCCAAAGGTCTGAAAACCAAAGCGCTGATGGTACAAGTCCCAGCCTGTGGGCATATCACTGATGTCCCAGCTCAAGTATTCAGGCAGAGAGAGAATTCCCCCTTCCTCTGCCCCTTTGATCTGTTCAGGTCCTCAGTGGATTTGGATGATGTCCATCCAAATTTGGGAGGGCAATCTGCGTGACTGAGTCCCCTGATTCAAATGCTCATCACATCCAAAAACACTCTCAGATACACTCAGAAACTAATGTCTATTCTGAGTATCCCATGGTCTAGTCCAATTGACACGTGAGATTAATCACCACAAAATGCCAGTTCCCAAAGAAAGACATGAACAAGTCAACCATTCTTCAGAACCAAAATTGACAGTCCTGAGCTCAAGAAAACCAGAGGACTGGTGTTGACCGTCCCCCTCCCCTCTGCAGGGACCTATCTCTCCAGACTAGGAAAAATTGGCAAGTGGTTATCTTTCTGGAAGCAATAGAACATAGCAGTTAAGAATATAAGGCGGGGGACTTCCCTGGTGGTCCAGTGGGTAGGACACCACACTCCCAGTGCAGGGGATCTGGGTTCAATCCCTGGTCGGGGAACTAGATCCTCCATGCTGCAATAAAGACCTGTCACAACCATATAAATAAATACAAATATTGTTCAAAAAAGAATATAAGGTGGATCTAGTCTCATCTCATATCTGTCATTACTATGTGTATATCCTTGGACAATCACTTCCCTCTCTCAGCCTGCTTCCTCATCTGTAAATTGAAAATGATAATTATAATACTATCTTCCTCAAAAAGCTGTGGTAAGAATTCAAAGATAATGCATGTAAAACACTCCATAAATGTTAGTTATTATGGATACATTTAAATATTATTCTTAAGAATCCTATTACAGTTAGAAAAGGGTTAGTAGAAAGCTTGAGAATAATATGTATAATGACAGGGTTAAACTGCTGATATTCAAATTGTGACCAGAAGGAGGAAGGAAGGAAGAATTCAACTTTATTAAGCACTAACTGTGTGAGAGACACTCTTAGACCCTTTAAATCGCAGTCTCATTCACTTCTCACAATTAGGCACTTACTGTCTTTATTTTTCAGAGACCAAATTTCAGGAAACTTCAGTAACTTGTTCAAGGTCACAAAACTCCTAAATGCCATTTTTTTCTGACTGTTCAAATCTGTTCTCTTTCTATTACAGCAAATACATTTCTGCATGTTACTAACATCCATGCTGTTATTCTAAATTCTAAGGTTAATCATTAATCTCTCAAAAAAGCACATCCAAATTCAACTCTTCAGGCTCAAGAGCAATTCATTTCAAGGATAACTGTGATTTTTGATGATGAGGTTTTCAAGAAAGTCACAACTCTTACTAGCAATGTAACTTGGGGGTAAATTCCCTAAACTCTCAGAGCCTTTATTTGCTCACCTGAAAAATGGTGATCATATATTTGCAAAGTTGCTACATAAATTAAATGAGATTATATATGAGAAAACAGTCAGCACAGTGCCCATGTTTTTAATCTGAGTCTTCAAATCAGTCCTCCTGAAATAGTTGGAAAATCCTTTTCAGTCAGAAACCACTAAAATGATAACCTCACTGCTAACAGCCTTGATTATTTTTGTAGCTATAAAAAAATATTTCCTTGAACAAATTCTTTTGGGGAATTAAGAAAGCAAGGGATACAGTCTATTATACAGAGTGAAGCAAGTCAGAAAGAGAAAAACAAATATCATATATTAATGCATATATATGGAATCTAAAAAGATAGTACTGATGAACCTGTTTGCAGGGCAGCAATGGAGACATAGAGATAGAAAAAAGACTTATGGACATGGGCGGTGGGGAGGAGGAAAGAGAGGGTGGGACGAATGGGGAGAGTAGCATGGAAACCTACATTACCATATGCAAAATAGAGAGCCATTGGGAATCTGCTAGAGGACTCAAGGAACTCAAATTGGAGCTCTGTAACAACCTAGAGGGACGGGGTTGTGGGGGGGGAGAGGTGGGAGGAAGGTTCAAGAGGGAGGGGACATAGATATACCTATGGCTGAATCATGCTGATGTATGGAAGAGACCAACAGAATATTGTAAAGCAATTATCCTTCAATTAAAAATAAATAATTTTTAAAAAAAAAATAACAACAACAAAGAAAAGGCAAGGGAGTTCACCTTTCCTTTCCCAAGTTATATTCTTTACCACTAGTGCCACCTGGGAAGCCCCAAAACAGAAAGACAACAGAAACTATACTAACTTCATAACTCAATATTATAAATTTGTTAATTTTTATAAACAGGGGAGTGTGTTTCACTTTTGCTATATGTGAGTATGTAGGGGATATGCAAAAAAAATAAATAAAAATACACACACTGGATTTGTTAAAATAATATTTATGTTGAGTTTGTTAGCTTTTAAAACTATGATTTAGGAATAAGGCAGGAATACTAAGACAGGTATAAAAAATATCTCCTAGATGTACAAAATCAGTGCTTTCCAGAGTTGCCTGATGCTAAGAATTAGCTGATTCATGCCCTCAAGGGTGGAGGGCAGGGGGCGGGAAATCTGTGCTTTCACAAGCACCCCAGGTTATTCCTGAAACCCGGCGAATTAGGAAAATACTGGTCAAACCCAACTTGCAAATTTCAAGATGTTTCACCTCCCCATGAGTCCACTAATTTTGGCCTCAAGTATTTTTGGCAATGCAACTACCAAATCATTAAATAATTCCCTAATGTGACTAACAATTAACTTTTAATAAAGAAAAGTGCTGCTATAATTAATTTTAAAAAAGAAAGTACAATATGAAAACTGTCTGTCCCCCTGAGCGGTAAAGAAAGTCTTCTGACCACGCTGGAAGGGAGAAGTCCACGTCCAGCAGAGAAAGTGATCCAGTGCCTCGCTCTGACCAGGTGACGTCAATCAGGTCCTCCCCGCCACCCCAGGCAGGTGATTCACATGTTGTAACTCCTGTCATCCAGCCAGAGGGAAGGTGTCGCAACAACAGGGCAGAAGGAGATGACTGAATGGGAAGAAATTATGAACAACTGAACTAAACAAAGTTAATCAACATTTACATCATGTCCTAGGATTTACAGAGCCTTTTTAGACAAACATCTTTTCATTTAACCTCTAGAACAAGTCTGCGAGGTAAATGATCCTGACTCTACAGTCAAGGAGATCAAGGCTCAAGCTAATTATCAAATGGTCCCTGGGCACAGGTTTTTCAGATTCTAGATTCCTGGCTTTTCTACACTTGGAGCTGCTTTGACAGACAATATTGGGTTAGAGGGAAAGGGGTTCTTCGAAGAAATGCAATGAAGAGGAAAACTGCTGTGACTCAAGCAGAATAAAATATAAAGAGAAGAGAAGGATAAGGACTCTTAAGCAGAAAACCAGAGAGAAGGCATTAGAGAATTCAGAACAGGAAAGTGACCAGTGACTGCAAATCAACCTCATAAATCTTGAAAGCTGTGCGAGGGGTAAAGCTTGTCAAGGCAGACCCAACACTGAAAGGTCCTTACCAAGACGGAGAATAGTCCATTATTCCTCACCAGGTGCCAGCCCCAACAGCACAGGAGTGCAGCAGACTCACAGGGTCAGCAAAGGTTCATCACACTGAACGTGGTGCCCTGGGCCTGAAGACCATAAATCAGAGACAGATGTGCAGGGCTGTGGGGCTGGAAGGTGGGTGTGAGGTCGGATGTCCCCTGCAGGGTCTCCCCTCCAGCCCTCTAGCCTCTGTCCTGATCCAGACCTCCACATCTCTGTCTGCCCTGATCTCTTGAGCAGTCACCCTGCCTCCAGCCTCACGAACTGTCTGCTAAAGCACCATTTCACATTGCAACCTGAGGACCCAACCTGATTCCTCTAGTAAAAAATATCCAGTAACTCACACGATGCCTGAGATTTGGCTCATGGTCGCAGTAATAACTTCAGCACTAGGGACTTCCCTGGTGGTCCACTGGCTAAGGTACTGTGCTGCAGGTGGGCCCAGGTTCAATCCCTGGTCAGGAAAATACATTCCACATGTTGTAACTCAAGTTCACATGCCGCAACTAAAAGATTCCGTGTACCACAATTAAGACCTGGTGCAGCCAAATAAATAAATAAAATATTAACAATAATAACTCCAGCACTGCAGTCAGGCTGCCCGGGTTCAAATCCCAGGTCCCCTCCCACTGGCTGTGGATCCTTAAGGATTTACTTATCCTCTCTGAGCTTCCTCTGTAAAAAGGGGATAATGGTGATACCAGCAGCACCTGCCTCCCAGCTGGCAATGAAGCACTTTGCACAATGCCTGGCGAGTGGCGGCTGCTCAGTTAGTGGTGGCTGTGATTACTGCCAATGAAAATAGCACTCCGGGAAGATACCACTGGATTGTTTGTCCAGCGCATCCTTTGCTGGGAATTGTCCCAGTTTAGGATGAACTCCTGGCCATCACAAAATGATTCTGGGCCTCCATCTACTAGTAGCTCATTCATTCAGCAGTCTTTAAGGGTCTACTAGGAGACTGAAACTGTCAGTACTGGTAAACCTCTATTTTTTACACTTTATTATTCTATACAAATTGTATATATTTAAAGTCTGCAACATGATGTTTTGATATATACATGTTGTGAAATGATTACTACAGTCAAGCTAATTAACACATTATTTCACAGTTACCTTTTTTTAATGTAGTAACAACATCTAAGATCTACAGTATTACTATCATAATACAGAGTTATAACCATAATCCCACCATGCTGTACCTTAGACCTCTATAACTTACTCATCCTGCAAAACTGAGATTCTGTACCCTTTGACTAGCATTTCCTCTTCCCCCTACCCTTCCCCTGCTCTGGTTCTATGAGTTTGACCGTATTGGATTCCACCGATAAGTGAGACCATGTGGCATTTCTCTTTCAGTACTTATTTCATTTAGTATAATGTCTTCTAGGCTCATCAGTGTTGTCGGAAATAGTAAGATTCCTTCTTTTTTAAGGTTGAATAGTATTCCATTGTGTGTGTGTTGTGTGTATTTATCACAATTTCATCATCCATTCATCTATCAACAGACAATTACGTTGCTTCCACAGCTTGGCTACTGTGAATAATGCTGCAGAGAACACGAGATGGTGGTTATCCCCTCAAGAGTCTGATTTTATTTGTCTTCATGCTCTCAGTGCCCTGGCCTTTCTCCCACAGGAGCAGCTGCTAAAGAACATGGCTGTTAATCTTCAGGATGAAAGCAACAGGGAGAAGGGCAGCCTGGTTCCTCAGTGCAAAGACTCGGATTCACAACCAGGACAAAAAACAATAACTATAATGCCCGACGCTTAAAAAATAAGGCTTCACTTCTAATAAATTATTGGCTGCATCTCTTATCACACACCCTCAACCTACATGTCTCGCTCTGACCGCCTCTACTGGATTCCCAGCACCTGAGTTTTATATCACATCATAGAGCCCGATTTCCCAAACTAGACTGCTGCCCGAATCATCTGGAATGCTTGCTAAAAGCAAGATCACCGGGCCTGTCCCCTGGAAATTCTAATTCTGGGAAGCAGCCCAGCAATCTGTATTTCTAAGCAGAGTTCCAGGTAACTCTTACCTTTGAGAAACATTGAAAAACTCCGATATAACAGGTAAAGCCATGATAAGTAATTTCGGAAAATTTCTTAGCTAGAAAACAATCCTATGCAGTTAACACCATTGCCTTAGGGCAGCGGTCTCCAACCTTTTTGCGCTGGGGACCGGTTTCGCTGAAGACAAGTTTTCCCCAGACAGGATCGCAGAATGACTCAGGCGGTGATGCGACGGATGAGGAAAGATGGGGAGCGGCAGACGAAGCTTCGCTCGCTCACCCCTGCTGGCATCCTGCCCTGCGGCCTGGTTCCTAACAGGCCTCGGGACCGGGACCAGCCCACGGACCCGATTGGGGACCCCTGCCTTGTAGTTTTTGTTAAATAGCTGATACTTGAGCATTATGCAGCAGCGACTTCAGTGGACTCTTAAACAATCGCCGGGGGGTTAAATGGAAATTGGAAACAAAGAAGGTAAGTGACTTACCTGTCCAGGAGAAAATGATGAAGTTAGGCTTTCAGACTCCAGAGTCAGCCACACTCTTGCCTCTTGGTTATCCTGCACTCCTTCGTTCAGTGGTGTGCTGGTGGAGACTAGAGACTTGGACTACAGCAGCCGCGAAGGGTCTCCGCGGACATCCCGTCCACCTGGGTGCCCGGCGGGGCGGGAGGAGGAGGGGAGGGGAGAGGCGAAGATACAGCTGGGCGGGTCGGAGGTAAGCCGGTTCACTCACTGTAAGGGAGACGGTAACACTGCGGGTCTAAGCAGGAGGCATCAGGGCCTGGGCTCCAACTACACTGGGTGGCATGGAAATTATTAAAGGTCAAAGAACGCAAGCAACCAAGTTCCCAGAGGCCAGCCAAGGTGCTGGTGACCTCTGACCCCTGACCCAACTCTTGGCCTCTGTCCAGTCTACTCTGGGTAGGGGTCTGGGTGGGGGTCTGTGTCCTTCCTGCCGCTGCTCCCACCTCCGGAGGGCCCCCTTCCCTAGTTACCTCAGCCCTGACTGTTAACACCCACCCCCAGCCGGATACCTGCACCTCCAGGAAGCCCTTACTTGCATTTCCCTGGGAGTCCCTTACTTTGAACCCCTCATACTAATCCTCTCCGCCACTTGGACAAGGAGTCACATGAGGGTGGCCGGGAGGCCAGGATGCAACCCTGTAGCTCAGGCCTGTGCGGTCACTGAACTGGGCGAGGCGGCCAGGGCGCAGGTCATTCTGGACCTACGCTCTGGCTTTCTCCCTCCGGGTTGTGTTCTCCTTCTCTCTCGCTCACTCTCACTTGCCGTCTCTTCCTCCTACCTCCTCCTCTCTCCCCACCCTGCACCCTCCCCTCCTGACTCAAAATTTCTTCCAGTGGGCTTTCGCTTAAGCGCACTAAACCTCAACATGCACTGTGTCCATCTCTCCTCCTCCCTCCCGGAGCTCACCCCCACCACGGGCTTAGGCAGGAGGTGAGGCCAGTCCACCGACGTCCGGTCTGCGGGAGGCACACGCGCGGCCGGTCTCCACGGCCAGCTTTTGTCCAGAGCGGGTTCCCTCTTTATTGCATGTTTGTGGCCCACAGCGGGTAGCAAGCATCACTTTAATCCACTTCATAATTCGATTCCAGCTCTCTACTGGGTTCCCTCCAGATCCTGTGGCTCAAGATGTGCTGATAGAGACTCAGGACAGAAGTCCCCAAGACAGCACCAGCGGCGGTTCCAGAAGTCTCCTGCGGAGTGAGGGGGTGGGGCTCTCAGTTCATGAATCCAATCCGGTTCAAGATCAGGTTCCTCCAAGCCTGGCCTGTTCCTGTCTGGTACTTTTTCTCAAATTAAACAGTCCACACCCTATCTCTTGTTAGATGGGAATATCGCTGGTGTCTCAGAATTTTCTTTGAAGTCCAAAGGTCACAAGTGGCCACAAATACATCCTCCAGTTCATCACCCACCTTCAGCCTAGACAAGCTTAGAAGAGTCAGAGGAAGGGTTTTGTGGACAAGGGTTGCCCATCCGGCAGGAAGTATGTGACATCCCCGTCCCCTCTCCATGAAGGAAGGAAATGACAAGGGTCAGGTGTTCAGCCCACCTCAACCCCCAGGGAACTGCCTGTGACTGCAGAGTGGAGAAAGAACCCCCTACCCAGAAGGTGAGCATGAGTGTAGGTTAGCTGGACTCCACTGAGAGTGCTGGGCTGGAGTCATACAGGAGGATGGCTGAAGACAGGCGAGCAGGAAGAGTCCAGAGAGGTTCTCTGAGTCAGAACTGAGGGGAGGCTGCTAGCCAGCCAGAGGCTGCATCATCCATGCCAGAAATACGCGCCAGCCACCCACCCCCCCAGGGCCGGTGGGGAGCATGGCTTCAGGGACTCACAGAATCTCTCCTTGAGCATTTGGGCATCTGCCACACTGAGAACATCAAGACCCAGTTATGCCAAGTGTCAAACAAGAATTACTGCTTCCCTCTAATTCCTTCTCCCCGGAAGCAGGTGAATGGAGAGGAGCGGGTAGGAGTTGGGAGGCAGGGTGAAAAAACAGACCTCCCTTCCAAGGCAGGAGGCTGAGTCTGAGTCTGCTACAACATTCAGCCCTTTCAACATATATATATATAAATTATACCTGTAGTTTGGTTGTGCTCAGATGTAAGGTATGCTGGAACCTTGCAGGAGACGGGTTAAATGTGGACTCTGAGCCGGGAGGAGAATCCAGAATATGGGACCAAAGAGAAGGGGTCTGGGGGAGCTAACCCAGCTCAAGACAGGCTGGTGTGGACCAGTATGTGACCCCCCCACCCAGCTCCTAAAGCCCGGTTCTCCTCATACCTGTCTGGGCCAGTCCAACTACACATGAAGACGCTGTAGCAATGGGAGTCCAAGGCTCAGATATCAGGAGGGGGAGGGGGTACCGATGGGAATTAAGCATGGAGCCTGGGCTCTAGTCAAATTCACTTCTAGTCAAGATCTTCCAACCAAAGGTGGGACTGGAGAATTAGAAAGAGCAACCAGTAAAGTACGAGGCAAAGAACTAAGGCAGAAACAAGTCCCACGGACAGAGGCAGAAGTGCTGGCTGTGTGCAAACTCGGTTCCATGAATTTGCTTCCAACAAAATGTCTCTGCACAATCGCCCCCTCTGTGCTCTCTGTTCAGCCCTTGACTGGGTTAAGAATCTCTTCTTCATAGCATTCTGGATTTCCCTCTAATTTAGCCTTTATCTTACTATGGTGTAATTGTCCCCTTGCTTTTCTGTCTCCTTCGCAAGGCCTGGGGGAAAGTCTGTTTGAGAGCAGGGATCCAACAAATCTTTCTTGAGTGGTTGAGTAAATGAATGAAAGAAGGAAGGAAGAACTGCCTAGGTACCTTGAACTAGCTCCTGGTAGTGCATAGGTCCAAAATTTGGTTACCACCAAACAGACTTTAGTAGATGGTTTAGGGGGTGGGTCAAAGAAGAAACTGCGAGTGGTGGCTAGCTGCTGGAGCCTGGATCTAGGGTACAGGTGAATTCCTTTAAAGGACCATAGTGTTAAGGCAAAGGGGTACAGGAGCTTTCTCAATCATGATGAGCTCAGGACTCGAGGAAGAGAAATCCTATAGGTAGACGATGTCAGGGCACCCAGTGGGAAACAGTTGAGGAAGGCAGAGTTCAGGGAAGCAAGATGGCAGCTATGATACTGTGGTCTTTCTAGAGTGTTTCACGAATGGCCCTGAATTGTTTACGGCACAGGGGCTGTAACAACGTTGTTATTTAGTCTCTCAGTCATGTCTGACTCTTTGAAACCCCATGGACTGCAGCACGCCAGGCTTCCTTGTCCTTCACCATCTCTCGGAGTTTGCTCAAACTCATGTCCATTGAATCGGTGATGCCATCCAACCATCTCATCCTCTGTCATCCCCTTCTCCTCCTGCCCTCAATCTTTCCCAGCATCAGGGTCTTTTCCAGTGAGTCAGCCCTTCACATCAGGTGTCCAAAGTATTGGAGTACATCTTCTGTATTAAATATTAATAACACAAGGACAACCATTCATCTGTGATGCCTAGCAGTGTGGCACTACGTCTTATAAGTAGAGGAATCACATCCAAGGGGCAATGATCCAGCTCCTACTGAATCTAGTTCCCACTGAATTACAGCTACAGAAGAATAATGTCACTTGGGAACATATGCTAAGAACACCTTCCCAATAAAATGCTTTAAATTAAAAGGCGCTGTTTAAATCAGAATGAGCATGTCAATATCAATGAGATGCAACTGGTTCCAACTGCCAGAGGGACACATCAAAACCCACATCACCATGCATATCCATTTCACCACAGAAAGGAAAGCTGGACAGACAAGGAGAGGATGGTCAGACATCACACCCAACATAATTTCAGATCTCTGAGCCCCATGCCAAGATTCTGCCAAACCTTATGGCATCCAAGAGAAGGGAGTTAGATAGAAAAGGCATATGGCTAGGGTGGGAGGGGGCTGGGGATAAACTGCACAAGGAACAGACTTGCTTTTCCAGAGGAGGTCTGCTTCAGCATCAGACTGTTGAGACAAAAATATGCTGCTTGAAACCCCCCAAAATGTCCTCGGCATTGTTTTTTAACACCAGGAATTGTGTCCTGGGGTGGGGGAGCTGCATTTAGCCCACACCTTACATACATGCAAAGTGCAGACATGTGGACGGGAACACACGGGAATGCAATTCCCAGAAATCTAGACCTTCTTGGGTGCTGTCAGAGGCATCTGGCAGAAGTAACTTGATTACTTGATTCAAGACCCACACTGTATGTTTTGCAAGTATAATTTTTTTTTTATTATTTCTTAAGGGGTAAAAAAAAAAAAGTACACACATAAAATTAAGGTTTGGCATATTTTTAGTGTTTTTGCCAACTGTTACATGGGGGAGGGGTGTGAGCTTCAGTTCTTTAAATTATGTATAAAAAAAAAAAAAAAAAAAAAACCAAGTGGTCATAAGTAATTTGAAAAGAAACAAAAGAAAAGTAAGCTATCACAGAAAGCCAAAAGGCTACTGAGTGAGGAAAAGCCGCCACAGGAATTTCAGAAGTGGATGAAAATGGTGCTCAGAGAGAACCAGGTCAAGCCTAGAACACCCAAGCAACAGCCAGTCCTTTTGTATTTAATGTGAGACCAGGCCAAAAATCTAACAATACTTAGACACAGTGCCCAAGGGCATTCCTTAGTTCAATCAGATATGTGACATTGAGCAAGTCACCCTCTCTCAAAATTAATTAAGAGTTTGGAGGACCTACAACATGTCTGCTACTATGCTAAATTTCATCATCATGCACTTTTTAAAATCATTACAACTGGAATGTACAATTGTTATTCCCAACTTCCAAGTGAGGATGCTGGAAGAAACAAAGGTTTCATAACATTCCCAATGTCACACAGCGCCCTAACACATCAGGACTGGCTAGGGGATGGAATGTCGGAGTTAGCGGGTAAGTACCAAACCAGGAAACCTGCCAAGGGAGGAGAGGAAGCGGGGCAGAACAGTAGCAGGGGCATGTGACGTTCTGCCCAATCTGACCCCATTTTATCTCATCCACCGAAGCTCCTAACCCTCAGAAAACCTGAAGGAGGATTCAAATACAGGTCGTGATGATGATGATGAAGACTGATGAGGATGGGGATAATGGTAAAGATCCATGATGAAGAGCATGAGGATAACAGTGACGATAAATAAAGCAGTACTGTTTATCAAGCCCTTTCTATGTGCTAGGCGTCGTTAGGGATTTTAAGTCCTTCATCTCCTCTTATTGTCGCTTACTATAACCTTGTAAGGGAGAAATGGTCATTATCCTCCATGTAACAGATGAAGAGACTGAGGCTCAGAGGGAAATGAATTCCCTAAGGCAACACAGCTAGTAGGTAGTAAAGCTGAAACTCACAATCAAGTCTAGACACTCCAAAGGCCACGCTCTTAACCAGTACACTTATTTGACAGCCTGCCCATAGCTCAAGTTAGTCAGAAGTTCAATATGGGTCTACTAGCCTACACTGCATCTGGGGAGGAAGATGACCTAAGAATTGTGTTGGCCAGAAAGTTCATTTGGGTTTTTCTACAACATAGTGCAAAAAACCTGAATGAAGTTGTTGGCCAACCCAATAATTCCTAAGGTTCCATGTAGATATTAAATGCTAGGATCATGACTTTGTCATTATCATTACCATTCAAAGTAGGTTTACCTTTTAAATTTTTGTTATTTTTGTTAATGGACAGGAGTTTTCACTTTATGGACTCAAACTTGAAACTCTTTTATGATTATTTTTCTGCAACCTCAGTGCTTTGGTAAGGTATTCTGCTGCAGAGGGAAAAAAAATGATAAAAACTCTATTTTACTTTTGTTCATTTTCTTACTATATATTCTTTAAACTCTTGACTCTACCTGGAATTCATTTTGAATATGGTAGGAATCAAATCTGAGATCCACTTGTCTAGCTAACCAGTGTTTCTGATAAAAGCCTTCTTGTTGCCTCTTCCTGCAATTACTATCACAAGATAAGGCATTCTTCTCTCAAAGCTGAAGTTTTCCAAGTGCTTTTCTAATTATGTGAATTCCCACCAATACATCTGTGACTCTCAATCTTCCTAAATTATGTCGAGGTAATTCAATATCAAACCTTTTAACAGATAAAAAAAGGGACTGGCAAATAGAGCTGATATTTGATATCTTACAGCAGACGTTTGATATCCCCACTCACAAATTTAAATGAAAATGGCAAACAAACTTTAGTTAACACTCCATTAGCTATTTGGAGACTGATCCCAGGGAAGACAACTAAGACTGGCATTACCCCAGGGCATGTACAACATTTAGGAAACAGCTAATTAGTGTTCATTGTGGAAGGCCAGGCAGTGCTGTCTTGGAGATGGGATGCCCCAAGTGGAGAAACAGTAAAGTCACATCTACAAAATAAATAATACTGAAGGTCAGAGGGAGAGAATACCTTTTTTTTTAAATCCTCTTAGGAAAGAGATTTACTCCAAGTAGCAGGAGAAATTTTTTGAAGCATTTGTGTCATACTTTCAGCAAGATTCAAGGATATATTGCATCTATGAAACTAAAACAAAGAGTCATGAAGAAGTAATAATCTGACACCAAGATAGACTGGATAGAGATAAAAATGAAACTGGAATTAAAGCTGCAATGGAAGCAAATAGATACTGCAGAAAATCAGATTTCTGAAGTAGAAGAGCAAAGTAGAAAAATAAACATTTTTTAATGTAAGAAGACATGCAGGATATATTGAGATTCAAACTGCATGATCCTAATGTCTGCAGTATTCTAACCTTCATAACAGCTTTGTGCTCAATTGTGTCAGATTCTTTGTGACCCCATGGACTATAGCCCACCAGCCTCCTCTGTCCATGGAATTCTCCAGGCTAGAATACTGGAGTGGGTAGCCATTCTCTTCTCCAGGGGATCTTCCCGACCCAGGGATCAAACCCGGGTCTCTTGTCCATTGCAGAGAGATTCTTTACTGTCTGAGCCATCAGGGAAGCCCCTTTATTGATATATAATACACATACCATATAATTTACCAGTTAAAGTGCACAACTCAATGCTTTTTAGTATATGTACAGAGATATGCAACCATTATCACAAAATAATTTTAAAATATTTTCATCAACCCCAAAAGAAACTCCATACCCCTTAAGAATCCCTAAACTCCTTAGCCCCCATCAATCACTAGCACAGGCAACCAATAATGCACTTTCTGTTTCCATAGATTTGCCTATTTGGATATTTTGCATAAATGGAATCATAAAATATGTTGTCATCTGTGGCTGGGTTCTTTCATATACCATATTTTTTAGATTCATTCCTTTCAATACTTTTCAAAATCCAGTAATGGACAATTGGGGTTGTTTTCACCTTTTGGCTATTATGTACTCATAATATATAATATATAATAATAATAATATATCGCATACATATAGTAATACATAATGCCATTATGAATATTCATGCACAAGTTTGGTTTTTTGTCTGTCTTCAACAGAATTACTGGGTCATAGAATAACTCTTATGTCTACATTTTCAGGAACAGACTGGTTTTCCAAGGTAACTGCACTATTTTACATAATTACTAGCAGTATATGAGTGTTCTAATTTCTTCACACCCTTGCCAACACTTGTTATTATCTGTTAAATTATAGCCATCCTAGTAGGGATATAGCAGTGTCTCATTGTGATTTTGATTTGCATTTTCTTTAATCAGCTAATAATGTTGAGCATCTTTTCCTATGCTTATTGGCCATTGGTATGTCTTCTTTGGAGAAATATCTATTCAGCGCCTTTGCCCATTTCAAATTGTGTTGTCTTTTTATTATTGAATTGTAAAAATTCTTTATTCTAGATCTAAGTCCTTTATCAGATACATGATTGACAAATATTTTCTTCCACTCTGGATTATCTTTTCATTTTACTGATGATGTCCTTTGAAAACTTTTGAAGCAAAAAAGTTTTTAACTTTGATGAAGTCCAATTTGCTATTTGTTCTTTGAGGCTTGTGCTTCTGTTGTCATACATAGGAAACAATTTCTACACTGAGATCATGAAGATTTAGGCCTTTTTTTTTTTAAAGAATCTTATAGTAGTACCGCTTTCATTAAGGTTATTAATCCAGTTTGAGTTAATTTTCCTATATTGAGTGCAATAGGGGTTTGACTTCATTATTGTGCGTTTGGATACCACGCTATCATAGCACCACTTCTAGTCTTTTAAGTCACTCTGTTAATAGCCAAGAGAAATAGCTCAAAACCTCAACCCACATAGCTGTAGGAAGTTCAGTGCCATCACCCTATTTTTAAGGATTCCTGCATAGAGAAATGTGTTACCCTTCATCATCTCTCGAAACCTCTTTCTTCTGTGTTTTTTTCTATCACAGATGCTATATGGCTCAGAAAGTAGATGCCCAAGAACTGCACACATTGCAAAAGAAGTCCATAGTTTGCCTCCCAATTCACTTTCCTCCTGAGAAAAGGGATCCCAAGCAGGTCTTGTCCACAAGCATGGCCTGGCTGAAGCCATATATGTCACGTATACAACCTTGCCACTCCAGCCACAGCTGATGGTACCAGGGAGCAGTTGCAAGGGTGTGAAGAAAGCCGCATCTTCCTGACTCAGGGATTCAACCTGGGTCTGCTGCATTGCAGGCAGATTTTTTACCATCTGACCACAAGAGAAGCCCCATGAACTCTTAAGATGGTTTGATATAGACACTGCTTTAGAGGTATACACCATATATGTGAGCGCAAACTGAAACCATCAGATCCTCTATTTTGGGAAGTGTATATACTCCCACTAAAGTTGTGAGATTAATGGGAACGCTTGATCATTACAACTGATTATACCAAAGATGATTTTGGCTTGGACATCTTTTTCCAGGAATCCCACTGTGACACTGTGGATATGATATCTTCTTATAGTAAAGTCCTGAAAGTAATCCTTTCCTCCGTGGAATAAGCCGTATTTGGTTTTGTTATGTCATTCTCCATTCACTTTTTTTCTTAAGATTTCAGATTCTTAAGAATGATCTCCAGGTTTCTTTTTAATCCATCTCAGTTGAGAATATCTAGATTATGCTACTTTGTGATTGGCTTTAAACTCATCAGGTTCCATATTCTAGAACAGTACAAATGATATGAAAATCTCCAATTCTTGTCAACTGGGAAAGAATTATCCATAATTACCTCTAACCTAGAGTATGTTTTCTTTTTTTTGAGATTTAATAATTTTCTATTTTTTTCCTTGATTATCATGCCATTCAGGCTTTCTATTTCTTAGAATCAATTTTGATCATTTCCTCCCTCCCCAGGAAACCATCCAATTCTAAGTTACTCTGCTCCAGCTGTTCACATGACTGATTTTTAATTTTTTAATATTCTGTATATCTATTATTATATTACTATTCTGAGCTACACTTTTATTTACATAATTTCTCCACTTCCATTATGATTAAAATTTCCAGAAGTTTGTCTCTTTTTAAAGAACCAGTTCTGACAAATCTACAAATTTCACAGTTTTCTACTTTTATTTCTTTATAACTGCCTTATTTATACTTTCTTTAAAGTTTTTATTCTTTTTCTAACTTCTTGGTATAAAAAATTAATATTTTTTTCCAAAAACTTTAATTATATATTTTTCTAGGTCAATCTTTCTAAATGGATTATCTATAAAGGTCTATAAAGGTACATTAATTTCTGGTTAAATCAAATATTCCATGCATCCTTGAAAGGATGTTTTTTATTTGTATGATATTAATATAATATGTATTATATAATAATGTTAATTAAAATATTTACGTAATTTCATCCCTTTAAAAATTACTTCTCTTTAAGAATAATAATGTGTTGAAATGTGTTATTTTCTTTAATATTTCCAGTGCTTTTGCTATGTATATTTTGATGTTTCCTTAGCACATGCACTTTCATTACTATCGAATCTCCACTCCCAGTTAGTGTTTCTCAGTGACTGGCAGCATCAGCCTCACCTGGGAATTTCTTAGAAATGCAAATCCTCATGACCCAGCCCAGACTTAAAAAATCAGAAACTCTGTGGGTGGGGCCCAGGGATCTGCTTATTAACAGAGCCTCCAGGTGATTCCGAAGCAGCTTAACTCAAAGAACCACAGATCTATATCAGCTGTTCCAACAGTGTAAGATGATTCTAATGACTTGGTTAACAGTTACTATAAGCTCCCTACTTTCTTTCTTGTTTCTGTTTTCCTGACATATTTTTGCATTTTATTATTGAATATAGCAAACCAGTAAATTTTATTTTGTGATCAAATTTCAGAAATTTTAACTTTTTTAAACAGTAAAGTTTAAGCTTTTTACATTTACTCTCATACTTATTATATTTGGTCTCTCTAATGCCATTGGAGCTTCCTTGGTGTCTCAGCGGTAAAGAATCTGCCTGCCAATACTGGAGACACGGGCTTGATCCCTGGGTTGGGAGGATCCCCTGGAGAAGGAAATGATAGCCTGTTCCAGTATTCTTGCCTGGGAAATTCCATGGACAGAGGAACCTGGCAGACCAACAGGGTCGCAAAAGAGTCAGACACGATTTAGCGACTCAACAACAACAACAATGCCATTTTATGCTTTCTGGTTTTTGTTTCTTTGATATTTCCTTTCTGTTCTAGTATTCTATAGGTTAAACTTTATTTTACTCTTCTAAAACTTTTGAAAATCTAGTCGTGAATTGCATGTAAAACTTTCAAAAGCACTCTCAAATCTATCTTTATTTACCAAAGACTGTCATTTTTATTGTAATCTATTAAAGACAAGAAAATCAGCAGCTGTATTTTTCCCTTGCCCTCTGTTCTTTCTTTCATTTTGAATTCAGAAAATATTATTTTCTCCTTTAGATATATGAAATATGTATAATTTCTCAATATATAGTCCTGTGTCACTATATTTATCACTAAATTAATATATTCAATGCTTACCACAGTGTAAAATATGTCTTAATGATCTGGAACACCTTGTTGCTAATTTGTTAAGCAGTATTATGTGGGTGTTATGTCTCTCTGGGTACCAAACTTACCTGACGGTGTCTTCCTATACCCTTCATATGAGAGCCACGGCATTCTCCAGGAAGTTCAACATACACTACTACGTTGTTTTCTAATGTTTACTGTTGCCAAGAATTCTAAAATCAGTGTACTTTTTGCTCATTTGCCAGAACTGGGTCTTTTCCTTCTTATCAGGATGCTTGTAAGATTACTTCTTTTTCTTTGAAATTCAATTTTCTTAATTTTTAAAGTTTTTTAATCCATAAATCCTTTTTTCATATTTTCCTCTATTTCCTCTACTCCATTTGTTCTGGATTCTTTTCCTAGACTGCCTACTAATTATTAAGTTAATTTCTGCTTTCTGTTGCTTATAGAGGTTTCCCTGGTGGCTCAGTGGTAAAGAATCTACCTGCCAATGCAGGAGATGGGGGTTCAATCCCTGGGTGGGGAAGAGTCCCTGGAGGAGGAAATGGCAAACCACTCTAGTATTCCTGCCTAGGAAATCCCATGGAAAGAGAAGCCTGGTGGGCTACATTCCATGGTGTCGCAGAGTCGAACATGACAGAAATGACTAAACAACAACTCTTTTCTATTGCTTACAGATGTCATTTTGTTTGATATTTCTCTAATATCTTTGCCCCTTTCTTCTGCATTCTAAGAACATCTAAAATTTGTCTTCCACCTCACTTAATTGCTTATTTTAATAGTATATGGTCTCCACTTTCTTGGTTCCTATATGAACTTTATTTTAGCTACTTTATTTGTTCCTCTGTTTGCATCCTTTTATTTTCTTATTCCTTTCCCTTCCATAACAGCTTGGTCAGTTAAATAGAAGCAAGTACCTTGTCTATCTTGTTAGGAATTATATTTTTTTAATGTATTTCTGGTTTCTCATAAGAAATTTATTTCAGGGGAAAGTGAATTTGCTTAGTCACAGTACATTACCATGCTTCTCTTATGCTGAAAATTTTTCCATAAACCTTATATTGATTTTTTTTTGTTCTCATCTTTATGAAAGAGATAATATACTTGTCCAGGATTGAAGCATTACCAAGAAAGAATTGCTTAGAGACTAGTCAGTGTTTGGGTGATGAGTAGTAAAAGAGGGTGTCCTTTCAACTGCTTCATTATCTATATTCAAATCCACAGGAGAAAAAAGTAGCAACGGGTTATAAACGCAGTGATTCAGCAACCTAGAGATTAAACAGGGCGACTTGTGAAATCAATATCTGTAACATCAAAGCGAGGAAAATACCTCATGCTGTGCCCTCATTGGGTACATTCCTGGTCCTACAATTTTCAGAGCCAGAAGGAAATTAAGGCCCAGAGAAGTCAAGCCATCTCCCAGCTGTGACACAGTCTAAACTTGAATCCAGGTGTCTGACCTCCAAACCCAACTTTTCTTCTTTTCCCTGAATTATCCCTGTTTTCTCTGGGATCAATTCTGTTATTGCATTATGATTTTTTGCTTCTTTTCTTCATGCATCTGGTGATCAGTGGTGGTATTCATATTGCTGAATAAAGGACTAGGTTGATTAATGATTAATGATGAGTGTGTGTTTGCTCAACCATTGCCAGCGTTCCCCTCCCTACGCCTTAGGGAGAGGCATGAACGTGGGCTCTCCCTCTGCAGGAGTGTGTTCACTGGGAAGCATCTCTTTAAGGTGTGAGGGTGCGGAACAGACAGGCAGCAACATCTCCAATGGCCACTGGCCCCAATGTCTAGATAAAGAAAACTGGTAAAATTTGTGGGGCCTGGCCTCTTGCATGCAGATTTCTTGATTTCTTCAGAAAATATGCTCCTCTCTTCAGCCTTAGATGGAAAGGACACCCACTCTGCGGGTGGATTTAATGGGGGAAAGGAGGGAAGTTTAAAAAGTTAAACAACGCAGCCACCCTACAGACTGTTTGGGTTTTTTTTTTTTTAATTAATCTCTGTTGTGGCCACAACTCCAACTCCCATGCTGTGTTCCTCCATACTGTTGACTTTGGGAGGTGGGCAGGCTCCCCTTCCCGAAGAAACCTGCCTCCACTCTGTTCTGCTGCTGTCTCTAGGGCAAGACTGAGCCCTGGCCCTGTCCATTCTGGCTAGCCCATGAGTTTAAACTCAATCTGCCTTCTATTTTCTAGAAATGCTTCAAAATATTTGCTGCTCTAATATGCCACACTACTTTCTCACTTTAATGACTCATGCTGATATTCTTAAGGGTGAAAGGGGTTGAACGTGTGTGCTGTCTGTCTTCATGAACTGAAACCTGGGCAGAAAATTTCCAACAATTAACCTAACAGAGAGCTGCAGAGAATATTAAGAATACAATTTTACTGTAAATTGGTGCAGCCACTATGGAAAACAGTATGGAAGTTCCTCAAAGAACTAAAAATGGATTTGTCATATGATCCAGCAATTCCACTCCTGGGCATATATGCAGACAACCATAATTTAGAAAGATACACGCACCTCTATGTTCACTGCAGTGCTATTTACAATAGACAAGACATGAAAACAACCTACATGTCCACTGACAGATGAATGGATAAAGATGTGGTGTATACAAACAATGGAATACTACTCAGCCATAAAATAGAATGGAACAATGCCATTTGCTGCAACATGGATGGACCTAGAGATTATTATACTAAGTGCAATAAGGCAGAAAGAAAAAGACAAATACCATATGATATCAATTATGCGGAATCTAAAATGACACAAATGAACTTATCTACCAAACAGAAATAGACTCACACAGAGAATAGACATGGTTGCCAAAGCAGTAGAGAGGTGGGGAAGAGACTGACTGAAAGTTTGGGATTAGCAGATGCAAGCCATTATATATAGAATGAATAAACAAGGTATGACTGCATGGCACAGAGAAGTATATTCAATATCCTGTAGTAAACCATAATGGAAAAGAATATGAAAAAGAATGTATACATATATATATACATACACACACACATATATGACTGAATCACTTTGCTGTATAGCTGAAATTAACACATGGTAAATCAACTACACTTCAATAAAAAATGTTTAAAAGAATATAATTTTAAGATACTTTAAGTGCCTTAAAATAATATATTTTATTCTAAAATTTAAAATTTTATAATTATGTGTCATAATCCTGGATAGTCTATAAAAATTCTGTTCTATGAATTCTATAAATTTTATAATTTATATTTATATAGCTTATATATTGATAATTTATATTTAATATAAACTATTTAAAATTCTGTATTTTTTAAAGTACCATATTTTTTTTCATAATGATAAAAGAATGTTTTAAGAGTGTGTTGGGAAAAATATCAGAATAGCGGCTTAAAATTCTGTCCTAAAACTCTATAACTATGTTGGCAACATGTTAATCAGATTTATTGTAGTGATCATTTCACAATATATACAAATACTGAATACAAATACAACATTATGTTGTATACTTGAAACTAATATAATGTATGTCAATTACACCTCAATTAAAAAATAAATCTAAATCAGAGGAAGACAAATACTATGTGATATCACTTACATGTGGAATCTAAAATAATACAACAGACTACCAAATATAACAAAAAAGAAGCAGACTCAAAGATATGGAGAACAAACGAGTGGTCACCAGTGGGGAGAGGGAAGGGGCAATAAAGGGGTAGGGAGAAAAGGGTTATTAGAGAATACATTTAATAGATATAACCTATAATTTATGCAATAGCCTAAGATACTGACAGATCAAGTTAAAATGAAGCTATTTTCTCATAAAGAACCATTTGGTAAAAGTAAAATAAAAATAAAAATTTAATAATAATAATTTAAAAATGAAACTCTGTCCCATGAAGCCCTGAGGTTCAGCAAAGGTAGCTCAAGGATGAAAGAGGAGGATGAGAGAACGGACTCCCAGTGTCCCTGCCCTACTTCAGAAACAGGACCACTCTTCCTGCCACTCTCTTCTATTTCATCTATATGAGATTTTGTATATGATTTTATCTGAAAAATGGTCACCATTGCCTAAAAGAACTGTTTGAAACACACTGTATTAGAAGCTTTATATTTGGTTTATTTAGGACACTGTGATTTGTAAATAGGCTTTTTTGTTTATTTAATAATCACTAAATTGGCTTCTTTTAACAATCACAATTTACCTCATTCTAGCCTTTGGAACGTGTGTTCTCCTTGATTGCATCACAGGTTTCTCCTGCCACCTGGTGGCAACATATGTCTATTGCAGGGGCAATGTCTAAATTTAGCTGGTATCTGCTGAAGTTGCAAACACAACTCACAAAGCTATTCTTAGAGATTTTTTAAAACATCCAATTACAAGTTACAAGACAATTCTACATCCATTATATCGTTTTTTCCTCCCACCAGCTTTCACACTGGGTATTCATATTCTTTCCTATTTTCAGCAGAGAAAGAAGCAGCTCAAGAGCTAAGAAACTGACCTTAGATGATAGCCAGACAATAATGGGATTAGAACTCAGCCCCAAACTTGCAACAGCCATGAGAGTGACAGCTTCGTGACAATCTTTAAGGTCTTAAATCTAGAAAGATATTTGGGCTGGAGGTACAATATTGGTGGCCATCAGAATAGAAGAAATATTTGAAGGTCGATCAAAACTTGAAACCAAGAAAAATGACACAATGGGGTTCCAATAAACAAACCAAGATGGCCTGGCTTAGGGGCAGCGGGTTAAAGAAAAGGAAGCGCATACTGCCGGCAGTCTGAAGTCACCATCTGAAGAGTGGACATCTTTGTCTATTATGTGAAAACGCATAGTAAGAAGGAGGAGGAGGAGGAAAGAGAGGAGGGGGCAGAGGAGACACAGCTCTACTCTCCAAGGTCTAGGTCAAATCGAAATCTCTAGCCCGTGTTTGTTATGAGAAACACAGATGTGACAAAAGTAACAATGAAGTATGACTGTTCACAGCCTCTTTCCCTCCTTACCCCTCATTCCCTAAACGATTATTTCTTGCCAATTATTCAATCCGTCCCTGGACATTTGTATGAATAGTGGGGTAATCAACAATGGAGAGAATGTAAGAGGGAGAGGACACCTCTTAAAAGGAAAAGGAGAATTAAAAGCAGAAAAGGAAAAGAAGAACAAATGGAAAGAATGTATCCAGACATGAGAGACCTGACAAGCTGGGTTTAGAGTTTGGGCTGGGAGAGCAGTGATGCTTTGATGGAGTGTGTTGTATGGGAGATTAATAAAGAGAGAATCTAACTGGGCATAGCCTCAGACGGGTCACCAGGTAGGAGCAGTCACACAAGCAAGACAGCAAGTCACGAATCCAGGCAGATGACCAGAGGTGCACAAAGGGCCACAGGTCAAAATCCCTGAGGAAGGGCCCAAGGCCAGTGTGACTTTGAGGCGAAGTCTATGACAGAAACCAGCTCGTCACCAGAGATGGATCCTGAGCAATAGATGCCAAAGAGAAAGGGTCATATTCCACTGAACAAAGGAGAGAAGGAGATTGAAGAAACCTTCTGACATATTCAAGTGCAATAGGAGAGAGCTCTGTCCAGGCTTCAGGGCACAGCTCTGCCACGTTCTAACTGATGAACTTGGAGACTTCCTCCCCTCTCTGAGCTTCCATACATTCTCTGGATAGTGAGAAGATGTGGCTGGGTGATCTCTGAGGGCTCTTTTGGCCCTGACTCTCGGCGTCGGCACCTCGCTGAGCTGCAGGCACTCTTGCTGTCTCCTTACCCCCAGGACAGGTGAGCCTGAGAGAAGCTGGTCCCCTGTGACTGCTGTTGCCGAGGGGGGTTCCCACCACCAATCCCAACCTAGCAGCTTTCTCATCCACCACACCCTTCACTGTTGTCTCCCATCTGCCTTTGGCGCATAACCACCAGCCACACCCCTCACACACGAGGCTCCAAATCTGCGTTCCTCAGCATTCCCCATGCTCTGGGCCTCTGCCTGTCTGTCCTCTCTCTACCCAAAACAGGAATGTCACCTGCCAAATACTTGTTTATGCTTCTAAATATTGCCTATGACAGGAAGGAGCATTGCTCTCTTCTCTGATTCCTAGGCTCCTACAACTCTGGAGTTGAATGAGCTTATAATAATTATTTGTCTTCCATTTAAGATGTGATCTCTGTCAGTATTCACTAAATATTTACTAATTCATTTATCAAATGATGTATTAAGTTAATAAACAAATGGATGTGCAATGTTAAGAAATGAACACACTTCTCACTATATTCACTGCCAACATCTTTATCATCTGAATTTTTCTAGTAATTCTTAACTGTTGCCTTTTATCTGCCTCCTCGTCCATCTTTCCTCCTTTTAAAACTTTAGACATAATATTTATCAGAGCTCCCTGCTCTACTCAGAGCTCTCCTGAGAGAGTTAAAGGCATTTGCAAACTCCTGTATGATCAAGGTAATCCCCTGTACCACGCTTTGCCTCCATCACTCCACTCCAGCCACACTGACTTCCTTGGTGTCCTGCAAATATGCCCTAACTCTAACTCTTCTAGGACTCTGCCCCGAAATACCTGCCTGGCTCACCCCCTCACAGCCTTCAACTCTTTGTTCTCCTGACATTTTCTCATGGAGGGTTTCCCTGTCCACCATATTTAAAATTTTCAACATCGAATTCCCTACAGCTTCTCCAGCTTTACAATAGATGACATAATTTACATACTGTATTTACTGTCTATCTCTTCCAGTAAGTTCCATGAGAAGGGGTTTTGGGTCTGTTTCATCCATTGCTACATCCACAGTAGCTTGGCACTCAACATTTGAAACCTCTGGTTCTCAAGTTGTGTGACCACAGCATGGTATCTCATTCAAGTAAGCTAATCCAGCAGCCAAAACAGTTTGAACCTTTTGTTGTGGTCTTTAAAAACTGTGAAGAAGATTGCAATCGTAATCCAAGTAAGACGTCTTAAACTTTTCCCTTCTATCCTTCATTCTTAGATTCCAGAGCTGCTTCCTCTAAAATGTTCACGTCTCTCTCTGAACCCTCCCCAGGTACCCTGTCCATGTAAGGTCTTTATTTTCCTTCCTCGTAGAACCATTCCCCCTACGTCCTCAGAGGACTTCTGCTCCCACCACCCAGGACGGCTCCCTACTGAGGGAAGTGGGTCGATTGCTCTAAGAAGCAAGGTTCTCTCGCTCTGTGTGATCTTCCCAAGGTAATTGTAATAAAGAAATTTTTTGGTAATAAATTTGTCCGTTTCTTAAAAATGCAACCTCGGAGAGCAAACAGGCCAGGGTCTCCAAAATGTCCCCAAGGAGTCACTGTATGTGTTAGTTGAGGCACTTGTCATTAACTTACCTATGAGCAGTGGGGTAGAAGTTAGAGACTCCCCTCCCCTCCAAACTCCAGTCTGTCTTTTCTGGAGAGGTTGGAGGCTGGGGGGACTGGAGCAACTAGCTGGGAGAGAAACTGAGTCAAACCCTGGCAGCCCTGCCCCCATGCTCAGGTGCTCCACTCTCCGTTTGGGAAGTCTGGCTACCTAGAAAAGCAAATTCCAGGGAACAGCCAGGCCACAAAGTTCTCAGTTCCAGAGACCTGGTCATCTCAGTTGGTGGCCAAGACTCTCAAGTTAAGAGAATAGGCACTTACTTGGAGAAAAACCCAAGAGTGACACGACCCCAGAGCTTCTGTCCTTGAATCAGAGGAACTGAAGAACAGGGACCAGAATCACCACCTGAGCCACCACCAGAAGGGAGAAGAAAGAGCTGGGACCAGAGGTGACCAAGCACTCAGGAATTCCCTCGAGAGCACATCTCGTGCAGGAAAGGAGACTGGGGAGAGTTGTGACGGGGTCACTTGGTCCCAATCAGGCCTGAGGGCCTTGACTCGAAGGTCCCTAGAGCAAAGCTGTCCTTGGTCAAAATGGACACAAGGTCTAAAGCAGAATGAAGCTACAAGTGGGGCCGTCAGAGGACATAGAGTGGTCAGAGAATTTATCTGTTTATTCATCCCACAAATATTTATTGAGTGCCTGCTATTGCCAGGTACTCTAGGGGCTGACATCCTAGTCAAGTGACATATCTCTATTCGGGGGGCTTCCCTGGGAGACACGGGTCCAATCCCTGGTCCAGGAAGATCCCACGTGCCAAGGGGCAACTAAGTCCATGCGTCACAACTACTGAAGCCCAGGCATCTAGAGCCCGCACTCCAAAACAAAAGAAGCTACGCAATGAGAAGCCCGCGCACCACAACTAGAGAACAGGGCCTGCTCACCGCAACTAGAGAACGCCTGCACCCAGCAACAAAGACCCAGCCAGCGCAGCAAAAAAAAAAAAAAAAACTCTCTCTGGGACAAGTCAGAACCAGAGAACGTCCCCAGTACCGGCTCGGTCCATGCCTATGCTAACTCTGACAACAAACTGCAGGGAGTCCAGTCGGCTTGCCCTACGTATTTATTTTAACCCCAGAAAAAGTTTAACAGCCAAAATAAAATCATAGTGCCTTGAAAAATAAAAGAATGTCCATGGCTGATTTTATTATTGTTATTTCCTAGAACTCTAGGCAGCCTACTCAGGATTCCAGGATTCCACAGAGCACAGTTTAAAATCCTTTGTCCTCAGTCAGGCTGACCTTCCAAAAACCAGGTGGGCACACTCTCTATTCCCCGAGCAGCAGTAGCAGGGAGATATATCAAAGCAGAGTGAGCTAGGCTTCATTACGGGAGCTCTGAGGCTAGAACTGGGCCTCCCAGAGGGTCCATGTGGACTTATAAATAGATGCAGTAAAAGAGTAAATAATGAATTTGTGCAATTGGAGGAAAAAGCTCTAAAGCAGTTCTGGCGATGTGGAGACAACCATTTAAAAAACAGTGCCTGTGCACGCATCTCACCCGGCAGATATAATGGCTTCATATACATTCATGAGCTTTGGTCTCCCAACTCTTCCTCTTTTTCAATCACAATCATAAAAGACAAAGAAAAAGTGAGAGGGGAGAGAAAGATAGATAAACTTTAAGGGTCCGAATTGCAAACACAACCTACAGTTTGTAAATTGCTTGGAGACCTTTGGAGGGAGAATCAAGGAAATGAAAAGTAGAACATACAGGAATATTGCTGTTTAGGGGAAAGTCTCTGCTCTGGGCATAAAATCTTGTCTGGAGAATGGCTGAGAGGCACAGTACAGCCTGAACGCAAGATTGCTTTGTATAAAGGACGTGCCTTGTTCTTCACTCTGCATTCCTCTGTCGGCCTCCTGTGGCTGTCTCCAAGGTCATTTATTTGTGCAAGTACCAAGGCTCTATGGTTTAGCGATATGAAAAAACAAGGGCCCAGGAGTCCTGGCTCTGCTTGTCAGCTTCTGTTATCCCAACCCTCCCAAGTAAATCTTTTTTTAAAGTGAGATATAGTTGATTTAAGGATATTACATTAGTTTCAGGTGTAGCCCAGGTGGCGCAGTGGTAAAGAATCCTCCTGTCAATGTAGGAGACGCAAGAGACGCGTTGGATCCCTGGGTCAGGAAGATCCCCTGGAAGAGAAAATGGCAACCCACTCCAGTAGTCTTGCCTGGAAAATTCCGTGGACAGAGGAGCCTGGCCGGCCACAGTTCATGGGGCTGCAAAGAGTCAGACTTGACTGAGAGACAGCTCGTGTACCAGGTAGCTCTTCTGAGAGGCCAACCTGCCACAGAGTCAAGGGGTCTCAGAGCTCGAACCGTGGAGTCTGATTCCCCGAGTTTAAATCCTAGCTCAGCCACTTTTTGTTTAACCTGCACTTTCTTCCATAAAAGAGTTAAGGTCATCTGCAAAAAAAAAAAAAAAAAAGGCTTTTCAATTCTGTGCATTTGTACACGTGTTGCCTGGTGATTTGGGCAGGGGAATTTATTGTTTTTAGAAATGAACACACACGCACACACAGTGAGGAAATCAGCTGCCAGTAACTTGAGGTCAAGTTATTGTTATGTGCTAGGGTCTTGAGTCCTCAAAGGCAAGTGCGCGGTCTAACTTCAGCGGCAAGGAATTGAGCAGTGCAGCCGAAAGGGATGAACGAGAGATCACAGGCCAGCTTCCGTTCCCACACCAGGCTGTGTGCTTAGACCAAAGGCAGCCGAGAGGCAAGCAGCCAGCTCAGCAGGGTCACGGGGCTCGGGTGCCCCTTCCCTGTGAGTGAGACTGACCCCAGGCCCTGGCAAGCTGTTAGGGGGCTCAGGGCTGCCGGAGGAGCAGCTCTTCAGAAGAGATGTGAGATGAAGGTCGTACCCATTTGTGTTGAGCCCTGGCCTCGCTGCAGCGCTGAGTAGCCTTGGCCCAGGGCCAGCTTGGATAATTACATTTCACCTGCCCAGACTCCCCCATGGCTTCCCGAGAGGCATATTCCTCTTCCACGGCTGCCGTGATCCATAACATAAATACTCTCTCAAAGGCAGTATTCTATGCCTGGGCAGCTGAGGTTTTGTTCCTTAAAAGGAAAATCCTCTTGTAACTACATACTTACTCTCATTCCTTCATTCCTTCGGCAAATAGTTATTAAGCAGCTACTTAATAAGTGCTAAGCACAGTGCGGAGAGCTGGAGTGAGGAAATGAGTAAGACAATAAATTCTCTGGCCCTGAAGCAGCTCACAGTCTAGCAGGGAAACCATCAGGATGAATGGTGAATGTCTTTTAAAATGGAATCTAGCAAGAGAACCAAAAAGAAAGATTCCAGATCTGCATAGAAGAGTTAAGGATGGTTTCCAGGGTTGGCGATGTGGGAACTGAGCTGTTAACTAGAACCTCAGTAAGCAGATAATGAGTAAGAACATGCAAAGCAGCGGACAAGAAGATATGCAGAGCAAGAGGGTATGAAAGAGCTTGGAACTGACAGAAGACAGTGGCAGAAGCATATGGTATGAGAGGGGTAGGAAGAGGAGGAGGCTGGAAACAGAGTCTCTGGTAAGAAGTAAAGAGCCTGGAATATCACAGTAAGGATGTGTTTGCAGCACTTGAAGTAATTTTAAGCCTTGGAGCAACCGGTCCATCCGTGTTTTATAAAGTCACTCTGTAGCAGTGTGGAGAGGAGAGTGGGGAAACTAAAGAGCAAAGATCAGAAACATCAAAATCATGGCACTCTCCTCCTAAACCCAGTAAGAGGCAGTGGGAGAGAGGGGCAGACAGATACAAGTGTTCAGGATGGGAAATCAACAGGTTCCTAGAGCCTGGTTGGATGAAAAGTGAGAGAGTAAAAGAATCCAGAAGAGTGGGCAGCTGGGTGGATGGTGGGACTATTAACCAAGATGCCACAGGGAGGAGGCGGGGCAGGGGTCATGAGGGGCTCAGGCAGGGACCACAGAAGGCAGCCACGAATGTAGGTCTGGGCTCATGAACTCACAGTAGTTCTCTGCAAGCACCGTCGGCTGCATTTTATCAACAAATTTATCTCTGGAGGTTCTACACCTGGGTCCACAAACCTGAGCTACCAATCCCTGAGAGGGCATGTTAAAACACATATTTCTGGACCCCATCCCAGAGTTTCCTATTTAAAAGATCTAGGGTTCCCTCCCCAAGAATTATATTTCTAGCAAAATCCCTGTGACGCTGATGCACCTGACCTGGATGTCACACAAGAACCTCTACTCTAGACTTTTGTATGGGCTGTTTACCCTGCTTGATCTGAGATTGTCTCTGGGTGGTGGAGATGATAAAAAATGTTCCTTTTTACCAGCAGGATTTCAAGGATTCAGTTCTAATCCTTAAGAACAAGTGTTTGTATTTAGTGGTGCTTAATCTCCCATTTTTTTCCTCAAATGACAGGGTTTTAAAAAGCATTAGCTGATAATAATAGGTAACGTGTTTTTTTGAAGGTCAGCTATATGCCAGGCATCATGCCAAACATTTTTCATACACTGTCTCATTTAGTCCCATGGAAGTGAGTACCACTAGAATTCCCATGTCTCAGGTGAGGATAAGAGTTAAGTAAGTGAAAGTCACTCTCTATGCAACCCCATGGACTATACAGTCGATGAAATTCTCCAGGCCAGAATACTGGAGTGGGTAGCTTTCCCCTTCTCCAGGGAATCTTTCCAACCCAGGAATTGAATCCAGGTCTCCCACATTGCAGCCGGATTCTTTACCAGCTGAGCCACCAGAGAAGCCCAAGAATACTGGAATGGGTAGCCTATCCCTTCTCCAGAGGATCTTCCCGACCCAGAAATCAAACCAGGGTTGCCTGCATTGCAGGAGGATTCTTTATCATACTGACACAGTTAAAATCAACCCAAGGTCAAGTTATTATTAAATGGCAGATTTACTAGAGACTACGCTCCGGTACTATAGTTTACCACACCCTTCAGCATCCTATATTTTGTTCTATAAAATAGGTTAGCTATTTCATAGAACAAGACCAGAATTTTTCCACATCCTATTATGTCATTAGCCTACAGTGGTTTCCTGAATCTGTTTGCAAAAATCTGCCAGCACATAGCTGGCAGACACGATGGAGTGTTAACAATCATCCTTCAGCTTCTTAATAACCCTTGTGCATTGAACAATCAAGAAAATGGAAGGGTCAAGTGGAAGGCAACGCCCTGTAGTGCTATGATTGTGTTTGAGGATTTTCTGTGATGACGCCTGGGGGATACATGGGCATTCTCAGCATATTAGAGTGTAAGAACCTCTCACAACATCTGTTCCAACAACATCTCTAGACAGTACATGCAGTATCATCCTTAAAAGACAATGTTCAGAAAGCCCTAAGCCGTTGTTAAGATTTTTTTTGGCCACCTCCGAAGAGGAAAGCAAACAAAGCAAGCAATTCAAGTCCCAGCTCTCTATATGCAGATCAATTGGTTATTTAGAATCTAATAGTTATTTAGCCACTAGGTTACACGCCTAAACTGTGGGGCAGAATGTGCCCAATGAGACTATGCGGCATCAGAGATTTGTGACCTCAGACTTCCCTGGAGGTCCAGTGGTTGAGTCCACCTGCCAGGGCAGGGGACACGGGTTTGACCCCTGCTCAGGAAAGATTCCACAGTCTATGGGGCAACCAACCCCAGGCGCCACAACTACTGAAGCCCACATACTCTAGAGCCCAGGCAACACAAGAGAGTAGCCCCTGCTCACCCCAACTAGAGATAAAGTCTGTGTACAGCAACAAAAACTCAGCCAAAAAAAAAAAAACTGTGACCTGTATCCCAGGGTTATTTTAATGTAAATTCCTAAAAGCTGGGGATTACTAGTATGGCTGCTTGAGGAAGCCACATGGATCAGGACACCCCTCTTGTGAGAACATGAAACTCTTTAAAGGGCATATGTGAGTGCCCTTCTGGAAAAGACAGTGCTAAAGAAAATTTCAGGGGGAGGACCCTCCCCAAACTGTCCCAGAACCAAGCCTGAACCCAGACAGTCTGAGGCTCACAAGCAGGGTTCCTGGGATTAGGTTTGTTGTCGTACGCAAAGAATTCCCAAGGTAAGCCTTCATATGTAAGCCTTCTCCCAAATCTCTGTCCATATTACTGTATTTCAATATCAGCACGAACCTGGGCCTGACTCTTAGTTCCTGAGGCTCAGGTCTGGAAGTCTCACTCTGCTTGATTCCAGGAGCCCTCCCATCCTGTTTTCCAGGGCCTAGGCACTAGTATCCATAACAGTCTCACCACCAAAATTATCCCCATGCCTGCGGCTGGCTAACATCTTACTTCAGACTGGGCAGAACAGCACTAACAGAATGCTGCTTCCTGTCTGAATTCCAGCAAAATCTTGGCTTTAGCTCCGGCTGCCTTGCTCCAGACACCGCAACACTGCCCGCTGGACACATCTGTGTCCAAGGCTGCTGGTTCTCACCAAATTCATCTCCTCTTCTTGGGCACATAATCCAGTCTCCTTCAGCTAGATGTGGCAGTATCATTCAGTTTCACCAAAGGGAAGTGAGACATGGTATTCCAAGTTTAGCTCATAAAAACCTTGTATGTGCCTCTTTCCCCTTCCAGGGCAACCTTGAAAGTCGTTTATTTAAAATGGCCAAGTTGTGCTCACTTTAGCAGTACATAAACTAAAAATTGGACTGATACAGAGTTTAGCATGGCCCCTGCACAAGGATGGCACCCAAATTCATGACGCCTTTCACTTAACCCATAACGCAATATAATCTGAGGAAAAAAAATAAGTGAATCACTTTGCTCCTAAAACACAATACTGTAAATCAACTATACTTCATTTGTTTTTTAAACTGCAAAGCTCATCATCCTGGCTCTCTGAATGCCTGTGCAAAGCATTGTTCTCCACCAACTTGAAATGTCTTGAACTCTTCTTGGAACTGAAAGTCAACCTGAAAGTATTTGAGCCATTATACATTCTGGAAACTTTGGTTACTGCAGTTGGCCCAACCAATGAATACAAGTGGATCAAACTCCCAATTCACTAAATACCCTTTAGAGAATCATCCACGAGTACCCTCCTCCTAGATGAGTTAACCTCCCTGGCCCTGCACTCAGCCTCCGCTTGCTGGCTTCTCTTACCACGCATGACTAAGATCCCAGCTTCTTATCTGCCAGTCCCATGGAATATTACTCAGCCGTTAAAAAGAATTCATTTGAATCAGTCCTAATGAGATGGATGAAACTGGAGCCCCTTATACAGAGTGAAGTAAGCCAGAAAGATAAAGAACATTACAGCATACTAACACATATATATGGAATTTAGAAAGATGGTAATGATAACCCTATATGCAAAACAGAAAAAGAGACACAGATGTACAGAACAGACTTTTGAACTCTGTGGGAGAAGGTGAGGGTGGGATGTTTTGAAAGAACAGCATGTATATTATCTATGGTGAAACAGATCACCAGCCCAGGTGGGATGCATGAGACAAGTGCTCGGGCCTGGTGCACTGGGAAGACCCAGAGGAATCGGGTGGAGAGGGAGGTGGGAGGGGGGATCGGGATGGGGAATACGTGTAAATCTATGGCTGATTCATATCAATGTATGACAAAACCCACTGAAATGTTGTGAAGTAATTAGCCTCCAACTAATAAAAAAAAAAAAAAGAAAAGAAATTAAACAGTTGATGGATGATGCAAAAAAATAAAAAATAAATAAATACGCACGGCAGTCTATGAACTCAGAGATGGAAAAGCTGGATTTAAGGCAAGGAGATGAAGATGCATACACCCGCACAGCCCTGAGCCTGTTTCTCTCGATCCGCTCATCCAGGAGTGGCTTGACTGGTATCCCTCAGTGAGGGAATGCAAGCCTGTAACTTTAGTTGTCACTCTGTGAAGAGATGACAGGATCCAAAAGAATTCCAATAAACATATTACTCACTTCCCTTGCTTTTCTGAAAGAGTAGTTTGCTGTTGTTATTGTGATAGATGTGGAAATTGCCTTCTTTAGGGTAATTAGAACTTCTGAAACCAGATGGAACTTCTGTTAACCCAGGTTATAAACACTGTTAGCGGTGTTCTGGATGCCTATCTGAAATATACTCTTCTGGCCATGCCTGAGAGGCTTAGAACCTGAACCAGAAGAGTGCAGAGATGAGACACAAGGGAGAAGCACGGGGAACACAGGTAAGACCAGTGAATTATCATGACCATGGGCCAACTGTTGCACTTTATTTGCCATGAAGGGACTTCCTTGATCAGAAGAAATGCTATGTGGAATACTATGGTGTATATAAGGCATTCTGTAAACCCAAGGATGACAGTTTTGGCAGAAGCATTGCATTCGGGGAAACAAAATCCATGTCCAAAGTGTCTGTCCCAGTAAGAGCAAAGTGCTGCCCCTTTCATGGTGGAAGCAGTCCAATGTAATCAAACTGGTGCCATGATGGAGGCTTAGTACTGCTCTCTATGGCTGGAAGACTGGGCACTCAGCAGCAGCTACAGCCAAGATGGCTGTGGAGAGAAGTCCACATTGTTGAGCTCATACATAACCTCAATATAAATTGAGGATTGGCCTTTCCATTTTTTGAAAAAAAGATTATTGGAATTTTTATAGGGATTGCATTTGGGTCTGCAGAGTGCTTTGGGACATGCTGTCATCTTAACAATATTAAAGTCTTCTAATGCATGAACATGGACTATCTTTCCATTTATTTGGGTCTCCTTTCATTTCTTTCAGTGAGGTTTTGTGTCTTCTTCAATTTGCTGAAATTGTTTTTTGTGGCCTAACATATGGACTATGATGGAGAATGTTCCATATACCTTTGAGAAGTCTGTTCTGCTGCTGTTCAAATATTCTATATTTGTCTGTTAGGCCCATTTCATCTATAATGTTGTCCAAACCCACTGTTTTCTTATTTACTGTCTATACAATCCATGCATTGTTAAAAATAGAGGATTGAAGTTCCTACTATTATTATAGTATTTCTTACTTGCCTTTGAGGACTCAAGACCCTAGCACATAACAATAACTTGACCTCAAGTTACTGGCAGCTGATTTCCTCACTGTGTGTGCGTGTGTGTTCATTTCTAAAAACAGTAAATTCCCCTGCCCAAATCACCAGGCAACACGTGTACAAAACTACTTTTACTTCCCCTTCCATGTTTTCAATATCACAATTTACCTTTTTATATTACGTATTCATAATTATTTTTAATACTTTTGTTCTTTAACATTTACACTAGAGTTAAGTGGTTAACACATCACTATATTACAGTATTAGGGTATTCTGATTTTGACTACATACTTACCTTTTCATGTATATTTTCACACTACTAATTAACATCTTTTCACATTTTCATGTTATTAATTAGCATCTTTTCATTTTGGCTTGAATAAGTTCTTGCAGCATTTCTTACAAGGCAGGGCAGTGGTGAGCCACTCCCTTCAGCTTTTGTCTGGGAAAGTACTTATATTGCCCTAATTATTGAGATACAACTTTGCCAGTGAGATATTATTGGCTGGCAGTTTTTTTCTTTCAGTTGTATGTATTTCATTTTGAATATACCATACTACTCTCACATAACCCTCAAAGTTTCTGCTGAGAAATCTGCCAGTAGGCCTATAAGAGTTCCCTTGTAAGTACAACTTTCTTCCCTCTTGATGGTTTTAAGATTCTCTTTTTGTCTTTAATTTTTGACAGCTTTCTTATAATGTGCCTTGGAGAATATCACTTTAAGTTGAGACTGTTTGGTGACCTACAAGCTTCATGAATTTTAATATCCAAACTGCTCCCCAGATTTGGGACATTCTCTGCCATTATTTCTTTAAATAAACTTTCTTTCTTCTTCTACCTCTCTTCTTCTTCTGGGACTCCAATAATTCATAGATTGTTTCTTTTTAATTTTGGTCAATTTCCACTTTTAGCATAATAGTAGCTAATCATTTCCCCACCCTAGCCCTCTTGCCAGGCATCCACACATGTGTTCCAGGAATAATCTGCACACAACTTGCAGGAGCCAGGGCTGGCAAAAAAGACTGCCTTCCAAATATCAGGGATCTATGCTTTGCTTGCTGATTGATGTTTTTGATCACAAAGGTGCAAAGTAGGCAGCCATTTTTGTTTCACCACCCCCCTCCCCAAATTAAATAACTTGTAGGGGATATAAAGGGCCAATGTCCTTTTTCCTCTCTTCATATTTCTCTCTTCGCCCTTTTAGGATCCAGACATTAAGGGTTGGACATTTAAAAACAATTCCATCTATGGAAGAAATGAGAAAGTGACTGTGCGTGCCCAATAAAAGGCACAGGCTGAAAACAGACATGAGAACACTTTATACCTTGGGCTAATTCCTAACACAAAAATAATCTGCAACAAACACAAGACAAAACAAAATAATAAACAAAAACAATTTCTTATAAACCACCAAACCCTAGGGAAGGGGGAGAACCTGATTTGCATTTACAACATTATTAGATCCAAATGTCCAGCTGTCAACAAAATTCACAAAAGAAACAGAAAAGTGTGGCTCATTCAAAATAAAAAAATAATCAGAAACTGAAACAGACCTAGTGGCAGATTTACGAGATAAAGACTTTTAAAAAGTCTTAAAGATGCTCAAAGAACTAAGAGAAGATGTGGAGCAGCCAAGACAACAATGTGTTAAAAAAAAAAAAAAAAAGGAAATATCTATAGATGGAAAAGCTAAAAAACAAAAAGAAATTCTGCAGCAGAAAAGTACAATAATTGACATTTAAAATTTACTTGAGAGAAGCAAAGACAAATTTGGGCAGGCAGCAGAAATTATCAGCAAAACTGAAGATAGGACAATGAAAATTACTAGAGGAACAGAAAGAAAAAAGACTGCAAAGTGAACAGAGGCTTCTTGACTACCATCTAGCAGAACATTATCCACATTGTAGAAGTCTCAAATGGAAAAGAGAACAAGAAATAAGAGACAGCATTTGAAGAAAAAATGGTTGAAAACTTCCCAAATTTGATGAAAGATATAAACATTCAAGAAGCTCAATGATCTTCAAGTAAGATCAACTCAAAGAAACTCAAACCAAGACACATTATAATCAAACTTTCAAAAGACCACCTTGAAAGCACCAAGAAAGAAGGGATTCATCACATATAAGGGATACTCAATAATACTGTCAGCAGATTTCTCATTAGAAATGTTGGAGGCCAGAAGAAGACCAAATATTCTAAATGTTAAAAGAAAAAAACTTGATGACCAAAAATTTTACATCCAGCATAAATATCCTTTAAAAGTGAGGGAGAAATCAAGACATTCTTAAATAAACAAAAATTCAGTTTTTTACCACTAAATCCTCCCTAAAAGAAATACTCAAGTGAGCTGCTATGTGAAATGAATGGATACTCGATAGTAACTTGAGGTGATATAAAGAAATATAGAACTAATAAAGGTAAATAGATGTATAATGATAAAAGCTGATATTATTGTAATAATGGTTGACAAGTCCAAATTTTGTTTTCCACAATGTAAGAGAGTGATATATCTTTTAAAAACAATTATTAGTTCAAGAGTAATATTGTAACTATCATTTGTAACTCTACATTTGGCTTTCTACTTAAGAAGCTGATGCATTTATATTAATTATTAGTTTATATTTGGGGGCACATAATGTATAAAGATGTAATTTTATGACATCAACAATCAAAAGGGGTGGAAACAGAGCTATTAAAAGAGCAGAGTTTTTATGTTATTGAAGTTTAGATGGTATAAACTCAAATAAGAATGTTATACCTTCAGGATGTTAAATGGAATTTTCATGGCATCCAAAAAGAAAATAGCTGTAGAATATATACAAAAGGAAATGGGAAAGGAACTTAAACATTTCACTACAAAAAAAATCAACTAAATGCAAAGGAAGACAGTAATGCAGGAAATGATGAATAAAAAGTTATGTGGCATGGATGAAACAAACAGAAAGTGACAAGAGAAAGTCCCTCTACATCACTAATTGCAGACATATCTCATTTTATTGCACTTCACACTATTGCACTTTTTTTTTAATTGAAGTCTGTTGGTAACTCTGCATAGTACAAGTCTGTCAGTGTATTTTTCTGTCTGTATTTTTCTGTATTTTTAAGTCTGTCAGTGTATGAGCATCTGCTCATACTTTGTGTCTCTATGTAACATTTCAGTAATTCTCACAAAATTTCAAACTTTTTCATTTTCATTTGTTATGGTAATCTGTGATCAGTGATCTATGATGTTACTATTGCAAAAAGATTAATTTTCTGAAAGATTCAGATGATGGCTAGCATTGTTTAACAATAAAGTAGAAACAGATTAAACTGCCCAATCAAAAGACAGAGATTGGTAGAATGGATTTTAAAAATGATCCAACCATATGCCCTCTACAATAGACTCACTTTAGACCCAAAGACAGAAAGACTGAAAGTGAAAGGATGGGAAAAGGCATGTAATGCAAATAATAACGAAAACAGAGCATGACAAAATAACTTTAAATCAAAAAAAGTTGTAAGAGACAAAGAAGGGCATTATGCATTAATAATTATACATTAAGGCAAGATCCAATAGAGCATGAAGATACAACAATCATTATTATATTCACTATACTTACATAGCTAATAACAGGCCATCAAAATACATAAAGAAAAAGTTGACAAAACTGAAGGGAGAAATAGACAGTTCTTAACAATAGTTGAAGACTTCAATACCCCATACTCATAATAATATTAACAGAACAACCAAAAAGAAGGTAAGAAAATAGAAGACTTCAACAGCACAGTAAACCAACTAGATCTAACAGACATATACAGAATATTCTACCCAATAAGAGCATATACATTCTTCCCAAGTGCACATGGGACACTTTCCAGGATAGAGTATATCTTAAGTCACAAGAGAGTTCAACAGATATTATGCAGTGTATCTTCTCCAATCACAACAGAATGAAATTTAAAAATCAGTAATAGGTTTAAATTGGAAAATCCACAAATTTGTGGAAATTAAATAGCACACTCTTAAACAATGGACCAAAGGTTATATACAAGAGAAATTAGAAAATACGTCGAGACAAATGAAACTAAAATACAACATACCAGAACTTACAGAACACAGGGAACGCCAGGCAAAGGGAGAATTTTATAGCCCAAAATGCTTACATTCAAAACAAGAAAGATTTCAAATCAACAATGTAACTTTACAACCTAAAAAACTATAAAAAGAACAAACTAAACCCAAGCTAGCAGAAGAAATAAAATAAAAAAGATTGTAGCAGCAATAGACAGAGAACAGAAAAATAATAATAAAAAGTAATGAAAACAAATCAACAAACCTTTAGCTAGATGAACTGAGAAAAAAAGAGAAGATTCAAATTACCAAAATCAGAAATGAAAAGGAATAAGGGAATTCTAAAGGAGTAAAAAAGGACTGTAAGAGAGTACCATAAGCAACTGTATACCAACAAAATGTATAACTTAGATGAAGAAATTCCTAGAAACGTAAAACCTGCAAAGACTAAATCACAAAGAAATGTAAAATCTGAGAAAACCTGTAACTAGTAAAGAGTAGTAAAAAAAAATCCCAACAAAGAAAGCCCCAGATCTAATGACTTCACTGGTGAATTCTACCAAACACATAAAAGAACTAATACTAATCCTTTTCACACTTTTCCAAAAAATTAAAGATGAGGCAACACTTCCTAACTCATTCTATGAGAGGCCAGCGTTACCCTGATACAAATGTTAAGCAACAACACTACAAGAGAAAAGAAAACCATAAACCAATATCCCTTAAGAACACTGATGCAAAAATCAACAAAACACCTCCAAGCCAAATTCAACAGCATACTAAAATGATCGTATACCATGACCCAGTGAGATTTATTCTTGGAATGCAAGGATGGTTGAACATAGGAAACTAATCAATGTAATACACTACATTAATCCCATGAAGGAAAAAAGCCCCAGATGATCACCTCAACAAATGCAGAAAAAGCATCTGACAAAACTCAACACATTTTCATTATTTTTATCATGAATAACCATCACTGAATAAACTAGGAATTGGAGGAAGCTACCTCAACATAATAAAAGCCATATAGGAAAAACATACAGAGAACATCAAGCATGATAGTGAAAGACTATAAGATTTTACACCAAAGATCAGGAAAAAAACAAAGTTGTTCACTTTTGCCACTTCTTTCAAATATAGTACTGGAAGTCCTAACCAAAGCAATTAGGAAAGAAAAGGAAAGAAAAGGCATTCAAAATGGAAAGGAAGAAATAAAACTGTCTCTATCTGCTGATGGTGCTCTATGTAGAAAACTCTAAATATCACAAAAAAGTTAAAAATAATGAATTCATCAAAAAGGCAGGATAAAAATTAAACACACAAAAATTAGTAGCATTTCTATACACTAAAAAAGAAACAATCTGAAAAGGAAATCATGAAAACAATTCCATTTACAACAGCATCAAAAAAGAAAAAAATGTTTAGTAATTAGCTTAACCAAGAAGGTGAGAGACTTACACAATAAAAACTATAGTAATATTGCTGAAAGAAGTTGAAGAAAGCATAAATAAATGGAAACACATCTCATGTTCATGGATTAGAAGTATTAATAGTGTTGTCAATAATACCCATGACCTACAATAGAATTCCTGTCAATATCTTGATTTCTTTAGAAAAACTCATCCTAAAATTGATACGGAATCTCAAGCAACCCCAAATAGCCAAAATAATCTTGAAACAGAGCAAAGCTGGAATACTTACACATTTCAAAACCTGCTCTTTTGTGACCCCATGGACTGTAGTCCGACAGACTCCTCTGTCGATGGGATTTTCCAGAAGCGAATACTGAAGTGGGTTGCCATTCCCTTCTCCAGGGGATCTTCCCGACCCAGGGATTGAACCCAGGTCTCCTGCATTGGAGGCAGATTCTTTACCATCTGAGCCACCTGGGAAGACCCCAAAACCTGCTACAAACTACAGTAATCAAGAGTGTTAATACTAGCAGACATACAGACATATACACCCAACTAGATAGAATCGAGCCGCCAGAAATTAAACACATATATGGTCAAATTTTTGACAAGAGAACAGAGACTGTTCAATGGGGAAGGAACAGCCTTTCTAATAAATGGTGCTGGGAAAACTAAATGAACAGATGCAAAAGAAAAAAGCTGAACCCTCCTAACACTATATGCAAATATTAACTCAAAGTGGATCAAAGGCCTAAATATAACACCTAAAACTATAAAATTCTTAAAAGGAAAAATAGGACAGATCTTCATGACACTGGATTTGGCAATGATTTCTTTAATATGACACCAAAGGCAACAAAATAAAAAGTAGACAAATTGGACCTCATAAATATTTTTAAATGTATGCACCAGAATATTAAGAGTAAAAAGGTAACCCACGAAATAGGATAAAATATTTGTAAGTCATATATCTGACAAAGGATTTATACAAACAATATATACAGAACTAAAACTCAGGGACAGGGGAAAAAAAAAAAGAAATGACCAAATTAAAGCATGAACTCGGATAAAGTTCATGGCTTGGATAAAGATTTCTTCAAAGATTTACAAATGGCTAATAAGTTCAGGAAGAGATGCTCAAAGTCACTAATCATTTGGGAAATGCAAATCAAAACTACAATGAGATACCACCTCACACTGATCAGGATGGCTACTATCAAAGAACAAAAAAGAAAACAATGTCTTGAATTGGGTATAAAAACCTAGAACATTTATGCACCTAAATGTCTAGAACCCCAAAGATTTGGTTCAGACAGGGATTGCAACTTAAAAGATTCTGGACAGTTTGGTTTCAAGTCTTTTTTTATAAAGAACAACATTAATAACACTGCTCAAGATAAAAAGGCAGGACCAAACCTGAAGCCTCTTGAACACAAACCCACTTTAGAGGGAGACAGAAAGATTTTAAAAGATTGTGTTCAACTGAATTTAATTACCACAAAACTTATCATAAAACTACTTGCAATCAGAGGGAAGTATAATGTGAGCTTCTGAGGACTTGTATTCAACTAAGAACATGAAAGATCAGACATAAGGTGAATGCAGTAATTGGCATAGTAGTGCAGTAACAGCAATGAAAGAATTACCTAAGTGCATGAATCAGAAGGCCATACAGAGCAACTGAGCTCCTCCAAAATAATACCACTGTATCACCGTAACATCATAACAGTAAAATAAAACACAGTAATAGTGTAATGAAGAGAAGAGACTTCTGAACAAATCTTACTGACCTGTGGTATTTAAATATTATACATAGGAAATGACTGTGGTACAGTATTCTGCACTCCAAACTGCAGAACTCTGGTTATATCCATAAATCAACTAGATGCTTCACTGTGAAATAATGTTTTAAACACATTTTCATATACCTTATTTTCTAAACAGTCCTTTAACGTAAGCCGACATGGCAAAGACATGTGTCTTCTAAAATAAACTGTTCTCTTCCTCAGTAATATAACCCCCAAAATACCAGCTGCTCAAAATGAAGACTATAACAAGCTAATGTTTCATTAATTTTTGTTATTCATATTTTTATAAAATGCATGCATTTTTCCTTAGGTTTAGACCTCCTGCAATTCTTCCCAGCTGTATACTTCAACATTTTTAAGCTGAATCATTTCCCAAGTATATTATTAGTCCTTCGAATTTTTCCTGTCACTTACACAGGTTTTCATAATACCAAATGTACTCTGCAAATTTAATCAAGATGTTATGTACTTCTCTTCACATCTCATTAAGATGTCACTGTAGCAGTGTTGCTTATCAGCCACTGTAGCCTATTCCTTTCACTTCATATTATCCTCAAGAAAGGTTTCAGTCTACAGTTTATTTTACTGAGATAGACTGAATTTTTACATCAAACTTCATATGATTACACAAAATATTTCTAAAAATACAAATATTCATTATCAACTTTATTCTCTTTACTAATACATTCTATAGGGGTGAAAATACATCTTAAGTTACTTTATACAGCAGGAGAGTCCCCTCTTCTCCCCACACCAAACCACAATCCCACCATATGAACTGCTTATTTTTATCCCAATTAAATCTTAATTCTCTTTATTAAATGTAGTAAAAAAAAAAATGACAGTTTTCAACTTCAATTCAGAGTGCCATGTAACTTTGTATTGTCATGGATTAATAGACAGCCATGTAAACAAAGCTGTGCTGATTTTCAAACTAGACGCATCTGGATTGTACATTTCAATATGGATCACTAACTTCCCAACTAATCCCATACCCAGACTGAGTTTAGAGGATTTTTATTGTCAGATTCTTATTCACCATCTCTTGTAAATACCAAAGTTGTGATAAACCAAGGACAAGCCTACAAACAAACTAAATAGACATACCCTGGTAGCTCAGTTGGTAAAGAATCTGCCTGCAATGCGGGAGACCTGGGTTCAATCCCTGAGCTGGGAAGATCCCCTCGAGGTAGGCATGGCAACCCACTTCAGTATTCTTGCCTAGAGAATCCTCACGGACAAAGGAGCCTGACAGGCTGCAGTCCATGGGGTCGCAAAGAGTTGGACATGACTGAGCGACTAAGCACAACACAAATAGTCTTGAATTCCTATAATGTATTTAAAGAATACATTATAGGAATTTACACGCTATAAATTCCTACAGAAAAAGTGACTGCATATATAGCACGTACAGTGATTTTTGAGAAGAACCAAAAATTAGGCCCAAATAATAGAATCATTACATAATAGCATAAAGCATTCCTCTTTTAAGTGCTTTTCAGAATAAAAGCAAGGCACTCCTTTATCTGGGGATCCTCAGATGGGCAAATGTATTTGACTTGTGTGTTCAGTTGCATCCAACTCTTTGAAGTCCCTTGGACTGTAGCCTGTGAGGCTCCTCTGCCAGGGAATTTTCTAGACAAGAATACTGGAGTGAGGTGCCATTTCCTACTCCAGGGGATCTTCCCGACCCAGGGATGGAACCTGCATTTCTTGCATCTCCTGTATTGGCTGGCAGAATCTTTACCACTAGTGCCACCTGGGAAGCCCATACTTGTAACTTAGAGGTAGGCAAAAGTTTCTAAGACATAGAAAACAATAACTGTAGAACAGAATTCTGGGAAATTAGTTTTTTGAAATTTAAAATGTGTGCCCATTAAATGACATCATTATAAAAATGACATCATTATATAGGTAGTCCATAGCCCCCACAAAAATATGTACCAAACACCTACTTAACAAAGAATGGATATCCAAGATACATGAAGAACTTAATAATAAAAAGATAAATCCAATAAAATATGGGAAAAACATCCAAAGAAACACTTTACAGAGCAAGATATACAAACGGCCAATAAGTACACACAAAAAAGTGTTCTACATCTCATTAATCATTAAGGAAATGAAAATTAAAACCATACAACCTATAAACCACTCATTAGAAATGAACAAAATTAAAATGCTGGACAACACTAATCCTGTGTAAGACTGTGGAACTCTCATACGTTGTTGTGAAGTGTAAAATGGTACAACTACTTTGGAAAAGACGTCTAGCAGTTGCCTTTTTTTTTAACAAAACATAATTCTACTCCAAGGTATTTGTTCAACAAAAATAAAAACACATGGTCCCCAAAAGATTTGTACAAAAAAACGTTCACAGTAGCTTATTCAGAACATCCCAAACTAGAAACAGCCTTGATGGGCATCAATAGGATAAACAAACTGTGACACAGTCATATAGTACAATGCTATAAATAATTAAAGAGGAATGAACTACTGATAAATGCAACAAGATTAATGAGTTTCAAAAACATTATGCTGTTTGAAAGATGTCTTAAGCCAAAGAGAATATACTGCATGATTTTATTTCTATTCAGTTGTGGGGACGGGGCTTAACTAGAAATAAACTTCCTGAGGAATTGGTAATGATAGGAGTTTAGACTGTACCAATTGTATGCATTTGCCAACTCTTTAAATATGTGCTTTCACTGTATGTGAATTTTAACTTAAAAAAGAACAAACTGTAAAAACAAGAAAAATTCTATCAAAGAAATATGTCTGTTAAAAACAAGTGTGCAATTGTACTAAATAAGAAAAATAAATTCAATAATTTTGGGGAAAAATACATAATCTAACTCAACTAAGTGAAGAATGACCTTGCACTTAACACAGATGTCTGCCTGACTTATTCCCCCACTTCCTCTCCAGTGAAATACAATTTTAACAGAAAGGCCTTTCTAACTCCTACTTAACCAGTACCCCCAGCTCTCTCACTTTCTGTCCTTGGGTCCTGCTTAATATATATTCATAACCTTTAGTATTACCACAGGAACATATCTGTTTGCTTATTCCATGTCTCACCACCAGTAAAACGTAAACAAGAAAGCAGTAGGGGGAGAGATGATATTCTTGAACATATTATTCCACCTCTAATGTATCACTCATTTGTGATCAACTTGTGATCTGTGGTAGATTTTAACAGAATAATGTACGCCTTAAAGGAATAGACCAAAAAAAAAAAAAACACCAAAGAGGGAAAGTCTCTCCTCTTCTCTCCATATTTTGCTTTCTGCCTACAGGAAAGCTGGAATTTCCCTGAAGTCCATTCACTCCACCTTATCTGTGGAGTCCCTCTCCAGCCATTACACCCTCATCAAGGAAGAGTGACTAATCTGATAAATCAGAGTTTGATATTAATTTGGCCTTATTTTACTAGAGGGTGAGATCACTGAGTTAAGCCAGCCCGTGTTCTTGCCAGTTTCTCGTCTCCTCTTATTTAAGAAAACCTACCAGACCTTAATTTTCTCAGTGCTACCTGTCTGTCTGTGTGAAGCAGGCCCACAGGCTTCATTCATATTACATGTTGGGTAAGGAATGTAACAATCTGCTTTGCAAATCCAGTCAAGTCTCTGCAGGCAGCATGAATAGTGGGAGGTTTCAGGCCTAAGCCATGTCCTCCAGTAGAGCTCTTAAAAATCTTGAATTAAAGGTTATGGATACTTGAAAAGATTAATAAAGTCTGTATATCTCATGCAGACAGTAATATTTGGATATATATCAAATCAACCAAAAGGCCACAGGAGCTATAAACTCCTATATCAAGAAAAATAGAAAAAAACATAAAAATAATAATTTATTGCAATAAGTTTATCTTTAATACAAGTGTAAGATTCCTGCCATTTCAATTACAGTGAAACCCAAACTTCAAAACTAAGCCAGTAATTAGCAACATTTTAATTCTGAAAAGTTAACTATAAAAGTATCAAATATAATACAGAACCCTTAAATATTTAATGACTTTTCAGAATATTAAAAAATTAACTTACTATTAAAAAATTAACTTCTTATCATTCCAAAGTTATCAAAGGTCCTCCCCCTCAAAACAAACTTTCTTAGCAAGTATAGTACCTGCTAGTGTTTATATATATATTTTTAAAAATTTTAAAAACCAAGACTTCCAAATTGAGTATGATTTGAATATTTCTATGTCATCCTAAAATGCTTGATACATACTAACTCTATGCAGGCTCATGGTCTTAGCAGAAGAACTCATGTCAGTCACAAAGTTTTTAAAATTATAACTGGACTTTTAAACTATAAAATAAAGTTTAACATTATTTAATAACTTTTCTACTTATTATTATTGTAATTATTTTTGCCAATAGGTACAAAATGTAACGTCATCATTCTTTACTCAAGTAGACTACTACCATACAAGATTTTAGTTTGTTTCTTCTTAGTTAGCTGGATGCTGTCAGATGCCTGAGGTCAATTCTCATTAGAGCTGAGTATTTACACATAAGGGTAACTAGTTTTAATGTAAAATAAAATTAGTAATATATGTACATGTACATTAAAACATAACAAACATATGTAAAACTAGTAAGAGACATTCAATTAGAAAACTGAGAAGTACTCATAAGAAAGTAAACATTAAGGTAAATTTTTTAAATTTAAATAATCCTTAAGAATATACAAAATGCTGTGAAGAATTTCTCCCACAGTTAAAACTAATGTGTTTTAAGGAGAGAGAAAAAAAATAAGCTCCTCAAAACTTACAAAGCAAAACATGGACTTAGTAACTTATTAAAAATTATGCCCCTGATTTTCTTTTGAGAAAAAAGAAATAGTACAAACAAGGGCATGAAACACACTTAAGATTATGACTAATAATATTCTATTCTCACTGAAAAATGCTAGTAGAAAACAATTAAATTTCAGATATTTCCATTTAATGTGGGCAAAAAATACAATGTTCATTTCTGAGATATAAGCTAGTAATTTATTTTCATTCATAATATAAAGTGATTTAGGTAAAGTTTACTCTTCCCAGTACTCAAAATTAAACAAGAACTGTTTTTCATATCTACGAATTATAATGGTAATGTGAAAGTAAAAGTTTAATTTTGCTAAACTAAAACTCAAATAGATTCAAATAAAAATTTATGAAAATATCTAGATTAAACAATAAGACTTTAATTTTTGTTATTTTGCAATGACAGTAGGTTTACTTTTTCTAACATTTTTTAAAAATTCAGTCTTCTTTTATCCATATAAAACTTTTAAAAATCACAATAGAATCTTTTATATGTAACTTAGAAAAACAATTTCACATGATATACTCATAACACTCAGAAAATTACAATCCAGAAAGGGACAGTCTCCCTGAAACAGAAAGAAGTTCTTTCTTTTTGTCACCTCCAATCCTTATATATAATCTTTATTTACATCATTTACAAGAAATATTTATCACAATCTGACAGGTAGATAAGAAAATTTTTTGCTTTCTAAAGCTCATCAAGTGAATTTACTCAGTCTTCTTACTATGTTTCTTTTTAACTTTCTCTGAAGCATTAGCTACAGGTTTTGAGGTAGATGAACCAGTACCATTGAAAGATGCTTTTGTTTCACTTTTCTTTTCACAGGGTAAAAACTGCTGCTGCCAGCCAAACAGCATCCGACTCAATGTATCTTCAAAACAAGCAAAAGGCATAAGAGCAGTCTCTGTAATCATCATGGTTATCTGAAAAAAAAAAGTTCAATTTTGAATTTAAATACAAATGTCTTCTGTTTCCCTAAATTGAAAGGAGAAAGTGAGAAGAGGAAAAGATTCAAAACACATTTTTTTACTGAGGTATAACTGACATATAACAGTATACTAGTTTCAGGAGTACAACACAATGGTTCAATATTTATATATAAAGTGAAATAACCACCAGAGTAAGTCTAGATAACATTCTTCATCATGCACAGTTACATATACACACAATTTTTTTATGTGATGAGAACTTTTAAGAGCTACTCTCTTAATGACTTTCAAATATTACAACAGTTACCATGCTACACATTACACACTTGATGACTTATTTGTTTATAACTGAAAGTTTGGAACTTTTGACTCCCTTTAACCTATTTCACCAAGCCTCACCACCCCTAACCCCCACCTTTTGGCAACAACTAATCTGTTCTCTGTATCTATGAGCTTGGATTTTTTTAAATTTTAGATTCCACATATAAATGAAATCATAGTGTATTTGTCTTTGTCTCATTTTTTCACCTGGCATAATGCCCACTTATGATGTTAGCTGTGGGCTTGCCATATATAACCTCTATCATGTTGAAGTACATACCATCTATACCCAGTTTTTTATTGTAAGTGGACGTGGAATTCTGTCAAATGCTTTTACTGCCTCTATTGAGAATTATATGATTTTTATCCTTCATTTTGTTAATGTGATTTATCAATTCATTTGCAGATGATGAACCATTCTTGCATCCCTGGAATTAATCCCACTTGATCACAGTGTATAATTTCTTTAATGTATTGTTGAACCTGGTCTGCTAATATTTTGTTGGTTTCTGCATCTATGCTCATCAGGGATATTGCCCTGTAATTTTCTTTTCTTGCAGCATCCTTGTCTGATTTTGGTGTCAGGGTAATGCTGGCCTTGTAAAATGAGTTTGGACGCATTCCATCATTTTTTTATTTTTGGAAGAGTTTGAGAAGGAATAGTATTAATTCTTTTAATGTCTGGTAGAATTCACCAGCAAAACTGTCTGGTCCTGGACTTTTGTTGGGAGGTTTCTGATTTCTGATACAATCTCCTTACTGGTAACTGGTCTGTTCAGATTTTCTATTTCTTTGTGATTCAGTCTTGGTAGGTTATATGTTTCTAGAAATATATCCATTTCTTCTAGCTTGGCCACTTTGTTGGCATGTAAGTGCACACAGTAACACAGTAGTTTTTTACAATCCCTTGTATTTTTGTGGTATCAGTTGTAATGCCCTCTTTCATTTCTAACTGAATCCATGAGTTCTTTTTCTTTCTTGGTGATTCTAACTAAAGGTTTGTTCATCTTGTTTACCTTTTCAAAGAACCATCTCTTACCCTGATCTCTTCTATTGTCCTCTTAGCTTGTAGTTCATTTATTTCCACTCTGTTACTTCCTTGCTTCTATTACCTTTGGGCTTCATTTATTCTTCTTTTTCTACTTCCTTTAGGTATAAAGTTAGCTTGTTTGAGATTTTTCTCATTTCTTGAGGTAGGCATTTATCACTATGAACTTTCCTCTTAAAACTGCTTTTGCTACATTCCGTAAGATTCGAATGTTGTATTTCTAGTTTTGTTTCAAAGTACTTTTTTTTTTTAATTTCTTCACTGATCTCTTCCTTGACTCTCCGCTTGTTCTACAGTATTCTGTTTAATTCCCACATGTCTGTGATTTTTCCAGTTTTCTTCTTGTAAATGAATTTCTAGTTTCATATTATTCTGGTAGAAAAAGATTCTTGATATGATTTTCATCTTTTTAAATTTATTAAGACTTGTTTTATGATCTAACATATGATGAACCCTGGATAATAGGCCATGTGTGCATCATAATAAAATGTATTGTGTTGCTTTTGGATGGAATGTCCTATCTAATCTGTAGTTAAGTCCATCTGAGGCAATGTTAAGTCCTTTGAGGCAATGTTTCCTTCTTGATTTTCCATCTAGTAATCTATCCATTACTGTAAGTGAAGAGCCTTTAATAAAAGTCCCCTACTATCACTGTTTTGCTGTATATTTCTCTTTACAAAGTGTTAGTTGCTCAGTTGTGTCTGACTGTTTGCAACCCCATGGACTGAAGTTCACCAGGCTCCTCTGTCCATGGAATTTTCCAGGCAAGAATACTGGAGTGGGTAGCTATTTTCTTTTTCCAGCGAATTTTCCTGACTCAGGGATCAAGCCCGGGTCTCCCATATTGCAGGCAGATTCTTTACTGCCTGAGCCACCAGGGAAGACCCCTGTTTCTCTTTAGGTCTGTTATTATTTGCTTTATATATTTATGTAGATACACAAATATCTGTAACCAAAGGACATGAATTTAAGTAAACTCTGGGAGATAGTGAAGGACAAGGAAGTCTGGCATGCTGCAGTTCATGGGGTCTCAAAGAATTGGACAAATTTAGCAACTGAACAACAACAAAACATTTGCAAATGTTATATATCCTGTTAGACTGACCCCTTTATCATTACTTACTACCCTTCTTTCTAATTAGTCTTTTTTTTTTTAAGTCTATTTAATCTGATATAAGCAGAGCTACGCCAACTTTCTTTGGGCTTTCATTTGCAGAAAATACATTTTTCCATCCCTTCACTTTCCGTCTGTTTCTCTCCTTACACCTGAAGTGAATATCTTGCAGGCAACACAGAAATGGGACTGACTTTTTTTATCCATTCAGTCACTCTATGTGTTCTAAGTAGAGAACTTAAGTCAGTTTGCATTTAAATAATTAGTAAGTATGTGAACGCTTGTGTGCTAAGGCTTCAGCTGTGTCCTACTCTCTGCGACCCTACTTACTGTCATTTAGTTAACTGTCTCCTGGCTGTTTTGTAGTTCCTCTCTGGAACTTTCATTCCTTGCTCTCTTCTCTTATGGCTTGACGACTTTCTTTAGAATGCTTACTTTCTCATCATCTTTTTTGTATTTATCATGAGACTTTCATATAGCAACTTACATAAATAACAGTCTAGTTTAAGTTGACAACAACTTAAATGCATTTTAAAGCTTTATATTTTTACTCTTCCCCTCAACATTTTTTGTTTTTGATATTATATTTCACATCTTTTTATCTTGCATGTATTCCCTCATTGCTGTAGTTATGGTTTTACTACTTTTATTTTTTAAGATTCATACTAGCTTTTTAAGTGATTAGGCTACTGCCTTTCCTATGTATTTATTCTTCTTTACCAGTGAGATTCATATTTTCATGTTTTGTTGTTACTAATTAGCATCCTTTTCTTTAAGCTTAAAGAAGTCCCTTTAATACTTCTTGTAAGGCCAATGTAGTGGTGATGAACTCCTTTAGCTTTTGCTTGTCTGGAAAAATTCTTTAACTCTCCTCTAATTTTTAGTGTAACTCTGCTAGGTAGAATAATCTAGACTGGAATTTTTTTCCCCTCAATAATTTGAATATATCATGCTACTCCCTTCTGGCCTGCAAAGTTTCTGTTGGAAAAATCTGCTCATAGTCTTATGGGGGTTTCTTTATATATAACACATTGTTTTTCTCTTGCTGCTTTTAAGAATCTCTCTTTTGCCTTAAACTTTTGCCATTTTAATTATAACGTTCACTTCCCTGGTGGTCCACTGGTTAAGAATCTGCCTGCAAATGCAGGGGCCACAGGTTTCACTCCTTGGTCCAGGAAGATCCCACATGGAAGCTGCCACATGCCATGAACAGCTAAGCCCATATGTCACAGAATACTGAAGCCAGCACGCTCTAGGGCCCGTGCTCCACAACAAGAGAAGCCACCTCAATGAGAAGCCCACACGCTGCAATCAAGGGTAGTCCCCACTTGCCACAAGTGAGAAAGCCTGAGCACAGCAACGAAGACCCAGTGCAACCATAAATCAATTAATATTTTTAAAAAGAATCATCAATTATAATATGTCTTGGTGTGGGTCTCTTTGGGGTCCTCTTATGTGGAACACTCTAGGCTTCCTGGATCTGCATGTCTGTTTTCTTCCCCAAATTAGGTAAGTTTCCAGGCATTATTTCTTCAAATAATTCTTCTGCCCCTTCCTCTCTCCTATCTCCTTCTGGGAGCCCTGTTAACGTGAATGTTAGTCCTTCTGAGATTGTTCCATAAATTCCCGAAGTTATCTTCACTTTCTTTTGTTCTTCTTCCTTTTAGCAGCTCTCAGTGGGTGAGGTCTACTGCCCGGTCTTTAAGTTCACTGATCCTTTTTGCTTCCATCTGGTCTGCTGTTGTAGCCCTGTAGTAAATGTCTTAGTTCAGTTATTACAGTCTTCAGCTCTGTGACTCTAGTACTTTCTTGTATTTCCTATTTTCTATATTGAAGTTCTCTGTTCAGAAGGCATTCTTAATTTAATCTTCAGGAGAAGCAAATTAAGCTAGATTCTAAGAAAAAAAATTCTGTTCTCTATAACTTTAGACTTAACTAACGGAAAAGAGCACAACTCCTTAACAATAATAAAAGATACATTTGTGAGTGCCAAATGAGCAGCATAAGCAAAAAAAAAAGAATACATTTAGTAACAAAAGAAAATAAGAAGACAAAATATCATTTACAGTCTACACCAAATGACCAATAGCTATTACTACTATGCACTTAACATGTGCTAGAGCTGTGTGATACTTTATTCTATTTAAATGTAATCTAAAAACTACTCTATCATTACTCTCATCATAAAGATGTAGAACTCAGGTTCTTACATGTTAAGTAACTTGTGCAAAGTCACAGAGCTAATCAGTGATAAAAGAGTTTAGAACACTCAGATTTTTTTTTTCATTTATTTTTATTAGTTGGAGGCTAATTACTTTACAATATTGTAGTGGTTTTTGCCATACATTGACATGAATCAGCCATGGATTTAAATGTGTTTCCCATCCCAATCCCCCCTCCCGCCTCCGTCTCCATCCCATCCCTCTGGGTCATCCCAGTGCACCAGCCCTGAGCACTTGTCTCATGCATCCAACCTGGGCTGGTGATCTGTTTCACCCTTGATAGTATACTTGTTTCAATGCTGTTCTCTCTGAACATCCCACCCTCGCCTTCTCCCACAGAGTCTAGAAGTCTGTTCTGTACCTCTGTGTCTCTTTTTCTGTTTTGCATATAGGGTTATCATTACCATCTTTTTAAATTCCATATATATGCATTGTATACTGTATTGGTCTTTATCTTTCTAGCTTACTTCACTCTGTATAATGGGCTCCAGTTTCATCCATCTCATTAGAACTGACTCAAATGAATTCTTTTTAATGGCTGGATAATATTCCATGGTGTATATGTACCACAGCTTCCTTATCCATTCGTCTGCTGATGGGCTTCTAGGTTGCTTCCATGTCCTGGCTGTTATATAAACAGTGCTGCGATGAACATTGGGTTGCATGTGTCTCTTTCAGATCTGGTTTCCTCGGTGTGTATGCCCAGGAGTGGGATTGCTGGGTCATATGGCAGTTCTATTTCCAGTTTTTTAAGGAATCTCCACACTGTTCTCCATAGTGGCTGTACTAGTTTGCATTCCCACCAACAGTGTAAGAGGGTTCCCTTTTCTCCACACCCTCTCCAGCATTTATTGCTTGTAGACTTTTGGATAGCAGCCATTCTGACTGGCGTGGAACACTCAGATTTTGACTTCAATCGCTAAATATACTGCAGTCTGCCACTATCAAAAGTCACAGTCTTCCAGTAAAGTATAGAATAGTGCCAGTAGGGAGGAATATACTAAGTCTTTAGCCATCCAAAATTTTCCATATATAAATTGAGATAGTGAGAGGTAGAATGGAGAGAGGTACCAACCTATTATCTGGCAAAATATACAATGTTCAGAGATATTTAGATTTGCTCAAGAAATCATCATGGAACCAAAATGAATCTGGCAGAACTTTATGATTCAGAAAGGTTCCAAAAAGTCTATGAATTTCCAAGAGTCAATTCCTCCAGCAGATCGCAGATAATGAATCAAACTAGGTATTTTTTGGAATTAAATATTCACAAGAGGTACCTATATAATCAGCTTTCTTAAGGACAATGGAATCAAGAGTAAATTCCTAGTATCTGCAATATAGTTTAGGTAGTGGGGACCTGGAGACAAAGCAGGTGTCCATTACAAGAAGAATGTATAAGTAAAATAAACACTGTGTAATTGTTAAAAGTAATAAATAATAAAGTCATATGGAAAAATTCTTATATATTGTTAGATGAAAATGCTACAAAGAACAAAAGTTCTAACGTACTATCATTGATATTTAAAAATGCACACATACATAGCATTGTGAATGTACTAAACACCACTGAATTGTAAAATTTTAAATAGCTGAGTTAGCTATGCCACTTTGGCCTCAATAAAAATAAACAAATAAAAAATGAATACTTTTACTGCATGTACATAAACTACAGGCCAACCATGACTAAATAGCTTATATCAGACTAGCATCCCAACAGAATCAATATAAAAGACACAAATACATAAAGCAACAGTTAAAAGGCACTAGAGTACAACCAATACAGGTATAACCTGGTGGGATTGTGATCCCTAAAAGAAAGGAAGTTGAACAAAATGAGCTTCACATTTATCTTGGCATTTTCTTTTCAGGAGAGAACAACAGCTGAGAGGCCAAAGAGCTGAGCAGCCTGCTCCTTGATGCTGGGAAGACAGGCTGGAGTTCAAAGTCAGGCCAGATGGAGCTGCCCAGCGGCACAACTCAGGCTTAAACTGAGACTCCCAAAAGGATCACATTCTAGAAAGGCAAATCTGAACTACAATAGCACCAACAAAGCCTAAACTAACAGGATTTGTGCATTAAACTTGGCTGCCAAAAGAATGTTGAGTGTAATCCCTGACTTCAAAGATCTTACAGACTAGTCAGACAGGTAAGTAAATCAGTAATTATACAACAGCAATGGAGTAAGTGCAGTAACATACACTTTCCCAGAAATGTTAAGACATGGATTTGGAAGTCATTATGATATAAGTAAAAGGTAAAGGCATAAATATGAATGTGATCACCTAGAGAGAATATAAAATGAGAAGAGTCCAAATACAATGTTAACATCTGAATTTATGTAATTACTGGTTAAGACCCAAGAAGAATTTCTTTAGATAAAATTATTCTTTAGAATAAACAGTTACAATGAGATGTACTACTGTAATTATTCTGGTCATAGCTTGACTTCAAGGACTGTCAACAAAATACAAAAGATTTCAGATCAAACAAGGGTCCACTGTCTGGAAAACAGCAATGTATTTTTATAAAATCCAGAAAAGAAGAGTGTCAGGAGCTAAAGTAATTCTTGACAATGTGAACTATAGTTAAGTATTTTTCAAAGTCAAGTTTTAATAGAATTTCCACTCCCAGTAGACTCATCACTCAGCTGAGGAATCCCGTTGACATCAGAAATTACTGCTGAGATAGACTTACGAGGTTCATGGACAGAATTCTGTGAATTCAGCCTCTTCTGAGGGCTTGATTCAGCAAGGTGACACAAATATAATGGTGACAAATGAAATGAACCCTTATTCTTCTACAAATAAAACATAAAACTCTCCCTATTCAGCAACTTATTAAAAGAAAAAGCATATTACCTAAATTAAATAGCATTTGACTTCACAGTCTCTAATTTAAAAAGGGAAGGAAACCAAAGAATCTAAAAACTTTAAAGATACTGATATTTAAACATATCCTAAAACATAAATTAATTCCACTAAAGAAATTGTTTGAAGCTCTTCCACATTCTTTATATCTCATATTGATCATTTCAAAATATGCCCGGAAAAAATGTGATCTAAAATATAAGTTCCTCAAAGGCACAAACAGAACTCATATACTTTTACATCCTCTATAGGGCATAGCAATGAGAATAGAGTACAACGAATAAACACAACTTCTACATCACATGAATAATTCAAGGACTATTATATCTGTATAAGCAAAATTTGCAAAATTAACCTTTCTCTCCACCCAGAACATACTTCTTCCTGTCTCCATCTGCCCAAATTCAAATATCCTTTGCAGTATAACTGCAAGGTGTCTATTGCATTAAACCTTCTCCAACATCCTCTAATGAAGCTTCTAGAATATAGCACACTCAACCAGGTTTTCTGGTCACTCTATACTTCTTAATTGGTGATGTCATTCACTCAGACATTAATAATTATTAACCTGAATGACTGTCAAATCTTCAGATCCTCATTTTTATAAATCTCTTCAGTAAGCTGGGCAACTAAATTGTTCATCTGGTAGTATAGCCTTAGATAAATAAGTATGAGATAATTAAGCATAGAGAGACCTATGAAAGAACATTTTGGTCATTTATCAGTCAGTCACCAAATATATATTAAAAATCTACTTCAGGCACCAGACACAACACTAGGGATACAGTGATGAATAAAACAAACTTGGTCCCTATTCTCATGAAGTTTAAAAGCACAGTGCTTTGTATTTCTTTTTAGACAATAACATCTTGAAGAAAGAGTCTGTGTCTTGTTCAAAGTTTATGTGTCCATTTGTATCCCCCAAAGAGCTTAATACCATTGTCCCTCATTCATGTATTCCACAATACTATACTATGTGAACAGTAAGTAATTGTTAGTCACACAGCCAAGTCTGATTCTTTGTGACCCCATGGACTGTAGCCCACCAGTCTCCTCTGTCATGGAATTCTCCAGGCAAGAATACTGGAGTGGGTTGCCATTTCCTTCTCCAGGGGCTCTGACTGACCTGAAGACACCTCTCAAAAGCATTCAGCATAACTGACCATCCCTTTAAATACCATCTCCTGGTTTTCAGCAGCTTCTTTCCAGTTTCTCACTATAGATCTTCCTTATCTAAATATCAGAAAAGTTCATGACTCTGTCCTTTCTCCTGTCTCTACCTTTTGTCCCTATGTAATGTAACTGCCTCCCTAAGATAATTTATAAAGCAAATACAACCTTAGTAAAATACCAACAAATTCTATTACGGAATTAGGGAAACTACCAGTAAAAGTTCATATCAATATACCAAAAAAGCTAGGAAAAAACTGAAAATAAACAAACATGCCAGAATATCCAGAAAAGATTGAAAAAGAAAAAGTGCCCAGTTCTCCTTGTAAATAGGATACATAGAGATGATACCACCCTTATGGCAGAAAGCAAAGAACTAAAGAGCCTCTTGATGAAAGTGAGAGAGGAGAGTGAAAAAGTTGACGTAAAGCTCAACATTCAGAAAACTAAGATCATGGCATTTGGTCCCATCACTTCATGGCAAATAGACAGGGAAACAACGGAAACAGTGACAGACTTCATTCTTTTGGGCTCCAAAATCACTGCAGATGGTGACTGCATCCTGGTAAAATCACTGCCATGAAATTAAAAGATGCTTGCTCTTTGCAAGAAAAGTTATAACCAACCTAGACAGCATATTAAAAAGCAGAGCCATTACTTTGCCAACAAAGGTCCGTCTAGTCAAAGCTATGGGTTTTCCAGTAGGAATGTATGGATGTGAGAGTTGGACTACAAAGAAAGCTGAGTGCCGAAGAATTGATGCTTTTGAACTGTGGTGTTGGAAAACACTCTCGAGAGTCCCTTGGACTGCAAGGAGATCCAATCAGTCCATCCTAAAGGAAATCAGTCCTGAATGTTCATTGGAAGGACTGATGCTGAAGCTGAAACTCCAGTACTTTGGCTACCTGCTGTGAAGAACTGACTCATTAGCAAAGACCCTGATGCTAAGAAAGATTGAAGGCAGAAGGAGAAGGGGACGACAGAGGATAAGATCATTGGATGGCATCACCGATTCAATGGACAAGAGTTAGAGCAAGCTCCGAGACTTGGTGATGGACAGGGAGGCCTGGCGTGCTGCAGTCCATGGGGTCACAAAGAGTTGGACACGACTAAGTGACTAGACTGAACTGAACTGAAGTCGGACTTTAATTTTTGCCAATCTAATAAACAAGAAATGGTATTTGAGTGTTATTTTCATTAATATATTCCCAAATAAGTGAGCCTCAAATGTTTTCATATGTTTAGGGGACACCTTCATATCTTTTCTATGTGAATTGGCTACTGATAAATTTCCTTTAATTTTTCTATTAGGTTTTTAATCCTTTATCCCTTAATTGTTTTTTAATGTTTGAGTGTTTATGAACTGCTGACTTTTCAGAGTTCTACAAGAGATATTTTTAAGGTTAAAATCTTGTTATGAAATATTTTTTCATGATAAAACATATGTGAAACAGAGGGAATTTTTTTCTTTTTTTAAACTGAAGTATAGTTGATTTACAATGTCGTGTTACAGGAGATGGCAAGAGTGAATGTCGACATTCTAGGAATCAGCGAACTAAAATGGACAGGAATGGGTGCATTTAACTCAGATGACCATTATATCTACTACTGTGGGCAGGAATCCCTTAGAAGAAATGGACTAGCCATCATGGTCAACAAAAGTGTCCAAAATGCAGTACTTGGATGCAATCCCCAAAGTGACAGAATGATCTCTGTTCGTTTCCAAGGCAAACCATTCAATATCACGGTAATCCAAGTCTATGCCCCAACCAGCTGAAGAAGCTGAAGTTGAATGGTTCTATGAAGACCTACAAGACCTTTTAGAACTAACTGGTCCCATCACTTCATGGCAAAGAGATGGGGAAACAGTAGAAACAGTGACAGACATTATTTTTGGGGGCTCCAAAATCACTGCAGATGGTGACTGCAGCCATGAAATTAAAAGACACTCCTTGGAAGGAAAGTTATGACCAACCTAGACAGCATATTAAAAAGCAGAGACATTACTGTGTCAACAAAGGTCTGTCTAGTCAAGGCTATGGTTTTTCCAGTGGTCATGTACAGATGTGAGAGTTGGACTGTGAAGAAAGCTGAACGCCGAAGAATTGATGCTTCTGAACTGTGGTGTTGGAGAAGACTCTTGAGAGTCCCTTGGACTGCATGGAGATCCAACCAGTCCATCCTAAAGGAGATCAGTCCTCGGTGTTCATTGGAAGGACTGATGTTGAAGCTGAAACTCCCAATACTTTGACCACCTGATGCGAACAGCTAATGCATTTGAAAAGACCCTTATCTGGGAAAGATTGACGGCAGGAGGAGAAGGGGACGACAGAAGATGGGATGGTTGGATGGCATCACCAACTCAATGGACATGGGTTTGGGTAGACTCCAGCAGTTGGTGATGGACAGGGAGGCCTGGTGTGCTGCGATTCATGGGGGTCGCAAAGAGTCAGACACGACTGAGTGACTGGACTGAACTGAACTGAACTGAATAACCTAAAAGGGAAAAGAATCGGAAAAAGAATAATATATGAATATATATATATATATATAAAAATAACCCTGTTGTACATCTGAAAAATGAAAACACTGTAAGTCGATTATACTTCAATAAAATTTTAAAAAACAGAAAACATGAAAGCAAAGGCCAAATTTTTCAAACTGATGAAACTAATAAACCTCTAGTTAGACCAATCTGAAACGAGAGAAAAAGATACAAATGATCAGTACCAGAAATGAAACTGGATACATCACTACAGACACAAAAAGGATAACAAAGAACTATTAACTACTATTAACAATTTCACGTTAACAAAATCAAAAGTTTAAATGGCACTTAAGAAATGAGTGTGGAGAAGGAAATGGCAACCCACTCCAATATTCTTGCCTGGAGAATTCCATGGAGAGAGAAGCCTGGTGGGCTCCAGTCCATGGGGTCACAAAGAGTCGGATACTATTGAGTGACTAACACACTTTCTCTCAGAATGCACTGCTCTTCCCACTTCATACCATTTCAACCTATATCAACCTCTTTATTTAGATGTCCATCATACACACACACACACACACACAAACGCATCTAAACACACACATCTAAAGCAAGCTTTTGTATGTAACTAGGTTAAACTAAACTGAGAGAAAATATGATTTACATGTTATCAAGAAAATAAAATTTAAACTGAATATAAGTATCCATGTTCTCTGGAGAAATAGGGAAAATTTGGACACTGAGTATTCAGTAATGCCAAGGAATTATGCTTTGCTGCAAATGTGATAATAAAATTGTGGTTATTATATATATCAAGAGACCTTATCAACCTAGACTAACCTTTTTATTTAGACATCCATCATATGCATGCACGTGCGCACCTCTGGACACACACACACACACCTTTTTTATGTAACTAGTTTCAATGAAACCGAGAAAAAATATAATTTACATATTATCCAGGCAACCGATTTTAAATTGAATATGGGCTTCCCTGGTGTCTCAGATGGTAAAGAATCTGCCTGCAGTGCAGGAGACCCAGGTTTGACCCCTGGGAGGGGAAGATTCCCATTAAGAAGGGAATGGCTACAAAAAAAAAGAAATGAGTGAAAAGTACAACTTACCAAAATGAACACAAATAAAATAGATAATGTGAACTGTCCTGTATCAAATGCCTAAAATAATGCCAAATCTACATAAACTCTTTCAGAGAGTAAAGAACTGAACATTTCTCAACCTATTTAATAAGTTTAGTCTTATGATGATACACAACCAGACAGATTACAAACAAAATACATTTCACGAACACAGTGGAAAAAAATATACTTGAAAAATATTAACAGACTGAATCTGACAATGCACAAAAAAATACATCATGACAAAGTGGGGTTTATGACAGAAATGAAAGGTTTATACAACATTTAAAAAAAATAAATCAGTATAATCCACTCTATTAACAGAACCAAACAAAAATTCTGGAGCTGAAGAACACACTAAACGAGACAGAAGAATGCATTAGAAAGCACTGGAAATAGAGCAAACCACGTGGAAGAGAGAATTAGTGAGCCTGAAGATAAAAATCTAGAAATGATAGAAGTAGAAGAGGAAAGAGACTCAAGATATTTTAAAAATAGGAAAATTCTATGAGAGAGATCTGACTCTCTTAGGAAGGGCAACATTAGGGTAATTGGTAACCCAGAAAGAAAAGAGAGGAAGAAGGGAACAGCTTATCTGTAACAAAAAAAATCAATAACTGAGAACTTCCAAAAGTTGGGGAAAGAACTAGATATTTAAATCCATGAAAAAATACCCAACTACCTCAATGCAAAAAGAGCTTTTTAAAGACATATTATATTAAAATTGTCAAAAGTCAGTCAAAGAAAGAATTCTTAATAAAGAATAGTAACCTGCAAGGGAACCCTCATTAGGCTATCAGTAGATTTCCCAGCAGAAATTCTATGGGCCAGGAGGAAGTAAAACGACATTCTCAAAATACTGAAACATTAAAAACTGTCAGCCAAGAATACTCTATCCAGTAAAGTTATCATTTGGTTTTGTTTGTTCCCAGACAAAAACTTGGGAAGTTTAACACTAGGGCTGCCTCACAAGAAATTTAGCAAATAAAAAGGTAAAAGCACACAATATTTTCAGTAAGGTAACAAACAGAATCAGAAAATTGCAACTCAACACCAAAATACTTTTTTTAAAATTTAATTATAGCATTAAGGTTAAAGGGCAGAGGGAAGAGAAAAATAACTACAGCTATTTCAATATGGTAACAAATTCACAACATAAAATGGAAATCTGAGATAACAAAAACACAAAAGGAGAAGAAAAAAGAATAGAACTTACATAAGTAAATGAAGATAAAATGCTATCCATGGAAAAAGGATGATTTTATCTATGACATGGTATTATCTATGATTTCATGTTAACCACAAAACATAAATCTAGAGCAAGACATGAAACAGAGAAAAAGAAGAAGCTGAGAAGAACATCATAGAAAACCACCAAACAAAATGGGAGACAGAAACACAAGAATAAACAATGGAGATACAGAGCAATCAAAAAACAAAAGATAAAACAGCAGTACTAAGTCCTCCCCGAGCCACAATCACCCTAAACATAAATGAATTGAATTTACCAATCAAAACACAGAGTAGCTGGATGAATTAAACAAGACCCAACCATATGTGCTCCAGAAGACTTACCTCAACTCCAAAGACAAATGTAGGCTTCAACTGAAGGGATGAAAGATGATCCTTCAGAAACAGCAGCCAAAAGAAAAACAAGTGTAGCCATACTCATATCAGACAAAAGAGACTTCAAGTCAAAAAATTTAACAAGAGACAAAGATGGACAGTATTTAATGATAAAGATGACAATGCATCAAGAAGACATTAACAATTATTAATATTATATATGCACCTAACATAGGAAGACCAAAATATATAAAGCAATTAACAGACCTAAAGGGAGAAATTGATAGCAACACAATAATAGTAGGGGACTCTAATACACCACTTACATCACTGGATAGATCATCCAGACAGATAGTCAATAAGAAAACAGCAGCCTTAAATGAAACATTAAATCAGATAGATTTGATAGATTTGCATAGAGCAGTCCACCCAAACACAGCAGAATACATATTCTTCTCAACTGCACACAGAATTTTCTCAAGGATAAACCATATGTTGGGACACAAGTCTCAGTAAATTTAAGAAGGCTGAAATCAGATCAAGAATCTTTTTCAAGCATAATGGTATAAAACTAGAAATCAACTACCAGAAGAAAATGGAAAGAATCACAAATATGTGGAAACTAAACAACATGTTACTTAACAACTATGGATCAATGAAGAAATCAAAGGAGAAATCAAAAACTACCTGAAGATAAATGAAAATAAATATGTAATACACCAAAATCTATGGGATGATACAAAAGTGGTACTAAGAATGAAGTTTATAGCACTAAAGGCCTACTTCAAGGAACAAGAAAAATCTCAAATATACAATCTAACCTTACACCAAAAGAAACTTGAAAAAGAAGAACATGAAGTAGAAAGAAGGAAATAGTAAGGATCAGAATGGAAACAAAACAGACACTCAAAAGAAAATAGAAAAGATCAAACCAAGAGCTGTTTCTTTGAAAAGATAGGCAAAGCTGACAAAGCTGGAGGGAAAAACGAGTAAAGCAGATCAACTGTATGGTGACAGATGGAAAATATATTTAATTTAAAAAAAAAACTTTTGGCTATACTGCACAGCCGGTGAGCTCTTAGTTCCCCCACCAGGGATTGAACTCAGGCCCCAGGCAGTGGAAGCACCGAGTCCTAACCACTGAACCACCAGGGAATTCCCTAAAGTAAACTTTTGATGGTAAGCATACAGCTGTAGTCTTTACACTAGTAGAATTACAATGTACACATGCAACTTGTGTGTTATAAACCGTTACCTCAATTAAAGATAAATTTTTTAAAAAGTTAAACATAAGCTTTCCATATGACCCAATAATTCTACTATTTATCCAAGAGAAAGGAAAATATATCTCCACACAAAGTAAACATGTTCATAGCAGCTTTATTCATAACAACCTTAGTCAAATAATTAAAAGCTGGAAATAATCCAAAATCCATTAACAGGTAATTCAGTTCAGTTCAGTCGCTCAGTCATGTCTGACTCTTTGTGACCCCATGGATTGCAGCATGCCAGGCCTCCCTGTCCATCACCAACTCCTGGAGTTTACTCAAACTCAGGTCCATTGAGTCGATGATGCCATCCAACCATCTCACCCTGTCATCCCCTTCTCCTCCCACCTACCATCTTTCCAGCATCAGGGTCTTTTCAAATGAGTCAGTTCTTTGCATCAGGTGGCCAGTAGTTTCAGCTTCAGCATCAGTCCTTCCAATGAAGGTTCAGGACTGATTTTCTTTAGGATGGACTGGTTGGATCTCCTTGCAGTCCAAGGGACTCTCAAGAGTCTTCTCCAACAACACAGTTCAAAAGCATCAATTCTTCGGCGCTCAGCTTTCTTTACAGTCCAACTCTCGCATCCATACATGACTACTGGAAAAACCATAGTTTTGACTACACGCACCTTTGTTGGCAAAGTAACTTCTCCGCTTTTTAATATGCTATCTAGGTTGGTCATAACTTTTCTTCCAAGGAGTGTCTTTTAATTTCATGGCTGCAGTCACCATCTGCAGTGATTCTGGAGCCCAAAAAAATAAAGTGTCACTGTTTCCATTGTTTCCCCATCTATTTGCCATGAAGTGATGGGACCAGATGCCATGATCTTAGTTTTCTGAACACTGAGTTTTAAGCCAACTTTTTTTACTCTCCTTAGATAAACAAATTGTGGAATATAATGCTACTTAGCAATAAAAAAGAATATGCAACAACATGGGTAAATCTCAAAAACCTTCTGCTGAGCTAAAGAAGCCAGACACCAAAGATGCATACTGTATGATTTCATCATGGGTGGTGGTTGGGATTTACTTGAGTAGAGCACAAGCAACTTATTCAAGTAATGGAAACATTCCATATCTTGGTCGTGGTGGTGGTTACAAAGGTATACAAGTTTACTGAAACTCTAGAATGAGTGTATTTTATTATGCAACTTATACTACAGTAAAGTTGATTCTTTAAAGGAGCTCATTCCTAAGTTTCTTGTAAATTATTCTTTGCTAAAACATTTTTTAAGAGATCCTGATAAAGCTGGGCTCTGTACTGTATACCTTGCAAGATTCATATAGGTTATAACTAGAAATGGAATTACTAATTTACAAGATACATAAATCTTCAACTTTGTCAGATATTGCCAAACTGCTCTCCCAAGTTGTTTTTGTTTCGACTCTAAATCCCTTTCAAGTAGTTTACACTCTTTGTCTTTACTTCCTCTTATTCACCTAGTCTATTAAAAATATTTTTCTAGTCTCTAACAGTCCATTGAAACTACGTTTACCAAGGTTACCAAATACCTCTTAATTTCAAAATTCAACAGCCTCTTTTCAGTTTTAATCATTCTTGACCACTCCAGTCTCCTTTTGCTTTATTTCACAATTACACTATTTCACATAATGTCTTACACTGAGGAACCAAAAGCTATTTCATGCTTCTGAAACTTTTCTCAAGTTGTCTCTGGTGGGAGAAAGTAAACTTGGCCAAAATAACCAAGTGAAGTGAAAGTCGCTCAGTTGTGTCCAACTCTTTGCAACCCCACAGATATACAGTCCATGGAATTCTCCAGGCCAGAATACTGGAGTAGGTAGCCTTTCCCTTCTCCAGAGGATCTTCCCAACCCAGGGATCAAACTCAGGTCTCCTGCATTGCAGGCAGATTCTTTACCAGCTGAGCCACAACGAAAGCCCAAGAATACTGAAGTGGGTAGCCTATCCCTTCTCCAGCAGATCTTCCTGATTCAGGAATCGAATCTGGGTCTCCTGCATTGCAGGAGGATTCTTTACCAATTGAGCTATTAGGGAATTCCAATAGCCAAATATATCCCAATATACAAATATCCCAATAGCCAAAAAAATAATCAAAAACAAGCCAAATATGTCATTTTTTATCTTAAAATGACATGAATTTTGGATTCTATTCCATAATATATTCCTATTCAACTTTAAAGCATTTAAAATAAATTAACATTAAGCTTAATCAATGATACATAATGTATCATATTTATAATTATGATAATATATAATTATGATAATATAAAAATTATCATATTTATAATATGACTGTACATAATATCAAAATATATCCCCTGGGTTATGTATAATTCTAGTCTGAGAAACAAATGACTTACTCAAAATTGTGAAGCCTAGATTTTAACATATATCTGTCTAATTCCAAAGCCCATGTGCCTCCCGCATACCAAGAGTCTCAGTTGGCACAAGTTTCTTTCCTCTGAGACTTGAGTTTTAACAATCGCAAAGGACTTTTGAAAGTGGGAAAAGTAGAATTAAGTCCTCCTTGAAAGAAACTGGGAACAGAGAACAAAGAATGTTCAGCTTGCTTGAGCTACGGAAGAAAGGAAAGGAGGATAAAAAGACAGGAGGGAGGGAAAGAAGAGAAGGAAAAAAAAAACAAGAGGAGAAGAAAGGATAAATTAAACATACTTCTCTCTGAAAGGAAGAAAATTAATAGATGAGACAGGGAAAATGTAACCATACATCTGAAACATAACGAACAAGTATATATGTAGATAAAAGTAGACTCCCTATGCCTTCAAAATAAAGAATATATTTACGTTTCACACATACAAATAATAATTACAAAATCTCATCAGTAACAGAATAAAAATGAAGTCTCAACAAATATCAAACAATAACATACAGTTATATAATAACCACATATACTGTCCCAAATGCAGTTCTAAGAGAAATCATTTTCTAAAAAGATTTTTTTGGGGAGGACTTCCCCAGTGGTCCAATGCTTAAGACTTCACTTACATGAAATATTAGAACAGATAAATTTATAGACATAAAGCAGATCACTGGTTGCCTACAGTTGAGCAGAATGAGGAAAAACATGAAGGGAATGCTAATGGGTATGAGGTTTATTTTGGGGTGACAAAAATGTTCTAATATCAATTGTGGTAACAGCAGCACATCTCTGTGCTACAAACCACTGAACACTTTACATGGATGAATTGTAGAGTGTGTAAAATATACTTCAGTTAAGCTATTACCAAAAAAAAAATAGCTCAAAATTTAATGACTGGAAGAAGAAGGCACATATGAAGAGATTTTGCCTTAGACATCCGAAGTACAACCACCACAGATCACCTCTACTGCAGAGAATACTGGGAAAAAAAATAAATGATCTCTACAGTGATTTAGTTCTTTCTAAGATATAAATTTATATAACATATTCTGTTTTCCTTCTAAGCATCTCATAGGTTTGCTTTTAGCCAAAAATATCTAGGCTGACACAGAGTTATCTGTAAGATTTCTCTAGGCTTAAATAATACTTTAAAAATCAACTGTATACCAGTGAACAATATATAATAATTTTAAGAATAATAATCAGAATTAGTCTCATCATAAAGCTGCAAGTAAAATTCATAATATGTGTCAGACAGAGTCATAGAATAACACATGTCATCTCCAATCTTGTCAACAATCGGTACAGTGAAGATGAGGAAATCAGGATTCAGAGATATTAAGTAACTTGCCTATTGAGTGATTAGACAACAAAGCTAGGATTTTAATTTAAGACTGCCTGTCTCTAAAACCTATGATATCATACTATTTCCTATCTTTAAGAAGGGATAAAACATCCAGTCAGGCAATAGTAATTAAAGAGATTTACCACAAATATGTACTAATATAAAAATATTAAAAGTTTAAAAGAACTTCAGAGAACATCTACGCCAAGTACCTCATTTTACAAATGACACAACACTTCGCAGTCTCTGATTAGCCTTGGCTATTTCCGCTACTCTCTGGCTTCCAATGTATTACAAAGTCAAACAGTTAGTCAGTCATGTCTGACTCCTTGCGACCCTATGGACTGTAGCCTGCCAGGCTCCACTACCCATGGAATTCTTAAGGCAAGAATACTGGAGTGGGTTGCCATTCCCTTCCCCAGGGGGTCTTTCTGACCCAGTGATCAAACCCCGGTCTCCTGCATTGCAGGCAGATGTATTAAAAGGCTATCTGCAAATCCTTCATGATAGCCTCAGCATAAATCAAATGAGGAATCATAGAAGAGCTATGTTTCAATAAGTCATGGACGTGTTGAATAAACTCCCCAAAACTGATATTTTTAGACTATCATACAAAATAATTATTTCTGTTACTTGCCTTATGCAGAATTCTGGTTACACAGAATCTATAATACTGATTTATTGCTACTTTGAACACCTACCTTCGTGGCCACAAGAAACACAGTAAAGAAGAACATAAGATTATGCCTTGATATTGCCAAATGCTTGGTTTGCTGGAATGTGAAGATAACTGATCCCAGCAGGGTTACCTTGGCAGTGCTGAAAATAAAACACATTTTAACTCAATAAGTAATAAACATGACTTATCTCTATATTTCTCAGAGTATTCTCAAAATATTAATTAGATGAGTTATTAATAGATGTAACACAAAAATGAATTCTATAAACTTTTGGAAATTCTGAGTTATATAAAGTTAAACACCTTTCTTCTCAGCATATAGTATCAGATTTTAGAATGTTCATACATACTGTGACTTTCTGATAAAGACAGAGCTTTTCTGTATGAAATATTTCTGAACTGACCACATAACACCGTTTCAAAAGGATTTGAAAGTCCCACGTTCTAAAGCATGATTTGAGGAAAGCATATTAATCCTGAAAAATCTTACAGTGCTAACCAAGCTCCTTGGGTGGGATGGGGAACAGAAAAGAAAGTCTTGATTTGTAGCAGTTCCTCATTTTCCATGGTGTAAATACCTTGTGGTATTTGCAGGCAATTTGATCCAGGACCCCCCACAAATACCAAAACTCACTGATGCGCAAGTCCCTTATATAAACTGATATAGTTGCATATAATCTAAGCACATCCTCCCACAAACTGTAAATAATCTCTAGAATATTTATAATACCAATATAATGTAAATGCCATGTAAACAGTTGTAAATACAATATAAATACTATGTAAACAGCTCTCAGCATATGAAAAATTCAGTTTGCTTTCAGAAACTTTCTGGAATTTTTTAAAAACATTTTTAGTCCACAGCTGGTTAATACACAAAGGCAGAAACCTTGGCTACAGAGGGCCAACTGCACTCCCACAGTCCACGCCAGGGTGCTGCGCACAATCACTCAGAAAACAGCGCCAGCACATCACTTAGCTAACTCCAGTACAAAACATCAGCATTAGCCAATATCTTAAATTTAAAGTCTATAATAAGATATTAATCTACAAATAAGAAGTACTATTTTCATGTCATATATTTGCCACACACTTAAAGTATATCTCAGTAACATCATTTTCTAGCTGTTTATGCTTACAACTAGAAAAAGATAAATAATAAACTCTCAGAAAGCCATAGTGCAAAAGATGACAAATGTAAAAGTCCTTATAAGTAACTTTGTGAAAAATAAGTTCTTTCTTTAATTATTACAAACTAAGGATTGAGTTAAAAACAGAATTAGGCTGGGTAACAGGATTTGGATTTCGCTTACCAATAACTGGGCAGCATTCCTGTTTTAGGACAGTGGTTCACAAGCTTTTTGACTGTGCGTCTCTAGTGGTAAAAGTGTTTAAGACACTCCTTAATATATATCAATTATTTTATAATTATGTACATTATATCATAAATGTACATCATAAATTATATCATAAAATGTACACCAAACTGACTTTTTAACAGAATGAGATTTAAAACTTGGTTAATCCCACTAAGCCACCGTCTTAACGTCATTTTGCTGCTCTGTTTCTAATAGTTCCGTTTCTGTAACAGAGTGCCTCATCAAGGGCATCTCAGCACACACACACACAGTATTTTGGACTGTGTTCTCTTAGAGCATAAATTCACAAGCAATGAATCGGAGGAGCAAGGATTGTGTAAACAATAAATTGGAGCAGGTGGTTGAAGCAGCGTTGGGATTTAGAAGACAGTCGGTGAGATTGATTAGGAAGATCAGAATGCATTCAGAAAATTCTTATGCTTATTAATTTCCTGTGAATCTAGTAAATAGCTATCTGCTTCCAAAATACAACAGTGGTACAGGCAAAGGATAACAGCTATAGACACTGCCATTCCAAAAGGGAGGAAATGTAAAGAAGAAAGTGATCACAGACCTATGCAATTTCAAAATTCAGCAGATCAAATTCCATTAGATTTCAAGACCCAGGACTAACTCTCCATGGCTTAAGGGGGTCCATCCTCCGAGTTTGCAGCTCTAATCTCTGCACTCATGACTGGCTTATTCACCTGTGACTCCAGCCTATGGGTCCAGCCTCAGTTTCTAAGACCACAATTCCCATCTTTTCCCTGAATGGTAGCATATGTCTACAGCTAAGTTTTATCAGCCTATTACTACCCATAGAATTTTGAGAGTCTGACTTCTTTTATTTCATCTTATCTCTGTCCTTTTCAGTCCAACCTGACAGTGATTCTGTTGATATTACATCTTCAAAAATCTTTTGGGCTTCCTATGTGTGACACATGGGCTTCTCAGGTGCTTGAGCTGGTAAAGAATCTGCCTTCCATTGCAGGAGACACAAGAGACATTGGTTCAATCCCTGTGTCAGGAAGATCCCCTGAAGTAGGAAATGGAAACCCACTCTAGTAATCTTGCTGCAGAAATCCTATGGACAGAAGAGCCTGGCAGGTTACAATCCATGGAGTCACAAAGAGTCAGATACGACTCAGAGACTAAACAACACATATATGTATTCATATATTTCATATATTTTTTACCAAATATGTTTGCATAGTGAAGAAAGCCTTTATGGTCTTAGAGAATATGTATGTTGGAATAAACAGAATGTTGGTAGAAATATGAACATAAGAGGTGCTGGTGAGGTCTCAGAAGAAAATGAGGAACATGATACTGGAAACTGAAAGAAAGGTATTTAGTTATATGTGCTACAGTTTTGTGGAAAGCATAATCTGTAAGCAGTGAACCTGGATATTTAGTTGAGATTTGGAAGCAAACTGCTGATGGTCTGAGTTGGTTTCTTCTTGCTTCTTACAATGACGTGTGAGAGGAAAGCTTTGAATTGAAGAAATAACTGCTAAACAAAGAAACCAAGACTTGATGATTTGGGAAATTATCAGCCTATCCAGACTGTAAAAAATGACAAAATTAGGAGAGTTATTCTTAGGAAAAGCTAGCTGTGGAGAGAAAGTTAAGGGTGTGGCTGGGCAACTTTTGCTAGTGTTAAGAGATTAGGTGTGTAATTCATGGATCCATTCAGCTCTCACAGCAGAAGCCAGGAATAAAGATGAGATTATCCAGGAAAGGTCTGTGAAGGATCATCTTGACTAATGGCATGGATCCCCTGTGTCATATTTGTGTGCGCGTGCTCAGTTGCTCAATCATGTCCAACTCTTCGTGATCCCATGGACTGTATACATAAATACACACATGGCCTTCCTTGGTGGCTCAGTGGTAAAAGAATCCGCCTGCCAATGCAGGAGACATGGGTTCGATCCCTGGTTAGGAAGATCCCCTGGAGAAGGGAATGGCAACCCACTCCAGTACTCTTGCCTGGGAAATTCCATGGACAGAGAAGCCTGGCAGGCTACTGTCCATGGGAGTAGCAAAAGAGTCGGACACGACTGAACAGCTAACACTTCCACTTTCTCACACACACACAGAACTACTATTTTCCAAGTTTACACACACACATATATATAGATATATTTCCACACATACACAAAATATAATGGACCCCATGATTTCACTTGACAAACTGTTAATCATTCAATCATTCACATAGCATTTACTATCTACTATGTGGTAGGTGCTCCAGATATAAAAGCAATCAAGAGAGAAAATCCTGTACTTGACCTCTGGTATTCTTTGAAGCATGAGGGGAAGCCAAGGAGAGAGAAAAACAAACATAATGGATAAGTAAATTATAAAATATGATAAATGCTGGGTAGGGGGGAAGAGACAGAAGTGTTTCAATTTTAAGTAAGGTAGTCCTCATTGAGAAGTTAAGCTCTGAAAAACTACTTTGAGCAGTAAGGGAGCTAGCCACCGAAGGAAAAAGATTCTAGACAGAGAAGTTAGTTTTAAAACAGACAACACCTGGCTTGTTCAAGGCTACAGTGCAGTGAGCAAGAAAGAGAACAGTGAGAGCTGAAGTCAAAGCAAATTGGGTGTGGTGGAGACATGTATCTTGGAGGGTCTCAGAGGCCAGTTGGGCGAGACACTACAAGGTTTTAAACACAGGAGAATCACAACTTGATTTCAGTTTTACAGCCTTAAGAAATGTTTCATGGAAGAAATTCCAGAGTACATACTCAAAATGAGAAAAATATCCCCTTTAAACTAATGCCTTATTTATAACTTATTTACTTATTTATCAATCAAAGCTTCCTTTGTTCTATTTCTAAACTACCTCATTCAAGCTTTAAGGGATACATTTTAAGTTAAACATCCTGAAATCTACTGGTTCATTCAAACACATACCTCATCATTCATACTACTTCTCAACCCTCATTTTTAATCCATTCTAATGAGTTTATTTTACATTAAGTCTTCCTCACCTTGCTTATTATGGCCACTAAAGCCTAAGTCTTTCCTTATTGAATTGTGCAAATGGTAACTATATTTCTCTATTTCAATTTCAGTTGCATCAGGAATACATTTGTGACTTATTTGACTGGGTCAGTGCCTTAGAGAAATCTAACAATTAGATTCTCCTAAGTGGGTGCAAAGGTAGTTTGAATTGTACAAGCACAGAATGGGTTATTTCCTCTTTTTCTTATTTTTTGTATGTAGTTACTCAACTCTCATTTTTAAAGTAACTAACAGAGCTTTATGATAATGTATTGACTATTCACATAAGTTTGACATTTTACTACCAGAATTATGAATAATCTGGAATCTGGGCAATGATGTAGCCATTTTTCATTAATGGCTACATTGATGCCAAGAGCCTGCCACTGATTCCAGAGAAGTCTGCTCCTGTTCTCAGTTCATAAATACACTCTCTTCCCACAATTCTACAACAATCCAAGAGCTTTTGTTTGGTTTTATTTTCTAAGAGGAGGAACCCACAGTAAAAGTAATCAATATTTATTTTTAAAGCTACATTTAAGACAATAGACTTTCTGAAAAAAAAAAAAAATAGGTTTCCTAGTTTTCGTCCCATTATCATTTTATTTGTCTTTATGTTTGTTTGTTTCATTCACATTTAGAGTCCCAAAAATGCTTTAAAAATAAATTTGGTAAAATCTAAAGATAAAAGACCATGTCTCAGTATAGTCTATACCAACTCACTAGGACATCTTCAGCCATTCCTCTGCTTCTGGTTTCCAACATCCTTTTAACAACTGCTCAAAATTGGTGATAATGCTACCACCTGCACCTAAAAAAACCAAGATAAGATAGGAATGTGTTAGTTGTTCAGTCATGGCAGATTCTTTGCAAGCCCATGGACTATAGCCCACTAGTTTCCTCTGTCAATGGATACTGGAAAGGACACTGGAGTGGGTAGCCATTCCCTTTTCCAGGAGATCTTTCCAACCCAGGAATGCAACCCAGGTCTCCTGCACTGCAGGCTGATACTTTACCATCTGAGCCACCAAAACAAGAATACTTAACCAAATATTCTTGAGAAAATATATGAAATATAGCCATAATTCTATCTCCTGACTTAAAATCCCAAGCTATAATTTTTATGAGGAAGAAAAAAGTTGCTTTGTACATTTATGGTACTGAGATAACTGCAATTCTTTCATGGCAGCTGTCTATCGCACTATAATTAAGGTTAAAACTGGGGTCTCAGACAGAGATGTAATTTGAGGTTTGTTTCTGACCTGAAAAAATAAACTCCTCTGCTTTATCATTTCCTTCTCTGATTTTAGTTTTAGGTGCAGTAACTGTAACAACAGATTGAAAATTTAATTTCAACTTACAAAAGAACAATAAAGGTAGGTAATATAGAGTGAACATGAACCCATAATCAATCACATTTACTATTTCAGATTATTCAAGATGGAAAAAAAAGCCAGAAAAAACAAAGTTTTTTTAATTAGATACACCACATAATTTCTTACATAAACTTGTTTTATTTATGGTGGCAGCTACACCTTAATTAACTATGAATCTCTCTGGTTACAGCTATTAATCAAACCAATAATAAATATTGTATATTTTAAGATAATCAGGTATAAAATAATGGCTGATGACTAGCACTAGTTAAGAGTGCCAGTTTTGAATTAAATTAACCAACCAAGAGAAACAATGTTTTCATCTTCCAAAGAAGTCTCTGTTATTAAAGTATGTGGTTCCCATTAATGTAACTAAAGAACATTTGTAGTATACCAATAACAGAATATTTATGAACACATGTTGTTAATATTACCTCGGGCCCATCCAATAGCTATCATGACTATCCAGCCATTTTTGTAATAGCTATTAGCATGTGTGACTCCACCTACTATTTTCCAAGTTCTGGTCACTTCCTTCATTCCCGCAGCCAACAGTTGAACAGGTAGGAATGAATATCCCTGGGAAACTAGGTCACATGGGCAAAAAAATGCAATATACCTGAAATTAAAATTTAAATATTTTAATATGACTGTAATTAGAACAAAAAAATCTAGCATATCAGCAATAACAATCTGATAAAACACAACAAATGGAATATCCAAATAAACATGGAATTTGACTGCAAGAAGACCACAGACTGAATTAAGTCAGTTTTTTTTTTTTTCTGCTGATCCATGAGGCATGTGGCATCTTAGTTCCCCAACCAGGGATCAAATCCATGCTCCCTGAAGGAAAGAAGAGTGTTAACCACTGGACTACCAGGGAAGATCCGAAGTGAATTTTTTAAATCACATGAAGCACATAAAAAAATCTGCCAAAAAGTCATAATGAAAGAGGAATATAAATTTTGTACTTCTGAGTACTCTATATATGCAGTAAGTTCCTAATCTCTGTCTGTACTACTCTAGAAGCTAAGTGTTGAATGCACCAACAATATAAAGCAAGTGTATAATCAATCACCCTTATGGCAGAAAGCAAAGAACTAAAGAGCCTCTTGATTAAAGTGAGAGAGGAGTGTGAAAAAGTTGGCTTAAAATTCAACATTCAGAAAACTAAGATCATGGCATCTGGTCCCATCATTTCATAGCAAATAGATGGGGAAACAATGGAAACAGTGAGAGGCTTTATTTTTTTGGGCTCCGAAATCACTGCAGATGGTGACTGCAGACATAAAATTAAAAGATGCTTGCTCCTTGGAAGAAAAATTGTGACCAACCTAGACAGCACATTAAAAAGCAGAGACATTACTTTGCCAACAAAGGTCCGTCTAGTCAAGGCTATGGTTTTTCCAGTGGTCATGTATGGATGTGAGAGTTGGACTAAAAAGAAAGCTGAGTGCCAAAGAATTGATGCTTTTGAACTGTGGTGTTGGAGAAGACTCTTGAGAGTCCCTTGGACAGCAAGGAGATCCAACCAGTCCATCCTAAAGGAAATCAGTCCTGAATATTCACTGGAAAGACTGATGCTGAAGCTGAGACTTCAATACTTTGGCCACCTGATGCAAAGAACTGACTCATTTGAAAAGATCCTGATGCTGGGAAAGATGGAAGGTGGGAGGAGAAGAGGACAACAAAGGATGAGATCATTGGATGGTATCACCGACTCAACGGACATGAGTTTGAGTAAACTCTGGGAGTTGGTGATGGACAGGTTGGCCTGGTGTGCTGAAGTCCATGGGGTCACAAAGAGTCAGACAGGACTGAGCAACTGAACTTGAACTTGATAATCACTTCTGCTTTGGGGTTTCTCTAGACAGAAAGTGAAAGGTACCCAGTCGTGTCCAACTCTTTGTGACCCCATGGACACTACAGTCCATGGAATTCTTCAGGCCAGAATACTGGAGTGGGCAGCCTTTCCCTTCTCCAGGGAATCTCCCCAACCCAGGGATCGAACCCAGGTCTCCCACAGGCAGGTGGATTCTTTACCAACTGAGCCACAAGGGAAGCCCTCTCTAGGTAGAGTGTCTTTGGAATTAGAAAAGAGCCTTTGGTAGCTGAGCAAGGAGCAGCATTTCAACCCCACTTACATCTTCACCTGTGCCCCTTTGTGTATAAACTTCAGCCTATACAGAGAAAGGTCATAGCTCTCAACAAGACAGATTTATTCATGTTAAGGAAAAACACATTTTCAGTTAAAAGAATATGAAGCTTGTTCTTCAACTCAGTTGAGTAAGTTTAAGTTTCAACCAATTAAACTGTGATATTAGTTTAAGAATATTTTCTGCAGCTTCATTTGTTCTAAGCATCTGTCCAACAATTTAACAGTAGTATTGATAGGAAGACATAGCACTCCCCCACCCCCATACTCCTAATACTCTCTGGCAGACAATTTTGTGCTTAAAGCAGAATATTTATCTTGAAGCAAAGAGGAATATACTGCTTAAAAGAGGTACTCTATCTTTTCTAAAAGAAGTTGTTAATCTTAATTCACAGTTCATAAATCCAGACTCCCAAAAGTATTCATGGAATATGAAACTTGTTCACCAAAACATTACTTCAGAGACCAAATATAAGATGCAATGATTTGTTCGGCCTGAAACACCCTCTCTTCTTCAACCCCACTTACGAATTCTTCCTTTTCTTCACGATTTCACTCAAACACTACCATATACATTGAGTTTGAGAGCTTTATTTAATATTTTCAGTTCAGACTAAATTCTGATGGTTCCTATATTCAACATAGCTCTTCTATACCTTTTCTTTATAATAAATTATAACAGTCCTTAATGGCAGGAATCATTCACCGTGTTACCCCCTCACCTAAAACTCAGCATAATAAAAAGTAGCCCTGAGTTAAATCATTTATTAACAGTTAAATAATTAGCAGGAGTCAAAACACAAAATATATCAAATCAAAGAACCATCTGATAATTAAAGAGCTTTAAAGAAGGAAATAAATTACCTAAGAATAGTTAAAAGATTTTTGAAAATGACAGGTATGATATAAAAACTTTACATGTTTATATAATATTTTGAAAGCCTCTCTTTAAAGGTAGAACAAAATTTCCAGGAAGTAGGTTAGGTGCCAGGCAAAGAAAAGAGTTACATTTAAGCAATTTTTAAAAATATATTTTTAAATAAAATAAAAATAATGTATGCTCAAAATACTCAGACAAAAATACAACAAAAGAAAAATAATACAAATGACCCCATTTTCATTCTCCACACAGAAACTATCTTCAACACGAGTTAAAACCCTAAACTACTACAAGAGCAATCTTGACATTTGTTTTTTTGAATGCATGCAGGGGCATGGAGGATCTTTAGTTCCCTAACTAGGGATCAAACCCATGCCCACTCCCCTGAAAGCACTGAATCTTAACCACTGGACCACCAAGGAAGTCCCAATCTTGGAGTTTTTATATCCAGCTATGTGACATTTTGGCATATGGTCTAAAAATCTGTAATTACTACTATTTCTAATAAATAATTATTTATAGCATTTCAGATATTTCTAAAGTATACCTATAACACACTAATATTTCAAACAAAAATAGTTCTTATTTCAAGTGTTAAATAGCCACAGGGCAAAATAAGAATTGTTTATTGTGCTCCATAGACTTACACGTAAGCAAATCAGACCAGTGGCTCCCTAAACAGCCATTCCTGCTCTATAACACGTTAGCTTTTTAAAATTCCTTTGATGACTCACTCAACCAACACTCATTAAGGAATCATCATGTTCCTTCTTCTGTAAAGATTATAATTTCAACTTTAATTAAAATTGTAGCATCTAAGAAACTTTTAACTTTAAAGCGCTTCAAGAAAACATATCAAAAAAAAAGAAAAAAAAAATCAGAAAAGAAGGACTGTAACATAACATGAAATGGAACAAGAAGGCAATTTATTTCTCATATATTTTTAAGTCACTTAGATTAACAGAGAAAAAAAAAGACAAGGAATAGTGCTAAATAACAAAAGTTAGTCTAAAACAGGATACAAACAGGATGCGAGGCCACTGACAAATGAAAGTTGAAACAGTTAAAATAGGAAGATGAAATGAGAATTTAGGTTAATACCAAGAGTTGAGCTTCCCACGATTAATCACTGAGAACTCTGCCTTCAATTCCCCTTAATTCCCCTCCTCTGACTACCAAAAACAGTGTAACTTAACCAAGCCAAAAGAGAGCAATAAACTAAATGCAGTTCATATTAGTCCAGTAAGATAGCTTTTCTCTTGCTCTCATTACTCTAACAAATTAATAACTTTATGTATATTCTCTGAAAAAGACTATTACAGAATGACAGACTTATATAACTATACTTTTTATTGTATTTTTCCTCATAAAAATGCAGTCTGTTATGTAAATGTGCAATATATAATAACTGATACTTAGAAGTAAAAGGAAAATAAACTGGGGCATAAAAATCAATACACAGACAAATTGTAAAATATTTATTTCCTCCAAGAAACAGTTTTCAAAAGGAAAAATCCTATGAAAGGCTATACTGTCCTCCAAACAACACTAAACATACATGACATACCAGGTTACTCTTTCCCTTTGCCAGCAGATGGTGCTGATTCCAGATGTGAGCACCACACGCTGTTATACTAAAGATGACCTTCCCAGGAAGTGTGTTCACATACTCCCTTAGTTTAGCTTGCTAGAGTTAAAAGTATATCACAAGCATTATTTTAATCCCTCAAATTAAAATCAAATGAAGCGAAGATTAGAAACTTGTTCTCAACATTTAAACCTGAAAAAAGAAAACATTAAATACACTGTCTTTAAGCAAGCACCATATTTCTGTATTTAAGGGTCTGTGAACACAAAGACAATGTATTCCCCAAATCCAAAACAAAATGCTGTGCAAGTGCAGACTAAAGGACTAGGTAGCTTTGAATCCTGCCTCCAGCTACTAGATACCTGTGATTCCTTGGGCAATTTATTTAAGCCTTCTTGTCTCAGATCCCTTATCTACCAAATGAAAATAAAACGGAACTTGCCTCACTGGTTTCCTGTGAGGTTAAATGAGAGGACAAATGTAAAGCACTTAGAAAAGTGTCTGAAACGGTAGTACTACATCAGTGGCTGTTGTTGTTGTTTAGTAGTACCCAACAAAACAACTAGAACCAATAAAAAAGGTCATCAGAATAAGAATAAATATAGATATTAATATAATAGATTATACAGCAATGAGAAGGAACGTACCACAGCTACAAACAAAACACAGATGAATCTAAGTAACATAATGCTGAGTGAAATAAGCCCTAGAGAACTATATAAAGTATAATACTCCATTTTAAACCAGGGCAAAAAACAAATAAAACTAAAAAGATACACTGTTCAGATATTCATATGTAAGATACACACCTTTTTCTAAAATGTAAGATAAATACAAACAAGGTAGAAATTATCTGTGTGAAAACTGCAGGGAGATGGGATGAGAGAGAGAAATATGAGTATTTAAGTTATTGGTGCAGTTCAGTTCTTAGATTTAGTGCAGTACAGTGGAGATGTAAATTAGCATAATCATTTGAGAAATGATTTGTCATTATCTAGTAAAGCTTCAAAATCACTTTCCCTACAACTCAATAAATATACTCTTAAGTTATACCAAGAGAAAAATCTTGCCCATGTGTATCATGTTCTTAGCAACATAGTAATAGAAAAAAAACAAAACAATTCTATGTCAACAAAGAAATGGATGAAATACCACCACAATTCATTCTGATAAGCTATCCAGGAGAGAAAATCAGTAAATTATAACCATACGTCATAAGGCTGAATCTCAGGAACAAAGGCTGAACAAAAAAAGCAAGTCAATGAAAAATACAAATATATAATTCCACTTATAAAACTGTCATGAAATATACTGTTTAGAAATATATATGCCATAACTACACAGAAAAGTAAAGAAATGATAGGTACAACATTAAGAGTAATTATTACCTGCGAGTAAGGAAGAAAGGAGATGGGATTGGGCTGAGCGTGGCAGGTCACACAAGGGACATCAAAACTAATGGCAAGTGTTCTGGGAAGAGGGTGGCAGCAGTAGTCACACAGATTTTCATCTCTTCAAATCCCCACATAAAAACAGACAGGGCAACTAGACAGCAAAGCCAAAATCCCATCCACAGCACTTACAACAAAACTATGTGACAAGGTATCCCTTCAAATCCCAAAGTGTAAACCGGTAGAGGCAAATCACCCGGCATCCACAGACCTAAACTGCTTGACAGGAAGAAGCAAGTAAGCGGCAACTAATGGACCTAAGAACAAAACAGCTTCAAAATACCTAATGGGTATTCACTAGAAAACACAGCAGGCCAACTTGGAAAACAACAACAGCTGAAACTGGAAGGATTCTGACATTTCCAATACTAGGTGACACAAAGGGTGCATGATAAGAAGGTCCATAGGGGTTGGACCAACGTAGTCCCTATGAACTCTGAAAACTGATTCACCTAGGCTCCCTTCTAGAACAAGTCCCATTGTGAGAATCAAAACAGAGCATGGACTTCCCTGGGAGTCCAGTGGTTAAGACTGTGAGCTTCCACTGCAGAGGCCTCAGGTTGGACACGTGATCAGGGAAGTTAAACATGCGGTCCAAAAAAACAAAACCTGAGGAGGACAGAACAGCAAAAGGAGGGGAAGGCACAGACCAAACTGCGGAAGAGGAAAAGACCGGTGAAAGCGCAGAAAGCAAGTCATCATCCTCTGAATACTATATTACAACAACAGATGCAGGAGCTCTACGAAGTCAGAGAATCTTTCATGAATTTCACTTTATCTTAAAAGTTCAAGAAACCTGATTCCACATAAAAATGACCAACAGAAAATTATCAAGGTCAAATTTATATAAATTTATTATTATAAGAGAAAAAAAATCCCCATCATGAAAGTACTCAGGTAAATGTGTTCACAAAACAGATCAAAACTGCAACCTATTTCAAAACTAGGTAAAAACATTAAGAAAGTGATACAACACTTAAAAGAACAATGCACATCAAAAATAGAAAAACTGAGAACTGGATATAAAATACTCACGAAGAGTAGGAAAAAAAAAAATAAAGAAAAAAATTATTTCAGTAATAAAGACCAAACTAGAAGGAAATCAAAGAGAAATAAAATTTTAAAAAGATTAGGTAAAAAAGAAAATTTAAAAATTTTTTTAAAGACATAAAAAGGTTCATTGAAGAAAGGCAAAAAAGAGCCAATAAGAGTTCCTGGAGAAAATCAAAGCAAGAGAAGAGTATATATAATAAAAGTTTTCTCAATTTAAAACACACACACATACATAGCTACTAAAAAGGACAGACCACATACCTAAAAATATTGACCCCTAAATGACCAACACCTAGTAATATTTAATTTAAATTACTAGACTTTCATGCCAGAAAAAAAACTTCAGAGCATTCAGAAAAGAAGAGCATGTGACTTAAAAGAGAAAGAAAATTAAATGATCAGTTTTTCACAGAATGCTTCATAACACAAGAAAACTGAGAGTAACATATTTAAAATACTCAGACCTAGAAAGTATGATCCTATGATCCTATATCCAATAAAACTGACTTTCAAGTACAAAAAACACAAACTTATCAACACATGAGAATCTGGGGACTACTATTCCAGATGAATGAATTAGAGAAAAAAACCTTCAGAAAACCAAAATTACTACAGACACAGACATAAGGCCTGATTAAAAAAAAAAATAAAAGATACAGTTAGCTATAAAACAAAGACTGAAAAGAAATTAAGGGAAGAGTATAGTACATAATAACTATTACCATGACAGTTTAGTACATCTATTTTGAAAATCGGAAGAGAATGAAGAGTATATGCAAAAAATTAATATTTTCAGTAATCATATCAGTGGTGGTATTCATATTATTACTCCAAAACTATTGTGTATGGCATGAATGATACAGAATAAATGAGCGGTGTTGAAATATCCTACTTCTATCATGTCTTGTGTCCTTAAGAATCAAAATTCTTCATTTCAGTTCAGTTCAGTCACTCAGTCAGGTCTGACTCTTTGTGACCCCTTGGACTGCAGCACACCAGGCCTATCTATCCCTCACCAACTCCCAGAGTTTACTCAAACTCAGGTCCATTGAGTCGGTGATGCCATTCAACCATCTCATCCTCTGTCGTCCCCTTCTCTTCCCGCCTTCCATCTTTCCCAGCATTAGGGTCTTTCCAAATGAGTCAGCTCTTCACATCAGGTGGCCAAAGGATTGGATTTTCAGGTTCAACATCAGTCCTTCCAATGAACACCCAGGACTGATCTCCTTTAGGATGGACTGATTGGATCTCCTTGAAGTCCAAGGGACTCTCAAGAGTCTTCTCCAACAATACAGTTCAAAAGCATCAATTCTTCGGTGCTCGGCTTTCTTTTTAGTTTCCAACTCTCACATCCATACACGACTACTGGAAAAACCATAGCTTTGACTAGACAGACCTTTGTTGACAAAGTAATGCCTCTGCTTTTTAATATGCTGTCTAGGTTGGTCATAGCTTTTCTTTCAAGGAGCAAAGCATCTTTTAATTTCATGGCCACAGTCATCATGTGCAGTGATTTTGGAGCCCAAAAAAATAGTTTCTTACTGTTTCCACTATTTCCCCATCTATTTGCCATGAAGTAATGGAAAAGACCCTGATGCTGGGACGGATTGGGGGCAGGAGGAGAAGGGGACAACAGAGGATGAGATGGTTGGATGGCATCACCGACTCGATGGACATGGGTTTGAGTAAACTCCGGGAGTTGGTGATGTACCGGGAGGACTGGCATGCTGCGATTCATGGGGTCGCAAACAGTCGGACACGACTGAGTGACTGAACTGAACTGAATGGGACCAGATGTCATGATCTTAGTTTTCTGAATGCTGAGCTTTAAGCCAACTTTTTCACTCTCCTCTTTCACTTTCATCAAGAGGCTCTTTAGCTCTTCTTCCTTTTCCACCATAAGGGTGGTGTCATCTGGTATCTGAGGTTATCGATGTTTCTCCTGGCAATCTTGATTCCAGCTTGTGCTTCATCCAGCCCAGCGTTTCTCATGATGTACTCTGCATGTAAGTTAAATAAGCAGGGTGACAATATACAGCCTTGACAGACTCCTTTCCCTCTTTGGAACCAGTCTGTTGTTCCATGTGCAGTTCTAACTGTTGCTTCCTGACCTGCATACAGACTTCTCAAGAGGCAGGTCAGGTGGTCTGGTATTCCCATCTCTTTAAGAATTTTCCACAATTTGTGGTGACAAAAACAGTCAAAGGCTTTGGCATAGTCAATAAAGCAGAAATAGATATTTTCCTGGAACTCTCTTGCTTTTTTGATAATCCAGCGAATGTTGGCAATTTGATCTCTGGTTCCTCTGCCTTTTCTAAAACCAGCTTGAACATCTGGAAGGTCACAGTTCATGTACTGATGAAGCTTGCCTTGGAGAATTTTGAGCACTGCTTTACTAGCGTGTGAGATGAATGCAATTGTGCAGTAGTTCGAGCATTCTTTGGCATTGCCTTTCTTAGGGACTGGAATGAAAACTGATCTTTTCCAGTCCTGTGGCCACTGCTGAGTTTTCCAAATTTGCTGGCATATTGAGTGCAGCACTTTCATAGCATCATCTTTAGGATTTGAAATAGTTCAACTGGAATTCTATCACCTCCATTAGCTTTGTTCGTAGTGATGCTTCCGAAGGCCAACTTGAATTGACATCCCAGGATGTCTGGCCCTAGTTGAATGATCAGACCATCGTGATTATCTGGGTCGTGAAGATCTTTTTTGTACAGTTCTTCTGTGTATTCTTGCCACCTCTTCTTAATATCTTGTGCTTCTGTTAGGTCCATACCATTTCTGTCCTTTATTGAGCCCATCTTGGCATGAAATGTTCCCTTGGTATCTCTAATTTTCTTGAAGAGATCTCTAGTCTTTCCCATTCTATTGTTTTCCTCTATCTCTTTGCACTGATCACTGAGGAAAGCTTTCTTATCTCTCCTTCCTATTCTTTAGAATTCTGCATTCAAATGGGTATATCTTTCCTTTTCTCCTTTGCTTTTCACTTCTCTTCTTTTCACAGCTACTTGTAAGGCCTCCTCAAACAGCCATTCTGCTTTTTTGCATTTCTTTTCTTGGGGATGGTCTTGATCCCTATCTCCTGTACAATGTCTGGAACCTCCGTCCATAGTTCATCAGGCACTCTGTCTATCAGACCTAATCTCTTGAATCTATTTGTCACTTTCATGTATAATCGTAAGGGATTTGATTTAGGTCATAGCTGAATGGTCTAGTGGTTTTCCCTACTTTCTTCAATTTAAGTCTGAATTTGGCAATAAGGAGTTCATGATCTGAGCCTCAGTCAGCTCCCAGTCTTGTTTTTGCTGACTGTACAGAGCCTCTCCATCTTTCACTGCAAAGAATATAATCAGTCTCACTTTGGTATTGACCAGATGGTGATGTCCATGTGTAGAGTCTTCTCTTGTGTTGTTGGAAGAGGGTGTTTGCTATGACCAGTGCATTCTCTTGGCAAAACTCTATTAGCCTTTGCCCTGCTTCATTCTGTACTCTAAGGCCAAATCTGCCTATTACTCCAGGTGTTTCTTGACTTCCTACTTTTGCATTCCAGTCCCCTATAAGGAAAAGGACATTTTTTTGGGGGGTGTTAGTTCTAGAAGATCTTATAGGTCTTCATAGAACTGTTCAACTTCAGCTTCTTCAGCATTACTGGTTGGGGCATAGACTTGGATTACCGTGATACTGAATTCTTAAATCAAAATTCTTAGGGTGGAAGAAAGAAGACACATATGTAATGGAGAAAAGTTACATTAATTCTATGATCCTGAATTTGAGTTAGAAATATCAGTGAACTCATGAGTTATTTTATCCTTATTTTCCCGAGCTCTGTCCACTGAGAAGATCGAAAAATCATAAGTAATTAGGAATAATGAACATGTCTAGTGTTCAGACTGTGACCTTGAAATACCTTTTCTCCTAAAAGGAACCAGTTTCCTACAGAAATTAGTAATTCCAAAAGAAAGTACAGATGAATCTTGTATTAATTAAGTAGTAAGGAAGCTAATCAAAGTCTTACAAGCCAATCTGAAGAGATTCCCACTGGTCAACAAAGGGTCAATTTGAGCTTTAATAATAAGAAAATTCCAATTTATTGAAACCCATAAAATATGCTTAATCCATGAGCTCATACTTACTTAAAATTTTTTTTTTAATTACAACAGCAACAACAAAAAATACTGGTCACTTCTGAAGAACAGCAGGGGACCAATTCATAATCCTGAAAACTGTAAATAAAAAGCAAGAATCAAGTATTCATCCCTCCTTTCCTATATGAACAATACAACTTGGGAAACCAAATAATGGATGATTAGTGGGAAGTATTTATTTATAATACTACTTAAATTAATATATAAAAGAAAAGATGGACTATTGCCATTTTGAAATTCTCAATTAGTTATCAGATGAAAGTCATTAAAAGAGTACTAACATCAATCAAAAAAAAAAGCTAATCACACATTCTGGTTTCTTATGGTCTTAAGGGATCTGGAAGGAGAAGGGGACGACAGAGGATGAAATAGCTGGATGGCATCACCAACACAAGGGACATGGGTTTGGGTGGACTCCAGGAGTTGGTGATGGACAGGGAGGCCTGGTGTGCTGCTGTTCATGGGGTCGCAAGAGTGGGACACGACTGAGCGACTGAACTGAACTGAACATGAATCTGCTCTGGATTCTGGATCAATCTGCCAATTATCAGGAAACACAGAGAATAGAGCAATATAATGATCTGCACCATGAGTATGCAATCAGTAAACTCACGAGCATAGAAAAGTCTACATGTCAAACAGCTCTGGTTCTTCCAGAGACAACTATAAGGAAAAACGGAATGGAAAGGGAACTGATAAAATCAGAGAGACTTAAGAGACATTAAAATTTTTACTGGGTGTAACTAAATTATAGTGTCTTGTAATGAACATCTGGATGATAAAATTTTGTATGCAAAGAAGTCATAAACATAAAAGTCAGGATAATAGTGTGCTATCATCTATTATTTGGTTACCTAGTTGTATCGTTCATTTAGGAAAGGAAGGATAAATACTAGATTCTTGCTCTTTGTTTACAGTTTTCAGGATATGAATTGGTCCCCTGATGTTCTCCAAAAGTTACCAGTTCTTTTTGTTTTTGTTATTTAAAAAAAAAATTTAAGTAAGTATGAGCTCATGGATTAAGCATATTTTATGGGTTTCAATAAATTAGAATTTTATTATTAAAGCTCAAATTGTCCCTTCATTGACCAGGGGGAGTTTCTTCAGATTGGCTCTTGAGACTGATTAGCTTCCTTGCTAGTTAATATAAGATTCACCTTGTACTTTCTTCTGGAAGAAAGAATCCAAATCAAATTCAGGTTAGACCCCTTTATCTAACAAGACCATAAGAGACCCAAAATGTCTGATTAGCTTTTTTTGCTGACGTTAGCACTCTTAATGACTTTTATCTGATAACTAATTGAGAATTTCAAAATGTCGATAGTCAGTCTTTTCTTCTTTTATTATTTAAGGTGGAAAGGGAGTTGTGATTGGAATGTGACACCCAGAAGGAACTTCTGGGACAGATGACAAAGCTTTATTTCTTGACTTGGGTCATGGTTTCAAGGATATACCTAGCAATAATTCATTGGGCGATATACTTGGTTTTATGAATTTTTACTTTATAATAAAATATTTTTGTAAGACGACAGAGGATGAGATGGTTGGATGGCATCACCGACTCAATGGTCATGAGTTTGAGTAAACTCCAGGTGGTCAGGGAGGCCTGGCATACTACAGTCCATGGGGTCACAGACAGTTGGACACAACTGAGAAACTGAACTGAATATTTTTTTAATGTAAATGATGGATATACAAGTTTTTATTGTGTCATAATTCTTTGTACTCTGAATATTTTATAAATATTCCTTTGTACCTATTCAATATTAATTGAAACTTTTAAATTAAAAAACACATATTGTTTATAATGAAAGTTCTTCTTGGTTAAGAGCATGCTAATTTGAAATTGAGACCCTATCATTTATCAATATATCAAGCATCAATTTCCTCTTGTATTAAATGGGAATAATAAAAGATTTCAAGTTAACAACTAAATACTATACTATTAGTTAACTACATAAAAATGCATTTATTTTCCATTTCTAACATATCTCTTAGTTTCAGCCAAGAAAGTATATATCTATAGACAAGCAATTTTATTTCATTTAATGAACCACTAATCAAGATCTGTAATTTCCAGCCACTCGATTACAGAAATCCCACGTAACACAAGCAGTCCATTCCTTTAGCAATGTCCTTACTGAGCCTAGAACAGTAGTACTTGGCACACAATCAACAAAACAAAGTCCCTGCTCTGATAGGCTGCTATTCTAGTGGAGTGAGACACACCATCATAAAAAGAAATAAACAGAGGACACCAGACAGCAATAAATCTAGGAAGGAAAAAAAGAAGCATGATGAGATAGTCATGGGAGAGGAGGTATGTTTTTTAGAGAAGACCTCTCCAAAGAAAGAAAACATGAGCCTCCTGGGAAAAGCACACCACAGAGAAAAGAGAGCAAGCACAAAGGCACTGAGACAGAACAGTGCCTTTGTGTTCCAGAGAACGGCAACGCCAACATGACCAGAGCAGGCTGACAGGAACAGACCAGAAAGCCATTACCACAGAGTGGAAGCAAGATTTTACAGTCTTTCAGGGTATGCTAAGAGTTTTGAATTTTCCTCTTAATAAGATAGGAAAATACTGATCATAGACGTAACATGTTCTAGTAAGTTATTTTTAAATAATCACTTTTTATCCACTATATCGAAAAGAGTTGGATATGACAGTGACTGAACAGCAGCAAAAATAAAGACAAGACTCAGGGGGATAATGAAAGAAGCAGCTAGACCACTTAGGAAGCTACTGCAACTGTCCAGGCAATAGTGGTAGTTAGTATATAGGAGTAGAATTGAAAGTGATGAAAAGTGTCAAGAGTCTGGATATCCTACTCTCATATAGCTTCAGCATCTAGATACATTAAAAAAAAATTCTCCAAAATGTTAATATCCTTTTAAAATATTGCTATAGAAATAAAAATCCTTGAGAAAATGTTTTAAAACACATAGTAACTGGAAGGTTATAGTTTAAGAAATAGTTAAGCAAACAAATGAGAGAAAGTGGTTATGAAGTGTCAAGGCTCTACAGTCAGGCTTCCTGGTTTTGATCCTAGCTCAATCATGTACTAAATATGAAAAGAACAGTGAAGCATTTCTCTATGCCTCAGTTTTCTCATTTTTCAAATGGAAATTATAGGAGCTACTTCATTAGATCCTTATGATATGACAATGAATATAAAATTTAGCTGACATATGGTAACAGCTCAATACGTATTTGCTATCCAAACTTATTGTTCTACTCCAAACAGTTTCTATGGCTACGGGTTCCCACTAATTTTCCCATTGCTACTACTATTTATAACATCCCTTTTATAACTGGTTACATATTTAAATGGAGAAGGAAATGGCAACCCACTCTGGTATTCTTGCTTAGGAAATCCCACGGACAGAGTCTGAGCCTAGTGGGCTACAGTCCATGGGGTCACAAAGAGTCAGTCACGACTTAGCAACTGAGCACATATTTAAAATGATCACAATGGGGACTTCCCTGGTGGTCCAGTGGTTAACAATCTGCCTTGCAATACAGGGGAAGTAGTTCTATCCCTGGTCAGGGAACTAAGATCCCACAAGCTGTGGAGTAAGTGAAGCCCCTGTGTCAAAACTACAGAAGACCAACTGCCACAACTAGAGAATCCATGTGCCACAACAAAAAGCTCCATGAGATGCAATGAAGATCTCTCATGCTGCAACTAAGACCCAACTTCAGCCAAATAAATAAAGTTTTTAAAAATTAAAAAAAAAGTCACAATAAAAATTAACTTCAAATGTTCCTAATGTTACATATTTCATTGATTTGATTTTTAATCAAAAGTTTCTGCTTTAGGTTTAACAAAGCTCTCTGATTGGTATTATACTTTGTTTTTAACTTAGAGGATCTCTCCTCTTAAAGATAACTGAAGTAGAATTTGCAAGAATCCAAAGCAATCCCTATTAACATTTTTTTCTTCACTTCAAAACAAAAGTAATGTTAAATTTCATAAGACTCAGAAAAATCAAACAGAGTATGACAAGAACAATTACCAGAAATATCATAATCACTTGGACTTTTTGTGGAGTTGGTCACACTCTTGATTATTAAGTTGTATAACTATAAGCACAGGTTAGGTTCATAAGATCAACTGTTGGGGGTCACGTATTTGATGTCCTTTCATATTTGAAATGCTTCCACTAAAGACACAACCTCTTGAGAAACCTGTATGCAGGTCAGGAAGCACCAGTTAGAACTTGACATGGAACAACAGACTGGCTCCAAATTGGGAAAGGAATACGTCAAGGCTGTACATTGTCACCCTGCTTATTTAACTTATATGCAGAGTACATTATGAGAAACACTGGGCTGGAGGAAGCACAAGCTGGAATCAAGACTGCTGGGAGAAATATCAATAACCTCAGATATGCAGATGACACCACCCTTATGGCAGAAAGTGAAGAAGAGCTAAAGAGCCTCTTGATGAAAGTGAAAGAGGAGAGTAAAAAAGTTGGCTTAAAGCTCAACATTCAGAAAACTAAGATGATAGCATCCAGTCCCATCACTTCATGGCAAATAGATGGGAAAACAGTGGAAACGGTGGCTGACTTTATTTGGGGGGGCTACAAAATCACTGCAGATGGTGATTGCAGCCATGAAATTAAAAGACGCTTATTCCTTGGAAGGAAAGTTATGACCAACCTAGATAGCATATTAAAAAGCAGAGACATTACTTTGTCAACAAAGGTCTGTCTAGTCAAGGCTCTGGTTTTTCAAGTAGTCATGTATGGATGTGAGAGTTGGATTATAAAGAAAGCTGAGCGCCAAAGAATCGATGCTTCTGAACTATGGTGTTGGAGAAGACTCTTGAGAGTCCCTAGGACTGCAAGGAGATCCAACCAGTCCATCCTAAAGGAGATCAGTCCTGGGTGTTCATTGGAAGGACTGATGTTGAAGCTGAAACTCCAATATTTTGTCCACCTGATGAGAAGAGCTGACTCATTTGAAAAGACCTTGATGTTGGGAAAGATTGAGGGCAGGAGGAGAAGGGGACGACAGAGGATGAGATGGTTGGATGGCATCACCGACTCAATGGACGTGAGTTTGGGTAAACTCCGGCAGCTGGTGATGGACAGGGAGGCCTGGTGTGCTGAGGTTCACGGGGTCGCAAAGAGTCGGACATGACTGAGCAACTGAACTGAACTGAAAGACACATAAGAAAATGGTAACAATGCCTACCTCTGAGAGAGAACAGGGGAGATGGGTGAGAAAGAGATATACTTTGCATTTAAAACCTTGGGCACTATTTGGGTGCCTTCCCTTGCAAATGCATTAACTTCTAAGAACATAAAATATTTTTTAAAGAACAAAATACCATTTACTAACAATTTACAGAACAATTTTTTAAACAGTTCACCACAATGGCAGCTTACCAGATTGAAGATGCCAGTAATATATTAGTGCTGTTTGCAAGAAACCTAAGTGGAGGCTCTGCAAGCAGTACACAGGATAAAATTCCTCCACCAAAGCAGTGGAGCATAGCAGTAAACCAGCTTGACAGAGGATTCTTCCATGCCAGCTCTGCTGCTCCTGAAATGATAAAGTAAATGTTTGAGATAACGGTGCACTAAACAAGTCCTGAGGTACCAGTGGCACTAAAGAAACACACTTCTTAACTGCATAATTTTCCAGAACTTACTATTACTCATAAGTATGACAATCATGATCATCATAAAATGTATCTCTTGTTCTTTAAATCAGCACTGGAAACATTTTTTTAAGACATGGGTAACTTGGGACACCTTTAAAATACCCTCTTTAGGACCTTACTGGACTTCCCTGGTGGCTCAGATGGTAAAGCAACTGTCTGCAACGCGGGAGACCCGGGTTCAATCCCTGGGTTGGAAAGATCTCCTGGAGAAGGAAATGGCAACCCACTCCAGTATTCTTGCCTGGAAAATCCTATGGATGGAGGAGGAGCCTGGTAGGCTATAGTCCGTGGGGTTGCAAAGAGTCGGACATGACTTAGCAACTTCACTTCACTTCAGGATCTTATTGCCAGTTTCCAAGTAGTACATTATTATATAGACAATCTCCCCATCTACTATCTTCTTTCATTTCCAACCCTACTGTAAATATGTCAGTTAATATATCAAAGTAATATATTAAGAAAAATTTATAATCTTAAGTACTTTAGAAAATAAAGCTGAAAAACTAAAGTTTCAATATGACAGACTTGAAACAGAATGATAAAATAAACTCAGAGGTAAAAGGCTGATGAGAAATAGGTATTAACATCATCAAATGTCTCCTAATAGATTATTTATTAATTAGAGAGAAACAGTAACTTTAGACTGGGCAAATTTTGCAGACATCACTATAAACAAACAATATCAGGTGGTCTCTGATATTATGCACTAAGGACACATCACTGCTACTATACCAAAACTGTATAACCTCAACTAGTTTAATTATACAAACTCAAACTGAGGGTTATTTAAAAAAAAAAAAACTAACAACAAACACTTGGTCTATATTTTAACAACTAAAGGTTAAAGAACACACACCAAAAAAGTCTGACGAAATGTTTCAGATTAAATGACGTTAAAGAGACAACTAAATGCAATGCATTTCCCTAGACCATATTTCAGAACGAGAAAGAACATTTATAAAAGAACTTTACGGACAACAAATTGATAAAATTTAAACATGGATTGTGGCTTTAATAATAGCATTGTATCACTGTTAAAATTCCTGATTTTGATAACTGTAATGTGACTCTTAAAATCAACACACTTAAATAGTCAGAAGTAACTGGGCAAAATGCCTCCAATTTACACTAAAGTGGTTCTGCAAAAATACAGAGATAAAAACATTCAGAGAAATGGTAAGGTACAAACTTTTACTCATAAGATGAATAAGTTCCTGGGATCTAATGTAGAGCATAATCACTATAGTTAACAATACTACATAATACTATATTATATCCTTGAAATTTGCTAAGAGAATAGACTTTAAGTGTTGTCACCACACACAAACACACACAAAAGGTAACTATGTGAGATGATAAATGTGTTAATTAACTTTATTGTGGTAATCACTTCACAATGTACTATGTATATCAAATCACCACATTGTACACTTTAAATATACATAATTTTGTTAATTATATGTCAATAAAGCTGGGGAAAAAACTAAATAAATGGGGCAAAATGTCAGTTGGTGATTCTGGGTAAAGTACATGGGAGTTCTTTGACCTAGTTCAGCAACTTTCTTTAAGTGAAATTATTACAGGAAACAGTACAAAAAAAATTTTTTAACCTGGCCAGAAAAATAAAAGCAAATTATAAAAATGAAAGTAGAAACTAAATAGATGCTAGAGAGAGGCAATCAATAAAGCCAACCCAAAGCTTTTCTTGGAAAAGACCAATAAAACAGAATATTGTTCAGTAAGTCTGAAAAATGGGTGTGGAGAGGGGAAGGAATGAAAATAATGTATAATATTAGAAGCAAAAAATTGAAATATTTGAGTTTTTTATTATAAGAAAACATGTAATAAAGGTGAACATATAGTTGAAATGGAAATTGAAATGGACAATTTTCCTAAAAAACTGTATATTGCAAAATCCCCTTAAGGATAGATAGAAACTTGAACACACAAATAACTAAGAAAAAAAAAATTACAGGATAGTCCAAGATCTATCCTAAGAAAGGTGTGAGACCCAGATAAACTAATGGACAAATACCAAATAATTTCTTATTACTCATTTTTATATTATATAACCTTCATAGAGTTTAGAAAAACTTAAATTATTCTGTGAAACAACATAACACCAACATAAAAAACTGTAAAGAAAGATAAGGAAGAGAGATAGAATGAGAGAGGAAAGAGGATGGGAGACAGGAAAAAGGGAGGAGGGACAGGCAGGAGGGAAGAAAAAAAAGAGGAAGAAGACACTGTAAGTCACCCTCTAATTTTAACTTATATAGTACACAAATATATCCATAACAAATTGAAATCAGTAGTTTTTCAAAAGGATCACAAATCATAACCAGGTAGATTTTTCTCCAAAGAATTTAAGGAAGGTTCAACACAAATTCATTAAAATCATTCACTATACTAACAAATTAATACAATCACTCCTTTAGACAGTAAAAAATCACTTGATAAAAATTTTAACTTTTTTTTTTAAATCTAGTAATCTAAGAACAGGAAATAAAAAGCCATGAAGAAAAAGATTTATAAGTTTGACACCATCAAAATTTAAAACTTCTGAACTCCCCTGGTGGTCCAGTGGTTAAGACTCCACCTGCCAATGGTTCAATCCCTGGTCCACAAAGATCCCACATGTCACAGGGCAACTAAGCCCATCTGCCACAACTGCTGAGCCGATGAGACCTAGAGCCCATGCTCTGCAAAAAGCAAAGCCACTTCAATGAGAAGCTCGTGCATCACACCTAGAGAACAGCCCCCACTCACTGCAACTACAGAAAATCCACACCCATTAAGGAAGACCCAGCACAATCATAAATAAATAAAGACAACTTGTTAAAAGAATTTTTCTAACCTCTATGTAACAAAAGACTAGGATAAAATATTTTTTAACCAATAACGCAAATTCCAGAGTCCCCATAAAGACTCAGACAGAAGTGTGCGTGTCTCCTGTGGAGGTTCGGGTCAGCAGTGGATGGCCGCAGGGGCAGGGGCTCTGAGTGCAGTAGACCTGGGTATGGCATAAGCCCTCTTGGAGGAGGTCACCATTAATCCCACCACAGAGCCATGAGAACTTACACAGGACTGGGAAACAAACTCTTGGTGGGCACAAACAGAACCTCGTGTGTACCAGGACCCAGGAGAAAAGATCAGTGGCCCCACAAGAGACTGACCCAGACTGTAAGTGTCCGGCGGAGGCATGGGTCGGTGGTGGCCTGCTGCAGGGCTGAGGCCACAGAGTGTAGCAGTGCATGCATGGGACCTTTTGAAGGAGGTCTCCATTATCTTCATTACCTCCACCATAGTTTGGCCCCAGGTAAATAACAGAGAGGGAACACAGCCCCACCCATCAACAGAAAATTGGATTCAAGATTTACTGAACATGGCCCCGCCCATCAGAACAAGACCAAGTTTCCCCCTCAGTCAGTCTCTCCCATCAGGAAGCTTCCATAAGCCTCTTACCCTTCTCCATCAGAGGGCTGGCAGACTGAAAACCACAATCACAGGAAACTAACCAAACTGATCACATGGACCACAGCCTTGTCTAACTCAACGAACCTATGAGCCATGCCATGAAGGGCCACGCAAGACGGACGGGTCGTGGTGGAGAGTTCTGACAAAATGTGGTCCACTGGAGAACAGAATGGCAAACCACTTTGCTATTCTTGACTTGAGAACCCCATGAACAGTATGAAAAGGCAAAAAGATACAACACTGAGAGATAAACTCCCCAGGTAGGTAGATGCCCAATTGCTACTGGAAATCAGTGGAGAAATAACTCCAGAAAGAATGAAGAGATGGAGCCAAAGCTGAACTCCAGCATCTTATTGTCTGTAGTTTTTAGTTTTGACTAGTTATTGTTCAGTCGCTAAGTCGTGTCCGACTCTTTGCGACCCCATGGGCTGCAGCATACCAGGCCTCCCTGTCCATCACCAACTGCTGGACTTAACTCAAACTCATGTCCATTGAGTCAGTGATGCCATCCAACCATCTCATCCTCTGTCATCCCCTTCTCCTCCCGCCTTCAACCTTTCCCAGCATCAGGGTCTTTTCAAATGAGTTGATTCTTCTCATCAGGTGAGCAAACTATTAGAGCTTCAGCTTCAGCATCAGTCCTTCCAATGAATATTCAGGACGATTTCCTTTAGGATGGACTGGTTGGGTCTCCTTGCAGTCCAAGAGACTCTCAAGAGTCTTCTCCAACATCACAGTTCAAAAACATCAATTCTTCAGTGCTCAGCTTTCTTTATAGTCCAACTCTCACATCCATACATGACTACTGGAAAACCCATAGCTTTGACCAGACAGACCTTTGTTGGCAAAGTAATGTCTCTGCCCTTTAATATGCTGTCTAGGTTAGTCACAACTCTTCTTCCAAGAAGTAAGTGTCTTTTTATTTCATGGCTGCTAGTCACCATCTGCAGTGATTTTGGAGACCCCAAAAATAAAGTCTCTCACTGTTTCCACTGTTTCCCCATCTACTGACTATGAGTGACTACAATTTAAAAACTTAGAATGGGGACCTAGCAGATAGTAAGCAACAAGTATTAGCTATCATTATTATAGAAGTGTGTGTGCTAAGTCTCTTCAGTCATGTCTGACTCTTTGTGACTTCATGGAAGACAGCCTGCCAGACTCCTCTGTCCAAGGGATTCTCCAGGCAAGAATACAGGAGTGGGTTGCCATATCCTACTGCAAGGGATCCTCCCAACCCAGGGATTGAACCCAAGTCTCTTACAACTCCTGCACTGGCAGGCAAGTTCTTTACTACTAGCATCACCTGGGAAGAGAGATATTATGGAAGTAAACAGAAATAAAAAGAAAATTACCCCTTCCTCTCTACTTCTACCTTTTAATCACACTCATTTTCTACAGGGTGACAACTACCAATCTTTTTTCCTATGCTTATTCACACACATACACTCCTTCTCCCCCTCAAGACCTTCTCCCTCAACCTTGCCTTGTGTGTGTCTCCCTCTCTCAGATATACCCAGACTAGCTCTGCAGACACATTCTGGAAATGGGAGCTCTTAACTGAATGAGAGCTATTAATACAATGGATCCATCACTGCACAGTTACTATGAAGGCACATTCCAAAATAATTGATTACTTTTGGTAAATACACTATTAGGGAATATGTCTCTATCCCCATTACAATCATCCATTTGACACTTGTCAGGGAATGTTTGACGGGAGGATTCCTACGTGCTGTCTCTCATGAGTCCTTTGTCCCTCTTCAAGTGGAACAGCACGCTGCTCCCAGAGACTGAGGTCATTGTGTGAGGCAGGCTTGGGTCTCCTTTAGTAAACATTCTCTTTATGACAAAACTGCTTAGTCTCGTTCCCCTTTCTTGAGATATGGATTGCGTCCTGACCTTGTGACTAACATTACCCCTTGTTCCCTTGGTAACGGTTGTTACCATGTAATATATCTTACATGCCTCAAGTACATTTTTTCATTGAAATTATTTGAAAATAATCATGTAGGCAACAGAGGTTTACAGATTATCTGTGACACAATTCAAGGAGTTTCAGATCAAATCATAGTGGGCCAAGTAAAACCACAGATTCAGCCTGTCCCCCAGTTCCCCACTGTATAACCAGAACAGACACACTTAGCAACTGGCACACTCCCCATATTGATTCTCTGATCCACAGAATAAGAACCATTATGGTAGGAATGATCAAGCAGAGGGCTTCGCTGATGGTTCAGAGGTAAAGGATCCACTACCCTGATAGTTCAGTTGGTAAAGAATCCACCTGCAATGCAGGAGACCCCAGTTCGATTTCTGGGTCAGAAAGATCCCCAGGAGAAGGGAAAGATTATCCACTCCAGTATTCTTGGGCTTACCTTGTGGCTCATCTGATAAAGAATCTGCCTGTGGAGAAGGAAATGGCAACCCACTCCAGTATTTTTGCCTGGAAAATCCCATGCACAGAGAAGCCTGGTGGGCTACAGTCCATGGGGTTGCAGAGTCAGACACGACTGAACACACACACACCATGCCCCCACCCCCGTCTACTTTTATTCCTGATCAGACTCTTAGCCTCTGCAGGGACTACTTTTGGAACCTCATCCTCAGGTTCCCCAGGTCTGCCTTGGAGGTGTTGCTGGTGCCCGCTTGGGAACCCAGATGCCTCTGCTTCACAGCGCTCTCCTGGCAGGGCACAGGGAAGCAGCAGGTGGCCATACACTTGGTTCGCTCCTGGACTGGCTCCCATGTGATTACTACGTCTTCTCCATGTCACCTTCAGTGTGGAAGCCTCCTCAGCCCTTCCTCTAAGCTGAGGTTCACCTCTCTGAAAGAGGAGCTTGGGCATTGCTAAACTATGTTGATCTCTGCAAAAGCAAGATGCATTTTCTCCTGAGGTCTGTGGTAGTCAGCTCCCAAATGAAGCTTAATAAAGGAATTCGTTCCAACTGAAAAAAAAAGAATCTGCCTGCAATGTGGGAGACCTGGGTTCAATCCCTGGGTTGGGAAGATCCCCTGGAGAAGGGAAAGGTTACCCACTCCAGTATTCTGGCCTGGAGAATTCCATGGACTGTATGGTCCATGGGGTCCCAAAGAGTTGGACATGACTAAGTGACTTTCAAGTATATATAAGTATACACCAATGCAGGAGACATAAGTTCGATCCCTGGGGAAGATCCCTTAGAGGAGGAAATTACAACCCACTCCAGTACTCTTGCCTGGTAAATCCCATGGACAGAGAGGAGCCTGGCGGGCTACGGTCCACAGAGTTGCAAAGACTAGGACACAATTGAGCAACTGAGCACAATCAAGTAGAAGCCACTAGAGTTTCTGCTCCTTCTCACCAAGATGTTTTTAAAAAGCAGTATTACAGAGATGAGTGCCATGATCAAAAAACATGAAAGATGATGATAGCTATCACATTCCATTTAACAACTTGCCTGTTTATGTGTAAAGCAGATGGGTCTTGAAAAATAACTGAATTATAAATAAATGCAGACAGGTAGTAACTCCAACTGCAGCTGGTATTCAAAATACAGTATTTTTACTGGAACAAATAAGTATTAATCCCTGTAACCTTGTAAAGAAATGCTTTTTTCTCCATATTAATTTGCAAAGAATCCCAAAAGCACTTTGCTTTTACCTGGCAGGTTTAACAGTACACTATCACATTCTTGCCTCAGATCTCTGTCAACGATCCTGCTCTCCAAAAAAGTCCACAGAGACTTTGATCTTACTGAGAGTTCACAGAATGTCACAACTGCCCGCTACACTGAAGGCATCATGCTGACTGGATCTACAAACAAGAAGTAGCTAGCACTTTAGCTATTTTAACACAACATAATGAAAACCAGCAAGCATGTAAGTTAAACCTTACCCTTAAGTTTCTGCACCACTCAGAGTCCAATCAGGAAACAGAAAATATAGTTTTATTAACAAAGAGAACTTAATATAAAGAAGTGGGCATAAAATCATAAGATCTGAAAAGGTAAAAAGTAAATATCGTGGTGCCATAGAGGTATAACTACAGAAAGCTATTACCACTCCTGGGGGAACACAAGATAGGCTCAACTTATTAAAACTTAGAAGCTTGGACAAAGAGCTCTTTAGAATCAAAACTGAGATTCCCGAGGAGGACACACTGCTCAGCTGGTGTTCTGGTCCAGCTCACTCACTGCATAAGCAATTGAGTTTTAAGTTCTCATCCCGAGCTACCTCGATAGTGGTAGAGTTTGAACTAAACAATGGTCTTCTGACTTCTGATTTTATGAACTCTTTCTACTACAGGACACTTCTTGATTAATATTTGGTCAGGTCATTCAAATATTCTAACTTTCCTTTAGATTAAAAAATATTAAAGATATTTAAGTAAGATTCTCTGAACTCAAAGAAGTAAATTATGGACTATCATTTCTGAGATACGCTTTTCTACCCCACACTGGGCAGAACCTGCTCTGGCTTTATAAGGCATGGTATAACAAAGGGGGCATGGATGTTCTACTGAGGATATCATAGATGTTCTATTTTCTCTGGATGTTACTTAACTTAGTTGTGCATATTCTGAAAATTCACTAAGCTGTACCTTTACAATTATTTTTGTACTTTTCTGTATGTTTTTACATGGGAATTCATAAAGATAGCAAAATTATGCTGCCACCTTCCCAGAACCCTAAAAACTGATAAATTCCTATCTTACTTATTTTTCATCTGTCATAGATTACAGGAAGGAACAATGACAAACTTTATTTCTGGATTTAATTCCTGAAAGCAAATGAGAAACTGATTGGTGATGTAGAAACGGCCAAAACCATGGGAGAAAATAACCATGTCAAATGACAACTTACTGAGAAATTGTTAAATGTTGAGATTAACCAGAATCTGCAAAGAGAGAGCTAAAGAAAAGTTCAGAACTTTGACATTATCCCAAGAACTAGCTCTATGATTAACTAAACTATGTGACTTAAGTTATTTTATTCCTATAAAAGTATTCCTCATCTGTAAAATGAGTTCAATACTACCTACCTAAAGAGATATATGAGGATTAGAATTAAGATACTGGAATGTTTTGCATGTTATCTGAAATGAATATTGTTATTGTGTAAGAAAGGCAGCAGCTGTAGGGGCTTCCCTGGGGGTCCAGTGGTTAAGAATCCACCTGCCAAAACTATGTTGAATAGTAGTGGTGAGAGTGGGCACCCTTGTCTTGTTCCTGATTTTAGGGGAAATGCTTTCAATTTTTCACCATTGAGGGTAATGCTTGCTGTGGGTTTGTCATATATAGCTTTTATTAAGTTGAGGTATGTTCCTTCTATTCCTACTTTCTGGAGAATTTTAATCATAAATGGATGTTGAATTCTGTCAAAGGCTTTTTCTGCATCTATTGAGATAATCATATGGTTTTTATCTTTCAATTTGTTAATGTGGTGTATTACATTGATTGATTTGTGGATATTAAAGAATCCTTGCATTCCTGGGATAAAGCCCACTTGGTTGCTGCTATCCTACCAGCAATAAACGCTGGAGAGGGTGTGGAGAAAAGGGAACCCTCTTACACTGTTGGTGGGAATGCAAACTAGTACAGCCACTATGGAGAACAGTGTGGAGATTCCTTAAAAAACTGGAAATAGAACTGCCATATGACCCAGCAATCCCACTCCTGGGCATACACACTGAGGAAACCAGATCTGAGAGAGACACGTGCATCCCAATGTTCATCGCAGCACTGTTTATAATAGCCAGGACATGGAAGCAACTTAGATGCCCATCAGCAGATGAATGGATAAGGAAGCTGTGGTACATATACACCATGGAATATTACTCAGCCATTAAAAAGAATTCATTTGAATCAGTTCTAATGAGATGGATGAAACTGGAGCCCATTATACAGAGTGAAGTAAGCCAGAAAGATAAAGACCAATACAGTATACTAACACATATATATGGAATTTAGAAAGATGGTAACGATAACCCTATATGCAAAACAGAAAAAGAGACACAGATGTACAGAACAGACTTTTGGACTCTGTGGGAGAAGGCGAGGGTGGGATGTTCTGAGAGAACAGCATTGAAACAAGTATACTATCAAGGGTGAAACAGATCACCAGCCCAGGTTGGATGCATGAGACAAGTGCTCAGGGCTGGTGCACTGGGAAGACCCAGAGGGATCGGGTGGAGAGGGAGGTGGGAGGGGGGATCGGGATGGGGAATATATTTAAATCCATGGCTGATTCATGTCAATGTATGGCAAAAACCACTACAATATTGTAAAGTAATTAGCCTCCAACTGATAAAAATAAATGAAAAAAAAAATAAAATAAAAGCTGTCATGGCCTAAAAAAAAAAAGAATCCACCTGCCAATGCAAAGGACACGGGTTCGACCCCTGGTTCGGGAAGATCTCACGTGCTGTGGGGCAACTAAGCCTGTGCGCCACGATGTAGCCCATGTGCTACAATGACTGAAGTCCACAGGCCAAGAGCCTGTGCTCTAAAACAAGAGAAGCCACTGCAGTGAGAAGCCTGCACACTGCTACTAGACAGTAGCACCCACTCTCTGCAACTAGAGAAAGTCAGTGTGTAGTAAGAGAGACCCAGTGCAGCCAAAAATAAAATAAATATTTAAAAAAAAAAAAAGAAAGAAAGGTAGTACAACCTTATGTGACACTGTAAGGAAAGAACAGGAAAGGGAGGATGAGCAGGGGAAGGGGAAAAGATGACAATGACAACAGAACAATCAAGTTCTTCTAGGGATATAAGAATATCTTTCATCCTAGTATCCTCAACATCTAATATAGTATTAGACCTAATAAATCGAACAGCTGCTTAATGAACTACATATGATTTGAGGGAAGATAGCAAAATAGTGGTCAGAGAATTAAGAAAAAAATAATAGATTTTGTATGAAAAATCAAGTAAAAATCTTTGTGGATTAAATTTTCAGGATGTCTAACAGAAAATAGCAGTCTGAGTATTTTCAGATTGATATCAGTGCAGGACTAAAGAAATCTGCTTATTTTAATGAAAATTTAAATAAGAAAAAAAGAGAGGACAGATTAAAAGCAAAAGAAATTAAAATTAATGACAAAAATATTCTGCAAATATGGTTTCTAACCAACAGCTCCTAAAAGAGCATTTTCCAACTTCCTAATAAAATACTTGACTCTTTGCAACCCCATGGACTATACAGTCCAAGGAATTCTCCAGGTCAGAACACTGAGTGGGTTCAGTTCAGTTCAGTTCAGTCACTCAGTGAGGTCTGGCTCTTTGCGACCCCATGAACCACAGTACGCCAGGCCTCCCTGTCCATCACCAACTGCTGGAGTCCACCCAAATCCATGTCCACTGAGTCAGTGATGCCATCCAACCATCTCATCCTCTGTCGTCCCCTTCTCCTGCCCTCAATCTTTCCCAGCATCAGGGTCTTTGCAAATGAGTCAGCTCTTCGCATCAGGTGGCCAAAGTATTGGAGTTTCAGCTTCAACATCAGTTCTTCCAATGAACACCCAGGACTGATCTCCTTTAGGATGGACTGGTTGGATCTCCTTGCAGTCCAAGGGACTCTCAAAGAGTCTTCTCCAACACCACAGTTCAAAAGCATCAATTCTTCTGCGCTCAGCTTTCTTTATAGTCCAACTCTCACATCCATTCATGACTACTGGAAAAACTATAGCCTTGACTAGACGGACCTTTGTTGGCAAAGTAATGTCTCTGCTTTTTAATATGCTCTCTAGGTTGGTCATAACTTTCCTTCCAAGGAGTAAGTGTCTTTTAATTTCATGGCTGCAGTCACCATCTGCAGTGATTTTGGAGCCCAGAAAAATAAAGTCAGCCACTGTTTCCACTGTTTCCCCATCTATTTGCCATGAGGTGATGGGACCAGATGCCCATCTTAGTTTTCTGAATGTTGAGCTTTAAGCCAACTTTTTTACTCTCCTCTTTCACTTTCATCAAGAGGCTCTTTAGTTCTTCTTCACTTTCTGCCATAAGGGTGGTGTCATCTGCATATCTGAGGTTATTGATATTTCTCCCAGCAATCTTGATTCCAGCTTGTGCTTCTTTCAGCCCAGCGTTTCTCATGATGTACTCTGCATATAAGTTAAATAAGCAGGGTGACAATATACAGCCTTGACATACTCCTTTTCCTATTTGGAACCAGTTTGTTGTTCCATGTCCAATTCTAACTGTTGCTTCTTGACCTGTATACAAGTTTCTCAAAAGGCAGGTCAGGTGGTCTGGTATTCCCATCTCTTTCAGAATTTTCCACAGTTTATTGTGATCCACACAGTCAAAGGCTTTGGCATAGTCAATTAAGCAGAAATAGATGTTTTTCTAGAACTCTCTTGCTTTTTTGATGATCCATCAGATATTGGCAATTTGATCTCTGGTTCCTCTGCCTTTTCTAAAACCATCTTGAACATCTGGAAGTTCACGGTTCACGTATTGCTGAAGCCCGGCTTGGAGAATTTTGAGCATTACTTTACTAGGATGTGAGATAAGTGCAATTATGCGGTAGTTTGACCATACTTTGGCATTACCTTTCTTTGGGATTGGAATGCAAACTGACCTTTTCCAGTCCTGTGGCCACTGCTGAGTTTTCCAAATTTGCTGACATATGAGTGCAGCACTTTCACAGAATCATCGTTTTCCAGGGGATCTTCCCAACCCAAGTGAACCCAGGTCTCCCTCACTGCAGAATGATTCTTTACCAGCTGAGTCACCAGGGAAGCCCAATAAGATACCCAGGAAAATAGAAAAAATAAATGAAAAAAAACCCTACACTATTAGTCAAAACTAAATGGGTAATATCGACCTTCTCCAAAAGGACTTATGGCAGCATGCTGCACCTCCCAGGACTGCTGCTGCCAGTGCCTCTGACTTCGCAGCAGGCCGCTGTCAACCCAAGCCTCTGCCAGACACTCCCAAATACTCACAGCAGAAGATGAGTGCACGTCCTTCTATGCTACCCTTATGCTAACCAAAATGATCACGCGGATCACAGTTTTGTGTAACTCAATGAAACTATGACAAGGGAATATTTCATGCAAAGATGCACACACTAAAGGACAGAAACAGTATGGACCTAACAGAAGCAAAAGATATTAAGAAGAGGTGGCAAGAATACACAGAAGAACTGTACAGAAAAGGTCTTAATGACCCAGATAACCAGGATGGTGTGATCACTCACCTAGAGCCAGACATCCTGGAGTGTGAAGCCAGGTGGGCCTCAGGAAGCATTAGTAAGACAAAGCTAGTGGAGGTGATGGAATTCCAGGTGAGCTATTTCTAATCCTAAAAGGTAATGCTGTTAAAGTGCTGCACTCAATTCGTCAGCAAATTTGGGAAACTCAGCCGAGGCCACAGGACTGGAAAAGGTCAGTTTTTATTCCAATCCCAAAGAAAGACAACACCAAAGAATGTTCAAACTACCACACAATTGCACTCATCTCACATGCTAGTGTGAATTCTATACTTTTTATATGTTCACAAGTACTAGTACTGGAATATAACATTTTTACACCAGGTGGAATACTGTATCAGTGTCCAGTTAGTCCAGTGGTCCTCAAAGATTTTGGTCTCAGGACTCCTCTACAGCCCCCCAAAATAGTGAGTAGATGAATGGTTGCCAGGGGTTTGGGGAGGGCTGACTACGAAGGCGTAGGAAGGAATCTGGGATGGATGATGAAACTCTTCTATATCTTGACTGTGGTGGTAGGTACATGACTGTATGTCTGTCCAAAAAAACAGAATTTTATATTTAAAGGAGTGAATATATGTAAATTAAACCTTTCAAAAGTCTGACTCAAAAAAAAAAAAAATTCTTGAAGATCCCAAAGAGCTTCTGTTTATTTGAGCTATCAATATCTAGCATATTAGAAATAAATGAGAAAAATCAGGGCTTCCCTGGTTGCTCAGTGGTGAAGAATTCGCTTGCCAATGCAGGAAACACAAGTTGATCCCTGATCGGGGAAGATCCCACATGCCGCAGAGCATGTAAGCCCCTTTGCCACAACTATTGAAACTGTGCTCTAGAGCCTGGGAGCCACAACTACTGAAGCCCTTGCGCGCTACAGCCTGTGCTCTGCAACAAGAGCAGGCACTGCAGAGGAACCCACACCGCAACTGGAGAGGAGCCCCGGCTCGCTGCAACTAGAGAAACCTCATGCAGCCACAAAGACCTAGCATAGCCAAAAATAAATAAATAAATAAAACTACCAAAAAATTTTAAATGAGAAAATCTTTAGTTTTTTTATGTATTCATTTTTAAAATAATAAATGCACTGAATGTTTTTCTTCATGAAAAATAACTATTTTCCAAAGCAAAAAATATTTAGTGAGAAAAGTCACATTTTTTGAGCCAGTCTCTCTACTGTCTGCCTTCAAATAGGAAACAGCTGGATTCTCATATCTGCTTCTGCATTCACCTGTTACAGTATGACAGGTCATTTGGCCTCTGGAAAACTCCATTGTATACTTGTAAGAAAATGAGTGTGAAAAAGACAACACCTGCATATTATTACAAAAATAATTTTGAGCTGGAAATGTCAGGAACCCCTGGGGTTCCTGGACCATACTAGGAGAAGCTCTGATCTAACCTATACAAGAAAATATCAAGTATTAAATACGATAAAGTAATAAAATATACTTATTTTCAAATCAAGGAAAGTATCTCTTATGATTATCTGTTCCAATTTAATACACTACTATTCCCTTTATCCAGGTCAAAACTTTTATCAAACAATGATTTAGACTGAGCTACCAACCTCAATTTAAATTAAAAACATTTCAGAGGTCCATGAGTTTAAAAAAAAAAAAACCACCACAGACTCCCCTAGTAGTCCAGTGGTTAGGACTCCAGGCTTCAAAATGCAGGGGATGCGGTTTCCATCCCTGGTTGGGGAACTAAGATCCCACATGCAGTGTTGGTTTGACCAAAAAATTAAAAATTACTTTTAAAAAAAATTTTAAATGAAAAATCAGACCATAAGAGGCACAGCATCATCCTCGATCCTTCACTCACTGACTGTAGGACAGTGCATATCAAAGGCAGCATCAACACGGAGAAAGTAAGGCAAAGAAAATACCTGACCTCAGGAAAAAAGAAGAGAGCACAAAATGAAAAGGCAGGCAGAACAACTGCAAAAGTCAAGTAATACAGGAGCAAACATATCCTAAATGAAAAATACAAGAAAAAACAAACATTGCTCCCTGTAATGCACACTTAAAGGAAATCAAAACTCTGTTTTAAAACCACATACCCACTCTACTGGCAGTGAAACTACACCAAAGCGCTCTTCTTATGCAATGTCACTCATATGACTCCCCAGTGGGAATCCACTTTCCTCTCAGCAACCAGTGTCTAACATGCTAAGCAAGGTGGGAGACCTTCGCGTTACGGGGAATGTAGCGGGTGCCTACTTGAGGCATTTTATTTCAGTGTTTATACAACTTTCAGAACCGGAGAGCAGTCCAGAACCAGTTACTAGTCCAAGCGACGAAGTCAGACCTGCTGTCTGCGGGAACTCGGTTCCCAGGTCATTTAAAAATACTTCCCAAGGAAGAGGGGGCACCGCCGGGAGACGGCGCCACCCCAGGGCGAACGAGGGCAGTCCCGGACTGCCAAAAGTGGCTGCGGCCGCCCTTCACCTGTCCCGGCAGTCCCGCCCGCGGCAGTGGGGCGGCCCCGCACTCCTCCCCCTGACTCCTTTGGCGGGGTCCGGGGCCACCTTACTCCGCGGCCTCAGTTTCCCCTTCTACACGGCGGTCGGACGGGCCCCCTCTCCATGGCGCCCCTCTAGCTTGACCCCAGGACTCCCGGCGCGAGGCAGCTCGGCCGCTCACCCCGCTCAGGCCGTCCCCGCGGTGAGGGGTCCCTGAGGGGGACGATCCTCGGCGCCCAACACTCACCCGGCTGATGCTTCAACGCCATCACCGACACCAGGTAGTGGGCGATGTCAAAAAAGGGGAACATGGAAGTGCGAGAAAAGGCAAGGGTCAGCTCATTCCACGGAGAGTCCATCGCGACTACCGACCGCCGCAGCCGAAGCAGCCGCGGAGACGGGTTCCCGGCGTGCGCGGCGAGGGGTGGGGGAGGGGACGGCCGCGGCCGCGCGCTCCTCGACGCTGCCTCCCGGAGCCCTGCGCGTGCGCCCTGGCTCAAGACGCTGGCGCGCGGAGGGGCGGGGCCGCGTGTCCCGGGAGCCTCGGGCGCGCGGGCGGTTGGCGGGTGAGCGGGATGAGCCGGCTGCACCCCCCATTGCCGAACCTTGTTCTCCTAATAAAGGCCCAGCATCTTCTCGGTGCAGGGGGTTGTGCCAGATCTGGAGAATGGGCAGATGAGTGCAACATAAGTAATGAATAAAAAATGCATTACTTCTGTTAAGTTCATTTGTTATTTTTAAAACGAATAAAGAACTATTTTAAATGTTTCTTAGTTATTTCTAATATGCTAAGTATAAATGAAACCCACATAAAGTCGCAGGACTCTGGGATCCTTTATAATTTTTTTTTAAGGCAGCTTTTTTTAATTTACACATTTTATTCACCCTTTTTAGTATAAAATTCTATAATTTTGGATAAACGCCGTCCACAAGAGGAGACGCTCAGAATTGTGCGTGATAAGTCACTTCAGTCGTATCCGACTCTATGTGACCCCATTAACCGGAGCCCACTAGGCCTCTCTGGCCGTGGGATTCTCCAGGCAAGAATACAGGAGTGGGTCACCAGCCCTCCTCCAGGGGATCTTCCCCACCCAGGGATCAAACCCACTCTCTTATGTCTCCTGCATTGGCAGACTGGTTCTTTGCTACTAATCTTACCAGGTGACCTTGCACCAAACTAAGGAAAAAAAGCAACTGGTGATTATTTACATTTTGATGTTTCAGTGTGTTCTTTCCACAGTTTTTATACATTTCTTTATCTTTGGAATTTTAGTATTGTGAATTTAGGGGCAGAACTTGTATGTCATTTCTGAAATTTTTACTTTTAATGTCTTAAACTTCACAAAGTATGTGTTTTGTCCTTGGACTTAAAATACTATAATATCTCTAAATCATATGTCTATGCCAACATCACTCTGAGGCATAATTAAATTCATTACTAACACCAATAGGGCAAGAGTGAAAAGCACTAGAATTTTTTTTTAAAAATTGATATATCAAACATTTTGCTTACCCTAAACATTAATTTCAACAGAAAAGAAGTGGTCATTTCAGACTGTACAAGTAATCTGAAACTTGTTTTATTTCAAAACTAAAAATATGCTAGATCCCCCCCCACCATCTGCCTAGAGCCTAAAGAATTTTTTTTAATCTAAGAGAAACGAAATCATTACCTCACAAAAAGATACCTTCTATCTACATTTTAACTGTGCTCACCGTATTTGCTTCTGGTCAGTGCTTCAGTTGTTCTAATGAAATGGGCCGAAAAGAATGAAGCAGGCAACGAAAGGAGAGGAGACTTTAAATTGGTAACAGGGAAAGGCAAGATTTGAGGAAATTATTCATGAAAATTAAAACCTGCCCTGACTTTTGCAAAGAAAGAAAGTGAAGTCACTCAGTAGTCTCCAACTCTTTGGGACCCCGTGGACTGTAGCCCGCCAGGCTCCTCTGTCCATGGGATTCTCCAGGCAAGAATACTGGAGTGGGTTGCCATTTCCTTCTCCAGGGGATCTTCCCAACCCAGGGATTGAACCCGGGTCTCCTGCATTGCAGGCAGACACTTGATCCTCTGAGCCACCAGGGAAGCAGTTTACAAAGTTACATAATTATTGCAGATAAAAGAAATCCAAATTATAAAAGTATTGCTTATATAATAGAATGCAAAACTGGCATAATCATATGAAATCTGGAAAAGAGTTTTGACTAAACATATTCGAAGCATTTTTAGTATAAAAACATGTGAAACTAATTGTCATACACCAAGTTTTTCAACAGCAATACTCTTGATATTTTGGGCTGAATAATTTGTATTCCTATGGGATATCTTATGGGATGTTGAACAGCATCCCTGTCCTCTACCCACTATTAATAAATGCCAGTAGCACGTACACACGCGCGCGCGCGCACACACACACACACACACACACACACACACATATACTGTGACAACCAAAAAGGTCTCCAGAATTGCCAAATGTCCCTGAGGCAGGGGGTGGAGGGAGAGCAAAAAATTCCTAGTTCAGAATTACTTTATAAAAAATGAATTTTGGACTGCATGTTCCATAATGCATATACAAACATTATCGATATGCATCTAATATTAATCATCAAGTTAATTCTGCATAACTTGATCATTTATCCCCTGGACCAAGTTGACAGTATCTCAAAACCCAGCACCACATAGGTGTACATCTGTGTGTGTGTCACTTGGTCAGCTGTATCCAACTCTTTGGGACCCCATGGATGGCAACCCCCAGGCTCCTTAGCCCATGGAATTTTCCAGGAAAGAATACTGGAGTGGGTACCGTTTCCTACTCCACAGGATCTTCCTGACCTGGAGACAGAAACTGCGTCTCTTATGTCTCCTGCACTGGCAGGGGGATTCTTTAGCGCCACATGGGAAACCCACCAAAAGGTAGCTACTAATCTGCAATACTGCTTTCTATCCACTGAGTGGCATGCCTTTCACTTTAGGAAGTCATAACAATAACTTTTTAAAAACCATGAAGCGTCCATGATGAGGAAGTTTCACATTAGAGGAGCCAATTTCACTTCTAATCTTTAGTATCTGGTTAGGTATTTTCATTCTGAAGTTATTTTTATAGGGATTTGATAACTATGCATTTTCAAATTATAGTGTAATAATGTATGACATTTAAGACAAAATATGTTTAATTTTAATTCTACTTTTTAATGGTCCGCATTATCAAGGAGGATTAACTAAAGAGCATCAATTGCCCTGAATTCAATCAATACAATGAAATGCTGGCAAATGAGATTTAAGTGATAAACCAATTGAATTATATACTCAACTCTTTAGATTCAGTGTATATCTAATAATACGCATTAATGTGGTGACTTGAAAATAATAACTTGGCTTACATTTCTTACACTGGAAACTAAAATCTTTTTCTGTAAACATCATTTACACCTGTAATATAAACTATTACACTAAAAATATTCTCCATGTGTAACAAGTACAAATTTACCTACTTAACAATCTGATGTTATTAAAAGGGCTATCTCTAGTGTTCATCAGTATAAGGACTGCCAAAACTGCAGTCACCCACTGGTGCCGTGGCTGCCAGATGTCTATGGTTACCGGTCCTCCAAGTTATTATTCACCTCTGTTCAAGAGTAACAGGTACCATTAAATCAAAGGATAATAGAATTGTGCAAGTTGAATGGACTCTAAAAAAAGTAACTTTGGTTGTGAGTCAAATAAAACAGTTCTGAACAGCTTAAACAAAGTGAGGGATTTACTGAAAGGCTACCAGGGAATCAGCCATCAATCCCCCAAAAGAGCAAAAAGTTGGGCATTTCTGAGGCCGGCAGCAGCAGGTGGGTGTGGGCTGCTCTTAGTTACTAATGATAGTCAATGTCAACATTGTTTAGTCTCTGTGTCCCCAATTCAATACTGCCAGGAAACAAAGCCTGCTCTCTCCTGGGACAGATGCCCTCTCCTGGTTAATCACCTCGGAGGGATGTTGGGTCACTTCCCTAGGTATCGGAGGCAGTGTCCTGAGAATGGATGGAGTCACACAGCCATCACAAGAGGTGTCTATTACAATCATTTTTAGGCCATTTATTTCAGAGAAGGCAACTCAGAAGTAGAGAGAGATCACAAAGGCAGGCAGTAACAGACCAGGATTGGTTATTATCCTGTTATAATCAATCTCCCTACTGGGCCTTCTCTGGTCCCATACAACCCAAATGGTTCTCCTAAAGTTGCCTTTTACTGACAGATCTAGCATCCCCACAGCAATGAAAAGGCTACCAGATGAGAGCAAGAAAGACCTACTAGGAGTCAGGGCTGTGAGTCAACAGCCAGGATTAAAGAAGTTTGTAGTTTCCAGCATAACCAGTGTGTTGAAGAGGCTGAACTCAGTTAGGCCATCAGAAAGTGGATTTATTATCCTCCAGACAAAGCCCCCAACCTTAATCTTTATGTCAGCAAATTCCATTACTTCCTCATCATTTAAGATACTAAAAAGTTAAAAATCCAATCCAGTTAAAATGTCAATGTTGCATCTAATTCAGAGTTTTTCCCCAGTCCCTCAGCTCAGGTCTGCCTGACCCAGAGCCTTACAGTGGGGGAAAGGGGCATGGGGTGGTCTTTCAGCCTTTCCTGATCTTCTGTCCCTTACGCCTTCTGTGTCCTCCAGGGTCAAGGTATCAGATAAGGAAATTATAGAAAAGGAACAAAAGGCTTTCTAGTTCACAAGTGTTTGTTATAGTTTTTGTTTTTCTTTTTGCTATTGATACTCTCTACAGAAGGCTCCCAGCGCTGACTCATTCATGGGGTACATTTGTGAGTTTCACAAAGATGCCATGGACCTCTGGATAGCAAGTTTTCCCCAATACCTGAAGTTATGGCAAATACCATCAGATGGCTAACCCAACAGGTATATCCAACTTTGTATGTTGAGTTAAAACATTAATATGTTTTTTCCAGTCTCTCAGCAAGGGGTGGCCATGTGTTAGAATATTGGCAAATGAAAATGAAGTGTATCTGTTTGACATGCTTCCAAAGACAAAGTGAAGAAGAATGAAGTTGAAGGACTGACACTACACAATCTTAAGGCTTATTGTACATCTATAATAATCAAGACAGTGTGGTATGTGGAAGAGACAAACAAGTGGATGAGAATAATATGGCTTCTCTTATTAAAGTGACTATGCCCTTGAAACAGGCCCTTCTCTTTTTTTTTCTGCCTTGAGCTGGGGCATGCCCTGTGACCATGGAAGAAGGGTCAAGAAAACAGTAGATAACTGATAGTATCAGTTATCTCTCTTGGACTTGCTGCTATGCCAGAAAAAAATGATCCTTTATCTGTTTAAATAGAGTCTGAATTGGCTTGGGGAAGGGAGCACCTCCTTCCTCACAGAGAAAGGAGTAGAAGTACACAGCACTCTTAACCGTTTGAATTCCCTTCTGGGAATTTTCTCTCAGATTTTTGATCTCTTACTGGTTTTTATCTTCAATTAAGTTGCCCTTGCACAGCCTAGCTCTTCTCTTTAGAATGTGAAGGTAACATCCTTTGTCTTTAGAGCTCTACCTGGAATTCCAATACAATAAATCCCAATTAAGGGCTACCTTGGTGGTCCAGTGGTTAAAAGTCTGCCTTGCAATGCAGAGGACACTGGTTCAATCCCTGATCCAGGAAACTCCCGCATGCTTCATTAACAACTAAGTCAGTGAGGCACAACTACTGAGCCTGTGTTCTGGAGCCTGCAAGCCGCAACTACTGAGTCCATGTGCAGAAACTACTGAAACCCACACGCCCTAGATCCTGTGCTCCACAACAAGAGAAGCCACGGCGATGAGAAGCCTGCACACGGCACCTAGAGAGTAGCCCCAACTCTCCACAACTAGAGAAATCCCAGCTGCAGCAATGATGACCCAGCACAATGAAAAATAAATGAATAAATAAATATTTTTAAAATTTCAATTAACATCTTGTTATACCAAAGACAGGCAAAGAGAAGAAATTTTTAAAGAGTGAGTGAAGTTTAAAAGAAAATGCATGAAGCTAAAGCTAGAAGCTCACAAAATGTCAGTGATCTGTGTAGATGAGTTGATTAAACCAAAACATTAGTAAAAAGAACACAATGTGCACCTGATATTTGGGCAAACAAAAGGAATCTCACCTACCTAAAGAGTCATAAATATGTCCAAATAACAGGGAGTTCCATAAGTATAAACAGAGCCAATGCAGTCACAGGTGGGTTCTGACCCATAATTATGGAAAGAAGTCATTTTAATGGAAAGTTGTCCATATATGACAACTGACAAATAAACACATTGCTTGAGCCCCAAGCTGTCCAGATTTTATACAGAAAAAAAATCTACATTGGGGCTTCCCTGGTGGTTCAGTGGTAAAGAATCCAACTACAATGCAAGAGAATTGCAAGAGATGCACGATTGATCCCTGGATTGGGAGGATCACCTGGAATAGGAAATAGCAACCCAGTCCACTATTCTTGCCTGGGGAAATCCCACGGACAGAGGAGTCTGGCAGGTTGCAGTCCATTGTTTGCAAAGAGTCAGACACGACTGAACAATGAAACAACAACATCTACATTACATATCTCCTGAGTTTATTTTTTAAGTCAATGTTCAATTAGTGGAACTGTATGTATATCTCTAAAATGGTGTATATCTATAGATATAACATATATTCCAGGGACTGCGTCAATCACTGTAATGTTCCTTCAATGTCTGTAAATCTGTGTAAGTTGTGGAAGATGTAAACTCTCTAAAATGTAAAAATCTCTTAGCATTTATTATCTATGAAGCCAAGTATTCTTACAGTTTTGTATACAAAAATAGAAATATTTCCTTAGTTTAAAAAAAGCTAAAGAGAATATTTTTAATATTAGCACAACTTCTTATAGGCATTAAAATTATCTTACAAGCGGATATAGGATTGGGTGGACTCCAGGAGTTGGTGATGGACAGGGAGGCCTGGTGTGCTGTGATTCACGGGGTTGCAAAGAGTTGGACACAACTGAGCAACTGAACTGAACTGAACTGAACACGGGGATAATTTCTCAAAATGTTTAACCATGGAAATCTATTTTTTCCCCTCCAAACAGTTCACAAAACTGGAAATCCAGCTTGAGAACCCTGTATAAAGTTTTTCCTATCTCCACTATAGTCAGTTGTACTATCAGGTTATCTACAATGTTCATTTACTCAATACCTATGTATCCTATCTTTCAGATTAGCCCCATCAGATCATAGTACTATCAGGTTATCTACAATGTTCATTTACTCAATACCTATGTATCCTATCTTTCAGATTAGCCCCATCAGATCATAGTACTATCAGGTTATCTACAATGTTCATTTACTCAATACCTATGTATCCTATCTTTCAGATTAGCCCCATCAGATCATAGTACTATCAGGTTATCTACAATGTTCATTTACTCAATACCTATGTATCCTATCTTTCAGATTAGCCCCATCAGATCATAAGGCCAAAGTCTTCCCCTCCATCTCTTCAGCTACCTTTCTGTTAGGCTTAGCCAGCCATAAGTAACATACCAAATTATATTCTTGCTTTATATCAAGGAGTTCATTTGGGAAACTCTCTCATCTTGGGAGACGGTGTACAAGGGTGGTAACAGAATCCACAGACGGTGTACAAGGGTGGTAACAGAATCCACAGGCTCTAGAGTTAGACATTCTACTTACCGTGTAACCTTATAAAAAGCAGTTGCTAGATCTCTGTAAGCTTCTGTCTTCATCTTTAACCTAGGAATAACAATAGTTACTTAACAGTGTTGTTTTCAAAATTGAGAGCATATCACAGATACAGAAAATAAACTAGAGGTTACCAGTGGGGGGAGGAGTAATATTCGGGTGAGGAAGTGGGAGGTACAAACAATTGGGTGTAAGATAGGCTGCGAGGATATATTGTACAACACAGGGAATGTAACCAATATTTTGCAGTCACTATAAATGGAGTGTAACCTTTAAAAATTACGTAAGACATTTAAAGGGAAACAAACAGGAAAAACCAAACCAACCTGACAGATAATCAGAACCTAATGAAAAATTAAAAGAGCATATGCATGAATTGCTTAGCCCAGTACCTGACACATGGTACCTGCTCAATAAATTTTACTTATGACTCTTCTGTGATATTTAGATCTCTTAAGAGGAGCTTGGAAGTCCCTTTTCTACTGCTTTTCTAACTTCTAAAGTTTATAGATTACACTAACTTTAGAGACGTAGTGGTTAAGGGTGCAGTTGCTAAGCCAGATGTCCTGAGTCAAATCCTGACTCTGGCTCTTGCTCACCGAGTTACCTCACACGAGTTTCTCTACACCTCAGTTTTCTCATTTCTAAAATGGTGAAAATAACTCATGCAGTTTTGTGAGGATTAAATATGTTGACATGTAATGAACAGTGCCTACCAAATAGAAATCCCATAAATGTTAGTTGTTATTATTCAAAATTTACTTACCCAACATCATAAGCAGTTTAGTTTTCTCTTATCATGAATACAATACAATTTGGACTTAATTTCATAGAAAATACCTACATATAAAAGCATTCAAATTTGTGTTCTAGTACACTGACCTGAGCATGCACACACACTGCAACAAGATAACAATAGAACTGTCTCCTACTTTCATATTTTTATTACTTTAATAGTAAAACACTCCAGAAGAATCATGTTAATAAATATAAAATGCATAGAAATATGGCTCCCTTGCTTAGCTCTTTGTTATACATAAATATTATCTATATGATATTAGATTATGTTTCAGCAGTTTGTTTTTTTTTAATTTTCCTTTGAGATTAACACACTAATATTAAACATATGAGGGCTTCCCTGGTGGCTCAGAGGGTAAAGAATTCGCCTGTAATGCAGAAGATGTGGGTTTGATCCCTGGGTCAGGAAGATCCCTTGTATGAGGGCATGGCAACCCACTCCAGGATTCTTGCCTAGAGAATCCCCATGGACAGAGAAGCCTGGTGGGCTACAGTCCGTGGGATCGCAAAGAGTCAGACATGACTTAGTGACTAAGCACACAGGATGTATTGACCTAAACAATGATCAGAATGATCAGTGTGCAATAAAAAAGGGTGCAGGCTTACTAAAGTTCAGTAAAATGTCCTTAGCATTCCAAGATGCCTGCCAATGCAGGAGATGCAGGTTCGATCCCTAGGTCAGGAAGATTCCCTGGAGAAGGAAATGACAACCCACTCCAGTATTCTTGCCTGGAAAATTCCATGGGCAGACGAGCCTGGTGGGATACAGTCCATGGGGTTGCAAAGAGTCAGACACAGCTGAGCACACATATACACATTCCAAGAACAAGTTCAGGCATTTCTCCTTTACTTGTCTCCTTTTTGATTTTGTGTTGTTTTTTCTTCTTATTTCCTTCTCTTTAGCACTATACCTCATAATAATAATGTGCACCCAAATAAAAATAATAATGCTTCCCTGAATACATGAAGAAAATGCTATTGCTTTAACCAAAGGCTTTTTTTGAGGTTTTCTAGTTCTCTTATCACATTCTCTCATACTTTCCTTGTGGCCCAGATGGTAAAAGCATCTGCCTACAATGCAGAAGACCCGGGTTCAATCCCTGGGTCAGGAAGATCTCCTGGAGAAGGAAATGGCAACCCACTCCAGTATTCTTGCCTAGAAAACCCCATGGATGGAGGAGCCTGGTAGGCTACAGTCTGTGGGGTTGCAAAGAGTCAGACATGACTGAGTGACTTCACTTTATCACATTCTCTCAGTCATAAGTCATATACATTGAAATCTACTAGTTCAGTTCAGAAAAAGTCATTAGCAGGACCTCCAATCCTCTAAATTCATCTTTTATATGCCAGTGTTAAAAAAAGAAGAAGAAGAGTTATCCAGGGCATATTCTAAAGAAGAGCTGGGAACATTCACTCCCAGACAGAGGTTAAGACTGGGCCAACAGTTGTTACAAATTCATAACCAAGAGAGACTAAGGATAAAATTAGACATGGGGATATTGAGACTGGTTCATTAGAGTGAGCAATTGGCAAGTTTGCTCAGTGAGATTGTAACTGAGACTAAGAAATCCAACCTGAGAACCAGATGAGGTTTAGTCAGCAGGCATAAGCAGGAATAAAGTCAAACATTACCAGAGCAAAAATGTCAGGTGAAAAAAGTCAAGCTAATGAAGCAAGAAACACATGGGTGACAAGGTATGAATGACTAGCCATAGTAAAACTCCTGATGTTAACACCTGGCAGGAGCCAAACAAAAATTTCTCCCCGATGAGTGAAAAGTTATACCAAAAAGAACTTGCTATTCAAAAGACGTCTTCACAGAAAAAGCTCTAACTCTAAAGAAAAAACTGATAAATAGGATTACACTAAGATTAAGAACTTCCAATTACCAAAGGCACTATAAAGAGAATAAAAAGACAAGCACAAAGTAGAAGATACTTGCTGTATGTGTTTGTCTCCAACACAGGAGTCTTACCCAGAAAATAAAAAGAACTCATATAAATTAATAAGTAGAAGAGAACAAGTATTTTTAAAGTTCAGTACAAAACTGAGCAAGAAATTGAGCAAGTAATTTACAAAAAGAAAGAAGAAAGTGTCAGTCACTCAGTCATGACTGACTCTTTGTGATTGCACGGACTGTAGCCTGCCAGGTTCCCCGGTCCATGGCATTCTCCAGGCAAGAATACTGGAGTGGGTTGCCATTTCCTTCTCCAAGGGATCTTCCCGATCCAGGGATTGAACCTGGGTCTCCTGCCTGGCAGGTGGATTCTTTACTTTCTGAGCCATGAGGGGGCTAATTTACAAAAGAGGATATACAAATAACCAATAAACATATGCAGACATGCTCAACTTTAATAGTCATCATAGAAAGGCAAATTAAGACTACAAGGTACTACAATATGCACATCAAAATGGCTAAAATGAAAGAGATAAAATAACAAGTGCTGCTGAAGATGTTAAGCAACTCTGAATTCTCTTATACTGCTGTTAAGAGTATAAGTTGATACAACCACTTTGGAAAACTGGTGGTATGTGCTAAAAGTGAACACAGATATCCTTAGACCCAGCAATTCCATTCCTAAGAGATCATATATTTACCAAAAGATATGTATACAAATGTTCATAGAGGCATGATTTAATATAACCCAAATGAAAATAACCCAAATGTTCATCAAAATGAATGAATAAATGAATAAATGTTCATCAAAATGAATAAATTACAAATGAATAAAATGAATAAACTCTGTTATATACTTGTAATATATGTGTGTGTGCTAAGACACTTCAGTTGTGTCTGGCTGTTTGTGATCCCAGGGACTGTAGTCCACCAGACTCCTCTGTCTGTGGGATTCTTCAGGCAAGACTACTGGAGTAGGTTGCCATGCCCTCCTCCAGGGAATCTTCCCAACCCAGGGACTGAACCCACGTCTCTTATATCTCCTGCATTGCCAGGTTCTTGACCATTAGCACCACCTGGGAATGAAAATCATGAAATACTGCTACTGCATCAATATCAATGCATCTCAAACATAATGCTGAAAGAAAGAACCAGAGATTTCTTTTTAAAAAAAGAATACATTCTGCATGAGTCCATTTCAGTTCAGTTCAGTTCAGTCGCTCATTCGTGTCTGACTCTTTGCAACCGCATGAACCACAGCACGCCAGGCCCTCTGTCCATCACCAACTCCCAGAGTCTACCCAAACTTATGTCCATTGAATCGGTGGTGCCATCCAACCATCTCATCCTCTGTCATCTCCTTCTTCTCCTGCCCTCAATCTTTCCCAGCATCAGGGTCTTTGCAAATGAGTCTGCTCTTCACATCAGGTGGCCAAATATTGGAGTTTCAGCTTCAACATCAGTTCTTCCAATGAATATTCAGGACTGATCTCCTTTAGGATGGACTGGTTGGATCTCCTTGCAGTCCAAGGGACTCTCAAGAGTCTTCTCCAACACCACAGCTCAAAAGCATCAATTCTTCGGTGTTCAGCTTTTTTTATAGTCCAACTCTCACATCCATACATGACCACTGGAAAAACCATAGCCTTGACTAGATGGAACTTTGTTGACAAAGTAATGTCTCTGCTTTTTAATATGCTCTCTAGGTTGGTCATAACTTTCCTTCCAAGGAGCAAGCGTCTTTTAATTTCATGGCTGCAATCACCATCTGCAGTGATTTTGGAGCCCCCAAAAATAAAGTCTGTCACTGTTTCCACTGTTTCCCCGTCTATTTGCCATGAAGTGATGGGACCAGATGCCATGATCTTAGTTTTCTGAATGTTGAGCTTTAAGCCAACTTTTTCACTCTCCTCTTTCACTTTCATCATGAGGCTTTTTAGTTCTACTTCACTTTCTGCCATAAGGGTGGTGTCATCTGCATATCTGAGGTTATTGATATTTCTCCCGGCAATCTTGATTCCAGCTTGTGCTTCCTCTAGCCCAGCGTTTCTCATGATGTCCTCTGCATATAAGTTAACTGGAGCTTAAAAACAGGCAAAACTAGTATATGGAGATAGAAGACAGAGTAATGTAATGGATATTCTTCAAGGCAGGAGTTTTGGTTTTGTTTTATGATATTGGTGCATTCACTGTGAAAATACATAGAGTTGCACTTTTATGATATGTGCATGTTTTATACATGTATTATATTTTAAAATTTTTCATTTAAAGAGGAAGAAAGACATCCTCTAACAAACTTACCAGGGCTTGGTAGGCAATCTGGCCTTGACTAGGTTTTCTGTCTCTCCAGAAGAAACCCAGTGTCTTGCCAGTCAGGATGGCTGCTATCCAAAAGTCTACAAGAAATAAACGCTGGAGAGGGTGTGGAGAAAAGGGAACCCTCTTACACTGTTGGTGGGAATGCAAACTAGTACAGCCGCTATGCAGAACAGTGAGGAGATTTCTTAAAAAACTGGAAATAGAACTGCCATATGACCCAGTAATCCCACTTCTGGGCATACACACGGAGGAAACCAGATCTGAAAGAGACATGTGCACCCCAATGTTCATCGCAGCACTGTTTATAATAGCCAGGACATGGAAGCAACCTAGAAGCCCATCAGCAGACAAATGGATAAGGAAGCTGTGGTACATATACACCATGGAATATTACTCAGCCATTAAAAAGAATTCATTTGAATCAGTTCTAATGAGGTGGATGAAACTGGAGCCCATTATACAGAGTGAAGTAAGCCAGAAAGATAAAGACCAATACAGTATACTAACACATATATATGGAATTTAGAAAGATGGTAACGATAACCCTATATGCAAAACAGAAAAAGAGACACAGATGTACAGAACAGACTTTTGGACTCTGTGTGAGAAGGCGAGGGTGGGATGTTTAGAGAGAACAGCATTGAAACAAGTATACTATCAAGGGTGAAACAGATCACCAGCCCAGGTTGGATGCATGAGACAAGTGCTCGGGGCTGGTGCACTGGGAAGACCCAGAGGGATGGGTTGGGGAGGGAGGTGTGGGGGGATCGGGATGGGGAATACATTTAAATCCATGGCTGATTCATGTCAATGTATGGCAAAAACCACTACAATATTATAAAGTAATTAGCCTCCAACTTATAAAAATAAATGGGAAAAAAAAAGAAACCCAGTGTCTGTGGGAGTAGTGTGGTGAGCCAAGGTATAAAAGCCTATCCTGATTCATGTTAAGTTTTTGCAGTCCATTTAAAGGCATTGTCATGTCATCAGCTCCATCAGAGGTTACACAATACCTAAGCTGTCTGCAGTTCCCTTAGTTCCATACTCTCTTGTTTCTAAAAAATTCCTTCCATGGGACTTCTCTGGTAGCCCAGTGGTTAAGAATCCCCCTTGCAATGCTGGGGACACAGGTTCAATCCCTGGTCAGGGAACTAAGATCCCACATGCCACAGATCAATGAAGCTCAAGCTCGTGTGCCACAACTACTGAGGTACAACTAGAGAGTCCGTGGTCCTCAATGAAATATCCTGCATGATGCAACAGAGATCTCATGTGCTTTTACAACTAAGGCCCAATGCAGTCAAGTAAATATTGAACTAAAAGAATTCCTTCCAGAGCAGATGAAGTCAATAACAACCATCCTGGAGTTTTTCATTAGGTGCCAGTAATTTCAGGTCTTAATGATTGGCTCCTTGAATCATTTGCTTTTTAAAAAATTTTTACACTAAGGACAGAGCTGCTTAAAAAGTGGGAGTGGAGGTGAGAGGTGGGGATGGTCACCAGATACCAAGTCCACTCTGGGGGCCCTCAATTATGTGCCTCTGCATATTATAAGGGATATCTTCTTCTTCCTGAAAGGGAAGTAAAATTAGCTAAGTAGGGTTAAGAGTCTTGTGCTGTTGTGTGAGAAAACATAATCTGGGTTCCAACTATGCAAATTTTGTTGCATTTTCAGAGCTCCATGGCAAGGGAACCTAGAGTAAGGCTCAGAATTCACTAAACAGTTATTCTCCACCAGGCTGCTAGATCATGAGAGGTAGTGGCCGGGGGCGGGGGGGGTGAGAACATAACAACTCACCCAGAGATTGCCATTCAGATGGGGATGGTGAATGGTTCAACAGTTGTATGAAAAATGACCACCATCACCACCATCTACATTGGGCTCTTGTGAGGAAACTCTAACAGGCTGGTTCATGCATCTTTATGTATAGGTGAACTACTTTCTGTGTAGATGAAAAACACCTCGGGGCTCTCAGAAGCTTTTCCCTAGTGGCATACAGACCAATGAACAAAGGTCATATGGCTTGGTAAGTACTATATCCTTACCATAGTTACTATATATGTACCAACAGCAGGAAGCGCAGGGTACCATGAGAACTCTTGGAGGATAAGCCCTTAGCCCAGACCCAGAAGGTTGAGAAAGTCTGGAAAATAGCTGCTTGCTTAGCAAATACACTAGAGTCAAAACCCCATGTTGTACACCACAGTGTTTTGCCTGCCATCCCTGGCTATGAAACAGAGGATTTCTTTCAGGAGGCTCCTAACCAATCACATGGCAGCAAATCAGGTCTCTGAATAGTAGATATTTATCTCCAGATATTAATTCACAGTGTGTCCAGCTACTAACTAAATAAACAATACTTGGGACTTGATCAGGACTCAGGTCTACAAGTCTAGAATTTGTCACAGCTGTCTCCTAGAAGTCCAAGTCCAAGTCCATGAACTGAAGCAACAATTTCTGTTTAAAGTAGGTGGAGGAACAGTTGCCTTGCAGTCACTATTGACAACTATTTTGCAGAGCACTCTACTTCTCAGATCACAAACATAATTGTAGATCAGATCATGAGCTCCTTATTGAAAATTCAGACTTAAACTGGAAAAAGTAGGGGAAAGTATTAGGCCATTCAGATATGACCTAAATCAAATCCCTTATGATTATACGTGGAAGTGACAAATAGATTTAAAGAATTAGATATGATAGAGTGCCTGAAGAACTATGGACGGAGGTTTGCAACATTGTACAGTTAGTGTTAGGGGAAGCACACTGACTGAAATCGCCCACCCTGGTCAGGCACCATAGTAACAATTCGGACTTCTCTGTCCATGGAATTCTCCAGGCAAGAATACTAGAATGGGTAGCCATTCCCTTCTCTAGGGGATCTTCCCGACCCAGGGATGGAACATGGGTCTCCTGCATTGCAGGCAGATTCTTTATCATCTGAACCCCCAGGGAAGCCCTTAGGCTCCTTATGTTACCAATATTGTATAGTGCTTGTCCTCTATGTCTGGCTTATTTTACATAACATGATGCCCCCAAAGTTCATCCATGTTGTTGCAGGAAACAGTAGTATTTCTTTCTTTTTTGAAGCTGAATAATATTCCATCATACCCTTTTTTCTTTATCCATTCATCAATGGATTCTCAGACATTATTCTTTAAATAAGTTTTCTTTTCTTTCTTTCTTTTCTTTCCCTCTTTCTTTTTTTTTTTTTTTTCCTTCTGAGACTTCTACCACAAATACATTTGCTTTCTTGAAGATATGCCATAAGCCCTATAGGCTTTCTTCACTTTTTTCTATTCTTTTTTCTTTTTATTCCTCAAACTGGATAATTTCAAATGACATGTCTTTGAGTTTTTTTTATTTTTCCTGCTGCTTGATTCGGTCTACTGTTGAATATTTCTATTGAAATTTTCAGTTCAACCATTGTATTCTCTTTTTGTTGCAGTATAATTGCTTTACGGTCACTGCATTCCTTAGCTCTAGAATTCTGTTTGGCTCTTTTTTATGATTTCCCTTACTATAACTTTTTGTTGTGTTCATGTATTGATTTTCAGATTTTGTTTAGTTGTCTATCTGTGTTCTCTTGTGCTCACTGAGATTCTTTAAGATGACTGTTTTCAATTCTTTGTCAGGCAGTTCATAGGTCTCCATTTCTTTAGGGTCAGTTACTGGAGCTTGATTTTGTTCCTTTGGTGGTATTTGTTCATGATCCTTGTAGCCTTCCACTGATGTTTCCACATTTGAAGAAGCTGTCATCTTTTTCCAGTCTCTATAGACTTGTCAGGGAGGGCTTGTCAGAGAAAGCCCTGACAAGGTGGAGGGAAAGCCCTCCACCAGTTAGCCCAGCCAGAGATTTCTTCATGGGCTGGCTGGGGGGTCCACAGGCAGACGGACCTGGTCCCAGGGATCAAGAGTGGTCTGCTTGCTACTGGGTGTTGCAAGGCAGCCGCTGAGATCTGTGCACCCCTTTTCTTTGTTCTTAGCGACTTCCCAGAGATCTAGCCTTGTGAATTCTCTCAGGGTTTTGGGTGAAGTGTGACAGAAAAGGGCCTCCCAAGTTGCAGTCTGAAAGGCAGGAGAAGTCGGGCTCTCACTTTCCCTTTCCTTCCCCCGTGGTGGACGATCAAGTCAGAGAGATCTCTTTCAGTATTGTGCTGTGCCAGCCTGGGGAAGGGTGACGTGCACAGAATGAATCTGTTCTTCTTACCCTTTCATTGTATCTTTTCTATTGTCTCTGAATAGAAAATAGAATGGGATGCTGTGACCTCGCACTCGATTCCAGAGCTCTAATGAAGGTATTCACAGATGGTTGTTAAATTGTCGTTTCTGTGGGGGGGGACAAAGACTAGAACCTCCTGTCTACTCTCTTGGTGATGTTATTCCTCAGATCTTTCCTATCAGTTAACTTTCTCTGGCTTTAATCCCAGATGTGACAGTGGACTTTGATTCTTACGTTGCATTTGCATGTGGGAATTTCCATTGTGACCTTAGAAACTGATCCTAGGCAAAAACACTCAGAGATCTGGATTTTGTTTTGGTATCCTGTGTATTCTAACCTGATACATAACTCCTTTTCCCATTTTCGCACTAGCACTTCTTAGAGAGTGTATCCCCTGCTGTTTAACTCGAGAGGAGAGGCTCATTCATAGTATTCCACATTCAGAGATTAGCTAGAGTCTGGCTTTAAGAAATCCTGAGATCTACACAAAACATAGGGGAAAAACTGCCAGCATGAATTTAGTAACGACTTTCTATTAGTATATCTTACGAATATCTAACTTTAAGAATTTTCTATTCAACAAATTTTCTTAATCTTAGCCAAACTTTTTAATCGTTTAGGTTAAAAAAATCTATTATTGCTACAATTTTCATAAAGAAGTCATCTTTTTAACAGAGCTATGTCTGTGGTACTTGATTTGAATGAAGTCAAGGCAGTCAGCTTCGCAAAGTCCCAAGACTTCAACCCACATCAAACCTAACCTCTAGTCCTTAGTACACTATAAGAATTTGATGAAAGAAGATGAATGGAGCAGTAAAAATCCAATAGAGCTTCATGTTGAGGTTTGACAGAAAACAACAAAATTCTATAAAGCAATTATCCTTCAATTAAAAAATAAATTTTTTTAAAAAAGAAAATATAAGAAAAGGTAAAAAGACAAATAAGAGAAAAGCTGTAAAAAAAAATCAATATAGGGAGTCCAACATACATCTAGTAAGAGTTCAAAATGAACAAAAAATAAAAAATGGTGAATGATGTAGGGAGGTAGGAGAGGACCAAGATTTGAAAATTCCAACCAGAATTATACCATAAATGAAAAGCTATGCAGACATACATAATTATGAAATTAACAGAATACCAAAGATTAAAAGCTCAACTGGAATTCCATCACCTCCACTAGCTTTGTTCGTAGTGATGCTTCCAAAGGCCCACTTGACTTCCCATTCCAGGGTGTCTGGCTCTAGGTAAGTGATCATACCATCGTGGTTATTTGGGTCATGAAGATCTTATTTGTATAGTTCTTCTGTGTATTCTTGCTACCTCTTCTTAACATCTTCTGCTTCTGTTAGGTCCATACCATTTCTGTCCTTTATTGAGCCCATCTTTGCATGAAATGTTCCCTTGGTATCTCTAATTTTCTTGAAGAGATCTCTAGTCTTTCCCATTCTGTTTTCCTCTATTTCTTTGCATTGATCACTGAGGAAGGCTTTCTTATTTCTCCTGGCTATTCTTTGGAACTGTGCATTCAAATGGGAATATCTTTCCTTTTCTCCTGTGCCTTTAGCTTCTCTTCTTTTCTCAGCTACTTGTAAGGCCTCCTCAGACAATTATTTTGCCTTTTGCATTTCTTTTTCTTAGGTATGGTCTTGATCACTGCCTCCTGTGCAATTTCACGAACCTCTGTCCATAGTGCTTCAGGTACTCTGCCTACCTAATCCCTTGAATCTATTTGTCACTTCCACTGTATAATCGTAAGGGATTTGATATAGGTCATACCTGAATGGTCTAGTGGTTTTCCCTACTTTCTTCAATTTAAGTCTGAATTTTGCAATAAGGAATTCATGATCTGAGCCACAGTCAGCTCCTGGTCTTGTATGTTCAACAGTATGTGAATGTATGTTCAACAGTATGTGAACCATGAACTTCCAGATGTTCAAGCTGGATTTAGAAAAGGCAGAGGAACCAGAGATCAAATTGCCAACATCTGTTGGTTCACTGAAAAAGCAAGAGAGTTCCAGAAAAACATCTACTTCTGCTTTATTGACAACACCAAAGCCTTTGACTGTGGGGACCACAACAAACTCTGGAAAACTCTTAAAGAGATGGGAATACCAGACCACCTGACCTGCCTCTTGAGAAACCTGTATGCAGGTCAGGAAGCAACAGTTAGAACTGGACATGGAACAACAGACTGGTTCCAAAGAGGGAAAGGAGTACTTCAAGGCTATATATTGTCACCCTGCTTATTTAACTTATATGCAGGGTACATCATGCAAAATGCTGGGCTTGATAAAGCACAGGCTGGAATCAAGATTGCCAGGAGAGTATCAGTAATCAGGTGACACCACCCTTATGGCAGAAAACAAGAAGAACTAAAGAGCTTCTTGATGAAAGTGCAAGAGGAGAGTGAAAAAGTTGGCTTGATATTAAGATCATGGCACCTGTTCCCATCACTTCATGGCAAATAGATGGGGAAACAATGGAAACAATAAGAGACTTTATTTTGGGGGGCTCCAAAATCACTGCAGATGGTGACTGAAGCCATGAAATAAAATGACGCTTGCTCCTTAGAAGAAAAGCTATGACCAACCTAAACAGCATGTTAAAAAGCAGAGACATTACTTTATCAACAAAGGTCTGTCTAGTCAAAGCTATGGTTTTTCCAGTAGTCATGTATGGATGTTAGAGTTGGACTATAAAGAAATCTGAGTGTTGAAGAATTGATGCTTTTGAACTGTGGTGTTGGAGAAGACTCTTGAGAGTCCTGTGGACTGCAAGGAGATCCAAGCAGTGAATCCTAAAGGAAATCAGTCCTGAATATTCATTGGAAAGACTGATGCTGAAGCTGAAACACCAATACTTTGACCACCTGAGGCAAAGAACTGACTCATTAGAAAAGACCCTGATGCTGGGAAAGATTAAAGGCAAGAGGAGAAAGGGATGACAGAGGATGAGATGGTTGGATAGAGTCACCGACTCAACGGACATATAGAAGCTCCGGGAGTTGGTGATGGACAGGGAAGCCTGGCATGCTGCAGTCCATGGGGTCGCAAAGAGACATGAATGAGTGACTGAACTGACTGACTGAGGAAGACAAGGAATACAGGAATACCTGGTTTTGTCATGCTTTGCTTTACTGTGCTTTGCAAATGTTGTTTTTTAAAAATTGAACGTTAGTGGTAATCTGTATCCAGCAAGTCTATCAGCACCACTTTTCCAACAGCATCTGCTCACTTCATATCTTTGTGTCACCTTTTGGTAATTGCAATATTTCACATTTTTGCATTATTGTATATTTGTTATGCTGATCTGTGATCACTGATCTTTGATGTCACAACTCATTGAAGGCTCAGATGACAGTTAATTTTTTAGCAATAAAGCATTTTAAAATTTAAAAAAAATCCAATAGTGGTGAAAAAAAGGCCATTTGCAGGTAAATTAACACCAAGGTTAATATGTTTACATACTCATTATTGTTTAGATTGCTGGCTATTAAACTACTAGCAAAAGGTAGTCTGAAATTGGCCTATAATATTCAACTGTATAAGGAAATTTACTCAAAAATACTGGTGGAAAATTTTCAGGCAAAAAAAATATCTTAAATAATTTGTAAATTGAGTAAGAATAACATTTTTTGCAGCAAGAAATGATTTATTTAAACACACCTGAAATTTTTCACCTCTGCCTCCCACATTCCATCCTACTGAGGATCTGAGGCTATAAGAGTATAAGAACAAATTTTTAGGTATTAAAAACAGCAAAGAGAGGGGACAGAAGGTGGGAGAAAAGGGACAGCAGAGATGAAACATGCTTTGCTTTTCTTCTCTTGATGGAAACATTACTTACTGCTGCATAATTAGGCTACTTTAGGGGTGATGGAGAGGGAGGTGTGGTGAAATGAGCATGTGAACTGAGAAGGCCTCAATCATGCATTAATTTCAGGACTCTAGATGTTTTCAACTCTGTAAATGAATGTGAATTACAAACATCTCTCAGATCAGATACAGGAACTCAGTGTGAGATCCCAGAGGGAATGAGGGCTTTGAAAGAAGACAAAGTCGTGATAGAGACAGGTACGTGGCAATCTCCAGAGAATACAGCTGCAACAGCTGGGACTTCATCACCCAAGAGTGTAACCAGTTTAGCAACAAGCACAAGGGCTGAGTACTAACCACCCAGGGCAGCAAGAACCTGATGTGTGAAAGGGTCAGACTCCTGAATCAGTAGAAGAGACCAATTCAGGCAGCATTTGACTATGTCTTGACCAAGAAAGGAGGAAAGTGAACGCTATAAATATAGAACAGTGGCAGGAAAGTTAAGGGCTAAAAATGAGCTGAAGTTAATTGAAAACACTTGTCTAGATTATTCTGGAACAATTTCATTTACCCATTTGAAAATTCAAATTGGCTTTTCCAATTTCACAATATGTGAAGCTTTTTTGAAACCATTAGTATAAAAGTTAACATTTTGTGTACAGTCTTACAGAATATAAGTCAACTTGAGGTAGCATGTGAGGCAGTGTGAAGTCAATGTGAGGTAGCATGCAGGGGTTGGGGGCAGGGGACACACTGGATTTGGACTCAGAAGCTCAAGTCATTAACTGGAGGATTCTCCTTGGACTGACTCCTTTAACATTTCTTAAGTTGCAGTTTTGACACTTGAAAATGGGCTTGAAAACACCAGTTTTGTTTATCTCACTGTCCATCACGAAAATTATATACTTCTATATTTTGAATAAACATAAAGCTTTAAATGAACATAAATTATTTTTAAAATCAGGTGTGGAAGATTCCAGAAGATGCTCATAGCAGAGTCAGCAAACACAAGGCAGAGAACAAATGCAAGAATAGCAATTGCCTGATTGAGGTGTTTTCTGATTTCTATACCTAGAGTATCTTTCTCTACCAGAGTGCACATTTTGAAGGCAACACATTTTAAGTGTTAGACACTTTTGCACCTCCCAACTCAAGGAAGACAGGACCACAACTGTCATCCTTAAGAGGTAGTAGGTGCCAATAAATATTTGTTGAATTGTACCACCTGGCTGCAGCTTCTAAGCTTATATATTGAGTTGCCAAGAGGGTAGATGTGAGTAAGTTGGGAAGGAAGAAGAAGAAACTTACTTTACAACAGGGGCAAACAGCCTTGCCATTGTGGTCCTCATTGGGCCTTCACTGTGAAGCCTTGCCTTTTCTATTTTGAACACAGCCGGCTACTGGGCACTCTCAGTTGTCAAGAGCTCGGTGGGCTTCCCGGACTAGCAGCTTTGTGTGACTGAACACATGATGTACTTTCTTTTGGCACTTTTGGGGGGTAGGTTTACCGACAAAGTCGTTGTCCCTCTCTTCCTGGCCCTAGCTCTCTGCAGATCTAGTTATGCTGTTTAGGTTCATGAAGTACAAATTAGCATAATCCGATTAGATGAGCTGCTGAGGGGCATTTTTTTCTGTCTGAAAAGCAGAGAAAAGAAAAGTGCCTCACAAAGAGGGGAGCCTGGAGCTGGAAGGGCAGAGGGGACAATTGCTCCTGGGCTGCTGGCCTGAAAGCTTGCACCTGCACAAGCCCTCTTGTAAATAAGGACTCTTAGATGGTATTAAACAGGGGACTGAGAAGTCGGAGGGAGCTGGGGGAGGTAAGCATGGAAGAGAAAGGCAGGACAGCAGCTCTGCATGCCATTAATTGATTTATCTGGATCGCAAAGCGGGGCTTGCTGACAGAAGAGAATGCCCGTTTGATTCCTACTCAGCATTGAGAGTGGGTCAGCCCCATAATCGGGTCTATCGAGATAAGCGTTTTAGAATCTCTGCAAGAGACTGATAAGGGGTTTACTTGTTGGGAACAAAGTTCAGAGGATGTTTGATTTCAGTACTTGCTGAATTGGACTTCTGTATTTTTCCTTTATTTCCAGAAAACAAACAAAAAAGCTGGGTAATGGTAGTTGTTTTAGGACTGTGGGTGATGTGTGCTTAGAAACCACAAGAGGAAAACTCAGCTATCAAAACTGTTAAAATAGGGGAAGCCAGGGAATTTTTTTGACTTGAGTGCACCTTTCTTGGCTATAGACACTTTATGGGTATAAATGAAATTTTCATTATTTTGAAAACTAAGAAGGACCCTAATCTATGTGTGTGATAAATTTTGAATTTCCAGGAGGTGATTTCTTCTACCGTTCCTACTTGGAAGAAAGATTTTTTTACCCTTAAAGATGAAAGAGTCCTGAGACGACATCCCTGTACTTGCTAGGGATTGACCCTCTGCACCAGTTTACATGATGCTCAGAGAGCATCTGAATGTGTCCAACTCTATGAGAGTAAAAGGAAACCTCTTTTAAACCTGAGTTACAACGTGATGAACATCAAAGGCCAGATAGAGGAGGCTCATTTCTGTTGATACATCTTCTGCAGTGGTATTCAACATAATTTAAAGTGGGGTTCAACAAAATAGGAACAGAACCCCCTTCATTTCCTTTGGATAATTTATCCTCTATCAAAGAACTCTTGTGGATAGAAAACCCAAATTACCAATCAGATTACTCTGTACTTAAAAAGAAAATTCATCTCAATCATTGCCTACTTGCAGTGAGCACTTACTTCCTCTGTGTGTGTGTGTTAGTTGCTCAGTCATGTCTGACTCTTTGCAACCCCATGGACTATAGCCCACCAGGTTCCTCTATCCATGGAGTTCTCCAGGCAAGAATACTGAACTGGGTAGCCATTCCCTTCTCCAGGGGATCTCCCTGACCCAGGGATCAAACCAGGGTCTCCAGCATTGCTGGCAGATTCTTTACCATCTGAGCCACCAGGGAAGTCCACTTATAAACCCAAGTCCACTTAGAAACCATGAGAGGTTTCTATTCTTCAAGGTGGAAGAACACAGAGAGATTTGGCATGTGCTGAAAGGCAGATATGGATTCAGAGCCTTGTCTTGCTGCTTGCTCATTGCACGAATCTTAAGTTGGTCTCCTAGACTCTTTAAAGCCACAATCGCCCCAACTATAAATTAAAACAAATGCCTCCACTAAATGGTAGTTAGAAGTATTGAAGATGACATTTATAAAATGTGTGGCACATAGCAGACACTCAATTAATATGAATAACCCTTCCTCAAGGCATTTATATTTCCCGTCCCCACCTGCAAGCTGCCATCTTCAGTTCTCTTATGGCATGTGTTCAGGTAGATGTATCCTGATACCCAAACACAGTGCAGTTTTCTAGTCCAAATAACTGTCTCTCTTCTGCTTTATCTCCTTTCTTTTCACCAGTATGTCTATCCCCCATTTCTATGATGAAGCATCCTTTCTCCTGGAGCCTAGAGTCATATAGCCTCTCAGAGAAGAACAAGGAAGACAGTGTGAGGCTACTTTCAGAGGCTCTGGAGCCTAGGGAAGAAATTTAGTCTAGGGAGGCAGGTAAGGAAAGAATTTCTATTTGCCAGAAGCCAAAGTGAACGTGTGAATAACTTAAGTGTGATCTGGGGTTCTGGAGGCCTGATATTCAGAGAAAAGAGGTGAGAAGTAGATGGAGTAAGGCCTGAGAAGCTCATGAGCTCTGATAGGCCGTGTCTCCCTTGGGCAGTGGGTTGAAACAGTTGCATTTCACACATCCTCTTACATAAAATAATAGAGTGGAAGAAAAGGTAGCAGTGCGAGGTATCCTTAGACAAGGTGCTCTGAATATCCACAGAGGTTTGGCGATAGTCAAACCTGCGGTCAATTAATCTACAACAAAGAGGGCAAAACTATACAATGAAGAAAAGACAGTCTCTTCAATAAACGGTCCTGGAAACACTGGACAGACACATATTAAAAAAAAAAAGAAATTAGAACATCCTTTAACACCATACACAAAAATAACCTTAAAATGGATTAAAGACCTAAAGGTAAGACTGGATACTATAAAACTCCTAGAGGAAAACATAGACAGAACACCCTTTGACATTAAATTGCAGCAATATCTTTTCTGAGCCATCTCCTAGAGTAATGGAAATAAAAACAAAAATAAACAAATGGGACCCAATTAAGCTCAAAAGCTTCTGCAGAGCAAAGGAAACCATAAACAAAACGAAAAGACAACCCACGGAATGGGAGAAAATATTTGCAAATAATGTGACTGATAACAGATTAATCTCCAAAGTTTACAAATAGTTCATGCAGCTCAATATTCAAAAAACAAACAACCCAATCAAAAAATGGTCAGAGGACCTAAAAAGACATTTCTCCAAAGAAGACATACAGATGGCCAAGAGACACATGAAAATATGCTTAACATGGCTAATTATTAGAGAAATGCGAATCAAAACTATAATGAGATGTCACTCATACCAGTCAGAATGACCATCATCAAAAAGTCTACAAAAACTAGAGATGGTGTGGAGAAAAGAAAACCCTGCTACATTATTGGTGGGAATGTAAATTTATACAGTCACTATAGAGAACATCATGGGTGTTCTTTAAGACACTAAAAATAGAGCTACCATAGGATCCAGCAATCCCACTCCTAGGCACACACCCAGAGAAAAACATGGTTTGAAAGGATACATGCACCCCAGTGTTCACTTCAGCACTGTATACAATAGCCAAGACATGGAAGCAATCTATGTCTATCCACAGGTGAATGAATAAAGATGTGATAATATATATATTATATATATATGATGGAATATTACTCAGCCATTAAAAAGAATGAAATAATGCCATTTGCAGCAACATAGATGGATTTGGAGTTTATCATACTAAGTGAAGTAAGTCAGATGAGAAAGACCAATATCATGTGAAATTGCTGATATGGGGAATCTAAAAAAAAAAAAAATCATACAAATGAACTTACTTACAAAACAGAAACAGGCTCACAGACTTAGAGAACTAATTTATGGTTACCAGAAGAGAATGGTTGGGGAGAGGGATAGATTGGGAATTCGGGATTGACATATGCAAACTGCTATGTTTCAAATAGATAACCAAGACTTCCCTGGTGGGCCAGTGGTCAAGACTCCACACTTTCGATGAAAGGAGCACAAGATCCCTGGTCAGGGAAGGTCCACATATCATGTGATGCAGTGAAAAAAAAAAAAAACATAACCAACAAGGATCTACCGTATAAGCACAGGAACTCTGCTCAATAGTCTGTAATAACCTAAGTGGGAAAAGAATTTGAAAAAGAATAGATACATGTATAACAATCACTTTGTTGTACACCTGAAACTAACACATTATTTAACTTTCATTTTATTTTTGATCAGAGGATAATTACAATATTGTGCTGGTTTCTACCACATATCAACATGAATCAGCCACAGGCATACACATGTCCCCTCCCTCTGAGATCTCACTCCCCATCCCACCCCTCTAGGTTGTCATAGCACTGGCTTTGGGTTCCCTGCATCATATAGCAAATTCCTACTGGCTATCTATTTTACATATGGTAATGTATATGTTTCAATACTATTCTCTCAAGTCATCTCCTTCCCGTCCCCCACTGTGACCAAAGGTCTATTCTTTATGTCTGCATCTCCTTTGCTGCCCTGCAAGTAGGCTCATCGGTACCATCTTTATAGATTCATATATATGCACTAATATACGATATTTGTCTTTCTATTTCTGATTTACTCCACTCTGCATAGTAGGCTCTAGGTTCACCAACCTCATAAGAATCGACCCAAATGCATTCCTTTTTATAGCCGAGTAATATTCCATTGCTAATACAACATTATTAATCAACTATACTCTAATATAAAAAACTTAAAAAATTCATCCTTTAAAAAATCATCATCTCCTAAATTTCAGTTTTGTCATCTGTGAAATAAGAACAAAACATATAATTGATATTACAGTAACAATATAAATTGTTATGAAGATTAGGTGAGCTGATATGCTAGAAGCTCGTCACAGTGCCTAGCACATTGTAGGCAAATATGTTCGGCAAATCTTGGCTCTGACTCTTACTGTTATAAATTTATTTTTACTTACATTGTAAATAACTCTGAAATAGATACCCACACAGATAATCCTTTGACCATAATAATCCTTTGACCATAATTCTGATTACTTCTTTATGATAGCTTCCTAGAAGGAGAGTTACTTAGGTTCAAGCGTATGAACATATTGGATAATCCTAATTTTTAAAATTATCCATACAAGGCAATTCTACAGCTTGCCTTGTTCAACTACCCCCTTGAGCTCTGGAAATTAAATTCTTAAATGTTATTTGATAGATTACAAACCTAAGGTTTATGTAAAAATCTAGTGCTTTTTAAAATCTAGAAAATTTTTTTAAACCTAGTGATTTTAATGCTAGTGATAGGTCATTAGCAACAAAGAGGAAATAGAACAGAAAGTTTCCCAGTTTATAGTAAGCTCTAACAGTCGCAGAAGGGAGACTGTGTTTAGGAGGCCACACCCTTGCTTCCTGTAATCCTTTAGCCACACTCTCCCCTTGGCATTCCTTCCTAGCACCTGCCACTCTAAATCCCCCTTTGCATTGCCATTGAGCTCTTAGATTCCTTCCTTATCTTTGACCTTTTTATTTAAGGATGCGACTTTCAGCTAACCTTTGGTCTGTCGGTCAGGAGTTAAGCTGTCCATTCTCCTGGTTCCTTTCATCCTTTAGCCTCTTAAGGACAAAGCCTGTTGTATATAACTTACATATGTTTGGGTCATCTCAAGCCATTCTTAGGTGGTGAAACCTCATCAGGCAGGTGCTGCAAAGGCCTTGTTGAATGGAAAATTTTGAGAAACAAACTTTTAAAAAGAGCTTTAGACTTTGTATTTCTCAGGGAAATTCAGCTTGTTCAAGATGCAAAGTTGCATTTTCTTTTCTTTTTTTTTTTTTTTGGTTGCACAGTGAGACTTGTGGGATCTTAGTTCTTCAACCAGGAATGGAACCCAGGCCATTACTCAGTGAAAAACAGAGTATTAACCTCTGGACTGCCAGTGAATTCCTTCAAGTTACATTTCAATGTTATCTTTTAAGAGAGGCTAGAGGAATATTCTTAATGGAGCCAGTCTTGACCTAGTTTTCTCATTTTGAAAGTAAAGTCACTGGCAGGGTTGTTGTGAGGATTCAGTGTTATAAATTGTCACTGCCCTCAAGGAGATCTTGTTGCTGGGGACAGAATATACACAAGATGTCTGTAATGCAGGGAAGAGGAAGCAAGGGTCTTAAAGCAATAAGAGTATTCTACAAAAGAAGAGATTATATTGAGTGGTGGAAATCTAGGAGGACTTCATGTAGGATGGTGTTTAAGATGAGTCAAGCTTCCTGAAGGAGTGGTATTTAAGATCAGTCCTGAAGGATTTTAGAAAATGGAATTTAGTGCAAGCAGAGAGACTCACAAGAGTAAAGCTGGAGGTAATAAAGAGTGGAGAGTGTTTGGGGACCATCGAGTGAAGCAGTTTCCTTAGCACGTCTGATACATTCAGGCAATTGTGGAAGGTGAAAGGAAGGGTACACTGAGCCAGGCTACAGAGGGCCTGGTTTGCTGGGATACAGTATCTGTCTCAGTCTGGTGGACGAGACACTGAAGGTTTTATAGCTGGGGATGGCTGTAGTTGTGATTTGAGAAAGACAATTAGGAAGCTGTGTGAAAGTGAAGGAAAAGGAGAGGCTAATCAGGGAATGCTATGCTTTTATTAGACTAGAGACAACAGAAGGAGCGGGGTTCAAAGCCAGAACAGTCGTTGTGAGGGTGGAGAGATGGAGGCTGTGCTCAGTAAATTTGTGAAATATTTTCTAAAAAGAAAAAAAATAATAATGATTTCTTTTCTTAAATAATTTATTTTCAATAAAGTAATAGTTAAATAGCAAATTAGAATCAATGATTAAAAACTCACAAAACATCAACAAATAAACTCTTTGGTTGGTACCTCTAATCACATTCTACAAAGCACACTGATTCAACTTCAATTAAAAGGCATATGAAGAAGATCACTGAACATTATTGCAAAGAGATGAGCCTAATAATAAGATGCTTGTCCATTTCCAATCCTAAAATCCTTCATGGCTGAATAGACTGGATGCTGGGTCAGGAGATCTTGCACTATGTCCTGGGTTTCCACTAACTGTCCATGTGACCTCTACAAAGTTACTTCAAAACCCTCTGGACTGTTTTCTCCTCTGTAAAGTGAGGAGTAGAACTAGCCAATCTAACAATCTATATAAATAAATGGACCTGTTATACTTGGTTTCTGGAAGCTTTCAGCAGTGTCCATGGCAGAACAAGTAATAGAGAAGCATAGAAGATATAATCGGTCTAAATTTTTCTGTTGGGTTCAAATGATCCATAAAGAGATGTACCATGGGTGAACTATAATTCATTTGAACCATAAATTCTTACTACTGCAGTCACCAAGCTGTAAATACAGGACACCAAGGAAGGCTGTGGAGTAAGTTTAGAATTAGCTTCCAGTCTCATGTGTACCTTGCCAAGCTTCTGGTACACAGGTACCTACAATTCCTTTTGACAGTCACTTTAACCTAATACAACTTGACAGACCAAGACCCAACTTGCAAAAGAAATAATTTAAGAGATGAATTACATTAAGTAATATACTGAATGTTTATTCACTTATCATAGGAATTTCCTGCAGAGTTTCTTTAAAAAACTGTTCCCCTCATTTAATTGAATGATACTCAATCTCCTCATGACTTTTCAGTGGCACTCAGTTACATTTCAGTGGAAAGGCCCCCTGTGCACAGCAGACAAGGCCCCAACAGCAGAGGCGTGCACTCACTCTGAGAAGAGCAGTAAAATCCTATGTTCACACAAAAAGGTCTTCTCTGCCTTCCTCAGCTACAGTTCAAAATGAGGCTACTTGTGGCTCAGTGAAAGAATCCACTGGCAATGCAGGAGACAGACCCAGGTTCAATCCCTGAGCTGGGAAGACCCCCCGGAGGAGGACATGGCAACCTACTCCAGTATTTTTGCTGGGAAAACCCCATGGAGAGAGAAACCTAATGAGCTATGGTCCATGGGGTCGTAAAGAGTCAGATATGACTGACGCAGAGCACAATACAAAAAGACTGTCAAAAGTGTTAATGTGATTTAATGCCAGATGAGAGAATAAGAAATATTACTCAATTGACAACCGTCACCAGAGTTTTGAGATGTGCTATCATGTAGTAGTTTGGGGATGAATTTAAGTCCACATAAGCTCATGAGAACACAAAAGCTCATGAGAAAGAAATGCAAATTTGGGGGAATCCCCTGGTTTCTGTGTTTATGTGTTTCTCTGGACTACTCTGGGTCTGTGGGGATGTCTATTGAATGCAGTTTAAAGAAAGGACCTACACACAAAAGTGCATTGTTTCTTTTTTAAAAAATTATTTTATTATTCTTGTTTTTTATTTTTATTTTTTGGCCATGCTACACAGCATGTTGTTGTTGTTTTTTTTTCATTGTCTTGGGCTCCAAAATCACTGCAGATGGTAACTGCAGCCACGAAACTAAAAGATGCTTGCTCCTTGGAAGAAAGGCTATGACCAAGCTAGACAGCATATTAAAAAGCAGAGACATTACTTTGCCAACAAAGGTGTGTCTAGTCAAAGTTGTGGTTTTTCCAGTAGTCATGTATGGATGTGAGAATTGGGCTATAAAAAAACCTGAGCACTGAAGAGCTGATGCTTTTGAACTGTGGTGATGGAGAAGACTCTTGAGAGTCCCTTGGACTTCAAGGAGATCCAAACAGTCAATCCTAAAGGAAATCAGTCCTGAATATTCATTGGAAGGACTGATGCTGAAGCTAAAGCTCCAATACTTTGATGCTCTAATCCACCTGATGTGAAGAACTGACTCAATGGAAAAGACTCTGATGCTGGGAAAGATTGAGGGCAGGAGGAGAAGGGGATGACAGAAGATGAGATGGTTGGATGGCATCACCGACTCAATGGACATGAGTTTGGGTGAACTCCGGGAGTTGGTGATGGACAGGGAGGCCTGGCGTGCTGCAGTCCATGGGGTCACAGTCAGACATGACTGAGTGACTGAATTAACTAACTAACACAGCATGTGGGATCTTAGTACCCTGACCAGGAATCCCACGCCCCCTGCATTGGAAGTGCAGAGTCTTAACTACCACCAAGGAAGTCCCAAATGCATCATTTTGATAAATGTATCGTTCCATACGTGTGAATGCTGTGGCGAGTTTAATGACATTATGAACTCGCTATTTTGAGAATGCCTCATCCAGATTTCTTCTGATCACCAAACCAAAGAGGCTCATTTCAGCCTTTCATAAATTGAATATCTTCTTTCTAGAGTGGCAGAAAATTTAAATTCCTCTATTGTGTATACATAATCTCAAGCCTATCAATTTCCTTCCTGTAGTTCAGAAGGTTTTAAAACTAATGTTCTGTCAAGAACTTTGGGAAATAAAATGTTCCAGAAACAGTCAAATGACATTATTTGTATTCTGTGCCTAACTATGGGATTCATTTTTGAATCCAAGCATCATCACAGTGGCAAACAGTTGTGAGTTCTGCCAGATCCATGCCGTTCATTCTTTTGTGGGCACCACCCTTCCCAGTATAAGACTGAGCTAATGCTCCTCAGCAGGGAAAACAAATCACTCATCCATCAGTTCATTAGAGTCTGGTATTACACTCCTATTGTCTACTCTAAATCTTTTGTTAAGCTCTCTGTTAAATGAGCTGTTAAATGGTAATATTTAGATTTTCATCATTCTATTTGAATTTTACAGGTCTTAAATCATCAGGAACTAATGCTGAATTAAAAGTTTTCAATACCTGACATGTAAAACTAAAGGATTAGGAAAACTATTTTAGTTAACTGCTTTTCATAAGAAAACCATGAACTCTCACAAATTATCACGTCCTTTCCTCTCATAGGTATAATCCACCATTTGTCTTAAGTGATAACACATATACTTGTGGTCCAATGCAAGTGACACCTCACATTTCCATAGAGATAGAGGATGCAGAGCTCTCCTGCACGTATCTGCTGCCTTCTTGTGGTCCTCATGCGTCAGAAGGGTCTTTTCTCCACAGATTCCCCACAAGTCTCCAGGCTGGTTTCTGCAAGGGCTATCTTTTCATTTGTCTTATGCTGTTCACCCTTGATCAAATATGCCTCATTTTTCAGAACGAACTTTAAAATATGTTCAGAGGGTAGCATTTTCTACTTGTCCATTTGCGATCCATTATGAGGAAACTCTTCTTACAACTGAAAACATATTAAGTAAAGCAGTGATTTTCAAACCAGTTTTTAACGTAAGGGTCTTTTTTCCCCCCAAAACAACATCTTATGCAGGAACCTGGATTTATAAAACCGACAGATACAGGCTGCTCTGCCTGAAGCCCCAAGGGAAGGGGATGTACGGCCACCTCCCTTTTGGCCTCCTTTTAGCATTCTGCAGCTGACCCTGAGACACCTCCTATGAAGCTTGAATTCATGCCTCACAAATTATTCAGCATGCTGACTCTGGTACTTGCAAAAAGGCTGTTGACAGCTAGTGACTTCTGAACCAGTGCTGCCTGGGGTCACAACAGCCAGAGCCCCACTATTACGGAATGTGGTGGCTTGAGCCGGGTGATGGAACCTGGTAGTCACCAAGGAGAGTCCTGTCTGGCAGGTGGGGTCCTTGGGGGAAGAGGCCCAGAATGTTTCCTGGAGCAGCCACTCCTGTTTGCTGTAGGCTCTGCTCTCCCAAGACCTTCACCAGGAAGTTGATATACCTCATGGCCAGGCGAAGTGTTTCATTTTTGCTCAGCTTCTTGTCCGGAGGGTGAGTGGGGATGAGCTTCCTCAGCTTGGCAAAGGCGCTGTTGACGTTCTGCTGCCTCCACCGCTCCCTGGTGTTCGTGAAGATCTTTCTGGTCATGTTGGAGTTCCTGAGACAGGAAAGAGAAAGGGCCCTGGGGGCCAGCACCTTGTCAGAGGCCTCCTGGGTAGCCCATGTCCTGCCAGGAGCTTAAGTTGTTCATCTTCTCCACCCAGATCTTAGGGGATGTGCTGCCTCATTTCCAGGTGTTGTGGGTCTTCCTGTGACAAGAGAAGAAAATGTGGCAGAAGAAAGGGCAGGGTAAGAACACCTCCTGTCAGCTTTTCTCGCCCTGGTTGTTTCGCAGCCTCCAGGTAAAATGGTTGTTTTATGCTAAGACTCCCATTATTTCTTTTATAACCAACTCTTCCTAAGTGTTCAGAATCAGGCAGAGTGTAGGACTGAGTACACATGTGAATAAAACATATATTTGTTAATAGGGAGTTGAATTTAGACTCTTTAAAAAGGGGGCTGCGATCCTAGGTTTCATTTACAACATGACATCTGGAATGAAGAAGGTGACAGCACAACTCTCTTGGCGGGTCGAATTTATCTGCAGGATTGGGCGCACTGTGTAAGAGCTAAAATGTCTAGGCCAGAGCACAGTTAGAGGAGGATGAACAGGGTGATGAAGAATCTTGAAGCTCAGTTGTAGGAAGAATAGCAATGGGGTTATTTAGCATGACAAACAAAGGAAAGGAGTAGGTGAGGGGCGACAATTTGACATGGATGCTGTAGATAGCCAGGCTCCCCAAGGTTGAATTTGGATGATCTTTCCAGCTGTAGGCGAGGTGATTATTATCACGTATTGCCAATCCTAATCGTGCCATTTTTTCCTCTGAGAGGCATGGGCCCCTTTGTTCAGGTGGCTTGGATTAACATACATCAATGGGAATGTTTATGGCACATCAGGAAATAGGCCAAAACCCAGCACCAGACGTTTGGTACCCTTGGCTCATAGCTATCGGTTTGCCACCTGCCCCAGTCTCAGCAACCTGGGCAGAGGGTCCCTTCCTGTTCCCCACACCACCACCCCCGACCCAAAGAGTAGTAACTATTCTCAATCCCATACCTATCTGTCCCATGAGTTCCCTCCTCACTGTCTTCTTGCCTATTTCTACACAATCTTTAAAGAGCAGATTAAATCCTCTTTTCCATTCCTACAAACCCTTCCAGGCCATTCCAGAGCCTCCCATATCCTTCCCTTGCTGAATTCCTGCAGCCACTGCTGGTAGACAAAGGCTATTAGGAGAATTAAGTAAGTTTAATATTTATAAATCACTTTCAACAGTGCCTGACACAACAGTAATGGCTATAAAAGTGTTGAGGAGTAAATACAACAAAAATGTTTATAAATAAAAATGACTTGTGAAATACTGAATTGTGAAGACTGGGGTGAAGGTAATATCTTGTTTTTCTATGACAAGTCTGGTTTTACAACCTCTTGGCTCTTGCTGCCTTTGTTCCTTTATTTTAAACCTTCCTGTAGACCTGCTCTGTGCTAGGCCTGCTCTGCTAGCTGGGTTTGTGGACTTGGCTGGATGGGATACTTGTGCTCAAGGAGCTTATTGGATGGCCTGATGGAGAAGGTGGCACATACAGAAGAAACACTTAAGAATCACAGGACAAGGTCCCACACACTAAGGGCCAAATCTAGAGAGACACTTGCTGACTAGAGAAAAGTGTCAAAGGATCATGTCAAGACCAAAATGATCAGGTCAACACTGCTGAACTTTTCCCGAAATTCTACCTTTCTTCTACTTTTATTTGGGCTTTTCTGATGATATGAGGGGCTTCCCCAGTGGCTCATAGGTAAAGAAATCTGCCCGCAATGCAAGAGATGTAGGAAACTCAGATTTGATCTCTGGGTCGGAAAGATCCCCTGGAGGAGGGGATGGCAATCCACTCCAGTATTCTTATCTGGAGAATCCCATGGACAGAAGAACCTGGTGGGCTGTAGTCTATAGCGTCACAAAGAATCGGAAATGGCTGACTGAGCACGCACGCATGCACACACAAGGATATGAGTCTGTAGGTGAACACTGAGTATCTGACATGGGTTACAGACAAGCAACATATGGAATATCAGGAAGTTGGCAGGTGCCTCTCAAAATGCCAGCTTCCTTCCATAACTGTTGTTTGTGTTAATGGCCCACCATTGCAGGAAGGAGTTGGAGGGTTATCGATTGGCACCTATGGTAATGAAAGGGTGGGCCCATTTTTTTTTTTTTTCTATCTCCTCAGGCTAATCTTTTTTTTTTTTTTTTAGTTGGAGGCCAATCACTTCACAACATTTCAGTGGGTTTTGTCATACATTGATATGAATCAGCCATGGATTTACACGTCTTCCCCATCCCAATCCCCACTCCCACCTCCCTCTCCACCCGATTCCTCTGGGTCTTCCCAGTGTACCAGGCTGGAGCACTTGTCTCATGCATCCCACCTGGGCTGGTGATCTGTTTCACCATAGATAGTATACATGCTGTTCTTTTGAAATATCAGGGTGGGCCCATTTTATTTGAAAAGGACCTAAAGAAGTGATTTGTTGAAGCCCTAGTGACTTGTGAGAAAGCAGATCCTTTTCTAACTTAATAAACACTTGGAACTTCTGCTCCAGAACTTTTCTTCTATTCCAGTGGCCCTTGACTTGGGCTGCTTATTGGATTCACCCAGGCTGCACCCCAGACCAATTTAATAAAAGTTTCTGGGGGCATTGGTATTTTTTAAAACTCCCCACGTGGATCAGCTTGGTCCTCCAGGAAGCAGATGTCAAGCTGGAGTTGGATGTACAACTAGCAGTTTATTGGGAGTTAAGGCCCATGAAAGATGAAAAAAGAAAAGAAAGACTTGGACCAAGAATGTCTTCAGACTGCAATGCACATCTGACACTTGCAAAATCAAAGCAGGGAGGCTGCAGGACTGGTCAGAAGAGCCTCAGGCTGTAATACAGAGCTGGAAAAGTGGCAGCCAACCCAACAGGGAGCTCTGGGGCAAAAAGTTTGTAAAAGAGACCCTATCAGGCAAGAATTGCCAGGTCCTGGCAACGCTGCCACACTCACTCATAGGCTGGGGGCTATCTGAAGAACGGAGGCCCAGTCCTGAGTCCCGTCAGCACTGCTACTGATGGCTGTCAGCTAACTGCACTCCTTGCAGCTGAACTGCAAGTTTTTTCCTGAAGTGAGGTATCAACAGCGCACCCCTCACATGATCTCCATGTGTGGCTAATGCTAAGAACATTGCCTTACTCTCCAAATAGGAGCTCTGAGACCTAGCAAAACTATGTTTAAGAAGGAAGCAGTATTTTGGGGATTAAGAATGACAAACTATTAATATTACGTAAAATATCAGCTAGAAGGATATATGCCCCCAGGACATTTCCCCATGCAGGTTCTTGTTGACTTTCCTGCTTCTGCCTGGGTAGGAGAGGCCAGTGCTGTGCTGAGAAGCCAGCGGTGAGCAGAATCATGGCAGCTCAAGGTCACTGGCTGACCTCAGACCCCCTCTGGCTTTCTCCATCAGCCACTTAGGTTTACTTCCTCTATCTCTGTAGAGACACCCCGGTTGGATCCATGATCCAATACAGTCACATGTACTCCAAACTTTACTATCAACAATTACTGACCCTATGCGCCAGACACTCTACTGGCTACTGGACACTGAGGAGCCTCTGCCCTATGACATAGATGGGAAGCCCAGGGTCTGTAGGAGCAGAGAAATAGCACCTAACTCAGGCAATCCAGGGGACCTACAATCTGAAGGGGGTGATACCCAAGGCCTCTTTCTGTGCTGAAACGCCATGATGCCCTGCCTTTACCTTTTATCTACTAAAGTGAAAGTCACTCAGTCATGTCTGAGTCACTCTTTGCGACCCCATGGACTACAGAGTCCATGGAATTCTCCAGGCCAGAATACTGGAGTGGGTAGCCTATCCCTTCTCCAAGGGATCTTCCCAACCCAGGGATCGAACCCAGGTCTCTCACATTGCAGGTGGATCCTTTATCAGCTAAGTTGCCAGGGAAGCCCAAGAATACTGGAGTGGGTAGCCTATCCCTTCTCCAGTGGATCTTTCTGACCCAGGAATCAAACCAGGGTCTAACCTGGCCTTTGTATCTACAATGAGCATTGTCGGACCTGTACCCAACTATACCTAAAATATGAAAGTGTGAACCTAAATCAAGGGAATTTTTAAGACTATCCAGTTTTGCTCACATTGAAACAGGCTGCTTTGCAGCCAGGACTGTAGGAGTAAAGTTACTTTTAAGCTTCTCTTGTCACAAGAGGCCTTAGCTTATTCACTAGTCCCATGGGAGGGTAATTTTCAAGCTGGGAAGAAAAGATTAGCCAGGATAAACTAACTGGGTTCTCTTCTGAGACAGCTCCATCCTATTGTGAGAAGCAGAAACAGGGAGGAGAGAAGGCAGGCTTCTGAAACGCAGCCTTGCCATTTCTAGGAGGTGCTTAATAATTACTTGTTGATTTATCCTCAAGTGTGTTACTCTCCTTCTCCACATTGGGAAATAAAAATCAGTGATTCAACAAGCTGGAAAAACTCAAAGTAGAGGTGACTGGAAAATTATTATTTATTAAATCAAAGGAAAACGACATTTAGTGTTTTTCCTGTTGCAAGTATTGATCGCTGCAAATCTTGATTCAGAGTACTTTAAGAGCTTCAAAAATACTCGAGATGCCCCCAGAATCAGACAGCATCAGACAGATGTTGAAACAGAGGTGCAGTTCTTTGTCCCAGGTCACATAGCCCAATGTAGCAGAGCCTGTGTCCCAAGCCTGAGTTACCACTGACGCTGGCTGAGTCAGGGCCAGGGAAGCCCAGGGACAAATTTCATCTCAGAACAATTATTTCAAATACATAAAAGGAAAAGTCTTCTCAGAATAAGAAGTTAAAAGGCATGAGTTAAAATACACAGACACATAAAATAACCAGTTATACTTCATAGTTATTAGAATAATTCTAAAATGCAAAACAATAAAACCTATGCTTCACTTTTAACACATTAAATAATTAGATTTGTCACCATCATTTCTAACTGGTGATTGGTAAGTGATTTCTTCAGAAGATCAGCAACATCTGTAACAAGAGTTGAAAGTGTCTGTGATTTCTATTGATGACAAAGGCATCAGCACTGCTACTGCCACTGTAGTTTATTCATAATAAACTACATAAACATTCATAAATAAAGGAAATATTCAATTTAGATGAAAGGTTAGTAGATAAAAAGATGTAATTTAGAACCCCCTGAGTTTTATCCACACACGCCTGGGTGGGTAGGTGTTATGGGCCAAAGGTTAAGAATGCCTGGATAGGAGGAATGTCACAGTAAATTGAATAGGAATATAGGTGAGCACAAACTTCTGTTTATAACCTGTTACCACAGAAGGTAACAGGTTACTGGAGAAAAGAACAACATTATGCCCCCTGAGAAGGTGACCACTACCTGCGACAGGTGCTGCTCCTTTTTCGTGTGGGTGTTTTCTGGACATGGAGCCCAGGTCAGCTAGAAAGATGGCAGCACAGAAGTACAGACAGCTAACGTTCCTACAGTGGCCTGTGCCAGGCATTCAGGCTCACACTGCTCTTTTCTCGTAAGATGTCAAATTTCTCTTCCTGGCATTTGGTCCTGTGTATTTCTCTCTTCTTTCATCTCTCTTTGAAAACATGGCACAGAAGGACAGTAGTGAAGGGTGGTTTATACAGTTGGGTTTGGGGAAGGTGCCTAACCTCACACACCAGGCACAGGTTTGCGTTTAGAAGTTGCTATAGAAGTAACACAGGCTAACTCAAAGGAGGAAAAAAAACCAAACCGTACACAAGTGATAAAGCAAAAAAAGTCCCCCTCCCTTATCCATCTGCCTATTCAAACTCACTCCCCAGCAGTAACCTTGGGGTGTGTTTATATAATATATCCTCTATAAAAAAAAAAACAAAAAAATCACAATACATGCTATTATGCAATTACTTTTTTCACCAGACAGCTCTGGATGTTGATATTCTAAACAAGTACATTAACTGTGAATGCGGATCTTTGGGTAGGCTCCCGGTGCACTGGGAGGGCCACCTGTTTCAAAACAGCGCCGCTCTACACCTGCCTTCGCCGCCCACGCCCACCCGACCCAACCAGCTGCCCTTGACCGCTTCACTTCCCAGCTTTTCCCTTTTTCTATTTATAATTCTTGCTCCCCCTTGCCTGTAGCGCCTGCCCTGAGACTAAGTTCAGGCATTCTGGAGAAACATCAAAGTTTCTCACCTGCCAGGTGTCCAGGAGTCGCTCACCCCAGCTCAGAAGCTGCCAAGACGGCCCTCGGAGACGCTCCTGGGTGTCTGGGACATCACACATCAAGGCTCAGCAGCCCCGCCGACACGCTCTAGGTACCCGCCAGGCTCCCCCCGAGCTGCACCACGGCCCCTGCTCCGCGGAAAATCCCCAGGTCTTCTCACCGAGTCCCCTTAGTAGCTGCCACGAAGTCACCACACCCTTGCCCTCCGCGGCCAGTGCGGCTCGGACTGGGGAACTGCGCCAGAGCCTCGCTGGCGCCCAAACCGAGCAGCGCCCCCAACCCTCTTGGAGTCCACGCACCTCCGCTCCCGCGCCGCAGTTGTCGCCCTCGCCTGGGCGCTGCGCCTCTGCCACTGCCTTTATAGACACAGCCTTTTGTCTGGGGACCCACGGGGCCCCTTCCCCGCCCTGGACTCCCGCAGGTCCCTCCCATGCCCACCCTCCATCCCCACATCCCCGCTTCCCAGGACCAGTCTCCCTGTGTCCTAGAAACCGAGCAGAGGCGGAAGGAGAAGCCAGCTTTGTGTAACCTTTGGGGACGCGAGGGGGTCCTGACACTCACCCGGACTACAGCATACCCCGGAGGGCGGAGTGCAACTTACCAACCCTTTTCTACAGTGTCTAAAACCTCCGGAAGTGCGTGCCCCGCGGTTAACTCATCAGATGTCAGTTAATTAAGCCCCAGTGAGTCTCCAACTGTAGTTCAAGAACCACTTACTCCAGAATCATGGGTGAGGGAAGGTATAGACCTCAACAGCCACAGCCAAGACCACCAGATCAGGTTTTCTGGGGATAAGGTTAGAAATCTGCCTTTTTACTAAGTGTCCCAGGAGATTAACATGCACAGAGAAGTTTAACAATCACAGCACTGGACAGATTTCCAGACTTATTCATCCCATGTTCCAGAGTGCCTCCTCATTGGTCTTCCTGCTTCTGTACTTTCCTCTTTCCATCTATTCTCCAGCATCACCCAGAATGATCCTTTGAAAACCCAAGTCAGGTTCCTGTTGCTTCTCACTCAAAACCCTCCTCTGGCTCCCCATTTCATTCAGAATTAAGCTGAAGTCTTAACATTGGCTCCCAGATGCTCTTTACCTGACTTGTCTATTCCTTCTCTGCCTGAGAAGAAGCTGAAGAAGTGTACTCAGCTCTAGCCACTCTGACCTCTGTAGTTTGACAAACATTCCAGGCACCCTCCTGCCTCAGGGCCTCTGTTTCCACTGTCTGCAACACTCTTCCCTCAAAATCCAAGTAGTTCCCTCCCTCACTTCCTTTGATTCATTCAGAAATTATTAATACTGAGTGTCTACTATACTATAAGCCACTTCCTATTACAGGCACTGGGGTTCAAACAAAGCAGACACAAATTTCTGCCCTCAAGGAGCTAACATTCTTCAGGTCATTGCTCAGGTCTTCTCAATGAAGATTCTCTGACCACAAGGTCTAAAACTGCACCTTCACACACACAGGGCTCTGCATCTTCCTACCCTGCTTTATTTTTCTCCTTAGCACTCACCCCTATGTAGTAATATTTTACTTATTTGTTTTGTCTGTCTCCCCAGTCCCACTGAATAGGCATTCTTCAAATGCTGGTTGATAAATCAAACTTCTAGGTATCATACTCTCTGAGGGTACCAGCATAGGATTTAGCACAATAAATTCACAGATGCATTAATGCTTAGTGGATAGGAGCAAAGGACTCTGGATTTGCATTACCCGGGCTGAAATCCCCTATCTGCCCATATATATGACCGTAGGCAAATCATGTAACTTCTCCCTACCTCAATTTTCCTCATCTGTAAAATGGGGACAAAAACAGGGTCATGAGGACTAAATGAGAAAAACAAAACAGGTAAAGAATTTAGCACTGGGCCTAGCACACAGTCAGACTAACGCAAATTTTACTGATTAATCACATTATTGTTACAACTACTGGCTCCCCTCCTTGTGAGAGGATTGTCATGTGACTGGCAGTGCTTCCCTGTAGGTAATTTAGGTAAAGAGACAGCTTGCTTCCTTCCAGGCTTGGCCATGTGACTTGCATCAGACAATGGAATGTGAATGGACTTGACTTGCTGGTAATGGAGTAGAAGCTTTAAGAGTGATTGCTGATTGAGCTCAGTCATGAGAAAGTCATGTTGGGGGTTGCTCTCTGAAGAAACAAACCCATAGCCAACCCCAGCCTTCATAACATGAAACAGGAATAAATCTTTGCTGTTGTAAGCCACTGAGATTTGGGGGTTGTTTGCCCCCCTCTTCAAAAAAAAAAAAGAATACAGTTCTTATTATAAACAAGAAAGCTATTGCCCAAATTGCTAGGTTCTCAGAGGGCAGGAAAGTTAAGAAAGTTCTATATCTGCCTTCAAGGAGTTAGTTCACAGTCTTTGGGAGGAAGAGGACATGACAAAAATGACCAAATACAAGGCAGGCAGTCCTGAGTGCCAGAGAGTATGAAATTGGAGGTAGGGAGGCAAAGATTCTAGCCGGAGGATCAGCAATTGCTTGTGAGAAGGATGACATTTAAACTAGGCCTTGAGGCAGGGCTGCCTCTGACATTTGTGGACCCAGGACAAGGGCACAAATGGAGACTCCTGACCCATCCCCATCCCTTTTCTCTTCCCACCTCAAGCTGTCCTGCTCTGTGAGGGGCCTGGTATATAACGAGGACTCCCAGCCCACATGGACCTAAGGAAAAGGCCTGTGTAGGTTCTGACAATGGACTCAAGGCCATTTGAGCAGAAATGCTGGGGTTCTGGATACAGAGTGTGATCTAAATTCAGGGGTCCCTGATACCCTGAGTGTGGTCTAGAATGTGGGAAATGGGCAGGTAAATGGTGGGCACAGGAGGGGGGCCAGAGCAGGGCAGGGCCATCTAAAGCACGGAACCCAAGGCAGGGGCCTGGGTCACCCGGGTACAAGAGTGGGAGATGCTGGGTAGGAATTACACATGCAGGAGTGGAGGGGAGGGCAGTCCATGTTATTGCTGGTTTTATAATTTTTGAAATGGGGAAACCATTTTGGTACAGCATTCCATTAGCAGTGATTCTTCAGCGTGCTGTGCTGTCTTCCCTCCTGGTCCCACAGTGTCTTCCTTCCCTGGTCCCAGAGAGTTTAGGGGCGAGGTCTTGCAGGGGAAGGGGTTGAAGTAGGAATTTACATAATCCGATTATTGGGGGATTAGGCTTGGGCAGCTAAACGCCTCTGTGTGCTTGAGCTAAGACCCTTACTATTCATGGCTCTCACCGCCCCCTGGAGAGACTGCACCTGCAGGAGGGAGGTGGGGACAGGGTCCTGGGGAGGGACTAGGGGGCTGGGGAGAGAAGTAGGTCGTTAGGAGGGCTCGGGCTTTGTTAGCCTCTCTGATTCTGCTGGCTTAATTGATCTGTCTGGATTAGCCTGTGATGCTGGATCTCTAGTCCTGTGTGCTGGGGATGTCAGCTTCAGGAAAGAACAAACTGAGGTTTTCAGAAGGGATTCCGGTTAGCCCAGGTGATTGTGGGCTAAGGTCATTTTGGCTGAAGGTCAAGCATCAGCTCTATCCAGTCTTAAAACTCTCTTCTTCCCTGTTCATCTTAACCCCTTCCCAGTCCCTAATTCTGCACTATCCAGGCCCCAACGCATCCATCTTTTTCTCCATTTATCCAGTTATACATCCAGCTCTCCTTCCATCCATTTATTGTTAAGCTTCCATCAGTTTATTCATCACATGAATTAGCTGGTTCTTGACAGTTAATAGAAATTACTAGTCAATCCTAGATAGGTTTTGTTCCTTCAAGTGTGCTACCTTTCAAGTTAATTTTGGTACTTTGACATAGAAAACTTTGACATTTTCACATTCATTAATAAAGTGTTATATACAGTTATTCAAAGTTCTCAAAAATATCTCAGTATTTACTTTATCACCTTTCTCATTCCTTATATTAGATGTTTATGACTTCTCTCTTCTTTATTAGCTTTGCAGAGCTTGTCCATTTTTCTTTTAAAAAACTACCTCTGTGGTTCATAATTTTTCTCATTTTCTAATGTATTAATTTATACTACCTCTTTTAAATTTTTTTGGACTTTCTAGGTTCCATCTTCTTTTAAAAATGGGTGTAACTGGTTTATAACACTATATAAGCTTCATGTGTACAATAAAACATTTCAACTTCAGTTCAGTTCAGTTCAGTCCAGTTCAGTCGCTCAGTCGTGTCCGACTCTTTATGACCCCATAGACTGCAGCACGCCAGGTTTCCCTGGATACTACCGAAAGTAGAGAGTGCTCACCATCAAAAGCTGAGTTTCCCTCCGTCACAATACAGTGGCCCCTCTTTAGTCATTGTGCCCCACCCACACCCCTCTCCCTCCTAGTAAGAACTACTCCATTTTCTACATCTAAGTTTTACTTTTTTTCAATTGCCAGTGTTTATTTTGTCCCTTCTCTACTTCCCATTCTTAGATTGTCCATTAGTTTACATTCTTTTTAATAAGAACAGCACTTCAGGCTATGAATTTTCTTCTGATGCATCTTTGGTGTCATCCTGCACTTCCACTTGAGTATCTTTGCTGTTAACCTCTAACATGGGTTGTTTAAGTTTTCTTTTGGAGAGTTTTTTTTTTTTTTTTTTAATTTCCTTATTGTGGTATTTTTTTGGTAACCACTTGCTATTAATTTCTAATTTTCTTGTAGTGTAGTCAAAGATATATCTTGTATTGTTTTTGCTTTGGGATATTTACTGAGAGTTTCTCTTTGGTAAAACATATGATCAGCTTCCATAAATGACCCATAGGTAACAGAAAAGGAGGTATATCCTCTGTTTGAAAAATAAAATTTTTTATATACATCCATCAAATTGATCTTCTATATTCATGGGAGTTTGGGTCTATTTGATCTGTTAGAGAGAACTGTGTGACTGTCTTCCTCTACTGTTTTGTGTCTATTTCCTTCCTTTTGGTTTTTCCAGGAGTGTTTGCTTTAGAGATACCCTGAGATACAAGGCATTTCACACATAAAGACTCATGGAAGTTTTATTGACTTAAGAGGACTGTGCCCTTTGTCAACATAAAATGATCTTCTTTGCCTTGATTCTTGTCATGAATTCCATTTTCCATTTTCTTTTATGATACTACAACTCCTGTTTTTAAATTTGCATTTTCCAAATAAACTGTTCTTTTACAATTAAACTTGTCAGTATGAGGGTGTTACTTTTGGTCATAGGTTTTATCTTTCTGTGACATTTCATTTGGGGAATTTAAGTTCCTTTGAGTCCTTTGGTTTCTTAAAGGAGCCTCCATCTCCATTTTGGATTCTTTAAAACAAGTCTCATTCCAGTTTATTTGGTTTCAATGAATGAACATAAGGAGTGATGACTCACTCTCCAAATGGTTGCCTCCAGTCTGCCCCGCTCTCCATCAGAAGTCACATAACTTGTTTCTGTGAAGTGAATGCTTCTAAGGTCAAGGAAGGAGTTTCGTTAGTGACTGTTTAAGGAAATGAGAAGAACGTTCTGGTCACTGTATGGAGGGGGCCAAATGATGTGGGGAGACTAGGAGGCTGTGATAGGGATACAGCTGAGAGAGGGTGATGGCTTGACAAAGAGGGTGGCATCAAGCACCAGCTCCAGGCCACACACTGAACTCTCTTTCCCTTATGCAGCACTAAGTACTAGCTGTCATGCTAGGCATGTCACCCAATTTTCTCATTCTTTATGAAAAAATTAAATACTTTCATTATAAAGTTATATTAACAACAAGTTGTTATTCTAGACAAAACAAAATATTGTGAAAATGAAAGTCGCTCAGTCGTGTCTCTCTGCGACCCCATGAACTGTGTAGCCCACCAGGCTCCTTTGTCCAAGGAATTCTCCAGGCAAGAATACTGGAGTGGGTTGCCATTTCCTTCTTCAGGGGATCTTCCCAACCCAGGGATTGAACCTGGGTCTCCTGCATTACAGGCAGACTCTTTACCATCTGAGCCACCAACAAAATATTGCTCCCACACAATTTAGCTCCCAAATAAATTTAGTATTTCCCTAAATACTAAAATGTATGCCCAAAGAAACAAGTCTTCACATGCAGCTGACTGTATTACTAGCAGTACTTATACAAACATCTTTCCAGAGCCAACAGAGGCTATAAATTCTCATGGATGTTAATGTCACTCCATTCACAGGACCCACAGGGCAACCGACTGATGAGCACCCCTCCTCTGAGACTCTTCCTGCCACCCCTCCTCTGACATCCTCCAAATAGAAAAATAACAGAACAAGAAGCTAGCTCCTCTCTGATGAACGTGGGTGATGCGGGAAACCAGGGCACATGGAAGGGAGAAATACACTGACATGGCCCCTTGGGAGGGGTGGGAGCTTTGGTCTTCCCTCCCAGGAAAAGAGAGATTTGGCTTTTCATCATCATTTTGGGACTTCCCTGAGGTTATTCCCTAATCATGACAGAAAAGTGAAGATGCTAGAATCTTTAGACCAGAGTCCCTAAGGTTCACAGGTTTCATAGCCCTGGGCATACTTATAGATAGAAACAACAAAAGGAAAAAAATGATACCGATTCAGAAGGAAACAAACCTGCTGAATCAGGTTTTCCCCCTGTAGCACACAGTGACTTTCCTGGACAAAGGAGAAGAAATAACATTACTCTGTAAGCAAAATTACCCTTACTTGGAAGCTTGCCACAGCCTGTTACCAAGCATCCTGCATCTAAGAAGCAGCAGACGATAGTCCTCAACTGGATCACACGTGAGGAGCCCTGTTTGAATAAAGAAGGTAGGGGTGGGGAGATTGTGACTCCACAATCCGGAATCAGATTTGCAAAGGCTCCCTGCACTGTTGTTTAACACTGTTCAACTGCCTCATTGATGCCCTTTCTTCCTGTCTCCCCTCTTTTCTATCTGCTAACCCAGTGTCTTGCCTGGGATGAGCACAATGATGAGGTTACTAAGTAGAGGAATTTGTTAACTGGTTTAAAGGCTCACTGCTGCAAGGTATCATTCTCAATTAAATTGGCCACTTACTTAAGCAATCAAAAGTTGGTCAAATTGGAAAAAAATACTCTTCTGAGCCTGTTTCCTATGAAATGGGGGTGATAAATATTCACTGATATGCAGTAGACTAAGTGGGAAAAAATACTGAGGAATACCAAGTGGAAAGCAGTCTGGCATAGAAGCTGAGAGGCCCCTCATTAGGCTTAGGAGGTGGACTGGTATTTGGATTCCTGCTCCAACACCAGCTGCCATGCTGTGCAGGTTACTGAACTCCTCCCAGTCTCAATTTTCTCAGCTGTAAACTGGGAATAATGTCAACTTCAGGGGTTATCGCAAGATTCAGTGTACTAATGTACATAAAGTTAATGCTTGGGAATAAATGCCAAAGCATAGCAGATCAATAAACAATCATTTTATTACCAGAAAACTCTACCCAAAAAGTAGACACATGCCTCTAATTCCCCCTAATCAAACGGCACTTTTTTTCTTTCATTTGCTCAACCCATTATCCTGGCTGTCACCTCTCTCCTTCCAGTTGCTTTGGATCTTGTGTTACTTACTAAGGAAGCATTTATTTCCTTCCACTAACTGAAGCCAATATCGCAGGGCTGGATGGATGAGGGAGATGTCAGAGGCGGGGAAGGAAAAACTTCTCTTGACCAGCATGCTCTCTCTTACAGTTAATTTTCACTCTCCAGCACCCTAGCCCCAAGACCCCTTGGTAACCTCCCCCCGCCTGCCCTAACATTTTGCCACCAAGACACCTGGTGTTGAGGCTGGGTGGGTATTTCATTTCTGTCCAGAGCAAATGTTGACAGTTGCAGCAGAAACCAGGGCACACAACGGCCTCAAGTGAGTGGGCTTTTCTTCCCTTAGATACCAATTAGGGGGATGCACACACAGCCCTGAGTGTGCCCAGCTGCTGACACTCTCAAGACCAGGCTGGCTTGGCCTCAACTCTGAGGCCTGGAGCTGTGAGTGCTTCTATTTCCAGCCAATAAACCTGAGGGCAGTGGGAAAGTAAGGGCAGTGAGGGTGGGCAAAGCCAGGTACTGGAGAAAAGAAAAGGGTGGGAATGCGACTCCCTTTTTTTTCTTTATACTCTCTGGTCTTTGTAAGAGACATGATTCATGAATGGGTCCCCTAGATGAGGATTTAGATGCTCTGTGGGTAACAGATAAGAGTGCAGCCTTCTTGCAGAGAGTAAATTCATTGAATACTCCTCATAAAGTCAATAATGTCAGGCTTATCAGCTGTTCTCATTCCCCACTCAGCCCCTGGGGAACCAGGACTTGAAATAAAGGCCACAGCTCCAAAGACTGGAGAGGGGAGGTGCAGCACTGGCCTGGGGAGGGGCCTCCGCCCTCCTGGGCTGAATTTTAGGCAGGTGGGGGAAATCTGCCAGGCCTGAACTGCCCAGAGTCCTCAGCTTCCCAGACTGACAAATCCCACACCAAACCCATACACTGAGGGAAAGGAGGAGGCACCTCTGGTCCCCTTAGATCCAGCAGATGTTTCTGGGAGGCTCCCTGGGGCTTCTTAGGAAGAGCAATGTCAGTTGTTAGCATAAGCTGTGCTCCCAGGACAAGTAGAACACCTCCTCTTTACCCATTGGAGACCAGAGTCTCCAAGGGGAACAGAAACTAGGGAGATGAGGATCAGGTTAAGATCCGGAATTGAACATCTTGACTGCGTCCTTCTCCTTTCCTGGCTTCAGTGCCCAGCTCCCACAGCCAGGCCTTACAGTGTTCCCACAGGGAGAGTCCATCCTGTCCTGGGTTCTAACTTAAGTAGCAGGTATACAAATGGCTCCAGCCTCTTCCCTACATCTGTCACATTGCCGGCACTGTGGTACCCAGGCCTAACCCTGACTTCCTCTGAGCCAAGGATCTCACTACCAAGGCTCCTGCCTCAATTCATCTAACTGAGCCTTGGCTTTCAAATGCCTGTTCTAACTCCTGGAACCCCTGGATAAGACCCTACCCAGGTCCCAGCATGCTTCTCTGAGACCTGTACCACTGATCTTGAAACCAACTTCCCAGAGCAACAGCAACTGCCCCTCAGCCTCGAGATCTTCCTGCCCCTGGACTCCCTGTGTCTTTGCCTGGCACTAGATGGAAATTCCTAGGAGTGACTTTACCTGAGCCCCCAGAGTGGCTTATCCTTACCTGGCAAGGTATCTGTGCTCTGTCCCTGCAACTGAGAGATCCCAGTGTTCTGGGAATGAGTTTCTGTGAAACTCAATTTTCCCATATCTCTACTCTGGCCTTAAAAGAACTTCATGAATATTTAGTGAGTCAGTGAATGAACCATGGTCCTAGCACAGAGGCTCTGAGTACTAATCTAGCCAGAAGAGTTTATTGAAGGCATCATGCTCTGATTCAAATAACCTTTTCCCATTTTCTCTCATCTAAACTTTACAGCTTACTCCTTGGAAGGAAAGTTATGACCAACCTAGACAGCATATTAAAAAGCAGAGACATTACTTTGTCAACAAAGGTCCATCTAGTCAAGGCTATGGTTTTTCCAACGGTCATGTATGGATGTGAGAGTTGGATTATAAAGAAAGCTGAGTGCCAAAGAATTGATGCTTTTAAACTGTGGTGTTGGAGAAGACCCTTGAGAGTCCCTTAGACTGCAAGGAGATCCAACCAGTCCATCCTAAAGGAGATCAGTCCTGGGTGTTTATTGGAAGGACTGATGTTGAAGCTGAAACTCCAATACTTTGAGCACCTGATGCGAAGAACTGACTCATTTGAAAAGACCCTGATGCTGGGAAAGATTGAAGGCAGGAGGAGAAGGGGACGACAGAGGATGAGATGGTTGGATGGCATCACCGACTCAATGGACATGAGTTTGGGTAAACTCTAGGAGTTGGTGATGGACAGGGAGGCCTGGTGTGCTATGGTTCATGGGGTCGCAAAGAGTCGGACAGGACTGAGTGACTGAACTGATACTGATTCTGAAACTTTACAGCAGGGTATTTAATGTCCCCATGATCTTGCCCACTTTTCTAGCTGTATTTTTTAAAACTATTTATCCATATATAGACAGATGTTCTTTTCCACTGTCCCATAAAGCCCATTCTATGACTGTACTGATTCCTTTTCTTCAAGAATGCTTTCTTCCCTTTCTTCATTTATTCACATTTTGTTCATTAAGTCTTAAGATCCAGCTGAACCTCACTGTCCCTCTCCCTGCCCTCCTTCCTGGAACTTTTTCTAACCTAAGACCAACTTCCTACAAAGTGTGGGACTTCTTGTTCCCTTATCTAAGCCTGGTCTTTGAAACTCAATTCTATGAAGTGTTATGTTTTAATTCTACCTCCTTGTACATGTGCCTTTGAGGCCATGGTCACTTCTTAACACCATCTTCAGGATAGGGTCCTCTTACAAGGAAGGTTATGAAATACCTAATCTTATAGAACAATTATTGCTTGGGATTATCAGAAAAATACAAGTTCAGAGGATTAATGTCAAAGGTCAAAATAAAAGCAAGTAAAGATAATAATATTAAGAGCTTTCATTTATTGAGCATCTACTGTGTACTAAGTGTATACCAGATTTCCTATCATTCTTGTGAAAACTTACAGGCTGGTATTAATTTTAGTCCTACTAGTTTAAAAAAAAAAATTGGAACTCAGAAGTTAAATAACCAGCCTGAGGTCACAAAGCTGGAAAATAACATCCCTGGGTTTGAGTCCAGATCTCTACAACTCCAAAGCTCTTGACCCATCAAGTCCTAAGGATCTGCATGGTCCAATATGTTGGCTATGAGCTATAAGATGCTATTTAATTTGATTAAAATCAAAATAACATTCAGTTCCTCATTTATACTTAACACAATTCAAGTGCTCAATAGTCACACATGCTAGTGGCTACTGTCTTAGACAGTACAGACAGAGGTCATTTCTAGCATCACAGAATGCTCTATTTGACAGTACTGCTATAGGTAGTCTCTGTTCTCCCACTAGGATATAGAGGAAACCTGGCTCTGAGCAAATTATGACTGGATGATACGAAGAGAGGACTCAGCTTCTTAAAAACTAAGTCTTTCCCTTTGTGAGCTCACCATTTGGTTTTTCTGCTAAGCAGGGTCTGGCTGGATTAAACAGCTGCACAGTTTAAGCTCTAAAACAAACTTGTACACACTCCAACTATGAGACTATCATTCTTCTAAGACCTGAAAGGCATCTGGTGGTAATACATTTTCAGAAAATTAGTCAGTCACCTTTCCCGCAATATTCTCTAGAAAATATTCTCCAAAGTATTAAGATTAACTAGAAAAATTGAATTTAGATGTTTTAAGTGAAAAAAAAAAGGTGATAAACATAAAATTAATTTAAGTTACAAAGACCGAAGAACAAGGATATCAGCTGCTAATGGGCTTTTGCTGATAAATCTTCTTGGGGAAAAGTAAACTATAAAGGACACAAAAGAATAATGAGAAAATAAAATTTAAAGAGTGTTAAACTTACAGAGTAAAACAATAAAGAATTGAAGAAAGGAGGAATTAATAACTCCAAAAGGAAAAATCTGTCCTCCAAAAACTGAACAAGATTATTTCTTTTGATTTTATTATGAAATGTTATATATTATAAATATTTGTAAAATATATAAGGATACTAATAAAATATAATCAAATAAACAGTGCATAGAACACATTCAAAAAGAAAACTATAAAACAGACAACTAAAGTATATGGTGTTTTCACTATTTAAAATTTTAGCCATCCTAACAGCTGTGCTGTGATATTTCATGGTAGTTGTAATTTGCATTTCCCTGATGGTTAACGATGTTGAACATTTTTTAACTTATTATCAATTCTGTAGTCCTCTACTTTACTTCTCTATTATTAATGACAACTTTAACTCCTTCTAGAAAATGTTTTTACACTTAACATCCTTGCTTAGCAGTTTATATAGAGTTTTGGTATTTGTTACATGGGGGACTAGTCAGGGAAGTATTCTAGGAACAGTGGAAGATGTCAAGTTAGATTAGAAATAAAAGGAGTAGGGAAATCCCTGGTGATTCAGTGGTTAGGACTTGGCGCTTTCACTGCTGGGGCCTGAGTTCAGTCCCTGGTGGAGGAACTGAGATCTTGTGAGTCATGTAACATGGCTAAAAACAAAAAATGAAGTAGTCTGTCAAGGCAGGCATTTTCACAAAATTTTTAGAAAATGATCTATTAAGGAAGAGGAATACGCTGAAATTCAGCAGATTTTATATTTTTGTGTTCAAAGGAAAAAAAAAATAAAAGCCCAAAATACAAAGTATGATGAGGCAGAGCTGACACCAGCTGAACACCTGCAAGCTCTGACTACAGAGTCACTCCTCATACCAGTGACCACACAGAAAACGGTTTCTAATTATCAGCTGGACAAGACCCGGTTTATTAATATTTATTGCAGGAAGATCACATGGTGTACTGATGGGAGAAATTACAAAGAAAATGGTAATTTCTCTCTCTCCCCCCTTGTTTTACTGAGATACAAACTGACATCTAGCATTACATAAGGGGTACAGCAGAATCATTTGATCTATGTACATACTGTGAAATGATTATTAGCAAGTTTAGTTAATATCCATTATCTCACATAGTAAGACATTTTTGTTTTCCTGTGATGAGAAATTTTAAGATCTATTCCCTAACAACTTTCAAGTATACAATACAGTTTTGATAACTATAGTTATCATGCTAGACATTACATCCTCAGAACCTATCTTATGCCTGTAAGTTTGAACCTTTTGACCACCTTTACCCAATTACCCCATCCCATACCACTTGCTCCTGGCAACCACCAATCTGTTCTGAGCTTGTTTCTTCTTAGATTCTACATATACAATCATACAATATGTCTTTCTGTCTTTTATTTCCCTTAATATAATTCCCTCAAGGTCCACCTATGTTGTCACAAATGGCAGGATTTCCTCTTTCTTGTGGCTGTATAATATTCCATTCTATAAGCATACCACTTCTTCTTACCCATTCATTTGTCAATGGGCATTTAGGTTATCTCCATACCTTGGCTATTATAAATAAAGTGGCAGTGAACAGGGGGTACCGACATTCCTTCAGAAGAGTAATGTCATGTCCTTTGTACATAAACAGAAGTGGAATCATTGGATCATATGGTTCTATTTTTAATTTTTTTGAGGAAACTCCATACTGTTCTCCAGAGTGGCTGTATCAATTTACAGTCCCCCCAACAGTATACAAAATTTTCCTTTCACCTGCACTTGTTAGCTCTTCTCTTCTTTGATAACACCCAGTCTAACAAGTGGAAGCTGATATCCCACTGTGGCTCTGATTTGCATTTTCCTGACGATTAATGATGGTGAGCAATTTTTCATGTGTCTGCTGGCCATTAAAATATCTTCTTTGAAAAAATGTTTCAGTTCCTTTGCCCACTTTAAAAATTGGATTTTGTTTTGTTATTGAGTTGTATGAATTCCTTATATATTTTGGATATTAACCCCTTATTATACACATATTTGCAAATATTTATTTCCAGCTCATAGGTTGCCTTTCATTTTGTTGTTTGCTGCACAGAAGCTTTTTAATTTGATGTTGTCTCTCGTTTATATTTGCTTTTGTTGACTATACTTTTGATGTTATATCACTGACAAGATCAATGTCAAGGATTTTTCCCTTTGTGTTCTAATAATTTTATGGTTTTAGGTCTCATATTTCAGTTTTCAATCCATGTTAATTTTTGTGACTGGCATGGTATAGGGTCTACTTTCATTCTTTTGCATGTGACCAGCCAAATTTTCTCATCCCCATTTACTGAAGAGGCTAGTTTCTCTATCAATTATTCTTGGCTCCCTTCTGAAATATATTAATTGTATATGCATGTGTTTATTTCTATTTCATTGGTCTATATGTCTTTTTAATGCCAGTACCATACTGTTTTGATTACTACAGCATTGTAATTAGTTTGAAATCAGGAAGGGTGATACTCCGAGCTTTGTTCTTTCTCAGGATTACTTTGGCTATTGCTTTCAGCTATTTCGCTAATGATGCTGAACATCTTTTTAATATGCTCTATATACCTTCTCTAGTGAAATATCTTTTTGTGCCTCTTGCTCATTTTCTAATTGGATTTTTTTTTAACTGTTGAGTGTTCAGTTCTTTAATACATTCTAGATACTAGTCTTCTATCACCTATGTCGTCTGCAAATATTTTCCTCTTAGACTATATCTTGACTTTTCATCCTCATCTTCTAAGCTTCTACAGAGCACTGTGTGGCCTGTGGGATCTTAGTTCCCTAACCAGGGATTGAGCCCAGGCCCTCAGCAGTAAACGTGTGGAGTCCTAGCCACTGGACTGCCAGGGAATTCCCTGAGTTCATTTTTATACAATTGTTCAAAAGGTTATCCTTCCTTTATTGAATAGATTTTACATCTTTGTCAAAAGTCAACTGAGCATTTTTTTAAATTGAAGGATAATTGCTTTACAGAATTTTGTTGTTTCCTGCCAAACCTCAACATGAATCAGCCATATCCTCTCCCTTTTGAAACTCCCTCCCCACTCCACCCCTCTAGGTTGATACAGAGCCCCTGTTTGAGTTTCCTGAGCCATACAGCAAATTCCCATTGACTATCTATTTTACATATGGTAATGTAAGTTCCCATGTTACTCTTTCCTAACATCTCACCCTCTCCTCCCCTCTCCCCATGTCCATAAACCTATTCTCTATGTCTGTTTCTCCATTGCTGCCCTATAAATAAATTCTTCAGTACCATTTTTCTAGATTCCGTATACGTGCATTAGAATACGATATTTATCTGACTCACTTCACTCTGTATAATAGGTTCTAGGTTCATCCACCTCATCAGAACTGATTCAAATGGGTTCCTTTTATGGCTGAGTAATATTCCATTGTGTATATGTATCAAAACTTCTTTATCCATTCATCTGTCGATGGACATCTAGGTTGCTTCCATGTTCTAGTTATTGTAAATAGTGTTGCAATGAACAATGGGATACATGTGTCTTTTTTAGTTTTCATTTCCTCAGGGTATATGCTTAGGAGTGGGATTGCTGGGTCATATGATAGTTTAATTCCTAGTTTTTTTTAAGGAATCTTCATACTGTCTTCCATAGTGGCTGTATCAATTTACATTCCCACCAACAGTGCAAGCATTTATTGTTTGTAGACTTTTTGATGACGGCCATTCTGACCAGCGTGAGGTAATATCTCATTGTGGTTTTGATTTGCATTTCTCTAATAATGAGTGATGTTGAACATCTTTTCATGTATTTGTCAGCCATCTGTAGGTCTTCTTTGGAAAAACGTCTGTTTAAGTCTTTTTCCCACTTTTTGATTGGGTTGTTTGTTTTTCTGGCATTGAGTTGTATGAGCTGCTTGTATATTTTGGAAATTAATCCTTTGTCAGTTGTTTCATTTGCTATTATTTCCTTCCATTCTGAGGGTTGTCTTTTCACCTTGCTTATAGTTTCCTTTGCTGTGCAAAAGCTTTTAAGTTTACTCAGGTCCCACTTTTTGTTTTTCTTTCAGTTACTCTAGGAGGTGGGTCATAGATGATCTTGCTTTGATTTATGTCATCTAGTGTTCTGCCTATGTTTTCCTCTAAGAGTTTTATAGTTTCTGGTCTTACATTTAGGTGTTTAATCCATTTTGAATTTATCTTTGTATATGGTGTTAGGAAGTGTTCTAATTTCATTCTTTCACATGTAGTTGTCCAGTTTTCCCAGCACCATTTATTGACAAGACTGTCTTTACCCTATTGTACACCCTTACCTTCTGTGTCAAAAATAAGGTACCCATAGGTGTATGGGTTTATTTCTGGGCTTTCTATCTTGCTCCATTGGTCTATATTTGTTTTTGTGCCAGTACCATACTGTCTTTATGAATGTACCTTTGTAGTATAATCTGAACTCAGAAAGGCTGACCCCTCCAGCTCCATTCTTCTTTCTCAAGACTGCTTTGGCTATTCGGGGTCTTCTGTGTTTCCATATGAATTATGAATTTTTTTGTTCTAGTTCTGTGAAAAATGCCATTGGTAATTTGATAGGGATTGCACTGAATCTGTAGATCGCATTTGGTAGTATAGTCATTTTCACAATATTGACTCTTCCTACCCAGGAACATGGAATATCTCTCCATCTGTTTATGTCTTTGATTTCTCTCATTAGTGTCTTATAATTTTCTGTGTACAGTTCTTTTGTCTCCTTAGGTAAGTTTATTCCTAGATACTTAATTCTTTTTGTTGCAGTGGTGAATGGGATTGATTCCTTAATTTCTCTTTCTGATTTTTCATTGTTAGTATACAGAAATGCAAGTGATTTCTGTGTATTGATTTTATATCTTGCAACTTTGCTAATTCACTGATGTTAGCTCTAGTAATTTTCTGATTCTATTAGGATTTTCTATGTATAGTATCATGTCATCTGCAAACAGTGAGAGCTTTTTACTTCTGCTTTACTGATGTGGATTCCTTTTCTTTTTCTTCTCTGATTGCTGTAATGAGGACTTCCAGAACTATGTTGAATAATAGTGGTGAAAGTGTACACCCTTGTCTTGTTCCTGATCTTAGGGGGAATGCTTTCAGTTTTTCACCAATGAGAATAATGTTTGCTGTAGGCTTATCATATATGGCCTTTACTACGTTGAGGAAGTTTCCTTCTATGCCCATTTTTTGAAGAGTTTTAATCATAAATGGGTGCTGAATTTTGTCAAAGGCTTTTTCTGCATCTATTGAGATGATCATATGGTTTTTATCTTTCAATTTGTTAATATGGTATATCACATTGATTGATTTGCATACATTGAAGAATCCTTGCATTCCTGGAATAAACCCAACTTGATCATGGTGTATGAACTTTTTGATGTGTTGCTGAATTCTGTTTGCTAATATTTTGTTGAGGATTTTGGAATCTATGCTCATCAGTGATATTGGCCTGTAGTTTTCTTTTTTTGTGTTGTCTTTGTCTGGTTTTGGTATCAGGGTGATGGTGGCCTCATAGAATAAGTTTGGAAGTGTTCCTTCCTCTGCAATTTTTTGGAAGGAATTTTAGCTCTTTGCTAAATGTTTGACAGAATTCTCTTGTGAAGCCATCTGGTCCTGGGCTTTTGTTTTTTGCGAGATTTTTTATCACAGCTTCAATTTCAGTGTTTGTGATTGCGTTCTTCATAATTTCTATTTCTTCCTGGTTCAGTCTTGGAAGACTGAACTTTTCTAAGAATCTGTCCATTTTATTTCAGGTTATCCATTTTATTGCCATATAGTTGTTCATAATAGTCTCTTATAATCCTTTATATTTCTGCATTGTCTGTTGTAACCTCTCCTTTTTCATTTCCAGTTTTGTTGATTTGATTCTTCTTCTTTTCTTGATTAGTCTGGCTAAATATTTGTCAATTTTATCTTCTCAAAGAAACACCTTTTAGTTTTATTAATCTTTACTATTTGTTTCTTTCATTTCTTTTTCATTTATTTCTGCTCAGATCTTTATGATTTCTTTCCTTCTACTAATTTTGGGGTTTTTTTGTTGTTGTTCTTCTTCTTTTTCCAGTCATTCTAGGTGTAAAGTTAGGCTGTCTAGTCAATGTTTTTCTTGTTTCTTGAGGTAGGATTGTATTGCTATAAACTTCCCTCTTGGGACTGCTTTTGCTGCATCCCATAGGTTTTGAGTTGTCATGCTTTCATTGTCATTTGTTTCTAGAAATTTTTTGATTTCCCTTTTTGTTTCTTCAGTAACCTGTTGGTTATTTAGAAACATGTTGTTTAATCTCCATGTGTTTGTGTTTCTTACAGCTTTTTTTCTTGTAACTGATATCTAGTCTCAGAGTGTTGTGGTCAGAGAAGATGCTTGATACGATTTCAATTTTCTTAAATTTACTGAGGTTTGATTTGTGACCCAAGATGTGGTCTATCCTGGAGAATGTTCCATGTGCACTTAAGAAGAAGATGTATTCTTCTGCATTTGGATGGAATGTCCTGAAGATATCAATGAGATCCATCTCATCTAATGTATCATTTAAGACTTGTGTTTCCTTATTAATTTTCTGTTTTGAGAATCTGTCCATTGGTGTGAATGGGGTGTTAAAGTCTCCTACTATTATTGTGTTACTGTCAATTTCTCCTTTTATGTCTATTAGTGTTTGTCTTATGTATTGAGGTGCTCCTATGTTGGATGCATAGATATTTACAATTGTTATGTCTTCCTTGGATTGATTCCCTTGATCATTATGTAGTGTTCTTCCTTATCTCTTGTAATCTTCTTTATTTTAAGGTCTGTTTTGTCTGATATGAGGATTTCTACTCCAGCATTCTTTTGCTCCCCATTTGCATGGAATATATTTTTCCATCCTCTCACTTTCAGTCTATGTGTCTTGAGGTCTGAAGTGGGTTTCTTGTAGACAGCATATATATGGGTCTTGTTTTTGTAACCATTCGGCCAGTCTGTCTTTTGGTTGGAGCATTTAGTTCATTTACATTTAAAGTAATTATTGATATATATGTTCCTATTGTCATTTTCTTAATTGTTTGGGGTTGATTTTGTAGATCCTTTTTCTTCTCTTGTATTTCTTGACTATTTAAGTCCCTTTAGCATTTCCTGTAAAGCTGGTTTGGTGGTACTGAATTCTCTTAACTTTTGCTTGTCTGAAAAGCTTTTTATTTCTCCATCAACTTTGAATAGATCCTTGCCGGGTACAGTAATCTTGGTTGTAGATTTTTTCCCTTTAAGTCCTTTAAATATATCCTGCCATTCCCTTCTAGCCTGCAGAGTTTCTGCTGAAAGATCAGCTGTAAAGCGTATGGGGTTTCCCTTGTATGTTACTTGTTGCTTTTCCCTTGCTGCTTTTAATATTCTTTCTTTGTGTTTAGTCTTTGTTTGTTTGTGTCTTGGCGTGTTTCTCCTTGGGTTTATCCTGTATGGGACTCTTTGTGCCTCTTGGACTTGATTGACTATTTCCTTTTCCATGTTGGGGAAATTTTCAACTATAATCTCTTTAAAAATTTTCTCACACCCTTTCTTTTTCTGTTCTTCTTCTGGGACCCCTATAATTCTAGTGTTGGTGTCTTTGACACTGTCCCAGAGGTCTCTGAGAGTATCCTCAGTTCTTTTCATTCTTTTTACTTTATTCTACTCTTCAGAAGTTATTTCCACTATTTTATCTTCCAGCTCACTGATTTGTTCTTCTGCTTCAGATATTATGATATTAATTCCTTCCAGAGTATTTTTAATTTCAGTAATTATGTTGTTTTTCTCTGTATGTTTATTCTTTAATTCTTCTAGGTCTTTGTTAATTGATTCTTGCATTTTCTCCAATTTGTTTTCAAGATTTTTGATCTTCTTTACTATCATTATTCTTAATTCTTTTTCAGGGAGTTTGCCTATTTCCTCATTTATTTGGACTTCTGTGTTTCTAGTTTGTTCCTTCATTTGTGTAGTATTTATCTGCCTTTTCATTATTTTTTTTTAACTTATTGTGTTTGAGGTCTCCTTTTGTCAGCCTTCAAGGTTGAATTCTTTCTTCCTTTTGGTTTCTGCCCTCCTAAGGTTGGTCTAGCCGTTTGTGTAAGCTTCGTATAGGGTGAAATTTGTGCTGAGTTTCTGCTTGTTAGTTTTTCCTCTGAAGGGCAAGACTGAATGAGGTGGTAATTTTGTCTGCTGATGATTTGGTTTGTCTTTTTGATTTTGTTGTTTAGATGAGGCATCCTGTACAGGGTGCTATTGGTGGTTGGGTGATGCTGGGTCTTGTATTCATGTGGTTTCCTTTGTGTGAGTTCTCACTATTTGATATTCCCTAGGGCAAATTCTCTGGTAGTCTAGGGTCTTGGAGTCAGTGCTCCAACTCCAAAGGCTCAGGGCTTGATCTCTGGTCAGGAATGAAGATTCCAGAGGTGTTTTTTTATGGCATTAAGTGAGATTGAAATAAATATCCAAAAACGAGAAACCAAAGATGAACCCCAGACAAATGAAAGTCATAAAATCAGGAAAATAATAACTATAATAATGGAATATACACATATATATATCCACGCATGAGCAAAATCAAAACAGTCCAACAAAAATAAAGTACAATAGATTGACCCGGCAAACAAAGGAAATAAAAAATTATATTTACCAGTTAAGAACAAAACTAACTGAAGTACAAAGTGGAAAACAAAATCAAAGCAAGGTACGAAGTGGTGAGTAAAGCAATGAAAACAAGACTAACAACTATGTTGAGAGGAAAGGAAAGAAAGAAAAGAAAGAAAGAATAGATATGCAAAGTTAAGTAGAGGTAGATGAAGAAGATTTATACACAGTAAAGATTAATTGAAAGGAGAAAAGAACAGGAGGAAAGGCAAGCAAAAGAATAAATGTAGAAAAAATATAATAGGTTTAAAATAATTAAAAGTTAAAAATATAAAAAAGAGAAAAAAAAAAAAAAAACAGAAAAACGGGGAAAAAAAGGAAAACACCACAGAACTGCAAAAGCCCAAGGTAGACGCAGAGGTTTATAACAACAATAAAAAAATGTGACTGAATATACACATATACATATACACTCATAAGCAAAATCAAAACAGTCCAACAAAAATAAAGTACAACAGATTGACCTGGCAAACAAAGGAAACCAAAAATCATATCTACCAGAACAAAACTAACTTAAGCACAAATTGGAAAACAAAACTAAAGCAAGGTGCCAATTGGGGAATAAAGCAATGAAAATAAAACTAACAAATATGTTGAGAGGAATGGAAAGAAAGAAAGAAAGAATAGATATGTGAAGTTAAATAGAGGTAGATAAAGAAGATTTATATATTTCAAAGATTAACTGCAAGGGGGAAAGAATGGTAGGAAAAGCAAACAAAGGAATAAACATAGAAAAAATAATGTTTAAAAAATTAAAAATTAAAAAAAAAAAAAACAGAAAAGAAAAATAAAAAAGGAAAACTCCCCAGAATTGCAAAAGCCCAATATAGAGGCAGACGTTTATAACAAAAGTAAAAAATGTGACTGAGAAAAAAAAGTAAAAAAAGAAAAGCTCAAAAGCTTAATTACATTTCATAGTGCCATTAAAATCAACAACTACAACAGAGGGGGGAAAAAAAGGAAAAAACTCCAAAAGAATCTACAGAACAAGCCAAAACATAAGAATAATGAATGTTTTTTCTTGAGGCACTGCTGTCAGAGTCCTTTTCCTCACTGGGAGTCAGTCCACCTCACCTCCCTAGGATGCCCTCCAGCATCGTGCTGATCTCTGGACCTGCTGTGGGGGCAGCTCAGATTCTAATCTGGTCCTACTCCTCTGTGTTTTGCCTCCAACGTCCACAGCTATCAGAACTAGTACGTTTTCTTTTGTGGGAGCTCTCAATGACCTTTTATATATTCCATAGACACAGAGTCTGCCTAGTTGATCATTTGGATTTAATCTGCAGCTTATCCAGCTGGTGGGAAGGTTTTGGGTCTTCTTCTTTAGTCTCACTGTCCCTGGATTTCAGTTGTGGTTTTATTTTCACCTCTGCATGTGGGTTGTCCACTGGGGTTTGCTTCTGAGGCTGCTCTGCAGGACTTGGGTTTGCCCCTGTGAGGGCCAGATGTGGAGGTGGTGCAGCTGCTTGTATTGCAGGGGTTCTGGCAGCACCAGGTACTGAGGGGAATTGGCAGGTAGGGCAGCAGGAAGTATAGCACTCCAGAAAGGTATGGCAACCAGTACTGGCCAATACATGCTAGTATTCTTGCCCGGAGAACCCCTCTCCCTGACAGAGAAGCCTGGCAGGCCACAGTCTGTAGCGTCTGACACTGCCAAAGCGAGCCTAGGCACATAGATGCAGGACTTTTGCCTGTGGCAGCTCTGCCCCAGTGAGAGTTGAACATGAAGTTGGCGCAGCTGCTTGGCTTGAGGGGACCCTCAAGTGTGCCAAGTGTGGAGAGACACAGACTGCCTCTGCTGCAGGAGTTATGACCCTATCAGAGTCTTTTATCGAGCCTCTTGTAGCTAGCAATCAGAAGGCCTCTTTGGCCAGTCTCTCTGTAGCTCTGCCCATTCAAGCACTTAGAAAGCTCCCTTGCCTAGGGTTCTTCTCTGTTATTCGGCATGTCAGGCACATAGAGGGGCCCTCCTGGCTGGGGTCCTACTCTGTAGTTCAGTGCATCCGGCATTTGATGGGCCAGCCTTTCTATTGTTCAGCTGCCAATGCTGGGATGTTGGCGGAGAGAGGCTATGGTGATGGCTCCACCCGCTATGCGTGACTCAGCAGTATCTCCTTGCTTCCATGGCCACCCGGCTTTTCCTCCACAGGCATTTCCCACCACAGTCTCCTCCCTCACATCCCCTCAATCTGTCTCTCTGTAGTCAAGAGCAGCCCTCACCCTGGGATTGCTCCACAATCCCTAAACTCCAGCTCCCAGCTGCTGCACCATCCAGGGTATCTATGTCCCTGTCCAGAGTATGTATGGCTGCGGCAAGGACTGTCTGATTCTCATCCCATTTAGGCTGCCACAGATCAGCTGTTTCACTCTCAGCCTTAAATGTTTCTCCTCTGATTCAGACAATTGCCCTGATGTGGGGATTGGACCCCTGCTTCGGTTTCCCCATCCGCCAAGGGCAGGTCCAATCCTACTAACACTTCTGCTTTTCCCCCTACTTTCTTCATCCTGCTGAGTTTTGCGTGAGTCTGTCTGTTCTCTTCCGCTGGTCAGGTACTCCTGTCGGCTCTCAGCAGTGTTCTTCATGCACTTCTGTGTCTGAAGGTGTGTTCCTGATGTATCCAAGGAGAGAGATGTACTCCATGTCCACCTACTCCTCTGCCATCTTGTTCTCCAGCTGAGCATATTTTGATGTCAAGTCTCTAATTTCCTTTTTTCTGCTCCATTGACCTATGTGTCTAACCCTTTACCAATACTATTCTGCCTTGATTACTGCATTAGTTTGCTAGGGCTGCCTAACAAAGTGTGACAGACCAGGTGGCTTAAAATAGAAATTTTCTCACAGTTCTGGAGGCTTAGATCAGGGTGTTGGCAGGACTGGTTTCTCCTGAGGGCCTCTCTTCTTGGCCTGTAGATGGCCATCCTCTCCCTAAATCTTCACCTGATCTTCCCTCTGTGTTTGTCTGTATCCTAATCTTTTCTTATAAGGATACCATTCATATTGAATTAGGGTCTAACCATAAAACCTATCTCACCTTAATTTGAGAAGTACTGTACTGGTGGCAACATTACTATTTTACTAGATTGCTTATGAATGTTAGTGACTATTATTTCTACTGCAAGCTTTAAAAATAAACACAAAATATCTCAAGTGATTAGAAAAATTTTATTCATCATCCCAAACAGGATTATATATTACAAATTCTGATCAAAATAATATTAAAGGTATTTTCAGTAGTACCACAAACTATCTGTACCTGAAGATAAAGTGAAATAGTAAACTAAATGGAAACCCACTCCAGTATCCTTGCCTGGAAAATCCCATGGACAGAGGAGCCTGGCAGGCTACAGTCCATGGGGTCGCAAAGTATTGGGCACGACTTAGTGACTAAACAAAGTATACACTGAAATTTACTCACATTTAAAATATCACTTTGTTTAGAAAAATCAACATTTTTCTGGTTATGATGTAGGACACACAAATAGCTACTTATGATTTTTATTTAACAAACACATGAACAATTCCCCATGCTCCAAATGAGTCATTATAAGTCTATAAAATCTTGTAATTTTTTTTAATGGTACTTGAGACAGTTTATATTGTTTTATAGAACAAAATACAGTACTCCTAATTCTCCTCATGCTGCCTTTCAATTCCATGGTGAGAGCTGTGCATAGAAACACAGCAGCTTGGGTGGCTCATGGGTTCCAACATAATCTCTGCATTGGGTTGGGCTGGGGGATGGCAAGGAAGGCATTCTAAGATATAAGTTCTGAGAATAAAGAAACAGAGATTTCCCTCAAGAAAATTTATACTTGCCTCCTTTATAAACACAGGTCCCATACAAAAAGTATTACCACTGAATTGGTCTGTCTGGCTTATAAGCTATAATTAAGATTTCAGTCTGATGTGGAACAGCTTAAAATAGCATCACAGACCCTGTTGACTCTTGCCTAGTTGAAACAGAAACATAAATTTGAGGGAAAAAGGTGGAAATGACTATTATCAATTCCTCTTTATTTATTTTTTATTTTTTTTTCAATTCCTCTTTAATCATACTGATATAGTATTCATGGGCACAAAAAATTAAGTAAAGTAAGTATCCCAAATTCTCTCCCTCTCCAAATCGCTTATACCTGATTTCGGCTGGGCAGAGATTTACTAACAAGGAGGTGAGGGTTTACTTCCAGGAAAAGCTATAATATTGAGACAAAAGCTCAGGGCAGAGCAAGCATGAAACATAGGGAAGTACAGAGAGTGACCTGCTTGGGATCTAGAACTATGTAGTATATGGAATAGCATAAGGAGACTCTAGAAGACAAGCACTTGACCAATAAAATGAAAATACCTGTTCAATTTAGAGAAGGAAGCACCACGGTAATATCTCTGAATTCATAAACCATACAATTCGATGCCTTGTTATAATGAAACATTCTTTTTTTTCCTAGGCAAATTTAGTCATGCAATCTTCTGAGCAGGCACTGTGTCCTACCCCAGTTTCTCCCATCCCATTTGAAGAATAATTAGAAAAGGATTTGGAAGTAAGAAACAGAACATTTCTTGAGTATTAACCTAATTCTAGGTCGATACTAGGTACACTTAATTTAATCCTAACTTAAAAAAATCATAAATATCCATCATTTCACCAATTCACTCATATGGAAACTGAAGCTATGAGGTTCCCTACCATAAATCCCACATAATGAAGCTGGGACTCAAACTCCCGCCTAATTTAAAAGTTTGTGCCCTTTTATGCTAACATGCCACTTTCCCTAAGTGACATGTTAGAGGTAACCTAGCCTGGGTCTTAATGACAGAGGAAGAGGAGGAAGGAAGAGAAATAGCTGCTGGGACACTTCTTCAGAGAAATCCTCTTGATTCATCAAAAACTAGAATTTTTCCCAGGCTTTAAAGCTGTTACAAATTATGACTATGTGTTAGAAGGTGGGAATGTGGCACTTTCTCTGACTAGGTTTTGAGGGAGAAATGTCTCCTGAGGATTTATAACATGGAGAACAAAAGAACTGTTCAGTTTCCAGAAGATGGAACTAGGGACTCAGAGACATTGGCAGCCTCAGCCTTGTGACAATGGGTGAGGGTTTACTGGAGAGTGGGAATTCACTCAGGTTTGTTTCCTAGACACAGCTCTGGTCCCCAATCCATAAATCCCTGCTTTCCTATGTAATACCTTGCTGTCCTATGTGCCATTTGAAGCTTTATAGCCTATAACGCTAGAACCCATGGTTTAGGATCACAAAGAAAAAAGAAATGAGCACAGGCTATTGTCAATTACTTGTATTCATAAGAGAGTATCAATAAAGAGGAAGAGAAAGGAGTCTGCAGAAATTGGCACTTCGTGGACTGGTGTTAATGGTTTCCTGAAGAAGTGGAAGATGCAAGTAGAAATGGGATACATCTTGAGCCTAAGGGAATCAGGTGCTCCTGGATATTAAGAATATCATGACCAAAGGCTAATGCCTCCAAACATGAACTATTTCACCATTTGGAGATAAGGCATGTTTTAGATAAAGGTATGAAGACAGTGTAAGCATTCTGGACAAGAAAGAAACACTTCCCTTTATCACCTCAGGCTCTTAATCTGAGCAGAAAGATATTAAGTGGGGAATGGCAAAAACGTCCTGTAAACTTCTCGGTCAAGCATGTTAAGCAGGGCTAAAGATTTTGTGCTGTGGGACTTCCCTGGTGGTTCAGTGGTTACGACTTGGTGCTTCCTATGCAGGGGTTACAGATTTGATCCCTGGTTGGGGAACAAAGGTCCCACATGCTGAGTGTAAGCATTAGTCGCTCAGTCATGTCTGACTCCTTGCGATCCCATGGACTGTAGCTCGCCAGGCTCCTCTGTCCATGGAATTCTCCAGGCAAAATAGTGGAGTGGGTAGCCATTCCCTTCTCCAGCAGATCTTCCTGACACAACCAAAAAATTTTTTTAATTAAAAAAAAAAAGACGCTGTGCTGTGATCAGTGAAACAGGCATATACCAGGAGTCACAGCACTCTTGAGTTAAGAGACCCAACTGTTTCTTGCTCAGATCACTCCTTTCTATGCTTATTTATTCAGCTATAAAATAAAAGGGTTAAAACAAATGTTGCAGTGAGGCTCCCTCTGGCTCTTAAAATTCAAGTGCAGGCTGATTTTCACATGAGTGTTAACGTGTTTGGGGGAATGGTGGCACACATTCTGCCATCTAGTGGTCATATTTCAGGGTTTGTCCCACTACTCAGCTTCTCAGGATGGCTCCATTTGGAGAATTGAGATTTTATTCCTGGATCCTGATGTCAGCAGTTGCAGCAGAGGAGAGAAGGACATGAGCTCCCTGCTTAGAGAAGGAACGAGTGGCCATCTGGTTGTCAAGTGAGAGACTGTCAGTCTTGACTCTCAGGACCTCTCTGGGGACATCCATGGATGTATAACTTCTACCAAGTTAACATAAGAGGTTTTCTCCTGGTAAGCCAGGCAAACTGTACATGGAAATGGTCAGATTAGGAAAATTACTGTTGGAATATGCAGGTGAGGAAAGAAAAGTGATCTGATGAGGTGCTGATTAGTGGATCCAAGGTCTCTGGTCACTTAGCAGAGTGCAATGGTGAATGCAGTATAACTGAATCTATCAGAGCAAGCCTGGCCTTCAGAGTTTAGGGAAGGACTTTCATTCTGCCAACTTAGGGAATGAAGTATAACTGAATCTATCAGAGCAAGCCTGGCCTTCAGAGTTTAGGGAAGGACTTTCATTCTGCCAACTTAGGGTAGGATCCAAGATCTAGAGCCTGTGAAACCAGAAGGCAGTCAAAAAAAAGGTATTTGAGCAGCCAGTTGTGTACAGGGGAGTAGATATGGAACCTCTATCAATGTGAACAAGATAGTTTAGATTCTGAACCCTTCAGGGACAGATAAAACGAAATAACCTAAACAGAGAGTGGGTAAGACCCTCCTACCCTGGCAAACAGCGGGAAACCCAACCTGAAATGGGTAGAAATGTGTAGTGTATGCACTTCTAGATGTTAAGTTTGCGCTTCTCACTCATGTTTCTCACTAAACAAGGTGGATTTTGCCCAGGAACACTAATAATACCTGTTAAAATTTTTCGATCATGAAAAAAAGAAGTTAAGGTTCATCTATTTAGAATTTGGGTATAATTTCTATGGGCTGATTCTCTAGCAAAGAGAAAGTTGATTACAATGACCTGTCATCTGGGGACAAGTTTACTGGTAACCCTAAAAACTTAATTATGTTATTTATGAGTAGACCCAATGACAATGCACTGAAAGTTCATCCTAAGAGAGGAAGATCACTGGTTATTATGTATCAAAAAAAGTTTTTGTTATTTTTTAATTTGGAGTGGTGTGGTCATAGGTTGTAGCTTTCCCCAACTTTGGTTTAGGAAAACTTTCAGCCCATTCTCTCTTCTGGTTTCCATCTATGATACTACTATTATTCTTTAGTTGTAGAGGAAAATCTGCGAGTTTGGTCCAGAAAGTAGCCCTAAGCAGCCTAGATAAAATGTAAGATGGCTTCCTATTCTGGACAAAGAAAAAACAGCATGCTTCCGGTGCCTGATATCCCTTTACCTGTCACCGAGAATACGCAATCAAAGTGACTCATGAAGAGATGGGGAGACACAGCCATCCCAGCCCACTCAGAGATGTATCTCCAAGGGAGAAAGGAAACCAGGGGTTTCAGGGTGGGCGGTACATGATAAAGTAGGGATGTCTCAGTTCTTGCCCTCGCCCGCAATACTCAATAGATAGGACAATTGGGAATGGATACAAACTTTACAAACACGATGATCTCAGGTGGGCAAGCTGCCAGGTTTGCCACTTATGTGCATTTTGGAGTCCTGCTGTAGTGTTGGAAGAGGAGGGGAACAGGCAGGCTTACATATCATGGAAATTGGTTCATAGGCCATAAGTGAAAGATATGGAACTGTAATTGATGAATAAATATAGTGAGGAGTACATTTAGAAAAAGTAGAGGTATTTCTATTAATATTTTAGGGTTAATATTTAAATTGGGATTTATAAGGATTATAAATTCAGAAAATATTAAGTGACCACGAATCACTCATATTTTACCTACTGATTGAGAATGAAATAAGGAAAATAAGTTTTATGAAATCACAGCCCTTTAGAAATCATGTCTGGTAGCATAGTCTTACTTGAATGATTTGTCAAACGAGTACTATCAGGTCAATGAAAATATTCTCACAATGGCCGGAAATTGAAGCATCACACACACATAAGCTTTCTTTTCACTTCAAATATGAAAATAGAAGGTGTATGGAAATTTACATATTTTTGACAAGACTAGAAATAAACTGTCATTTTCTTATATGATGCCCTGTGCTCTAAATCAATTCCACACCAGGTTGCTTGTAAAAGGTATTGCCTCACATCTTTTCTTGACATCACCTGAAATCTGACCACTTGATTATTAACTCAGCATCCACAACCTTAAAAGTAGCCCTAATATACAGGCTTAAAGGAGTTATTCCTTTTGACTGGTGTATACCCTTCCTTAGTTGCACCTGGTAAGCCCACCTTCCAGTACAAACATTGAACTTTCTGAAAGCACTTGTAGAACATATCATATTCTATAAAAGGAACATTCTTCAAAGGGTGAGGGGGTTTCCCTCAAAGGAACTGGGTTGCTTACCAAAGGGAGGGGGGAAAGAGACAGACATCTGTCTCACTCATTTCTGCCTCTCCACTGTAACCTAGTATTGCACTTGGCACATGGAGACTCTAATAAATGTCAGATGAGAGAAATATATCAGATGGCTCAGGAGTTAGGACTCTCTCTATCTTCAAACTTCTCATATTTCTTTGGTTCCTACTTATGTTTGACATGTATCTTTTTAAACAGTCATCTCCCTTTTGTGCAGGAGGGGAATTCTATTAATACCATTTTGACCTACTATCTCAGTACAACTGGATAACTTCATCCCACTCAGAAATAGGCCAGACTCCATTGGGCCACACGTTGGGGGGAGAACGCTTCCAGTCCCATGTCTTTATAGGAATCTTCCAGGTCTTACCATAGTTGGCTTCAATGTATTCGACAGTTTCACAGGGCACACGAAACTTTGTGTCTACAAACTCAGTCCAGCACAGTGTAAACTTGGGAAACAGGTATCTGTGGCAAAACAGGCAATGTGGAGAGGAGTTAGGCTCCAACAGTGGAAGTTTAGCTAAGGAACCCACAGCTAGTGTACCCTGGGCCAAAGGACAGTCCTCTTCCACTAAACAGCTTTGGGGAACAGATACAGGGGACATTTTGTTGTTAACTGTCCAGCATCTCCTTTCTTTTCTAACGTTAACTGTATCCCAATTTAACTCCCCTAGTCTCAGTCCAGAGAAGGCAATGGCAACTCACTCCAGTACTCTCGCCTGGAAAATCCCATGGACAGAGGAGCCTGGTAGGCTGCAGTCCATGGGGTTGCTAAGAGTCGGACACAACTAAGCGACTTCACTTTCGCTTTTCACTGTCATGCATTGGAGAAGGAAATGGCAACCCACTCCAGTGTTCTTGCCTGGAGAATCCCAGGGGTGGCGGAGCCTGGTGGGCTGCCATCTATGGGGTCGCACAGAGTCGGACACGACTGAAGTGACTTAGCGGCAGCAGCAGCAGTCCCAGTCCATATGGTCCAAAAGCGGCTGACTCCACTCCTAGGCTCCAGAGATGGGTAAAAAAGACTCAGACCTAGCCAGTAGATTATAGTCACTAGGTCAGGGAAGGGAATTTATACAAATTAGGCAAATGGAAGTCAGTCTTGGAATTTCTGTTGGAACTACCGGGGGAAGAAGCGTTCTTGTGCAGAGGTCTCTAAGCTGTGGGATGGAAACTGAGAACTGCTGGTGGCCACCTTTGCTGTTAGCAGGGAGCGCCTGTCTGAGACTGCTGCTGCTGCCGCCAAGTCGCTTCAGTCGTGTCTGACTGTGCGACCCCAGAGACGGCACCCACCAGGCTCCCCCGTCCCTGGGATCCTCCAGGCAAAAACACTGGAGTGGGTCGCCATTTCCTTCTCCAATGCATGAAAGTGAAGAGTGAAGTCGCTCAGTCATGTCCAACCCTTAGCAATCCCATGGACTGCAGCCCACCAGGCGCCTCTGTCCATGGGATTTTCCAGGCAAGAGTATTGGAGTGGGGTCTGAGACTGCAGTTAAAGCAAAAAGTTGCCAAAAGATGGAGGCAAATGATAAGAGTCTGGAAAACCCTGGGGAAGTGTTTGGGTTTGGCCGTGACAATTCCTTAAATACATAAATATATAAATATTCTTTTTTAATACATTTCTAGTATTTGAAATTCGTATACATCGAGGGAGGCATGTATAGCAAGTAAGAGAGGAAACAAAACCTTCCTAGTTAGCCAGAGAACCTAACTCAATCCTGGCGATATATGACATTTTCCAACAACAGCATCACAAATACTTGTGTCTTTGTGACAGGCCAAGTTAATTTCTCTGTCCTGGGTTTCACTGTGAAGCTTTATCTAGCTTTTGATAACACTAGATAGCTAAAGAAGAAATTCCCAGGTTCAGTCAGAGTATTTCTTAAATTCTTTTTCTAACTTGTACAGTAGTGAGAATTTCATACTACAATATGTGAACATGGTAAGACCCAATATATATTGACTTTTTAAGCAAAGCTTCACCCCACCAACCCTCCTCAGATGCAGGAATAGAGACCCTATGCTTGGATGTTCTGTATTTCAACAATAATTCTCTGAAAAAAAAAAACAGTTATACAAACCACCTTCTTCCTGCTCTGCCTTTTATCACCTGCCCTTTTTAATTTCTATTCTTAGTCTCAAACTTTTTTCTTTCTTATTTTTAATAGGTTGCACATCATTAAATCTCTATCAAATTCAAACTGCTACTAAAAGAACCTAAAGAACACTAAAATAAGCAGCATCCGTGTAAGGTGAATCTTCTCTTCCTTCACAGCATGGACTTTTCAGGAAAAAAGAAGGCATGATTCTAAGATGCTCTTCCAGGCTTCTTCCTTGCTTCCATTCCTCACAAGAACCCACCCTCCCCCACCTCCTTTTTTTCCTTTCTTTCTTTCATCTCAAATGCAAAACAGTCTCTCTAAGCTAGCCCAAGGAATATGTTATAATGAATTTAACTCAACTCATAGCAGAATTATTTCAATTAGTAAGTTTTGTTACTGAAACACACTTCTTAAAGGTATTTTGGATCAGTAAAAAGTTCTATATTACAAAGGGAACTAGCAGGTTTGTTAGATTTACGTTTATATAGTTTATATTATAGACTGTGTCGTTGCTTTCTGAGAAATATTTCTGTGTTGTTGCTTTCTGAGGAATATTTCTGTGTTGTTGCTTTTTGAGAAATATTTCTTTCCTTCACAACATGGTAAGAACCTTTAGTAATAAGATTTGAAGTAGCATAGCAGAGATGAAAGAAATTTAAAATATCAGAGGATTAAATAAAAAAGCAACAGAGAAAAAACAGATTCAAAGTGTAATCATACTATAGAAAAAGGGATCTAACAGGGATGTTCTTCAAGGAAAGGTCAGTTCTCGCATATTTTGCTTCTCAATATCATGTTTTACTACGGGATGAACTTAAAGCCACAGATGAGAATGACAGGCTGAGCAATTCTAAAGAAAGCAACAAGTCCCTTCTACCCAGCCAATAGGTGCAGGCAGTTAATAGACAATCCCAGCTGGCTTGTATGAAAAGAAGGCCACAGCAAGTTTCAGTGCTGAGGAAGAAACAGGATACAGCACAGTTCCACCATCTGCTGGTCCCAATTTTACTCTGCACACTCATATTCATGGAATTGCTTATTTTGCCATGAGATATAACCATCCATCATCAGCCTCTACCATCCCCAATCAGATGCTGGTCAGCAGAATGTCCACCTGTCCATCTTACCAAGTTGACACACTGAAGCTGAAATGAGGCAGAAATCATGGTCTATCAGGTAAAATAGGCCAGGAAACTTCTCTTTCAAATTCTATCCTCTACAGTTTTAGGAAAGAGGTACAAGAATGAAAAGAACGAAGAAACGTCCCATTTAGATCCCTGGCGTGCTGCAGTCCACAGGGTCGCAAAGAGTCGGACATGACTGAGTGACTGAACTGAACTGAACTGAAAAGAATGAAAAACCAGGATGACAGGGTGGGTGAGAATGCTATAAATTTTATAAAAGCTTTCATAAAATAAAATGTTCAAAGCTTTCACTGAACAATGAAAGATTTACAAACAAAAACAAAACATTTAAAATATATAAAGAATCTTAGAATTACTCAAAGACAATTTAACTCAAATGTTAATTTTTGTTCCTAAATAGAAATATCCCTAAAACTGTGGTTTTCTTTTCGCCAGATAATTTTTAAGCCTTTCAGCAAAAAGAAAACTCCAGCTTCCTAGGAAAAGAAGGAAGGTAAACAAACCATAAATGTAAAAACTGACTGTAAAATGGGGTTGTGGAGAGGAAGCTGTGGGGGTGGGGTGGTAAGTAACTCAGAACAGCACACTCTGTCCAGGTTACCAGTGAATAATAACCAAGACTATAATATAGTCAATGTTATTTTAGCTTTTTAAGCCCAGATTAAGTTCTCCTAAGCAGTTTTTACTTTAAAGCCCAGAGATAGGATCCAAAATGTGAACAGATTTAATTCGGACTAAGCTAGCCCCAATCAGAATGTAAGTTCAAGGGATCTTATCACACATAAAAAATCCATTTATTTTCTATTTCATACTGCTTTTACTTCATTTTAGTTTTGCAAAAAACAGTAGTTAGAATTTAGTTGGAATAGATCATTTTTTCCCTCACAGACATCTTTAAAATCTATAAAACTACTTACTGGTGGCTGGATAAACTAATTTCATCAATTGTACAACCTATAAACATAATAGCTAAGTGACAAACACTGTTTTTACTGTTAGCTAGGCTAAGTGAGAAAGAGAGACATCGTCTATTATAACTGAATCTGATTTTTTTAAACTTAAGTTTGCATTAAACTCTAGAGTTAAAATAGTAAAGCCATTTTTTAAAACAAGAATTTCTTGCAAAACAACACTAGTTTATTCTCATTACCAATTCTGTCTCCACTTTTAACTCTTAATGTCTTTTTCTTGTGTAACTGCAGTGCCTAAGCCCTCCAGCATACTGCTTAATAAAAGCAGAGTCCGCACATATTTCTTACGTTTTACTTCTGATTTTAAAAGAAGGGTTTCTAGGTTTAGAAGCCCTTCTCTTAAAAAAAAAAAAAAAAAACAAAACCAGTGCCTGTTATACAAAGTGAAGTCAGTCAGAAAGAAACAAATATTGTGTATTAATGCATATATATAGAATCTAGAAAAATCATACTGATGAACTTATTTGGAGGAAAGGAATGGAGACACAGATGTAGGGAACAGACTTGCGGACACAACGGGGGAAGGAGAGGGATGAATGGAGGAAGTAGCCAATGGCATATATACACTATCATGTAAAACAGATAGCTGGTGAGAAGTTGCGATGTAACACAGGGAGCCCAGTCTGGCACTCTATGATGACCTCGAGGGGTGGGGTGACGGGAGCGGGGAGGCTCAAGAGGGAGGGGATACATGTATAATTATGGCTGATTCACACTGTTGTATGACAGAAACCAACACAGTATTGTAAAGCAATTTCCCTTCAATTAAAAAATAAATTTAATGAAAAATTAATTAATGATTAAGAAAAGAGACAAACACTTCTGAAGTTTTATGATTAAATAAGATTGCTCACTTTAGGTCTTTGGTATATTCCCTTTAGCAAATTTAAAGAAATTTCAGATCCCTTTTATTCCAAGTTTACTAAAAGGTCTTTTGTTATTGTTAATTATAAAATATATCAAATGTTTTTAATGTCATCTATTGAAATAATCATGTACTTTTTTATTCCTTTAATCTTCAAGTGTTGAGAATTACACTAATACACACACACTACAAAATTCTATTCTTTTGCATTTCATTTAGGATATTTCCCTCTGTGTTCACTAAGACAGTAATTTCCCTTAAAATTTTTGCTATTAGTCAAAATGAATGCATTAAAGTAAGTTTTTTTTTCCCAAAAATAAGTTATTTAATATAGGGAATAATCTATACTATGAAGGCACTGTAAAAGTATCCTATAGATTTTCTAAGTCTTTGGTAGGGAAAAGAAAAGAAAAGGATTTTAAATTAGCAATTCAATTTCATTAATGAGTCTAAGTTATTTAGATCTTCTTGAGTTGATATTGATACTGATAGTATTTCCAGGAAATTTTATCATTTTTCACATTTTCCTTAATTATCACACTTGAGTACGTAGTAGTCCACAGATTTGCTTTTCAGTCAGTGTAACAAAGTTGAGAGCATAAACTCTAAAGCCAGACATCCAGGGTTTGAGTATTGAATATTGTCTTTAATTTTACGTTTTATAATTTAAGAACTAGATTTTTGATTTGTTGGTCTTTGATGCTGTTTTTTTATTTCATTAATTTCTTCTCTAAATTTCCTTTCTTCACTTTCCTTGGGCTGACATTATGCTGTTCTTTTAATTTCTTCAGTTGGTAACTTTATTATTTTTTTTTTATTTTTTTTTTTATTTTTTATTAGTTGGAGGCTAATTACTTCACAACATTTCAGCGGGTTTTGTCATACATTGATATGAATCAGCCACAGAGTTACACGTACGTGTAACTTTATTTTTTAAAATCTATTCTTTCATACTTACTGTTTTCAAGCCTACAAGTTTACCTCTGTCCTTTTAACTGCATTCTACAAGTTTTGATACGTAGTACATTAATCAACTTGTGTGTAAATGCTCCATTTATAGTGGATAAGAAACTGTATTCACCATTTGCTGGATGAAGACTTTTATATAGCAATATATCAAATAGATCAAGCTTGTTGATTTTGTCCATATCTTCAATATTTTTGGGCTTCCCTGGTGGCTCAGATGGTAACGAATCTGCCTGCAATGTAGGAGACCTGGGTTCGATCCCTGGGTTGGAAAGATCCCCTGGAGAAGGGAACAGCTACCCACTCCAGTATTCTGGCCTGGAGAATTCTATGGACAGAGCAGCCTGGTAGGCTATAGTCCATGGGGTCACAAAGAGTCAGACACGACTTTCACTTCAATATTTTTACTGACTTTTTTTTTGCTTGAACGAGCAGTTTTTAAAATAAAAGTATAACCAAAATCTCCCACCATAATTGTGGACATGTCAAATATTCACTGTCATTTCATCAGTTTTCAATTTATATATTTCAAAACTATATTGTTAGTCATCACAGTTACAGTTACAGTCATGAGTATAATTTCTTCTTGGTGGACTATTCCTTTGTAAAATTATGCAGTGGGCCTTTTAATTCTTTAACATCCTTTAACATTCCCTTCAATAAAATTCTACTTTGTCTGATACTAAGATTACAGAACAATTTTCCTTGGTTAATAATATTGGGGTATATCTTTTCCATCCCCGTAATTTTCAAGCTTCCTGTGTGGTTTTGCTTTACTTTTGCTTTTTCCAAGCATTTTATAGCTAAATGCTGTTTTCTATCTTATTTGATGATCTTTATCTTTCTATAGGTTAGTTTAATCTGTGAGTATTTACTGTAATAAATTATGTAGTTGGACATATTTTGAACTCTATAGCTAGACTGTCTGATTTTATGCACTGGCTTCACCAATTACCAGTTGTTGACCTTGGCCAATCTCTTTGTGCTTTAACCTCATTTATAAAATGAAGGTACTAGCAGTACCTCAGAGAGATATTAGCATAGAATGAATATATAAATGTAAAGTGCACAGAATAGTACCCAATACACATATAACAATGCTGACTATTTTATGCTTATTTTTACATGTTTTTAGTTTACTATACTTTTTCTTTGTCCCACCTTTCCTACTTTCATTTGAATTGGTAAGGGTTTATAAGTAATCTTTTGTTCTTCTCGTCTGGAAGTTTTAAATAATACTTCTATCCAGTAGTAATTAATGTCTATAATATTTACTATTTTTCAACATATGTAACACTACAAAATTTTCTAATAAAGACTAAATTATGCAGAATCTTTATCCTCTTCCTTAACATGGGACTTAGTATACTTATTCCTTGAAAATGTAACAAATCTCCTCCTCAACTTATTTTTAACATCCTGTCTTTTTTTTTTGTAAACCAGACAAGAGCTAACAAATTTACTGACATGTTTGATCCATTTCTGTGGCCATTACTCCATATATATCAACTCTTCCTTCTGGATCCTTTAATAGAGTTTTAATGTAGATCTGTGAAAAATAAACTTTCTTAGTCTTTGTACATAAGCAAATGCCTTTATCTTGACCTCCCTCTTGGGTACTAGTTTTAAGTGTACATAACATTCTTACTTGAGAGTTATTTCTCCTCAACTTTTGGAAGATGTTACTCCATTATCTTCTGTGCTCTATTGCTGCTGAGGTATATCTGCTTTTCTTCTATGAGCAATCTATTGTCTCTGGTAACCTGTAAAATTTTCTGATTTGGGTATTATTGTTTCTTTAAGAAGCATCCAGATGTAGATTTATTATTTATCCTGCTTCAGTTCAGTTCAGCTCAGTTCAGTAGCTCAGTCGTGTCTGACTCTTTGCAACCCCATGGACTGCAGCACGCCAGGCCTCCTTGTCTATCACCAACTCCCAGAGTTTACCCAAATTCATGTCCATTGAGTCGGTAATGCCATTCAACCATCTCATCCTCTGTCGTCCCCTTCTCCTCCTGCCTTCAATCTTTCTCAGCATCAGGGTCTTTTCAAATGAGTCAGCTCTTCACATCAGGTGGCCAAAGTACTGGAGTTTCAGCTCAACATCAGTCCTTTCAATGAACACTCAGGGCTGATCTCCCTTAGGATGGACTGGTTAGATCTCCGTGCAGTCCAAGGGACTCTCAAGAGTCTTTTCCAACACCACAGTTCAAAAGCATCAATTCTTCTGCGCTCAGCTTTTCTTTATAGTCCAACTCTCACATCCATACATGACTACTGGAAAAACTATAGCCTTGACTAGATGGACAAAGCTGGCAAAGTTTAATGTCTCTGCTTTTTAATATGCTGTCTAGGTTGGTTATAACTTTCCTTCCAAGGAGTAAGCGTCTTTTAATTACATGGCTGCAGTCACCATCTGCAGTGATTTTGGAGCCCCCAAAAATAAAGTCAGCCACTGTTTCCACTGTTTCCCCCTCTATTTGCTATGAAGTGATGGGACTGGATGCCATGATCTTTGTTTTCTGAATGTTGAGCTTTAAGCCAACTTTTTCACTCTCCTCTTTCACTTTCATCAAGAGGCTCTTTAGTTCTTCTTCACTTTCTATTATAAGGGTGATGTCATCTGCATATCTGAGGTTATTGATATTTCTCCCAGCAATCTTGATTCCAGCTTGTCCTTCATCCAGCCCAGCGTTTCTCATGATGTACTCTGCATAGAAGTTAAACAAGAAGGGCAACAATATACAGCTTTAATGTACTCCTTTTCCTATTTGGAACCAGTCTGTTGTTCCATGTCCAGTTATAGCTATTTGTCTTATTCCTGACCTGCATACAGATTTCTCAAGAGGCAGGTCAGGTGGTCTGGTATTCCCATCTCTTTCAGAATTTTCCATAGTTTATTGTGATCCACACAGTCAAAGCCTTTGGCATAGTCAATAATAGGTATTTTTCTGAAACTCTCTTGCTTTTTCGATGATCCAAAGGATGTTGGCAATTTGATCTCTGGTTCCTCTGTCTTTTCTAAAAGCAGCTTAAATATCTGGAAGTTCACAGTTCACGTTCTGCTGAAGCCTGGCTTGGGGAATTTTGAGCATTACTTTGCTAGCATGTGAGATGAGTGCAATTGTGTGGTAGTTTGAGCATTCTTTGGGATTGCCTTTCTTTGGGATTGGAATGAAAACTGACCTTTTCCAGTCCCGTGGCCACTGCTGAGTTTTCCAAATTTGCTGGCATATCGAGTGCAGCACTTTCACAGTATCATCTTTTAGGATTTGAAATAGTTCAACTGGAATTCCATCACCTCCACTAGCTTTGTTTGTAGTGATGCTTCCTAAGGCCCTCTTGACTTCACATTCCAGGATGTCTGGCTCTAGGTGAGTGATCACACCATGGTGATTATCTGGGTTGTGGAGGTCTTTTTTGTACAGTTCTTCTGTGTATTCTTGCCACATCTTAATATTTTCTGCCTCTGTTAGGTCCATACCAAGTCTGTCCTTTATTGTCCCATCTTTGCATAAAACGTTCCCTTTGGTATCTCTAATTTTCTTGAAGAAATCTCTAGTCTTTGTTATTCCATTATTTTCCTCTATTTCTTTGTACTGATCACTGAGGAAGGCTTTCTTATCTCTCCTTACCTTTCTTTGGAACTCTACATTCAATTGGATATAGCTTTCCTTTTCTCCTTTGCTTTTAACTTCTCTTCTTTTCACAGCTATTTGTAAGACCTCCTCTCAGACAGCCATTTTGCTTTTTTGCATTTCTTTTTCTTGGGGATGGTCTTGCTCCCTGTCTCCTGTACAGTGTCATGAACCTCCATCCATAGTTCATCAGGCACTCTGTCTATCAGATCTAGTCCCTTAAATCTATTTGTCACACCTCTTTAACAAGTGGTGCTGGGAAAACTGGTCAACCACTTGTAAAAGAATGAAACTAGAACACTTTCTAACACCATACACAAAAATAAACTCAAAATGGATTGAAGATCTAAATGTAAGACCAGAAACTATAAAACTCCTAGAGGAGAACATAGGCAAAACACTCTCTGACATAAATCACAGCAAGATCCTCTATGACCCACCTCCCAGAATATTGGAAATAAAAGCAAAAATTAAAAAATGGGACCTAATTAAACTTAAAAGCCTTTGCACAACAAAGGAAACTATAAGCAAGGTGAAAAGACAGCCTTCAGAATGGGAGAAAATAATAGCAAATGAAGAAACAGACAAAGAATTAATCCCAAAAATATACAAGGAACTCCTGAAGCTCAATTCCAGAAAATTAAATGACCCAATCAAAAAATGGGCCAAAGATCTAAACAGACATGTCTCCAAAGAAGACATACAGATAGCTAACAAGCACATGAAAAGATAGATGCTCAACATCACTCATTATCAGAGAAATGCAAATCAAAACCTCAATGAGGTACCATTACACGGAAGTCAGAATGGCTGCTATCCAAAAGTCTATAAGCAATAAATGCTGGAGAGGGTGTGGAGAAAAGGGAACCCTCTTACACTGTTGGTGCGAATGCAAACTAGTACAGCCACTATGGAGAACAGTGTGGAGATTCCTTAAAAAACTGGAAATAGAACTGCCATATGACCCAGCAATCCCACTCCTGGGCATACAAACCGAGGAAACCAGATCTGAAAGAGACATGTGTATCCCAATGTTCATCACAGCACTATTTATAATAGCCAGGACATGGAAGCAACCTAGATGCCCATCAGCAGACGAATGGATAAGGAAGCTATGGTACATATACACCATGGAATATTATTACTCAGCCATTAAAAAGAATTCATTTGAATCAGTCCTAATGAGATGGATGAAACTGGAGCCCATTATACAGAGTGAAGTAAGCCAGAAAGATAAAGAACATTACAGCATACTAACACATATATATGGAATTTAGAAAGATGGTAACGATAACCCTATATGCAAAACAGAAAAAGAGACACAGATGTACAGAACAGACTTTTAGACTCTGTGGGAGAAGGCAAGGGTGGGATGTTTATAGAGATAACAGCATTGAAACAAGTATACTATCAAAGGTGAAACAGATCACCAGCCCAGGTTGGCATGAGACAAGTGCTCAGGGCTGGTGCACTGGGAAGACCCAGAGGGATGGGATGGAGAGGGAGGTGGGAGGGGGGATTGGGATGGGGAACACATGTAAATCCGTGGCTGATTCATGTCAATGTATGGCAAAAACCACTACAATATTGTAAAGTAATTAGCCTCCAACTAATAAAAATAAATGGGAAAAAAATATAGAAAAAAATAAATAAATAAATTCAAACAAACAAACAAAAAATCTATTTGTCACTTCCACTGTATAGTCATAAGGGATTCGATTTAGGTCATACCTGAATGGTCTAGTGGTTTTCCCCACTTCAATTTATCCTGCTTATCTGTCTTTAATTTAGAAATTCTCTTTAAATATTGCTTTTTTCATTATTTACTCCATTCTCCTGTAGCTCAGCTATGTGTTTAAGATATATCCATCTGTAATATTTAGAGCAAAGGGAATATGACAAAGTGAGAATTTCTCTGCCACATTAATGTCATTAGCATCAATTCTGCCCATAGTTTTCTAAGCATTTCTAAGAATCAACTCTTGAAAACCAAAGTTACAGCATGCTGACTAGTATTTTTTGAACCATCTCTTCCACTAAACTCCTCACAATCCCTCCACAGATAATACAGAAGCAAAAGACATAATAGAGACACGGCTAACAAACTTTTCAGTGACTGGGTTAGCATATAGTCTTTCTGAGGTTTTTATTGATCCCATACACTAATCCTGTCCCAAACTTCTAACATATAATGAATATATATATAGCATATACATATTTTATAAGATAAAATTCTACTCATTGAATCTTGTGTTTTCCACTGACTTCCACTGTGAACAGAGTGATTCCATCTATTCTGTTGGCAAACTCTCCTATGCAATCTCCATAGGACAGAACTAAACTAGAAAACTAGAAGAAATTTATATCACCAATGAGTAGACAAATTAAAGCTTGTATCATTTAACACCTGAATGCACATGCATAACAACCATTTCAAAAACTATTAATTTAAAGCATGCACAAAACTTATTCTTTAAGGTCACAGGACAAAGCCTCTGGACATTTTTATTTCTACTGCATAACTTTCAAAAACTATATCTTTAGCTCAACAACAAGTAATAAGACTCCAGCTGTGCTTGCTTTGTCTCAGACAACCTGTATAGTATTCCTTTTTGGATATAATAGATAATAAAAAAAAGGAGATTAAGTTATGATTTCCAATTTCATACTAAACATATAAAAGGCTTCTTTTATTTTGATCTTAGATTATCCAATTTATCCAAGCAGATGCAAAAGGCTCCAAGTTTATCATTGCAATTAGGTCTGCCTTGATCAAATTCATGGCTTCTGGTCCCAGATATCCTCTTGTTTCAACCTGTGATCTTGGGCTCTTTTCTCTTAGCATCAATTTTCTAAGTGATACATTTTTTTTGTTTTTCGTTTTCAATCGTTTAAATCAGTTTTTCAAGGTGCAATTTACACATGATGAAAAGCACCCACTTCACGTTTTGACAGATATATATACCTGGGTTACCACTAAAATAATCAAGATATAAAGCATTTCTTCCACCCTGCTTCCCTAAAGCTCTCTGTGCTTCTTTGGCAGGCATACAGTCAATCCGCCCTGGCCCCTGGTGACCAATGACCTTTTTATATTTTTGACTGCTTTTGCCTACTTTTTGCCTGCTTTACAATTTCAAATAAATGCAGGTACATAGTACACATTCTGCCTATCTGACTTCTTCCACTTAACATAAGGTTTTGGAGATTCATCCATGTTACTGCATGTATTAGTAGTTGGTTCTTCTCTGTTGCTAAGCAGAATTCCATTGTTTGAACATATCATAACTTGTTTATTTTGTCACCAAAAGATGGGCATTTGGGTTGTTTTCATTTTTTGGCTACCATAAATAAAACTGCTATGAACACGTTAAAATTTTAATGAAAATTTGTTTTCATTTCTTTCAGAATACAACGTCATAGAGTCTCTTATATATTCAAACAACAAAATATGTCTTAAAAACAAAGTTTATTTCACATAAGTAAAGAGCTGCCTATTTATTCATTACGAGGTGATCTTCTCTTTAAAAATATCAAATAAAGAACTGCCACTTCTATATAGTGTATAAGAATACAATTACCGTATAATATGCGTTCAGTGTTCCCCCTTGATGGTTTGGAAGTTAATTAAGGAGGACTAAATATAGTCTAAATGTTGTAAAATATGAAGGTATAAACAGAGTAGGAAATATGACATCATTTTTAGAAAAGCTAATGTTTTAAATGCACTCATTTAAAGAAATTATTCAAATCTGTCTTTTTAGCTTTACAGCTGTAAGTACTCAAAAGACAAATGTGTTTTTTGAGAGCTAAAACTATGGAAGCATAGTTATCAATCTATGGAGCTAAGAGAGCCTATGAGTGGGGACGCAACAACCAACACCACTTTCACTTCTTTTGAAGCAGTGACTGAAAATAACTGAGGTAACAACTTCATGACTTTGATTCTCCAAAGGTGCTAGGTTGGATCAAGTCATCAATCTAGGGTCACCCTTACATCTTGAGGAAACACTACAAGATTGTGTTTGAGAGGACCTGATACTAGTTTCCAGTAATGCTCAGGTCACGCAGCCTGATAGATTTATCAGGACTTATTTTACCTATAACTCAGAAAGGACGGATAAATCAGCAAAAGTACCTAAATACAGCACAAGAGAGGTAAACAGAAAAGAAAAATCTATGGAAATTCAGAGGAAGAGGAGATTTATTTCCATTTAGAGGAACTGAGGAGCAACTTCAAAATGGAGGCAACTCAATATCCTCACATAGCAGAATTGGGACATGGAATGATGTCTAATAACCTAATAAAACTACTAGTGACATACTTAAAATCTTGGACCAAAATCAAGTTTCAAAAGGCTGGGGTCTAAATGTAATGTGGAATCTTCGATTAGATCCTGGAGCAGAAAAAGGACATTAGTAGAAAAGCTGGTGAAGAACAGATAATGTTTAGTTAACTGTAATGCACCAAGACTGGTTTCAAGGTTTTGACAAAAGTACCATGGTAACAATATGTTAACATTAAAGTAAAGTGGATGACTGTATCCAGAAACTCATTATATTATTTTCTTTTCTGTGAATCTAAAATTATCACAAAATTAGCTGTCTATTTTTTTAAAAAATAGGGGAAAAAAAGGCAGGGAGAATAAAGCATGCTGACAAAGACGACTGAGGAGGCCTGTAGATCCGCAAAGTGCCTTAAAAGAGTCAAGGGATAAAACAAAACACTGAGGGTAAAATCTTGTACTTTTACTGTTATCAGAAGATTGTCCAATTACCCCTCTATTTCTCAAACAGCATGATCAAACAATAACAGTAATTCCACTTCTGGGAATCTATTCAAAGGAACAATCCCTAGTAAAACTTAATGTACAAAGATGCTCATGGAATTTTTTAGTAATAAAAAATGGAAACAATCTAAATATAAAAATAGTTAAATAAACCTATTATTAGACCCTTCTCCATATTCCTCCCAAGTCTATCTAACAAACTTCTCTGTATTTTATGCCACACTTCCTTGTCATTAATTCTAGATAGAGTTGATCTGTATCTCAACTATACATGACACCTATTTAAATCATGTTCTGCCAATAGAGTACTTTAATATCTGTTTCACGGTCTAGATTATGAGATTCTTGAGAGCAGAAACTAAGTTATATTCACATCAGAATCCTTGGCACATAGCAGTTAGCAAATAAATTCTTCAGAAATGAAAAGTTAAATTATATAGGAGCCACACTTGGATAAGTCTAGTCCCACAGAGGACAAATCCAATTTTTTTTGAAGATCTATAGAATAAGCAGAAGCTGAATATAACAGAAGGTCTAAGAAACCCACAACTAGCCCCGGGGTAGTAAATTTTCTATCAGCAGATACAGAGGTAGCTGTAATATTCTGACAATGTCAATAAACAGAAGGGCTCTTTTCACGGAGGGAGTGTTAACAATATGACTGAGATTGTGGTGACAGTGTATTGTATGCGGGTTGGAATACAGGCTCTGAAGTGATAATGCCCAAGTCTGAGTCTTAGCTCTGCCTTAATTTCCTCACCCATAAAATGAGGGTGACAGTAAACCTCCTTTATAAATTTGTGGTGAGGGTTAAATGAGAAGATGTATATAAAAACTTGGCATAGTGCCTAGAACATAGTAACTATTCAATATAAGTTAATTTTTGTTATTACATTATTGCCTCTTAAACTTCTGGCCTCCACTTATATTAGTTGATTCAGATGTGAAGGAGAGAAATAATCCAGAGGAATCTGGGCAGCATCTGTAAGAACTGTAAAGTTGTGGAATGAAAATTTCACATCTGGAGGCAAGGTTAATATATTCATTCATGACCTTTTATCACTGGTGATTGAAACTTGGAAAAGAAAGGTAAATATTAAAAATCTAGACAATATTTAAGAAGAGAATTTGGATTTTAGGTGAAAGTACAGGCTTAGACTAAGAACTAAAGATGGAATATGAGACCTGGGAAAAAAATGCTTACCCAGAGTAACTAATACAAGTTAACACTGTGTTGAATGTCCTATACTTTTACCAGGGTAACACGAGAAGTAAGAGTAAAAGAATAATAATACGGTAATGACAGTTGCAGCTGTGGCTAATACTTACACAGTACTTACTATGTGCCAGGTACTGTTCTACACGCATTACTACATGTATTAACTCATTTAACCTATTCACTCTTATATGGAAGCATTTGGGCTTAAAAATCCAACAGGTTTTAAGTTAAATCTTGGCCCTATCACTAATGGCCAGAGAACCTTGAGCAAGTTACTTCACTTTTCTGAGCTTTAGAGTCCTCATATCTAACTGGGAGTGAGAATATCTAACCCACAGGGAACATGTCAGGATGATCTGAGAGTAAATCATAAGACACCTATCATAGTGCCTGATATATAGGTACATATGCTGGTAGCTATAGCTTTATCATTTGCTATCAATATTGTAATGATAATTCAATCTTATGACCAAAACATCATTCTGAAGGCATGCAGAACATGCAGAGCAAAGTTTTAAAAGGGGAACCTTTTGCTTCCTTCCTGAGTTCCTCTTCAGCTTTATAAAAAACGGTGAAAGTGAAAGCGTTAGTTGCTCAGTCATGTCTGACTTTGCAACCCCATGGACTGTAGCCCGCCAGGCTCCTCTGTCCATGGAATTCTCTAGGCAAGAATATTGGAGTGGGTAGCCATTCTCTTCTTCAGGGGATCTTCCCAACCCAGGTCTTCTGTATTGCAGGCAGATTCTTAACCGTCTGAGCCATTAAAAAACGGTAAGTATTCTATATTATCATTAAGTTTTTTCTCAGAATAAACTACACATGAATAAAAAGTAGAATATTATAAAGATAAAAAGACCCTTAGACTAGCTTTAAAGATTTTTTCCCTCTAGGAATAGTAGTGGTGATAATTCTACAGTTTCTTACAGTAAATAGTGCTGAAAAGAATGAAAATGGCATATGGCTGGGGGAATCTTCCAAAGAAACCACTCTTCACAACCATCCCCTGTTCTTTTCTCTGCCTTTTAAGGTCACAGTAACATTACAGAAAATCTGGGACTCAAACCATCTGTCCAGGCAGTTCTATCACTGTTCATTTCTCTCATTAAATAATCAGAACACTTCACACTTCCCAAACACTGCTACCATAAAGAGCAGTTAAAGCAGAATGAAAGAAGCTTTTTCTAGCCAGAGATGTAGTGGTTAGAAATGCACAGTTCTTTTGAGGTTTGACATGGGATCATGCCAGTGGGAAGAAAGAAATCCAAGCTTTAGAAGAAAAATTAAGAATAACAGGATTATAATACAAGCTCCAGAAACAAAAGGTGACATTCTCATGAGGTCTCTTAGAACAGATGTGGCAGTTTAATATTGAGATAATTATACAAGTTTCTGATCTATAAATTTCTTATAAGACTAAGAAGAAGAATAGTTTTCTTTACTGCTACCGAGAGTATTAATAATAGCAACTAATAACTTCTTAGCACTCAAGATATGTTTAATTCTCTTCAAAACCCTTTTTGTGGATTAACTCAGTTCTTAAAACCATTCTATATAGCAATTTCTATTATTATTCTCATTTTACATTTGAGGAAATTTAGGACCAGTGAGTTAAATAACTAGCTTATAAAATGGAGAGCTGGGATCCAAAAGCAAACAGACTGGCTCCATGCCTTTAATTTCTATGCTATACTATCTCACAGCTGTTTTTTTTTAAATGTCTGGAAATTATACATTAAGTTTGGCATTTTTATAATATTTTAATAAACAAACTAGCTAAATATCAAAAAAACACCTCCCTATTCACCTAGCCCCAGTGAGAGTATCAACTATAAATTTATTAACTTACTAAGTATTTTTGTCTTATAATCAGAGCTTACTTAGCATGAAGGTATTTGTTGTCATAAAGCAAAATAATTTTTTATAATATATGAGCTTCAGGAACACACTCCAGGATCATGTCAATTTGGGGATACTTTATGACTTTGAGAAAAAAGGTTTGGATTATTCTCAAATCTCCAGAACAAGGTTAATATTACATGGAGACTCCTTGCCTTCAAATAAAGATTCAAATAAAGTATGTAATGTCTATATATCCAGGAGAAACCAGTCTGAGTTTGGAATTATTCTTCTGTGCTACAGAACATTCTCCAGCCCAATGGCTCGTTTATTCAGTGATAGAAGCCCTAATCTCAGCTAGTTGGTGAGGTAAATCTATGCTCCTGGTCATAAGAACCAGTAAGAATGACATACGAACCATAATAATGACAACAATGGCAGCAGTCACACTAGCAATCATAATATTAATAACATCAGATAATTATAACAAAGGTAACCACCACTTACTGATAATAGGGGCTAAGTGATACACTAAGTGCCTCATACAGGTGTATTAGGGAGGCAGTAGGATGTAGTGATTAAAAGTATGAACTCCAGAGACAGGCTGCTGCCTGACTTATTTGCTGTGATGTTGAACAAATGACTTAAATTCTCAGTGCCTCACAGACTATCTATGGTTGTTACGAGGATTAGATGTGTTAATACACGAAAAATGTTCACATCAGTGCCTGACCCACAGTAGTATAAGATTAATGCTCAAAAAAGCTAAAGGCTACAATTAGTTAGGGTGAAGCTGACATTTTCCAGGTCTGACTGACTTCAGAGCCCACATTCTTTGGGTTCTGGTTCACATTCATTCTCTCTCTCTCAGAACTGTGAATAGGCCAACTGCATCATAAAGGGTATATACACAGTTACTCTATATTTTTGTCTTTTGTAATCAAAGAGTTTGACTATGGCAGCATTAAAAAAAAAGCTCAAAATGCCAGTCTAATATATTGTAGTCCATCAATTAATTCAGAATTGAGACACTTTCCCCCTATAATTTTCTATCTGAATCAGGTGTCTTAAAAAAGATTATAATTAGCAGTGTCTTTCCTTTCTTGTTAGCACATACAATAATGGTACATCTTACAGTGCATATCACCTTACATTTGACAAAATGTGGTAGCTGTTAATTACCATATTATCCTTTAAATGTATCCTTTAAAGTATCCTTTAAAGAATGGGCCTCAGTCTATGCTAAAGGCACATTCCAGAGCTTGCCCAGCATTCATGACCTCAATTCCAGCCAATCCCAATCTCCTCACTTAAACTTCACTTCACCTTAACTATCCCCTTCTTACTGATCCTTACCCATTCTCATCAAATTATCAAGTTCCAACAGCTCTAGCAGCCAATTGGTTTTTTGGCTCAGAATATGGGCCTAATTTTCTGTTCCTTATTTTGGTTTTCCCTTTCTGATGACACAAAGGCTTCCAATCATAATGACTTTTTGGAGTGACAAATCCAGGGGCACTTCCTCAGTCCTGATAGGTATCCTCACTTCTCAAGCAAAACTGGGAAACTTTTTGGGAAGCTGAGAAGTATCAGCTAACAGTGGAGCCTTGATGGTCATTCCCCATCTTACCCCATTTTCAGTTACTTCCTTACCTCTACCTTCTGCAGTTATTTCTAAAGCCCCCTTTGTAAGAACTTATCTGATTCATACTTAAACTTTTTTCCTGTTTTGGCCTGAGTGCCTCCATTCCACATATGGTCAGTCTCTTCATAGAAGAAAAAAATGTCAAGTTTTACATCATCTTTTCCTTGGAAAGACAATTCCAAGCTGTCTTCTACCTAGGGAGAAGATGAAAACCTTTACAGACCGAAACAAAGGAAATAACATTTTTTAAATCAAAAGAAAAAAAGATTCTTATGTTTTATATGGAGAGAGTATAGGTTTTAAGATAACTGTTTTTCAAGCTGGAGCATCTCTGAAATTGGGATGCATCAGTAACACACAATCATTAGATTTCTTTCTTAAATGTACATAAAATAATGTTGCTTTTTACAACTGATGACAACTCAGAATACATGACTTGTAGTAGTTAAAGGATCACTCTGCAAAACATCCTGTTCCAGAGCTCCTTTCTGATGAAAAAAGAAAAGTAATCAAAGAAAAATTATTCCCTTTAATAACCAAGTAAAACTATCAGGAAGTAAATCATTATAATCAATAACTAAGTACTTATGTAAATGTAGTATAGAAACCCATATATCATTACATTATATATATGAAAAAAGAAGAAATAAAAGTACAAAGAATTCTGAGAGCATGTCCCTAAGAAACTTATCCTACAAACATCCTCCAAGTTCCCATTGGACTTGGTACACTTGTCTGTTCTAGCACTAACCACTTAAATGTTTATGCATTTGTTTTCTCTCAGTTAGACAGTGGGCTCCTCAAGGATAAGGACTGTATTTTATTCACCTTTGCCATACATGCAGAGCACAGTGCCAGGCAGAGACTGGGTGTTAAGGAAATGTTAAGTCATTTGCTAAATGACTAGAGTTTTATTGCTTTGACTTTGACCTCAGGAAGATACTTAATTAAATTTTTAAATAAACTAAAATGATTATGATGAAGGAAGTAATTTTCCACAAACAGAACACACTTCTTCTTGCTTTCTAGGACAACACCTCCCTGGGAACAAGCACATTAAGAGTAACGTGATTGCCAGGGATCATAGGCTTAGGCTATAGGTATTAAATTATCTAAAAGGAGATTTCATCTAAGCCACAATGACCTATTTGAGTTGACCTGTGAGAAAATTGCTATTACCTAGGACATGTGAAATAAATAAGAAACCCAAGTAATGTTTGAAATGATTCTGTATTTTGAGTCCTTAGCAATCAATGGAATGTTTTGAGGTGATAATAATATGATGTCTATGTAAACAAAAAAATAAATGACACTTCAGGTAGGGTAGGTGGGATTCTTACTTATTATATTAATTAATTATTACATTATGTTGTTCCCTAATGTAATGGCAATAAATTCTTCTTCAAGAGTCCAAGATCCTTTTCACTTTCTCATGGTCAATAAAAAGCCAGCTTTTCTAGTTTTCCTTAAATAGTGCAGAAGTCACAAGTGGTAATAATTTTCTGCTGAACTCATTCTGACCAATACTGAATGATAAAATGCTATATGAAATATCTCTGAGTTGCTTAATATAAACTTTACTTTTGAAACATTACTAATGAAGTGAAGCATTTTTATTACTGACCTTCCCAAATTTGTGTTTGAGTGGGAGTCCTGCATCTTGAAATGCTGAAATAATATCAGATTTGTAATCCTGTATAAAAATTCCTAGGTCAACATCTTTACTATACGGAATAATGCTGCATTGCCGATACCATCCTAAAAAAAAGAAAAAAAAAGGAATAAGAAAATTTTTTTAAAAACTTAAGTTTGGAAATAATTAGTAATTATTACAATGGACAGTCTTTGTAACAATGTATTTTATTTCACAGGATTAGATTTAGTGTGCTTTATCAGAATTTTTAAATTAGATCCCAACTTAATATTTATGACCATAGGAGCCAATTGTTGAAGAGTATTTCTTTTATTCCCTCCTTCCTTCACCTGTTCTGAGCACTCAGCAACCTCAAGACTTTTCATGATGTACTTTAATTTCTGAATAAACTATTAGCTTTAATAATGTTAACTGCGCCATTCATTTAAAACACTGTTACTTCTTTAAATGTTTACTCATAAATCTATGATGAAGGTTGCTTTTAAGATATGCTAAAAACATAATTTTATTCTTTTGCTTAATCAATATTCCTTTCCTAAGCAGTAATTTGTAGAACTTAATAGCTCTGAATGTGTGATGGGCCATAAAAAAAAGAAGATCAGTATCAATCTCAACTTTCAACATATCATACAAAGATATGTCTACATATTCACTATGTATCTACCTCTAAGTTAGGTGCTATTGTACTTTCTAAAAGGAAAAAACTTTATACCTTAATATTACTAAGGGCTCTGGGTTTTCCCTTATTATCCTTCTACTCCTTCCATTCAAAGTATTCAAAAAGTAAACAAGTGTCTACAATTACCTTTGGGAAATACTGTTTGAAATTCTAAACTTTAATTTCAGTTTTAACACAGATCTTTAGAAGTCAAGCACAGGATCTCACATCCAGTTTAAGAAAAAATCTATAATCCACATCTATCAAAAAATCACAAATTACTAAGAATGAAAAAAAGAAAAAAATGGAAGGCACTTTAAATATCACCTAATCCAACTTCTCTCATTTTATAAATGCCCTTATGGAGCTAAGAACTCAAAAGATGTCATGACAAATGATTAAGAAGAATTTTGGTAACAGTCCACAAAACAATCTTGCTTCAAAAAGTTAAACCTTAGAGCATGTATCACATAAACGAGATGTACTTTTTGTGCAGGGCGAAGGGTGGAGGTAGCTTACTCTAGCTGTAAACTCCTTGACAGGAAGAACCATGTAAATTTTCCACAAAGCTTAAATGACAGGATAACCATATATCCCTGCTTATACCTGTTGTACCATAATTACTAACAGCACTCCTTTCATTCTCAAAACATCTCAAATTAAATAAATTATACGGTAGCCCTCTAAAAGCAGGAGCAGAATTAACTTTTGTACAAATAGTTATAACTAAGAGGGAACAAAAACAGTTATAATCAGTTATCATTATAAACAAGAAAGAATAAAAAAAATTTTATGATTCTAAATAATTTATATTCCAAAGAAGTCTGATCTAATGAACAGTGGAAAGAGATTTGGAAATCTTTCTTGAATTCTACACTTTCCCATCTCAGGATAAGCAGAATGTGGTAAGACAGTGACGTCCAATCAGTGATACCATCATGATGTGGAAAAGATTTGTGAAAGACCTTTCAAAATCACCTTCATTGTTTCTCTTAGAAAAAACTTGCTCTTAGAAACTTTTGGTGCAATGCAAGTTGTCTGTATTGTTTGTATGTAAAGAAACAGAATACAGTTTCTTTTTAAAGAGAATAACAACCTATGGGTAGAAATAATAAAATGCTAATCTAAAGATTACCTGAGGATCACATGTAGTCTACATGTTCTGATATAAATTTTATACACATTATTTTGGGAAACACAACATAGCCTTCCTAATTCTGTTTTATGATTTTGAAGTTTTTTTTAAAAATCAATAAATCCTTGCTCCATGCACTGTGTTTATTCTGTCTATAAATATGACACTTCAAATACCACCGATGTTTTGTCATCTCAAGCAGTCATCACTAAAGCCAAGGAGGATGAAATGTCAAAAAGACAAATGAAAAGCAAGAAGAATTTTACCTAGACAAGTTCCACTGCTCAGCCAGAACCGTACTCCCAACTTCTTTAATGTTTTGGCTGCTAGTTGCAACAATTCCTTTGCATGCTTCTGAAAGGTCATAGCTTCCACAGTGTTATCATCAAGGTATTGCTACAGATATAACAAATAGTAAGCTACTATAGCCATTTCTAAGTTACCAGAAATATTTCTGTGACATCCAAATTAAATTTGAAAACTAACTTCATTTTATAACTTCAGAATTTCTTGTTAGTCACACATTAAAATAAGACTATAAACAGCAGATTCTAGGAGAGCCAAGTTAAAGGAAGAAGGAATATAATCAGGATTCCCAAAGGGTGAGTTTTATACGTTCTAGTTTTACGGGAAAAGAAGGCTAATTAAGAGAGTTACAGTCATATCTGAAGTACAATGTGTTCAATGATTCATTCACTAGTATAAATGCTCTTTAGGACTGAATAGTATAGTAGAAAGAACATGAAATTTTTGAAGCAGACTGTGCTCAAGTCTAATCTCACTTCATTTTAGCTGTGACCCTGGGCATATCACTTCAGAAGAAAATAAGCTCTATGAGGAAAGGGACTTCATTTTGTTTATTACTGTATCTTCAATGTCTAAAACAGTGCCTGAATGAAGGAGAGAATGAAAGAACAAACCTCTCTCATATAATTTTCTCATCAGTAATTAAAGGATAATAATTATAGTCTGTAAGACGGTTGTGAGAATTTAATGAGATAATGGATGACAGACAAATGTCTCACAAATTTTTAAATTCTATACAAATACTAGTCATTTATTTATAGTCTCTTCACTTTTCTTCATTTTTAGGGGGTTCTGGAACTGAAGAAAGAACTGTAAGTTCTTCACTAATGCTTCACTACCTACAGGACAAAATCTTAACTTCTTGGCATGACAGACAAGGTCACTGTGTTTAGGTCTAGACTACTGGTCTGGCCTTTATCTCCACCCTCCTCATATTTCACTTGCCAAATACGCCACAATTTTTCAAGCCTCTGTGTCTTCATAACATGTTTCCTTTGTCTGAAATGCCCTTGACTAATAAAATCTTGCATGTTTCAGTTCCACCCTCTGAAAAACAATCTCTGATTTTCCTAGGAATACAAATATATTTATTCTTCCAGGACTCCTCTTCAGTTCAACATTAGAGAGCAAAAAATTGTGTTTGGTACTAGATACATAGACACAGACCAATGAAATAATCTGTTCAATGAGCTCATAAGTTACCATTTTTATATACTTTCACTAAAATTATTATATTTAATTCTTTTTTGATTTTTTGATGTACAAAAGATCAAGGGCTTCTTTATTATTTGAAGTATAATTTACATACAATATTATATTAGCTTCAGGTACAGAACACAGTGATTCAATATTTTCATAGAGGTGTAGAAGACAGTGATTCAATATTTTCATACATTACAAAATGATCACCGTGGTTAACTCTTGCTTCCATCTGTCACCATACAGAGCTATTACAATATTACTGACTATATTCCCTATTTTGTACATTACATACCCATGACTGGAAGCTTATATCTCTTAATCCCCTTCACATATCCTGCCCATTCTCCCTTATCACATTTCATTCTAACTGCTGATTCTATTTATACTTCCTCCAATAGGCTGTAAAGATGATTCCTTGAGGGCAGGTACTGCATCTCTCCATCAGTGTATATACAAATTTAAAATGGTACCTAGCATATAATATGTGACTAACACATACTGATAAATGGGTAAATGAATAAATGACTGATTAAGCCCCTCCCATGCCAACAGTATCCTAAAATATCATGGCATTCTTTTACAACAGGAGGAAACATAGTTCCTACAAGGACCATATATTTCAAGCAAAAAGTATTCCTAGGAAAAAAGAGGGATTCCTGAAGATAAACTACATTCTCCGGAATACATATATGGGATCTCTTTAATATGAAAACATCCTCAGAGCCATAATGCTGTTAGGACATATGACTGGAATGAGATGCATGCTCTTACCCCTGCTGCAGGGAGAAAAGCCTAGAGTTAGGACTTTAGAGACACAGAATTTAGTCCATGCTCAGCCAATAATGACTGTGACTTACATCTCAAGACCTTACATTTTACATCTTGAAACCTTAGTTTTCTTAAAGGTTAATGGTGAATCTTGGCTTATTTCACAGAGTAGCTGAAAAGATCAAATTAAATAATAGAAATGAAACCCTTATGTTCTACAAAAATATTACTCTGATAGTTATGTCCAATTAAGGCTGCCCCTGCATGGACATACTCCCACCTCTGTGACATACCTTTAATAACATGACACTCCCAGAAATTCCATTCGTTAGAACTGACCCTCATATGTGTTAAAATATAAACATGTATATACCTATACACCCTTTACATCTGTTATGGACTTTAAAAATTATAGTTATACATAGGGCTTTCTTGGTGGCTCAGACGGTAAGAAGTCTGTCTGCAATGTAGGAGACCTGGGTTTGATCCCTGGACTGGGAAGATCTCCTGGAGAAGGGAACGGCAACCCACTCCAGTACACTTGCCTGGAGAATCTCATGGACAGAGAAGCCTGGCAGGCTATGGACCACGGGATCACAAAGAGTCAGACACAACTGAGCAAACATAATTTTTTTTTTCATTTAAAATGTCTCATGTAAATCTTGGGATTATCATGCGTTTAAAAAAAGACTGAATCCTAATTTAAATACCATGTCATATTTGATCTTTCCTGTTCAGGCAACCTTTCTACAAATCTTTCCCCAAAATATAGATTAAAAATAACAAGATAACAGAAGGTGCCCACTCATTTCATAGATGAGGAAACTAAGGCTCAGAAACTTGCCCCAGGTCTCAGAGCAGTGTAGTAGAAGAGGATATGAATATGGCTTTCTAGATATTCCTGAACTAGAGGTCCAGATATTTCCATATCCTCTCTGTTTTTTTTTTTACTGGAACTCAACACACTGGAGCTCACCAATTATTTTTTGACGGCTGCTGCTGAGACAAAATCAAGTGCAGAAAAATATGTATTATCCTATGCTTCTTGGTAGACTGAGAAAATAGTTAAGTAAATAAAGGAAGTCAGGAGACACTTCCCTCTGTTATCCTTCCCTTCCTGGACTCTTCTAAACTAGAACCATTACATGAGGCAGAGCAAGAAAGTGAACTAAGGTAGCCTGGCATGGGTATCGGGGCCTGAGCAGGTGATGTGGGCATCCACATGGAGCAAATCAAAATCAAGCAGCATCTGACAGGATAAAGTGAAAGCACAGAATCACTTCTCTGTTATTCTTACTAAAGGTGTACAACATCAATGTGACATGAGGAAAAACGACACAAACCCCAAACAAGGGACAGTTTACAAAATATCTGGCATGTAATCTTCCAAAGTATCAAAGTCATAAATGTTAAAAAGTAATTGTAGCCTCCAACTAATAAAAATAAATGGGAAAAAAAAAAAACAAATAAAATGCTAAGTTACAGAAAAAAAAAAAGTAATTGTGAAACTGTTCCAGATTTAAGGAAACTAAAGAGACAGAAAATAAACACAACATGTGATTCTAAACTAGATCCTTTTATTATAATGGTCATTATTAGGATAATTAGCAAAACTTGAATGAGGATTAAATGGTAATAATCTTTATGTTATTTCCTGATTTTTGTATTAAGATATTAGGAGAATGTTCTTGTTTTTAAGAAATATTAAATTATTTGAAGTTGTGCAGTAGATATCAACAAATAACTCCCACAAGGTTAAGGAAAAGGAATTATTTGTATTGCACGTGTAACTTTTCTGAAGGTTTGAAAATGTTTCCAAAAATTACTATTTTAAAAAAGGAAAGTTAGAAGGCTGCTCTGAGATCTAGTAGATTAGTACATTAATTTTTTTTTTAAACACCAGGCATTGTATTTAAGACTCTTTGGCGCCATCAAGTGTTCAAAGTTATGTACGTGCACTTTAATTTGAAAACTGACCGTCCTGGTTCTAACATAAGAAATAACAAAGAATAAAGCATTTACGAGGATAAGGATTTTTTAAAAAGCTATCAATCTCATTAGGCACTCTACATCAGTAATAACAATACATTAGCAGAAGGGGAAAACAAATTAGTAATCAAGAGTCTGTCTTGTTGTAAGTGAAGGACACAAATAACACGATGAAGAATGAATACAAAGTCCCAGTTGACCCTGTTATGAAGAGAAACCTGCTGATAGCATTCCTGCTTTGCTGTACTTTAAACACCAGAAGTATGAGGCTATGATAAGCTGACTAGCCCTCTGAGCATCTGTCATCCATATTCCTGATTCGAATGCTAACTGATGGTTGCCCTTAAAAGTTCAAAATCAGAATTGAAAATATGGAATTAAAAAAACATGACACGATTCTCATGATACTGAAACATGAACTCTCCAGGTCAGTAGGTGCCCAATATGCTACTGGAGAAGAATGGAGATATAACTCCAGAAAGAATGATGAGACGGAGCCAAAGCAAAAACACCACCCAGTTGTGGATGTGATGGGTGATGGAAGTAAAGTCTGATGATGTAAAGAACAATATTGCATAGGAGCCTGAAATGTTAGGTCATGAATAAAGACAAACTGGAAGTGGTCAAACAGGAGATGGTAAGAGTGAACATCAACATTTTAGGAATCAGTGAACTAAAATGGACTGGAATGGGTGAATTTAACTCAGATGACCATTATATCTACTACTGTAGGCAAGAATCCCTTAGAAGAAATGGAGTAGCCATCATAGTCAACAAAGAGTCAAAATGCAGTACTTTTGTGCAAACTCAAAAATGACTGAATGATCTCTGCTTGTTTCCAAGGCAAACCACTCAATATTATAGTAATCCAAGTTTATGCCCCAACCAGTAATGCTGAAGAAGTTGAAACTGAACAGTTCTACGAAGACCTACAAGACCTTCTAGAACTAACACCCAAAAAAATGTCCTTTTCATCATAGGGGACTGGAATGCAAAAGTAGCAAGTCAAGAGATATCTGGAGTAACAGGCAAATTTGGCTTTGGAGTACAAAATGAAGCAGGGCAAAGGCTAACAGAGTTTTGCCAAGAGAATGCACTAGTCACAGCAAACACCCTCTTCCAACAAAACAAGAGAAGACTCTACACATGGACATCACCAGATGGTCAACACCGAAAAAAGATTGATTATATTCTTGGCAGCTGAAGATGGAGAAGCTCTGTGTAGTCAGCAAAAACAAGACTAGGAGCTGACTGCGGCTCAGATCACAAACTCCTTATTGCCAAATTCAGACTTAAATTGAAGAAAGTAGGGAAAACCACTAGACTATTCAGGTATGACCTAAATCAAATCCCTTACGATTATACAGTGGAAGTGACAAATAGATTCAAGGGATTAGATCTGATAGACAGAGTGCCTGAAGAACTATGGATGGAGGTTTGTGACATTGTACAGGAGGCAGTGATCAAGACCCAAGAAAAAGAAATGCAAAAAGGCAAAATGGTTGACTGAGGAGGCCTTACAAGTAGCTGAGAAAAGAAGAGAAGCTAAAGGCAAAGGAGAAAAGGAAAGATATACCCATTTGAATGCAGAGTTTCAAAGCATAGCACAGAGAGAAAAGAAAGCCTTCCTCAGCAATCCATGCAAATAAAGAGAAGAAAACAAGAGAATGGGAAATACTAGAGATCTCTTCAAGAAAATTAGAGATACCAAGGGAACGCTTCATCAAAGATGGGCACAATAAAGGACAGAAACGGTATGGACCTAACAGAAGCAGAAGATATTAAGAAGAGGTGGCAAGAATGCACAGGAAGAACTATACAAAAAAAGATTTTCATGACCCAGATAACCACAATGGTGTGGTCACTCACCTAGAGCCAGACATCCTGGAATGTGAAGTCAAGTGGCCCTTAGGAAGCATCACTACAAACACAGCTAGTGGAGGTGATGGAACTCCAGTTGAGCTATTTCAAATCCTAAAAGATGATACTGTGAAAGTGCTGTACTCAAAAACTCAGCAGTGGGCACAGGACCACTGGAAAAGGTCAGTTTTCATTCCAATCCCAAAGAAAGGCAATGCCAAAGAATGTTCAAAGTACTGCAAAAATGCACTCATTTCACATGCTAGCAAAACAATGCTCAAAATTATCCAAGCCAGGATTGAACAGTACATGAACCGTGAATGTCCAGATGTTCAAGCTGGATTTAGAAAAGGCAGAGGAACCAGAGATCAAATTGCCAACATCCGTTGGATCATCATAAAAGCAAGAGAGTTCCAGAAAAAAACATCTATTTCTGCTTTATTGACTATGCCTAAGCCTTTGACTGTGTGGATCACAACAAACTGTGGAAAATTCTTAGAGATGGGAATACCAGACTACCTTACCTGTCGCCTAAGAAATCTGTATGCAGGTCAAGAAACAACAGTTAGAACTGGACATGGAACAACAGACTGGTTCCAAATTGGGAAAGGAGTACCTCAAGGCTGTATATTGTGACCCTGCTTATTTAACTTATATTCAGAGTACATCATGAGAAATGCTGGGCTGGATGAAGGACAAGCTGGAATCAAGATTGCCAGGAGAAATATCAATAACCTCAGATATGCAAATGACACCACCCTTATGGCAGAAAGTGAAGAACTAAAGAGCCTCTTGATGAAAGTGAAAGAGGAGAGTGGAAAAACTTGGCTTAAAGCTCAACATTCAGAAAACTAAGATCATGGCATCGGGTCCCATCACTTCATGGCGAACAGATGGGAAAACAATAGAAACAGTGACAGACTTTATTTTTCTGGGCTTCAAAATCACTGCGGATGGTGACTGGAGCCATGAAATTAAAAGACGCTTGCTCCTTGAAAGAAAAGCTATGACCAACCTAGACAGCATATTAAAAAGCAGAGACATCACTTTACCAACAGAGGTCTGTCTAGTCAAAGCTATGGTTTTTCCAGTAGTCATGTATGGATGTGAGAGTTGGACTCACATAAAGAAAGGTGAGCACTGAAGAATTGATGCTTTTGAACTGTAGAACTGGAGAAGACTCTTGAGAGTCCCTTGGACTGCAAGGAGATCCAACCAGTCAATTCTAAAGGAAATCAACCCTGAATATTCATTGGAAGGAATGATGCTGAAGCTGAAACTCCAATACTGTGGCCACCTGATGCAAAGAACCAACTCATTTGAAAAGACCATAATGCTGGGAAAGACTCAAGGCGGTAGGAGAAGGGGACGACAAATTAGACAGTTGGATGGCATCACTAATGCGATGGACATGAGTTTGAGTAGGCTCCGGGAGTTGACAGGGAAGCCTGTCGTGCTGCAGTCCACGGGGTCGCAAAGAGTTGGACATAACTAAGCGACTGAACTGAACTGATTCTCATGATTTCTCAATATTTTGAAACATTTTACATTTTACAGTGCCTTCTCATAAAGATCAATAAAATGAGTATGGGCAAATGCTTGCCAAGTAAATGGAGCAGCCCCAATAAGAGTTCTAGGAAAAAAAAAACAACCATTTGATTCTCAGCACCTTTTTATTTATGCGTTTTTCCACTACTATAGGATCTTTTCTTTGTGTCAGGTACTGTGCTAGATGCTGGGGCTACAAAGGTGAGTAAAATAAGACACCTGCTACCAAAAAGTTCACACCATCTTATAGGAGGACAGGACAGACATTCACAATTAATTGTGATAATTGCTAGGACAGAGGTGGCAACCAGAACAAACTCACTGAGACAGAACAGTGAAAGGATGGTGAAATTCAAGCACCAATCTGCTTCTCTTCCGCTTCCTCATACTCTGTGGTAGAGATGTGAAGGGCAGTACTTGCCCATTGACACTGGCCCAGCTACACATGCAGTCTTCCAGCTTCTCATTCATGCGGCTTCAGCCACAAATCTACAGATTTGTGGACAGGGCTAGGAAGGAACAGGGCTAGGAAGGCCCACTCTGGCTGTCAGGTCCAGGCCTTGGGTGCCAGCACAACCTATCAGGAAAAAAAACCCTCGCATTTTTGGGTTCTGGGCATTTGGCCGGTGATGCTACAGCTGGTACTTCTTTTTCTCATTCCCCTCCAGTCCTTGTGTATACAGTTTTCTTGGAAGGGAACACAGAAAATAAAAGTTTGCTCAGAAAAACAAAGGGCAAGTGGAAAAACTTAAGTACCAAAACCCCACCACAGATCTGACTGCTTTTACTATATCTCTGTTTCATGTCATTTCCTAGAGCTGAACTTTCATGTCCTTTAAAATCATCTTTATATCCCCAAGGTCAGGAGAGTTCCTGGGAAGCTGGCTTTTAATAAATGTTTATTGAACTGAAAGTCAGAACAACAGAATAAAGTAAAGTTCAAAAGCACTTGGTCTTTGTGTAGCATTTATCTTGAAAAACCTTCATAAACACAAAAAATTCATATTCAGTGCAAACCCTCTGAGAAAAACTGTATTTTCCATGAAGTACATATTCTACATGGTTTGATCCTACTTGGATTGCTTTAAGAACAGAATGTACCATCTTTATAAAGTTTGTGGGCGATCCTAACTAAAAGCAGAGGCCAGTGCTGAACCTGTCAATGTCTATCCAAATAAAATAAGGTCTCCGTAAATATCAAACCATTCAACTGGGGAAGAAATTGTTCCTTAATGTTTAATCTACTTAAAAAATTTAAACAATCTAGAAGGAAACAGACAAAGCAGAAAAGATGTTTTCTTACCTAAGTCTCTTTTTACCATAAGTCCCTTTACCTTCCCCCCGCCTCAACTGGTAAATACTAAAAATAAACACATTTCCTTTAAATTGTAATGTACAATATTTGGTTATCTCTAACCTGAAAGAATGCTCGAGCTTCTTTATACCTACACTCAATAAATCTAGAGTGTGGTATTTCTTCTAGAAAGTGCATTGGATCTTTTGGAATGAGAACATCTAATCCATCAACAGTAATTTGTTGTAACTCTGGCCTGAAAACAAAAATTAAGACTTATTACAAGGACTTAATTCAGAAAATTGGCAGCCTCTTCAAAGTACATTCAATACAACATAAGCAAAATAGCTAAAGATCAAGCATATATTTTTAAAGATCTACTCTTTTAGCAACTGTCAAATATATAATATAGCAGTGTTAATTAACTATAGTCATCATGCTGCATATTATATCCCAAGAACTTATCTCATAACTGGAAGTTTTTACATTCTGAACACTTTTACTTGTAAGTATATATCCACAAACATACTTTATCCTGTGTCTGAACTCTTTACAAATATAATAAGATTTGTATTCTTTTATGCCTCACTTCTGTCACTCAGCATTGTAGGATTCATCTCTGTCGCTACAAAGAGCATGAGATAAGAGCTTCTTCATTTCCCTGCCCCATGGTTCTTCATTGTGCAAACACACCACATTTTGTTTGGGTCACTGAGAACAATGTTGCTATGAACATTCTGATATATATTTCCTGGAGTACATGTACATGAGTTGCTTCTTGTTGAATATTTACATTTCAAAACTGATTTGCATGAAATACATTTTAGGTTTTATTACTAAATGTGAAAAAGAGAATAAGAATTCATGACTGAATAAGGCAGGTTTCAAATATTTCCTTTAGACCCTGAATTTACCTGTCAAAAGCTCCAGGATAACGACCAAACTGTAACTTTCGAAAAGGAACAAACTTCCTGTCGATGTGTCCTTTCAACCGTAGATGGCCATGCCAGAGATAGTTGCCGCTCCTCTCATGAAAGACCACCAAGTGGATGGCATGACTGGCCAATTTGCAGATGTAGTGCAGGGGAATTTCAGTTCCAGAAAGTGAGTCTATCCAATCCAGCCGGGGGTCCTTGCTCTCGATCTTTAGGCACTGAAATCCCATATTTTCAGCTATCCGAAACCAGCCTTCCTAAAACCAAAGAAACATCAAGCTTGAATATTTAAAATAAATACTAGTAGCAAAATTAAAGTTACTCTTACACTGAATTAAGTCTTCTGTATTACCGTCCTAATCTGCTCTTTGCTTGAAGATTAAAAAATGAAGGTAGAGAAGGAAAGGTGGTGGTGGGAGAATTAAGGAAAGCATCAAAAAGAGAAACCAAATAGCATAGAAGACATGTTCAAAGACTCTTTATGAAAATCAATACAAATTTCTCCCTTGGAATGAAAATGTCCATTCACTATAGTGTTCTCTGGTTAGCATCTCCAAAGTAAATGTTAATATAAGGACTTAAAATTAAACCTGTGATTCTCAATTTAACTTCTAATAATCTACAAAAGTGCTTCATAAGAGCAGGGTTTCTCATCTCATAGTTATATCCCAAAGCCTTAAACTGCTACTAAAATAGAAGTCTATCATAATATACATCATTAGAAAACAGACTAAGATATACTATAAAGCAAAGTACATTTCCAACAGTTATTAGTTACAGTATAAGTCTCACGTAAAAAGATTAACCTACAGGGTAGATTTTTAATCCTAACAACCAGCGCTACAGATGGTTAAACAGTATTAATTATTAAGAACACCTCACATTTGAACAGAAATGCACAGTTTCTAAAGAACTTTTATAAACATTATTGCATTTACATATAACATCTATGGCTTCCCTGATAGCTCAGTTGGTAAAGAATTCGCCTGCAATGCAGGTGACTCCGGTTTGATTCCTGGGTCAGGAAGTTCCCCTGAAGGGATAGGCTACCCACTCCAGTATTCCTAGGCTTTCCTCGTGGCTCAGGTGGTAAAGAATCCACCTGCAATGCAAGTTTGATCTGGGTTTGATCACTGGGTTGGGAAGATCCCTTGGAGAAGAGAAAGGCTACCCACTCCAGTATTGTGGCAAAGAGTCAGACACAACTGAGTGACTTTCACTCACTGTTTGAATTCATGACATCTATCTTAAAGAATAAGTAGCACAGATATTGTAGATAAAGAAAAAGACTCACAGAAGTCCAAAGAGACAAAATTAACAAGAGACAAAACTACTGCCAGCATTTAGGTGTTATGTAACCAAAGTTCTTTCTACTCTACACCACCACCTCTTTAAGTCTACATTTATATAACGTGTATGAAGCTTATTCACATTAATTATCTCATCTGATGTCCATATAAACTATGTGAGGTCAACAAGGAAGATATTACACCTAATCTACAGTTAAGGAAAATAAAGTTCTAAGTGGTAATACCAGACATTAAAGTTATTAAAGGTTGGAACTATGTCTAGAAAGTGATCATTCTGGTACAGAATGCTAACCAGTATCAATTACAATTGCCTTCCCCTTTCTGGATATAGAGTGAAATTGTGTTTTGGTCAAATGAATGCGGATGGAAGAATCAGATACCACTTCTTGGCCTGGCTTTACAATGTCCCATAAGATCTTCTCTGCTTTCTCTCTTTTATCTGCATGTAGGGAAACAAAGAACTATGGGGTAGGGAAGCCACACAACTCAAACAGCCTGCATCCTGAGGCACTGCTTATAGGAAAGTCATCCAGGAATACCCTGACCGAGAATATTCACACTGGATTTTGTCTAGAGACAATTATTCCTTTTTTGCACTAAGTCAATGAGATTTTAGGGTTGTTTTTAGCAGCAATTAATGTAACTTGCCCTGTCTGATACAGTTTCACCTTGGTTCTCCTTATATTAGAATTAACTACTGTAGGATTTCCTTTCTTCATAAACCTAAGAGGTGGAAAGTACTGACTGACTGTAAGAGTGGCCAATTCAGAGAAGGAATCTACTGTACAGGATGAAATAAAACCATTATAAATTGGTAAATTTAGGAAAAATTTAAATGGCCAGACAGAACTTGAAGAGAAATCAGACGTCAAGTGTGAGGAGATAGACAAAACAGGAAGAACTATGAAATGGCTTGCCTTTTCATAATCATGACAGAGGAAAGTTAAGAACAAAGAAGTTGCTCTGATCAAACACAGCAAAGGCCTAACTCAAGGCTGTACTGCACAAATCCACTTCCAGTTGTGGGCTTCCCAGATGGCTGAGTGGTAAAGAATCCACCTGCCAATGCAGATGTGGGTTCAATAACTGGGGTCAGTAAGATTCCCTGGAGAAGGAAATGGCAACCTACTCTAGTATTCTTGCCTGGGAAATCTCACAGACAGAGGAGCCTTGTGTTTTGTTATTTATAGCTGAAAATATTCCTGATATAATTTATAAGTCTTTATAAAAAAATTTAAATATTTTACAGTTAAATTGGTTTAATCTTATATTGTTTTACAAAAGACACATTCCACTACCTGAAAGCAAATCATCTTACCTCATTCTTCCATAGTTGATACTGTAGTGCAAATGTAGTAAAGTCTCTTGGAATACAGAAAAACTTGCATTCTGAAGTGGAGGAGGCATGAGAAGTATTCTTGACTTGTTCAAAGTTTTTATTAATCAATTCCAGAATCAAAGGATCAATAAGGAACACGGGTACATTTTGACTGGATGTTAGCATAATAAATTTTTTAACTGCACGCTGTTTGAGAGGAAAAGAATTCCCTTAATTCTTCTAAACCAATACAATAATCTAGCTCATTAAATTTTATTCATTAATTTTATAAGAATACATATAGAGTGCTTATTCAATAGATACCAGGCTTACTATTTTGCTAACAATAAAAAACCCACAAATAAATAATACACCATACCTGCTCTCAAGAAGTACACAGTCTACTGAGGATGATGTACAAATATTTACAATATAAGGTAAGTACAGAACAGTAAGCAACTAATTAACTGTATATCAAAAGGATATCAAAATCTTCACAGAGGAAGCAGTATCTGAGATGAGAACTCTGAACTTACAAATTATTCCCTTCGTAGTAGCTAAATCTTTTCAAGCAAAAGTTGGAGAAGAAATACCAGGTCTTTCAATTTTAAATAAATTAGTCATGTCAACATTTTCAAAACCAAAAATAAACTGTATGTGGAACTTTTCTTCATATTTGAAATACTGGTTAATAATCTTGCCAAGAAAAAGACAAACTAAAATACACTGTCTGCTTAACCATTCCTGTATACAGTTTGACTTTCTAATAATACTGTAATACTGATATTTTAAAATACAATTCCACTGAGCAGTAAGCAGAACATTCTACTGCAAAAAATAAGTTTTGAAATCAGAATGAAAACCGAATAATCACACTTAGGAGTAAACAGTATCTAAGAGTAGCCAAGATAAACAGAATAAATAGCATACATTGTTGCTTAAAAGCCTACGTTAATGAAAGCAATAATGACTTCAAAAGGATGTATGCCCATCAAAAAAGATGTTTCATGGAATTAAGGATAAATGATTACTCACAAAAATCTGAAGAAACTTATAAAAACATATACAAGATAATAAACAGATTAGAATATCAGGAATTATAAAGATAAAAAAGTGAGATAAATGTATGAATCAGTCTCTTATCCTTTGTTTTTACTGTAGGGTATTATGCAAATACCAAGAATATAATAATCTCTGCTCCAGAGGAATTTATTATCTCTTAGTGGGAGAGACAACTAAATAAAAAGTTAGAATAAACAATGCTATGCCCCAAAATTCAATAACTTAGAGGAAATGGATAAATCCTTTAAAAACACAATTAACAAAACTACCAGAAGATGAAACAGGAAATCTGATTTGCCTTATAACTATTAACAAAATTGAATTTATTGTATAAAAAAAAGTCTTGCCATCAAAACAAGAAAAAACTCTAGACTAAGACGGTTCACTGGCAAATTCTATCAAAGATTTAAGGAAGAAATAATGTCAATTATACAAAAACTCTTTAGAACTGAGCAGGAGGAAATACTTTGAACTCATTTTGAGGTCAGTGTATTCCTAAAAAATCTGACAAAGACATTACAGAAAGAAAAGTATATACCACTGTCCCTCATGAACACAGATACAATGACATTTAGCAGGATACTAAAAAATTAATTCCTGTAGTTAAAAAAAAGAAAGAAGAAAAAAAAAGAAAATATTATGACCAAGTATAGTTTATCCCAGGAATGAAAGGCAGCATTTGAAAATTAATCCATCATATTAATAGAATAAAGGGAGGAAACCTCTATGATAATTTCAACACAAAAAAATTTGACAAAATTCAATTCCTATTTCAGGATAAAAACCTCTCAGCAAACCAGGAATAGGACACTTGTTCAGTTTGATAGAATATGAACAAAAAAATCTATTACTGACTTGCAGGAGTTCTTTATTTATCCTTGATATCAATCTTTTGTCAGACACACGTTTTCCAAATATTTTTTATATTTTCTTGGTTCAGTTCTGCTTTTCACATATTTATTCATTTGGGGAAGCACCACAACTCAATGAATGAGGATTTTGGAAGCAAGCAGTTAGAATCTGGAATCAGTCACTTATTAGCCAACCAACCTTAACCTTTTTAAGTGAACTGAGGACAAACATGTATTAACATCATCAAGTTCGCATGACTAAATGTGATACTCCATATAAATCACTTGGCACAATGTCTTCCCCTTACCCTCTATCACCTACTCCCACTTCCTACCAAGCTAGCTATTAAAACTGTCATAATTCAACAAATACTTATTAAGTATATAAGTGAATGAACTAAATGATCTTGGCAATTGAGGAGTTTCTCGACTGTCATACATACCCACTGTGTTCTGTCAAATCCAATTCGGCTTCCTTTGGATTTTGATAAACCAGATCCATTCTAGGAAGATAACAAAAATAAAAGTTAGTAAATGCAAAGCCCAGCACTTAACATTACATTTAGGGGAGGTATGAAGTTCAACCTATATAACTGGCTAATAATCATTAAAAAGCATAATCTAAATACACACAGTCATGAGCTAAGAAGTCTACAATTATATAACTACCCAAGATGAGACTGCTAAAACAGGCATATATGGTCAACATCTCAGAATCTATTAATTTCCATCAAATAATAGTAAACTCTTTGCTATCTCTTTCAAATTAGTATATTTATAAGATCTTCAGAAGCTACTAGATTCTAAATCATTGCCTCTTTATCTTTATGCCTAAAGGTTTATAATAAAGGTAACTTATAACACTACATTTCCCTGTTAGGCACTATATTAAAATCGACTTTGTACAAAAGTAAACTAACTCTAACATTTTATCAAAATTATTTATCACTGAACTCTTTCCAAAGAGTGATGATATGTTTGTAAAAATAACAATTTTCACATAATTCTCTCAGAAAATTTCAACATCACTGAAACTTTGCACCTCTGACTTTTAGTGTGTTATTATTATAATCTTTAACTGCAATTCTGAATTGCTTCTTACCACACCCATGAAGAGGAGAATTTCAAAGAAATATTTCTGCAAGGATTTTAAAAACTGATTAACTTTATGTACTGCAAAAGGAAGTATGTTAGGAAGATAAACAGCTAAAATGAAGTTTAATAATGAGAAGGCAGGGAAAAAAAGTTACCTTCGTTGATAAATAGTGCTTGTAGTAGTACAACTGAAATAGCAGAAATGCAGAACTTGTCAAAGTTAAAAGCACCAAAATCACGTTCTTACTGATTCTACTCATCAGTCTGCAGTGGTCACTTGGTTGTCTTTTGAAAGGAACCCAGTTGGTTTCATCTTTTGGGGTAAAAAGGTAATCTTGTTTTCTGTGAACAATATTTCTGAAGAGACAAAAAAAAGCCTGTATTTAATTTTTCACCTTTATTAACCATGAAAAAGTTACCTACAGTTCAACAGAACATTCTTTGATTTGGTAATGTCCTATCCTAAAGAAATCATCAGATATAAGACCAAACCTGGAAGAACAAAAATGTTTATCATGGCATTCTTTACAACTGCAAAAAATAAGTGGGATATCTATAAAAACTGACCAACAGAGATGGGAAGGATTCTCCCCTAGGGTTTCTGATTCAGTAGAACTGGGGTGAGGCCTCTGAGTTTGCAATTCTGATGCATTCTCAGGTGATGCTGATGCACATACTAAGAACCACTGCCAGAGAAAAGATAAACTTTTGGTCAAGGAACATCACCTGTGTAACATCACTTCTGTTGTGATGTAGATGTAGTGTATGTGATGTGTATGTAATGTGATGTAGAATGTGGTCAGTTTTTATATATATCCCATATACATCTTCAGTTTTTGGCAAGTGTAAAAAAAAGTCATGATGAAAAATTCGGTTCTTTTTTAACATGTACACACTGCTTTATCTACTTATTTTTGACCGCACTGGGTCTTCACTGCTGCAGGCGGGCTTTCCCTAGTTGCAGAGAGCAGGGGTCACTCTCCAGCTGCGATGTGTGGGCTTCTCACGTGCAGGGGCTTCTCTCGTTGTGCAGTGCAGGCGCTGCGGGCTCGGTAGTTGCCACTTGCTGGCTCTAGGGCGTGCAGGCTTCCGTAGCTGTGGCACAGGGGCTCATTAGTTGTGGCTTGCAGGGTCCAGAATGTGAGCTCAGCCGTCGTGGTACACAGGCTTAGCTGCTCCACGGCATGTGGAATCTTCTCGGATCAGGGACTGAACCCATGTCCCCTACGTCACCAGGGAATTCCTTAAAGTTTCTGTTCATCTTTGGTCCCAAGTGACTATTCCTTTAGAACAAGTAATTTAATACAGTTCTACTTCTTCTTACCTCCTCTTCACTGTTTGATTTTGGTCACACACACTACATTTGGTTCTTCAAATGTTTATCTTTATTCCTTTATCTATATATTAATACCTCTATTACTTCATGTATAAACTTTGTCTTTAGCTCTCCAGCTAAAAAATAAGAGGAAATATATTAACACCTTCTATATCTCTCCTTTTAATCCTGACTTTTATTAGTTCATTTCTTCTGTAATACAAATCTCTCAGCTTTTAAAATCTTATTCCTACTATGTTTCCCTGCCATTCCATCACTGTTCCATCTCTGTTCATCTACTAGATGGCTGATATTCATCTTCCCCTTAGAATATGGGCATTATTTACCTTGAGTTCTTGCATTGTTCAAAAACAGGTGTCAACTAATAGTTTGGCTTTGAGGTCATACCCTCTTTCCTCTAATGACTTACAGGATTTGTACCACTGTCCTGCAATGCTAAATACTCCCTTCACAATATGTGAGCCTTTCCCTGGCACTACAGGGAAGATGATCTTTTTAACGGATGAGCAAAGAACACATTCCTTAGTTTTGAAATACAATTTTTTTAAAACTAGGTCATGTAATGATGTTAATGATTGTTATTAGTTTTTCTTCATTATGTGCCCTTCCATTATGTGCCTCTCCATTATGTGCCCTTGATTCTGTAGAATCAAGATTTCTTTCCCTACAACAGGTTTTCTTATGTGTTTTGAATACTTTTCTGTTCTAATGTTGAATTTCTATTTCCAGAACTATAATTAAGCATTTGTTTCATCTCCTTTCATTCCCATTTCACTTTGCTCAACTTTCAGAAGCCTGTCGTCATATCCCTTACTGAGTTTTCAGCAACATTAATTCTCCTTTCTGTTTTCTATGTGGCTTTTTATTCCTGATTATATTTTTCTTTCTTTTCTTTCTTGAGTTCTGCCAAATTATGACTCATTATTTACCACTGTCTTACTATTTCTCCCTAGCCAGTTAGCTTTCTCTATTGTTTTAAAGAAGTGGCTGTGTTGGGCTTAGTCACTCAGTCGTGTCCAACTCTTTGCAACCCCCTGGACTATAGCCTGCCAGGCTCCTCTGCCCATGGGATTCTCCAGGTAAGAATGCTGGAGTGGGTTGCCATGCCCTCCTCCAGGGTATCTTCCCAACCCAGGGATCAAACCCAGGTCTCCCACATTGTAAGCAGATTCTTTACCAGCTGAGCTACCAGGGAAGCCCTTAAAGAAGTGGTTGTCTCCTTAAATTTGTTACGCCACCACAGTTTTCTCACGGGTCTTCGTCACTCGTTTTTCCATTTCCTTTTGCTTTTCTTTCTGTAACACTTTTGTGTACATATTGTACTCATTTTCTTTTTATCATTATTTATCTTTGAATGACATGAACTTCACCCAGGACAATTATTTGCAAGAGGATTTCAGGAGGAAGAATTAAGGCTGTGTTCTGGACTAGAAGGTAGTCTCTCTAGCCTACAAGAAAGCTCTTTATGACACAGGGTGTTCTGTGCATGTGTGTAAGAGAGGGACAATGTATGTGAGAACAAGGAAGAGAAAGATGTTTAGCCATTATTTCTTGCCTCATCAAAAGAGTGCTTCCTGCAAAGATCATGTATCTGTGTGCTTTCTCATTTGTTCTCCCTTTCCTGCTAGATGTTGCCAAACAGTCCAAGAAAGCTTCTCCTACTGCTTTTCTATGCACCCTGACACCACTGTAAATAGATCTATCTTTCATTGCTCTGACAGTTCTACCTGAGATCTCTTTCTGTCAGAATGCTCTTTTAATCTCTCCTGCTTACATTTGACAATCAGTTCTCAAATATTTCAATTTGGGATACAGGACTCTAGCCCTATCGAAAATGTAATTATAACTGACCCTTGAACAATGCAGGGATTAGGGACATCAACATTCTATGCAGCTAAAAATCTGCATATCTTATAGTTGGCCCTCCATATACATATGTAGTTCCTTGGTATCTGTGTTTTTTTTTCATATATGTGGTTTGCATCTGTGGATTCAACTATCCAGGGGTCATATAATACTGTAGTATTTACTACTGAAAAAAATCCACATGTAGCAGTTCAAACTTGTGTTGTTCAAAGGTCAACTATACATCTCTGTCTCTCATTTTCCTGGCTGTTTCAGGGTAATTTTGGATAGAAGAGGGCACAAATGTTTTTACTCTGCCATCTTTAAATCAGAATTCATATGATTTTGAAACAATCCAAATGGGCTTCCAGAATGAAAGTCTATATATATCAAACATCCAATGATGTTACATAAAGTCAACAACCTACTTAAGAGAACTATCACCAGTGATGTAAGTAATCTACTTGATTTACAGATATCTTTGCATCAAGCAAAGATAACTGAAGAAATCATCATCATATTCTATCTCCTAAAACTGTAAAAATTAGCAACATCAAACAATGGTATTAGTTCTGCTGTCAGCCAAAACCTTTTAAGATAAGACAGTCAAATATGTACTATTATAAGGATAGCTCACAAGATAATAAAAAGAACAGCCTTCATTTTCAGTATTTAAGCTCAGTTTTTTGTAATTGTGTTAAAAAGTACATCAATGTATTATACTCTGATTCCTAAAATCTAAAGTAACACTTGGAGTGTGCTATAGTCCAGTCTTTCCTGTGCCTGAATTAACAAATGGAAAGAAAATACAAAAGACCTATATAAACCACTATAGAAAAATAAAGTCAGAATTAATATCTTGTTCTCTTTTTGGACATAACTCTAACCTACTATTAATTCTTACATAAACTAAAGCTCCAAAATATATCATCAATCACAACTACATTTTTATTATCAAGATGATATCCAATTAACTTTATTTCATTATTTATTTTCTGTGAATAACAAACCAATTCAACTAACTGCAAAGATAAGAAAACATTCCTTTTTGCTAGCACTATCTCTTCATTAGGAATGGAATTACCACTTTAAAATGAGTAATGTTATACTTAAGAGGCCAAGGCTTATTGAGTTTACCTCTAAAATATCTCTTGCACCAACTTCCTCTTCTTTCTTCACTGTCATTCTAATTTAAACTCTAACTGTACAAATGTCTTAATTCTAATTGATGTCCCAAGCTAAGCTCTACTTTCTGCCTACTCATAATCTTACACTGATAGACATACCAAGCTACTGATAAAAGAGTCAAATTACATCATCATCAAATTTTTTCAATAGTTCCTTACCACCTACAAGTAAAGCTCAAGTTTCACATAAATTTGACCCATGAACAACACAGATTTGAACTACACAGGCCCACTTACACACAGATTCTTTTTCAATAATAAACACTACAGTATTACACGATCTGCTGTTGACTTAATTTGGAGATATGAAACTGCAGACATGGAGAGCTAACTCTCTTACATGTAGATTTTTGACTGTGTAAAGAATGGTGCCTACCATCCAGTTCTACAAGAATCAAGTCTTTAGCCAATGCAGTTGCTAACCTACAATACATGTGAAAGGAAATCAGGGTGAAGGGCAGGATGAAGCACTCTGTCCTCTGGGAAAACAGGCCTCTAGATAGTTAGAAATATTTCAGGAGAAACCATTTATGAACCTGTACTCTTACATCTTCCCACATTTAGAAAAGCACTAAAATCATTAACTGAGATACGTGTTCCTTGTGACTAGAAGTAAACTGCTACAGAGATGTGTGCACAAGGGCACATACCTCTTCGCAAAATTATGTATCTACTGACCTCCCCTATCTACTTCCTCTTCTAAGAAATTACTCAAAACTATCTGAGACTGTCTCCCAAATAAAACTGAAACTCACAGCTCGCACAATGTGTGTTTTTATTTCAGTTGACAGAGGTCTGGCACCCACGACTGCACTGTTTAAGGGTCAAACACAGAAGCATTCAAGGGCATTCACAATCTAACTGAACACAAGGCAAATTTTCTAGACTTTCTCCCACTTCACACACTCCATGGTCTTTGCCCAAGTATTCCTGGAATACACACACTTTCCTACCTCTTTGCTTTTGTTCACTCCCTCTTGTCTGAAGTATTCTCATCTATTTCCAGAGAACCAGTTCTATACCTCTTTACACAGCTCCTCTCAATGACCTTCCTTTTATGAAGTCTTTCATGCTCTTCCAAGTCAGAAGCAATCTCTTCCAGCTATAAATTCCTAGTCTTACCTTCTTGCAAGGAATAAATATTTACTGTCTACCTTAAAAGGGAGAGATGCCAACAAAAGGCTAAGCCCTAAAGAGAAAATGATGAGTAAAATACAGTTCCCTAACTTCAAAGATTTTAAAGATGAGTATATAAGAGTTTTTAAAAGAATGGTGATTGATGGTGGTGGAAGGTAAGAAGTCCTAAAGAATAGCATGGGAAGTTTTTTCCAAAATGCACAACTACCATCCTTACCACCCTCACATCTACTAAGAACCACTATTCTGGTTTGTGCTAGACTGTATCAGAGATAAATATAGAGAACTCCTTGTTGCCAAATTCAGACTGAACCACTAGACCATTCAGGTATGACCTAAATCAGATCCCTTATGATTATACAGTGGAAGTGCGAAATAGATTTAAGAGACTAGATCTGATAGATAGAGTGCCTGATGAACTATGGATGGAGGTTTGTGACAATGTACAGGAGACAGGGATCAAGAAAATCCCTAAGAAAAAGAAATGCAAAAAAGCAAAATAGCTGTCTGAGGAGGCCTTACAAACAGCTGTGAAAAGAAGGGAAGCAAAAAGCAAAGGAGAAAAGGAAAGATATATCCATTTGAATACAGGGTTCCAAAGAATAGCACGGAGAGATAAGAAAGCCTTCTTCAGCGATCAATGCAAAGAAATAGAGGAAAACAATAGAAAGGGAAAGACTAGAGATCTCTTCAAGAAAATTAGAGATACCAAGGGAACATTTCATGCAAAGATGGGCACAATAAAGGACAGAAATGGTAGGGAACTAACAGAAGCAGTAGATATTAAGAAGAGGTGGCAAGAATATACAGAAGAACTATACAAAAAAGATCGTCACAACCCAGGTAATCACGACGGTATAATCACTCACCTAGAGCCAGACATCCTGGAATGTGAAGTCAAGTGGCCCTTAGGAAGCATCACTACAAACAAAGCTAGTGGAGGTGATGGAATTCCAGTTGAGCTATTTCAAATCCTGAAAGATGACGCTGTCAAAGTGCTGCACTCAATATGCCAGAAAATTTGGAAAACTCAGCAGTGGCCACAGGACTGAAAAAGGTCAGTTTTCATTCCAATCCCCAAGAAAGGCAATGCCAAAGAATGCTCAAACTACCGCACAATTGCACTCATCTCACACGCTAGTAAAGTAATGCTTAAAATACTCCAAGCCAGGCTTCAGCAATATGTGAACCGTGAAATTCCAGATGTTCAAGCTGGTTTTAGAAAAGGCAGAGGAACCAGAGATCAAATTGCCAACTTCACTGGATCATCAAAAAAGCAAGAGAGTTCCAGAAAAACATCTATTTCTGCTTTATTGACTATGGCAAAGTCTTTGACTGTGTGGATCACAATAAACTGTGGAAAATTCTGAAAGAGATGGGAATACCAGACCACCTGACTTGTCTAAGAAACCTGTATGCAGGTCAGGAAGTAGCAGTTAGAACTGGACATGAAGCAACAGACTGGTTCCAAAGAGGGGAAGGAGTACCTCAAGGCTGTATATAGTGACCCTGCTTATTTTAACTTATATGCAGAGTACATCATGAGAAATGCTGGGCTGGAAGAAGCACAAGCTAGAATCAAGATTGCCGGGAGAAATATCAATAACCTCAGATATGCAGATGACATCACCCTTATAGCAGAAAGTGAAGAAGAACTAAAGAGCCTCTTGATGAAAGTGAAAGAGGAGAGTGAAAAAGTTGGCTTAAAGCTCAACATTCAGAAAACCAAGATCATGGCATCCGGTCCCATCACTTCACGGCAAATAGATGGGGAAACAGTGGAAACAGTGGCTGACTTTATTTTTCTGGGCTCCAAAATCACTGCAGATGGTGATTGCAGCCATGAAATTAAAAGACACTTACTCCTTGGAAGGAAAGTTATGACCAACCTAGACAGCATATTAAAAAGCAGAGACATTACTTTGCCTACAAAGGTCCATCTAGTCAAGGTTATAGTTTTTCCATTGGTCATGTATGGATGTGAGAGTTGGACTATAAAGAAAGCTGAGTGCCGAAGAATTGATGCTTTTGAATTGTGGTGTTGGAGAAGACTCTCGAGAGTCCCTAGGACTGCAAGGAGATCCAACCAGTCCATCCTAAAGGAGATCAGTCCTGGGTGTTCACTGGAAGGACTGATGTTGAAGCTGAAACTCCAATACTTTGGCCACCTCATGCGAAGAGTTGACTCATTTGAAAAGACCCTGACTCTGGGAAAGATTTAGGGCAGGAGAAGTAGGGGACGACAGAGGATGAGATGGTTGGATGGCATCACCAACTCGATGGACATGGGTTTGGGTGGACTCCAGGAGCTCGTGATGGACAGGGAGACCTGGCATGCTGCTGTTCATGGGGTCGCAAAGAGTCGGACACACCTGAGCAACTGAACTGAACTGATCAAGAGTGTAATGGCCATGAAGGAGTAAGTACAGGCTACAATGGAGCACAAAGAGAGGAAACTAATCCTAAGGCTTTTACTATTTTCTATTTTGAATTACAGTTATTGGAATACATGAATCATCACCCCATCACACTTAAAATGACTGAATTAATATCCAGAAATAAGAAGTATGCTAAATATACTCAAATAATTGCACAATGTTCAAGAGAACACAAAACTAATTTTTTTAAGTTTTTATTTTAAAAATTTCTCTGTCCTACAGGAACTTTTATAATAAAACAGAATACGAAATGTGAAAAATTGGGTTTTTAGAGTTTAATGTCCATACTTAGTTCTAACTCCTGAACAGTAAACATTTAAAAATAACACATGGAGAAATACAGCATAGAACCAAAAGAAAAATATTATTTGTGTATACATTTCTCTTTACATGTGACATTTTAGCTATTAAAAATGCTGGGGAGGACAAGTAATGTATTTTCACTTATACTTAGGTAAAGCTTCATAACGAAAGTGGTATATCATGTCTAATGGAAAAGAAGAACACTACACAGATAGTAAATTTAAATGACGGGATGGTGGGGGGAGACAGAAAATGTTTAAAAAAAAAAACAAGACAAGATGTAATGGGGACTCTAAGGGGAGTTATGAGGTTTAAATATCTAAGTATCTTCAAGTTCTAATGCAAATACGAGAAGGCTAATATATAAGTAACCACCTGCAATGCAGGATACCCCAGTTTGATTCCTGGGTCAGGAAGATCTGCTGGAGAAGGGATAGGCTATCCACGCCAGTATTCATGGGCTTCCCCTGTGGCTCAATTGGTAAAGAATCCACCTGCAATGAGGGAGACCTGGGTTTGATCCCTGGGTTGAGAAGATCCCCCCAGAGAAGGGAAAGGTGACCCACTCCAGTATTCTGGCCTGGAGACTATATAGTCCATGGGGGCGCAGAGTCGAACATGACTGAGCAACTTTCACACTACAGCACAGAATTAGTCTTAGATGACTTGGAAACAGTCTCTAACCAGCACATGAACTAGGATTTGGCAATTAAGAAGAAAGGAACAAACAGATCTGCTTCCCAACTGAACCTTTAACAGGCTGTAGGTGTCAGTTATCAGTCCTCTCAGTCTTTGAGCCTGGGGTAACTAGAGACCAAGACTGTCACCTCCAGTCAAGAACAAACACATTCTTTTACCCTTTCTTTTGTCCTTTATTATCCATTTGTATCAAGGCATGAGAAAGGCTGGAAAAAAACTAGTGGTAGATGCAAGCCGCACACAAATTTGAAGGAAAAATGTGTAAGATAGGAAGCTCAAGATAGTTCTCAGGCTCTTACTACAACCAAGAGCAGCATTTCATATTCTTTCAGCTTCCCATTGCCATTTCACGTTATCATTGTTCTTTGATGGTAATAGCATGAAAAATTTTGGCATCTACCTTAACCTGACACCCATCCCCCATTACTCTTTTGAGGATTATTTTGTTAGGGATCTGTTTGAAAGAACGTCAAAGTGTCTGACTTTTTAATTCCACTTCTCCCCACTAGTGCCTTCTGGATCACCTCTCTTTGTTATCAGAGGCCCTTGAACAAGAAATAACTGGACCCAGAAGTGAAGTTAGGTTCATAAGATGATGTGTGTTAGCCTGGTGCCCTCAATGCTGCTAGATCCAATTTATTCAGGAACACTGAAAAATGAGAGGAAGGCAGAGGCAGTAATAGAATTGAGATTCAAATATGTCCTGCACTGCAAAATAAAACAGGAGGCTAAATTAGAGAAGAGAGGGTAGTGTAAACAGTCAAACCACTGTAGTGAAATAAAGCAAACTGGAAGACATACAGAGAAAATGCTTCTGAAGATGTATTCAGAGAGAAGATGGGGAAAAAAAGCCAACATTTTCCACCACTGTAAGCCAAGAACACCCCAGTAGCAACAGATGCTATCCATCTTACTTAAATATCGCTGGTCCTATATACTGTTCTTTTCCTTTCATTGTTAACTTTGCAAGACAATCAGTAACCTGGAAACAAAGGTTAGTCTGTAAGGGTTTAAGAAGTCTCTTCATCAGCTTACCACTCATTCACTTCTTAACCTTTTGCAACATAACCTCTCTCAAAATGCTGACACTTGATTAAAATATTAGTCTCTCCAATTGATGCTCCAGAAAAATCCAAAATACACAGCAACTCCTTCTGAAATGACAATGTAGTAGCGAGCTTTTAGAGAATGTCTGAAATGAAAGACCTAGATAAGAAAGAAATTGAAGACAGGAAGGGACTGACTTACGGGGGCAAAGTAAAAGGGTGAAGGAAGTGGCACTGCCTACAAAGTGTACTATTCTGTGTTTGATATGAAATCTGGATGGACGTTCTCTTTATATTCGCTTGTTCCTAATCATTTAATTAGATATACTTCCTGTATCTACTGACTGATTACTGCTTACAAATATTTCACCAGACTGCTGGTAATGTCCTCTTAAACATCACTGTCCACCTTCAAGCCAGATTTTTTTGATGACTTGCCTCTCTATTCTGTTAATGGTATCCCTATTTTCTCAATTATTTATGTTCAAAACAGTTTTTACAGTTCTAACTCCTTATCTAATGAGTCAACAAACTATACATTCTTCTCAGTGCCTCTAAAAGCTGTCATTTCTTTCCCATTTCCAGTATAGTTAGCCAACTTTTAAGGCCTTATTAACTCTGCCTAAAGAGAAAGCCTCCTACATGAATACAGATAGTCCCTGACTTACGGTTTGACTTATAGTTTTTGACTTTACAATGGGGCAAAAGTGACAAGCATTCAGTAGAAACTGTGTTTGATTTTTTATTTTTTTCCCGCAGCTAGCAATAAGTGCCACATAATCTCTCATGATGCTGGGCAGTGGCAGTGTGAGACACAATTCCCAACTAACCATGTGATCACAAGGTAGACAACTGACACTTAAGACCATTCTGCTTTTCACTTGTAGTACTCAATAAATTATATGAAATATTAATACTTTATTATAAAATAGGCTTCATATTAGATGATTATGCCCATCTGTGTAGGCTAATATATGTGTCCTCAAGACATTTAAAGTAAGCTAGGCTAGGCTATGATGTTCAGTAGGCTAGGTATATTAAACGCATTTCCAATTTATGATGAGTTTATCAAATCAAGGAAGATCTGTACTCTACTACTAGGCTTTCCTTGAAATACCCATCTTAGGGACCAAAGTGCAGTCATTTCTACAGCGACATCTTGTGTCACTTTCCCCTGCTTTAAGGACTTTCATGGCTAATTGAGTACTAATCCCCTAAATGAACCCATTGATACAGTGCTTTCTTACCTTGGTGCATTTGTCTATGCTCTTCCTTCTGTGTATAATATTTCCTCCCCCACACCCTGCCTCTCTCACTGTCTTTTGCGTAGTTAAGACCATAGGCTCTGAAGACAGACTACTTATGTCCAAATCCTGCTCTGCCATTTGCAGCTTTTATATATATATATATATATATATATATATATATATATATATATATATATATATATATATATATATATATATATGTGTGTGTGTGTGTGTGTATATATATATATGTTCTTAGGCAGGTTACTTAATCTCTCTGTGCCTCCATCTTAAAAAATACAGATCTATAAATTTACTTAATTCACAGGGCTGTTCTTTCAGATTAAGACATGTAAAGCACTGAAGAGTACCTAGAACATGACAAATTCTAACATGATAAATGCTAGCAATAAAATTAGTAGACAAAAACCTTTAGTCTTAGTCTACTAGTAATTCCCTTTGCTCTCAGATAACTAAAGGCCCCCTCATTTATATCCACACAGCACTTGTAGTTGTATAATTTTTGCAGTCAGTCTTAATCAGTTACAGTTCCTTGAGACAAGAGGCTGTCCTGTTTCCATATTCCTCAGTATTCCATATTCTACATTCTTCCACAGTAGAATTCAAACACATAGATTTTAAAAGATTTATGATGGATTTCTGTTACCCCAGAAAAGCTGTGTCCCCAAAACAGTACAAAAGTACTTGAGATAAGTGGTGAATGCAAGTACCAGCAGGTGAAGAGTGACAGCCAGAGTTTATGTGACACAGAGCAGTTTGGTTTGTTCCCTCATTCATTCTTTTTTTCCATTAAGTTCACAAATATTACTGGGTCCTATGTACACCCTACAGACACCAGGCAACCTGTGAGCTGTTCCCTGTTATAAGACTCTATAGTATAAACAATAGATTATGGTTATTGCAAAGGCAGCAGAAAGTTGAGGAACCAAGGATATCTTTTGACCCAAACATAGTTTACATACATTATTTTCATGGGTCATTTAAGAGCTATCTTAGGAGCATACACACCAGAGTAAGAACAGTGGTTGTCTTTGGGTTGGGAGGACTGTAGGTGTTTTTCTTTTTCCTTTTTATTTAGCCTATGTGAATATCAATTGATTTTGTAATGAGAAGGAAAAAAATGACTAAGTTTTAAAAAAAACTTAAAAAAATTCTCTCATTCTATGGCTCAGTTAACAAATACTACAGCCCCAACAACATCACAAGCTTTCATTATTTTAATATCTCCCAATATTTGGAGTAACAGAATAGCATTAAACCAAGTTATTTGTAACTGGGTAAAGTCTTTCCCCCAAGAATGCAAGTACTTAACTGCTTGGTTGAGGATGTCTGGGTACTGATCTCAGTAAAACTATAAAGCTAACAGAATCAAACACGTGACTCAGCATGCATCAAGTACTTAGTACAATATATAAGTGTGAATATATGTACATACATAAAATCTGGATGGATGTTCACCAATATATCAATAATGGTCATTTCTAAGTACGGAGATTGGGGTGATTTTTACATTGTTCTTTATGCTTTTCTACACTGTCCTGATATTTGTATAATGAACATATATTATTTTCATAAAGACGATAAAATTATTAATAAAGTAGATAACAAGTAGTAGTAATGGCTTAATCTTTGCTACTTAAAAGTATGGTCCTCAGACCAACAAATCAACATCACATTGGAGCATGTCAAAAATTCTTAGGCTGTACTGCAGACCCAGCGATTCAGAATCTATATTTAATCTAAATTTTAAGATCCTCAGGTGATTCATATGTGCATTACAATTTGAAAAGCACTGATTTAGACACTACGGCCTTTACATACAGGGACAATAGGAACATCTGCCTTCTTCATTATACATTCCACGCATGAAACGTAAGTATTTGTTGAATAAATAAGCATATAAATGATATTACTTCTGAATAGACATCAGAATGACGGTGGAGACTGTATCTATCTGAATTGTTTATTTTCTGCCAGAGTTCCCAGAAATGGTTGCTTAATATTGACTGTAAATACTGTTAAATTATTTTAGTAAAATGTTGACCCCCAAGATGTAATCCTTTCTGAAAAGGAGTCCTTGCTCATAGAGATCTATACATCTCTTTCAATCATTTCTCTAGTCTCCTATCTACACACACATCCTATAGTGACTCTTTACAATCTCTTCCTCAAAGCAAACTCATTTTCAAGATTTTAACTAACATCGCTAAAGAGAAACCTTACTACTTAACTTTCTCAAACTCCAGCTGCCTAAATATTTAACTTTATGTCCTACACCTCAAATTTAACCCATTTATTCTCCATCAACTATCTCCCAGCCCCCTTCAGAAGAGAACAGTTATCTATCATCACAGACTCACATTTTACAAGTTTTAGAGAAAAGAGATCACTAAATCTACATTATTTTAGAGAAGAGAATAGGATCTAGAAGAATTAAATGACAGCCCAACAGGCTAGTTATTGGCAAAACAAAACTACAATCTGCACCACCACACTCCCAATACATTATCACCTCCTAGAATTTTGATAGAATTCTCGTTTTTATCAACAGCACTTGAATTCACTTTTTAGAAACACAGGTTCAAAATATCCATGACCTAGATCCAAGGAATCAAGTTCTGTGTATTGTTGACATTTCTCTCACTCCTTTTTTCTTCCTTTTTAGAACAGACTGCACTTTTTCAGTTGAGGTTCCTTCAATATGTAGTGCTATCCTCCCCAAGTCCTCTATCCTCCCAGAGGCTTATTCCTGCTGCCTCTACTTTTATCTATGGTGCTTAATAGAGATGGTTCTGGATAACTCAAACTCTATCCATCCTCAAAGTACAGCCCAATCCCAAATTTCTTTTTCCCCAATTTCTAATGCACTGCTCCATCACTCACTTTTCTATTTGTTCCCAGGCTGATGCTTATTCTTTAGAAACCTGCTATCTTCAAAAGTAAAAAGAACCTGATATCACCGAGGTTGTCTTTTTAATCTGAGAAATCTGAGGCCCAGAGAGAAGTGACTTCTCTTGTGTTACTTGAGAACTGGTGATGGTGACAAAATCTGAATAACAGTTCCCCAGATTCCTACCCAAAGCTGGCGTCAGCTCTACATATGTCAGTCTTTCCCGACACCCCCCGTTGATAATGCAAACAAAAGGCTTATGTCAGTGCCATATGAAACTTTATTTACACGGCTAGCAGTGTCCATCCCATTATTAAGCACGCAAAAGGGACGCGTCAGTCAACACTCCTCCAACTGAACTGAAAGCGGAACCCAGGGGGAAAGCAAGAGAGAAAGGGATGATTAATTCAAATACCCCTCTCCAGAAAGCTATCGTAGCTCCTCCACTGCCCGCGGAAGCACGCCACACTCCCTCATGGGGCATCAAGGCCCTTCCCAGTTGAGCCCCAGCGTTAGCTCCGGCCACGTTCCTGGCCTTCCCGTCTCCGTACCCATCCCTCCAACCATTCCCTTAATACGCAGAGCTGCCCAAACCTGGGAGCTGCTTTCATGTTTCTACAATTTTACACACACTGGCCCCCAAACCTGCAACGCTCTCCCCCGCCCCCTAGATCCTTTTCCAAACCCCGAAACGGCTCTCACGACCCTACTCAAACGTCATGACCCCAACCGGGTCCTACAAGAGTCTCGATGGAGTCCAAAACCAGTCCTATCCCGGCAGGAGGATTTCAGTGGCTGACACGACCAGAAGCGTGGCGGCGAGGGGAGGAGCCCGAGCAAACCCTCCCTGAGGTGCTCGTGGACTGCCTTGCTAAGTATTCCCCGCCCGGAGGGCGCTCAACCTGTGGCCTGCCTGGGCCAGGGCAGGTGCCCAGAGAGCTGGGGGAATGCCTAGTGACGGCAGACGAGCCACCGCGACACCCTCCTGAGATGCCCGCCCATCCCCGGAGACCTAGCAGCGCCTCTCACACCTTACCTCAGCCAACAGGGGCGGCAACTCCGCTTTACGGCACTCACAGCAACTGCTGCAAAAGGGGCCGTCAAGCGCGGAGTCGTGAGCACTGGTCTGGTTGGTGTCTGAGGCGTAAGCACATTCAGGAGACTGACCACCGACAGGTCTGCTATCCCCGGCGCTTCCTTACCTCCCGAAGTTTACTGAACCCGGAAATTTTCTGGCTTGGGGGATTAAGCTTCGTAGCCAAGCTTTTTTTTTTTTTTTAAATAATATCTCTTGCCTAGGTAACTACTACAGCAGCGCACAGAGGCGATCTGAGATTTTAGGAGGTGGTCCATGGAGAGGCACCCGCTGAGCTGTGTTCCCCAAAGTGTGTGGGTTTGCGAGATAAAATACAGGACGCCAGTTAAATGAATTTCAGATAAGTTTTCAGTGTGTATGCTCTGCAGAGAGATTCAGAAGAACTCTCCAGATTATGGTTTCGGTACCATCGGGTGAGACGGGGGATGGAGTGGGAAACAGTCGGGCTCAGTCGCTAATCTGTGTAGTCGCTAATTCTGGTACGACTGTTTGCGACCCTATGGATTGTAGCCCGCCAGGCTCCTCTGTCCGTGGGATTTCGCGCGAGAATATTAGAGTAGGTTGCCATTTCCTCCTCCAGGGGATCTTCCCCACCCATGGGTCAAACCCGTCTCTCCGGCATCTTCAGGCGGATTCTTTACCACTGATCCACGTGGGAAACAACTGAGTTAATATTGCTCTTGAGGTTGAGGTGCCTGGGGAACACCCAAGCTCCAGCGAACTGTTAAGACTCCTGTTAAATTCTGGAAATACACATTCAGTTCCAGACCGGACTTTTAACTGTAATCCAAAGAATTACTGTCAAGGAACACCTGTGAATCCGTTTTGACATAATTTTGAAAACTCTAAAGCACTGAACAAATCAAAGTAATTTTAAGTTCTTTCTATAATAATTTCTATTATCAGCCCATGGTGAAAACTGGAAAGACTCTCTTCATATATCTGAGTCGTTTGCTAAATCTTTTCATTTTGAAATCAGCATTTTATAATAGTAGTCGTGCTGGTATGTATAACACATTTATTGTACTAATACCTAATACTGTATATACGTTTTCTTACACCCTTAATTATTTTTAGTGGGTTGATTGGTTTCCAACTTTATGCATGATATATACATTTTTGTGCCTTCTAGAAGAATGCCACTACTATGAGTGCTCAATAATGCACATGGAATCTGAACTGTTTTTTGGAAAAGTATATGTCTTTCTCATTTCCCCGGGTTATGTTCCTTGTAAGTTTCTTACTTTTCCTTGCATAAGTTTTCTGTGTACATACAGATTTATTTGGTATGTAACCAGACAACACCAGTACTGAACCCCAGTTCCCTTGCTTGCTGCTCAAAAGGCCAGTACTCGAGAGGAGTGTTAGTGGAAAAGGAAATTTTGCTTTATTCAGGAGGTCCGCAACCTGGGAAGACGGTGGACTGCTGTCCTAAGGCTGTCTCCAGGTTGCTAGTTAGGAGACAGATACTGTAAAGGCAGTGTGAGGGAGGGAGCAGGGTGTGTGACCAGCTTGTGTGTAGTTCGTGGACTGGTTGGCATCAAGGTGAAGTTTCCAGCATCACCAATCTGTTTTCAACCAGTGTGTGGTCTATGTGCTTGTGGTCAGCAGTTTTCATCTGGTGGGGGCTCGCTTCCTGTTAAAATAACTTAAGACTGTGTCAATCAGACCTTTGTATCTTTCAGGGAAACTGGGAGTTTGGAAATTCTGTGTGTCTGGTTCATAGTCTAAATTGTTGCCAGTTTCCTGGCCCAATTGCTTTTCTTTCTCAGTTTAGTTCAGTAGCTCAGCCGTGTCCGACTCTGCCACCCCATGGACTGCAGCACGCCAGGCCTCCCTGTCCATCACCAACTCCTGGAGCTTACTCAGACTCGTGTCCATCGAGTCGGTGATGCCATCCAACCATCTCACCCTCTGCCGTCCCCTCCTCCTCCTGCCTTCAATCTTCCCCAGCATCACGGTCTTTTCGAATGAGTCAGTTCTTCGAATCTTTGTTTCTACATCTTATTTCCTAATCATTAACTATTGAGCCAGTCTTTTGAAAATCACTGGGAGACTAAAGCTTTTCTACAAACAAGAGGCAGGTGGAGGACATTGTGGGGTGGAGGTGGGGGTGTTGTCTGTCACAGGGAAGGTCCCCTAGGGTCCTGCTTGGTTACAGTCCCCCCTTTTCTTTGACACTCAATTCTGAAATGGGGAGCAAGAAAGGTTTGGGATAAAGAGGTTAGTTATAAAGTCACCAGAGGAACTGTTTTAGGGGACTCAGTTTTACACAGAGCCCTCTTATTACTTGGACTAGTAGTTAGTAGGTTTATTTAAAAAGTAGGTAACACTCAAAGGAAGGAAGTTACCAAAGATTCATGGGATCATTGGATACAGGTGTTCACCTAAAGGACTGAAGATGGTAAATTTTGAGCATCAAAATGAATAACTATTAATTGAAATACAGAAAAGACATAAAAATTCTCGACTTCATGGTTCCTTACATGTGAAACTTATTAGTCAAGACTGATGATTGCCAGGGCATGAACTCACTACCCTGAAACTTGATAAAGTCATTGAGCATTTATCCTGCCTTTTAGAACAGGATTGCAGTGTAATCAAAATGCTAATGAGAATTCCAACTAATAAAGAATGAATGATAAAACAATCATTGCTACTCCTAGTGAAATAAGAACAACCCTCATCAGCAGAGGCTAAAATTAAGTTGAAATGTTGATGGGGAATTTCTTACTTGATGGATTAGGCTGGAACCCCCTGAACCCACTGATCAATCTTATCATTAACTCTGGGGCAACATCACAGCATGCACTTTCAGATGTGATGCAACAGAAAGTACACAGCACTGCCTATGAAAGATTCTTGCCTAAAAAATGAACGCACATTTAACCATAACTCTTGATTTAACAGAGGCTATAGAGAATTGCTCAGAATGTGGAACATTCTACAAGACAAATGCCCCAGTTTCTTCATCAATGGCATTTAAAAGGTGGTGGAGGGAACTAATGCAACATCAGACTTAAGAGACATATGCCCAAATGCAATGTATGGACCTTGTCTGGACCCTGATTTTAAAAAAGCAACCATAAAAACACATTTTTGGGACGACTGAAATTTTAATACGGACTGAGCCATTAGATAATACTAACGGATTGCTGTTAATTTTGCTAAGAATGTTAATAGAATGTGGCTGTGTCATCATTATTTATGTATACTGCAGTACTTATGGGTGAAATTTTTTAGAACTTAAAACTGACAAACATGGCAAAATGTTAACAATTAATAAATCTAGATGATGAGCATAAACATGTTCATTATAAATAACCTCTCTACTCTCCTGCCAGGTGGCTCAGTGGTAAGTAATCTGCCTGCCAATGCAGGAGATGCGGATTCCATCTTTGGCTCTGGCTCAGGCAGTTCCCCTGAAGAAGGAAATGGCAACTGACTCCAGTATTCTTGCCTGGAAAATTCCATGGACAGAGGAGCCTGGCAGGTTAATCCACTGGGTTATAAAGAGTCAGACACGGTCCCTATTATTAGCAGATATCCATCATTTAAAAATCATTTAGACACAGTAGCACATACACATCCTGGCCCACTCTTAACATGGTGGGGTCTGGGGCAAAAGGGTAGAAATGGAAGCCAATCTCGATTTAAGTGTCTAAATATGTAAGAGTCGATCATATACACATAACATATAGACTTCTATCTTGATAAATATTTCTTCTCAAGTAACAGAAATCTAGGTTCAAGATTGAATTCTCAGACACATGCTGGAAATCAACAGAACCAGGTCAGCCTGCTCTCCCTGCAGTCCCCTGGGACTGTTTCCTTTTAGCCTCTAGCTGCAGCTTGCCCAAGGGTCCTGGAAGCATGAAGGTGGACACCCCAGTCTGCACATCCAAACTCCTGAACTGCCTCCCCTCGAGTCTAGTGGTATATGTCTATAGTGCAGAATGTCTTCAGATGGACTGGGGAAGAGGCCGGTATGTGTTATGGAAGCCAGCTTTGGGCTGGTGGGACAGGGGATTATGGGATCCTGGCTATTGGGTTCATAGTGGGTAGTGGAACAGACTAGGAGTGGACACAATTCCTCACCAGCTTCACCTGTTCATTCTGTGGAAAGGTACAGCCTGAGACGGAGGATCAGGGTAGGGACCCCTTCTTGCCCAAGTCTAAGTGTACATGCCCATCCCTATGACATCATGTTACGTTACTGTTGGGCTTGCTTTTTCCATTTCATGGTGTCATGAAAACCCTCCCATTAATCACAGTATCAGCTGTGTAGGCTTACCTGGAGTCACTATCTAATCCCACAACCTACTGCAAAATGGACATAAACATACTACTAATACCATGCAGTGTAAAGAAAGTGAGGTGTAAGAAGGGACAGATGGACAGAAAAGTGGAATGTACACAATTTCCTGAGTTCTGGTCCCAGAGATCCAGTCAGGCACATTAGGACTGGTATATCAAGGAAAAGTTTCTCTAACTGAGGAAGCAAATTCCAAAAATGGTCTATGTAACATTTGGGGAGGGGGGACGTGCAGAATCTATCTACACAAGTATACAACCACCTGTGCAGCACATAGAAAAGGGAAGCCTTCAGCCCCATGGCAGTGCACTGCTGACCATTGGGTTGTTTGTGTTCTGCTGTCACAATGCTGCAGTGTGCGTGTGTGCTAAGTGACTTCAGTCATGTCCAACTCTGCCACCGCATGAGCCTTAGCCTGCCAGGCTCCTCCGTTCGTGGGATTCTCCAAGCAAGAATACTGGAGTGGGTTGCCATGCCCTCCTCCAGGGGATCTTCCTCACCCAGGGACTGAACCCACATTTCTTAAGTCACCTGCATCGGGAGGCAGGTTCTTTACCACTAGCACCATAATTTGTGAGTGTCTATGTAACAGAAATACCTAGAAATGGAATTCAACTTTTCAAGTGAAAGTGAAGTAGCTCAGTCGTGTCTGACTCTTTGCAACCCCATGTAGCCTGCCAGGCTCTTGCATCCATGCGATTTTCCAGGCAAGAATCCTGGAGTGGGTTGCCATTTCCTTCTCCAAGGGATCGTCCTAACCCAGGGATCAAACCCAGGTCTCCTGATTTGCAGGCAGACTCCTTACCATTGCAGGAAGACTCCTTATATATGTACTTAATACTTTGATATTACTTGTTCTCCAGAAATGCCGCACCCATTCACACTCCATCTTCTGTATGAAGGTATTGGTTTCTCAGCATCTTTGTCACACTCTTCTCCCTGTGACTCAAAACTATCTAGTATCTCTTCATTCTTCTCTTGGTAAAAATGATCTTAGTTACAAGAGCTCCAGCCTTGTGTGGTCATTGACTGGTTTTCTTTTATCTCCCAAACTGGTTTCAAGTTAGAATATAAATTTTAAAAAAATCTTAGCTTCTGATTCTGTCTTAGCTACCAAAATGTAATCCAAGATGTGACAACTTCCAAAGACAGAAACTAAGTTCCTAGCTTATATAACAGTTACTCACAGCATCTATAGCTGCACTGTACAAGCAGCAGCTATTAATATTAGCAAGATGTGGCTCTTTACATTTAAGTTAAAATGAAAATTTCAGTTCCCTAGTTGAACTAGCCATACACATTTAAGAGGCTTACTGTGTTGGACAGCCCAGGTTACAGAACGTTCCATCATCGCAAACAACTGCGTTGAACAGCACTGCTCTAAAATATAAAGCTTTGGAGGCAAAATTCCAAATGGCTTTTTTAACTCTCATGCTCAACAGCACACTGTAGATATTTAATAATAAGAGTGGATAAAATGCAAGCACTGAAGCAAAAGAAAGAAAAAAAAAGTTTAATTTTTAGATGAGATATTCCAGGTGTTTTTTTTAAGAATTTGGTTATTCTATACAGAACATACAATAATTTCAACATACAAGTTACTCTACCTTGAATACTCTATTTTGAAATTTCAAAAACCATTTTAAAAGCTTTGTCTTGTTTCCAAAAAAAATGAGGCAAAATGCTTATTATAAAACACTAGTTTTCAGCACTGCGTACATTGTAAGTAGTTCATTAATGTTCTTCATCTTTAACTTAAACGTTAAACCTGAGGAATTAGAATTTTTATTATCAGAACTGCATAGCAAAATCATGTCCAGATGATAGAAAAACCAAATAATCTGTGGATCAAGATAATTTGTAAGCCACTTAATTCAGTTTAAAGCAAAACATTTTAGGAGAGATAATAAATGATATCCAGGTTAACAGAGTTTTGAAATGCATCATTGTATTTTAAAAAATGATAATGCAACAAAAGTTATCAAATGTTTTAAAAGGTCACATACACCTTATATCATCTATCCAATGACAACAAACTGTTGAACCATCCAAAGCTGGTATTTTGCAAAAGAATTATTTAGGCCAAATTCAGTCTTTGCATGTGGCATTGAGCAGTCATGAAAGTGCAAATGCCTGGATGGAAACACAGCTTTAAATCATTTATTTATGCTACTATTCTACTCTGACACACGTTAATGCTATGGGAGAAATTTTACAGTTCTAGAAGTCTTGATATAGAGTACACCTTGATGAGAAAATACAAAAAAGGCCACAAGTCATGCATAAACTAAAAATGTTAAAGGATATTTTAATCAGGCTTTAAAAAAAAAATCAGGTTTCATGTCCTGGTGATACCACTTTAAGCACATGCTTTATCAAAGTAAATGGCATCTAGAGGTATCCAAACACTTATGTCCATTATTAACTAAAAGTAATACTTCATATTTACATAGCATTTTACTGTGGTTGAATCTATTTCATATACTCCATTTCATTTTATTCCTCACAACAGCCCTGTGAGGTAGGCTGAACAAGTTACATTGTTGTAAAGGCAAGTTACATTGCCTTTATGTAAGGCAATGGAAGCCCAAAGATGATTAAGTGATTATGTAGAGATCACAGATATAGTATATGGTAGAGCTAAGGTGATTAATTTTAAATACTTTAAAAGAAATTAAGCCAAAATATTTTTTTATATCTAGAAAATTTAAAGACTAGTGGTTTTTAATACAAATCATTTCAAAACTTTAGCTATTATATATCTTATTGTATGAATTAGTTATAAATTTGATTTTAAAGAGTCTCCCCTAAAAGGCAAATTAGACTCAGTGCTTTGGTATCTTAGAGATTTTGGAAATGTTTAAAAAAAAAAAAGCATTCTCATAACCCTTAAGCTCTCCAAAAAGTTCTAACACTAACAAAAATATCTTTTACTAATCTCTTACAATAAACTTAAGTAGCTCCAAGGCAAAGCAAACACATTCACCTACGGGCTGTCCTATATACTGTGAAATCCTCTACATGTTCATTCCCAAGAACCAACTTATATTGATTGGGTACCATTAAGAAAATATACCAATTTAAACTAACATAGCTCCAATGATTACAAATCAAAAGTCAGTATACCTTATACTGACTCAGAAATAACAAATACTGTTTTAATTTGAATGTGAGTAGTCTGAGGAGAAAAGTACTATGGTAATCTCTGATATTTATAAGTCAATACTAACCTTTATATGGCATACCCAACAATATATTTTCAACAAAAACATATACCAAGTGTGATCCAGTTAACCTCCAAATTACTCAAAAAGCTTATTTACATTAATCAAATATTCCAGGTAACAAAGCTATCATATGTGACATGAGGACCACAAGTATTTGCATAATATGAATACTGTAAGATATACACAAAACTAAAACTATACTGACTACGAGGTAATCTTTCTGCAATGATTAAGGAAAATTCATGATCACTTAAAATGCTCCAGCACTGGCATTATGAAATATAAATTTAAAATAACTTTATGGTTATTTGGGTGCCGAGTAAACTTATGCTGACCATTCACTTCCCTAAAATAATATATTCAGTGTAAAAATAAAATCAAGGAAGAAATTTTTCAGACACATCTTACATGACTACATATAGGTGAACCATTTTACATGCAGTTAATTATAATTTTTAATAAACTCTTAACATTTACTTTTTAAAATTTCTGACTGATTAGCAAAAACATTGTTTTTAAGATGCAAACTTTGTCATACCTCTCAAAAGCAGCAAAAGTACTGTACACACAGAAAATCAAACTTCACAAAGTTAGGAAATCTGAATAGAAAGTATGACTGCCATCCCAGACTTATTTATTTGTTACATGAATTAACCAATGAATGAATACTGATCTGACAAATACGGAGTTTTCTCCAAAAGAATTATCATGATGATTTTTAAATACAGTCCTTAGTCTGTTTAGCTCAGATTCACATATTTTATGGAAGTCTACACTGTCTCTTCTAAAATGAATACTTTGAAATAATCATTTTTCATATATATCCTTTTCCAATTTTCCCCATATGTTTCCAAAAGACACTAAGTAACTTAATAATTTTATGTGATTTAAAGTATATGGAGGAAAACTAATCATTCTGGGTAAGTCATGAAATAAGAGTATCTTAGCCTAACTAAATCATTTTATTCTTTATACCACTGAGGATCAGCACAAAAATTCAAATTATATGTAATGCTGCGCATACTTTAATTTCATAAGTGAGCAAATAAAACCAAGCCAGTATGTCCCTTCAGATGACAATATGGGGAGAACGATCGCAGGACAAATTCGGTGAAGTCTAGCTGGCCAGCAGCAGTCCATGGTCTGGCAAAATAGTACAGATGCCATCAGTTAAACCCCTGGACAGACAGGCACACCTTTGATACTTTCAAATTGTCTACCTACACCTGGAACATTCAAAGAATTACTGTATATTAAATTTCTATGTGCATTTAGTTAGTAAATATTTGGTATGTACATATTCATGAAAAGTTAAAGATGTATGTGACACAGTCAGTCCAAAGAGTCAAAACGAAATGTAAAAAAATTCTTTTTTCTAAAGTGCTTAAGGCAACTCCTTCATTTTTTATCCAGTTTACTACAACTGGTTTGAGATTCAACTGCTAAAAGAGAAAGGCAATACTAAGTGTATATTTTTATAAAACATAATTTTTTACACCCGTGGTATATCCACTACCATCAACCTCTCATGCATTTCTTTTGTAGAAAGCAATCATGTTTGACCTGTCAAAATAAAGAGTAAAAAAAAAAATATTTTAAAGAGTATACCAACTTTTCATGTCTTCAATTGAGCAAAAAATCTCACTATTTTTTAATTCCAATGCTAATGAGAATGTTATATATTGTGTCACGTTAACAGTTACCGTAATTTGAGACTATGTAAATAGGCACTATAGTTGATTATTTTCTAATTTGAAAATGAGAGTGACGAACTTCCTCCAATTTAACTTCACACAAATAAACTTACATGAATTAAGCTAAAAGCCCACACATTTTGTTTCTGTTTTTTGGGGAGGGGGGGGACCTTTAAGAAGAAGCACAGTAACAACAAAATAAAAAAAAGAAGCACAGTAAGAGGGAAACCCCAGATTCTTATTTTGAAGTATAACAGTATTACTTCAAATCAATTTTCCAAATGATACTAGAATATTTTATACAAAGGGTTTCAAATGATGGGATGAGCACACACAAGAATCATATGCACTCCTCTAGCCCCTGACTAGTATTTTCCTTTCCTCATGCCCCTGCAATAGAACTCCTCACCAGTATAACATAATGGTCTCTGGTTTAAATATCAGTTAACAATGCATGGGGCATGGATCGAGAGCATGCTTAGAGGAAGAAGGCACTTAAAATTAAAAACAGGATATAATTATACAGACATAACAGTAAAAGTTTTTATACAAGAACTTCTGGCTTTTTCAGTGTCATTTTTGTTAAAATATACGTGACTGTTCACATAAAGCAGCTCCACCACTAACTTGCTGCTTTCAGGTTTAACTCTTATGAAAGAGAATTATAACTTCCTGTTTCCTTAGGTCCTGCAATAACCCTGCTACAGAGAACAGGACATCCAAAAATTTCTTTCAAAATCTCTAGGAAAAACAAAAATCAAAATTATATTTATTTGGAGAATCAAAACAATATCTACTTGACAATGTCATACACTAAACTGCCTTATGGTCTTTAAAATACGTTATCAGACAACAGTATAGATATGACTCTCCTCTGGAAAAATGAATACCCAGTTTGAATGAAACTCATTAGGTTTGTTTTACAAAGAACAAAACATCCCATCAGTAAGCAATAAACTTTAAGAGAGAATGAGCTGTTCCTATCGCACAGGTCTTTCTATAGAAAGTAACTCAAATGTACACAGCAATGGTCACTTCTAGGGAGAAGGTATCATAAGACAATATACTTAAAATATGAATGGAAGAAAGTCAACGTGAGAAAGTAACAGCTTCAAAAATTAAGGAATATACAAACCCAGACCTCTTGAAAATGCTCAAGGAATTCTTAAATACTGTAATGACAACTTCCAATTTGGCTCAAAGAACTTGTTACGAATTTTAATCAACTTTAAAAATATAAATGCTTTGCTCAATAATCATGGGTGTTACTCATGGTTTAATACATCTTCCCTATGTATGGTAAAGATCACTCTATGTTGATTTTTGGAAGCATTATGACCCTTTAGAAAGCAAATGAAGTAGCAAAAGACTGAGAGAAAAATAACCTCTGAATAGGTATGTCTGAAAAATTCATGTGCCAAATAAGTCAGAGATACATAGTTTTTTCAAAACTCTTGTTTTTAACCATTCCATCTTATTAAAAAGCAGATATAGATGACTTCAGTAAAGAATAGTTTTAGGTACCTCCCTCTATAACCTATTCCTTATAGATAAAACTTGAATAGGTAGCGTTTTCTACTTTCTATATAGCTTTAATGATGTTTCATCTTACTAAAAATGTTAAAAATAAGCATAAGTATTACCAGTTATTACACCAAATTCAAGTGGGAATTTTACCAAAACTATTAAAGATTCTATTAAACTAGACAAAAAAATCAGAAAATATAAAGCTTTAAAAAATCTTACCCATTATTCAAAATAATGGAAAGAAGTCTAATTAAACAAGGTAATGTATAAAGAATATCCCTTTGCAGCAGGTAAAAAACTGAAATTTGGGCAATTTAAAGCTATTATATCAAAAAGGGCTTCTGTCGTGAGTGGCACATGTAGGGCAGCTCGTTTGCTCTACGTGCGGAATCGACATCAAGAGATTTCGGAAGCATAATTTTTGCTAATGGGGCAGCTGGTGATCGTTGGTCCTGGCGCCCCCAAAAAGAATTAAAAAAAAAAAAAAAAGCTATTATATCTAGAAACACTTCCTATCCACTCTCTATTTTGAGTTATAACCATGAGAGAAATATCACAATATTTGGAAAGAAGAAAATGATACACAATCTAGTTGAAAAACAAAAGACAATAATTTAGCAAACCTCAACTTATTTATAAAAGGGGAAAAAAAACTACTGTAAGAAAACCTTTCTAGCATGCCCAATCAATTTTTTCAGTTTTCAGAAAACCATTGAAGACTGTACAGTTTTAAAGCTTCAGTGTAAGAATTAAATAATAGTGATGACATTAAAAAAAGGGAACGTATAGAGGAAAGAAGATTTAAATGCTTTTCCCTCTGGTCCTCGGGCTACCATATGTAACTAAACATTTTAGAATAGTCAAAGTAATCTAAGAATCACAAAAATGAGTTTCTATGTAACTACTTAAACACTGCCTTTTTTTCCCATTTACTCTTCAAAACATCAGTTTCTTGCTGGATGTCTGCTTGCTTCTCTGACACCACACAGCAGGCTCCTGTGACTGCTTCCCACTAGATGCCTGATGCGAACAGATTCCAGACCTTAGAGCAGAAGGCAGCAAACCCGACTCCCACCACTTGTAAACTGCTGTGATTAGTAACTGCATGGAAAAGGCCACCCAATCAAAAAGGAGTGGGGGAAGATAAACATATTCTGAGTAGGCATTACTGAGCAATATTGTTTAAGCTGCTAGTGGAGCCAGTCATTCCATTTTCATTTTTCTGAAGTGTCCTCACAGCACTTGGAACCTGCATCCCAGTACTCAGAGAAAGTCCGCCACACCAAACCTAAGGAAGGACAGAAACACAGCTGCAGTCAGACTTCAGATCAAGGGGAAACTCACAGGATCCTTGTATTTTTCCAACTGAAAGGCAAAAATCAGTGAACACAAGTGAACATCATCAAATTCCAAACTGAAAACCTTTGTATGTGAACTGAGGGGAAGTAGAAAGGCCAACTCAAGGGTCTTTTAGAACCATACTGGCCAAAGGAAGTCTTATGACAGCAGAACTCACTGGAGCTACACGTGAGAGGAAAATAAGGGCTGTAGAAATTCAGAGACTAAATTGGATGAATTTAGCCAAAAGGTACTATCATTACTGATACTAAAGTTCACAACCAAGAGAAGTACACAAAGACTCATCTTTCTTATCCCAATTACTGCCTTAGATTTTGATAATGGGTTGTGACCTGAAACTATAGGAATCTAACACCCCTCTGTTAACACAGTAATCCCATTAGCTTCGTCCCTAACTTGTAAATAATAAGAACCCTTTTATAATTCTCTAAGATAATCTGAGAAAAACACAAATGGCAATATCCAAATACACTTGCCATATTCTATTATCATAAATGTGAATGAGTTTATGAAAGACAAAACTGCTTCACTTGTGTTGAACAAAGCAGCAATCATTCAGTAAAGTAAATGGTAACTGATATGGAAAAGAGTCAAAAGAATTAAAATGTGAATATATGAATCATTTAAACTATCATCAACTTCCATGTACACAGCAGACAAGCTTAAATTAAAGCAAGGGAGATTCTAGAAATTTTTTATGTATTCCCACCTTCAACTATATCCTAAGTAGTCAATATTCACTCAGTAACTATAGTAGTTACAAAGAATTTGCAGATTGTGAAATGCATGGCTATATAATTAACATTCCAAAATTTTTAAACTTTAAGGTTCAGTAATGATAACTGTTAAAATACAAGAAAATATGGTACAAATGAACCTATCTATGTAACAGAAACAGAGTCCCAGACACAGAGAACAGACTCATGGCTGCCAAGGGGGATGTGATGAGGGAAGGCGTAGACTGGGAGGCTGGGGTTAACAGATGCAAACCATTACATAGAGAATAGATATATTCTACGGTACAGACAGGGAACTATATCCAATATCCTGGGATAACCATAATGGAAAAGAATATAAAAAAGAGTGTGCAGAGGAATTCCCTGGTGATCCAGTGGTTAGGACTCAGCGCTTTCACTGCCAGAGCCCAGATGCAACCCCTGGTCAGGGAACTAAGATCCTGCAAACTGTTTGGCCAAGAAAAAAAAAAAAAAGTATATGTGTGTACACCTGAGTCACTGTGTTGTACAGAAGAAATTAATACAACATTGTAAATCAACTGTATTTCAATAAAAAATAAATTTTAGAAATACAATTATGAAACTATTATTTTATTGAAAATTAAGTGATTTACAGAAATATTTACTCAAAATATCTAGCACAAAAGTGGAAGAGCAGATCAATGGAGAAAGGTTAATCTCTTTCAGAAAGTGGCACTGGAACACGTGGATATCCATATGCAAAAAAACAGATCTTAAACTATACTCTGTATCACATGTAAAAATTAACTCAAAATGGATCCAAGACCTAAATGTAAAACTTTTTAATTATAAAGCTACAAGAAAAAACAAAAGAAAGTATCTCTGTGACCTTGAGCTGGGCAAAGTATGACATCAACAAGAATATTTATAGAAGTTCTATTTGTAAATGTCTCCAATGGGAAAGCACTCAAGTAATCAACTAAATTAGAATGTGTAAATAAATCCTGATACAGTCATACAATGAAAAACTATACATATCCATATAAAACTATGTGAACTACCACACCGTGGAAGAACATGCATAAATCTCACAAACGCATGTTGAGCCCAAAAGATATTGTACGATTCCATTTATACAAAGTTGAAAAGGAGGCAAATGAATTTATGGTATTAAAACTCAAGACAGTAATCACCTTTGGAGGAAGGCCATTAGAGGCTGGAAATGGGCACAATGTTCCACTTCCTGACCAAGATGCTGGTTACAAAAATGAGTGCAGTCCTATGAAAACACTGATCAAACTACATGCTTATGATTTGCAGACTTTTATGTCTTAACACTTACTTCAGTAAAATATACCAAAAACATACAATCACAGACTTAGGAGAGGTAGACTGGGGAAAGGAAGAGGAATATAAGAAAAAAATAAGATATTGTGTTTCCCCAAATAGATAGCATAGATATTCTTCTTAAAGTTGCCAAACCAAATATAAATTAGGTACTAACCATGAAACCAGGTAGTACTGGCTGAGTAAATTTTGCCTTAAAGGAATACAACAACTGTTTTGAGTTTGCATCATAGAAAGAAAGTTGACCTAAAGGGAAGGAGAAAAAAAGTCTGATTTATTATTGAAAAAAAAAAATTAACATCTAATTAAGTCTAACATATAATCATGCATAAAAGTAATAACCAAATGAATATTTTGGCATTCATCATTTTGTCACTTTGAGGACTGGACTCAGGAATTCTCACTTGAAAATCAGTGGTAAACATGTTTAAGAAAAAGCCCAAATCCACTTTTCCTTCCCTGGTTTTTAAGATCTCCATAGTGCTTTCATAATCTGGCACTATCCAATTATTCAACTACAGACTTCTCTTTTTTACCATTATTTAACAAATGGTTCCCTTAGCCCAGTAAAAATCATGGTTATTTCTTCTTCTTTTTTTTTTTTTTTACTATAACCAGTCTTTCCACTCAATCCTATCACCATTTAAGGTGTACTCTATTAGACTTTGTCCTCTAATTACTTAAAGCCATACTCATACCCCAAATCTCTAAAATCATGGTATAATTATCACTGCTTCAGTTTTAGTTCTTTTTTAGGGTCTACTGACAGTCTGTCTTTCAACAGTGATCATGTAGCTAAATCACTGTCCTTCTGACCACCTAGCTGTCCAACCTGAGGACACCCTTACATCTGTTACCATTTCTTCAACCTTTTCTCTCATGACTGTTCTCTTGGTTTGTTTCTTAATCCTGAGGATATCTTCTGTTTCTTTTCCTCCTATTCTAAATGTAGATGCTTGTCCAGGATCTTTTCTCTCTACAAGGTTCCCTTAATAAATCAGCTGCCACTAAACAAAGAAGAAAAGAACTAACATTATGTCTACTAGAAAAGAAACTAACATTATGTCTACTACTTTAAAATACCAAGCAACCTACATGTGGTCACAAAGTTAGTGCACAGAAGAACAATAACACTTAACGGTTCTGTGCTACATTCAGTGGCCGTCCTGTGATGCCATAACTAACACTCAGCTTCAGCTAAGTAATGCCACATGGCTGTCCCGCTGGTATCTCATCTTTCCTCAGGATCCTCTATGCTCTCTACTGTGTTGATGGCATGATCATCCTTTTGATCACACTGGATGGAACCTCAGTCATCTTCAGTTCCTCTCTGTCGCTTCCTCCAATCCATATTATTAGTAACCAAGTCCTATGAATTCTACTTTTACACCATCAAATCCATTCTTCTTGATTCCCCACTGCTCAGGCCTCTCTTACCACTAAGCGCTCAATTAATACTTAATAAGGGTTTACTATGTAAAGAAAGGCAATGCCAAAGAATGCTAAAACTAACACACAATTGTACTCATCTTACACGCTAGTAAAGTAATGCTCAAAATTCTCCAACCAGGCTTCAACAGTATGTGAACTGTGAACTTCCAGATGTTCAAGCTGGTTAGAAAAGGCAGAGAATACCCACTTTGTGGCTCAGTAGGTAAAGAAAAGGCAGAGGAACCAGAGATCAAGTTGCCAACATCCGCTCGATCATCGAAAAAGCAAGAGAGGTCCAAAACAACATCTATTTCTGCTTTATTAACTATGCCAAAGTATTTGACTGTGTGGATCGCAACAAACTGTGGAAAATTCTTAAAGAGATGGGAATACCAGACCACCTGACCTGCCTCTTGAGAAATCTGTATGTAGATCAGGAAGCAACAGTTAGAACTGGACATGGAACAACAGACTGGTTCCAAATAGGAAAAGGTGTACATCAAGGCTGTATATTGTCACCCTGCTTATTTAACGTATATGCAGAGTACATCATGAGAAACGCTGGGCTGGAGGAAGCACAAGCTGGAATCAAGACTGCTGGCAGAAATATAAATAACCTCAGATGCAGATGACACCATCTTTATGGAAGAAAGCGAAGAAGAACTAAAGAGCCTCTTGATGAAAGTGAAAGAGGAGAGTGAAAAAGTTGGCTTAAAACTCAACATCCAGAAAACTAAGATCATGGCATCTGGTCCCATCACTTCCTGGCAAATAGATGGGGAAACAGTGGAAACAGTGGCTGACTTTATTTTGGGGGGCTCCAAAATCAATGCAGATGGTGATTGTAGCCATGAAATTAAAAGACGCTTACTCCTTGGAAAAAAGTTATGATCAACCTAGACAGCATATTAAAAAGCAGAGACATTACTTTGCCAACAAAGGTCCGTCTAGTCAAAGCGATGGATTCTCCAGGAGTCATGTATGGATGTGAGAATTGGACTTATAAAGAAAGCTGAATGCTGAAGAATTGATGCTTTTGAAATTGTGGTGTTGGAGAAGACTCTTGACTCTCAAGAGTCCAAGGGACTCTCCCTTAGACTGCACGGAGATCCAACCAGTCAATCCTAAAGGAAATCAGTACTGAGTATTCATTGGAAGGATTGATGCTGAAGCTGAAACTCCAATACTTTGGCCACCTGATGCAAAGAACCGACTCATTTGAAAAGACCCTGATGCTGGGGAAGATTGAAGGCGGGAGGAGAAGGGGATGACAGAGGATGAGATGGTTGGATGGCATCACTGACTTGATGGACATGAGTTTGAGTAAGCTTCGGGAGTTGGTGATGGACAGGGAGGCCTGGCGTGCCTGGAGGCCTGGCAGTCTATGGGGTCGCAAAGAGTCGGACACAACTGAGCGACTGAACTGAACTGATGTAAAGCACTTGCCAAGCAATAAGGACACAATACTTAACAAAACAGATGGTCTGTCTATATTACTTAAAGACCACCTTGAAAAGTCTTCCTCTCAGTATTTTGCAACCTCTTCCACATTTAACCATTTATTCTCTAATATGTCTAAAACTATATTATCATTATATAACCACAGTTTTCTAAAATAAACAGAAGCCCCCGTTCAATTACTAAAAAAAGACTAGCTTATTATTATTTTTCAAGGCCCTCAGAATCTGATCCCATCCTACACTACAATTTGTTTCTATACCCTATGCTTTAAGTTAACAATTATAGCTCTTATCATCCTTAAGGAATCTTTTTTGTTTTCTTAAGGAATCTTTAATTATACTTAATCTTTAAGTATCTTTAATTATCTTTAAGGAGTTACAAAGTATGGGAAAAGAGACAGAAGAAGATAAGCAAATGCTATCTTGGTAGTTTAAAAAGAAAAAAAAATGTATTGATATGCCAATAAGTTTACTATTTATCCTGAGGAAAATTATTTATGAGTCTAAGTGAGTAAATTTTTAAAAATGCAGCAAAACTGACATGTCATCACTAAAAGTAAATCAAACCAAAGTCAATTTTTTTCCTTTTTGAATAACCAGGTTGATACTTCATGGAATTCTTTGGACATAACGTTACTTAAAATTGTAAAACTTGGTTTTATTAGCTTTAACTGTCAACTTGGAGTGAGGCATTTAGGGAATTACTTTTGTTCCCTACTTCAACAGTACTTCATCAAAGTGTTATATTTAGATGACAGTAGACAAGACATTTATCAATTACCTAACTTAAAAAGCTTAAAGATAAACATCAAGTTAATTTTTAGATGATCTTAAGAGGAGGTAAAATTGGCAAAATCTATTAAGATGAAACTTAAGGACAAATACAGTGTTCTTCATTTGAGTTACAAACAGCAGGGAAACACCTTTACACTGCCTAACATCAGAGGAAACAGATAATCTGCAGAACTCAATGGAAAAACATCTAGTGGATTAGGTGGCTACCAGCTCAATATTGACCTACAGTGCTGTTAAGTCCTGTTACTAGAAATCACGCTGCCAAATCACTAATCTACGGTGGTCAGAAGTTGTGTGTTCTACTTTGAGAATCAAGCTTTAAAATATATATAGACAGTATACAACCACAGGTGATAATAAAGGTTTGGAAAAATTAAATTAAAAGAAACAGCTAATGGTACAGAGAATGTATAGTCTGGAAAAACAGGGAAAGAGAAGCAATGTTAGTTTTTAAACAAATAAGGATTATAATGTAAATATGAATTAGGGAACATAATTTTGTGTTTCTTCAGATGACAAGACTTAACATCAACAGTCTCAGAAGTTACTGAGAGACAAAATGAGTTGACTTAAGAAAAGCCTTCTAATCAAATGTTATCCTACAGTGGAACAGGCTGCCTTCTAAGACCATTAGCTTCACACAGAAAAGTTCAAGCACAGGAGTGGCAACTACTCACAGAAATAATGTAATAAGGAAATCATACTATATGGCAAAAGGATTAGGTAATTTCTAAGGTCTATTTCACCTCAAAAAAATCTGACCCTACCACTCTTAACAGTTAACAAAACAAGCTAAGGGAGGAATTAAAATGGGCATAAGACATTTTAATGCTCATAACTAAAACTAGTAACATCTTCTTTTCAGACTTACTTAGTATATTATAGATGAGTGCTTTTGTGGGCCTGCAAGCAGACATCACACGCCCTTTCAGTCAACTACAGACCTGAAGCTATGTTTGTGATCAAATCCTAGTAGGTCAAAACATCCTTACCACAATACTAGTGGAAACTCTGTACAGATTATTACTATAGGAAAGCATGGGCTTCTCTGGGGGCTCAGACAGAAGAATCCATCTACAATGTGGGAGACCTGGGCTCGATCCCTGGGTTGCGAAGATTCCCTGGAGGAGGGCATGGCAACCCACTCCAGTATTCTTGCCTGGAGAATCCCATGGACGGAGATGTCTGTCAAGCTATAGTTCATGGGGTCGCAAAGAGTCGGACATGACTGAGCAGAGTAATGAAACACAATGATGATGAAATGACTCAGGAGAAAATCAGCAAACTTACCCCCATCAAAATCACAAAATACACCTATTCTTTCAGGAACAGCAACATCCAAGGCTTTGACTTTATTATTATGCTTTGCTGCAAATGTGTTCTGTAGCCAGTTGTTCACATGGATACACCAACTAGTGTTTGTCTTTCCTAATTGGTCAAATTTCCCCAAAGTCTTGTATGCTACTCCCACACTGTAGGATTTACAATCCTTCTGGGCCTTGACCTCCCAATAATGTTGTCCACTTTCAATAGCAGTGTCTCCTACAAAAGATTAGAAGGTAAATTTAACTCTTACCTGTTTCTTATGACTTACAGAGTTTTACCTATATTTGGTCCCACAAAATGGCACCAAAAAGTCTGATTCAGGAGAATAATCATGTTAACACAGACACTAAATGCAGAGTATCTGCTATAATGACTTGCATGTTTACTAACTTCTCTGAATATAAAAGGCTTCAGAACTTTTCTTCCTTATTATCCCCATAAGAGTTATAAATGTGGAGCACACTACATAAACTGAAGTAGAATTTAAAACATATAAATAAAAACATAATTTCAAAACCTACCAAAGCAACTAGGCTTCAAGAGGGAGAAATTCTGGCAAATATTCATTCAATACACAGGCAGCCACACCACCTCTGGGTAGAAAGTTCACCCATGTGACCGTGATGCTTTTAATCTGAGGTAATGAAGAATTATTATGTTTATCCTACCCAACACTGTGTACGATTCCCCCGTAAAACGATCTCTGCTGCCTCTTACTGCTGGTGGCCTGGAGCCTACAGATGTCCGTTTAGGGGATGGGGTACCACTTCTATATAAACAGGAACAAAAAGAAAAACAAATATTCTATGTTGTACATGTTTCACAAACCAAAATTACAGATAAAAGGAAACTTTGAAGAGCTTTCTAATCATGCTGCGCAAAAAGCAACATTTAATTTTATTTGAATTATTTACTGTTTAACAGAGTTGTCAATTATAACACTTACATGTAAGAAGTCATCAACATAAAGCAAGCTAAAAACACTAATACCATGCAGAGAGAGCAAGGCTTGTACAAATAATACACAATTGGAATATGAGACAACGCCAAAATGGGACAAAAGGGGAAAACAAACCCAAAGTGGGAAAAAAGAACTGCAGAAAGACAACGGATTATACATAATTTCTTGCAGTTAAATTTAAATTAAAAGCAAGACTTATTTTAGGAAAAGAAATGATTTATAATACTTGATATTATTCTGTGCATGGATTTGGGTAATTGCTATTTTTCTTTTTAAGATTTATCATAATCAAACTAAATAACTTTTTTTATTTTCATAAAGTGAAGTTGCTCAGTCACGTCTGACTCTTCACAACCCTGTGGACTGTGTCCATGGGATTTTCCAGGCCAGAGTACTGGAATGGGTTGCCATTTCCTTCTCTAGGAGATCTTCCCAACCCAGGGATCAAACCCAGGTCTCCCGCAATGTAGGCAGACACTTTACCATCTGAGCCATCAGGGAAGTCTTTTTTATTTTCATAGGCAGTAGGTATTTTTGTTTTGTATCTTTTCTTCTTTAAAAAAATAGCAATTACCCAAATTCACGCACAGAGTAATATCAAGTATTATAAAGCATTTCTCCTACTAAAATGGACAAGATACAACTTGACCTCCCTTTTTCAAATTATATGATATAGTAAACTGGACAGCATTAAGGCCTTTCATTAACTCCCCAAAACTCAAAACAGGTAAAACCTCAAAAGATGTTTAAAAATTAACATTTCAATTATATCAAACTGCTGCATTCATAAAACAAAAAATTTATAACTTACCAACAGTAAAGAAATAAAGAGAAAGCATGGCAAAAAGAAAAACAGGTGTAAATATTGAGAATGGCAATTTAAATTTCTAAGAAAAGTTAAATAAGGAAAAGTCTTCCATTGGAGCATTCTAGAATTCCGACCCTGAATACATTTTCGCAAGAAGTACAACAGTTATTATTGTCTTAAAGCAAACATGATTCCACCCTTTAAAGATACCTCAGTCACTCAACTGTCTCAACTAAGGCTGTTTGTTATCTCTAATCTGGACTGTTTTATCAGCTTCCCAGATGATCTCTGTTACCCAAGTCATTTGTTCACTGTTACAAGATAAACCTAACTCTGATTCTCCTACTCTAAAATCTTCAAGTACTTCCTTACTACCTACAAAGAACTCAGCATGGCATTCCAGGTTCTTCTTGATTTCGACCCACTCCGCTTTTCCGGGTAGCTCAACTGGTAAAGAATCTGCCTGCAATGCAGGAGACCCCTGGGTCAGGAAGATCCCCTGGAGAAGGGATAGGCTACCCACTCCAGTATTCATGGACTTCTCTGGTAGCTCAGATGGTAAAGAATCTGCCTGCAATGTGGAAGACCTGGTTTGATCCCTGGGCTGGGAAAATCCCCTGGAAGAGGGCATGGGAACCCACTCCAGTATTCTTGCCTGCAGAATCCCCATGGACAAAGGAGCCCGGCAACTAAGCACACAGCACTGCTTTTCCAGCTTTCTCACCTCTGGACAGCAATATCCAGCTAAAGGTAGCAGCTCCAGGGTTGCTTAAACTCAGGCAATCTGCTTCAGTGCCTTTTCCCTTCGTCACTCGTTCTCTCACTGCCAAGTCCAAATGCTACACATTCTTCCACTTACTTGAGAACCAATTTAAATACTAATCCACTAATGAAGGTCTCCCAGATCCTACCAGGCTAAGTAACCTTTCTGAGGAGTCCACCTCTAGGCCAAAACTCTGTGTATGATCCTTCAGGCCTAACCAGAAGTAATTATAAATGCTTGTTTTCTCCACACCAGACTTGGTGCATTGCAAGTTCACTGCAGGTTTTGGAGGGAGTTGCAATCCGTCTTGCAACCCCATGCTCATATGCATGTCTGCATTCCTAGATTAGGCACCTGTATTCAGAGGTTCCATTACAGGAGGGGGCCCTGAGCTGAGACCTTTTCCAGCTGCCTCTTCAGAGACCTCTTTAAAGGGGGAAGGGGCCGGGGAGCAGCCTGAAGACACTTTTCTTCACTCTTGTCTCGATACTTTCCCACTCCTAATCTTTCCCATTTCCTTGGCCTCAGGTTCACAAAACAGGAGAAGGCTTTTGTTTGGGTTGCCCTGGGCAGTGAGATGATCCTCAGATACTTACCATCTGCCCTCTGCTCTGGTTTACCTAGCCCTCACTCTGGACCATTCTGCTGTGAAAATGGGACACTGTGCGACCGAGCACCCCTTCCTCTGGGCCTCTTACTTATACTGTCACAGTAAGTGAACAAAGTCTTGACTGTTACTTTCAGTTTGGCTCACTGTCCTAATTGACCACTTCAGTAACTGGCAGCTCAGGAAATCTTTCTTCCTCCAAACCCCCTGATTCACACATACTACTAAACACAATCTCTATCTCACATTATTATTATTTATATAGAGAGATTCAGCTCATCTATATAAGTTAGGGCAAATTCCTTGAAGGCAGGGACCATGTTTATCCCAATAAACCCCACAACATCCAGTTGACATCTTACAGTAAATAAATATTTATGGAAAGAATAAATGTATGTAACATTCCAGAAGTAGCCCACATACAAAATACTCTTAAAGGGATGAGAGAAAGAGAAATAACATGATGAAATTATAAACATAAGTAGTCTAAAAATCTCCAAATGACCAAACTTCACTGATCCTATCAAATCCAGCAGTATTTTACAATTTCTAATACACCAACTATGAATCACTTCCACCAATAATAAGCAAATAAACTGGAAAAAAAGAGAAGACAGTAATTTTGAAAAGAGAACACATTCTAGTTTCTAGGAAAAATATGGGGTATCTTCAAATCAGCACATTATTACTTGTGCAATTTGAAGTGATTCATCTTTCTGGCACTGTCCTAATAATTTCAGTAATGACCTTTTTTTTTATCTTTGATACTTTTGAAATTGTATGATTATTATAAAACATAGAACACTTTAAACTTGCTTCATGTCAAATATTTGTAAAAGCAAAGCTGTAATGTTAGATATATTGAATACAGCACAACAAGAAAGATGCCAGATATAAGTAAATGCAGAAAAAAATCATATAAACGAAATTAATTCAAGAAAGACTTAAAGCAGAGCTTATTGTTTTGTTATCATATACAGTATAATCCAAATAATACGCAGCATAATGCTATATAATGCTGTAAATCCAAAACATAAGCTACCAATACAGACAGTCTACACAAAGCAATATTTTAGCTTATGAAGGCTGCTGCAATGGGTTCTGCTTATTGGTTAAAGAAAAATTTAAGTTATTCAGCCAAGCTAGATAGACTAGATCCTAGAACTAGACAGACATAGATCATCACCTTGAATGTTTCTTCAGTGAAGTAACATGGACACTGTCAGATAAAAATAGGCAACTGTTAAAGAGACTGCTTTACAACTTAAATTTAACAGTTTATATAATGAAATTAGATGGAACGTCTGCTGAGGAATTTCTTTTGATTCACTGTTTAACAGTGATTATACCTTATTTCAGTCTGAGTACAATTCAGCTCTGTTAAAAGAGGCCTCCATACTTTAAGACTACCTAAGTCAGTCTGACAATAACACCAGGTCCCAAGCCTGCCTCTCTGGTTCACAAGGTTGCTGACCAGGGGCCTGACACTGGGGTTGCACATGGTAAAAGTTGTCATTCAACGCAGATCTTCAGCTAAAAGAGGTGATCTATAAGTCTAACATTCAAGAGCTATACTAGGAATGTCTCTCTGAGCAGTTCAACTTGCCGTAGATATAACCTGAAAAGAAATGGAATACTGAAATAAAAGATGTTAAGAAGAAGATTAGGGAAAAAACTAAGAAAAAATAATGAGAAATGTTAATGACAAATTCAAGTACTGGTAAACAATATTGTATTTTTTACTTTGGGGTTAATAATAAGAATTTCATTTCTAGTTACTGTCAAATAAGAATCAATGTACAAGCATTTAATCCAGATAACAGACTTAGTAAATGAGCTTACCTGCCCTTGTTCTCTTTTCCTTTAATTTTACTGTCTTGACCTTTTCCTCCAGTAGGATCCCACTCTACACAGGTATCTTCAACTTTCAGGTTCAAATGGGAGGATGAGTTATCCAAATTGAAATTAAGTGCTAACCAAAACAATATTTCATTTTTAATGTAGCACATCTCTGGTTTCTGAAGCACAGCCATCATCATCATATTATTTTCGAACTCAATAGATTTCAACACTGTATATAAAGTTTCAATTCTTAACCTTAAGATTTAAAGTCTACAATGATAAAGCCATAATCTACTAATTCCTACTCTATTTCCCATTATTCTCCTCTATATATCTATCCTATACTCCAACCAAATACAGTGTATCTTCATGGTCACTGGTCTTTCTGCTTTTCCTTCTGCTGGAATCTCCATTAGCACAATCGCTTCAATTTCCTATATCAGAGCATCAGCTGATTGTTACGACTAAACAAAGAGGAGCCAGTAGAATCAAGGATGAGGAGAGAGTGATGTGGTATAAAAAATTATAGACCCTGGCACACACATATCTTCTCTTTTGCCCTAACACTTAATAATTTCATATTTAAACTCTCAGTAGTTTCAAAAATACGGCAAGCATGGAGAAATAGGCCATGATGGCAGAAACAAGGGAAATAACTCAGCTGAAAGAGCTAAGATGATTTACAAGGCAAAGAATAGATGGGGGAAAAGGGCTACTTAAATGAAAACAAATCAAGAAAATACAACACAAAACTACGTTTTTCATATTATTTGGTATCAGGGAACTATCTGTACTATTCATAAGACTTACTTAGAACTGCTAATTTAGGAAATCAGTTTAACACAGTATCACTTGCTCCTTTTAGATACTGAGGGTTAATCACTGAAATGTATCAATATGCAATTTCTGGAATTTGTGTTTTAAGCAAGGTGTCATCTACTACACAGTTACCCATAAATCTTCTTATTAGTTGTATTTCCCTCCAAAACTTTAAATTTCTTATAAGTATTCACTAAAGAAATACTGCTTGACAATACCCCATTTCACTAAAGGATAATACGTGATTTAGCTAACAGTCCGGTGTGTCTGTGAAACATTCATCTTCAAACAACAAAATACTCATATAGAAAACTTAGTGCTTGTCTAGTGCATGAAGAATCCTCTTATACTCTACTGCTTTGTAAAGAGCACTTTAATTTCACCTATTCATCTGACCTATTGTTCACTGTATTTTAAAACATTCTAAATACAAATTGACTAACCATAACCACTTCCAGAAAATGTCATACTATATGCAAAAAAGTTAATAGCTCTCAAAACATGCATGTAAACAGAAATGAATTTACTGAAAGAAGAAATAATACAGTTCCAGTAAAAATAGAAATAAAATTCCTCAAAAGGGAGGTGACTGAAAAGTTAGGATTATGCAAAACTGAGATCCTGTATTACCAAGAAAGAACTGTCTTAAGAAAACACAATTAACCTCTATATTAGTTATTAGTTAATACATGTGAGGGCATCTGAATTTTTGAGAGAAACAGTGGATATAACTCAAGGTGCCATCAACACTCAGCTGCTTGTTAAAACCCTAAGGAAAGAAAAAAAATCGTAAAGCTATTTCCTATCTTTGATGATGAAGATCAGAGTAAAGGGTGGCAAAAACAAGTATCATCCCTCAAGTCACTTGAGACCAGACTTATCAAATACCATAGCACCCAAACAGAAAGGTATAGGTTTCAATCTCAGGGGTGCAATCTTTTCTCTCTTCCTTTTTGGACACTGTCCCTTCATGAAGCCTCAACTAAATCATTGAGGCTAAGTAACAACGATAATATTTTACTATGAAGTTTAAAAAAAAGATTGGCCTCAAAAGTGAGGCCTCAACTGTTAGTCTTATCTCTCATATAAGCCCTGTAATGAAGCCAGATATTAGTTTCCATATCTTTAAAAGTCTGTGTAACAAAGTAACAAAAAAAAAATAAGGCACAGATATGTTTTATGTGCTTACTCTGGGTTGGTGGCTACTTTCCATACTGTAAAATTATATCATAGATATTAACATTTGAGGCTAGAAAGCAACTGGTGATTAGTATCATGTCATTTACCTTTACAAGGAAGAGATAATATACTTTAAAAATTCTGGTCATAAGAAATCATATTATTCAACTTTTGATAATTTCAATAAAGGAAGTAACTAAATACTTTGGGGAGAGAGATATTAACAAGGTTCACTATCTTCTATACCAAGCACCACAAGTGGCAGGACTCAACTATTTAATCTCCATCTCTCTCTCCCTTTCCCTCCAACTCTCTGCTCATGCATTTATTTCTAAGGGTTGGTCAAAAGGGCTACAACAAGTCAAAAAAATTAGTAAACAACTGTTTACTATGGTACTTTAAAAAACCTGACTTTTCTCTGGAGCTCCTGCTGTCATTAGCAGCCACTCCAGTGGTATGAAATAACCTTAGAAAACCTGTGACCCACAGCTTCTTTTTTTTTTTTTTTTTAATTTTTTTTTTTAATTTTTTTATTTTTATTTTTTTTTTATTAGTTGGGGGCTAATTACTTCACAACATTTCAGTGGGTTTTGTCATACATTGATATGAATCAGCCATGGATTTTACACGTATTCCCCATCCCGATCCCCGCTCCCACCTCCCTCTCCACCCGATTCCTCTGGGTCTTCCCAGTGCACCAGGCTGGAGCACTTGTCTCACGCATCCCACCTGGGCTGGTGATCTGTTTCACCATAGATAGTATACATGCTGTTCTTTTGAAATATCCCACCCTCACATTCTCCCACAGAGATCAAAAGTCTGTTCTGTATTTCTGTGTCTCTTTTTCTGTTTTGCATATAGGGTTATTGTTACCATCTTTCTAAATTCCATATATATGTGTTAGTATGCTGTAATGTTCTTTATCTTTCTGGCTTACTTCACTCTGTATAAGGGGCTCCAGCTCTTAAGAGATAATTTTACTGAATCTCCCAGAAGGTCCTAGAAGGTTCAGTGGGCCTCAGGGTTGAGTATCAGTCTACTCCAACCCCAGGAGGTTTACCCCATAGTGAGAACTGCTCAAAAGGACTAGAATCAACTTAGTCTTGCCCTGCAAACCCTAAGACCAAGAATTTGACTACTTAAGATCTAGACACTGCTAATGGGAGCAGACATTCCAGCTCCAAAGAAACCATAAGCCTTATATTCATTTTCCTGAATCTACAGAATTTTCATGGAAATGTACAATTCATCACATTTAGGCCCAACTTTGGTCACTTAATATTAAAGGAAAAGGAACAAAACAAATAAAAAAAGATAAAATATTCTGGGAGGAGGAGGATATTAATAATAATGCAAATTTACCTGACAAGGGCTGAAAACAGTTCAAGTTATACCAAGAAGATTATCTGCCTATAAATATGACTTTATTTTGAAATGGTATTAACAAGTAATTCTAAGTAACTGAATTTCTTGGCTAAGTTATCTGTAGTTCTCAAATAAAAACATTTGCTAATCCAAATTACCTTGACTTAGTTTTGTTTTGTTTTTTTAATCTTTCTAACGCAATCATATTCTTATGAGTTTGACCTGTCAATAACTTATGAACTTCTTGTTTTATTCTAAAATGATATTTTTATACCAGCCTCCAAGTCATATCAAACTTCTAGCATTCAAACCTATTCAAATGCTATGTGAACTGGAGGTCAGTGAAACACTCAAAGGTCCAATTATCTAACAACAATGGGTAGACACTGATTCTGGAAGTAAACTGAGTCAATTATCATCTCACAACTGGAAAGATCTATAACATTATGGCCTTCAAATTGGTAAATACCTGAAAAATCTTCTGTGTTTAAATGTTACTCTTTGTTGTTGTCAGTCACTAAGTCATGTCTGACTCTTTGCAACCCACAGACGGCAGCACACCAGGCTCCCCTATCGTTCACTCTCTCCTGGAGTTTGTTCAAATTCATGTACATTGAGTTCTAATAAATTCAAATTGTTCTCAGAGACTAGAAGCACTTACTTACATTCCTGGCCCACAATAAAGGCAGGCAGAGAACTTGTAAATAAGATTCTTGTTCACACCATTCCAAGCTAGTTTTAGGGATCATGGGTAAGTTATTTAACGTATTTGAGCTTCCCTTTCTTCACCTACAAAATGGGTATCAATACCATCTATTCTACTGATCCCTCAAGATGGTTTCAATGATCAAATAAAGACTTGTGAGAGGGCTTTGTAAACATTAACAAACTATATAAATAATAATTTCTACAATAAGATTTATGAAAACAAAAAGAACTTGAACTAAACTGAATACACACTTCCCTATTATTGAGACATAATCCATTCTCTGGGCAAACCTCAGCAATGGGAGTGTAATTATACTAGACTGAAATTTGTAAACTAAGTACCCATGGGAGAACATAATACCATCACTGGTCTATTTCACGCATCTGAAAGCGAAAGTCACTCAGTCGTGTCTAACTATTTGCAACCCCATGGACTGTAGCCTACTGGGCTCCCCTGTCCATGGATTCTCCAGGCAAGAATACTGGAGTGGGTTACCATTTCCTTCTCCAGGGGATCTTCCCGACCCAGGAATCAAACCTGGGTCTCCTGCACTGCAGGCAGAAGTTTTACTGTCTGAGCTACTAGGGAAGCCCCTGACTCATCTGAATGCTAGGGTAAAAGAGAAACCAATGAAAGCCACTACTGTAGTCCTAATTTTCCCATCTTAAAATACCTCCTGATGAGAATTCTGTGTGTGGGTGGGTGAGTGGGGGGGGCTCCAGCATGAAGGTGGGGAAGAAAGGCAACTATACATGAGATGTTTCCTATTACAAAGTGTTGAACAACTTCACATGTTAAGTTCTGTTTCGCAGTGAACGACAGCTATTGATCTTACCTTTGGTCTCCAGAGTCACTGGATCAGAAAACTCTCCAGCCACAGCCTTGTTACAAGCTCGCACTCTGAAATTCATGTACTTTGAATCAAACTTTAAACCTGAAAAAAATGAAAAACAGCCTTGAGATATGAAAAGTAAAAAACTCTACTCCAAAAGTATGAGTATGAACCTTCAAACAGACTTTTTTCCCTCCTTGGAACTATCTTTTTACTCAGGAAGAGTACAAATTTATGTTAACAGAGTGATAATGCCTGAAATAAAGGGAATCATGATTTATCTATTATTTTCTTCAAAATAAATGAATTATGCAGTTTATCACTGGGCTTTTTAAACTTAGCAACAAAAAAATATTCTCAAGCCACATTATAAGTAAGGTTTCATTCATGGAGAGATGCTATGATTTAAAACAACATACTCAATTTCTGGAATGTAGCTGAAGAATTTTTATATTTGTTTCACAAGTAAAAAATGAATTTAAAGAGAAAGCATAAGGATTAATAGGAAAATTCTGAAGTTAGTCAGGACCAGACTAACATCTCAATCCAAAAATTACTAGCTATGGGGCATTCAACAACTAGATAGAGCCACAGTTGCATATCTGTAAAATGGAAAAGGAAAAATCCACCTCACAACTGTAAGGACTAACTGAAATGTACTGTACTTATAAAATCAGATGTCCTGTGAACTTCAGTCCAGATCCTGACAAATGTTAGGTTCTCAGTAATGGTAACAATACTAATGTTATACTGCACACGTAAAACAAACATTAAAAATCTCAGGCAACATCCAGCCCATTCAAATACCCTAACTCCCCCATGTGTAGCGGTATGTTTTTAAAGACTATCAAAAGGCCAACACACAAATTTCTAATATCAAGTCACAGCTCAACTTTAAGTATTACCATAAAGGTAATAATAAAAAAGTAAACGCAAATATTTATAGTATCATTGAAACATGGAGTACTGCATACATCTAGAAAACTGACAGCTTTTTTATTGTTAGAAAACTAAGGTAAAAAATTAAATTTTATCGAGACAGTGTTTACAATATCCCTTCACATATTGTTTCACCAGAGTGCAAATATCCAGAACTAATTAAAATGAAGGTTTTCAAAAAAATTAAAAATAAAATGAAGGTTTTCTTGATATTTTAAGAGAAATTCATTTCTATAACAAATATACAAGAACGTCAGCTTGGCTAAAAAAACCGAATAACTTGATCTTTTAATGTAAGTCAAAAATTCATGAATTTTATCTGTTTTCTGAGAATGAGATTCATGAAATGCAGTCATCTTACCTGACAGTGTATATTCAGTGCCCTTAATATTATCAACTATCTCCCAGCATCGCTCATCCTTTACACGCGGAAGTCCATCAAAATTCGTTTTCCTATATTCCATTATAAAATGATCAATCTTATTATCTTCTTCTGGCATTCTCCAAGCTACTGTCACAGAGTTGTCGGCCACCAAACATTCTACTGGATCTATCTCTGGAGCTTTGGGGACTGAGGCAAAAAAAAAAAAAAAAGCTCATTTTTCACTATAATACTAATCCAATATTTATGTCTGTCATTCAAATTATGCTTTTTCATGTTGCTTTTGAACTGCTAAATTGAATCAGGCTAAGAGAAGGGATATCTTATAAATGCAAAATAACCATTTTTCAAAGCCGTTTTAAAATTCATATTTCAAAGTTTTTCATAGCCATATTCAAAGTATATTAAAAACACAGTTGGCAAAAAGCAATTCAAACAGGCTAAGAATAAAGAATCGAGAATTATTTGCTACTTCTCAACACACACGTCTAATCTGCTATTTCAAACAGCTGGAGACCATAAATTAAATTACTGCTGACAAAATAAAATAACTTGCTTTGAATCCAATGATTAAAATAATTCAAAATATTTTCAATGTATTTTAAAAATCTTGTTTATAGAGAAACTGTAATTTCTCAACACTGAACAAAAATGGAACCTGCAACCCCATAAAATATTTAAGAATTTTTAAATGTTTCTCCAGAGTTCCATGATTCATGAAAACAAAATGCAATAAATGAGTCACAGTTAACATATATGAAAATTAATCAATTTCTTTCCCATAAAAGAGGTTTTCCATAGCTCCTCAACATTAACAGATGTTCCATTTAAATAGTGGGCTAACTAGGGAACATGGTCCTCCAGTGATACAGATGTGTCTGAAATATGTAAAACTGTGCCAGTATTGTATTTACACACTTGTCGCTAAATAAAGCTTTGAAAGATTTACTCCAAGTATGTAAGGCTGGTTCAACATTATAAATTAACTAATTTAAACTATTACATCGGTAGAAGAAAATTCAAATCATCAGAAGAAAAATTATATGATGTGAATCAATAGAGGGAGGAAAAAATATTTTACAAAATCCAACGTTTATTCATGACAAAAGCTCTCAGTAAACTAGGGAACTTTGCCTGATAAAGAATATCTACAAAAAAAAAAAAAACCCAACAGTTAACATCAGGGTTGAGAAACTAGACACCTTTCCCCTAAAGCAATGACATCCCCTCTCTCCACTCCGATTCAACACTGTACTGGAAGTTCCAGTTAATGCTGTAAGACAAGGAAAAGAAGTAAAAGATATGCAGGTTAGGAAACAAGAAATAAAACTGTCTTTGTAGATGACATGACTGTCTATGTAGAAAATTCCAAAGAATCAACAGAAAATTTCCTGGAAATAACAATCTTATAGCAAGGCTGCAGGATAGAAGGGATGAACAGGCAGAGTGCAGGGGAATTTTAGGGCAGTGAAACTACTTTGTATGATAATGTAGTGGTGGAGACATGATATTACACATTTACCAAACCCACAGAACTGTGTAACAGAGTGAACTCTAATGTGAACTACGAACTTCATTTAATAATAATTTTTAAATATATTATAGACATTAGTCTATTACTGGAACATAAGCAATACAGACTACTATTCATTTCTATGGGAAGACATCATGGGCATTCATAAATTTAATATGCTGTGCCCTGACTGCATATGAGGAAGTATAAAGGCCTGTGGCATGTAGTAATTTTGTAATTTTGCTGAGTTAAAACCTGTACTGAAGTCCTAAGAGGCTTGTATAAATAAAATACCACTTAATCTGTAAGTGGGTCCAGCTAACTCCCCACAAATCTATGTCTCAAATTTAGCTATTAAAATCAGTACAAGAAGAATGTACTGGCAAGAAGATTCTTCCTTATGAATAACGGCCCCCAAAGAAAGCAAACTTGGCAGGTAAAAAGAAAATCTAGATATTTTAATTTAAATTTTACTTAATTATTTCTTATTTTAATAAATATTATTTCATGTATATTTAATTTATATATATTTATATATAAATACATTTGTATTTTATATTTATCTAATTAAATATTTATTAACATTATTAATAAATTACTGATTTATTTATTTAAATTTGAGTCATATTATTAAAAAGCAGAGACATTACTTTGCCAACAAAGGTTCATCTAGTCAAAGCTATGGTTCTTCCAGTAGTCATGTATGGATGTGAGAGTTGGACTATAAAGAAAGCTGAGCACCAAAGAATTGATGCTTTTGAACTGTGGTGTTGGAGAAGACTCTTGAGAGTCCCTTGACAGCAAGGAGATCCAACCAGTCCATCCTAAAAGAAATCTGTCCTGAATATTCATTGGAAGGACTGATGCTGAAACTGAAACTCCAATACTTTGGCCACCTGATGCGAAGAACTGACTCATTTGAAAAAACCCTGATGCTGGGAAAGACTGAAGGTGGGAGGAGAAGGGGATGACAGAGGATGAGATGGTTGGATGGCATCACTGTCTCAATGGACATGAGTTTCAGCAAGCTCTGGGAGTTGCTGATGGACAGGGAGGCCTGGCATGTTGCAGTCTATGGGGTCGCAAAGAATCGGACAGGACTGAATGACTGAACTGAACTGAAAAGTGGTATGTCAAATATTCTGTAATAACCTACATGGGAAAAGAGCCTGAAAAAATGGATATATGTATATGTATAACTGAGTCACTGTGGTGTATGCCTGAAACCACACAACACTGTAAACCAACTATACTTCAATATAAAATAAAAATTAAATTGAAAAAAGAGTCGTATGTCAAATTAAAAGTGATTTGAATCTAATGCAGGGGAAGTTCACCCAATATCCTATATAGAAGTAAGAGAAGAATTTCAACAAATATAGGAATAAAGTTCAGGGAAAAATGAAAGGTGGTAAACTTGTAATGTAAAAATACTAGAGAACGAAGAACTCTCTTAAAATGAGAATGGAAAGCAATTCACAGCAACTTCTATAAAGCAACAAATTGTGTGGACACTGGTGTAAGAATTTTACTAAGGTTCTTCTCTGCGGGAGAATGTAAAAGAATAACTAAGCAATGTAAAAGAACACTGTCAGAAACATGTTTCTCTTCTTGGCTGCCGAAGCTCAGAAAGGAGGATATAAACTCTAAGTTTCAATGAATGAATAATGGCTTAGCATAGAAGAAAATGATTATAATTATTATCATCCATCATTATCACTTCCAAGTTTCAGACTCAGGTAAGTCCACACCTCGTTACTACACATAATGCAGTGTAGAGTTGATTTGTGTAGTGTTTACAGAATGAACTATTAAGGGATGAAGGTATTCATTTTTAAGTTTATCTGACTGCATCTTCTAGGAAATTTTTATGCTATAGCAGAATATAAGAAATTAGTGATATGAGTTCACTTTTCATAAATTTTAACAACCTATTATACCTTCCTTCAGGATGAAACTTCTCCACAAAAAGATTTCTTGCTTTTTATTACACCTCATTCCTTCAGACTGTCTTAAGAGTTTGCAAAAGAGGAAATCCTAACTGTTTATGCAATCTACTTGACTGTCCAGCAGATATGGCCTAGGTTTGTTAAGCCATCACTGAAAATCCAGAGAAGGAAAGTAATGGTGAGAAGATTGCTTTTTCAGTAGCTTTTTTTTTTTAATCAAAAAACTACTACTCATGCATATATTTATATATCCACCACTCCTGACTCTCCTTCTGAATTTAGAAACAGTGTGAATGAAAATATAATGGTTAGCAATTCTGAGAGGCCAATTTACAGGTAGGCACCCACTGATAAGTATGTATACTTTCTTCTTCTACAATTATGATTTCTTCTCTCATCTTTTCCTTCTCTGACCTCCTCTAGAACTTCTGATCTATACCATACAAGTTAATACTTCACTTATGTTACCATAATTAGTTCCACTATAGTTTCTTGACTACTAACTTTGTCTTTCCAATCATATTCTAAAGTCCTGGACCAAATTCTCAGAGAAGAAAAGAATGGTTTCATATGATTAACACTCTCTATCAAAAACAGCTAACCTCCAAGAACTGTAAGGCTGTAAGTAAAACGCTTCACTTTCCAGAGATTTCCTGATCACCATGTACAAACTGTTTTAGCTATGATCTTAATTAACACTACTTGACGCTAGTAAAAAGAGAATAATAACCAAAAGGTCCTTAATTGGCTCTTTCACACATGTGAACAATAATAATAAAGTGGGACTCAATTTTAAATGGTTTCAACTGCTGGAATATCATCATACTAATACTCTAATAAACCAGTGTGGACACATTATTATTATAAAACTCCATCTGAACCAGAAGCCACCACAACAACGGTAATAACAACAACCAACATTCATTAGGTGTTAATAACTATGTGCCAGGTGCTCTTTCAAGTGCTTTAGATGTCTCAATTCACTTAATCTTTATAAAAATCCTAGAAGGATAACATCATATTTTAAAGATGAAGAAAATGAGGTGAAGTTAAATAATTTGTTGAGGCTATACAGCAAATAAGAGACAGCCAGAATTCAAATCTAGGATTGGCCCTAAGACTCAGCGTTAACCATTAACGGTACATTGCTTCTCTTTGCCAAACTAGCGACAAAAGGTGTCCTGTACTAGGATTCTGAAACTGGAATTTTTACTATCAGTAAAATAATTCTCTAAAAGTAAAGACTAGCAAATTCAGTTATTCCTTAGCTGAAGGAAGAAAAAAAAAAAAATCACACTATATTTCCTTAATATTTAAATTCTAATGTTCATTACAAAAAAATCTTGAAAGAAAAAAAGAGGTTTTATACATAACTTTATATGTAATATATGTACTAACTTACCTGGCAAAAACTTCAAAGTCTGCAATATCTGTCTTTCCTGAGAAAAATCCACCATTAAATGAGTCATGTTGTCACTGACCTTTGGTTTCAAAGAAAGGCGAAAGGCTGAAGCCATTGTTACTCTATAGCAAACACAGACATAAACATTCTTTTAAAAATAAAAGAATGGGAAGTATCACATCATATTTAATTTATAAAGTGACAGAACTTATTTCTCCACTCTAGTGTTTTCTGAAGCTATTAACAAAGATAACAAAACTAAATAGAAATTTGCTTTTATAGCTTTTGAAAATTAACTTTAAAAAATGTAAAATGTTTTTAAATTTAAAGACATTTAAATAACCTTTAAAGAACTTTCCTCCAGCCAGTTTTATAAAACTTCATAAAAACACAAAAGACTCAAGAGACAAATATCCAAGACAAATAATCTTTAACAGACTCAACAGTCATATGAATCTCTGTAAACTCAATCTGACTTCCTGATGCCAGCCTCACTCCTTTTCATATGCCAAATAATGAACTGTAAATACACCCTGAATCAAACACTCTGCCTAATCATCACAGCTATCCCACGTGTCCTTAAATAAAAGTAAAGTACACTGGCCAAATACTGTATTGTTTTGTAGGTGCTAAAGAAAGGCTTTGGATGAGGAAGGAGAGAAGTGAAATCACAATTCTGAATACTATGCTAGAAGCTATCACTCTGATGTATTAACATCAGCTGAACGCAAGGAGACAAGAAGAAACAGCCCTGTGAAACCATATGCCATGGAAACAGTAGGAACTCAATCAATATATTTTAGATGAATGTAGTATACAAAACAAAAAAGAAAGAAGCCATACCAGACCTCATTTTACCTAAAGTAAGGGGAAATCGTTCTGTCAATCAAAACTAGAGATTAAAAGAAGTTCCCATACTCTATTGTTATTTTAGATCAAACTTCAATTTTTCATATTATAGTAGATATCTACATACATCACAAAGTAATTACCCTTATTATCTTTGGTCAAAGAATGACACCAAAATACTATTCAGGACCACTGTCCTCCTAGAACAGAATCTGGGAGAGGAAGAAAACAGAGTTACAGGAACAAAAGGAATACCAGGCCTAGTCATTCAGATCTACCAAACTACCCTACAGATCAATGGGATGAAAGGTATTAAACATGTGGCTGTATTCAGTTACTTTATTAGGAAGCTAGGAAAGTAATCACTTTAGTAGTAACAAAGAGTGAACAATAGTTGATCTATTTATCAAGAAGAAAGTGCTATGAAAAGATCACTAATCATTAGAGAAATGTAAATCAAAACTACAGTGAGGCACCACACGTCACAATGGAAGAGCCATCATTAAAAAAGTCTACAAATAACAAATGCTGCAGAGGGTGTGGAGAACAGAGAGCCAGCCTACACTGCTGGTGAGCATGCAAACTGGTGCAGCCACTACGGAAGACAGTACAGAAATTCCTCAGAAAACTAAGAACAGAGTTCCCATATAATCCAGCAATCTCACTCCCGGGCATATATCTGGACAAACTATAATTCAGAAAGATACACATACCGCATGTTCATAACAGCACTATTCACAATAGCCAAGACACAAGACAACCTAAAAGTCCATAGACAGATGAATGGAAAAAGAAGATGTGGTTCATATATACCACGGAATAACACACAGCCATAAAAAAGAATGAAATAATGCTATTTGCAGCAACATGAATGCAACCAGAGATTATGCTTAGTGAAGTCAGAAAGAAAAAGACAAATACCATATGATATCACCTATATGTAGAACTTAAAAAAAGACACAAATGAACTTATCTACAAAACAAAAAGTGACACACAGACAGAGAGAGACAGACTTGGGGTTGGCAAGGGGGAAGGGGAAGTTGGGGAGGGACAGAGTGGGAATTTGGAGTTAGCAGATGCAAACCTGCACATGAATTTGAGCAAACTTTGGGAGATGTGGAAGACAGAGGAGTCTGGCATGCTGCCATCCATGGGATTGTAAAGAGTTACTTAGCAAGAACAAGATGCAAACTATATACAGAGAGAGAATGGATAAACAACAAGGTCCCACTGTAAAGCACAGGAACTATATTCAACATCCTGTGATAAGCCATGATGGAAAAGAATATAAAAAAGAATGTATATATGTGCAACTGAGTCACTGTGCTGGTCAGCAGAAACTAACACATTATAAACAATTACACTTCAACTTTTTTCTAAAAAAAGAAGAAGGTTGTACTATATTGAAAAACAATTTATGGAGATAGGAACTCACACTTAACTGAATGCCAAGTATAATGCTGAGTATTTCACACATTATTACTTTAAGATCTTGGTTCTCAATATACAACATCAGATTATATCAATAAGAAGTTAGGAACAAAGGCTGTATGTTCTTTCCAGCTCCAAGTATCTTTTAAATTAAAGACTTCTTTTTTTTTTAAGTTTAGTTTTAGTTGAAGGGTAATTGCTTTGTTACAATATTGTGTTAGTTTTTGCCACAGATCAACATGAATCAGCCATATATATGTATAGGTCCCCCTTCCTCTCCAACCTCCCTTCCACCTCCCACCACAGATTTAAAGATTTCTTAAAGAGCTATATTCAGACAGGTACTTAGTAAATACCCACTGAATCAATGAACGGGTGTGAACTTGGTTGCTTCTAACATGGGAATTTAAAAGTTTGTTGAAAACTGTTGAGAAAAATATGTGAGAGTATTTTAAGGAATTTAAACCTGAAACTTTATCTATAAAACTTGATTTAATCATGATGGTCTCTCCTGTAATAAATCATAACAGAAAATAATATTTTTATATGTATATATGTATAACTGAATTACTGTGCTGTACAACAGAAATTAGCACAACACTGTAAATCAACTATACTTTAATTTAAAAAGTATCAAAAACAAAACAACAAATAAAAGCATGTACACCTTTCAGGATAAATCTGGGCCATAAAATCACTATGGCCTCAAAGGGAAAAAATACTCTCTTAAAACACATTAAAAAAGCTTATCAAAGCCTAAAAACAAGTTATTTTCGAGACAATGAAAATTTCAGTCTCCACAAATAAAGTGAGATGTATAGCTATGCAATAATTTTCCAAAAGACTGAACTTATTTTTATTTTTATTCATTTTTTTGAACTTATTTTTAAACTGAGTATATTTAGACAATTATGCTTCAAAGCCCAAACGCACTACCTAAAAATCCATATATAATTCTCTACATTACAAGATTCGTGTGGTTAGGGATTTTTAATTCACCTGGCCTTTCTTGGTTCATTTTTAATAGTACAAGCTGAATACAGAGATCTCTTCTTCCTAGTTTTATTTTTGCCAAGAGAAAACTGCAAGATAGTAAGAATGAACACAATTTTTTCAAACTACCTACTACATTAACTTGATTCTCTCTTTCATGATCCCTTTCTTTCAAGAACTAGTAACTCTTCACAGTAACCTCAATTAATCATCTTCCAACTTGACTAAGCACTTGGAAGCCTATACTAGTGATTTGTAAAGTTCTAAAAATCTATGTATTATCTTCTCATCATTTCTTTAGGTTTTCCTGTCACTCCTGCCATTTCTTCTGTATAATATCTATCACAGAAAGTAAGTACTGACTTCTCATAGATACTTTATTTTTTGATTGCCTGCTCAGCTATGTTACACATTCCTTAAATAACACTTCTGCTCTCTTATAAGGAAGTAATTCTTTCTTCCCTTAATGAAAATAATTATTTTATTAGGACTATATGTTTATTTTTGTACTAAAAATACCAATATTGAATTCTAGAAGCTTGCTTCCTGGAAAAGCACATAAAAACTGTATCAGAGAAACCTGAACATTATGAAGCTAAAAAGCCAAATTTAAAAAAATTAAGCCAAGACTCAGAAATGTTCCTTACACAGGAAGTACAAACTTTGCAGGTAGGAAAAAAAAAACACATACTCTGAAAAACAACAGCAACAAAAAGAACAAAAAGATGGAGCTTGCTCTGGCAGAAAAAAAGGAACTTTGACTCCTTTGAGATCACCTGGATACTCTGGGTATTGATGAAATGAATCCAAGAGGTTGGTTTTGGGCAGAGAAATCTAGACTCACTGAAGAATATTCAGCCATGAACACTGATCATAAAATTAAATTCTGACAAATCAGGATAAAGAGAAAGTCAGGGGTAAGCGCAGACTCTGGGAGGCACAGAACGATATGGATTCCCAGGACAGGAACGAGAGAAGATTTTGCAAGGTTTTTCTCAAAAGTCTTTAGGCAGCCTAAAATCTGATTAGGAAGTGACTTCTAATCTAGAAAATCAGGGACCAGAGGAGAGTTTAATGGAGGAGGTGGCGAAATGAAGGAATAATCTAGCCACAGTAGATGATGAATTACTTATAGCAAAGTCGAGCAGACACAACCCAAACCTCATCCAAAAAACTGAACTACCTACCATCCATTCCTCATACAGCCAATACTTTTCACCTTAAACTCTCATAATCTCATAATCAGGATTTATAAGAATAACCCATGTCTTTATACTCTGATATAAAATATACAAAAAATACTGTATAGCACAGGAAACTCTACTCAATACTCTGTAATGACCTATTTGGGAAAAGAATCTAAAAAAAGAATAGACATATGTACATATATAACTGATCCACTTTGCTATATAGCAGAACAAAACATTGTTAAGTCAACTAAACTTCGATAAAAATTAATTTAAAAATGAAATAAAACATACAAAAAATAGAAGAATTATTTGTGCTAAGAGTGCTATGAAAGTCAGTGTGAATCTTGCCTCCAGTCAAATAAGAGGCCACGAGAAAAACACAAGTCTTCAGCCAAGATTAACAATAGCAACACTGGTTTTCACACAATATATAAATAATAATTTTGCGACTTATCTGATGAATAACTTCACCTAGGACTCAGAGTTGTGCTTTGAAGAGCTATGCCTTTCAGAGAATTTCATAATCCTCAAAGGAAGAAAGCTTAAGAGTGACAATCTCACTACAGTCAATGCTCAGCGACTAGCCAGGCAGATCAAAACCATCCCTTCTGTGATAACCCAATCCATAACTGCCAACAGCTCCTTTAGCCCTCTAGTTATTCTTACAAGTACTAAATTACCTTTCCTAATCCTGGCCCTATGAATGGTAAAGACCTTTAAGCCAAAGTCTGTCATCATTTTCTTTTTCTCTTCCCACCAACTAGACAGCAGTGGCATCAGAAATAGAAAGAGATGGCACCAGGAGCAGGACGGAATAAGAATACAAAGGTATTAAATAGGAGAGCAGTGAAGTAGCAGTGCTTTAGCTCTTGAGGAACAATGCTGTAACTTTTCATAAAATAAGACACGCTTATAAAATTTAACAACAAAATATGCATTCCAGGAATATTTTTTACATTATTCAAAATGGTTTCCCATCTACTAGCATAGCTAATTAAGGACTGTACTAAAACTACATTATATCAGAAATGAAATTCTTCTGAAAGCACATAATTGTCCAAAACTATATTTTTAAAAAGTCTTGCTGATATGTTATTTATTCTAGAATATAGGCAGAAGATGCTTTTTCTTTTTTTCTGTACTTGGCCATTAGTTATTTTTAACTAACGAGATTCTAATAAGAAACTGAATTTCATTTCTGACTTCAATGTTGCTACTTTAAAAAAATGTAGGTTTTATATCATACCTATCCTTGATCTGTCTGGCAGCCTTGGAGCAAATCAGGGAGAAGAGAAAGAAGGCAGTTAGTGCTTTTCATGCAAGTTTCATTGGCAGTGACATGCAAGAAAAGTTAGGATAAAATCCCTGGAACAGATTAGTTCATTTTCACCAAAACAGATTTCCTATAATTTGTACAGTTCATGTCAGCTTGCATAATATGATGTTAGAACTATAGAAAATCCGGTCCCCATAAAAATATATATCACCTTAAAATAAGGAGGGAAATTAAACACTTCAAACTAATTTCAGATGACTGTAAATTTTTTTTCTTACCTTAAGATTATCAACACACACCTCCACTTTCATTCAGTCTGATACTCTTCAACTAGAACACTCAATCTCCTTCATGGGGCACACATTTCTATGCATTCTGATGGTTTTCTTACATATTTCAAATCTGCTCTCCAAATTTTCTTCAGAGATCTCTTTCACCACTTCATAATGGTTGTTCCAAGTTTTCTCTATTTGCCTCCACATGGGCAAGGACTTTGTGTTCTTAGAGCTTGCCTGCTAACATATAAAACTAGGCTGCAGTTCTACAACCCTTTACCCCAAACAATGACGCTGTAATGGCAAAAATTCAGACAAGGAGAAACCAAAGAAACACTTGCAGCAATGGGTCTTTCCCTCAGATGACTTCATAAAAGCTGCCAACTTAAACCTATACTACTTTAAGCTATCTTTTTTTCTTTTTTTGAGAGTTCTAGCACAAATTTAGGAAGAGGGCACAGCTATCATTTGGAACTGTACATCTAAGAAAAGTGATGAAAAAGACAGGCACTGCTATCCCCTTTAAATCTACATACCATATAATAGATCCAACAAAAGTTTTTTCCCCTACACTGAGAAGCATAATTAACAACACATCTGATGTAGAAGATGGCTGTTAAAAAAAAAAAAAAAAAGAAGAAGATGGCTGTTATGCCTGACACTCTATGCCCAGTGTCCAGCATAGAGCTTGGCGCATGGTAATAGTTAATAATTAGTCTATTTAATTGAACATTAATTAGATGTATATAGCAATGCTTCTCTGTCTCTTTTCTTCAGTTCTAATATTGTTCTTACTTGGTACTGGTCATTTTTACACCTAATCTAAAATATTCTGGTCTGCATACCTGTCTACTGCTTTACCACTGCACCACCTGGGAATATTTTAGATAATTTTACAATGTCAGAAACAAAAGGAACAGAACTGAAATTTAGAAGATGAGTACATCACACAGTTCCAGCACTACCATAATCAATTCCATGACACTGTACACTAATCAGGCTTCCCTGGTGGCTCAGCGGTAAAGAATCCACCTGCCAATGCAGCAGACATGGATTCAACCCCTGGGTCAGGAAGATCCCCTGAAGGAGAAAATGGCAACTCACTCCAGTATCCTTGCCTGGAGAATCCCATAGGCAGAGGAGACCGGCCAGCTATAGTCATGGGGTCACAAGGAGTCAGACACAACTTAGCAACTAGGCACACAAACATTTTAACAATCTAATTAATTCTCTGAAATAGAGGCTGAATTGGAAAGAGGCAGCAAGGGGAAAGTTAGTTAAAATCAGAGCATTGATAAACAGCAACAAAAAATAAAAACATATCTGTTTATGAACCATAACTGCCACAAGAAAAATATACTAATATTGAATGCAGCAAAGGCTAGATGTCAATTTCACATTTTCCAGAGATTTATCTTTATTTTGATTTGCAGTAAAGCCCAATAGAATTCCCAGTAAAAATGTAAATGCCATACAACACTGAGGAAACTTTTCAAGTTTTGTCTATACATTCACACTGTTTCATACTTCAGATTTTCCTATTAGATTTGGGGCAGATAATGTTGTAAGGTTTTCTTGAGAGAATCTGAAAATGACTAGGGGGCAAATATTTAATATTTTTTACATTATATGATTGAGACTTCTACCTTCACCCCAAAAATACCATATTAAGAAATAATAATATGGGAAATGAAGGGAGCTCAGTCAGAGAGTAAATAAGAGTTTCAAAGTGCTAGTTTCCCTTAGACAAAAAAAAATCAGATAAAAAAAAAAAACCTGCATAATGGTTGATTCCAAACATCAGAAGTTTTATATTTTCTATACAAATTTTTGGGCTTCCCTGGTGGCTCAGCTGATAAAGAATCAACCTGCAATGTGGGAGACTTGGGTTCAATCCCTGGGTTGGGAAGATCCCCCTGGATTCCAAACATCAGAAGTTTTATATTTTTTATACATATATTTATCTATTTATAAAGAGCACTATTTTTAAAAAAAACATAATTGTTTAAAAACCTTCACAAAACCCTAGTAAATACCTTGAAATAAATTTTGCATCTCATACTGCATGCATCTATACTCTATGATTAGATACATACATATAACAGGAGACCACATTTCTACGAAACACACCTAAGTAAAGGTGAAAAGGCATAGTTCTTAACAAATATTTTTGTGGACTTTTTTAGGTATTAGGGTGGTTTTTTTTTTGGCCATGCCATGTGGCATGCAAAATCCGAGTTCCCCAACCAGAGGCTGAAACTGTGCCGCCTGCACTGAGAACGTGGCATCTTAACATGGCGTCCTGGAATGCCAGGGAAGTCCCTATTCTTAAACATTTAGAATTGCTTTTAAACTGCCTTCATAACTGAAACTTTCGTGCCTTTTCTGGGGGGAGAGGGGCACACTGAGCAGCTTGCAGGATCTTAATTCACCAACCAGGGATTGAACCCGTGTGCCCTTCATGCTTTTGTTGATGGTCCTCTTTCCCGGAATTCCTGACTGCAGCTCACAGAAGGAGTTTCTGCCAATACTAATTCTGCTTCCTTGAAAATACTGAGTGAGCTTCCACCATTCTCGTTATTTGTTCCTCCCAGTGGTCAGAGACTGACACCTGCTGAACAATATTCAAAAGGTGAGTTACTGTAAGTCAAAACTGGGAAATACACAAAATCCTTTCTCCCCTTTCACCTGTGATCAAATCCAGAAGACTATTTCCCTTTCACCTTATTCTGTACTTTTCTCTCCATTGTAGGCGTTTGTGGGCAGGTAACCATTCCCTCCCTCCTCATCTGACAACTGAGTTATGTGTGGCAAAATTGTGACAAAATGGTTGATGAGTTATACTGACTTGGAAACTGTCCCACAAACTCAGCTCTTTTCATAGGTAGAATTCAAGTTCTAAATTCATGGGAGAGCGGGAGTTGGTAGGAATACTAATTTTGCTAAGGGATCGATGCAGTGTTCTACAGGCCAGTTATCAGCAGAAAAACTAAGTCTGATGGGGCTTTGGCTACTTGTTCATCCAGAACTCAATTGCTGATAAGCTTTTTGCATATATTTACTATCAGCCAAACTTCCAACAACTAAAAAAATTAGTGAAAATTTGTTCTAAAATCCTTTTTCATTTGTGCTAGCTTTGCACTTGTTCACTTTCAGATTATCTAATGCTGGTAAATAGCAGTTTTGTATTCAATTCTCATACTGGTGTACTGCAACATGATCACTTAAATATTAGTATTTAAAGTACTCTTTTTGAAGATAATGAAATCTAAAAAGAATCATGGCCTGGATTTCAGCCTGTAATACTTTTTGTCTCATATTAATCTTATTTGGTAGCTCAGCTGATAGAGAATCCACCTGCAAGGCAGCAGAAGCTGGCTCGATTCCTGTGTCGGGAAGATCCCCTGGAGAAGGGATAGGCTACCCACTCCAGTATTCTTGGGCTTCCCTGTTGGCTCTGATAGTAAAGAATCCGCCTGCAATGAAGGTGACCTGGGTTCAGTCTCTGGGTTGGGAAGATCTCCTGGAGGAGGGCATGGCAACACACTCCAATATTCTTACCTGGAGAATCCCCATGGACAGAGGAGCCTGGTGGGCTTACAGTCCATGGGGTCACAAAGAGTTGGACACGACTGAGTGACTCAGCACAGCAATCACTTTAATATGAGATATTCACAAACAATATACCTTAAAAGAACTGTTTCCAAATATCTAACAACATACTGCTAGTCCATTAATTAATCTTCCAAGTCATCTTTCCCTATCCTGTCAGCAATTAGGAATCTGAGGCAAGTATGAGTACATGCAGTTGGCAGGAAAGTGAATTTAGTTTTTGACTTGGAACAAACAATTATCTGGATACTATTTGGATATACTAAGAAAATAATTGCAAGCAACTCTCAGTTAAGCATTTTCCTTGAACAATAAATTCAAATTTCTGACAAGGAAACACTGACAATAATTCATTTCACCACATCTTCAAAGGGTTCAAGCTATTGGGCAGTACTGCAAAATGCTGGAAGACAAGACCAAAAGAGTAAGAAAAGCAGCACATGAAGAAAATGTATTTAGACCACAAGGTGATTTAGTTTATCAGAACCTTTCCAACTTACAATAAACTGGAAACAAGTTTTAGCAAAGCTGTAAAGAACAAAGGAGAGGGCAAGAGAGAACAGCATCTTTTGAGAGGAAGAGGAAAGAAGGACTCTGAAAATGTCAATGGAAAGAGAAACTTGAGAGAAACAAACTGTTCTAAGCATTAGGTCCTACTTAAATTCAACTGGATTCCAGCTATTTTTGAGTACCATGTCCACATTTTATAGTTCTCCTGGCTTTTTCCTCTCTCTCAGGCGCTCAGCTGTTAATTTTTGCTGCTATGATTATGCCTATCATTAACAGCTGCCCTAGTCCACTAGAAGGGGAATCTGTTGACAACTAGGAAACAAAAAGGGGAAAAAACCTGAAAAACTCAGTAGTACCATGTACATATTAGTAATCAACAGATTCTGAGAAACTATCACAGTTAGAAGATATTAAGTCTCGCTCATGAACTGTATGACATTGCTTCTGCTGACTCAAACATCTTTTGCTTTCTGCATGATTTTGGCTATGTTCCAGATATTTGAGGTTATCATGTAAATGCCCTCTGAATAGGTGATGTATATATACTTTTAAAATAATTTAAAGTATGATACAATTTCCTCATAAATCCTGTGCATAAGTCTTACAAAGTACTATGATGAACTTTCTTATAACCCACATCCAAATTCGAGAATGAATTAGTTAACTGGTTTATGGCAAAAGAACTCTGATTCATTCATTCTGTCAAAAAGAATTAATTTTAAAATTTCATTTTCAAGATGTAGAGCTATAAGTCAGCAAATGTTATCTTCTCAAGGAAGTCTTTTCTACCCCTAAAGTTCATAGAAAAATCATAAAATTAAATCATTGGTGGGCACAAGTGGATTATAAAGCCACCTTTCTAACAATAAAACAGTTCACTATATAGTTCACAAAGACCAAGAAAATATTAAACTTAAATATCTTATCTTGTTAAGATTAATTCATAGTACATATTTTACTAATTACATCACTTAATTTCATACTCTTTCACATAATTTTCTATGTAGTCTACAAACTTATTCTATATCAAAGAGTAGATGTGATTTGATAAATTGATAATCGTTTAAAAATGACTACTTGAGACTTAGAATCTAGAATTAAGAATCTCTTATCAAACACCAAGTTACAACATTAGCAGTCTTCTTGCTCTACTATTTATATCTTCGTATCAAATATACCCTATAAGGACATACATTTTCATATTTCAATAAAGCATTCTTAAACAGTAGGACATTTAATAACAAACAGTAACAAATTTCACAGTGCTCTCATATGCATTAAGTGATGATGTTTTCCCAATCAGCTCAGTAAAAGGAACATCAACCTAGATTTTTAAGAATGTTATTAGCAATACCAATCTTATTTCATTAGCCATAAAATGTTTATAACAAAGGTATGATTCAGCTAAAGCACACCTTTAAAGTAAAGGGGGGATGTAACGGAAAAAAGAGTAACTTCATTCATCTGAATTGAGCATTAAACAAAATTTAAATAAACAATTAATTTGTTCATGGCCCCAATAACACATACTTCTAAGCATATGCTTGGGAATACATAAACAGCTAGCATTTTATTAACAAATTCCAAGCCTTTTCTAGTATTAGAAAAGACTGAATGAATTCAAAGTTAAATGGGGAAATGTCATTTTCTTTTAAACAGAACTATCCTTTTTAAGTGGATTAGTCTCATTGGCCAGTTTTTTGGTACCTTTGAAAATTCTTCAGGTTCCTTTATATCTAATGATCTTGTTGCAAATTCCAGTAGTTCTTCCGAGTTCTCCAGGGCATTATTACATTGACTAAGTTGACTCTAAAAATAAAAACAATAATAGTAATGATAAATCATTAAAATTAATAGCAATAATCAAACAAATGTATTTTAGAGAGGTACTGAAGGTAATCACTAGTCACATATATAATAAATTTTAATTATCTTATACCATCCAGAACAGCTTAATTGCATACAGATAAACATATACTCATTATTTAAAAAGAAAACAAAGCAATTACAAATAGCTGAAGGTTAAATTTATTTAAAGATTCTTCCAATTGGGGGAGTCAGAAGACTATCAATGATTTAAATTAAAATATCAACATAATCCACCTGTAGACAACATCCTCTATAATGGAGACTAAATTTCTAGATGATATTTAACTAAGCTAAAACGTATGAATCAAGTTATGGGTACATTCAGTTGAACACAATCTCAGCACTCCATTTATCACATTCCTCAGGTAACACAGACTCCTATAAAGGCTAATTTACAGCTTCCAAAACTGGATAACACAGGAGTCACAAATTCAAGCGTCTAGATTTCAAAAAAAAGGTCAAGCATGAACAAAAAGTAGTAAGTAACTGTTACAGTGATGTGCTCTCTTATAGTGATGTGTTAATTTCACCCAACACAATCTTTCTTATTCAGCTCTCTCCTCTCTAGGCCTCTCTCCCTCGCTTTATCATTTGTAGTTTGCAACTAAGCTAAGTTATGTGAAAATATTGTTAGTGATACTTTTAAACAAAGAAACACATCTCTAAGCTTTTAAATGTATCCAAGATTCTTCTTCAGAATATTTATTAATATGTATTTATTAACATCTATTCCATATTCAAATCTACTTCATTTTCCCTTACAATACACACTAAAGATAAACTACATATGATTAAAATAGCAGAGAAAAAGCATGGGAGGGAGGAAGGAAGGCCGGAGATTAAGCAACTGAATGCTTATAAGGTATTCCAAACTGGTGCTGTAAAGAAGGATCTGGGTTCAAGACAGAACAGAAATCTGCACAAGATGAATCATGGGTGAAACTTCAGGAGATGCTGAGTTTTCCTTCTTTCTCCAAACGTGTTTTTTAAACGAATGCATTTCTTACTTATTGAAATTTATGGATACTTTATGACTAAACTAATTACCCTTAAATGATTTAAGGACAGCTGGCTCTTTAATAACAAGGAGGTTAATCCACATACGGGCTTCCCTGGTGGCAAAGAGTCAACCCCCCACATCTGGAGGAGTTCTGCATCCGCAGAGTCAACCAACCACAGACTGTATGATACTGCAGTATTTACTACTGAAAAATATCAGCATACAAGTGGATCCTCACAGTTCAAACCCATGTTGTTAACTGTAATATAACTCCCACCTCCTAACTATAAACAAGAAATCTCAACCAAGAAGAACGGGCAGACTTGAAAGGGTAATTCAATTAACCCTTGGAAATTGTGTGTATACAGCCTGTTTGTAAAAGAAAGAATACCTGTATTCCTCCACAGCTTCAGATTCTCAAAGATATCATAACCAAAATCAATACACAAAAATCAGTTGCACTTCTGTAGATGAACAATCCAAGAAGGAAATTAAGAAAACAATCCCATTTATAGTATTATCAAAAAGAATGAAATTCTTTGGAGTAAACTTAACCAAGGGGTAAAAGACCTATTCAATGAATCCTACAAAACATTGCTGAAAGAAATTAAAGACACAAATAAATGGAAAAACACAGCTTATGATTATGTATTGGAAGACTTAATATGATCAATACTATTATCCAAAGCAATCTACAAATTCAATGCAAACACTATCAAAATTTCAGTGTATACCCACGTATACTGCAGCATTACTCACAACAGCCGAGAGAATCACTTCTCGGCCTTTTGGCTAAGATCAAGTGTAGTTCAACAGCCAAGAGATGGAGGCAGCCCAAATGTCCACAGACAGACACACAGATAAAGAAAATGTGGTAAATATATATAAGGGAATATTATTCAGTCAAAAGAGAAGGAGATCCTGGCACATGCTACAGAATGGATGAACTTTCAGGACATTATGCTGAGTGAAATAAGCCAGACACCAAAGGGACAAATACTGTATGGTTCCACTTATATGAGACATCAAAAGCAGTCAAAGTCATGAAAACAGACAATACAATGGTGGTTGCCAGGCAGCAGGTGAAGGGGCACGTGGAGAGCTGTTCAGTGGGTATAGAGTTTCAGTTCTGCAAGATGAACAAGTCCTAGAGACACATTACACAACAAAGTGAATATACTTAATACTACTGTGTATTTAAAAACGGTTAAGAGGGTAAATCTTCAGTTTTTTATCACAATTTTAACAAAATGATATCTATAACCAATACGAATAAGAATCACTCTCTTCTATAAAAGTATAGTTATACACAAAAACTCACTAATTTTTGCTTTTAATAAACCAAGCATTATACAGACAAAAATTATTCATATTTAAATCATTGTATGATCTCACCTGTAACTCTTGTGATTTACGTGCTTGTTCCTGCTTGATACTGTTAATCATACTTTCCTTTACCTCATCCAATATGGAGTATAAACTGTCAAATTCTTCATCTAATTCTGAAAGTATGTTAGAAGAATTTTCCTGTTTAATAAACGAATAAAACAAATTATTTTACCTAAGAGCTATTAAACACTAAAAAACTAAAAGATACAGTGCTTATTAAAGAAGAGAATAAATTCATACTATGAACTACCATAGCCTAACATCATAAAATAATTAAAATTCTAATATTTGACATAAGGATTTAAAAACAGATCAATCCAGGAAGCTGGCTGCACTGATACTGATAGTTGTACTTCAGCAATGCAGCCTTTTATGAACTAGCCCACACCCTCTCCTCACTTTTATAAGACTGTTTCCACAGGACAAGGAGAAAGGTTGTTTTAAGGTTGTTAACTTTGTCCTGACCTTTGGGCTCTAAAGCAGACCCTAAGCCAGTGGTTTACAACCTTTGGTTTGCATGAGAATCATCAGTGAAGCAGACTTTAATAAAATACTCCAGAGACTTTGATTCTGTAACTCTGAGGGATAGTTCGGGCATATAGGGCTGGGGCTGATTTTGCACAAAGTTTTATTTAAACCTCTCAGGTTGTCTAAAACACTGCAGTTACACAAGATAAGCAGAATTAAAAGACTAAGTAGTCCTTACTGGGTTCAAAGAAAGGGATCAACCACTGAATTTTGGTGCCAGAAGGAACCTCAGAAATCATCTACTGAGTAGAATTTATAGTCAGACTTCTAAATTTTACAAACTACAATACAGACTTGCCCAAAGCCCCGCACCTAGTTATTGGTGGCAGAACCAACACAGCCTTTCAAACTGTCGCCCTCCCAGAGTTCCTCACTGCCTCATTAAGCAAGATGCTTCTATTTTAGGAAAAAACAAGAAAATATCTGTGAAACCCCTAGATAAGCAATATCCATACTTGCAACAAATATGAGGCAGAAGAAATTATCTTAAAGTATTGTTCAACATAGATGAATCATTCAACTAAGAGAAGTGAAACTGGCACTGGTTTACAGAACTAATACATAAAATCTACTATAATATTACAATCCAAATTTTTGCTTATAATGTTTATAAAACCAGACATGATCTCTCTAGAGGCTTACAAAAGTGGTGTTAATAATTTTATTACCTTTTATACAGTAGTAAGAACATGATTTGGAGGAAGAAATGTGCAGTTTGGAAGGCAGAAGAACTAAGTCAAATTCCACACTAACCACTCAGTAAAAGTGAAACACTGGACAAGCCACTTAAATTCCTGGACCTCAGTTCTTCCATCTGTAAAAAGGAACTGGCCTACTCTTTTCCCTCTCAGTGACCAACTGGCACATCCTTAGAGTCTCCTGCCCACTACAGCTTATATTCCCATCTTCAATGACAAGGGTGTAGTTTAATTCCACCTCTATTTCTTTTTCTGGATGCTAAAGTCTGAATAATTTGTCAACCAGAAAAAATAGTATGAGCTAGCTCTATCTTAAGGCATCTTTTTCCAGATTTCAAATATGATGATTCTCTTGTCCATAGACCAAGAGTTTTAGAACCACTAGTTTTGCTTATTTAAAGAAACTGGATTAGTGGATTCCAATAAAGTACTTTATTGGAGAAAGATAGTTAAAGTGGTGAAGATTATAATCAACTAACTTCAATCACAGCAAATTCAGGAGAAAAGAAAACATAAGACCATAGGTTTAACAAGCCAAGAGCATGGCAATTAACTAGGTTGAACCAAACAAAAACCACAGGAAAGGATTCACTGTCTACAAGAGTCCTGGAAATCTTCTATTAATATGTTTATCTTACAAAGAAATGACCCTTAAATTAATTAAGGTGCAGTCACAGAAAAGCATCACCACCTTATCTTAAGGTCCCTTTCACAATCAACATTTGACTATTTACAGTATAGATTACCCACCTAAACCTGGGATCATTTCCTTAAGTATTCCCCTCTCTTCTCACTGGGCACTTTATCTTTTATGATTTACTTTCATCTAGTTCTGCAAGTGGACGTCTTACTACTTACATTTTCCTTCTATTATTTACCGTAAAAGAAATGTTTAGCTTCCCAGTACTTTTGGAAAGGTACGATTTGCTCTTACTTGTAATTAGAAAATACAAACATGAAATGGAAAGGAACAAAAGTGAGCATTATAATATTCCTACCAATTACTATTCCAGAGTTTTCTTCTTCCCTTACTATTTGATCTTTCTATGGAGAATCCAGGACTAGCAAATGAAGCATTTTTTTTTTTCATCTGCCATTAAAAAACCCTGCTCTCATCTTCATTAGTTTATAATCTAGAGTTAATGGTATATATTTACACTTATGATTCCACCCAACAGTCACTCACTGTGATATATTCCCACAAATTTTTCTAAACAGGTTCATACCTGAACTCCTTTCAGTGTTTGGTTTAGTGTATCAATAAAGTTCTGAATTTCGTCATTTTTATTTGCCAGAGTTGAAATGATCCTTTGCAGAGCTTCCTAGGATAAAAAAAAATTTTAACATTATGATATTTTATTAAAAGAGAATTATAAACTTCATTACAACAACTGTCTTAAAAAAAAAAATCTCTGAATATCAGAGCATATTATGTAACAAACAGGAGCAATGTAAAACTGCTCATTGTTCAAAGGCTATAATTACAAAAGATGGCATACATACTGGTTGTTTTACTTATTTATTTTTTTTTCATACTGGTTGTTTTAAAACCTCTTATCCCTACAGTATAACCACACCTTTCACCACCATACCTTTCACACTACAGATGATCAATATTATTTAGTCACCACCATACCTTTCACATTACAGATGACCAGCATTATTTAATATAAAGACTGTTACATTAAGTCATAAGGCCATGGCAAATGAGTAAAATCAAATTCTTAAATGATGCAAAAATATATGAAAACGTCTAATCAACATCAGGATATAGAAGTAAAAGTTGAGACACTGAAATTTCACATTTTATTTATAAAAATTAAATCTTAGAAATATGAAAGTAGATAATAAATTTGCATTTAAAATTAGATTTACCAATATAATATTGCAACTATCCTCCAATTAAAAAATTTTTTAATTTACAACATTCACGGTAATATTTACAGATGATATAGAACCATAATAAATAAGGCAGATAATTTTAGTAGCAAATACCTCAAACTTTGATAATGCTTCCTATTATAATACAACACTTGATTATTTAATTTTCTCATATCTCTAGTTCAGTGTTGTCCAATAAAACTTCCTGCTATGATGGAAATACTCCGTATGTGTCAATAAAAGTGAAAGGGAAAAAAACACAGAAACCTAGCCATCATTAGTTAGTCATTTAGTTAGTTCAGTCGATTAGTGTGTCCGACTCTTTGCAACCCCATGGATGCAGCAGGCCAAGCCTTCCTGTCCATCACCAACTCCCAGAGTTTACTCAAGCTCATGTCCATTGAGTCAGTGATGCCATCCAACCATCTCATCCTCTGTTGTCCCCTTCTCCTCCAGCCCTCAATCTTTCCCAGCGTCAGGGTCTTTTCCAATGAGTCAGTTCTTCACATCAGGTGGCCTAAGTTATTGGAGCTTCAGCTTCGGCATCAGTCCTTCCAATGAATATTCAGGACTAATTTCCTTTAAGATGGACTGGTTCGATCTCCCTGCAGTCCAAGGGACTCTCAAGAGTCTTCTCCAACACCACAGTTCAAAAGCACCGGTGCTCAGCTTTCTTTATAGTCCAAGTCTCACATCCATACATGACTACTAGAAAAACCATAGCTTTGACTAGACGGATCTTTGCTGGCAAAGTAATGGTTCTGCTTTTTAATATGCTGTCTGGGTTGGTCATAACTTTTCTTTCAAGGAGCAAGCATCTTTTAATTTCATGGCTGCAGTCACCATCTGCAGTGATTTTGGAGCCCGAGAAAATAAAGTCAGTCACTGTTTCTCCATCGATTTGCCACGAAGTGATGGGACCGGATGCCATGATTTTAGGTTTCTGAATGTTGAGTTTTAAGCCAATTTTTCACTTTCCTCTTTCACTTTCATCAACAGGCTCTTTAGTTCTTCTTTGCTTTCCACCATAAGGGTGGTGTCATCTGCATATCTGAGGTTATTGATATTTCTCCTGTCAATCTTGATTCCAGCTTGTGCCTCATCCAGCCCAGCGTTTCTCACGATGTACTCTGCATATAAGTTAAATAAGCAGGGTGACAACATACAGCCTTGACGTACTCCTTTCCCTATTTGGAAACTACCAACACAACTGCACTCATCTCACACACTAGTAAAGTAATGCTAAAAACTCTCGAAGCCAGCCTTCAACAATACGTGAACCATGAACTTGCAGATGTTCAAGCTGGTTTTAGAAAGGGCAGAGGAACCAGAGATCAAATTGCCAACATCCGCTGGATCATCGAAAAAGCAAGAGAGTTCCAGAAAAACATCTATTTCTGCTTCATTGACTATGCCAAAGCCTTTGACTATGTGGATCACAATAAACTGTGAAAAATTCTGAAAGACATGCAAATACCAGACCACCTGACCTGCCTCTTAAGAAATCTGTATGCAGGTCAGGAAGCAACAGTTAGAAATGGACATGGAACAACACACTGGTTCCAAATAGGGAAAGGAGTCTGTCACGGCCATCATTACAGTCTTTCATTTGTGCTCTACATGCAGTCATCAACTACAACAGATTTTACCTCTGAACTAACTCTCGGTAGCCATTTCCTTCTCCAGGGAAGCTTTCCAACCCAGGGCTCGAACCCAGGTCTCCTGCATTGTGGGCAGACTCTTTACCGTCTGAGCCACCAGGGAAGCCCTAAAACTCTGTAATCACTATTACTACAAGTCAGTATTATATCTCAATTTACACTCTTGCAAAATTTCTTAACTGGCCTCTGACCCATTCTTTCTCCCCTGTAATCAGTTCCCTATATTGCACCTAGAGTGGTAAGTTAAGCATCACTCTTCCTGATCAATCATCTTGCCTAAATCCTTGGATAAAATTGAAATCTTTTAACATGAGCTGTTAACATGAGCTTAAACACGACCTTACATAACCCGTAAGACCCTGTCTGATCTCCCCACTGCCTGCCTCACCTATTTCAATTCACACCAGACTTCCTCTCTCTCGCTGTATCCAGCTTCAGGAGCCTGCTATGACTGTCTCTACTATGCCTGGCTTCCCACCCTGAAACCCTCCCATTTATCAGCTTCTTCACTTATAACCACTGTTCTAAAACATATACATGATTTATTGTTAATACAAGTTCCAAAAAGTACAGAATGTGCCCATTCTATGTATCTAGGTACACATATATGCTTGCCTCATTTCTTTTATTTCCAAAGCCTGATGGTGAAGAAGGGCAAAGACAGCTTTCAGCTGGACTCTCTCAATCAAACAGGATGCTGACAAGGATCTCTCAGACTTCACTTTAGGTTTCAAGCCTCCCACTACCCTCCAAACAATGATAGATAAAGTGATAAAAAAAAGATGGATAAAGGCAATATAAATTATCTGAAATTTATCTAGATAATATTGAATATAATTGATCTTAGTGGCCATGACTAAAAAGTTTTAGGTGATACAGGTCTGAATATATCCTTTGACAAATACGAATTCTGCTGGATCACAGTAAAATATATAGAACATTATGTCTTCAGAGGCAGTATGCACAGGTAATCTCTGCCATTATCCTTTGATCACAGACCACAGGCACCAGGATTTTGGGGGAAAAAAAAACAAACCTACTCTCAGAATTAAGCCTCTCAATTACTTGACTACGGAATTAGGCTAAGGTAACTGCCATGCTAACAAAAAGGGGTGGGGGGTTCACGCCCCAGCCAAGCACTACTGCTATGGAATGACTCAAGGTAACCTGGGATGTACAAGGCATGAGGGACCATCTTCAAAGAACAGCTTAAAGTTATGCTCATAGTCCCTAGAAATCATGAGAAGTAAAAGCGCAACCAATTGACTACACACAAAATAACAATATAACTAACACTGGCTTCCCTGGGGGCTCAGATGGTAAAGCCTCTGCCTGCAATGTAGGAGACCCGGGTTTGATCCCTGGGTTGGGAAGATTCCCCCGGAGAAGGAAATGGCAGCCCAATCCAGTAGTCTTGCCTGGAGAATTCCATGGATGTAGGAGCCGGGTAGGCTACAGTCCATGGGGTCACAAAGAGTTGGACATGACTGAGCAACTTCACTACTTTATACTCTTTTTTTTTTAGTTGGAGGCTAATTACTTTACAATATAGTAGTGGTTTTTGCCATACATTGACATGAATCAGCCATGGATTTACATGTGTTTCCCATCCTGAACCCCCCTCCCACCTCCCTCCCCATCCCATCCCTCTGGGTCATCCCAGTGCACCAGCCCTGAGCACTTGTCTCATGCATCCAACCTGGACTGGCGATCTGTTTCACACTTGATAATATATATGTTTCAATGCTGTTCTCTCAGATCATCCCACCCTCACCTTCTCCTATAGAGTCCAAAAGTCTGTTCTATACATGTGTCTCTTTTTCTGTCTTGCATATAGGCTTACTGTTACCATCTTTCTAGTTCTAATGAGATGGATGAAACTGGAGCCCATTATACAGAGTGAAGTAAGCCAGAAAGATAAACACCAATACAGTATACTTTATACTCTTAAAGGCCGAGCACTTTCCTAAGTTCTTTACATAAATTTCTTTAATCCTCTCAAGAATCCTATGAGACAGGATACTTGGTTATCCCCATTTTCCAATTCAGAAGCTGAGGTATAAAGAGGGTAGGTAACTTGCCCAGGACCTCAAGAATTAGTATGTGGCAGAGCCAGAATTCAAATCACGACAGTCTGCCTCGTGAGTCTGTGCTCTTTTTTCTTTTTCCCTGAGTCTGTGCTCTTAACAATGAACACTATACTACCTGAAAACAAAGGTCAGAAGTGCAGGTAAAGAAGGTCAGAACATCTAAGGACACTGAAAGGACTTAAGATCGTTTTTAAAACTGCAAAAAATTAGGAATAATCAAGAGGTTGTAACCTTTGGTACAGGTTGCAACCTTTGTTGCAGGAAGGGGGACCCTTCCAGGGCCCGAAACTGGGCTCTTGTCTAACACTCGGAAATGTGTTGTCCGAGGAGACACATGTTGACAAAGCAAGAGATTTTATTGGGAAAGGGCACCCAGGTGGAGAGCAGTAGGTAAGGGAACCCAGGAGAACAGCTCTGCCAAAAGCTCAAAGTCTCGGGTTTTATGGCGATGGGATCAGTTTCCAAGTTGTCTTTAGCCAATCATTCTGACTCAGAGTCCTTCCTGTGGTGCACGCCTTGTTCAGCCAAGATGGATGCCAGAGAGGAGGATTTTGGGAGGAGGTCGAACATGTGGCGTCTCCTTTTGACCTTTCCTGAACTCTTCCGGTTGAAGGTGGTTTATTAGTTCCGTGTTCCTTACCACGACCTCCTGTCGTAAAACAACTCGTGCAAATGGTTACTCTGGTGCCTGGCCAGCGTGGGCAGTTTCAGTCAGTGTGCTTCCCCTAACACCATTTCACCAATTACAAGGGCAACAGTAACAGCTATTCTTACCACAGGCATATCATCTTTTAAGTCTGAGAACATGATGACTATCACTATTTGAAATGGCATGATTCTACTGGCTTTAACTTAATATATGTGAATGTGACAAACTCAAATGTCTTAATTCTGCATTCAACAAAAAGCTCGGCCAATGTGGGCTACTTAACTGCAAACTATCCAGGGCTACAAGCCCCTGAAGTTCTGATGCAGAAACTTCTCATTCTTAGAACTAGTGGCAAAACATCACTATACTCAGGCTTTCAGGCTATTCTGAATCCAAAAGCATCAATACCAAGTGGTCATAATTGGACACTGTGATAAATGGACAGAGATCTATGGGTTTCCCACCAGGGTCTACGTAGACCAGGAAAAAAATTTTGATTCAAATTCTACATTAACATTCCAGATAGATGAGATACGCAAACCTAGAACCACTGCAAATATCACTAATCAATCTACAATTGAAGGGGGCCAAACCATTACCATAGCCATTTCAGTTAGTATTCAGTAACACCATGTGCCAGGCGGGCTTCCCTGGTGGCTTGGCAGTAAAGAATCTGCCCACCAATGCAGGAGATATGGGTTTGACCCCTGGGTCAGGAAGATCCCCTGGAGAACAAAATGGCTACCCACTTCAGTATTCTTGTCTGGAAAATTCCATGGACAGAGGAGCCTGGCGGGTCCATAGGGTCTCAAAAGAGTCAGATACAAGTCAGCAACTAAACAGCAACAACATGCCAGGCACTGGGGAAAGCTTCTAACGTGGACTACTTTTTAATCACCACAATGGAAAGTAGTCTTTGCATCTTCTGGTTGAAGAGAAGGCTAAAGGCTTCTTTGATCACACAGCTGTCAAATGGCAGTCACAATTCAAATCCAGAAAGCTACCTCGAGAGTCTGCACTTTTACACCACTCTAAGCTGTACACACTGCAGATGACTGTACAGAACAATCAGAGGGTTCCCGGAACCAGAGCAAAGGGGTCAATGAAGATATCCTAATGCCACCAGGGATTATGCACTTGTTTCACTCCACACCATAGACCCCTCCTTTGACTTAGGTAATGAGCAGAAATCCAGAATGCTCTATCCGGTTGGTAAGTTAGACAACCAGAATCTTACCAGCTGACCACAGCTATGGCAACACCTAACAAGAGTACTGTGCTCAAATGTTAGCACAGTGCAAAGAGCTAAAAAAGGAGAAGTATATATTGTTGAGGAATTCAGGAATCTGATCATCGTTCATGCTTAGTCTCTCAGTCGTGTCCAACTCTCTGTGACCCAATGGACTGCAGCCCGCCAGGCTCCTCTCTGTACATGGGATTCTCCAGGCAAGAGTACTAGAGTGGGTTGCCATGCTCTCCTCCAGAGGATGTTCCCAACCCTGTGATCAAACCCAGGTCTCCCACATTGCAGGCAGATTCTTTACCGTCTGAGCCAGCAGGGAGGAATCTGATTGTCAGAAAGAGCTAACTGGGAGGGAGCCATGCCCTCTATTGTTACAGTGAAGCATCTGGGATTACCGCTTCTGTACATGGATGCAACTGAGGTGATCCACAGGAAAAAAGCTAATAAAAGGCCTGGTGAGGAACGCTGCCTTTTCACCCTGAGCCCAGTTGTAAGATATCAGGGCAGAAGAAGAGATTCTCTCCCAACAAGGATTTGAGGAAATACAATGTGTCAGAGGCTGAAGAAGCCTCCCATTTTCAGTGACCTCTGAACTGGCTGTTCCATCCTGTGAAATCCAGGAAGCTCACATTCAGCCAAGGAAACCAGGAGTCCCACCATCTAATTAAGGGGGGTGGGATGCAAGTAGAGATGGGGGTACCCTCAGGTACTGCTGGGAGCAGTATAAACTGACAAAATGCTTCCAAAGGGTGATTTGGCAATACACATCAAAGGTGTAAGTATTATATACACAATGACTCAAATTCCACTTCTACTAATGTATTCTAAGTTAAAGGGTAACTAATTAATTAAAGATACAAGTAGAGACTTGACAACAAAGATGTTCATCTTAGTGTTATTTATAATATTAAAAAGACCAACATAAATGTATGACAAAGGGTACTCATTAAAAATCAAGTAATATTAATACATCCATACTAAAGAAAATTGCTGAATCATTAAAAGTGCTGTAGAACAATATTAACATGGTAAAAGATACTTCACATATTAAGTGAGAGGCAAATTACAAATTACTATAAATAGCATAACACTATAGTTTTTTAAGTTTCTATATTCATAGTCAACAAAAGAGTCCGAAATGCAGTACTTGAGTGCAATCTCAAAAACAACAGAATGATCTCAGTTTGCTTTCAAGGCAAACCATTCAGCATCACAGTAATCCAAGTCTATGCCCCAACCACTAATGCCGAAGAGGCTGAAGTTGAACAGTTCTATGAAGACCCACAAAACCTTCTAGAACTAACACCAAAACAAGATAACCTTTTCTCATAGGGGATTGGAATGCAAAAGTAGGAAGTCAAGAGATATCTGGAGTAACAGGCCAAGTTTGGCCTTGGAGTACAAAATGAAGCAGGGCAAAGGCTAATAGAATTTTGCCAAGAGAATGCATTAGTCACAGCAAACACCCTCTTCCAACAACATAAGAGGCTACTCTACAATGGACATCACCAGATGGTCAATACCAAAAACAGACTGATTATATTCTTTGCAGACAAAGATGGAGAAGCTCTACACAGTCAGCAAAAACAAGATCTGGAGCTCACTGACTCAGATCTTGAACTGCTTATTACAAAATTCAGGCTTAAATTGAAGAAAGTAGGGAAAACAACTAAGCCATTTAGGTATGACCTTAATCAATTCCCTTATGATTATACAGTGGAGGTGACAAATAGATTCTAGGGATTAGATCTGGTAGACAGAATGCCTGAAGAACTATGGATGGAGGTCCACAACACTGTACAGGAGGAGGTGATCAAATCCATCCCCAAAGAAAAAATGCAAAAAGGCAAAATGTCTGAGGAGGCCTTACAAACAGCTGAGAAAAGAAGAGAAGCTTAAGGCAGAGGAGAAAGCGAAAGATATAACCAACTGAATGCAGACTTCCCAAGAATAGCAAGGAGCAATAAGAAAGCCTTTTTAAGTGAACAATGCAAAGAAACAGAGGGGAAAAAGTAGAATGGGTAAGTCTAGAGATCTCTTCAAGAAAACTGGAGATACCAAAAGAACAAGGAACATTTCATGCAAAGATGGGCACAATAAAGGACAGAAATGGCAAGAACCTAACAGAAGCAGAAGATACTAAGAAGAGGTGGCAAGAATACACAGAACTATACAAAAAAGGTCTTAACGACCTGGATAACCACGATGGTATGGTTACTCACCTAGAGCCAGACATCCTGGAATGTGAACTCAAGTGGGTCTTAGGAAGCATAACTACAAACAAAGCTAGTGGAGGTGATGGAATTCCAGCTAAGCTATTTCAAGTCCTAAAAGATGATGCTGTTAAAGTGCTGCACTCAATATGCCAGCAAATTTGGAAAACTCAGCAGTGGCCACAGGACTGGGATAGATCAGTTTTCATCCCAATCCTAAAGAAAGGCAATGCCAAAGAATGCTCAAATTGTGCTCATCTCACATGCTAGCAAGATAATGCTCAAAATCCTTCTAGCTAGGCTTCAGCAGTATGTGAACCAAGAACTTCCAGATGTACAAGCTGGATGTAGAAAAAGGCAGAGGAACCAGAGATCAAACTGCCAACATTTTCTGGATCATAAAAAAAGCAAGGGAATTCCAAAAAAAAAAAAAAAAAAAACTACTTGCTTCATTGACTACACTAAAGTCTCTGACTGTGTGGATCACAACAAACTGTGGAAAATTCTTACAGAGATGGGAATACCAGTCCACCTTACCTGTCTCCTGAGATACCTATATAGTCAAGAAACAACAGTTAGAGACGAACATGGAAAAATGGGCTGGTTTAAAATTGGGAAAGGAGTGGGACTTCCATGGTAGTCCAGTGGTTAAGAGTCTGCCTTCCAATGCAGGGGATGCAGGTTGGATCCCTGGTCAGGGAACTAAGACCCCTACATGCTGCGGGCCATTAAGCCTTCATGCCACAACAAAAGAGTCCGCCTGTAGCAACTGTGATCCAGTGCAGCCAAATAACAAATAAAATATACATTTTTAAAAAATAAAATAAAATGGGAAAGAAGTATGTCAAAGATATATATTGCCAACTTGCTTATTTAACTTCTATGCAGAGTACATCATGTGAAATGCCCAGCTGGATGAATCTCAAGGGAGATTCAAGATTGCCAGGAAAAATATCAACAACCTCAGATATACAGATGATAGCACTCTAATGGCAGAAAGGGAAGAGGAACTAAAGAGCATCTTGATGAGGGTGAAAGAGAAGAGTGAAAATGCTGGCTTAAAACTCAACATTCAAAAAACTAAAATCATGGCATCAGGTCCCATCATTTCACAGCAAATAGAATGGGGAAAAGTGGAAACAGGGACAGACTACTTTCTTGGGCTCCAAAATCACTGCAGATGGTGACTACAGCCATGAAATTAAAAGACACTTGCTCCTTGGATGAAAAGCTAGAGCAAACCTAGACAGTGCATTAAAAAGCAGACATCATTTTGCCGACAAAGGTCCATAGAGTCAAAGCTATGGTTTTGCCAGTAGTCACGTAGGGATGTGAGAGTTAGACCATAAAGAGGCTGAGTGCCGAAGAATGATGCTTCGAAACTGTGGTGTTGGAGAAGACGCTTGAGAGTCCTTTGGAACTGCAAAGAGATCAAGCCAGTCAATCCTAAAGGAGACCAACCCTGAATATTCACTCACTAGAAGGACTGAAGCTGAAGCTCCAATACTTTGGCCACCTGATGTGGTCAAACTCACTGGGAAAGACCCTGATGCTGGGAAAGACTGAGGGCAGGAGAAGAAAGGGGCAATAGAGGATGAGGTGGTCGGATGGCATCGCCAAGTCAACGGACATGAGTATGAGCAAACTCCAGGAGACAGTAAAGGACAGGGAAGTCTGCTGTGCTGCAGTCCATGGGGTCGCAAAGAGTCGGACACAACTGAGTGACTGAACAACAACAATATATATTATAAAACCCCGGAATATAATACACACATAAATGTTAAAAGAAGTCATCTCTGGGTAGCAGGATTATGGGTGATTTTTATTTTATTTTCATTTATCTGTACTTCCTAATTCCCTAATAAACTTGCATTAGTTATATTTATAACAGAAGTGCATAGGCTGGCTCTGTTAACACTATTATAAGTTAGTTCAAAATATGATTACCTATCATCAATGAATATCAATAACAGAGATCAGATTCTATCAGAACCTTGTGACTGGGAAGAAGTGTCAACTGAGGATATAAAACATACAGAAGGAAAGCTGGAGGGAAAAATCCACTAACTTCAGAATACTGTCTACCCTAGGTTGGAGTGGAATATCTACTACTATGGAATTCAATATGTGTTTGTCGCATTAATAATTCTGCTTACTTTCAGCCAGGCACTGCAATGAACCACTGTCTTTAAAAGTTTTTTTTTTTTTAAAGTTTCACTGTATTTCTAGTTCTTTAAAACTGTCAAGTTCAACAAAAAAAAGTGAAGACACCTGTGTTTAAACACTGATTATGAGTATGTCAGCATACCTCTTTGAAGAGGGCATCTCATATCTTGTACATCCCGGATTGCTCTGATTCAGTCCATGGGAATGACTGCCATTGTGCTTGACTGGGGTGTATAAAACCCCAGTTATACTTTCCTGTTCACACCTCTATGTTAGAAAGCAAAGACCTTCCCTCAAAAAATAAAAAGAGCTAGAGAAAGGGGAGATACATATATTATAGGAAAATAATGATTTACAGCAGCAAGAGAAACCAAACTCCAGAGTTTTATCTAAATCATGTTTTATACTTTCCATCAACTATTTTTACTTGACTTAACTAGTTTCTTAACCAAAAAACCCTACTTTATAGGGGTTTATTTCTGTTAATATTGTAAGTTTTAATGACATTAATCATATGACCATATAAAGGCAAAGGAGCCAGGCAAGAGTGTGCTAATAAAAACAGCTTGGGCTGTGAGGAAAGAGCTGGTTTGAAACCAGACTACCACTTGCTAACTGTGTGACTCTCAACAAGTTATTTAACCTCTCTTGAGTTCCATCTTCTATATCTGGGCAATAGGACTAAGAGCTGTTATGAGAATTTAAAGCAGTCTAACATAATACTGTATGCAGAACAATACTCAAATTTCATTTCTCTTTCCTTTGCTCAATCCTAAAGGAAAGTCAATCCTAAAGCACAATCCAGTCAATCCTAAAGGAAATCAATCCTGAATATTCATTGGAAGGACTGATGAAGCTGAAACTCCAACAAATACTTTGGCCACCTGATGCGAAGAACTGACTCATTTGAAAAGACCCTGATGCTGGGAAAGACTGAAGGCAGGAGGAGAAGGGGGTGACAGAGGATGAGATGGTTGGATGGCATCACCAACTCGATGGACGTGAGTTGAGCAAGCTCTGGGAGTTGGTGATGGACAGGGAAGCCTGGCGTGCTGCAGTCCATGGGGTCACAAAGAGCCGGATATGACTGAGCGACTGAACTGAACTTCCTTTGCTCAGTAATAAGAAGAAGGAGTAAGTTTGGAACATGAGGCAGTGGGTTATCTGGATATGGTGTGAGTCTCTGAACTGCAAAGTACACTATGAAGGCAAAGGATAACAAATACCAGGGCAGAGGAAGAAACTGGGATGCGGAAGCCGAGTGCAGACATGCTACCGACTGCAGGCTCTGTTGTGCTTTATCTAAAACTCTCCCTACTCCGTTTCCCAGTCTAGGTTTGCTCAGTCTTGTACATCAAACCTTGCCTGTCACTACCCCCAGGCAGAAAGTACAGTATGTGGGGGAAAGTGAGGAAAAGCAAACAATTGACAACGTACGCTTTGGGGATCCCTACCCTTTCCTCTCCACCTCTATTAATCCTACAGCAGGAACCTTTCCTGGACACGGCAACCCCTATGAATATGAATGATCTCCTGCGCAAGAATTTAACTTAAACTACTAAATTCTAAGCACCACGGTTCCAGAAAGGTGCAAATGTCTTGTTTCAGTGGTTTCTTTGAACATACACATTTTATCAGGTAAAGAAACCTTTGGGATTTTATCTTAAAACCACTTAAAAGGACATAATCAAAAGGTCTGAGTATCAAATAAAGCCACCTATCCATAACACAAAAGTGTCCCAGAAACTTGATATAAACAAAATCCCTCTATTTCCAGGAGATAACACTGTGGCTTTCTGTATCCAACAGTACTCTTTACATATCCAATGCAATTATGTTTTCTTCCTCTACTCAAACAGAGCATCTGTTGCTAACACAACACTGAAGTCCAAGTTATTTTCACAGACAAAAAAGCAGCTGGTCAAGCTAATCCAATTGCTGACTAGCCATCATCAAGCTTCTGTAAGACTGTCCAGTTAACTTAACCTCTATTGTCAGACTGCATGAGTCAGAACTTCCAATCCTCTTTCAGTTAGGATTTAACAACACTTCTTTGGCACCATCATTTGAAATATTTATTACAGACACAAATACAGAAAACAAGCTTTAAAGTTAAGGACAAAAGTACAAAATGGCTAGATTGGATTAGAAAAAGAGAAATTATCAACAAAGGGATAAAGTTATTTTGCAGTTGGGATTATGAGATTAGTAAACACTTAACAGACAGCACTGATGCGTGCTAGGCACCAAGAGATTTTTAAAAACTAACACGACAGTCATAACCCTTTGAGGTAAGTAGACTGTAAAGATCAGAAAATGCAGAAACTGCAAACTGCCCAACCTTATTCAGTTCAAAAATTGCAGGACTGGAGACCTGACTCTGAAGCCATCCTTTTACTTTAAAGCTCAAATCCCCAAGTCTTACAAATGGCAATATATCCAAGCCACCCTCACCCTTTCCCACTGGTGGTACTTGTGTTTCCTTATGCTGACTAAGGTATCATCTCTGCTGTTACTTTCATTGTAACATTCTAGAACAGAAAAGAAAAGCCAAGCCAAGGGTGTACTCCTGACTTATTTCAAGAGAAATATCCAGCTTAGTTCATTATTAGTTGAGGTATATAATTGATTCTGCAGTAATTCATGAGAAAAAAGAAGCTCAAATTCAGAGCACTGAATTGGTTATAAGCATTAGCACACGGTGCCTGTTTTAAGCTGTGAGACAAAATAAAGGCTTATTAGAAATATTTGCTACCACCAATGAAAATTCAACATTTTTCTAATACTAAGAAGTTGATTCTCTAAGTTATCTAAGATAAATTAATACCAGTAAGAAAGAACAGCTAATTCTTCACTACTTCTGCTAAAACTGAACACAATATGAGTAGGTATCCAAATATCAAAATAAAATCTGCAATGCAAGCAAGTTCAAATGTTGGCCTTATGGATGGCTACTAGTATGACCATGCAGGACTCACAACCTCCAACTCCTGAGTCCTCATTAAAGTGAGAGAATATAAATGCCCTGGCAAAATAAGATGATTCACATTAAAATACTTTTAAAAATTACATTTTACAGTACATAGACTAGTACTTATTCTTTATAAAATTTAAGGCACTGTACTCTAAAGTACATAATTCATAGAGTATTATATTACCTGGTTTTTACAATAACTATATATTCTCATTTCCACTGTATAGATGAAGAACTAGATTAGTCACAGTTAAGTGATTTGCTCTGTATCACAAAGTTGCATATAGAGCACAGAATCCCAGTCTCTGGACTCCAAGTCTTTGACCTTCCATTTTCTCTGAACTAATCTCAGATATCACATGCCCTTTACTTTAAAAGTTAAATAAGCTTTGAAATGTTTTACAAATTTAGGCAGAGACATTTTAAATGTGTATTCAAAACACAAAATGTTAGTTTTTTTAAATGTCTAATAGTCACGTGAATAAGACAGTATATCTGAGTTTCAGGATGAACACATACAATGAAATCATGTGATTTTTGTTAAATACTATAACAGTTAACGTTTAACACATCACTACACTATTCTCTCATGCCCCACGGTGTTCCTCAAGATGATTCCAGGCAAAATTACAGAAAACATCGCTCTCGTAAGTCTTTCCAGTGCTTCCTATCTAACAATAGAAAAGAATGGGCTCTTTTTGCCTGTTATTATTAATAACACTAGTGTTTCCTTCCTATACTGTACTATTTCAATTACTATAATCTAATAAAGAGAGCACGGTGGTTGATTTCTATATAGGGATTATGACTCAGTATTAACTCACTTCTAATTGTATTCATAACATTGGTTACGTTCTCCAAATATATTTTTGGTTAATGGAAACGGCTAGTTCTGTTATACCCTTTCCTTAACTTGCTCAGAAAGTATAAAATATACCAAAACAATCATTAAGGGAACTGACCAGCAACACTGAATTGGCCAGAGGGTGGGACCGCTGCCCTGGACAACTATCAGTCTATTCTCTCAATTCAACCAACACTATGAACAGTAAGACGTACCGGGGAACTAGTCCCAAGGAGGGCGGGTCGGGGGTGGGGAGCGGTGCAAAAGGCGGGTGTCGGGTGGATGGAGGGGGGAGGGGGAGATGGGTACTAAGGAGACCTGGTTCCCGAACTAAGGAGACACAGATTGCGCCAAAATAGGAGACGACTGGGTGGAGGAGAGTGGGTCAGCTTCGGCGTCAGCAGGTACACCCCTAGGTGCTTTGATTTCCTCTTCTGCTGAGGATGGATAAACCCTCACTAGCACGCGGGAAGGCTACCAGAATCACAGGGGGCCTAGATCGTTGCAGAAAATGATGGGGGGGCAAAATGGGGGCGGCCCCCGCCCAGGACCAATTGCAGGGCAGAGGCTATCCGGGGTTACCGGGCGCGGTCCCCGCACCCCGGCGGGCGCTGCTTTACTCCAGAGAAGGGTGCCTGGCGGCCTCGCCCTCCGCGGCCATAGCCCACCCCGGCTCGGCCGGCCCCGCGCGCCCACCGCCCACCCGGCCCAGGGCGCCCCGCCCACCCTCCGCCCGGCCTCGGGGACCCAGCGGCCCCCGCCCCCGCTTACTTTCTGGGAGTCCATGGCCAGGGACGGCGTCCGCTGGACCCCAAACCGCGTCGAAGAACTTTGCGAGGTGGCGGAGGGAGGCCGGACAGGCCGAGACCGCTACCCACGGCCGTGGCTCTGCTGGGCCGCCGCCGCCGCCCGAGCCTCAGCTTCAGCCCGCACCGGCGCCGCCCGGCCCCGCCCCATCCGCGCCCAGCCAGGCGCGCGCCGTAGTCGCGCCGCGGTTGCCAGGGTGAAAGGGCGGCACGCCGAAGGGAGGGGGCGAGGAGCGCCTTGCGCACGCGCCCTGCTGCCGGCGGGCTGCGGCGGGGTGGGGAGGGGGCCTGGTTATCCTGCGCACCGAGCGAGCCGCAGAGAGAAAGGGGTGCTCGCCCCTCTGTCCCGCCGATCGTTTGAAGAAGCCCCTCCTTCTTTCCCCCCATCCTTTTTCCTCCAGCGCGCAGGCCTTGAACTGGACCACTGGGCGTCCAGCAGCCGTGTCCGTGGGGAGGGCGGGGGAAGGAAAGCTGTGGCCCTGGAGACAGATCAGCCCCTTCTCCACCCTGCAACCTTCTGAAGCACCTCCTTACACTAGCCTTGGAGAAGCAACCGGGGCAAGCCAGGCCCAGCTGTCCAGTGAGAAAGAAGGGGCGGGGGACGTAGTGGAAACATGGGGAAAGCCTTGTAGAAACGTGACAGAAACTTGGGAGACAGAAACTGTGAAGCCTGGGAGACCTTCCCCAGAGAGCCCCCTGGGAACCTTGCTGTCTCTGAGCAAACGAATACTCTCCTGAACCTGTTTCGTCTTTGGTGAAACACGAGAAATCATGCTGACTTTGCAAAGCATTGTGAAGATTATGTATTGGAAGTGCCCAGTATGTAGTTAATGTTCAGTATTTATGGTTATTGGTGGGAATCTAGAACCTGTTCCGTCTGGACTAAGACGACAGTAGAAACTAGAAAAGGTGGGAAGATAGGCTTGAAAATGGCCTTCCCCAAGCAGACAAGTCTCATCTTCCATTTTGATGACTGGAGAGGCTCAGGAAAGTTCAACTGGACAACCACGTATGGTGAATGAACAAAAGGAAAAAATATATTGCATACCTGTTAGGTCCCAATTCTACGTGCTGAGAATCAGCAGTGACTAGGTACTTCATGGGAAATAGGTGGGGAAACAATGGAAACTGTGTCAGACTTTGTTTTTGGGCTCCAAAATCACTGCAGATGGTGACTGCAGCCATGAAATTAAAAGACGCTTACTCCTTGGAAGGAAAGTTATGACCAACCTAGACAGCATATTAAAAAGCAGAGACATTACTTTGCCAACAAAGGTCCATCCAGTCAAGGCTATGGTTTTTCCAGTGGTCATGTATGGATGTGAGAGTTGGACTAGATAGAAAGCTGAGCACAGAAGAATTGATGCTTTTGAACTGTGGTGTTGGAGAAGACTCTTGAGAGTCCCTTGGACTGCATGGAGATCCAACCAGTCCATCCTAAAGGAGATCAGTCCTGGGTGTTCATTGGAAGGACTGATGCTGAAACTGAAATTCCAATACTTTGGCCACCTCATGCGAAGAGTTGACTCATTGGAAAAGACCCTGATGCTGGGAGGGATTGAGGGCAGGAGGAGAAGGGGATGACAGAGGATGAGATGGCTGGCTGGCATCACCAACCTGATGGACATGAGTTTGAGTAAACTCCGGGAGTTTGTGATGAACAGGGAGGCCTGGCGTGCTGCGATTCATGGGGTCACAAAGAGTCGGATATGACTGAGCGACTGAACTGTACTGAACTGAGGCAATTTATATACAAATATAAAGAAATACATCTATACACACACACACATATATATATATGAGGAGGTTAAATTTTCACAGAGAAAAATTACATAGGGTAAATAGACTCAGAATTGTGTGGGCTCCATTTTTGGTAGGAGGGTCAGGGAAGGCCTCTCTCAGGAGTGACATGAGTGAAGTGAGTGAAAGAATAAGCATACAAACATCTGGAGAAGAGTATTCTAGATAGAAGAAGCAGCAAATACAAAGGTCCTAAGAGTGCATGAGCTCTATGTTTCAGAAATAACATTTATCCTACAGGGCTGTAATTATCTCTGTAGATGATCTCCCCAACTATACTTGTGAGTTGAGATGTCTTTTACCCCTATCTGTATGTATCCCCAGCTCAGGGCCTGCCATCTAGTATGCATTCGCTAAATTCTTTTTTAACTGGACAGACACATGCAAGAAATGGGATGAAAAGAACCAGTTCAGGCTAAGCGGGTTGCTTTTGAAGGCCAGGGTCCAGAGAGGGCCTATGTGCAGTTTTGCTCCTGTATCTGAAAGCAGTTGCCTGCAGCCTTGCAGAGATCCTGCTCCTTCTCTTGGTACCAAAGGAAAAGAGCCTGCTCTCCGAGCTGCCCAGTTCCATGAGGAGAGATGAGAACAGCCAGCCACCCAGCAGCTAGCACACTGCCGCAGTGATGCAGGCCAGTCTCCACAGTGCGCATGCGCTGCAGCTGAGTCAGTTTCCCAGAGGGAGAAATGAAGCCTAGAGACTGAAGAACATCAGAGGTCAAGCCACCAGACTGTGAGCTCCCCAACCCTGACTCTGCCTGCACCGTGGGACCCACCGCTAAGGAAAGAAGAAACAGCATTTAGCACTGTCCTAGTTCTCTTGCTGCAAGAACTTCAGCTCACTATTGTCAGAGAGCAACTTCTGGGTACTCCAGGTCTGATGGGCTTAACCACAGGGGGAGGCTTTAGAGACCATGAGCCACAGCTGAAATGTGATCGCCAGATTCTGTCCCAGGCCATATCCCAGGAGCTCACTCCTGGCCCCATGCCTCCCCGCTCCTCTAGTTCTTTCCCTGCAGCCCTGCCAAGAGCCTGCAGCTTTTGACAAGACTGCTACCCCATTTGACTTCTGCCCTCGCCAGATCTCTGTCCCTGGCCAGTCTGGCTCCCCTGCCCAGCTTCCCAGGCCTTCTGCTTCTCCATCATCCTCATCTGTAAACAGCTAGTCTCTTCTAGCTGTGACTTCTGTCTTCCACAGCCCATAGAGCACTCACTCACCTAGCTGGGCACTGTCTGCACCCCAACCCCCTCCCGCTGCTTCTGGCCTATGGGCAAGTTCTCTGCCTCTTCACAGCCAAGTCAGTTTAGATAATTTCAAAAGTAGCTTTTCTAATAAACCAAAGCCCTTGTTCTTAAGTGTAATCTCCAGACCAGCTAAGTCAGCACTACCTGGTAACTTGTTGGTAAAACAGATTCTCAGGCTTCATCCCTAGACCTACTAAATCAGAATCTCCAGGGGCTGAGGTCCAGTATTTAGTGTTTTAACAAGCCCTCTGGGTGAGTCCGATGCACACTAAAGTTTGGTCACCATTAAACTGAGCGAAAGCAAATTGCTTTTTTGGAAAAAGGGAACTACAAAAGCACAAAACTAGATGACTTTTCAACACTTGGGTTTCTGATTCTGAGATAGTATATCTGGTCATGGATATTCATTTGAATGAGGTTCCCGGGCCTCCAGGACCACCTTTCCGACTAAATATCAATTTAGGATAGCCTCAGTATTGGCACTACTGATTTAAAGTGTCTGGCAAAATTGTCTCTTCCAGAACACCTATTCCGTCTTGTCAGACATTGCCAGCAGCCCTGAGTTCCCTTGTAAGTTCTGGGATCCCCCATCTCTTGGGAGAAAAAATGTCTTCCCTTAAGTTTCTTGCCAACAGTCTTTCCCTTTGAGAGTCAGTACAGGGCATCACCCTGGAGTCAGCTGTCTGAACTTTAATCCTCACAGTGCCACTTACCAGCTGTGTAGTCTTTGGTGAGTCATTTAACCTCAATAAGCCTCATTTTCCTCTTCTGTAACATAGCGATCGTAATGATAGTAACTCCTAGATAGGGTTGTTGTGAGGATTAGAGGAGATTATGTATGCAAAATGCCTGACTTTGTACACATTTAGTAAATGATAGCTGTTACTGTTATTACTCCCCTGTACATCATATCCTTTTGTATCACTCTGGGGTGGCTTACTCCCTCTCGATCTCTGGGCCCTTAGAAGTTCTGTGCTCACCCCTAACCACTTTTTAGGGTCATACCTTTTCTGAAGCATAATCACTGGCCAGATGCTGCTTTTTGTTGAAGCCAAATCTTTACCCGTTTCTCCCTGTTAATATCTGGCCTGAGTCTTGGCATACACCACATAGCCTGGGAAAATCCTGAGCTTCTCTAAGCCTCAGTTTCTTCAGCTGTGAAATGGTCATCATAACAGTACCACCAATAAGAGTGGTTGAATGGATTGAATGAGAAAATTCCTGTTAAGTTTTAAGCACAGTGTCTGATACGTAATAAGCATTCAAAAAAAAATTGGCTTTTATCATCTCTTCCCAACCACAGACATCTAACTCATTCTTTTTTTTTTTTTTTTGCTGCCCTCTTCTAACCAAAAATAAATTCACCCAAAAGCCCTGGAACCCCTTGGGACTCAAGAGTACTGGTTTCTGATCCTAGAAGCTTTCATAGCGGGGAAAGGACGGTTCTGTTCTGATGAGAGCTGGTGCTGTGGAGTGGTCTAGCGCCATTCTTGGAGAGCTGTACGCAAAGTGGGAAGCAATCAGTGGACACAAATCTGATGACGGGCCTGGAGATCATGTGAGAAGAGACACAATTCAAGCACCGGTGAGTATTTAGCCTGGAGAAGGAAAACTCAGGGAGGACAGTTTCATTTACTTCAAACCTCTCTAGGGCTATTGTGTTTAAGAGAAAGCTGGCTTGTTCTCTAGCTTCTGACAGATAGAATTAGACCCAGTTTGGTGGAAGCTACAAGAAGATAGATTTCCGCTCAACCAAAAGTTCAGTTTTCTAACAGAGCCATACGGAACTGGGATGGATTTTTGTTTGTTAGGGAGGTCCCCAGCAGTGGAGGTATTCAAGCAGAGGCTGGGCATTTGCTTGCCAGAGTTGTCCTGGGGGATAAGGCACTGAAAAGACAACTGGCAGAGATAGCCTTTAACATCTTTCTGAACCCTGAGGTTCTTTCACTCTTCAGACTAGAGGCCAATAACTATGCATCTCCTTCCTGACTCTGCTCTGCAATTGTACTCACCTTTGGAATGCACCCTGAGTCTCTTCTCCCCACCTCCACTCTTATAAGATCCATTGCAAGAGGAGCCACTCCTTCCTGGGAGAGGGCATGAGAGCAGGAGTTAACTAATCTGTAGCCATTATGATGTTACTATGTCACAATCCTTCTTCATGAACTGATGGCCTGTTTTATGCTAGGCCCCTGGGACACTGAGATAAGTGAGGTCTGGAAGAAACAGGTGTTTCCATCACATCCTGCCTTGACTCTGGAAATGCCACTCACTTATCATGTTCACAGTTCACCTATTGCTGAAGCCTGGCTTGGAGAATTTTGAGCATTACTTTACTAGCGTGTGAGATGAGTGCAATTGTACGGTAGTTTGAGCATTCTTTGGCATTGCCTTTCTTTGGGATTGGAAAGAAAACTGACCTTTTCCAGTCCTGTGGCCACTGCTGAGTTTTCCAAATTTGCTGACATATTGAGTGTAGCACTTTCACAGCATCATCTTTCAGGATTTGAAATAGCTCAAATGGAATTCCATCACCTCCACTAGCTTTGTTCATAGTGATGCTTCCTAAGGCCCTGACTTCACATTCCAGGATGTCTGGCTCTAGGTGAGTGTGAGCGATCACACCTTCGTGATTATCTGAGTCATGAAGATCTTTTTTGTACAGTTCTTCTGTATATTCTTGCCACCTCTTCTTAAATATTTTCTGCTTCTGTTAGGTCCATACCATTTCTATCCTTTATTGAGCCCATCTTTGCATGAAATGTTATCTCTAATTTTCTTGAAGAGATCTCTAGTCTTTCCCATTCTATTGTTTTCCTCTATTTCTTTGCATTGATCGCTGAGGAAGGCTTTCTTATCTCTTCTTGCTATTCTTTGGAACTCTGCATTCAAATGGGTATATCTTTCCTTTTCTCCTTTGCTTTTCGCTTCTCTTCTTTTCACAGCTATTTGTAAGGCCTCCTCAGACAGCCGTTTTGCTTTTTTGCATTTCTTTTTCTTGGGGATGGTCTTGCTCCATATCTCCTATACAATGTTATAAACTTCTGTCCATAGTTCATCAGGCACTATCTATCAGATCTAGTCCCTTAAATCTATTTCACACTTCCACTGTATAGTCATAAGGGATTTGACTTAGGTCATACCTGAATGGTCTAGTGGTTTTCCCCACTTTCTTCAATTTAAGTCTGAATTTGGCAATAAGGAGTTCATGATCTGAGCTACAGTCAGCTCCAAGTCTTGTTTTTGCTGACTGTATAGAGCTTCTCCATCTTTGGCTGCAAAAAATATAATCAATCTGAATTCAGTGTTTAAGAAAAGGCAGAGGAACCAGAGATCAAATTGCCAACATCCGCTGGATCATCGAAAAAGCAAAAGAGTTCCAGAAAAACATCTATTTCTGTTTTATTGACTATGCCAATGCCTTTGACTGTGTGGATCACAATAAACTGTGGAAAATTCTGAAAGAGATGGGAATACCAGACCACATGACCTGCCTCTTGAGAAACATGTATGCAGGTCAGGAAGCAACAGTTAGAACTGGACATGGAACAACAGACTGGTTCCAAGTAGGAAAAGGAGTATGTCAACACTGTATATTGTCACCCTGCTTATTTAACTTATATGTAGAGTACATCATGAGAAACGCTGGGCTGGAGGAAGCACAAGCTGGAATCAAGATTGCCGGGAGAAATATCAATAACCTCAGATATGCAGATGACACCACCCTTATGGCAGAAAGTGAAGAAGAACTAAAGAGCTTCTTGATGAAAGTGAAAGAGGATAGCGAAAAGGTTGGCTTAAAGCTCAACATTCAGAAAACTAAGATCATGGCATCTGGTCTCATCACTTCCTGGCAAATAGATGGGGAAACAGTGGAAACAGTGGCTGACTTAATTTTTCTGGGCTCCATAATCACTGCGGATGATGATTGCAGCCATGAAATTAAAAGACACTTGCTCCTTGAAAGGAAAGTTATGACCAACCTAGATAGCATATTAAAAAGCAGAGACATTACTTTGCCTACAAAGGTCCATCTAGTCAAGGCTATGGTTTTTCCAGTGGTCATGTATGGATGTAAGAGTTGGACTATAAAGAAAACTGAGCGCCAAAGAATTGATGCTTTTGAACTGTGGTGTTGCAAAAGACTCTTGAGAGTCCCTTGGACTGCAAGGAGATCCAACCAGTCCATCCTAAAGGAGATCAGTCCTGGGTGTTCATTGGAAGGACTGATGTTGAAGCTGAAACTCCAATACTTTGGCTACCTGATGTGAAGAGCTGACTCATTTGAAAAGACCCTGATGCTGGGAAAGATTGGGGGCAGGAGGAGAAGGGGATGATAGAGGATGAGATGGTTGGATGGCATCACCAACACAATGGACATGGGTTTGGGTGGACTCCAGGAGTTGGTGATGGACAGGGAGGCCTGGCGTGCTGCGGTTCACGACTGAGCGACTGAATAGAACTGAACTGAACTACCATGTTCAGAGGATGACCAAGGACTCAGCAAGTTTATCTGCCTGTTGACCTTCTCTTTGTGAATGGGTGCTAGCCCCCAGCCCGGTCTCTCCAACACAGAGGAACAGGCTCACTGCTCTTAGTAAGAGCAGCCCCCTCCCTCTGCACATACTCTGAAGATGGTTGTGGACCTGATTGAGCCTGGGTGATTCAGACTAGAGAGAAAGGGCCATGGTGAGTTGGCAGCACTTGTATTTCATTGGCTAAGGACCCAGACTCTGATACCAGACTGTCTGGTGCCAGTCAGTAAATGCCAAGTTTCCCACTTACCAGTGGTATGACCTTGGGTGATTTCCTAACCTGTCTGTACCCCAATGTTTGTATTTGAACAATGAGAGTATTAACAGTACCCAACTGAAAGGTTGTCATGAAGAGAAATTATGGTGTATATAAAGTGCTTACGATAATGCCTGACATAGAGAAAGCACATAATATATGTCCACTATTATTCTTTTCTGCAATAAACCATTCTCCAGAGTACAGCACCAGGAAGTAAGGGTTTCTGAGGTTTCTGGGCCCTTTGATACTGCCAGTGCCATTGCAGTCAAGTTCAGATGGTACTATGTCAGCATTTTCTAGAAACATGAGTCTCTTGAAATCCATCCCCCATTCTGAAGGTCAAGCTGAACTCTCCCCTGGCCACAGGAGATCGAAGACAGAAGGTGACAGTACTTAAGCTGTAAGGTTAGGACTTAAGCAGACAGGAAAGGATGAGGATCCTTCCCAAGCTAAGGAAACAGCCTGAGCAAAGGTGAAAAATTATGAGAAGAACAACTGGACAGAATGGAGATAGGAGTTAGAACAAATGGAAACAGCACCCTTCAATGCCCAAATACCTGTGCAACATTATGAAAGCTCAGGAACATTTAAGAGATGAAATATTCTGCAGCCATGAAAAATTATCTTTATGAAAAATACACAGCAATGTGGGAGACAGTTTATGATAATATAATTTAAAAATAAAACCTTAGTCGGAATATTTTTTCTAAACAACTGGATAATGTCTTTTGTAGAAAAATATTAATAACTGAAACATTCATAAATTCTTGTTTATAACTTTTAGCTTAGGTGAATCACATCATGTATGAAAGCTCAGGCTGGTTTCCCATTATCACCCATAAGTATTATATGTTTACTTTTCTGCTTATATAAAAGTGAATCAAAAAAAAATAAATAAAATAAAAGTGAATCAAAGACAAGTTCACTGGCTTTGAAATATAAACTCAAATTTGGCATGACTGGCTCATGATTAAAAAAAGAATAAAAGGAATGGAGAGAGGGATTCATAGGGGTCAGATTGTTATGATCTCTAAATTCCAGGCTGGGGTGTTGGAATTTGAGTATTTTATAAGTGGGAAGCAACTTAAAAGTTTATGAGAAGAATTATTTCAGGAAATTTGATTTGGCAGGTGAAATAGGAGAGACATGGGTGGGAACAGTCTGGGCTGAGGAGTTGAGTGGGGACCCAGAGGCCCAGACCTGCCTTCTCCTCCCTGACCCTTGTGCTTCCCTGGTTCAGTCCCTATAGCCATCAACCCTTTCCCCAACTCCAGCCACCACCAGTGATGACCTTAGCAGTACAAATCTTTGTTTTTCAGTCAAATGGAAAAAAATTATAAATCGGCACTAACAAGAACTACTGGCTCTCTTCCTCATCATGTAAAACAGGTGTCAGCAAACTTTTTCTAGAAAGGCCCAGAGAATCAGTGTTTTAGGCTTCAAGGGCCATATAGCCTCTGTCACAACTATGGAACTCTGCCATTGTAGAGAGTAAGCAGCCTTGGGCAGTACATAAAGGATTGGGCGTGGCTGTGTTCCCATAAAACTCGATTTGCTACAAGAGGTTGGGAGCCGATTTGACTCACCAGGCATAGTTTATCAACCTCTGATCTAAAAGAGCATTGTGTTATTTTTCCTAGAGAACACTTCTGCGATTCTTCAGGGCCTCTAAAGCCTCTGGACCCTCCCTCTCAGACACTTGCCATCATGCACTCGGCCATCCCCACCTTATTTATGAGAAGAATGCCAGTGAGAACATGGAGTGGGGGCAGCACTAATGATCTCTGGAGCAGTGAAGAAAAGCAGCGTGTTAGAGTGAAGGGGCTTTAGATTTCTCTCAATTTGAGCCCTGACTCTGCCAACTGTGTGACTTTGTACATAGCGCACAACCTCTCTGAGCCTCCATTTGCTCGAGGGCAGAATGGAAATAACAGGTACAACCTCAGGCAACAGGGTTTGCATGAGGATTAAATGTTTGTAAAGCATTAACAATTGGCATGGAACTGGTACTCAATAAATAGTTACTAACCCACACCAGCTTTATAAATAGCAGTCACACAGAGCCCGCCTGCATGAGGAGAATCCACTGTGGACCCAGCCTTCAGGTCAGTACTGGCATGGAAGTGAGAGGCAGTGGGGATCTCTGAACAAACACAAGCCTAGATAAGAAGGCAACACTAAATTTCAAGTCGCTGCTGCAACACATTTGTATCAAATGCTTCTGATGAATCATTTATTAGGCAGCCGCACTCTACCAAGTCCTCTTGGCTACTGGTGGCTGGGATCACGGTCACACGCTTCCATTGAAGTAATAAGATCCTGCTCTTCATCCATAGACTCTCAACAGCTGGTGAGTGGGAGAACCTCGTGTAAACAGCCTCCTCTGAGTCCATTCTTCCGGACTCCTGGGACCAGTCACCTTCGCCTCAGCTGAAAAATAAACACATCAAGATAATGAATCCATCTCTCCTAGGGGAACACGACACAATGAAAAGCAATCAATAACAAGAAATAGTGTGGGATCGTCTTTAGAGAAGACGCTGTGAAATGTAAGAAGGCTCAACATGCACACACACAGACACACACAGAGAGAGACAGACATTTAGATTAACAGACACACATTTATATTAACTATCAAGAAAGAGATATGAGAGCCTGGGTTCAAATCCTGATTTGGCCCCCTTATGAGCTGTTCGTTTCTGGGTAAATTATTCAACTTCTGTGCCTACATTTCCCCATGTATAAAATGGAGACAATCATGGTATGTCCCTATTTAGGGTTGCTGTGAGGATTAAATGCGTTAGAACAGTGCCTGACAGTAATGAATGCTAGGTTAGTGTTTGCCATTATTGCTTTCAGTATTATTCTCTCACAAAGACGTTTTCAGAATAGCTGAACAAGTGAGTCAAACCCATAAAGAATGAAATTCAAAACTAATCTGAAAAATCTGATTCTGTGATACTGTAAAAGACCCAAACCTGAAATTCAAATAAAACTTTGAATTTCTCGCTCCCATGACTCGGCGATGGGAGAGGTCAGACCAGGATGATGGGTGTTCCTGTCATTGAGTTCAACTCAACAAACAGTGACTGAGTGAACGTAGCAAAGTTGACAGCTATACTGTGGTTTGTAAAAGAATGTCCTAATTCTTAGGAAATATACAATGAAATAGGACTAAAGTCTGTATGCAAATTATTCTCAAGTAGTTAAAAATGTTAAATGTGCATACATTTATGTATATTCATATATACCTAGAGAGAGAAACATTTAACAATAGATGTAACAAATCTATCAGTGTACTCTTTTTATTCTTGCAAGTTTTCTGTAAGTTTGAATCCTTTCCTGATGAAAAGCTTTTAAAATCCATTAGGATGGGTTAAAAATCAACAAGAAGCATTGACTCAGGTTTGACTAGCAAACAAGTACTGAGATGATGGAGGACAAGCAGAGGCGACAACACACAGACCTGACGAAGACTAAGAACCGTGGCCCTGGGACAAGGAAAGGGGGTCTATGACCTCAGATATCTAATGGAATAAGGCTAACTGAGATCGTCCGATATAGCCATCTGCATGATAGACTCTGCTTGTCCCCAGGTGCCTAAAAGAGGTTGTATGCGGCACTAAGAATAACATTGCTTGAAACCTTTGCCCTAAGTTTCATTTTAGGGGTTTAGTCTTAATGCTTTTGTTTCACCTGCCAATTATCACCTCTTCACTGATAGCCCTACTTCAGCCTCTCTTCAGCTTCAATCCATTTTGTAGACTGCTCATAGAACAAATCCCTCAATTGTTGTTCTCACTGTATCACCTCTTCACTCAAGAATGTATAGTGACTTCCTATTTTCCACAATCAAAATCTAAACCTTGCTGTCTTATAAGTTCCATACTTTATGGTTTTTAAGTATTTTGATTTGCAGTTTCAACTTTTTTCTCTGTTGCTGAAAATAACAGAACCTGGGACTCAACTGATATCCCTTAGTGGTTGATGTTTAGTTGCAGTCATGTGGCCTGAATACTAGACTTATGCCAAAGCTGTGATTTGTCTGAGGTTGAGATAATAGTTCTTTCCTCCTATATATATTTTAAATTTAAATAAAATTTTAAATTTTAGAATAGATTTAGGTTTACAGAAAAGTTGCAAAGATACTATGGAGACTTTCCATATCCTTCACATCCAGCTTCCCTATTATTAACATCTTATATCACTATGGTACCTTTATCACAATTAATGAACACACTGGTACATAATTATTAACTAAACTCCATACTTTATTCGTATTTCTTTAATTTCCCATAATGCCCTTTACTATTCCATGATTCCATAATAACATTGCAGTTAGCTTTCCTCCTATTTTTAAAGTTTAGAATATTATTTAAAAAGCCAAACATAAACAAAATGTATAGTCTAACTGAATAAGATCTGATATGACACTCTGATGCAATATCTTTCCTACTGCCCTTGAACATGAAAAAACTCACAACATCTAACTCATCCCAAGGCATGATTACAACATTCATTTTGAGGCTTCCTGAGTTTTCTCTTTGTGTTAGATACCTTGGGAACCCAGAATGTTCTTCTCAGATTTCGTGTCCAACTATATCTAATCAGCTGGTCCAAGAAATCCTTGCTTCCTCTACAGTATAAAGGAATTCTTTACACAGTAACTCACATGGAGATTCCTGAAATCTCACTTGACACAAGCACATAGTGGTAAATTCACTACCACCTGTGGGAAGTACTTCAGAAACATCACCACTGTGTTATTCTCTCATGGGCCAGGAACACTAGCGTCCTGTATGGAAAACTATGGTGCCAACTGCCCTTAAGCTGCCAGTGAGTTTTCTCTGGTTCAGTTAAAGGGAGTCTGCTCACTCTGCTCCTAGAGCTCATTAACCCATGGAACTAATTAACAGGCAAGGTTTAACTGCTCTTTTGAGCCTCCCATTTGACAATGAATCTGCATTCTTTCCGACACCCTCATCTTTGTCTGCATAGCTGAAGTAGAAATAAAAAGTTTATGATAACATCTAAGCAAGTGGCCACGTTTTTCCCATCAGGAATAGGTAATTTCCCCTTCTCTTTCTTGAGGAAGAGGCATCACACAGCTTCTTGGGAGAATTTATTAGGTGGCACCTAAGTTTAAATACAATATCCTTTAGCATCCTGGGTTTTGATGTTCCCCCGTCTGTTAGAAAACCCAATATAAAATTAAAGGGAATTTTGAAAAAAGAAAAATATTCATAATTTTGCTATCCTAGCATATCCATTTTCAGGCTCATGACTTCCCTTTTTGTCTTTGTCCACAGCTTGTGTTGTTTTCACCCTGCATCATATTATACACATTTCCTGTGTTTCTGGTATTCATGTATTTTTCAATGGTTGCATAATATTTCATTAATTAGATGTGTAATTATTGTTTAAACATTTCCCTAAAGTGCTCTATGAGGACAAAGACTTCTGTTTTCTTCACCACTGTACCCTCATCGTTTACAGAAATGCTGGGCTTTCCAGGTGACTCAGTGGTAAAGAATCCATCTGCCAAGCAGGAGATGCGGGTTCGATCCCTGGGTCAGGAAGATCCCCTGGAGGAGGAAATAGCATCGCACAGTCCAGTATTCTTGCCAAGAAAATCCCATGACAGAGGAGCCTGGTGGGCCAGGGTCCATAGGATGGCAAAGAGTCATTCTCTACTGAGCACAGATGGACAGGCACCCTCATCATTTAAAACAATGCTGGCAAAAAGTAGTTCTCAGTACATGTTTGTTGAATAAAGAGTAAATTCAAATGGTTCAAATTCTTTTTCTCATTTATTATTATGTTCAGATTTCATCATGCCTTCTTTTGATTAATTTTTTCTCACTGTACCTCCATGAAATAAAAATAGTTTATCATGATTATTTTCTATTTTTTATGTTGAAAACATTGAGTGACTGATTTTCTTTGGTGATGATGATTGGTATGATTGCATGTAAATCCCTTGCATATCTGAAGTGTCTTTGTTCTACCCCCATATTTATTTCATCGTTTGAATAGATCATAGAGTTCTATGATCATTTTCCCTCTGAATTTTGAAACTGTCTTCATTTTCTTTTAGCTTTCAGTGCTCTCTTGGAAAAGCCAACGTTGTTCTGATTCTTGATCCTTTTCCTAAGTATGACGTTTCTCCCCTTCCTTTTCTTTCTCTTCCTCCCTCCCCTCCCTCAACCTCTGTTTTCTGAATCTTCCTCTTTTTAAAAAATATTTATGTATTTATTTATTTGACTGCACTGGGTCTCAGTTGCAGCACACAGGATCTTCAATCTTCATTGCAGCATGTGGGATCTAGTTCCCTGATCAGGGACCGAACCTGGGTCCCTTGCATTGGGACAGAGCCCTAGCCACTGGACCACCAGGGAAGTCCTCTCCTCTTTTAAATAACACAACTTTTTAATGGAAACAATCTTCTCTGAAAGTGTTCTCACACTTTGCAGTCTGTTTCCTCCAAGTTATTTTGTTGTTGTTTTCTTTTTGTGTTAATCTTTCATGGTAGAGTCTTGCCTTAGGGGTCTAGTAGCTATTAAGAATGGGACACATGTGGTTCATCAGCATAGGAATTATATCCGCCTTGTTTACCCCTATATTCCCAGACCTGGCCATTCCTGGTACCCATCAGAAGCTCAGTAAGAACAAATAAGAGGGATGGATGGATGATGGACAGGTAGATGGTGGCTGCCTGGATGCTGGATAGGTGGGTGGACAGTGGGTCTAAATTCCATCATGTTCCTTGGTCATTAGGAATAAAGCCAACCAAAAATTTAAATTCCTTTAAAAAAAAGGAATGGGGCACTCAGTATGTTCAATGCCTTATAATAACCTATAATAGAAAAGAATCTGAAAAAGAATATATATACATACACATATATATGTGCATGTAGTATAGATGGACGACTGAATCACTTCGCTGTACAGCAGAAACTAACACAACATTGTAAATCAACTATGCTGCTGCTGCCTATGCACAACTGCGGCTTCAGTTGTGTCTGACTCTGTGGGACCTATGGGCTGCAGCCTGCCAGGTTCCTCTGTCCATGGGGTTCTCTAGGCAGGACCACTGGAGTGGGTTGCCATGCCCTCCTCCAGGGAATCTTCCCCATCCAGGGATCAAACCTGGGCCTCTTGCATTGCAGGTAGATTCTTTACGGCTGAGCCACCAGGGAAGCCCGTAAATCAGCTATACATCAATTTTAATAAAAAGAATAGGGTGCTAAAAACTAATGGAAAGCTTTTTATTTGTGGGTAGGTATTGGTATTGAAGAACTTCACTACAGGGTGATTCGGCTGCGCCATTTTGTTGGAGAACTGCTGGTGTTAACATCTTTAGGTATTTTTCCTTGGCCTACTGAGATTTCCCAGAGAATAAACTTCCAGTCTCCTGCTTAGGGTCTGAAGGCATGGTTGCTACATTTCTGAGAGCTCAGAGGGAGAAGGAGGCTTCAGATTCTCTGCTCTCGGTGTACAGACTTCCACTTAACCTCCTGTCTTTACCATGATCCCTCTGCTTCTGATGGCCACCCCCCATGTCCTGTTTTACCCTCTTCAGAGACTCCCCCTTAATTGTCTGCTGGGGATGAGAAGGGACATCACAATGCCTGACTTACCAGAATAAAGGATGGTGTCTGGAAAACTCAATATTTTAAGTATACCTTAAAAAATTTAATTATAACTTAAATACAATAAAGTGTACACATCTTAAGAATACATGGCTAATGAATTTTTACAGGTGGTTGACATATAGACTATTTCTAGCACCCAGGAAGACTCCCTCTTGATCCTCCCAGTCAAAATACTCCCTAAAGTAACCACTGCTCTGATCTTTTTTACTGTACTTTTTCCTATTTTTAATCTCGATTTAACTGTTAAATTACACTGCATGTATTCTTTTGTGTCTAACTTTCTGCTCAACATTATATCTCTGAGATTTATGCATGTTTTCTCAAGTTAGCTATCGTTCATTCTTTTTTGTCTCTGTGTGGTTTGCCACTGAGTGAATATACCACAATTTATTTATCCATTCAACTATTGTGGACAGTTGAGATGTTTCCAGTTTGAGGCTCTTACAAATAATCCTTCCATGAACATTACTGAACTTCTCTTTTAATGCACATATGCATGCATTTCTGTTGGGTACATAACTAGGAATGGATTTGCTGGATCTTAGGACATTTATTTATTTTTAAACTTTAATAATACAGCCAAAGTTTCCAGTGTGCTTGTTTTATTTCTTTTCCCATGAGCACTGTATGAGAGTTCCAGTTGCTCCACAACCTAGTCAACATCTTAAATTTTAGCCATTCGGGTGGGTGGGTAGTAGTGTCTCATTGTGGTTTTATTATTTTTTTTTCCATTTATTTTTATTAGTTGGAGGCTAATTACTTTACAATATTGTAGTGGTTTTTGTCATACATTGACATGAATCAGCCATGGATTTACATGTATTCCCCATCCTGACCCCCTCTCCCACCTTCCTCTCCACCTGATCCCTCTGGGTCATCCCAGTGCACCAGGCCCGAGCACTTGTCTCATGCATCCAACCTGGGCTGGTGATCTGTTTCACCCTTGATAATATACATGTTTCGATGCTGTTCTCTCGAAACCTCCCACCCTCGCCTTCTCCCACAGAGTCCAAAAGTCTGTTCTGTACATCTGTGTCTCTTTTTCTGTTTGGCATATAGGGTTATCATTACCATCTTTCTAAATTCTATATATATGTGTTAGTATACTGTATTGGTCTTTATCTTTCTAAGTAAGATAAAGACCAATACAGTATCATTGTGGTTTTAATTTGCATGTCCTTGTTAATTAAAGATGCCAGGTATCATTTTATATGCTCATGGGGCATTTGACTATCCTCTTTTGTGATATGTCTATCTAGGTCTTTTACTGTTAGGCTTATCTTTCTTTATCTCATTGATATACAGAAGCTCTTTTTACATTTTAGGTGAGTCCTTTTTCAAATGTATTTTGCAAATACCATTTTTCCAGTCTGAGGTTTACCTTTCCTCTCTTTAAATGCTGTCTTTTGACAAGCAGAATTTTTTTATTTTTATAATGTCCAATGGAAGACTCAATTTTAAACAACTTAAAAAGGAATTATTTCATTTAAAAGTCTGATCCATCTTTGTGAGTTCACTTTAATGCACTGTAACAGAGCTTATGTTGAGCAGAAAACCATCTTTGTTCCAGGGTTCAGAGTGACGATTCTTGTTCTGCCTGTCATCAGGATTAAACATTACCAGACACACACTGGACTATGCTACTATAGAATCTCTGGCATCAGTAAAGAGGAAGTGAGGGCGCAGTCTTTGGTTGTTCTAGCAGACCGTAGTGCAACAGAGCTTTGATCTAAAGACAGACAAAGTTTCCAGGCCCAGGGAATCATTGTCGCTGCCCCTTTCTTTCTACATCACTTGTTAATAATCTGATATAATTTTGGATAAGTTTTATGCAATCCTGCAGATCCTCCCCCACAATCTTCAACAGAATGGAACAGAAGGACAAGCATTTTATTATATACAAGTGATAAGATTTTATTACCTTTAACAAGGAGTGGCCTGAACAGGTACTGTAGTTGGCCTTCTAGATAATTATTCACAAAGAAAAGAGCTATAATCAACTGTTCATGAACTAGAGCTCCCATTCAATGGTTTTTGACCAAAAAAAGATAATTTCATATAGTTAACTTACTATTTTTGGTAACTTTGAAAATAGTTTATATTGGAGAAATAAAAGTTCTTGTATTAAAACCTGCTTTACTGTGCGTGGTACAGAGGAGGGTCTCAACAGATAGTTACCAGATGCTGGGATGAGTATTTGCCTAAAATTGACAAGGCTTCAAATTCTTTTAACCATACTATAGAAGATCGAATTTGGACCTAATTTGTCAATTTGTCTCTAAGTGGACTCATGGAATTAGAGTTCTACACCTTCTTATCAGGTATGTGTTCCTCTTAAGATCCTCATGTCTCAGAGGAGATGTCAGTCTCTTACCCAAGCCAGGTGACAGGTAAGAAGCCTGGGCCAGTTCAACTACACTCCAGGTACTTGTTAGAGACCAAAATGTATGCAGTTCACACAAGTATTTATCAAAAATTCTGCAAAGACATAAACACCAGTGGAATAGAACTATGAGTCCAGCAGTAAATCCACGCATCCATAGTCAACTGATTTTGACCTTAACAAGAGTGCCAAGACCATTTCATAGAGAAAGAATCGTCTTTCAACAAAGGGTGACTGGACAACTGGACATCCACAGGTAAAAGAAGAAAGTTGAACACATTCTCTACATCACGTACAAAATTAACTAAAAATAGCTGAAAGATGCTAAAATTATAAACTTCTCAGAAGAAAATGAAAGACTAAATCTTTACAACCTAGGTAATGGTTTCTTATATATGGCAAGAAAATAACAAGCTACCAAAGCAAAAAACAGATAATTGGACTTCATTAAAATTAAAAACTTTTGTGCTTTCAAGGAGACTATTAGAGAAAAACCCTCACAGAGTGGAAGAAAATGTTTCCAAATCAGATATCTGATAAGGATCTGGTATCCATACTATGTAAAGAACTCTTATGCTCAACAACAAAAAGACAAATTACCCAATTAAAAGATGGGCAAATGACCTGAATAAACATTCATCTTAAGAAGATGTACAAATGGCTAAAAAACATATGGAAAGGTGCCTAAAATCATTAGTCATTAGGAAAATGCAAAACAAAATTAAAATGAGATAACACTTTATACCCATGAAAATGGCTACAATAAAAAATAGGGAAAATAGCATATATTGTCAAAGATATGGAAAAACTGGAACCTTCATACATAAGTGGGAATGTAAAATGGTACACCTGCTGTGTAACATGGTTTGGCAGTTCATCCAAAAGTTAAACACAGTTAAACCATATGACCTAACAATTCCATTCCTAGGTATATACCTAAGATAAATGAAAACATATTTCCACACAAAAACTCGGACACAAATGTTCATAACAGTATTATTCATAATAGTTAAAAGGTGTGAACAACCTAAATATTTGTCAACTTATAATGGATAAACAATATGTAGCATATCATACAAATGAATATTATTCAGTCATAAAAAGGATCGAAGTACTGCTACATGCTACAACTTGGTTAAACCTTGAAAATGTTACGCTGAGTGAAAAAAGCCAGACAAAAGAGCCTACCTATTGTGTGATTCCATTTACATGAAACATCAAGAATAGGCAAATCCATGGAGAAAAAAAGTAGATTGGTGACTGTCAGGTGCTGAGTGAGGGGAAGAGGCACAGACTGACGAAAGGTATGGGGTTTCTTTTGGGGATCATTAAAGAGTTTTGGAGTTAGATCACAGTCATGGCTGCACAGTTTTGTGACGATGCTAAAAACCATGAATCATACACTGAAATGGTAAACTTTATGATATGTAAATTATACCTCATAAAAATAAAACTATCAAAAACTTTGGTAAGAAATTTAGCCCCACACTATAAGAACTGTAATTAAGGCATACACACACTAAGAGACACAAAAGAAGATTCAAACAAAATTGAGACAAGATCAAAGTTCTGCATGGGAATAATTATTTTTTCCAAATTAATTTAAATACCTAATAGTCTTCTTTTTTCTTTTTTTTTTTGAGGGGCCAAGAGATGTTTATAGGGACATAAAGAGTGAGAAAGACACTTGAGTTTTTTAAAAATAGTTTGTTCTTGGACTTGTGTATCTGCATCTCTCTTGCCTACACACCCAGGCCTCACCCCCAGGCCTCCTTTCTCTACCCTTCCCGGTCCCCTCGGCGTGATCTGACCGTGTTTGAGACCACATAGTGGTGTTTTTAACCTCCAGTCTCAGTAGCTTTCTGTGTCTGTTCTACACACCTATTGCTAGCGTGAAATGTGATAACCAGCTATCCCCTACCCTCACTCTCCTCCATCCTTGTCTTAAATATTTTTTAATCTTCCCATCTTAGGGTGTATGGGTTTCCTTTCTCCCTTTCCTTAAAACAAAAGCAAAAACAAAAGGGGGGGGGTAGGGAGGGAGGAAAGGAAGAACAAGAGAAGAAAAAGAGAGGCCTCGCTGTCCATCATTTTAATTATACAATAAGTTCACATGCTCCAGCTGTAATGTATATTTTAGGCAAAGCCCAGTGTCTTTCAAAAACATTCTGGTAATGTCGGAGGCCTGGATTTGTTGCCTGCTCGACCCCCCGTGCAGCAGCAGCCTCCCTAATAGTCTTCTAATTAAAACCGCAGAGACCTTTTTGACAGATGGCAAAGATATAATTTTATGTCAAAGGATAATAAGTGCTATGCAGAAAAATAAGGGATATTAACTGAGACAGGGAATATGGTGGTAGAGTTAGTTCTCCTGTTTCCATAAGTAGTTCAGGGAAAGCCTCACAGATAGGGTCACATCTGTAGCGAGACCTGAAGCACATGAGGGCAGCAAGTACAAAGGCCCTGAGATAACCTGCTTGTACGAAGAACAGCAAGGGGCCAGGAGGTCTGGTGACTGCAGTAGAGAGAATGCAGGGAGGGCAGCCAGAAGTGTTTCGAGAGCAATAATAGATGAGTGTGTGGGTGCGAATCCCCTAATTTTGAGAGGCAATTGCTAAACTCAATTATAGAAGAAAGACTGAATAAAATATACTACTTAGATTCAAGTGGAAGAGTATGGTTAATCTATTAGTGCAGCTTTCAAAGAATTTAATACCAGAGGGGAAAAGTCTCAAATATCACAGTAAGCAGAAGCATTTTTCATGTTAAACATATATCATATTATATAGAAATTATTTAATGTGTATTTTACTTACTGTAACATTTTATTTATTTATTATATTTTTATTGAAGTACAGTTGATTTACAATGTTGTATTAGTTTCATATTGGAGAAGGAAATGGCAACCCATTTCAGTACTACTGCTTGGGAGATCTCATGGACAGAGGAGCCTGGCAGGCTACAGTCCATGGGGTTAAATGGACTATAAATTACAACCATCGCTGTTAGTTTCATATGACCTTTTTCTTTTTTTTCTCTTTTTGCCACACCACATGGTGTGTGGGATCTCAATTCCCCCCCACCAGGGATTGAACTTGGGCCATGGCAGTGAAAGTCTGAAATTCTAATTACTATACAACCAGGGAACTCCCCATATAACTTTAAGTTGAATCAGATAGATAGTAGACAGATAGGCAGACAGAGATACAACATACTGACTCATTTGTTTACTTATTTTCCAAGTTACTTATTTAACAAATTCTTTCTAGAGATTGGGCTTGAATTCTGACTCTGGTAAAAAATAATTGTGTAACTTTGGACAAATTACCAATCTTCCTTTAGCTTCTATTTTCTCATGTGTGAAAAAGGAAGAACATCTCCTCTGTAAGAGTAAATGAGGACTCATTCATAAAAAGGCTTTTAGGAAATAGCAGATATTCTTTGATCATTATTTTTAAAAATGGAAACGATTTATGAGCAAAGTAGTAGTGAAGGGAGAGGAATTATTTTGCCACCCAGGGGAATTATTTAACTTATAATTTAAAAATAAACACCATAAAAGATCTTACAATTCTGGGACTTAAAAGGAATGTAAATGTCACTGTAAATCAAGATCAACTATCAGGAAAAATAATATTAGGAATAATGCAATGCACCAAGTGATCCCCATGAACAGTATGAAAAGGCAAAAAGATAAGACCCTGAAAGATGAACTCCCCAGGTTGGTAGGTGCCAAATAAGCTACTGGAGTAGAGTGGAGAATTAACACCAGAAAGAATGAAGAGACGGAGCCAAAGCGAAAACAATGCCCAGCTGTGGATGTGACTGGTGATGGAAGCGAAGTCTGATGCTGCAAAGAACAATATTGCATAGGAACCTGGAATATTAGGTCCATGAATCAAGGTAAATTAGCAGTGGTCAAACAGGAGATGGTAAGAGTGAACATCAACATTCTGGAATCAGTGAACTAAAATGGACTGGAATGGGTGAATTTAACTCAGATGACCATTATATCTACTCCTGTGGGCAAGAATCCCTTAGAAGAAATGGAGTAGCCATCACAGTCAACAAAAGAGTCCAAAATGCAGTACTTGAGTGTAGTCTCAAAAATGACAGAATGATCTCTGTTTGTTTCCAAGGCAAACCATTCAATATCACAGTAATCCAAGTTTATGCCCCAACCAGTAATGCTGAAGAAGCTGAAGTTGAAGAGTTCTGTGAAGATCTACAAGACCTTCTAGAACTAACACCCAAAAAAGATGTCCTTTTCATTACAGGGGACTGGAATGCAAAGTAGGAAGTCAAGAGATACTTAGAATAACAGGCAAATTTGGCCTTGGAGTACAGAATGAAGCAGGGCAAAGGCTAACAGAGTTTTGCCAAGAGAAATGCACTGGTCACATCAAACAGCTTCTTCAACAAAACAAGAGAAGACTCTACACGTGGATATCACCAGATGGTAAATACCGAGATCAGACTGACTACATTCTTTGCAGCCAAAGATGGAGAAGCTTTATACAGTCAGCAAAGATGAGACCGGGAGTGCTTGCTTCGGCAGCACATATACTAAAATTGGAACGATACAGAGAAGGTTAGCATAGCCCCTGCGCAAGGATGACACGCAAATTCGTGAAGCATTCCATATTTTTTTAGTCTTGAAAGGAAAATCTTTTCCAATGCCCAAGGAAGTATTAAGTGGTAAATAAAAGCTGCATGATCAGTTAAAAAAAAAAAAAGACCGGGAGCTGATCATGATCTGTGGCTCAGATCATGAACTCCTTATTGCCAAATTCTGACTATAGAAGAAAGTAGGGAAAACCACTAGACAATTCAGGTATGACCTAAATCAAATCCCTTATAATTATACAGTGAAAGTGACAAATACATTCAAAGGATTAGATCTCATAGACAGAGTGCCTGATGAACTATGGACGGAGGTTCATGACATAGCACAGGAGACAGTGATCAAGACCATCCCCAAGAAAAAGAAATGCAACAAGGCAAAATGGTTGTCTGAAGAGGCCTTGCAGAGAGCTGAGAAAAGAAGAGAAGCTAAAGGCAAAGGAGAAAAGGAAAGATATACCCATTTGAAGGCAGAATTCCAAAGAATAGCAAGGAGAGACAAGAAAGCCTTCCTCTGTGATCAATGCAAAGAGATAGAGGAAAACAATAGGATGGGAAAGACTAAAGATCTCTTAAAGAAAATTAGAGACACCAAGGGAACATTTCATGCAAAGATGGGCTCAATAAAGGACAGAAATGGTATGGATCTAACAGAAGCAGAAGATATTAAGAAGAGGTAGCAAGAATATACAGAAGAACTGTACAAAAAAGATCTTGATGACCTAGATAACCACGATGGTGTGATCACTCACCTAGAGCCGGACATCCTGGAGTACGAAGTCAAGTGGGCTTTAGGAAGCATCACTATGAACAAAGCTAGTGGAGATGATGGAATTCCAGTTGAGCTATTTCAAATCCTAAAAGATGATGCTGTGAAAGGGCTGCACTCAAAATGCTAGCAAATTTGGAAAACTCAGCAATGGCCACAGGACTGGAAAAGGTCAGTTTTCATTCCAAATCCCAAAGAAAGGCAATGCCAAAAAATGTTCAAAGTGCCTCACAAATGTACTCATCTCACACACTAGCAAGGTAATGCTCAAAATTCTCCAAACTAGGCTTCAACAGTATGTGAACTGAGAACTTCCAGATGTTCAAGCTGGATTTAGAAAAGGCAGAGGAACCAGAGATCAAATTGCCAACATCCGTTGGATCATTGAAAAAGCAAGAGAGTTCCAGAAAAACATCTACTTTTGCTTTATTGACTACGCCAAAGCCTTTGACTGTGTGGATCACAACAAACTGTGGAAAATTCTTAAAGAGATGGGAATACCAGACCACCTTACCTGCCTCCTGAAATCTGTATGCAGGTCAAGAAGCAACAGTTAGAACTGGACATGGAACAACAGACTGGTTCCAAACAGGGAAAGGAGTACGTCAAGGTTGTATATTGTCACCCTGCTTATTTAACTTATATGCAGAGTATATCATGTGAAATGCTGGGCTGGATGAAGCACAAGCTGGAATCAAGATTGTTGGGAGAAATATCAATAACCTCAGATATGCAGATGACACCACCCTTATGGCAAAAAGCTAAGAAGAACTGAAGAGCCTCTTGATGAAAGTGAAAGAGAGAGTGGAAAAGTTGGCTTGAAACTCAACATTCAGAAAACCAAGATCATGGCATCTGGTCCCATCACTTCATGCCAAATAGATGGGGAAACAGCGGCTGACTTTATTTTTGGGGGCTCCAAAATCACTGCGGATGGTGATTGCAGCCATGAAATTAAAAGACGCTCTCCTTGGAAGAAAAGCTATGACCAACCAAGACAGCATATCAAAAAGCAAAGCCATTACTTTGCTGACAAAGGTCCATCTAGTCAAGGCTATGGTTGTTCCAGTATTCATGCATGGATGTGAGAGTTGGACTGTAAAGAAAGCTGAGTGCCAAAGAATTGATGCTTTTGAACTGTGGTGTTGGAGAAGACTCTTGAGAGTCCCTTGCACTGCAGGGAGATCCAACCAGTCCATTCTAAAGGAAATCAGTCCTGAATATTCATTGGAAGGACTGATGCTAAAGCTGAAACTCCATTACTTTGGCTACCTGATGCGAAGAACTGACTCATTGGAAAAGACCCTGATGATGGGAAAGATCGAAGGCGAGAGGAGAAGGGGACAACAGAGGACGAGATGGTTGGATGGCATCACCGACTCGATGGACATGAGTTTGAGCAAGCTCCTGGAGTTGGTGATGGACAGGGAAGCCTGGCGTGCTGCAGTCTAAGGGGTCGCAAAAGTCGAACTCGACAGAGCGACTGAACTGAACTAGGTAATCCCAGCCAGTTCTCCAAAACTGCTTAATACAATGACACTGCCACCTTGTGGAAGACGTGATACATTACATATCCCAGGATACTTGAGATTTTCTTTTTTTTTTTATATAGCCTGTATAGAATGACTACATAACACAAATATTCTTACCAAAGAAAAATAACATGTAACAAGGTGAGATCATATGTAAGTTGTTAAAACACATACTTCCTTTAAAAACAAAAAAGTTAATTGTAAAAACTGTTATTACAGGGCGTTTGGAGAGCAAACAAAAAAATCTATCACTCCAAAGCAATCACTTAAAAATTATTTCTATTATTTCATCCTATTTTCTATTCATCTCTGAGTTAATGTTATATGATTAGGATTTACCATGCTGTGACATTGGTCACAATGATTTTTAATGGCCACCTAGCATTTTGTTGAATGGATGTTCCATCTTTTGGTTCAACATTCCCTTAATGCCTGACAACTAGACTGCTTCCAGGTAAAATGTCAGGTTACTGGAATAGTTTCTGTACAGGTAGTAGGAGGTATTTATTTAGTTAAAAAATTAAAATATGTTCTTAAGAAGATAATACACAATCAGTATTTTTAAAAATAAGCAAAATTAAGAAAATAAACTACACTCACAATTCTCCAACCCAGATAACCACTGTTACACCTTGCAGAATTTTTAAACACACACACATAAAATCATATCATGTCCAAATTTCCATACCAGTAATATTCATAGAAAACATTATTTTTATTGACTAAATAATGTTAATTATATAGATTACTTAATTGCATAGACGTACTATGCTATGCTAAATTCTGATATATACACTAAGATCATGATGCTTACAATTTGATGAGGGGGGAAACAGGCATTAAACAAATAAACAAGAAAAAGGAATACTGAAGCCTATTTTATGATAAAATGCCAAGAAGGAAAAAAAAAAAATAACGGATCCTAGGAGGGAAAAAAATAGGCATATACAGTTGAGTGCAGAAGGTCTGCCTGGGGGAAAAATTTTGGACTTGAAGGATGAAGAACCTGTCATGTGAAAACTGAGAAGAATGTTCTAAGCAGACAGAGCAGTGGATAGGAAGGCCCTGAGGTGGAAAAATTCACAGGAAGTACAGGAAACTGGAAGGGGGTTCGTCACTGTGGCTCACGCTTAATGAGGCTGGGACAGATGTAGCCAGAGGGTTTCTCTGCCGTGGCAGGGAATAGGTACTTTCTGTCTGTGGCAGTAACATGGTCTGAATTCTATTTTAGAAAAGCCCACTCTGCCTGTAATGTATCAAAGAATATATTGGGAAGGAAAAGTGTGAGATGTGATGTGAGACCAGTTAGGGAAGCACAGCAAAAACCCAAACGAGAGATCCTGGGGGACGTGCAGTGGTGTTGAGGTGATAGCTGGATATGAGATACAATGGTGTGTGTGGTGTGCGTGTGTGTTTAGCCGTTGAGTCACTTCTGACTCTCTGTGGTTCCGTGGACTGTAGCCCACCAGGGTCCTCTGTCCCTGGAGTTTTTCAGGCAAGCATATTGGAGCAGGTTGCCACTTCCCACTCCAGGGGATTTTCCTGACCCAGGGATTGAACCCGAATCTTTTGTGTCTTCTGCATATTCTTTTCCATTAGCACCAACTGGGAAGCCCCATAATGGCGTGGGGAGTTGGTTAGTCCCAACAGTCAGTAGTAAGCATTTCATCCAACGTGAAGTGAAAGTCGCTCAGTTGTGTCTGACTCTTTGTGACCCCATGGACTATACTGTCCATGGAATTCTCCAGGTCAGAATACTGGAGTGGGTAGCCGTTCCCTTCTCCAGGGGATCTTCCCAACCCAGGGATCGAACCCAGGTCTCCTGCATTGCAGGTGGATTCTTTACCAGCTGAGCCACCAGGGGAGCCCTCATCCAAGGTGGCTGCCGACATTTTCAGGGCTGAGGCAAGAGGACAAACAAAGACCCTGCTCCCGAACCCACTAATCCAAGCTCCATCCACACCATCTACCACAGACTTGATCTACCCTTAGGAGGAAGTACCTGGAAAAGAGAGCCACGCAGACCTTGTCTGAAGAGGGAGTTCTGGGGTCCTGTGTGGTCTCAGGGGGAAGAAGTGGGCTTCGAGTGGACTTGCCTCAGGTGAGGACCCTGAGGCTCAGGGTCATAAGGTGATACTGATCCCATCGAGTCAAAATTAACTTTGAAAAATATCTTAAATTATCAGTACAGTACCGTATGTATGATTTACATGTATCAATACAATCCTGGATCAGTGTTTCCTGATTCTTCCTTGTCCATGGTTCTCAGATGAATTTCATCTTCCATGATCTTTGCGGAGTCATCCACACCCAATCAGCTGGCTTCTTTTTTTTTTTTTAGCTGGCTTCTTAAACAATGCCTTCTAGGCACTTCCCTGGTGGTCCAGCGGTTAAGAATCCACCTTGCAATGGAGGGGAAGTGGACTCGATCCCCAGTCGGGGAAGACTCCACATAGCACAGAGCAACTAAGCCCATGTATTGCAATTACTGAGCCCGAACACCACAATTAGAGAGTCTGTGCACAGCAGCAAAAGATCCTACATGATGCAATGATGTGTGCCACAACTAAGACCCAACGCGGCATAAATAGACATTTAAAAAACAAAGCAACGCCTTACTTTTCTCTTTATTTTCCCTAGTCACTGCCCAGGAATGAGCAGAGGATACATCTTCCTCTATTGGTGGTGAGTAAACACTTGAAAGCATTCAATCTTCCTTATTGGCTTTTAGGCTTGATGGTGTCTGTCACCTGCTTAAGTTAATACATCTACAAGATGATACCCTGTGTATTTTGGAAAATGATAAGACTTGGAATGAAAAGTAGGAAGAGAAGGAGGAAAATTTTAAATGATTCTAGGTTTCTGGCTTGAGCAACTGGTTTAATGATGGTTCCATTTATTGAGAGAGGAGGGACCAGGGGAAGAACAGGTGTAGACGTAATTTGCTTACCTGATTCTCTGTGTTGGATATTTAGGTTGGTTGCAATATTTTATGATTATGAACAAGACTCTGGTTCACGACAAAATATTCTCACATATCTTTAATTTATAAATACACAATTGCTGGGTTAAAGAATGTGCACAATCTGTAGATTCGTAATCAGTCAGTCGTTCAGTTGCCCAGTCGTGTCCGACTCTTTGCGACCTCATGGACTGCAGCACGCCAGGCTTCCCTGTCCATCAGCAACTCCAGGAGCTTGCTCAAACTCATGTTCATCGAGTCGGTGATGCCATCCAACCATCTCGTCCTCTGTCGTCCCTTTCTCCTCCTGCCATCAATCTTTCGCATCATCAGGGTCTTTTCCAATGAGTCAGTTCTTCTCATCAGATGGCCAAAGTATTGGAGTTTCAGCTTTAGCATCAGTCCTTTCAATGAATATTCAGGACTAATCTCCTTTAGGATTGACTGGTTGGATCTCCTTGCAGGCCAAGGGACTCTCAAGAGTCTTCTCCAACACACAGTTCAAAAGTATCAATTCTTCGGCGCTCAGCTTTCTTTGTGGTCCAACTCTGACATCCATACATGACTACTGGAAAAACCATAGTTTTGACTAGATGGACCTTTGTCGGCAGAGTCATGTCTCTACTTTTTAATATGCTGTCTAGGTTGATCATAGCTTCTCTTCCAAGGAGCAAGCATCTTTTAATTTCATGGCTGCAGTCACCATCTGCAGTGGTTTTGGAGCCCCCAAATATAAATTCTATTACTCTTTCCACTGTTTCCCCTCCTATTTGCCATGAAGTGCTGGGACTGAATGCCATGATCTTAGTTTTCTGAATGTTGAGTTTCAAGCCAACTTTTTCACTTTCTTCTTTCACTTTCATCAAGAGGCTCTTTAGTTCTTCGCTTTTTGCCGTAAGGGTGGTGTCATCTGCATATCTGAGGTTATTGATATTTCTCCCACCAATCTTGATTACAGCTTGTGTTTCATCCAGCCTGGCATTTCGCATGATATACTACTCTGCATATAAGTTAAATAAGCAGGGTGACGATATACAACCTTGACGTATTCCTTTCCGTATTTGGAACCAGTCTGTTGTTCCATGTCCAGTTCTAACTGTTGCTTCTTGACCTGTATACAGATTTCTCAGGAGGCAGGTCAGGTAGTCAGAGATTTCCATCTCTTTAAGAATTTTCCACAGCTTGTTGTGATCTGCACAGTCAAAGGCTTTGGCGTAGTCAATAAAGCAGAAATAGATGTTTTTTCTGGAACTCTCTTGCTTTCTTGATGATCCAATGGATGTTAGCAATTTGATCTCTTTTCTAAATCCACCTTGAACATCTGGAAGTTCTCAGTTCACATACTGTTGAAGCCTGGCTTGGAGAATTTTGAGCATTACCTTGCTAGCGTGTGAGATGAGTATATTTGTGCAGTACTTTGAACATTCTTTGGCCTTGCCTTTCTTTGGGATTGTAATGAAAAGTGACCTTTTCCAGTCCTGTTGGCCATTACTGAATTTTCCAAATTTGCTGGCATATTGAGTGCAGCACTTTCACAGCATCATCTTTCAAGATTTGAAATAGCTCAATCGGAATTCCATCATCTCCACTAGCTTTTTTTTTTTTTTTCCTCCACTAGCTTTGTTTGTAGTGATGCTTCCTAAGGCCCACTTGACTTCGTACTCCAGGATATCTGGCTCTAGGTGAGTGATCATACCATCGTGGTTATCTGGGTCATCAAGATCTTTTTTGTATAGTTCTTCTGTGTATTCTGGCCACCCCTTCTTAATATCTTCTGCTTCTGTTAGGTCCAAACCATTTCTGTCCTTTATTGTGCCCATCTTTGCATGAAATGTTCCCTTGGTATCTCTAATTTTCTTGAAGAGATCTCTAGTCTTTCCCATCTTATTGTTTTCGTCTATCTCTGCATTGATCACTGAGGAAGGCTTTCTTATCTCTCTGTGCTATTCTTTGGAACTCTGCATTCAAACGGTATTTCTTTTTCTCCTTTGCCTTTCGCTTCTCTTCTTTTCTCAGCTATTTGGAAGGCCTCCTCAGACAACTGTTTTGTCTTTCTGCATTTCTTTTCTTGGGGGTGGTCTTGATCACATTGCCAAATAATTCTAAAAGAGCTGTTTCCTCACACTGTTAACATTAGGGTAGATTTTGAATACCAGGTTCTCAGCACCCTCCCTCTTTCTCTTCCCTTCTTTCCTTCCTACTTTTCCTTTATCCTTTCAATAACTAAACTTTTGTTGAATACAATACTTTCTCTATCCCACACAGGGGCTGAGATAGATCTAGCTTTTTTCTCTGTTGACTTTCGGGGTTGACTGGGAGAGGAAGAGCTATGGAACACTCTAGAGTTTTAACTGGATGACTTGGCTGTCCAACTCACAGACTTCTTATTTTTCTCTGGATAGTGGGCCAAATCAGCTAAAATTCCTTCTTCATTAAGGTTGGTGATGCCAGTCTAAGAATTTGGGAAAAAAAATGTTTACCTTTGTGCAGACCACATATAGGACACTGAGACCAGGCTTTGCTCCCAGAGAACTGTGACCTAGAGGGTATCATTTTACAATGAGCTTTTTAAATAGTATGCAAATTTTACACTTTAGCCAATCACCATTCCAGGTTTGAGGCAGGATTGCCCTGCCCTATCTATTGAAAGCTGATAGAGAAGTATGGAACAGGAGATCCAAGGTCAGGGCAGGAGTTCTCAGCATGAGCCCTCTTTGTGTACACTGGGGGCAACACTTCTCTGCCTTGCTTTGAGAGTACATTCCATGCTACTTGGTTAGAACACCTGAGTAGCTAGATTTAACTTTGACCTTGAGTTAAAACAGGCATAGGTGCTGTTCCTTATTCTTGTATTTCAAATAGGAGTATCCAATCCCAAAACAGTATCTTTTCTCAACTGGCATTTAATGAAAGACTTTACCAGACATAACACCATATTTATTACCAGTGTTGGAAGACTTAGGCCCCTTGCAAGGCTGGAAAATAAGGGCAGTGTACCTATGTGCTGAAAGAATTAAAAGGAGATTCCTGGAGTATTGTGAACCTAACAAAAGCCATGATCATGAGTACCATTGCTCTCTTCTTTAAACATGGGCTGTTAGAAAACCACTATAGAGACTTCCCTGGAGGACCAGTGGTTAAGAATCCCCCTTGTAAAGCAAGTTTCCCTGTTCGGAGAACTAAGATCCCACATGCCATGGAGTAACTAAGCTTGAGCGCCACAACCACGGAGCCGGAGCACCACAAGTAGAGAGTCTGCGCACCACAGCAAATGACCCCACATGCTGCAACGAAGACCTGATGCAGACAGACAAATAAACAAAAAAACAAAAAGAAATCCCTTATAATCCAGAAGTGAAGTCGCTCAGTCGTGTCTGATTCTTTGTGACCCCATGGACTGTAGCCTAACCGGCTCCTCCATCTATGGGATTTTCCAGGCAAGAATACTGGAGTGGGTTTCCATTTCCTTCTCCAGGATACTGGAGTGGGTTTCCATTTCCTTCTCCAGGAGATCTTCCCAACCCAGGGATTGAACCCGGGTCTCCCGCATTGTAGGCAGATGCTTTACCATCTGAGTCACCAGGGAAGTCCTTTATAATCCAGAATTCTACCACATAAATATTTTTCCTGACTTGCTACTTGCTAAAAGATACTCCCTTTGTAAAACTGAAACTACAGTGCAGGTGTAATTTTCTTTCCTACTCTTTTAGCTTATTTAAAGCAAGATAAAAATTACTCTGAATATACTTCAGAAATCCTTCAAGTCAACTCAGTAGAAACATGGACAGAAGACTTAAATAGACATTAAGATGACATACAGATGGCCAATAGGCAAGTGAAAAGATGCTCAACATCACTAATTTTTAGAGAAATGCAAATCAAAACTACAGTGAGGTACCACCTCATACCAATCAGAATGGCCACCATTAAGAAGTCCATGAATAACAAATGCTAGAGAGTTTGTGGAGAAAGGGAACCCTTCCACTCTGTTGTTGAGAATATTAAGTTGGTGCAGCCACTATGGAAAACAGTACAGAGGTCCCTCAAAAACACTAAACATAGAGTTGCCATATGATTCAGCTATTCCACTCCTGGGCATACTCCCAGACAAAACTATAATTCAAAAAGACACATGTACTCCTATGTTCATAGCAACACTACAACAGCCAAGTCATGGAAACAACCTAAATGTCCATCACAGAGGAATGGACAAAAAAGATATGGCACATATGCACATGCAATGGAATACTACTCAGCCATGAAAATGAATGAAATAGTGCCATTTGCAGAAATATGGATGGACCTACAGATCACCATAATGAAGTGAAGTAAGTCAGAAAGACAAACACCATATGATAGCACCTATGTGTGGAATCTAAAATACAACACTAGTGAACCTATCCATGAAACAGATACAGACTCACAGACATAGAGAACATACTTGTGGTTGCCAGGTAAGGGAGAATGGGGGAGGGAAGGACTGGAAGTCTGGGATGAGAAGATGCAGACTATTATGTATAGGATGGATAAACAAGGTCCTAATGTATAGCATGGGGAACTATATTCAATCTCTTCTGATAAACCATAATGGAAAAGAATATGAAAAAGAATATATATATGTATATCTGAGTCACTTTGCTGTACAGCAGAAATTAATAATCCGATTTTAAAAATCCTTCAAGTAGGAATAAAGCAAAGTAATGTTTCATCATCACCATTAGCTCCCCACATCAGTCATCGGCTCTGTCTTGCAGCCACCCTTGGGCAGTCATTTATACCAGGGACATTCAAAGTACAAAAGCTGCGGGAAAACTGTTAGCACGTTTCCCACCAAAGGTCTCTGTGTTAATATGATGGTTCTTCAGCGTGTCTTTTTCTTTTGTGGCTTTTCAATCTTTCGTCATTTGCCTCTATTTTTTAAAATATTCTTCCTTGTGATGAGAATTCTTAGGATTTATCCTTTTTTACAAAAAATAATTTTACTTATTTATTTTTTAGCTGTGTGGGGTCTGATTTCCTGAGAGGGCCTTTCTCTAGTTTTGGCCATCGGGGGTTACACTCGAGCCCCAGTGCAAAGGCTTCTCTTGTCAGGCGTGGGCTCTGGGGCACGTGGGCTTCAGTAGTTATGGTACCTGGGCTCAACAGTTCAGCTCCTGGGCTCTAGAGCACAGTCTCAATAGTTGTGGCACATGGGCTGAGTTGATCCATGGCATGTGGGGTCCTCCCAGATCAGGGATCGAACTCGTGTCTCCTGCATCGGCAGGTGGATTCTTTACCACTGAGCCTCCAGGGAAGCCCCGTTTGGCTCTATTTTGACTGTCGTGTTCACTGCCATACTGTATTTAGTCATAATTTGCCAATTTCTCTACATTTTCGGGATACTAAGAGTAGATGCATACAACAGAACAAAACATACGTGATGGGAACTGTCCCTAAAATAGAGTCCCTTTAAGTCAAAGATTAACTTTGGACCATATCTTTCAGGGTAATCTTCTTTAGACTGTTGGCTTGGCAGACGAGTAAGAGATCTCAGTCTGTTAGGTAACATCTACCAATAACAAAGTCCTACTTCAGCATGATTGGCTACGAGACCCTCTCGGGTCGGGCCACTCAGGCACCAGCTGCTTATCTGCGCAGATGGGGCAGCCCCGCCCACAGGTCAGGGGAGCCCGGCTTCAGACATCACATCAGGGTTGTGGTCCGTGTCCCTTGGTGCATTAACATTGACAGAACTGGATTCTTCTCAGAATTGCAAGGAGGGTGGGTGTCTAGTTGATGGTCATCAGACTCCGTACTTAAAAGAGCTCAAAAAAGACCTTTTTAAACATTTTGGCCATGCCACCCAGCTCGTGGGATCTCAGTTCCCTGATCAGGGATTGAACCTGGGTCACAACAGTAAAAGTGCCGAGTCCTATCCTCTAGACAGAGAGATTGGGACAGAAAAGTCTGAAGCTAAGAAAAAGTCTCTTATTTTATTAGCCTGAAATTGAAAGTGTTAGTCACTCAGTTGTGTCCAGCTCTTAGCAACCCCATGGACTCTAGCCTGCCAGGCTCCTCTGTCCATGGAATTCTGCAGGCAGGAATAGTGGAGTGGATAGATTCCCTTCTCCAGGGGGTCTTCCTGACCCAGGGGTTGAACCTGGGTCTCCCGCAATGCAGGCAGATTCTTTACTGTCTGAGCCACCAATTAACCTGCTTCAGAGGTAAACTCCATAGAACAGCACAGAACAGCATGCACTAATGGCCACTTACCACTGCTGCAGTCTGAAGGCTGTGTGCCTCCTGGTCTTTTGATGACTCACTGGTATCAAGGGAAGGATAGAAAAAGAAGGGGGAAAGCTCACATTTATTAACGTCCTGCTGTGTTTGGGCACTGCTCTCAGGTATTCCATACATCTTTTTCTCACTCAGTCCACAAGAAACGGCATTATTAGCTCCCTTTGCCAGGTAAAGAAAGAGGAAACGTTAACTGACTTGCCAACACAATGGAATGGGGGAGGGGGTGTCGTAGGGAAGGATGAGATGCAAATTCAAGTACCTCAGATTCCAAATTCCATGCTTTTTCCCTCCATGTGTGCATGTGTGCTCAGTCGCTTCAGTTGGGTCTGACTCTTTGTGACCCTATGGACTGTAGCCCACCAGGCTCCTTTTTCCTCTAGACCATGCCAGGTGTATAAGGCTGTGCATAGTGATTGAAGTCTAAGCAGAAGGGAGGTGGAAGAAACAAAGAGATTGTGTTTGTCCTTCCTGAGGGTAGGTCTTAATTATGCAGCATGACTGAGCGTCTCATCCTGTTGTGAAAAGCATCATGGAAATAAATCCATGATCACTTGTATTTTAAAGGTGAAAAAAAAAATGGAAACAGTGACAGACTTTATTTTCTTGGGCTCCAAAATCACTGCAGATGGTGACTGCAGCCATGAAATTAAAAGACACTTGGTCTTTGGAAGAAAAGCTATGACCATCTTAGACAGCATATTAAAAAGCAGAGATATGACTTTGCTGACAAAGGTCCATCTAGTCAAGGCTATGGTTTTTCCAGTAAGTAGTCATGTGTGGATGTGAGAGTTGGACCATAAAGAAAGCTGAGTGCCAAAAAATTGATGCTTTTGAATTGTGTTGGAGAAGACTCTTGAGAGTCCCTTGCACTGCAATGAGATCCAACCAGTCCATCCTAAAGGAAATCGGTCCTGAATATTCATTGGAAGGACTGATGCTGAAGCTGAAACTCCAACACTTTGGCCACCTAATACAAAGAGCTGACTCATTCAAAAAGACCCTGATGCTGGGAAAGAGTGAAGGCAGAAGGAGAAGGGGACGACAGAGGATGAGACGGTTGGATGGCATCACCGACTCGATGGACATGAGTTTGAGCAAGCTCCGGGTGTTGGTGATGGACAGGGAGCCCTGATGTGCTGCAGTCCATGGGGTCACAAAAGGTCAGACACAACTGAGTGACAGAACTGAACTGAACTGAAAGGTGAAAAATTGTGCACAAAATAAAGAGCTGGTTTATTTCAGGCCTCAGGCTCTGACTGTAGCCCAGTGCTCAGTTACTGGCCTCTAGGACATCTGTAGGATTTCCCTGGGGGTTGTGTGACTGGCACTGCTGGGGGTGGGGCCCTGCTAACACAGGAAGAGGAGACAGTACAGAAGCTCTAAATAAAAGGCACAGAGAGCCAGCTCTGTCAAATAGCTACATTAAATAAACAAACCAACCCCTGTTAACAACACACAGGCCAAATCTATTTACTAGAACGCTGAAAGTCTTTTCAGACGGACTGGGACTTTTTGTCTGTTGAATCAGCATGACATTCTCAGCTACTAGATACAATTTTAATCAGGAATTTGGACTTGGATTTGTAGACCATCAGATAAAAAGGAGGTGCTCTGTTTTGTGTATTGATCTTCCAGTGGAATAGTCTGATAAAAAGAACATCTTAAACTCTTCAGTGGTTAGTCACCACTAAGGATGGTGAAAGGATGAAATCTAACCTTGGCAAGGTTTGGACCAACTCCTTGGCCCCATGACCCATCACTGACTTCCAGCCTCATACCTTATTTGGAGGTTACCCCTTTCCTGAGATATTCACCCCAAATGCTGTTTCACACTTCTCATGTATGTTTCAGCACATACCAGTCTCTCCTCTGGGAACTTCAGATGTGGTCATGTCCGAGAATGATCTGGAAGAATGAATCTTCCCCAGGTCTCAGCTTATTCCTTGACTCCACCCCTCCCTCTCCACACCACACACATTTCTGCTGTAGGGAGCATGATTGCACCCTCTCAGTCCCCAAACCGTGAGTTCTCTGGGAGGGCAGCTGGCATACAGTAGGTGCTCAATAAATAGAAGGAACCAAGATATCATGAAGCATTTTTTTCTTTATCTTGCCTGGAGGCATCAATGAGAGATAAAAGCTGGCTTCTCATTCTTTCTCTAAAACAACCACAAAGAATAAGTTCTCTAGCCAAAGAGTTCAGTAAATCCCTTCAGAGGAAATCCAAGAGTTGGTAATGTTTCAAGTAGATGTGAAATAAGAACATCTGTTCTAAGAAACATGTAAGATAATTGAAGGATGACATTCTTCAAATATATATTGATTCTACTTGAAGTTAGTGAAAAGAGGATACAGATATAAAAGCATATCCCCTAGATACCTGGGGCTTTGGGTATATTAATCATCGCTGTTAGAATTCAGACACTAAAATGCAGCGCCCTTAGTATCTGGACCCCGTAAGAAAAACATCTGTGTAGTTCCAGAGGTTGAGCGTTTGCTAATTGTTACTTTCGACCAGCAGGTGTCGCCAGAGACAAGCGCATTTGCTACGGCTGCCTCTTCCAGAGGCTGATCACCTAGATCCTGATCCAGCTGCCTCCCAAGAGACCATGCCTCTAGGAAGCTTCAACTGGAACACCCAGCGTACACACCTGTAGCTCACAGTGTACTATACAGGATAATCCCTCTGGGGGTGTGTGTGAAAGAAAGTGAAAGTCAGCTGTGTCTGACTCTGCAACCCCATGGACTATACATTCCATGGAATTCTCCAGACCAGAATACAGGAGTAGGTAGCCGTTCTCTTCACCAGAGGATGTTCCCAACCCAGGGATCAAACCCAGGTCTCCCCCATTGCAGGCAGATTCTTTACCAGTTGAGCCACAGGGAAGCCCTGTGGTGGGTAGGAGTGCAAAAATGCAGATACCTGAGCCCCAGCCGTGGAGATTTCTGATTCAGTAAATCTAGCAAGTGAAAGTGAAAGTGAAGTTGCTCAGTCATGTCCGACTCTTTGCTACCCCATGGACTGTAGCCTACCAGGCTCCTCCCTCCTTGGGATTCTCCAGGCAAGAATACTGGAGTGGGTTGCCATTTCCTTCTCCAGTAAATCTGGAGGGGGGCCCTAATTTCCATTTGAAGCACCATCTATTTATTCTCTCTCCAACCTCGCAATGTGAAGCCCTTTTGAGAAACAATGATTTGCACCCCCATAGGCTATAATATCATCTCACAGCCTGTACTCAGAGACAGGCTGGAAGAAGACGCATTTGTTCACTCCCTTGTCAAACACCTACTGAATCCTTGCAGCCTGCCAGTCACCACAGGGCACCATCACAGTCACGCAGCTCATCTTCCTCTCTCAGGCTTGAGATCCCCATCAAGGGATCAATCATAGAATCCAGTAAAGATTCAACCTATCCTTTCTTATGTTCACCCCATCAAAGAACTCCCTCCACTATGAGAGGGGAAAAGTCCCCCTTTTGCAGAAAGAATACTGCCATGCTTACAGAAATTCTGCCAATAAATTGATCCCTAATGGTTATTTTATAGGATACAAACGTTCCAATGACACAGTTAGGAAGGAATCTTATCACCAAGATCCCTTCTTTCACAGACAAAAATAATAAATTCACCACTATCTGAAAATCAAATGATGCTGAGTATGTTTCATTGCCATGTTAACTTTGTAAGTCCAAGATAGACAAAATTCCTGGTAGTGTACAGTGGGATAAATTACATTACTACAAATAAAACAAACTAAAATTCCATTAGAAATTTTAAATCGCCATGATATGGTCCCCTAGGGGAATTGAAGGAGAGTATTTTCTTAGAAACTATCATGAAAATTGCATATCCCATTTCAGACTCGCTAAAAAACACCATCTGTTCAGCCACCAAAACTTAACTATGCCACAGTACACCTATTTTTAACTTTCTGATCATTAGAAACGCTTTTGTTCTAGAAAGGACTTTAAAGGTCATTAAATCTGACCTTTCACTCTACACTCAATACTGCTTTATAACATCGCAGCTGCAGAAGTGCCCACAGCCTCTGCATGCATTCCTCTTGGGTCAAGAGGTTCACTGCCTCCCCGGAGCTCAGTCCATCTTGAGTGTGTTCTGGTTTTTAGGACGTTCTATCTCACATCCTGTCTGAAGAGCAGGAAATGCCAGTGGTTCTTCAAGAAAGCCTTGTCCCTCTGAGAACCGAGCAGGGAGCCTGGATTAGGACAGCATCTTGGCTGCATTGATAAGATAACTGTTCCAGGGCCTTAAATGAGGCAGGGCTTAATTCTTCTTACCTAACAGGAAGCCCAGAAGACAGCCCAAGCAAGAGAAACTGTTCAAGGATGTCCTCCAGGAACCAGGCTCCTCCTATCTTTCTGTTCTTCACATGTTTCACATGTGGCTTTTGTTTTTGCTTGTAAGATGATCGCTGCTCCTCCAGCATCATGTCTGCAGTCCAGACAGGCCAGGAAGGGGAGAACCAGGAGGAGGGGAGGGGGCATGACACCTGTATGAGAAGGCAAAACCTTCTTGGAACTCCCACTTGGACTTCAGCTTACATCTCATGGGCCACCACCCTGTCACATAACCACTTTGAACTTCAAAGAAGTACAGGAGCATAGGTATTTTAGCGAGGTTATATCCACAGGAAAGAGCGCTAGGACAGTTATTGCGTAGGACAGTTAGAAGTCACTGCCACAGCCAAGAGCAATAACAGGTAATGTACACTAATTGACTGATGAAATCTGTCTTTCCAACCATCAGGACTCTTTAGGGGCTTCCTGCTAATGCTCAGTAGCTAAGTCTTGTCCGACTCTTTGTGAGCCCATGGACTGCAGCTCACCAGGCTGCTCTGTTCATGGGATTTTCCACGCAGGAATCCTGAAGTGGGTTGCCATTTCCTCCTCCAGGGGATCTTCCTGACCCAGGGACCAAACCCATGTCTCCTGCATTGGTAGGCGGATTCTTTACCACTGAGCCACCTTTTAGGGGCTTAGGACAAGATTATAGAAACTCTTTTCTTTTTTTCTGTAACATCCCTTTAGATATTTGCACACAGTGATCATTTCTTTTCTTTTTCCCCCTCCCAAGTGATGTCTTTTCCAGGCTTGTCTCTGAAAACACTCCCATTTGTTTATATTCCAGGTGTGGCCTGACCTATAAAAAGTGATGCAGAGTCATCTTCCTCCTGCTGTTCACCATGCTATTATTAACAGAGACTAAAATCCCCTGAACTGAAATAGCCTGCTGTCAATTCATACAGAGTGTGCCTTGAACTCAGAAGCTTGTGGGAAGGGATGGTACCAAGGGGGGCACACATCACCGAGTACCTACCCTGTGACAGGCATCCACCATCTCCTTCGTAAGGCATCCATTCAGAAGATATTCCCCGCCTCCAGGCCATATCAACCTCATTTGGCCACTGCAAGGCTGCTTTTATGGACCCAAGGAAGCACTTTACATTATCACTGCTAACCTCCATCCTTCAAGGTGTCAGATTTAGTCCATTGCCCCTGGGCTCTGATTATTATCCCATGGATGACAGAGCTGGCATTTTTAGCTCTAAGTCACCTTAAAATATGATATATCTTTGGCAGTAGGATTGTGCTCATTTGTAATGAAAAAAACAAAAAACAAAAAAAACCCCCCAAATAATAGCTGCTAACATAAGACAGAAGTTAATTCAAGAAGTCTGGACTTGTCAGTGGAGTTGATGCACCCAAGTGTCAGAGAGGCAGTACCTTCTATCTTGTTGTTCCATCATGCATATCTTCCAATCTCAAGGTCACCTTGTTGTTCAGAATCGCTGCTGAGCCTCTAACCATCACATCTATATTCCAGCTGGTGGAGAAAAGGAAATTGAGGAAGGGGCATTGTCCCTTCCTTTTAAAGACAATTTCCTGGTAGTTACATGTCATTTTCTTACATGCTACTGGAAAGAACTGAGTCACATGGTCACAATTTAGCTGCAAGGGGGAGCTAGGAAATGTAGGCTTTGTTCAGGATGGCTATATATACCCATTTAAAAACCAGATGACTGTTATCATCAAAGATTAAGCAAACAGCTATTGGGAGACAACCTATGGCGTTGGCCACTCCATTCTTCATCTACATCAGTGGTAAAAACATTAAACTGTTCAAGACTAAGGCAAAAAATATCCAACAATAATAAGGGATAATATTCATTGAGCATTTACTATGTGCCAGACACTGCCCTGGGTGGCTCAGATAGTAAAGAATCTGCCTGCAGTGCAGGAAACCTGGGTTTAATCCCTGGGTTGGGAAGATCCCCCTGGAAGAACGCATTGCAACCTACTCCAGTATTCTTACTGGGAGAACTCCATGGACAGAGGAGCCTGGAGGGCTATAGCCCATGGGAATGCAAAGAGTCAGACATGACTGAGTGACTAACACGCATAGACACTGCTCTATGCACTTTACATGCAATAAATATAGTTAATCATCACAAAAATGTCCTTCGGTTGGGCACTGTTATAACTCTATTACATAGGTGGGAAAACAGAGGCCTAGAGATTTGATGCCCAAAGTCATATAGTTCATAAGGGATACAAGTGTGCTTGAATTGGAGTTCGTGTTCCTAATTAATCACTGTAATGCATTACCTTTGGGCAACGTGCGAGAGATGTAAACTTCTGTCTTATTTTGGCAACAGTTATTTGGGGAGTTTTTTGTTTACTCACATCTAGAGTTGGTCTTCTCTACTGGAATCTTCTCTTGGATTGAAATTACTTAGCAAGGCTTGGGCTTGGTCCTTCAGTTAAAGACTATTCCACCCATTTTTCTTCTCAGGTCTGCTTAGCTCCTGAGACTTGTCCTTTTGTAATTTGGATAAACAGGATCAGTTCCCAGAATCAGGCTTATGCTGAAGAAAAATGGGAGATATGACCTAAAAAAGAGGAGAGCAAGTCTGGCAGTCCAGCAAATACATCATGGCCATATGGTGCTGTATATGGGAGAGTTCATGGGCTTTGGGTTTTTTGTCTTTGAGTGTTAGAGTTCTTTATTCTGGGTACTAAGCCCTTATCAGTTACATGATTCACAAATATTTTCTCCCATACTGTGGGTTGTCTTCTCGTATTTTAAAAAAGTGTTCTTTGAAGCAAAACATTTTTAATTTTCATGAGGTCCAATTTACTTATTCTTTTGTTGCTTGTGCTTTATTGTATCTGAGAAACTATCGCCAAATCCAAGGTCATGAAAATTCACCTGTTTTTGTCTAGTAGGTTTGTAGTTTTAGCTCTTATATTTAGGTCTTTGATCATTTTTTAGTGAACTTTTGTATATGATGTGAGATAGGGGTCCAGTGGAGTTGTACACACATTATTTATTGGAAAGACTATTCTTTCCACATTGAGTAGTTTGGCACTCTTGCTGAAAAATCAGTTGAAAACAGACCACACTTTTATTTATGTACTTTTAATTCTTTCTATTTTATTGATTTTTATATCTATATGTGTGTTAGTATCCCCATTGTTTTGATTGCTATAACTTTGTAGTTCAGTTCAGTTCACTTCAGTCACTCAGTTGTGTCCGACTCTTTGTGACCCCATGGGCTGCAGTACACCAGCCCTCCCTGTCCATCACCAACACCCAGAGCTTGCTCAAACTCATGTCCATTGAGTCGGTGATGCCATCCAACCATCTCGTCCTCTGTTGCCTCTTTCTCCTCCTGTCTTCAATCTTTCCCAGCATCAGGATCTTGTCCAATGAGTCAGTTCTTTGCATCAGGTGGCCAAAATCAGCTTTAGCATCAGTCCTTCCAGTGAATACTCAGGACTGATTTCCTTTAGGATTGACTGGTTTGATCTCCTTGTAGTCCAAAGACTCTCAAGAGCCTTCTCCAACATCACAGTTCAAAAGCATCAATTCTTTGGCTCTCAGCTTTCTTTATGGTTCAACTCTCACATCCATACATGACTACTTACAGGAAAAACCATAGCTTTGACTATATGAACCTTTGTGGGCAAAGTAATTAATGTCTCTGCTTTTTAATATACTGTATAGGTTGGTCATAGCTTCTTCCGAGGAGCAAGCATCTTTTAATTTCATGGCTGTAGTCACCATCTTCAGTAATTTTGGAGCCCAAGAAAATAAAGTCATAAAAAAAAAAGAAGAAAATAAAGTCATGTTGTTACTAATTTTGTAGTAAGTTTTGAAATCAGGAAATGTAGTTCTCCAATTTTATTCTTTTTTTTCCCACAATTGTTTTGGCTATATGGGCTTCCTTGTACTTCCTTATGAATTTTAAAATCACCATTTCCATTTCTACAAAACAAGAAGACCTTTAGGATATTGATAGGGATTACATGGATCTGGCTTTGGGTACTATTACCATCCCAACAATATTCATTCTTCCAATCCATGAATGTGTGTCTTCTCATTTACTTTTGTCTTTGTTCATTTCTTTCAATGGTATTTTGTAGCTTTCAGTGTGAACATCTTGTACCTCCTTGGTTAAATACAATCTCAGTATTGTATTCTTTTTGATGCCCTTGCGAATGGAATTGTTTTCTTCATTTCCTTTTTGGATTGTTCATTGCTAGTGCATGGAAATAAAACTGGTTTTTATGTGTGGAGCTTATATCCCATAACAATACTTAAATTGTTTATTAAGTCTAATTGGTGTATCTGTAGGAATTGCTTATGATTTTCTATCTATAAGATAATGTCATCTAAGAAGAAAGTTTACTTCTTTCTAATCTGAGTGCCTTTTATTTCTTTTTCTTACCTAATTACCCTGGCTAGGACCTTCAGTACAAACACTGAATAGAAATGGCTAGAGGGAAAAAAAAAGAAATGGCTAGAGGGGCATACTTATCTTGTTATTGATCTCAGGTGGAAAGCTTTAGGATTTTCACCACTGAGTATGATGTTAGCTGGGGGCTTTTTGTAAACACCTTTTAACAGGCTGAGCAAGTTTCTCCCACTGCTGTGACAATGATTCTTTCCTTCTAAAATGCAAGTATCAAGTATTCCCTTGCTAAAAATCCTGCAGTGAGTCCCTGTTTTCTTCAGCATGAAATCAAGTCCCTTAGTTTGGCCCAAAGACCCTCAAGATCTGATACCTGTTGGCTTCTCCCTTTTCGTGTTCCCACACCTACTCTTCAGTACAGTCACAGACATCATTTCTTCACATATGTCGTTCCCTCTGCTTGGGACACTTACCTCCCTTTCTCAAAAGGCTTCTCTGTCTTATCACATCCCCATCTCCTGTCCCTCCCAGCTTCAGGCAGTCTCTGTGCTACTCCTGTTAACTCCCTTAGAGCAGGTGGTACATTATATTACAATCATCTGTTTATCCCTTCACCTTCCTGAACAGTCCAGGAATTTTGGAAGGCAAAGACTAGGTCTCTTTTTTCTGTATCCTTAGTGAATACAGGATTCCGTAAATGTCTTTGGAATAAACAAATACTTCCTTTCTGTTTCATTTATACTTATGAACATGTCTTATAAGTCTTAATGGAGGCTGATCTGGATAAAAAATGAGGTAACAAATTCAGTTAAAGCATCAGGTAGTTACATGCTTGGACTTTACCAGCTCAGGTCCCCAATGTGAGAGCCATATGCAGATTATTTTTGTTTACACAGGAACTTGAAGGAGGTATATTACCTTTTTCCACAAGAGGATAACAATTTTATAAATCTTGCTGTTGTCCTTTCATTTAAGGTTGCTAGGAAGCTCCAAGTACTTAATGCTTAATTGTACTGTAAATATATTAGTCCTAGAGTCTAGCATATTTGTTTCCTCCTGTTTATGTCTTTGTTTTTCTATTTCTATTTTAATAATCTTATTTTGCATAAGCCTTTTTGGGAAAAAGTGGAGCATAAATACATAAATATATATATATATACACTAAAAATACACTGTATGTGTTTCTTGCTAGCAGTGAAGCACACAGATGGTTAAGGAGACAACGCAGAAGAACAGAGTCAGAGCCACTGAGAAAAAGTCTGTCTGCAGTTACCTTAGCCGTAAAAGCCATCGTTAGGTTGGGGTCTCTCAAATGCAAATAAGAAATTAGGTAGATTTTCTTCATCAGGAAATAGAAAAAAAAAAAAAGCTGTTGGCACAGAGAAATACTTTTAGTCCCTCAAACTCCTTTCCAAATGGCTCCTTCATATCATTACAGAGATTTTGCATCAGACGGCACTGAGAAGAAAAGGTAAACATTGAATTCCAATATTCAGTGAATTATGGACTCAGAGCCTGCCAGGACGTGACCATTTGAAGCAAGTCCCTATCTTGAAATGAAGAAGTCGCATACCCCATGCTGAGTGGACCCCACCATACCCTTTCCATCCCCCCCCCAGATTTAATTAGTCACAGGTCCGTAGATTTCCCACTGGAATCTTCCTCTTCCTCCTTCCCCCTCTCTCCCAAGTCTCTCTTGACAACACTCAACTGACGTCTGAACGAAGGTGCACAACTCCCACATCCCCTCCAGGGCCACTTCTGGACTCTGGGTTTTCTAAACGACTGAGGTTTCCTCTGGTTGCTACACGATGGCCCGCGCTATTCCTCTGGGTAGAATCTTCTCCCTTCCTCCCTCCGGCCCTTCATCATCTGGCTCATTCCCCTCCTTCTTCAGGACTCAGCTCAGTTTCTCCTAACAACTCCACAACACCTCTCTATGTGTTCCATATGCACCCTCATTGCCATCTGTCTTCTTCATGGGGTCGTGAGCTACTTCAGATCAGGGAGTTGGTATTTTCCACTGAATTCCCAAAATACAAATTCTACTGCCCAGAGAAGGTCCCAGGAAATGTTTGCTGAAAAGAAGTGAGCATGCTGGAGATACACTTAGTAAATGCATCCAAAACAGGCCTCACTCATCATATTTTCCACAGACTATGAGATGTGGACCTCACCAACTCCACTACTCTATCACTTATTTTGTCCCCTCCTAATTCTTCTACATTTATTAAGTCCTTCCGACTCCTCCCTCTCACTTTTCCCTTCTCTAATTAAAAATTCCCTAATCCATTTGGATTTGACTTAGATTTGTTTTCAAGGTGAAAGTCAACTGCGCTAAACAAAATTTATTAAATCAATTTTTTCTTATTCATTTGAGGTATAGCTTTAGCTCTTAAACTCCAATAAATAATAGAATTGGAGGGACTGTCTTTTCTACTCTATTGGCCTATTATCACACGAGTTGATGGTCATTTTATTATACTTACCTGGATATTTGCTTTTTATGTTAATTATATTTTCATTAGAAACTATAGAGGTTATTAAAAATATACTTCAGTTCAGTTGTTCAGTCATGTCTGACTCTTTGCAACCCCATGGACGCAGCATGCCAGGCTTCCCTGTCCATCACCAACACCTAGAGCTTTCTCAAATTCATGTCCATCGAGTTGGTGATGCCATTCAACGATCTCATCCTCTGTCATCCCCTTCTCTTCCTGCCTTCAATCTTTCCCAGCATTAGTCCTTCCATGAATTGGTCTTTTCCAATGAGACAGTTCTTTGCAACAGGTGGCCAAAGTATTGGAGTTTCAGCTTCAGCATCAGACCTTACAATGTATACTCAGGACTGATTTCCTTTAGGATTGACTGGTTCAATCTCCTTGCAGTCCAAGGGACTCAACAGTCTTCTCCAACACCGCAGTTCAAAACCATCAATTCTTTGGTACTCAGCTTTCTTTATGGTCCAACTCTCACATCCATACATGACTAATGGAAAAACCATAGCTTTGACTAGATGGACCTTTGTTGGCAAAGTAACATCTCTGCTTTTTAATATGCTGTCTAGGTTGGCCATAGCTTTTCTTCCAAGGAGCAAGCATCTTTTAATTTCATGGCTGCAGTCACCATCTGCAGTGATTTTGGAGCCGCCCCCAAAAAAGTCTGTCACTGTTTCCATTGTTTCCCCATCTATTGGCCCTGAAGTGATGGGACCTGATGCCATGACCTTCATTTTTTGAATACTTAGTTTTAAGCTGGCTTTTTCACTCTTCTCTTTCACTTTCATCAAGAGGCTCTTCACTTTCTGCCATAAGGGTGCTGTCATCTGCATATCTGAGGTTATTTTTTTTTTTTATATATATCTGAGGTTATTGATATTTCTCCCGGCAATCTTGATTCCAGCTTGTGCTTCATCCAGCCCAATATTTTGCATGATGTACTCTGCATATAAGTTAAAAAAGCAGGGTGACAATATATAGCTTTGACGTACTCTTTTCCCAATTTGGAACCAGTCCATTGTTCCATGTCCGGTTCTAACTGTTGCTTCTTGACCTGCATACAGATTTCTCAGGAGGCAGGTCAGGTGGTCTGAGATTCCCATCACTTGAAGAATTTCCCACAGTTTGCAGTGATCCACACAGTCAAAAGCTTTGGCCTAGTCAATAAAGCAGAAATAGATGTTTTTCTGGAACGCTCTTGCTTTTTTGATGATCCAGCGGATGGCGGCAATTTGATCTCTGGTTCCTCTGTCTTTTCTAAATACAACTTGAATAACTGGAAGTTCTCGGTTCACGTACTATTGAAGCCTGGCTTGGAGAATTTTGAGCATTACTTTGCTAGCATAAGAGATGAATGCAATTGTGCGGTACTTTGAGCATTCTTTGGCATTGCCTTTCTTTGGGATTGGAATGAAAACTGACCTTTTCCAGTCCTGTGGTCATTGCTGAGTTTCCCAAATTTGCTGGCATATTGAGTGCAGCACTTTCACAGCATCATCTTTGAGGATTTGAAATAGCTCAACTGGAATTCCATCACCTCCACCAGCTTTGTTTGTGGTGATACTTCCTAAGGCCCACTTGACTTTGCATTCCAAAATGTCTGGTTCTAGATGAATGATCACAGCATTGTGGTTATCTGAGCCATTAAGATCTCTTTTTGTATAGTTCTTCTGTGTATTCTTGCCACCTCTTCTTAATATCTTCTGCTTCTGTTAGGTCCATACCATTTCTGTCCTTTATTGAGCCCATCTTTGCATGAAATGTTCCCTTGGCATCTCTAATTTTCTTTAAGAGATCTCTAGTCTTTCCCATCCTATTGCTTTCCTCTATTTCTTTGCATTGATCACTGAGGAAGGCTTTCTTATCTCCCCTTGCTATTCTTTGGAACTCTGCATTCAGATGGGTATATCTTTCCTTTTCTCCTTTGCCTTTAGCTTCTCTTCTTTCCTCAGCTATTTGTAAGGTCTCCTCAGACAACCATTTTGCCATGTTGCATTTCTTTCTCTTGGGCATGGTCTTGAACATTGCCTCCTGTACAATTTCACGAAGTTCCGTCCATTGTTCTTCAGGTACTCTGTCTATCAGATCTAATTCCTTGAATCTATTTGTCACTTCCACTGTATAATCATAAGGGATTTGATTTAGGTCACACCTGAATGGCCTGTGGTTTTCCTTACTTTCTTCAACGTAAGTCAGAATTTGGCAATAAGGAGTTCATGATCTGAGCCACAGTCAACTCGCAGTCTTGTTTTTGCTGACTGTATAGAGCTTCTCCATCTTCATCTGCAAAGAATATAATCCATCTGATTTTGGTATTGACCAACTGATGATATCCATCTGTAGAGTCATCTCTTGTGTTGTTGAAAGAGGGTGTTTGCTGTGACCAGTGCATTCTCTTGGGGAAACTGTTAGCCTTTGCCCTGCTTCATTGTACTCCAAGGCCAAACTAGCTTGTTACTCCAGGTATTTCTTGACTTCCTACTTTTGCATTCCAGTCTGCTATGATGAAAAGGACATCTTTTTTGGTGTTAGTTCTAGAAGGTCTTGTAGGTCATCATAGAACCCTTCAACTTCAGCCTCTTTGGCACTAGTGGTTGGGGCATAGACTTGGATTACCGTGATATTGAATGGTTTGCCTTGGAAACGTACATAGACCATTCTGTCATTTTTGAGACTGCACCCAAGAACTGCATTCTGGACTCTCTTGTTGATTCTGATGGCTACTCGATTTCTTCTAAAGGATTCTTGCCTACAGTAGCAGATATAATGGTTATATGAATTAAATTCATCCATTCCAGTTCATTTTAGTTCACTGATAAAGAACTATAGAGGAATATTTTAAATATTTAAATACAGATAAGCAAACAAAAAAGTAAATTACTGTAATGTCACATCCCAGAGATAATCATTGTTCTCATTTTGATGTAAAAAGAGTGGTCGCTGACTCTCACTTAACCGTATTTCCAGATTAACTAACGCCCTCCAGTCCTCTGTAGAACATGCTGGCTAATGTCCATAGCAGACTGACTGGTCCAGGAGAAGAGCCTATATGCTCTTCTCAGCATCGGTGGACCGTTTCTAGCAAGAGTTGGGTATGTTTATTTCAACACATTATGCCACGTGCTGTGGTTATTGAAATGGTACGATTATTAAAATATTACATATATGATAAAAAAACAATGAGTGTGAAGAGAGTAATATTTATGAAAGCTAAGGCAAATGCTTTGGGAAGACTCTATGCAAGTGCAAGTCACTCAGTCATGGTCGACTTCCACTAGGCTCCTCTATCCATGGTATTCTCCAGGCAAGAGTACTGGAATGGGTTACCACCCCCTTCTCCAGGGGATCTTCCTGACCCAAGGATCAAACCTAGTCTCCCACATTGCAGGCAGATTCTTTACCATCTGAGCCACCAGGGAAGCCCTATTGGAAAGACTCTATAAAGATACTAAAACTACAACTCTTGAGTTAAGTGTGCATCAGAATTATAAACATTGGAAAGAAATAAAAACCTAGCAGTCTATACTCAGCTTGCTGCATTATTCAGCATCTCTAAATTATTGATCCATTTTAAAGAAACCAATATTTCACATTATCACATTTTTTTTTTTTTTTTGGTGGTTTACATTATTGGTATGTTTAATGCTGCCAAAAGAAAAAGACAATAGGCAACTTCAGAAGACTTAAAGTGTCATATATAGAACTAACACTTATGTCAAAGCTTGGCCAATGATTATTTACTTTTTGTAGTTTAAAAAACATTTCTTTTATAATGACTTTCCTCCTTACCAGATTTTTCAATTAACCAATCAACAAGCAATGCCTAGAGAATTGGTTAAGAGAACATCTATTATATCCTCAGTCATTTAAAGCTGTATAAACATATTGATTTTACATAAATGAGATCATGCTATAAATATTGCTTTATGCCCTTTTTCATTGACTATATTGTAGACATCACTTCAAGTCATTAAAGATCAGAACATTTTTAGTACCTACCTGGTCTCTCCCACTGAAGTTCTATTTAATGTTTCCTTTTATTAGAGATTTAAAACTATGTACCTTTCTTGTTGTCCTCTTCACAAGACTGACAGAAAACTTGGAGTTAATCTTATGGGCAGTCTAGGGTTTCTCATACAGCTAATCTCCTTTTCTCAATTTTCACACGCATTAAAAAAATTTTTTTTTCTAAATTTTCATATTAAAATTGTTTTTTGTTGTCAGCTGGAAGAATCCCTTCTGGCAGATAGAACAGATCAAACACAAACCCCTAATATCCTGTCTCCAAGTGTGAGGTTACAGTGTGAGTTTGGTTGAGTGAAAGCCCTTTTACTTTGCCTTGAAGGCAATTCCTTACTGTCACCTCTCTGGTCTGACATACCTGGCCAGGGAGCTTATAACTACCTAGAGAGCTTTAAGACGCCTACTGAAATTGCTGATAAGCCCAGGAAATGGTCTAAGAGCTTAGCTTTGCATTTTCTGGAAGCCTAAATGTAACCTAGGTACATCTTCTAAAATTATTTTTCTCAGCATTTGGAGAGTAAAGAAGGCACAAAATCAAATTAAAGACACAAACTATTCCTCACCTTCACTGATACGTGCAAGAACTAAAAATAATAATGTGAAGAGGCCTGGCCTCGTCGGTTAGTTCCACAGCACCTGGACAAAAATAGGAGGTCAAAGGGCCTCATGAGGCTTCCCTGGTGGCTTAGATGGTAAAACATCTGCCTACAGTGTGGGAGACCTGGGTTGTGATCCTGGCTTGGGAAGATCTCCTGCAGAAGGGTATGGCTACACATTCTAGTATTCTTGCCTGAAGAATTCAATGGACAGAGAAGCCTGGCCACTACAGTCCATGGAGTCCAAGAGTTGGACACAACCGAGCGACTTAACACTTTCACCTTCAAAGGGCCTCATGGGACTCGCGACTTAACACTTTCACCTTCAAAGGGCCTCATGGGACTCTGGGTTCTTTCTGAACATTTCAACACCTCCGGGAGCTTTGAGCACTATTTGAACCTGAAATTTCAATCACAGCTTATATATTCCTTTAGAGTGCACAAGCAGTGTGCCTCCTAAAAGAGACCCTCTAGATTTTTATTTATTTTCTAAAATTTGAGATTGAATAAAGATTATACTTCTCATAGCCAAACAGAGAGAAAAGATTTCTGGGTACCTTTCAGGAGATGTGAGGTTTTTCACAGACTCTTTAATCACTAGCTAGTCTATATAGCTAGGGATTGTGCAAATCTGCTTCAAGACTACTGCCCCCCAAAAGAGAATGAACAGTCCAGAATGGCTAACATTCTTCAGTATCTCAAACACTTGGGAGTATTTGAGGACTCTTCACCGAGGTTCTATGACAACTCCTTTTGGCAAGGTGGTAGAGATCAACAACCAGGCCTGTGATCTGGGGGTTACTCAACATTTGCTAATGAAAAGCAGTCTGTACAGCAGAGAGAAAAATCCAAAATTACATTGGATTTATCAGTACTGTTAAAAAACCTTCCACTTAAAAACACCCTTTCAGAAGTCTCCAGTATCATTTAAAATATGATTAGTTTTAAACAAGCTTGATTTTTTCCAAACATTAATGGGGGCACAGCTATTGCCTAAATTTTGGTGAAACATAGTTGTACCAACTCACCAACTTAGCCAGGCTTCGATTTATGTGCAGGGCACTGTACCAAGCACAAGTGTTTTCCATGACAAACGTTATCTAACAGGCTTTTCCATTCTGCCTGGTGATTGAATTCAGTTCCAACCTTCGTACTCAGACTTTGTACTCAGAGTGACTCAGACTCCAGCTAGGAAGGCTGGCCAGGCAATGGCTGAACTTCGTACTTTGGAAATTAGGTTTAACTTAGTATATTTACATTTATGTTTCATACTTCAGGGATCCTAGAACATGCTGAGACACACTGGAAAGAAATAGCTGGGGAATTCCAGAGCAGCCTTGCAGTATACTGACCTAATTTGAAAACAAGATGTTGCCCACAATCACGTTGTATTGCCGAGTTAGCAGAATATGCCACTCCAAAGTATGACTGCAGAAGTTCAAGACATGCCATTTTCGTGAAAATGCTGCTTTGTTATATTGATTATTTTGAGCTGTAGGCACTTGAAAAACAGCAAATGCAGGCCGAGGCATTCTCTGAACTCTCCTTATCTCCCTAGACAGATTCTCTAAAAAGAACTCAAATGTCATAAATCCCTTTCTCAGGAGTTTCATCAGTCAGGGAAGACTGACTCTTATCACAGAACAGACGAGAAGTCGACACCACACCCAGACACACTTTGTCACAAGCTATCATGCCTCCCATCTATTCTTCTAAGGGCCTGTTTATCTTTCCTAAAAATCATTTACTCTCCCCTAAAAGGCCTGCATCCTTTCTCTCCTTTCCCTATTAGGCTGGTATTTAATTTGAATTCTAAGCCACTATTACTTATTTTTCCCTGGGTATCTCACATATATACATGAGGTGTACATGTTAATAAACTTCTGTGCGTTTTCCTCTTGTTAACCTGTCTTCCATTATAGAGTCTTAGCTAAGAACTCAGAAAGGTAGGGAGAACAATTATTTTTTCTCCTCTACACTATCCGTCACGACTCTGGGCATGGGAAAGTGTTACGACACAGAAGACAAGGACATTATTTCCTATAAAATTTTATTTATTACATAAAAAACTCTATACATTTGTTAGACTAAAATACAGTTTTCATTATAATTCTGGCAACTGAGTTAGTACACAGAAAACTTAGCATTAGATCAGCACTTTTGCTTCTAGATCATACTTCTGCACAAGGAAAACATTTCAAAGCTCCATTTCATATTGGTTCATTGTACTCTGAAGCCAGATGGAATTCCACCCAATTCAGAGCTCGTGGAAGTTAATTTCCCAGCAAGATTTGATAACTCCAGAAAGTTAATTGCTTAAGATACATGTTTTTAAAGTCCTCTGAGAGCACAAGTCTCTGTAAAGTCTGTACTGTGTCAAGAACGACAGCCACAAATACTACAGGGCTACGGCCGTGTCCGTGGGGCATGTTCAAGCACCTACATGTTTATTTCCCCACCTGAATACAGTGTAGTGGCACTGTAATAAGGAAATATAATAAGGGGAAAAAAATTCAAAATAATGCTAAGGTAAAAGATACCAAACCAGGGAATTCATGGAAGGCTTAACTGTGATCCTACAGTTTGTAGGGGACAAAGACCAAACGTGATACAAAAATTCATTGTGACACTATGAAATAGGAATGCAAATGGCAAAACAAAACCAAAAAGACAAAAAAGGCATCAGATTGAGAAATATGTGGCACCACAACATACTTCTCATGGTGGATTACAAAGCAGTGAGACACTGAATCACACTGATGGGTCTGTTCTGCTCAAATCACCCCATACACTGAACAGGATCTGACAGTGCACGTGAGACTCAGAGTCTGAGAGATGAAGAGTAGGTGGTAGGTCCCTTAGCACTGACTGATCTTTCAAACTTTGCTGCTTTATTCTAGGAGACTGTTCTAACTTAGGAGTTCAGAAAGGCTGTGCTACAAAGTACTTTGTTGGACCTTTGGTCTTCAGAAGATATGCTTTTGTCTTTGGTTGTTTTCCCAGAGTCCCTGTCATTTTATTAGGTACCCTCCACACTTTTCTCCCCACTCTTTTGTTAGTTGCAACAAACCAAATCAGCCAACAGCCCACTGAATTAATTTCACCTGGTATAAGATCTAACAGACATGTGCTCAGTGATCAAGGATATTCTGAGACAATATAACTGAAACTTCATTATGGGCTCCCAGCTTCTTTCATAGGATGGAAGAAATCAAGAGAACCTCAACAACACCATAGTCTAGTAGTACTAATGCGACATAATGGAAGAAAGGTAACTTTCTCCCTCTGATGTCTTTGAAAATAAAAATTGGCCAAAACAAGAGGGCCAGAAAGTTCTGAGAACAACTACTAGAACCCAGAGGATGGGGAAAATGTACTCAGCAGTCTCTGTCTTCAATCATCAGTTTCAAAGCTGTCCTAGCATTGTTTCATTCCTCTAAATTACTTCATATGATTTTTGAAAAAAATTCTGGCCTAATGATCAACATGGTAAATGATGGAAGTGCTCACATTTTCTAGCGGCAGGTAGAATGGTCTGCAGGATGCTGGTAGGAAGTTTACTCCAGTCCTGTGCTCATTCATTTTCCTCAAGCCTTCTCAATGCTTAATCACATAGGATGGTTTAACACATCTTCCTCAAAAAATAACTAACTCCAATCTCTGAGTTGATGAGATGGGTGGATCAGATTCCTAGGCAAATGTCAGGACATTCCTCCTGTCACACACTTGTATGACAAAAAGGCGTTATCAAATGTGGATACTTACACTGGACTTAGGCCCTTTTCCGCCCAATATGGGAACTTCCATCTGTGGTCTCTCTCTTTACTATTGTGGAAGTTTCAGTAGAGCTCTTCTAGGGGTATGGGATGGGGAAGGGAGTTGACTTCTTTTTTAGTTTTTGCCTGCACCCCAGGCAAGCAGGACCTTAGTTCCCCAACCAGGAACCAAACCCATGGCCCTTGCATTGGAAATGCAGAGTCTTAACCACTAGACAATCGGTGAAGTCCCTGACTTCTATTTTCTTTACCAGTCAGTTGTGACATTTCCATTGCTTTCTTTAGCTTGAAAATACAGGTAATATTTGATGTCTGACTGTAAGTCATGACCACTGGAATCAAATCTTAGAATAACTTTAGACTCTTTTAAGGATGTCTGCCTGCTTTTTCAAGGGCCCAGAGGACCCTCCAGTGCTCTTAATAGTAAGGGGGTGAAGTGAAAGTCACTCAGTCATGTCCAACTCTTTGCAACCCCATGGACTATGCAGTCCACGGAATTTTCCAGGCTAGTATACTGGAGTGGGTAGCCTTGCCCTTCTCCAGGGGATCTTCCCAACTCAGGGATCAAACCCAGGTCTCCCACATTGCAGGCAGATTCTTTACCAGCTGAGCCACAAGGGAAGCCCAAGAATGCTGGAGTGGGTAGCCTATATCCCTTCTCCAGGGGATCTTCCTGGCCCAGGAATCGAACATGGGTCTCCTGCATTGCAGGCAGATTCTTTACCAACTGAGCTATCAGGGAAGCCCAAGGGGATAACTGTAAGGGGGTAACTGTAAGGGGGTAAATGTGAAGAAATTCTAAGGAAGGAAGGTGAAGTGAATGTGTGAAGTGAATGTGGGACCACTGGCAGTGGTCCAAGTCTGCTCTAGTGGTGACTGGAAACTACTCAAAATGGGAGGAAACACCTCCCCCTTCTCCACCAATTCAATGCTTGGAGAAAAATAACCTTTGACTTTCTCCCCCCAGCATCTGCCACTAAAAATTGTTGTCAACTATGAACTACAGTGAGGTTGCTAATGTATCATCTTCAAATGTTCTCAGTCATGTTGACTGAGATATATTTTTAGACAGAGATCTACTGTCAACACTATGCCATAAATGTCACATCTGAGCGACAATGTTAAAGAATCTAGTGTTTTGGTAGACAGATAATTATAGAGATTTCCTATTTATTTCCTTTTGGATTTTCTTGTCCATTGTAAATAATTTGGTACCTTGCCAAAAATTCATCCCAGGACACAGACATCCTCACACTTTCAAGGAAAGAAATCTTAGAGATTCAGTGTTGATCATCCTGTTTTTCATTCACATTGCTGTGGTTTCTGCTTTCAAACCTGGTACTAAATTAAAGTTTTCAAGCTATATAAAAAATGATTCCAGACAACAAGGTCCTACTGTATCAGAGAACTATATTCAGTATCCTATGATAAACCATAATGGAAAAGAATTTTTAAAAATATTTATATCTGAATCACTTTATTATACAGCAGAAATTAACACAACATTGTAAATCAACTATACTTCAATTAAAAAAAGGATGATTCCAGGTCTGAAATTGGTAAGCACCACCTTAAAAGTATCTTCACTGGAGGCCTAATCACTACTTCATTTCAAAACACAAACCAATTTAGAGTAGCCTCTGACTTGTGTTCATTAGGCTCTAAGGAGGTCAGGTGGAGGCTCGCAGCCTGAGGGTCCTGAAATTCTACCAGTATTTTAAATATTCATAGGTAGGCTATGAGACTTTGAGAGAAAGATAATTCATGCTTTCGTAACCTTCTCAAAGGGCCCCTTGGTCCCCGCAAAAGATTACAAACCTGCTTTTGAATGCATGCATGCCAAGTCACTTCAGTCGTGTGTGACTCTTTGTGACCCTATGGACCATAGCCTACCAAGCTCCTCTGTCCATGGGATTCTCCAGGCAAGAATAACTGGAGTGGGTTGCTATGCCCTCCTCCAGGGTATCTTCCCAACGCAGGAATCAAACTCGTTTCTCTTATGTCTACCTGTATTGGCAGGCGGGATCCTTACCTCTAGTGCCACCTGGGAAGCTCCGTGCTTTTGATAGCAAATAAAAGTGAGAGATTTCTGAAACATTTGGAAATTACAATCTTTTGATGTTCAGCTAGATCTTGACTAGACTATGAGTTATTTGAAAGATTTACTATTCTGAATTCCCTGGTCTACAATGTTATTTCTCAGGAAATCATTCATGCTGTAAAACTGAGTATCAAAACTGAATAAAATAGCCTAATATCTGTGTCCCTAACGACTGCATGTCTTCTTTACAAATTTACTAATGAATTCCTTTAGAAAATACCAAACTTAAATCCTTCTTATCTAATTTAGAAAAGTGATAACTGTTCCTGTGATATTGAAATGGAAGCACAATTTGTCTTTTTTTTACACATATAAAAAGGATATGGGGAGGAAGAGAGGATACTGTAATATTTCCATAGAAAAGGTTTTCCACAGAAATTCTCAAGTTTAAAAACTTTGTATTGAAGTTTTTTTATAAGAAATATATCTTCAAAGATTTAAATCTTGGATTAAAATTTCCCTCTTAATTAAAACTTGGGAGAATATGAATTTGACTCAAATTTATGAAACATGAAGGGGGAAAGCATGCTATTTAAAAATTTTAAGTGTATACAACATGCTTTTTATTTTGTTTTCTAAGTTTGTCAGCTTTATTTTTTCTTGGCACATTCAAGGATTCTGCTTTTTCACAATTTGGGCTGTGTGCCATGAAAAAAGATGAGCTAATTCTAAAAGCAGCCACTGTCTATGAAGAAAGACTACTTTTCAAATGGGCCAACATGTATTCCTTAGCACACAAAGATACATGAATATGCATTTAAAGCAAAAGGCATTCTACATTGTGAATATATAATACACAAAGCTCTGCTTTATGCATTTACTTATGAACTCACAATTTTCTAATATATATCCACAGACCACATCTTAACAACTCTAGGCAAGCCATTATAGTGCACTTTTCATTTGTCAGATGGAATATATGAAGAGAATACAGAAACTAACTGTGGCAGGTACACTGATAAGCCTCCATACTCTGGGGATTTCATTTTTATTTTTTTAAGTAATAGTAAAAAAAGAAGAAAAAAGCAGTAGAGAACTTATTGAAAGGTAAAACCTTATAAAGACCTTTCTGAAGGAAATGTCTCAGAGGTTATGTTAAGGCTATTGGAAACTCCAAAAATTCAAGTGAGGTTACTGATCAAAAATAAAATAAAACATTCAGGTCACCATAACTATCAGCTCGAGTTTTGGAAATGACCCCAGAATTCTACATTGAAGGCCTTTCAGTGGTCTTTATTAGCTCTGGTGGTGCTTGGTGGAAATGGTCAGGGCTTTAGGGGCATTAATATGGCCTCATGAATATTAGGTACCTGTAGTTTCCATAGGTTTTTTAAGGGAGAGGGTGGGAGGAGCCTTACTCTGGTTTCAAGCAGTTCAGGACCACAATATAGGAAGGAGTCATCTCCTCACTACCCTCTAGTGGGGTGAAATCCTGAAACTGCCCTGGAAGATAACAGAGCCCTTGGCAGACCAAGATCAGTGGTATTGGGAACTGGCAGCTTAATGCCTTTCACTGAAAGAAGAAAAAAATGAGTCAGGGAGCATCTGTACAAAGGGAAAACTTATTTGCCACATAACTTTAAATAGACTCAGTGAGTGCCCCCTCCTCAACCATTATGGAAAAAGTTGAGGGACCAACATACAGTTAAGCTACTTAAATTGCAGTAACTTAGGATGTAATTATGCAATAAGATAGGATAAAAGCTCTAATCCTTAAACATCAAACACTGCATTAAATGGTTTAAAGGAACAACCTGCTTTGAGCTGTGCTCAATCCGTGCAAGGATTATACAATCTCAGTGCTCTAGCTAAATTCCTAATGTTTACCTAATGTACTGGTAAGCCTCCCATAGAAGATGGGTCTCTTGGATTTATACTGAAATATAACCTTTTCCCTCCCCTATCATATACAGCAGAGCTTACTCTTCAGGCAGGAGCCCAGAAAGCTTGAATCAGGCACCAGAGCCTGAATTTTCCGATGGCAGCAACGGTTATGATTCTCTTCTCACTGTGATCACCCTTGACGAGAGAGGATGCTAACTACAACTCTGGAAACTGGCGTCCTGAACACGCTTTTGAAGATACACCACAGAAAAAGACAAAAACCGTAACACAGAGTCAGTGGTTTATAAAAGTATTCAGGTAACCACATTCCACAGGTAATTTTTGTTCTTCATCTATTCTTCTCACTTGGGCAGAGATGGAGGCAGGGAGCAAAATAGCAGTAAGGCAGCCCAGAGCTAGCTGAGGAATGACTCGTGATGAATGAAAGCGGCAGCAGGGCTATCCAAACATAACCTCAAAACATTCAGATATTGCTAAAAAGCCTCTGTGAGTCTTTCTAAAATGCCTCAAGGAATGACGCTCATGGGAGAGTGATATTTTATAAATCAAATATCTCTCTGTGTGTGCCTGTGTAATATTATGCCTGTGCATAATAATATATGCACATCTGCATATATACCTGTATGGCACACACATTCACTGAAGAGGAAACAGGCTGGCAATTAATCTGGAACACAAATGACATGGTTACACATAGATCATAATTTCTAAACACAATGTTAGTAAAACAAAATTTATTTGTAAAACAGGACCTGTTATATAAAATGGCACACAATCCAGTTATACAAAAATACAAAATTTCTTTCTGATTACAGTTCTAGTTGCAAATGATAATTAGAAAGCATTCCTGGTGGCTTCCAAATAGCTGAGATTGCGAGCATACGGAAGAGGGAGCAGCAAGAGTCCATGGTGCTGGGATGTCCAAACGAGCAGAACCTAATTTCCAAATTCAAGACTTCCAGCAGGTCACTTTGGAGGGACACCTCCTAAAATAACTAGCGCCTGGAATGTCTTCTGTTTTGATACCCATCTTCTAGACTCTTGCCAACCCTAAATTTAGTTCCCAATGTTTCTTAATGTCCATAATCTGTGTGGCTATGAAAGAGAAGGTATGCTGAATTTTCTTACATGATTTGCTCTCTCACCTATTTGGATGATGATTAGTTACATGATTATATTTATTCCATTTCAAATGATATAAAAGAGTACAATGATACCGTTTAGTGACATCAGATGTTAGATGTTAACTTCTGGAGAATTATTGTTTCAATTAGCTACTCTCATAATGTTCTTTTCTGTGATCTTGCCAAGACATGAGCTCTTGTTTCTTTTTTTTTTTTTTTAATTTCAGACTCTTATTGCAAATATTCTGAAAAATCAGAAATATTACGAGCTTTGAAAAGAAACCAAGGCATTTAGCAAATTTTAGCCTAGCTAAAGAACACAGATACTTAAAAAAAAAATACAATTTACCTTTTGCAGCAATTTAAAGGTCCAACCCTTTGAAAGGAAGCACATTAGCAAACAGCTGCTTATTAAGCCCTAGTGACATTAATTGTATGCATTTCCATAATACCGGTCTAATTCATTTTCTAATTCTGGTAGGAGGCAATGCTTTCTTTCAAAAGATTCTCCTTCCATGGAATGATAAAATGCTGAGGCTTTTCTTTTTTTTTTTTGTACAGAGCCTGTATTTAGTGCAATAAGTTTAAAAAATCTGCTCTGAAATATTTACTTTACATTAACAAAAATAGCTTTTTTTAAAAAAATTGTAACAAAAAGGAGTTATCGCATAAACAGATCATGAATTATTCTTAGCAAATTACACTTTTTTTTTCTTAAAGCATTCACCATTACAATAAGCAGAACAATGGAATATTAGCCATTCATATCTGGTAAGCTTCAGGAATTAAAAAACCCCCCCAAACCCAAAACCCATCCCCAAACACAAAGAACGTTCAACACTTGAGGATCAAAACGTTAACCAATTCTTCAGTTAAACATTGTAGAATTCTGGATACTCAATGAATTGCCAAGAAGAGGAGCACCTGCCAGTATGTTTTTAAGATTTTACAGCAAGCATTTGAATAAAACGGCTGGCCGTTTAGCTCTAAGCCACTAGGGTTCCTCTGAAGCAGAAGCCCAAGCACTGGAATTTTCAACGCTTTGTGTTCTCCCTTTTTTATTCCTCCCAGCATTATTTACTTTGCAAATCGATACACAGAAACTTAAAGGCTAAACTTGCTGGGTGCCCCAGCTTCCTTTCAAATCAGGCACACGAATGTGTGGAGGATGCTACTAACATCAAAAGAAAGAAAGACAAAATGTAAGAAAAAAGTTTGCATAAGAAAGATTATCTACCCTTTTCTTTTTTACCTACTCTCTTTATAGAAGCATTAGGGTAAACTACAAATACCTGAGGAGTTGGTTACTTTTTAATGTTGGCTGACAAATGCATGAGCTATTATGAAAAATGCCCAAATTGGGTCCACTTGTATGTTTCTAAAAGGAAAATGACATGGCTTCTTTGATTGGGGAAAACTGATTGGACTAAGTCCTTATTAACCTGAAAGCATATGCCTAGTCTCATCCCACTAGGACTTATGCATCAGTAAAATAAGGTCTTGATTTTATGCACACATCAGGGAAATCACCCCTGAATAAACTTTAGACAGAGGATTCAGTACAATAATTTTACCTAATTTAAATAACTAAAGTTAAAATCTCCTCTAAGTTATTAAAAATGTTAATCAGATATGAATCTTAACATTTCCATTAAGACAATTACAGTTGAAAACATTAAATGATGGCAGTTGCCTTGTAAAAGCCACCCGTATGAAAGGAGTACATGTTTGACAAAAATAAGCATAAAAAAGGTATTAAATCCCTGTTCCTTTTCTCTGATTTTGGCTGATTATGTGTGTGTGTGTATATACGTATACATATATATACACACATACATATACATATATACACACACCCACACACACAAATACATAGTTATGTGTATATATTGTTTTGGAATGTCAATGGGTTCCATAACGATCAGCTAGGTTCAAGCAGAACTTGCTCCCGAAGCCTAGAAAACAAAGTCATACAGAGTATAATCTTAGACAGTTATCATTAAAAGGAGATCATGAATGATGTTACAAATACACAGATGGTCACAAACGGCAATAAAGCAAAATGGATTGAGAATCCCTCTTCCCTAAACCTAAATTCCAGGGGCTGAAATTCCTGTTGAAATTCACATTTCCCTCTGGGTCATCTTTAACATAGGCAGAGAATTCATCTCTAGTTTACACTGCTCTAGTGCCCAGGTTTTTTCCTCCATTTCCTCTGTAAGATTCTTCTGTATGACAAAAAGCAAAAGGCCAGAATATCTTTTTCTTAAACGTTATATTTGGTAAATTTTTCTAAAATAATTTTCAAAGATGTATAGAAACACCTTACAAACCTTCAAAGTTTCCTTAACTAGTGAGGCTCTCTCTCAAATAAAAAAGTCTTAAGAGGAAAATTGGAAGTACTTATATTTAGTTCAGTGATTCCCTGTCAAAAGTAAATATTCAAATCTTAGATTTCCACACATTATTTTATAGGAAAAAAACCTCCTATATTAAACTATTGCATTAAAGAGAAACACAGTGAACTCAAACAGCCAGTGTTTCTATAGATGATGGTCTGTTAACAGAACTTTCATCTAAGGGAACAACATGTGAATTAAACCAAGCAAATACAAACAAGCAATCCTAAATTCAACCAAGTCCCAAACTGTAGGAGGGAATTTCTCAGGTAATTCTTTAGGGACATACACAAGATGCTGGAGGTAGTTGAGGTCAACTCTTACCATGCGTACTACAAAAGATGAGAAGGAGAGGTACTGATGAAAGATTTAAAAGTTAAAAGATTCAACTACGCTGTGAACAACAATTCACACTTCTCTCACAGGGACTTTCTGAACCACTTAAAATATAATTCTTACAGATCAAATGCTACTGTGTACAAAGCACCAGAAAAACAATGCACATAAAAGATGTATTTGGATACACAGCAGAGGGCTTTGTCATTAATCTGCAAGCAGTGAACCAATGAACAACACAAAATAAAAGCAGAATGAAGAATTTAATGCAGTTTCTGAATTAAGGGAAATTAATTCAAAACTGAAAGTAATATTAGGGGGAAGAAACCCTTTCTACATTTTTGGCTTCTAGTAGAATGCCACATAATGTAGGCAATTCTCCTAGTACTAATACCTATGATTGAGGGGTCTAGGTAAGAGAAAATATATTTGTATTCTGGTATGCCACAAGTCAGCTATCTTTCCCCCAAGAATAATACAAAAATACCTGCTAACTTATGGTCAGAGTAGCTAGTCCTAAACTTCTAATTATTTCTCCCTTTCTTTAAATGCTTATCACTGAAGAATGATTTAATGTAAGCTTCAACCACTGAAAAGAGAGAAAAGAGGGGAGAGTAGTTTACATTTTAAGATTGTATATGCCTTTTAAAAGTTTCAGGTTTGAAACCTTATTTTATGAAGAATTAGGACAACCAAGCAGTGGCAAGGAGGAAGCCTTCCTCATTTTTCCAGACCACCTTGGAGTTGGCAGAATTTTCACTTCAACCCCCCCAGGCTCCGTGAAATTAAGGGGATGCAGAAAGAAAAGGTAGGAAGTTGAGGATCCTAACAGGAAAAACTGGTGATTAGCGCCCCTTCCCTGTTCATCTAGTTCTGACTGATGCACACTTAAAACTAAGAGTTTATTTGGCCATTCTAGATCTTTTTATTTATGATTAGAGCAACCTGTGTCTTGGGACTATAAGTGTTGAAGTTTTGATTTTATCATTATCAGTGCTATTAAGAGCAACATTGAAACAGATGGGGTTATAGAGAAGAGTTTATGTCTAAAGATTCTGTTGAGGTTTTAATGCAGGTTGAATATGCAATTATTTTCTATAAACATGTACCTCTGCCATGAACCCATCTCCTCTATTCCTACATACTTAAATAGACTTGTTTTAAACTATCTAATTCTTAAATTAGAGACTTATAACTCAAACCATTTATTAAAGTATAAAGAAGAAAGACAAAAGAATCCTTACCTTACCTTTCTTGGGACATTATATGCAATTAGAAGGCATGTTATTTTAAATTAACTGTTTTAAGGATGTAGGCAATTATATAATATTTTGAAATAAACATGCTATTTAAGAAGAGTACATTTGTAATACAAGCAGTAATTAGACCAATATAGCTAAAGACATCTGTCATTATGCAGTGGTAAGAATATGTGTGGGAAAAGCTACTCAGGATTCTCTTCCACTGGTTAACTTTAAGTTGCTTTTTTCAAATGAAAAGAGTGGTTATATATATCACTGGCCAGAGATAATTTATCTTTCTCACAATTAAGCTGAGGCTGGAGAAGACCAGATTTTCTTACTGAGTGGGAATGTGGGTGTGGATGGAAATAGCCTTGTTTGCTACTGAAAAATCACTTAAGAAACAAAGAAAGTACAGTCCAGGCAACAGAAGAAAAAGTCAGCAAGGGGGAGAAGACAGCAACATAAACAAACCAATATTAAAAAGGGAAGAAATATGAATTTCAGCAAGTTGAAAGGAATTGCTATCATCACTTCTAAAATGATAAGTATTAAACTGTCAGTTCAAGTGCACAACCAAATGTTCAGTCCCATGAAAACTAAACTCTGATAGCTAAACACAAAGAAAATGGAAACTGCCAAGTTCACCTCAGGGACAGAGAGATCCCCTACCCCCGCCATGAACACTGTTCCTTTCAGCTTACTTTGAGAGAAGGCGGTCTCAGCTGTGACAAGAATTCCGCCATCCAAGTGATGGGTAAACACACAAACAGAAAGAGCAGCATGTCCTGCGTGATACAGATCACAACAGCTTCTCCTGAACAAGTGCAGTCAGTGAAGAGAGAGAGAGAGAGGAAGAGAAAGTGAAACTCCTGGAGGGCAGCTGCCTCCTCATCACCACCTACCATCGGTTTTAGCTCTCTGGCATCAGCAACGCCTCCCTTACCAGCTTCCTTCATTGCTTTTCTACTGTTTTCCACAAACTCCTGAAAAACAGGGACCAGATTACATAAATTCTTAGGTCCTTTCAGACTTTAGATGGTAGATGATTTCTAAAGAATATTGACATGTTTGACTCAGTAATGGTAAATGGATGGCCTAAAAAAAACCAGCAATAAATAATGTTTGGTACCATACACAAGAATGGCTCAGTTTGAGGGTATGGACTGCAAGCTGTTGATATAAAATCTTTTTGCCCACCATTCCTCGTGACAATCTTACTTAGACTCAAAGAGATGTTTAGTTATCTGGAAGAGAAAATAACTCTTGTTTTTTAGAAAAGACTATTTTCTCACCCTTAGAATATTATTTGTTATTTTACCTTTTTCCATATCAAGGCTAAATAAATGAAACAAGAACATTTTATTCCATTAAGCCCCCTCTTTAAAATAACCCTAGGAGGTAAAAGAAAGCATTCACACTACTTAGCATACTATACTATTTTTACCAAGGCATAAATAAGCTACTTAAAAAAATTGTCTATATGGCCTTGAAATTATTCCATAAAGCAGGAAGACAGGGAGTAACAACAAGAAACAGCTGGTCAGAACCAGTTAAAATGGGATTATGCCCCAAAGGAAACACTTTTATCCTGTCAAAGTTTATGGAGCACTTCCTCATTCAATATCCTCATCATTCTTACAGACAAAACTAAAATGAGAAAAACTATATCTTTCACTCTGTTTTTCATCAGTGGCTTAAAGAACAAAACAAATCCCTCCTTCTAAATGCCTTAATCACAAGAGAGATGTATTGCTCTTAAATCAAGTTCAATGATGAGAATAATCAGGATTATAACGGAGATTATGAAAATGTCCAAAATGTAGCTGGTGACGTTCTTAATAACAGAGATAATGAGTACCAAATAGGTCAGTTGAATCATTTGGAATTTTTGAGATTGAAAAAAAAATCTAGCTTATTTATTAATAAATTTATTTTAGATTTAACTGGATAAACCATATTAATGGAAGATGTTTTGCTATCTCAATGTCTAGTGTTTAATCTTCAATACTATTCATTCTTGAGATAGGACTATTTCACAGATTATTATTAAAAAGCATTTTTAATTTGGTAGCATTTAACATAGATCCTAGTATTTAAATCATTTTAATATGGTTTCCAAATTTTTTAAAACATTTAATTGAGGTTCTAATATAGGGAAGCTGTAGAGGCTATGTAACTACAAAGAATATGTTATCTTTGTAAAGGTTTGGATCTTGACTAATGGAAAACAATACAATCTACCAGTCATGGGTCTGATAATCTGTATTCATTACAAAACATCTTCAATTTGGCTTGGCATATGAGTTTTAACAGGTTGACAGCAATAATATTTAGAAAAGTGGTGGATGGAGAAATACAGGTAGACACTACAACCCAGGAAATAAAACTTTTCATCTTTGAATCCTGATTTAGAAAAGGCACTTAGAACGTGAGTGGTCCAACATTGCAGTCTCAAGGGCTAAAAACGCCTATTTAAATTCATCTAACGGCAGAGACGAGGAGAGCAGTATGGAACCATGTGAACTCAGGACTCTCAGTGGGATACTGCTCTAGCTAGGTGGATTCAAATGGTCTCATTCATGCCAAATGGGTCTTCTTCCCTGACTTCCCCAAGACTAGCCTCATTCATGAGTGCTACAGATTAATTCTGAATTACTCAGTTGTATATAATGGGAATTAAACATAGAGAATGTTCTACAACATTTATATTAGTGTTTTTGATCCTTAAAGCAGTAGAGGGCATTTGAAGTACTTACCATCAGTACTTTATCCATATAAAATTCTCTGCCTGGGCTCCCATCATTGTATTTTGTATCAACGGCAAAACACAAGAATAAAACATCCACTACCATCTCATAAATGGACAGGAAGCAATGGGCGACCAGGAAAGCAAAGAGGCAGACGATGATCAGAGGCAGCACCCACACTGTGTAATCTTGTTGGTAGTTGAGCAGCATAACCCCAGCCAGACCTGTGCTGCAGACGATCAGCACCTGAAACGGGGAAAACAGAGACCATACTTAGTAACCTGCTGCAGAAAACCTCTATTTCTTCATCATCTGCAGACTTACAGTCCTCTTTACTCTTCAGAAATGATGGCTGTATGAATTCATGCCACCTCAACTTAGAAAGTGCAATCCATAGATACGCATATACATGTGTATCAAGTAACATAAAACATCATCCATGTTGACAATAAAAATAATCAAGTTTTCCAAATGGTATGCTTGTTCCCTAAGACTTCACTTTTTTAGCACCTGTGGCAATCTCTAAGAGAAATGTATACCTATCTTGGAAAAAAAAATTATACACACTCTTAGCATGCAGAAGAAAACTACTGACATTGCAGGGTATTGCTGTGTATTTTTTTCTAAGCATTTTTACATATATGAAATGGTATTATATAAGCAAATCATTAAAAGCTCTTCATTAATATTTATATATAATACATGCTTCTTAAGTACATATTCAGCTACACTGTTTTCATTCTGTGGGTGGTTTAAAATTTGTTTAACCATTCTCCTACATTTGGAGACATTGTTTTCAGATATAAATAATGCTGTAACCTAACATCTCTGAGAGCTTTCTCTTTGTCTCATATTTTATTTCCCATAGAACATGTCGTATGTTTAAGACAATTTGCTATGAAGTGTTGATTTGGACTATTTGTGAAGAAAGAGGTTGCCAAACACATTTATGCTGTAAAAATAAAAAGAAATAGCCATTTGCTCACTGTCAAGAACCACCTACTCTGATGCTTCATCACCACACATGCAGCACTTTAAATTTTCTGTGGTCTGTTTAATATATTTTATTTCAGTTTTTCAATAACCCTATGAATGGCTTATAGCGAACATTATCACCCTTGTATTATAGATTGGGAAACATTCGTAGAGAGCCTAGCCGGCCTGCCCAAGGCCACAGAATAGAATAAAGAGCAGATACCACTCAAAAAATAGTCTTGTGATGACAACACCATTGCTCTTTCCAGGTAAACATTCAGCAAATACTTGGATACTGATACATTACAGTAATAGGTACACTGAATACTAGTGGCACTCTTGCCCAGCCCTTTACCTGGCCTAGCATCAAGCTGTAAACAACAAAGAAAAAGAAAGAGGCCTCAAGAACCGCAGCAGCCTTTCCTTGCCCAGGGTTGAAGCCAAGAGACTGGGAATTCTTTTGTCTTTCCCCTACTGTCTGTCAACACCAAAGCATCTCTCAGTCACCGTTATCTTAACCAGGAATTATAATGCATCAGAGGATATACTGGTTAAGCAACAAACTGTTCCCTCTCTCAGATGATTTTAGGGAGCAAAGCTGGGTCTGCTCCCCTCCCATCATTTTTGTGGCAATACATTTATGAATCTTCTCTCATGATGAGTTATTTCTGGGGTAATGTCCACAAACAGCTAACTAGGCCCGTTTTCTTTCACTCTTCTGGTTTCAGTTTTTTTTTGGTTTCAATTTTAGAGTGAGTTATTTCTTACCCTCTTCAATGTTTTTACATCTACCTGATGGGAGAACTGAGCTGCTTTATGCTCTCTCTATGCCACTAAAAGTTAAACCACATTTGAATGTTAAAGTCAATAACAGGCAGAAGATGTGGCTCAGACAAAGCGGATGTTGAGACAAAAGCTGTTAAGGTAGAATACTGTCACATGAGAAACAACTATGAAAATCAGTGATATTTAGCTTAAAAAGTCAAAGAAATGTAATAACTACTCCCTAGTATAATGAAAGGGCATCATGCATCCATTCAAGCAGAGGATACATTAGTGGTTATCAAATTATCAGATGGGCTAGGAATCACTTGGGGAGTTTGTGAATAAAATACAGATTCTCAAGCCTTGCCCCCAGAGAGTCTTATTGGTTGGATTTAAGATGAAGTCAGCAATATTCATTTTAAAAGTACCCCCAGTGAGTCTTAGAAAGTCCACAGCCTACAAGTAGTATGGCTCTATATACCTGGTGGGTGTCCTCCATGGTGAGTTCACATAGCCAAGGGAGTGTTCAAGAGAATCACTTGGGACTTCCACATATATTTCTCATATGCTAAAAATTTATTTTTTATTAAAAGCTATACATATATCATAAATAAATAAATATATTGGGGAAGTGTGCTCAAAATTTTTAATAGATATGTAATTTTAAAAGTTTAGACAATCTTATAATAAAGGATAAGTTCTCAGCAAATCAGGGTAGAATGTGAGAAGCAGGAAGAAAGGATACTAGTTTTGGAGTCAGAAAGATATAAGATTGAATCTGAGTTAGTACTTTTTAGTTTTGTGACTAAGCAAGTTCATTTAACTTTTCTGAACCTATTTATCCATCTTTAAAAGAGATACAATATGACATACACCCCGTAACTGTTAAAATAAGCATTCTGAAAGCATTTTACATCTTGACTGGCTATCTTAGTTTCTTCCTTTTTTCGGTCATCAATCTTGGATTTATGATGCCTTTTCTCCCATGAAACCCATGTTTTCAAAGATTTTGTTTACCAATAAAATAGCATCTATAAGTAATAATTTAATTTTCACTTTTTAATTGAATGAACTCAGATTAAACTGTCAACTAGGACAAAGTAGTGTCACAAAAAGTATTATCAAATAGACATAAAATAATTTCATACTGAAGCAAAGAAACTTAAGATTTGAGGGATTTTTGGGGTATAGTTTTTTTGGTATAAATATGCAATATTTATTCGACTTTAAAATGTTGAAATATAGCTTCTACATCTTTATTCTTAACCTTTGAGGACCCTATAGGCCAGCAATCATAGGTCATAAGCCACTAAACTAGAGGAGCTAGGGTCTCATCTAAATCTAATTTTCCATTCCATAAAATCATTGGGGCTTCATAGAAACAAAATCCATGACACTATTTTTTGTTTTCTTTCTAAAATCAAGGTTCTGAAAATTAAATTTTAAATTTTTAAATAATTATAGATTAATGTGAAATAGTATAAAAGTAACACAGAACGAACCCCATGTACCCTTTACCCAGTTCCCTTCAATGATAACACTTTGCAAAATTATACTGACAGTAGTGAATACAAAGTCACAACCTAGGTATTGACACCGGTACAGTAAAGATAGCGAACATACCCATCATCACAAGCCTCCTTCACTTTAATTTTTTATAGCTATCCTTACTTCCCTTCACCCCATCACTAACTGGGCAACCACATATATAGTCTCCATTTTTATTATGTCATTTTAAGAAAGTTGTATAAATGGAATCATACAAGACTTAATCTTCTGGGATTGGCATTTTTTACTCAGCATAATTCCCTCAAGATTCATCCAAGCTGTTGAATGCACTAATAATTTGTTCCTAACACTTTTATGTTTATTATGATCTATCTAGTTGAACTATCTGACCAAAAACTATTTCTGCATACTAGTAGTTATTAATTTCATTCATTTCAGTTAATTTCATTAACTGTAACAAAAGAAACTCTTTAAAAGATTTATTGTATTTTGTGATCAGAAGTATATTTTTGAAAAAGGAAAACAACCAAAAAAAGAAAAAGGAAAACAAGAAATTCATTTTAGTACGTTAGAAACCCAAAAGTTTTTTTTTTCCTCTTATCTTTTTCCTTTTTTTGATTTGTCAGTTTAAAAACTGTTTATCTTTCATGGTTTTAGGTCTCTTTGTAAATAATGTTAGATATATTATTCAAAATTATACTTTGCTGGAAAGCAACTTGGAAATACATATCAAAAATCCTATTATGTACTTGAACTCATTAATTCTACTTCTACAATTCTGGCCTTAGGACATAAGTATTACTGTGGGCAAGAATTGGTATACAAAAGTTTCACTATAGTACACTTTATAATAGTCAAACATATGAGGAAAGTTCAATAGTAAAAAACAAAACAAAGGCTTTATTAAATAAATGATACAATTGTATAATCACATTTAAGGCATTTTTAATAAAATGAGAAATGGTCATAATATGAAGTGAAAAAAGGGATACAAAACTGTCTTTTCTACCAGATTTTACATTTGCTTTATCGACTAGTATTATAACCAGCATCCAGAAAAGCCCCTGGTACATTACCAGTAGGTACTCTATAAACACTTCTTTAATGACTAAAAGGTTATGAGAAACATAAGAAAAAAACCTAAGAAAAAAAGCCTGTCTTCTTCTTGGAAGACAGGCTTCTGAAAAACTCAAAGCCAATTTTAAAACACTGCATTTTATCATGTATATATTTTTCCATTATAAAAAATGCACAAAACTTTATCATGGTAAAGTGGGAGGAGGGGTTTGGAATCATTCATATTTTCAATACCTGAAAGCAATCATTATTAACATTTTGTGATACTAATTTTCATTTTTTTCTTATGCACATTTTTAAATAGTTCTGTGATAGTCTAGTAGTTTTACTCAGCTTTCCACTTACCATATTATACACAATTATATTATAAACTCTTAATAAAAAAACGTAATTTAGGGAATTCTCTGATGGTCCAGTGGTTAAAACCACAGTGCTTTCACTGTGGAGGGCGCAGGTTCAATCCCTGGCCAGAGAACTAAGATCTTAAAGACTGCATGGCATGGCCAAAAAAAATGAAAAACAAAAAAAAAGGTTTAATAGGCAAATAGTCTGCAGATTATTACTTCCAACTTTTATTGTTAGGCAGTAGACTGCTTATATTTGGTCACTATTATAAATAATGCTGTATTTAGAATTATCTCTAGTAGTTTGGAGAAGGCAATGGCACCCCACTCCAGGACTCTTGCCTGGAAAATCCCATGGACGGAGGAGCCTGGTAGGCTGCAGTCCATGGGGTTGCTAAGAGTCAGACACGACTGAGCGACTTCACTTTCGCTTTTCACTTTCATGCATTGGAGAAGGAAATGGCGACCCACTCCAGTGTTCTTGCCTGGAGAATCCCAGGGACGGGGAGCCTGGTGGGCTGCTGTCTCGGGTCGCACAGAGTTGGACACGACTGAAGTGACTTACCAGCAGCTAGTAATTTACCATCATCAGAATCACTGAATCAAAAGGCTTCAGGGGAAAAAAAAAAAGGCCCAGGGACAAAATTTTTGTCAGTTAAGGCAATTATAGCTCACAGTGATTAAAAACTTTGAAGTCAGACAGATCTGAATCTGAACTCCAGCTCTGCCACATTTGAGTTTTCTAAATTTGGACAACCTACTTAGCTCTCTAAACTTTGGTTTCCTTTGCTATGAAATGAAGATAATAGTAGCTCTCCTTATGGGGTGGAGGGTTGGGGGACCAAATGTAACACTTCACTGCCTAAAGCACTGCCCTCAGTACCTGGTACCCAGTAAGTGTCAAAAACTTTTAAATTGCTCTGTATATTTATATACATATAAATATATATATATATTTTTAAGTTGCTTTTTAGGTACTATGGGTCAATTATAAGTATGTAAAAGATAAACCCAAAATCTGGGGTCTCCCTGAGTTATTCATATAGCACATAAATAACAGTAATGGTTAGTAACAGGATCAGACCTGTATTTAGTTCTTAATAAGAATCAACTCATTTCATTCTTACTATAATAAATTTCTTACTGTATAAACATGACAAAAATCCAGGAGTCATATGTTTAATTACAAATTTTTAAAATAACTATCTGTACAGTTATATAATTCTTCTTAGATGACTGTTGCCTGAGAACTTAAAACTACACAGTGCTATGGGATGAGGGTTAGGGGTGGGAGCGAGGCTCCAGAGGGAGGGGATATATGTATACCTATAGCTGATTCACACTGTTTTATAGCAGAAACCAATACAGCATTGTAAAACAATTATATTCCAATTAAAAATAAATTAAAAAATCTACATAGTGCCAATCAATGCCTTTTAACATCAAATACTTTTTCCCTTTTCCTTTGCAAAGGAAATATGTTTTTTCCTTTAAAAACACAGTGGCTAGAGTAAAAAGTGCTCAATAGTAAGAGAATAGCATTTGATGGAACGGTGGCCATTATGATAATGATGAAATTATTAAGGTTATCAAAGCAATATGAAAAAATACATAATAGAATATGAAGTGAAAAGGCAGAACAAATAGGTATGTATAGTAGGACTGTTATACTATAGAAATATAAGCCTATGAAAAAGAAATATAAATATAAAATATAAAAAAGAAATATAAGCTTATGTATATTTCTATACATAGAAATATAAGCCTATGAAAAACATGGGAGGTAATATAAAAATAAGTTATCAGGTTATCGTGGTAGTATCTTAAATTTTCTGAGTATTTTATGGTTTGAAATATAGATACAATGAACCCCAATTATAATGTTATCTAATATTTTTCAGATTTTAATAGCATAGAATAAAAAGATACTTGAGGACAGTTCACTCTCATTCCCCAACAGTTCTATTTTAAGGAATTTATATATAGTTAACGATAACCATTAATATTCATCAAGAACCTACAATGTCTCAGGCACTATCTTAGGTACTCTAGACATATTAATTAGCCTAATCCTCACAACTCTAGGGGTCTGGCACTACAGTTTCACAGATGGACAGACAGAGGCACAGAGTGGCTATGTACCCTGACTTAGGTCACATAGCTAGTGAGACCAGGATTTTCATCCAGGCAGCCAGGCTTCAGATGCAATGGACCACCACATGGACTGTTTCGTATTTCAAAATATGTCAGGATAATCATGGGCAAATTACTTACCTGTGCTTGTCTCTGATCCCTCATGTGTATCATGAAGTTAATAAATAATAATAGAACTTCCATTACAAATTTGTTAATGAAGATTAAATGAGCGCAATACATGTAAAATACTTAGAAAAATGCCTGATACATATTAAGGGCTCTGTAAGTGCTTGCTTTATATTATGTGACTTTTAGGTTTTTGGTGGGCTACATATGTGTTTTAAATTGAAGAGCAACTATTGCATTATGTGAAAATTTACTGTATGTCTCAGATAATATACTTGGTTTTATTACCTTGCCTAGGAATAACATGAAATCCCCCACCGTGTTGATGGCAGCTACTCGCAAAGCATTCTCCACAAGAATGACAAAGGCATCCTTCGCTGAGGTGCAGAAATTGGTGCTGTTGATAGCTGTGGCTGTGTATGCATTCTGGACAAAAGCAAAAACAATTTTTTATCAGTAAATGTTATCTTTACAATTTAAACTAAGGATAGTTAAAGCATAGCTTGCAAAAAGATTTCACAGTTAAACCCATGGCTTTGGTGAGGTACAGATTTAGATTAAGCACAAGGAAATATAAGACATTAAAAAAAAAAAAAACCAATCTGATATGGTAAAGAGAACTCGGATGGCCTAGTTTCGGTCTTTTAAAAACATTGACATTTATTAAAACACACATAAACCTTTCCAACATCCATTACCTTCTTCCCCGTCTTAGTAAATCAAACCATAATTTAACCTTTCCTAGATACTTTGGGTTCATCACTAGGCATTTCAGTGATGCTTTAAAAGCTACACACACGTATAAAGACACCAGATTGCTGTGCTGTTATATCGGGAACATCTATTTCCTCCTCCTTGGCACTTTCTTCTGTGCTGTCACTTCTCACAGTTCTTGCAGTAGACAGCTCTTTGTTGCTGATTTTATACCCCTCCCTCTGGGGCAGAACATCAAATCCCCTTTGAGGAAACAATGCTTTCTCATTCTCTTGGAGTCTGAGTGAGGTTGACACTACCTCCAGCTCTGGGGGTAAGCTCTGATGGATGTAAGTCAATCAACATGTTTTACCCACAGTGACTGCTTCAGGAATTGGTACATAAATGAATCGGAGTCAGTGAAAGTAAAAGGTTCCCCTGGGCTTCTGGGAAAAAAAGAAGTTTTCTTTCTCTTCTGTAGGTGCTCCTGACAGAGGAGCTCTCTCATGTACCTGGATGCAAGGTGTGAGGATACAAATGACCATGCTTGTCTTGCCAACATAATGGAAAGAGCAGAGAGAGAAACCAGGTACTTACACTTGGTGACAATGTTTACATGGTTAGGGACCAGCCAGATTCTGTACTTTTCAGTTACAGAAGCTAATAAATAGCTAAGAATCTCTCCCCTTCTTCCCACCCCGACCCCCTTAGAGAAGGGGGTCTTCTTGCTCTTTTGGGGGCTAGACTGGACTGGTTTTCTGTCTCCTGTAGTACTGAGTCCCCAGCTGATATATTTTATCCAATTGTACCTGCTTCTGTCTCCCCATGTTTTCTTTGACTAATAGTCACTCTGATTTTTTTTTCTTCTTTTTTCCATTACATTCTAGAATAGCACTGACACTTTCTGGAAAATGTGAATAAGTAACATAACATGAAATATGTTTGAGTCTTAAGAAGGGAAAGTATATGGACTTTGTAATGAAAACTTACAGTCCGGAGCAATTTTTGGTTTAGTGCTGACTTAAGAAATTGTTGGTGAGTCCAAAATATGAAGTTGCAGGAAAAATGCAGAACACAAAGGCATACTTTATACTGTGTTGTCTGTAAAGTTTTAAACACTGAGATCAGAAGAGTCTTTAATTTATGAGTGTTCCAATTGTACGCTTGTTAGTTATTACGAACTGGGTATGAAGATGAGGTTGGAGTCATCAAAAATTTAATTTGCCATTATATGATTAATTTCATTGGTTAAAAATGCAGAACTTTTCAGGGCCAAAGAGAGAGTACTGTACTGAGTAGGTCACTATTTGTGGTTCATAAACTTTATTCAGTACTGGAACAGCAGGAAATAACAGTGCTCTTTGAGAAACACAGTATGATCTTAATACAGGAAATGTCTTCATACAAATTGGCATAACTTGTATGTAGTAGCCCTCAGTGAACAATAGAGTCCAAAATGCAGTACCTGGGTGCAATCTCAAAAATGACAGAATGAACTTGGTTCGCTTCCAAGGCAAACCATTCAATATCACAGTAATCCAAGTCTGTGCCCCAATCACTAATGCCAAAGAAGATAAAGTTGAACGGTTCTATGAAGACCTACAAGGTCTTCTAGAGGTAACACCAAAAAAAGATGTCGTTTTCATCACAGCGGACTGGAATGCAAAAGTAGAAGTCAAGATATACCTGAAGTAATAGACAGTTTGGCCTTGGAGTACAGAATGAAGCAGGGCAAAGGCTAACAGAGTTTTGCCGAGAGAACACACTGGTCATAGCAAACATCCTCTTCCAACAACACATGAGACAACATGGACATCACCAGTTGGTCAGTACTGAAATCAGATGGATTCTATTCTCTGCAGATGAAGATGAAGCTCTATACAGTCAGCAAAAACAAGACTGGGAGCATGACTCAGATCATCAACTCCTTATTGCAAAATTCAGACTTAAATTGAAGAAAGTAGGGAAAACCACCAGGCCATTCAGGTATGACCTAAATCAAATCTGTTATGATTACACAGTGAAAGTGACAAATAGATTCAAAGGATTAGATCTGATACAGAGAGTACCTGAAGAACTATGGACAGAGGTTCATAATACTGTTCAGGAGGTGATCAAAACCATCCCCAAAGAAAAAATGCAAGAAGGCAAAGTCGTTGTCTGGGGAGGCCTTACAAATAGCTGAGAAAAGAAGAGAAGCAAAGGGCAAAGGAGAAAAGGAAAGATATACCCATCTGAATGCAGAGTTCCAAAGAATAGCAAGGAGAAATAAGAAAGCCTACCTCAGTGATAAGTGCAAAGAAATAGAGGAAAGCAATAGGATAGGAAAGACTAGAGATCTCTTCAAGAAAATTAGAGATACCAAGGGAATTTCTCATGCAAAGATGGGCACAATAAAGGACAGAAATGGTATGGACCTAACAGAAGCAGAAGATATTAAGAAGAGGTGGCAAGAATACACAGAAGAGCTATACAAAAAAAAGATATTAATGGCTCAGATAACCACAACAGTGTGATCATTCATCTAGAACCAGACATTTTGGAGTGCAAAGTCAAGTGGGCCTTAGGAAGCATCACCACAAACAAAGCTGGTGGAGGTGATGGAATTCCAGCTGAGCTATTTCAAATCCTCAAAGATGATGCTGTGAAAGTGCTGCACTCAATATGTCAACAAATTTGGAAATCTCCACAGCAGCCACAGGACTGGAAAAGGTCAGTTTTCATTCCAATCCCAAAGAAAGGCAATGCCAAAGAATGTTCAAAGTACCGCACAACCGCACTCATTTCACATGCTAGCAAAGTAATGCTGAAAATTTTCCCAGCTAGGCTTCAACAGTATGTGAACTGAGAACTTCCAAATGTTCAAGCTGGATTTAGAAAAGGCAGAGGAACCAGAGATCAAATTGCCAACAACAGTTGGATCATAGAAAAAGGAAGAGAATTCCAGAAAAACATCTACTTCTGCTTCATCAACTAGGCTATAGCCTTTGACTGTGTGCATAACCATCTATGGAAAATTCTTAAAGACATGGGAATACTAGACCATCTTACCTACTTCCTGAGAAACATGTATGCAGGTCAAGAAGCAACAGTCAGAACCAGACACAGAACAATGGACTAGTAACAAATTGGGAAAAGAGTACATCAAGGCTGTATATTGTCACCCTGCTTATTTAATTTATATGCAGAGAACATCATGAGAAATGCTGGGTTGGATGAAGCATGAGCTGGAATCAAGGCTGCTGGGAGAAACGGCAATAATTTCAGGCATGCAAATGACACCACCCTTTGGCAGAAAGTGAAGAGGAACTAAAGAGCCTCTGGATGAAGGTGAAAGAGGAGAGTGAAAAGCTGGCTTAAAACTCAACATTCAAAAACTAAGATCATGGCATCCAGTGCCATCACTTCATGGCAAATAGATGGGGAAACAATGGCAAAAGTGACAGACTATTTTTTGGGGCTCCAAAATCACTGCAGATGGTGATTGTAGCCATGAAATTCAGACGCTTGCTCTTTGGAAGAAAAGCTATGACCAACCTAGACAGCACATTAAAAAGCAGAAACATTACTTTGTCAACAAAGGTCTATCTAGCCAAGCTATGGTTTTTCCAGTAGTCATTATGGATGAGAGTTGGACTATAAAGCAAGCTGAGCACCAAAGAATTGATGGTTTGAATTGTGGTATTGAAGACTCTTGAGAGTCCCTTGGACTGCAAGGAGATCAAACCAGCCCATCCTAAAGGAAATCAATCCTGAATATTCATCAGAGGGACTGATGCTGAGGCTGAAACTCCAATACTTTTGCCACCCGATGTGAAGAGCCGACTTATTGGAGAAGACCCTGATGTTGGGGAAGATTGAAGGTAGGAGGAGAAGGGGACAACAGAGGTTGGATGGCATCACCGACTCGATGGACATGAGTTTGAGTAAGCTCTGGGAGTTGGTGATGGACAGAGAAGCCTGGTGTACTGCAGTCTAGGGGGTCGCAAAGAGTTGGACACGACTGAGCGACTGAACTGAACTGAAACCGGAAATGAGTGTATGTGGTTTATGTTCAAAAAGGCTGAGAAGGTGGGTTCTCTAGACTGTAAGTGAGGTTGGTGTTGATTCTTAATGTTACTCTAGAGGAGGGGCAAAAAAGTTTTTTGGTAAAAGACCAGATAGTGAATATTTTTGGCTTTGTGGATCATATAGTCTCTGCCACAATTGCTCAGTTCTGCCATCATAACATAAAAACAGCCAAAACAGTTTGTAAATAAATGAACATAGCTGTGTGCCAATGAAACTTACATACTGAAGTACATATTCAGCCCACAGGCAGTAGTTTGAAAACTCTGCCCTAAAATAAATTATTAATGGGGCTTGTTTGGTTGTTTTTATTTGTTTTGGGTTTGTTTTTTGTTATTGTTATTCAGTTTTTAGGTGAGTAAGGAACCAGTGAGAACTGGAAACTACTCTGGGTTCCTTGAGAATAGATCAAGATTGGAAAGTTCTGTATCTGAACTGTTACTGTTACAGTAACTCAAAAGTACAGTCAGTTTATTTTGATGTCATGAGGCTATTTGCAAAATGTTTCAAAAGAAGTTTTATAGAAGATTAGGAAATGTGAACTACTGCAGTTAGGTAATTAACTCTTTTGGTGCCTGCTGTCTTTTAACTGATAGGAAGCCCTGGCCAATGACAGCATAAAGTGGGCAAGCAGCAGATGAGTGCTACCAGGACAACTTAATAGTATGATTTCCTTAAAATATTGTATATATTAGCTTTTGAGGTAAGAGCTGTGAGCATGAGATAGTAATATATTGTGCTGTTGTTCATTCGTTCAGTTGTGTCCGACTCTTTGGTGACCCCATGGACTACAGCACACCAGGCTTCCCTCTCCTTCACAATTTCCTGGAGCTTGTTCAAACTCATGTCCATTGAGTCGGTGATCCCATCCAACCATCTCATCCTCTGTCATCCCCTTCTTCTCCTACCATCAATCTTTCCCAGTATCAGGGTCTTCTCCAGTAAGTTGATAGGGGTAAAATACCCTACCACATTAACTACACATATACTATATATGTATGTACACACACACACACATATAATGAATGTTGATGTAAAAAAGCATCATTATAATGCCTAGAATCAAGGATACTGGATAACCCATTTAAAACAACTGGGCGTTGTCTTAAATCTCACCCCTAAATGAAGACCAATGATACTTAATATGTTGTACTCCCCTTTCCAGTTTGAACATAACTTTCCTTGAAAGAAGAGGCAGAACCGAGAGGATCCACAAAACTCCAATCTCTCTCTTCTGTTATCATCAGGTTAGCTGAGTCTAAGAGCAGGCCCAACGTTCCCAAACTAAACAACAAAAGTTTTTTTTGGCTGCTGTCATTAATTTTCAGAGCTTCACTTTACTTGAGAATTATTCTTCTTCCTCTGCTGCTTCTTTTCTCCCTCCTCCAACCATCTCCACCCATTTGATCTACTTTTAAAGCAAAAGGCTATTTGTAGATATCAAAGGAGGCAGCAGTGATTTCTTTTCTCCATTCCTTGGTTTCCAGGGTTGGATGTGCTCACAGAAATTCAGCCTTCTTGGCAATATTCCTACAGATCTATGCAACTCTTTTATAGTCAACCTAACTGAAAAAAAGTGGGTATTTTATAAACTTTTTCCTACTCCTAAGGCAAGATGAGCTGCATGTGATACACAAAGGTCAAGATGATTTCTTTAGGAAGAAAAATGTGCTAAAGATCATAGCAGGCCATTGAAATTTCCCTCTACTTCCATATCTCTTAATCTAAAGGATTTACACCAGGGTTCTCAAGAAATTCTGAGTCCTTTGTGGCTAATAAGCGTTCTCTGAGCTTTTTGCTGATGACTTAGTTGAGATTTTTAGAGCCCACTCACCTTCTTCCCAGACTGCGTTCCCGATATTGAGCTAAATTGCCCACAGAGAGGCATCAATGATTAACATTTAGCCTGTGCCCAACATCTGCTCAGGCAGGACACAGGCTAAAAGACTCAATTCGCAGAAGCAACATGAAAGATGATCACCATCCAGAAATCTTTTTAAAAGGATGCCTATTAGCCCAAGTGGTCCCTGGTGTGTGTACTTTTGTGTGAAAGGTTATAGTGAAAAAGTACTGGTCCCCAGGCCTGCCTGGCCATAGGTCCCAGAGCACAGAGTCTATACTTTCACACCTTCTTTCTTTTCTTCATTTAAGGACCTAGAAATTCTCTTAAAGTTTAAAATCTTAACATAATAACCCACTTAATAGGGCAAGCTAGATAGCAATGGTAGGAAAAGGGGAACAGATAAGTACAACTTTACATGTGAATCAGTTCAGTTCAGTTCAATTCAGTCGCTCAGTCGTGTCTGACTCTTTGCAACCCCATGAATCACAGCAAGCCAGGCCTCCCTGTCCATCACCAACTCCCGGAGTTTACTCAAACTCATGTCCATCAAGTGGGTGATGCCATCCAGCCATCTCATCCTCTGTCGTCCCCTTCTCCTCCAGCCCTCAATCTTTCTCAGCATCAGGGTCTTTTCCAATGAGTCAGCTCTTTGCATCAGGTAGCCAAAGTACTGGAGTTTCAGCTTCAACATCAGTCCTACCAATCAACACCCAGGACTGATCTCCTTTAGGATGGACTGGTTGGATCTCCTTGCAATCCAAGGGACTCTCAAGAGTCTTCTCCAACACCACAGTTCAAAATCATCAATTCTTCGTTGCTCAGCTTTCTTTATAGTCCAACTCCTACATCCATACATGACCCCTGGAAAAACCATAGCCTTGACTAGATGGACATTTGCTGACAAAGTAATGTTTCTGCTTTTTAATATGCCGTCTAGGTTAGGGGCAACGGTAAACAAAATGATCCCTTTTTTGCATTTTGAGTGAGGGATGGAGGAAGCACAAAGTCTAATCTATACCATATATTTCACTCAGTTTGGTTCTAAACACTCCAACTTTTTAAGGGACATAAGAATTAAAAATATGTTGTAAATCTTAATTTAAATAGACTGCCTAAAAACTACCACTTGTCTCAGTTTAAAACAGGAAACAGTTTCAGCAGAAGGCTGCTTTCAGCAATTTATAGCAGAAAGCTTGAATATTCTCTATAACAAACAATTACTTGTCTTTAAATTGTACAAAAGCATGTATACATTTGACCCTTGAACAACACAGAGGTCAGGGTGCCAACTCTTTCACACAGTTGTCAATTCCCTCTCCTTCTACACCTCTTAGTCTAAAGGATTCAAGCCAGGGTTCTTAAGAAATTCTGAGTCCTTTGTGGCTAATAAGTGTCCTCTGAACTTTCTGCCAACCACTTAAGACTAACTTTATAGTCTCTGTTATCTATGGTTCCTGCAGCCATGGATTCAATCAACAGCAGACTGTGTTGTACTAGAGTATGCAGTATTTATATTTAAAAATTCCTATATAAGTGGACCCCATAATTTTTTTCATCATAAGTTGATTTTACTACATTCACATATTAAACAGTACACCCACTGGTGGCCAATACCATATATTAATGACCAAAACAAGATAAAAAGGGGGTAGCACCCCACTTCCTCAAAAAAGCCCTGCCCCTTCCCTGGACTAATGCACATGCCTCCCCATCCCCATCATTTGCCGCACTCCTCCTCCCTTTAGATTAAATCCCTCTTGCCAGGGTAAGAAGTTCATCTCTGATGGACCCACACAATCTAAAGCTGTTGTTCAAGGGTCAACTGTAGGAAGCAGTGTGTAGTCATGGCACGATCCAGGCAAACTTAGATTTGAAACTTCCTCCACCTCTAGATCATGTGATCTGCTCCAAGGTACCAGACTCAATGTTTTCACATATAAAAGAGAGGAAATGCACCTTCCTTACAGAGTTGGAGAAAGCGATAATATATATAAAGTGCTTAGCGTACTATCAAGGATTTAAGTAGGTGCTCAAAAAATAACTCCCACTCATACTATGTAGAGAAAAGCTTTATAATCTTAAGGGTTTATCAGCTGGAGAACAGATACTCTCCAGTATTAAATATACTATCTTCAAGTAATGTCCAAGTAAACCAAGACCTGAGTAATTCAATGCCCAAAAGAAACAGATTCTAGTTGGAACAATCTTTCTTCTTAAAGTGAATTTTATACTGTTCCATTAGATGTACAATTACTTTCTTGTCACATCAAGATAAGCACCTGCAGAAACAAAAAGCGGTTCACAGTTCACTCTGTTTATCTGCAAAACTCTTAGCATCTATGCTATATATATTTAATGGCCTATTTTTAAAAATCTAAAGCTCTTTTTATTTAAATTGAAGTATAGTTGATTTACAATGTTATGCTAGTTTCAGGTGTAAGCAAAGTGATTCATATATATATATATATATATTCTTTTTCAGATTCTTTTCCCTTTTAGGTTATTACAAAATATCAAGTATAGTTCTCTGTGCTATTCAGTAGGTCCTTGTTGTTTACATATTTTATATATTGTAGTGTGTATATGTTAATCCCAAACTTTCAATTTCTCTCTCCTCCTCTATCCCCTTTGGTAACCGTGTTTGTTTTCCATGTCTGTGGGTCTATTTCTGATTTGTAAATAAGTTCATTTGTATCACTTAAACATTTACTTACATTTGCTTAAGATTCTACATATAAACAATATTATATATTTGCCTTCCTCCATCTGGCTTACTTCACTTATCATGACGATCTCTACATCCATCCATGTTGCTTCATATGGCATTTTTCATCTTTTTTATTATTTCACCTTTCATCTTTTTGAGAAATGCTCCATTGTGTGTATGTGTGTATATATATGCAAACACACCACATCTTCTTTATCCATTCATAAAGCTGTTTTTTGAAGCCAGCTGTATTTTCCATTGTTTGGCACATAGTTGGGGACTACGGAATTTCATATTGTGCTGCAAATGAGTCTGGTCTACCCTACTTCCATGTCAACACTCCTCTCTGTTACCCTCTGTATTCTCTATAGCAGTGGCAACCAACTGGTGGCCTATAGACAACTGATGCTATGTGGCCCAAAGACCATACAATGTTTGCTCTGGTTCACTCAGAGTTATTCTTTTTTTAATTAGTTGTAAACATTTTAATAGCAAGAGATAAAATGCAAACATCCAGAATTCTGGCTTCTCTTAGAAAACTGAAGAGTTAGAAACTGTCTGTAAATTCTCACATGGCAAAGGTGTATGAGAGCTAGGTGGTGACAGCCTTCTTTGTACGGAACATGAGCTCCGCAGTTGACCACTCTCTGCTGCTCCCTATAGCTCTGGACCTTGGCTGCTGCACTCAGTCACATGAAGGATGTAACGAACCTCAAGTGGCCCTGCAGGGGTTTATGTTGTCCAGTTCTACTCAAGGCTTTTAACCTCAAGTTGCAAGTTTTCTTTTTTAAAAATAATTTATTTATTTATCTTGGCTGTATCGGGTCTTAGGTGCAGCATACAGGATCTCTGCTGTGTCATACCGACGTTTCATTGTGGTGCAGAGTCTCTAGTTGTGGTGCATAGGATTAGCTGCTCTGTCTTAATCCCCTGGGATCCAACCCACCTCCTCTGCACTGCAAAGTAGATTCTTAATTACTGGACCACCCGGGAGATATCTCAGGTTGCATGTTGGCATATGGGAGGAAAATGATGTAAAGTGACATTAACTGACTCATTGTTGACCATTTCCAAGGAGTACTACAAAAAACCAAACTCTGAATGAGAGACTCTATGTGTGAAATGTGAGCCACAGTGCCTGGCACATGACAAATGGTCAGTAAATGATACCTGGCATTGTAATTAGTATTATTACTTCATCGCACTCTATTGAATACTCTAAAGATAACCTTAGAGAACAGACAGGTGATTACACAAGAAGTTTTTGAAAAATAAGAATGCAAGAGATTTGCCTCACAGGACACTTGAGATATATAATGAAGCTATAATAAATATGCCTGTACTATACGCATGTAACTTATATAATACTGCACATCAACTATATTTCAATAAAAAATTAAAAACAAACAAACAAAAAAAAAACCTCAAACCAAACCAAACAAAAACTCAGTACTGGTAGAAGAATAAACAAATCAATGGTGTAGAAAAAAAGCCCAAAGACAGACTCAAGTACAATATATAAGAATTTAATACATGATTAAATTGACATTTCACCACAGAAGAAAGGATAGATTAATCATTAATTGGTCCTGGGACAACTGACTGAATCCCAGATAAACTTTTTTCAAAAAAGGGAAACCTCTAACGGACTACAAGAAAAAAGGCAGAATAATTATTTGATATTCAAGTAGGGAAAACCTTTCTAAGTAGAAAAGCCAAGAGAGAAACCACGAAGGAAAGAAACTATGAAGGAAAAGTTAAACAGACTTGACAAGAGAAAATAAAAATTGTTGTACATTATAAAAATATAAAAGAAATTAACTGTGGGTACTATTACAGGATAAGATTCTCCACTCACTGAAGACTCACTGTTGTCTAAGCCCAAGCTCAGAGCACTGTAGACTCTTTTCATAGTGGTGGTAAGAGGCATTGTAAACACTATTGTTAGCCCTGCTTTACACATGAGGTTCAGAACTTATCAGACATTAATTGAAGTAAAATACTGCAAACTTTTTCTCAAAGCTATTATTAAGTATATTAATGGAAGTGTTAAGTAGTTAGTCAGACACAAGTGGGTCCCTGCTCCATCCTGGATGGGGCCATCTTTCCCTCCCTGACCTGGACACTGGTGATCAGAACATGCCCAGAGATCCTCCCTTTATTGTGGTCAAGACAGTTAAATTTTCAGACTTAGCAGGCCCAAATAAGATAAAACCTTCCATCACATGTTGGCGCAGGCACACCAAGCCCTAAAACCCTAAAAGGTGACACAGGATAAACTGGGGTTCATTCCTCTGTATTTGTAATAAACTAGTATTGCAGTATTTGTTCCGGTCCCCACCCCCGCCCCGACCCTGCATGGTTTTGCTTGGGTGCTTGTGGGTAAGTGCCTGGACACAAGAAGAAAAGTTATATAACCTAAAACTGACGACCAATGTGTCAAATGATGCAGGACACAAGGAGGGACTTGTCACTACTTTGAAAAACCAACCCTTTCCCAGCTGGAAGGCTGTTTCTAGTTTCCACATAGCCCACTCTCCTTTTCTCTCCTGGGAGTGTACTTTCACTTTGTTTAAGAAAACTGCTGCTGCTTAAAAGTGTTCTATGTCTTTTGATTGAATTCTTTCCTTTGGGAGGTCAAGCAGTGAGTTGCCATTTTGCTGGTAACAAAAGTGTTATGTTAGACAGTGAGATCATGGGTGATATTTTTTCCTTGTTTTGGTTTTCCAAACTCTTCAGTATTTTATATTACATTTACTGTCAGAGAAAAGACACATTATAGAACTACCTTTTGAATTCTTTGTCACAGCTCTGTTATCTTAAGAGTAAGACACGGGGAGTCAGTAAATAAGTAAATTTGTTTATAAATAAAATGGGGTAGGCAGAGAGTGATAACAACACTTACTAGGTGTCTACCAAAAGCTAGACACTGTAAGAGTTGATTTATCTGTATTATGTTTCATCCTAACCTAAAGCCTATGAGGACAAGTATATTTTTTCCACTTACTGAAGAAGGAAACTAAGACTCAGAGGTTTCACTGAGCTTGCTAGGGAAGGAAACACATCTTCAACATCTGGGCTCTTTCTACTGTGGCTTCACACCTCTAGCAGAGCACTAAGCTTATACCTGCCGACTGCGTGTGATAGTATTTAAGTGTCTCTTCTTACACTAGCAGATCATACACTTATACCCTGCTTTCTCAAATTTTAGAAAAGTCTCTGGAGCTCATTGATTCAGTACCACCATGATCCCCATCACATTAAGTACTTCATACAGATGGGTGCCCATCCTGCTCTGAAACATTTCACAGGAACAAGGGTTAAAAAATTCCACTGGCAACTGGTACTTATGCTTAATGTTAATCTGTCATGGCAAGAAGTATTCTAATATTCTTAATATGTTGACCTCATTTCAACATTTCTATGAAAACAAGAGACATGACGCTCCAATGGTAACCAGTCTCCACACTGGAATACTTCATATTCCAAGTATGAATTTAGAATCACTCTCCCTAAACCTTCACTCCCATAATTGATTTGCTACTATGTCAATGCTTTCCTTGAATCTTCAAGCATCATGCCTACCTCTTGAAGATGCAAAATGGACAAAACTTGTACAAGAAACACAAACTTGTAGTTTGGATATACATCACAGGACTATTAGGACTAAATTGCTGACTACTGTTTAGCTTGGAATGAGCTGAAAACTTTATATATGTTTTCACCTGGTTTCCATCTTGATATCATGTGATTTGTTTTCCTTCAGCACTTCTCCTTTTTGAGATCCTTACGGTTTTATATCATTCTATTAATCTTTTTTAGTCCAAATATTTGGTGATTAATCATTCATTCAAAAAACATTTAAAGACCACTATTGTATACTAGGCACTATGGAAGTTTCTGCAGAGACAAAAATAAGATCCTGTCTTTAAGGAGCTAAAAGTCTAAAAGACAAGATGAAGTAAACAGACAACTCCTATACAGTGTTCCTAGTGTTTTCACAGAGGTATGAACTGATATTGTGCAATGTCAAAGGAAGAGCTGGGGTAATGAGGGAAAGTTTCTTGGAGGTGGTGCTCAGGAAGAATCATTAAAGACCAATAGGAGCTAGTCAGACATTGGAAGGAAGTTATTTTCTGCATATTTTGGAAACTGTGAGAGCAAAAGGTGCCTATGGGAACCGAAAACAGACAGCTGAGGCTAGCACATCTTTCTGAATATAAGCTATTTAGTGATGGATACAAAATGTAATGATGATTATCGTTACTGCAACCATCAACTTTTTTGATGACGATGACTTGCTCCAAAACCAAATTTTAAAAAACAAACTTTTGCAGAATGTTGTGGCTGTTGCTAATTATTTTAATAATGACCTTCCAAATACTTTACATCCGAAGAAGAGTATTATGAACCAGAGGAATGTATTTTGCTAATGAAATGAGAAATATACTTCTTCACATTAATCATAGAACTCCAATAAAGCAGACTCCAGGCATGCTCAAACCATCCCCACAGGACTCCTCCTGACTACATGTGAGTGAACGGACAATGCAATGCTACTCTTCAATCACTTAAAGGTTAATGGTGAGAAAGTCCATTTTTATCTTTGGTCTATTAGATAAGGGCATCAGTACATTAGAATTGATTTTTAGGGGCTGGAGAAAAGTGGTTAAGAAAAACAACTCAAGATGAAAAGAGTGCTTCACAGTGAGAGTTCTACATGCTCAGATACAGAAAGACAGAGGACCAAGCCACTCCCCTGTGAACTGTTACTCCGGAGGTATCAATCTCTCCATTTGACCCTAGAAATAGCACTTTCTTTGCTAGTATTTTCCAGGCCAGTACCACAGTCTTCAGCAGCTGAATAAAGCAAAAACAAAAAAACCCCATGGCATACTAGCATGTTAATTTTGAACAATAGTAGACAGTTGCAAAAAAGGAGTAAGTGTCACAACAACTTTTCACTAAAGCTTTCAAACAACATTAAATGAATTAAAGAACAATGGCTAGGGTAGACAGATTCTCAGGGAAAATAAAATATAAAAGGGTGTGAATTAAGGGATAAAAGATACATTATTTTTCTGAAAGATGCACTCTAAGGAAATTTATCCATGTATTACAATTAATTTTGCTGAGTCGTGTCCGACTCTTTGTGACCTCATGGACTGTATACAGTCCACGGAATTCTCCAGGCCAGAATACTGGAGTGGGTAGCCGTTCCCTTCTCCAGGGGATCTTCCTAAACCAGGGTTCGAACCCAGGTCTCCCACATTGCAGGCGGATTCTTTCCCAGCTGAGCCACCAGGGAAGCCCAAGAATACTGGAGTGGGTAGCCTATCCCTTCTCCAGGGGATCTTCCCGACCCAGGAATTGAACTGGGGTCTCCTGCAATAATAAGCTTTGAGAAGAATATATATTATGTTTAAAAGTAAGAATATGATTAAAATAGTTGATCAAAGCACCATGAGAAAAAAATTTTTTTCAATTAAACTCAAAAACTTTATCTTGAAAGAAGAAACAGTGAACCTATCTTTGAAAGTGAGTGTTAGATGTATTTTTAAAATCTTTTACCTGATTTAAATAATTTAGGCACTTTTCAAGACACCAAAGGCAACAAATGCAAGATTTCAGCACACATCGAGCACAAGCATTTTCCTGGAAAGAATGAATAATGAAAATAATTAAAGACCAAAGAATCAAACCATACCATGTAAAATATTATAAAGTTTAGAAAAGTAAAAATTAAGAAAAATCACAACCTATGCTTCAAAGCCTCCACACTCACCCTTTTTCCCCTCAAAATGTAATGGCTGAATTATTTTTATTTTTTATTTATTTTTTGTTTTGGTTTTTTTTTTTTGAATTATTTTTAATCAGTTCAATCCAACATTTACTTAGTACCTATTGCATATAAGATAAAGTATATAAGACCAACAAGGAACTTAAAAGCATTAAACATAACAAAGGTTAGAGTCAGAATGATACAGATCCTAGTGCCATGAGAATGGAGGAGAGAGAGAAGATGCCACTTAGGAGGTTAGAGGACTCAGGGGAGGTTTCTAGGAAGAGGGGGCATTTGAGCTAAGCTATGCAGAAATGCATGTTGCTTCTGCAGCTAAGGACAGGAAGGAGGGTTCCAAGGAGGAAAGTGTGAATTCACACAGAGGAATAGAAGCACAGGCTATTTGGGGAAATCTGTGATTAGATAAATTTTGCCAGAGCATACGGAGTACAAGAGTGGGAGATAAGGGGACCGAATTAGATTCCACTTGGCAAGGACATGGAAGAAAACATTCACACTTGGACTTAATATCATTGGGAATTTTGCTACATGCAGAACTGAGATCTGGAATGTGCCCACAGAAAGTCCAGAAAAGATTTTTCTTTACCTTTCCTTTGAGCTGACTGTGAATGTACATAAGGATCATTCGTGGAATTTTGACTAACGTGATAATGAAAGAACCTTTTGCCACAGTACCAAGGTGATAACGAATAAGGCGATTCACTGATGCCAGAATCGGTGTAAATGGCAAATTCCTTTTATCCCTGTTTAAAAAATGACCAAAAAGACAATTAAAGGCTTGACCAGGTAGAAACATAGAAAAGATTTAGTTCAAAAAAGAGTGAAAAATTAGTTCATTTTTCTTATTCTAGTTCTATGACAAAATAGCAAAGTAACTACAAGTGCTTCAGATGTATCATGTAAAATTAATGTTTCATTTCTTTATGGTAGTTTCATGGGGTTCTTATGCTCTAATACTTTAAGTTAAATAAAATTGCTTTGAAAGCTCTTACTAGTAAATAGTTATGGTGGTAATTATACAATCAGATAATGGAACGTAGAAAGATGTTAGACCTGGCACCTCGTTTTAATGGAAAACTATCAGGCCTACTGTAGTGTATAGTTAGCTCTGAAATTAGGAAAGAAAGTCACAACACCTTTTCTGATCCATACAAATTAAAGACTTGTTAACCTTTGCTAGATCCTTATATAAGCAAAAATACTGGGTTGACCAAAAAGTTCACTCAGCTTTTTCCATACCATCTTATGTGGAAAAACCCAAAAGAACTTCTTGGCCAACCCAATACATAAGACACTAACTACTAAAGATTTATTTTTCTGATAAATGTAATTTAAGTGTAGCATGACCTGCTATTCTAATTAATTTTTTAAGAAAGTTACAGGAGAGAATAAAGAATAAAATAATAACCTCCCATTTTCCTACCTCACAGAATTATCAACTACACATTTTGTCATATTGACTCCCACTTACTTCTTAAAGAAATTAAACTCTTACCAGCCTCAGTTCCATTTCCTTCAGGCATAATCACTTAGATTATCTTAAGTTTTTTTTTTCTTGCTTTCTTTTTTTCATTGATATATAATCGACCTACAATACTATGTTAGTTCTGCATATACAACATAGTGATTCAATATTTGTACACATTACAAATGATCACCACAATAAGTCTAGTTGTCATCTGTCACCATACAAAATGATCACAATATTATCACCCATAGTCCCCACGTTAGACTTTTCATCCCCATCATCATTCATTTTTTTTGTAACTGGAAGTTTGTACCTTTTAATCTCCTTCACCTATTTCATTCGCAGCCTCGACCCCTCCTCTGGCAATCACCTGATTTTTCTCTATGTCTATGAGGCTTCCCTGATAGCTCAGTTGGTAAAGAATCCACCTGCAATGCAGGAGACCTTGGTTCGATTCCTGGGTCAGGAAGATCTGCTGGAGAAGGGATAGGCTACCCACTCCAGTATTCTTGCACTTCCCTTGTGGCTCAGCTGGTAAAGAATCCACCCCCAATGCGGGAGACCTGGGTTCAATCCCTGGGTTGGGAAGATCCCCTGGAGAAGGGAAAGGCTACCCACTCCAGTATTCTGACTTGGAGAATTCCATGAACTGTATAGTCCGTGAAGTCGCAAAGAGTCGGACACAACCGAGAGACTTTCATTTGAGTCTATTTCACATGAGTCTATTTGTTATGCTTGTTTTGTTTTTTAGATTCCACATGTAAGTGAAATCATACAGGTATCTGACAGTCTCTGCTTGACTTATTTTACTTAGCATAATACCCTCTGGGTCCATCCATGTTGTTACAACTTAAGTTTTCTGACAAGTATAAATTCTCACCTAGTAAAATAGTAGGTCACCACAGCTCCTGCCACAGTCATCTGCTGACAGGCTAAAATAAATTCACTGATCCAAATCAGGCCCACCACATGGTACCACCACATGTACTGCAGAGGCCCTGAAATTCTGAACTCCACAAAGCCTTGTTCATTCTGAACAGCACTACCTAGGAAAATATCAAAGAAGGAAAGAAGCAGCACATAAAGTATAAACCAAAAAACATGGCTATTAAATCTAGGAGATTAAACTAATTTCCAACAATATATCCCTACCCCCAAACCACTGGCATTATGATCACAGCGTTATTTCATTAAGGGACAAAAATAATTATCACTTCAAAAGTTGTATAGCAGAACACTGTAAAATCAAGCATTTTGTTTTCCTCAAAGGCAACATATATAGCTTTTAAAAGTTGCTCTGTTTGAATATAATTCTTACCACATTATCAGTTATTTAGTTTATGCATGAATTTTCCAATACTTCAGTTTTCTTAAAGAGCTTTTACTTGTCCAATAATTACAGATATAAAATTAGCAAAATACAGAAATTAATATTATTTTCAATTGGTGGTGTGTTGAATGACCAGAGAAGTTACATATATGCTTATTATCCTTATACCACTCTTAACAATTAATTCCATTTAGACATACATAACTTTTGATATTAAGTATGGCTACAAGTAAGTCCGAGCATCTAACTATGAACTCTATCACCACTAGCTCTATATAGGTTCAGGTCATTTCCAAACTAGAAAATCCCAAGGAGGCAGGTTGATCTCTGGCTATCACTGGAGTTTGAAGCAACTCCAGAGAAGCACTGCATTCATCTCAGAATGAACCTAAATGTCTGAGTCAGCTTACTTCAAATCCACAACCATCTCAAACCTGGATATGTTTTCAGGCCCTACCTGGTTTAGACTCACTTTGCTCGGAAGATCATGAATGGGGACTACGTTATTTTTTTAAAAAAACTTTCCATTTTATATTGGGTTTGGCAAATTAACAATGTTGTGATAGTTCCAGGTAAACAGTGAAAGGACTCATCCATCTGTACACATGTATCCATTCCCCTCAAACTGTCCTCCCCTCCAGGCTGTCACATAACATATCCCTGTGCTATACAGTAGGTCCTTGTTGGTTATCCATTTTAAATATAGCAGTGTGCACATGTCCATCCCAAACTCCCAAACCATCCCTTCCCCCAAATTCTTACCCCTGGCAACCATTAGTTCATTCTCTAAGTCTGTTTCTGCTAAGTAAGTTCATCTGTAAAAAGGTAATGTGTTATTGAAGAGCCATAACCTCTGTTATTTCTGATGGCTATCAGACCTTAGACCATAAATGTCTTAAGAATTATATCTCTCTGATGTTTTAAAATATTTTAATGCAAATCAGTTTCATCGCTAAAAGAAAGCAGTAACATGTCTTCTTACCAGCTGTGCCAAGAAAGAGAAGTGTCATGATCCAGTACACCCAAAATAGAACAAGAGCAAAGAAAGTCCAAAAGGGCTGGAAGACTAGCAGCGGCAAGTGAATGAAGACCTTGCCGGCCACGTGGAACAAGGCAATGGTGAGAGCAACCCGCTTGCGCATCACCAGCATGACCAGGAACAAGATAACCTGCATGGAGAAAATGGACGGGAAGGTTTTAGCTGCTGTTTTAAGTGGTAAAAACAGAAACAATGGTGGAAAATTTTTAACACAATTCTTAATTCCACTTATCATATTTCATTATTTACTGAAAATGTCCTTTAAAGCTAAACATAAAAGAATTTCTAAATTATTAATACATCCTAGAATGCTACTTTTCCTTTTTCCACTCATTACAAATCAAAACATGTTGCTTGTCATCAGGATGAGACTCATAAAATTCTGAAAACTGGGGAGAAGACCATATGCTATGATCACAAAAGCACAGATATTTGTACATCCTCTCCCTTATTGGATCATGAGCACCTTACGAGCAGGGTTCATGTCAAATTTATTCACTCCCCACTCTGCCCTGGCACTTGGCATAGAGAAATGTACTTAAAAGATGATTAATAAGTATTTGCACAATGATAGCAAACAAAAATCTCTTGGTACCAATGGTTTTATAGTGGCTTTATTTTTAGTTTCCAATGCTCAATGAAAAGCTTGGGATTGCTCCAAGAAGTAAACTCAGAATTTTTTGCCCCCTTTTTACAGAGAGGAGAGGGAGATAAACCAAAAATATAAATACAGATTATTGAACCACAAGTTTGTTAATTTTACTGTAATTAGTATAATAATTATACTAGTGAAGCTCACCTCTATTTTTGGAATAATGTTAAAAGTTTAAAAGGAAAAAAATGGGAAAATAATTAGTGAAAACAGAATGACATGAGATGGCTTATTTCTTAATATACTTTTCTATAATAAAGAGAACTGTTTTTTAAAAATAATTACATTATTTCATGACAGTAAGACATATGTTCTTAATAGAAAATGATAATTAATATTCAGCTGAAAATTCCCTCTCAAAGAGCAGGCAGTACAGAACAAAATGTTGCATCAAATAGCACCCATTAATTAGGGAAGCCTCTGAAGACTTCTGAGGAGGTCATACATACCCTATGGGACAGAGGTTTAACCTAATAGTGATCAAGAGTAGACTTGCAATAGCTAGGGGTAAGTTTTTGCTTCACTAATGGTCTATAAATAAAACAAAAACCTGAAAGATACACTGAGGCCTGTACTCACCGTGAACACCGTTGCCGAAATGGCATAGATGAGGAGTGCCCGAAGATTGGCCTCAGCTATCTGAGGCTGCTCAGGAATAATCGTTTCTTTGGGAGACTTTCTTTGCTTTGCATACAGCCACCAGAGTACACCTGTGCCACCTGGGGACAGGAAACAATTTTGCAATAAGTAGCGAAAGAAAATGTGTAACATAAATCCTCAATTTTCTAGACCCTTCCTATACATCACCACGGACTATTACAGCAACAATCCATTTGGCTGGGAGGTGTGTGGCTGTCATTTTTTGCCAGCAAAGGGGAACTCCAATGACACGCTATCATCTTCCACATTACACACTTACAAATCTTTAACTGAATCAAATGAACCTCCTTTAACTCTATTATCAATTCTGAAGCTGAGAGAGAGCCTAGCAAGGACAGATACCCCTGAGAGGCACTGGTCACCGAAGACAGCCTCAGCACCTGTTTAAGCTAGGGAGTGTGTGGAAAGCAAGTAAACGGCATAGAAATCAGCAATGAAGGGACTTCCCCAGTGATCCCAGTGGATAAGACTCTACACTTCTAAGGCAGGGAGTATGGGTTAGACCCCCGGTTGGGCAACTAAGATCCCACATGTCATGCAGTTTTGTGACCACCCCCAAAAGAAGAACTAAAGTTAAAAAAAAAAAAAAATCAGCAATGAAGCTGAGGAAGGCAAAGATCTTCTCTGTTGTACAATAACCCCAGTGCCTAGTGATGACACACTCACACAGTTGATAAAATATTCACACTATGAGTAAATGAAGATCAAATGAGTAGTTCCTACCATAGGTAGGAACGAAGGAAATCTTCAACAGTTTGAGAGCAGTGGGCACTAGAAATGGGACTTGTTATCTCTATCACTTGTTCAGAGATTCTAGATTGAAGAGGGAGGCATAACTGCCTCTCAATAAGAGAGCTGCATCAGACACCTTCATTCAGTTCATCTGGTATATTTTGAGTGCCCACAGCATCTACTGTTCTAGGGGTAAGCCCTGTGTGCATGCACACTCAGTCATCTCTGGCTCTTTTGTGACTCCATAGGCTGTAGCCCGCCAGGCTCCTCTGTCCATGGGATTTCCCAGGCAAGAATATTGGAGTGGGTTGCCATTTCCTTCTCCAGGGGATCTTCCCGACCCAGGGATTGAACCCATGTCTCTGGTGTCTCCTGCATTGGCAGGTGGGCTCTTTACCAGCTTTGCCACCTGGGAAAGCACCCAGGAGTTGAGGACAGAGGACAGAGCAGTAAAAATCCAAGCCCCCAACATCACCTCTCCTGGAGCTTATATAGTTTTGGGGAAACAGAAAGAAAAAGAAACAACCAAAAACACAGTATATTAAACCTAAGAAAAAAGCTACTTAGTAAGAGGGATAGAAGTGTTAGTGTTGGGAAAGCAGTACAATTTTATATATGATGGGTAACTAAGACCTCTCTGGGGTGAGATGATATTTGAACAAAAGAATCAAAGACGGGGAGAAAACAAATCTATGAAACTAAGGAAAGAGTCGTCCAGGCAAAAAGGAATAGCAAGTTCTAAGATGCTGAGATGGGGTCATGCATAGCAGGCGAGAAAGGAAGAGGCCATTATAGCCACAATGAGCAATGGGAAAAGCAATAACAGATGTGGGGAGAGCAGGAGCTGGCTTCCAGATCATACTGTAAGTCCTTGTAGGCCGTGGTAAGGAAACGGGAGATTCAGAGTAGAGGCATGTATATGTCTACATGGACAAGAGAAATGCCTGAGAGAGAAGCACTGGGCTAAGATCCATGCAAATCAACTCAAGCTCCATCTGCACTCAAGGCAAGAGTGAATAGTGTCAAAGGAAAATTCCTTAGTATTTGTAAGCAAATACTAAGCATGAATTTTTCTTCTACTGAAGATGAGAAAGCAAAACAATTGAGTCTATGGAAAATGTTTCTGAGAAAGGGAAATACTACTTCCATTTTGGAATCTTGAAGGTACAAGAAAACTGCCTGGAAAACTATTTAATATCCTCAAAAACTGGAATAAAATACATTTTCTCTAAACAGAAAAAGTTGAGAGAAAGGCTGAAGTTATGGGAAAATATATAGAATAAGATAATAGTTATGACATTAAGGAGACTGTTCATAACATCTACAGTAGATATCATTCATTAACCATTTAAACTTGTGCCAGGAATTAGCACAAATAGATGTAACCACATTTAATTACAATGCTATTAAGTGGGTATTATCAGCGTCACTTTACAAATGATGAAATTGAAATTTAGGGAAATTCAACAGCATGCCAAATGCCACATATCTGGTAAGTGGGAGAGCTAGGATTCAAGCTAGAGCTAGTCCATCACCAACTCAATGGACATGAGTTTGAGCAAATTCCAGGAGATGGTGAAGGACAGGGAAGCCTGGAATGCTGCAGTCATGGGGTTGCAGAGTCTGACACAACTGAGCAACTGAACAATAGATAGGATTCAAATCTACTTTTATTCTAAAGGCTATTCATCTGTTATGAACTGAATGCTTGTCTCCCCAAAATCCTTCTACTGAATCCTAATCCTCACTGTGGTAGTATTTGGAGGTGGGGCCTTTAGAAGATGAAGGGGTCATAAGAGTGGAGCCCTTGTGAATAGGATTAGTGCCCTTTTTATAAAAGAGACCTCAGGGAGCTCCTTTCCCCCTTCTGCCATGCGAGGACACCAATCAGATGGCTGGAAACAGGAAGTCAGCCTTCAGATGCCAAATCTGCTGGTGCCCTGATCTTGTACGCTCCAACCTCCACAACTTTGAGAAATAAATGTTTGTGGTTTATAGGGCATCCAGGCTATGGTACTTTGCTACAATAGTCCAATCTGACTAAGCATCATCTAGCACACAGTTAGATTTGAAGGCTACCAATTGAAATGAAAAGTATGAGGAAGAGCTACAAATTAGATGAAATTGGAATAACAAAATTAAGTAATTAAGTACAGAAGTGATACTGAGGAAAACTAAATCAGTGATATAGCAGATAAACTTGAAGAGTTCTTCTTGAATGTAAAGAAAATGACAAAAGAACTGAAAATGCTAATTTGGTAGATAATGAGAATAAGAAGAATCTTTAGTCAAAATTTAGAATAGAAACAATAATCAAACACAGAAATAAAGAAAACGTTTCAAAGTTAAAAAAGATCCTACCAAAAGAGATCATAGGCAAACTTAGTTAAGATTCTGAACTAGACAAAAATTTTAAGTTGTAAGTTAAAAATTACATAAACATCTGGTAAGTAAGGTAGGTTATGGGCAAAGGAACAAATTTAGACTGGTGTCAAAGTTCTCTGAAATAAAGTATAGATACAATGCAATATATTGTACCTCAAGAATTTTATATGCAACAACTTTACATTCACATGTGATGACAAAGGCAATCTTAGATTACCAAGAATTCAGAATATATACAACCCACAAGCCCTTCATGAATAAATTACTGAACTCAGATTCCAGTCAAAACAAATATGAATTGAAATTAAGAACTCAAGAACAGACTTTTATAAAAATAGGACCAGAATAACTGAATCACTCTGCTGTACAACTGAAACCAATGCAACATTGTAAATCGACTATACTCTAATAAAAAATAAAAACAGGACCCGCAGTCATCACTAAAACCAGGTAAGCAGAATCTTAAGGCAAAGGTAAGCAAAAGTCTTTTAAAAAATAAAGTACAACAAATAATATTTTAACTTTAATAATAACCTGAACATGAATACTCAGATTATTTAACAAGAGCCAAAAAGTGCAAACGGGCAGAAAGGAATAGAATTAGAAAGGTAGAAAAGTTTATGCTAAATTTAAGGGGAGAAGGACTCAACAAATACTGCTTCCTTTCAGCCTTTAAAAATCATAGAATTCTAGACTGAAGAATATTTTCTGAAAATGTATAGGCTACGAACTGCAGAAGTAAAAATAAAAGGTATACTATCCAAAGCAAGGGTGAAAATAACCAGAGAAAACATAATTCATACAGCAAAGAAAGATAGGGAAAACAAAATAAGGAAGCATAAATTTAAGGAAAATATAAAACAGACGACATCAGGGGTGACAAAGAATAAGTAGCTTACCAAGTGAACCCAGGATGAGCAGAAATGTTAAGATCCACACAAGTACTCTTGATATATACCTGATTATCACCATCAAAATCATGGACAGAACTGTAGGGAAGATAAAGGACACACAGAATATCATTTGAAAACATTAGAAAATATAAAGAGAAACTCTTTCAATTGTTTTCTCCTAGGGAAAGTAATTTGTTGCTATTGACAAGTTCATGACCCCAATTTTGGTAAGAATGGAAACGGGCTGCTTTTGTACCTTGACTTGAGTGCTTGTGTCACTTGAAAATCATCATTTAAAACCAAAAGCACTGACTGTGGGTTTATAAACGACAGAACAGAATACATGCAAATGCATATGGTGACTCAAAGACAGCACAGGACTGTTGTGGATTCACCACGGGAAGACATCAGAACTCGCATGCAAACAGAGATGACAGCACACAAAGTGTAGAGAATGACATGCCATGTTCGTGACCAGAAAATTACCAAACATAGACAGAGATCAGTTAAATTAAATGCTACACTTCCTTGTGTCATCTATGTATTTCAGGACCAACTTCTCTGATGTTTGTTTTGGCCAACAAGTCAGATGGTATATTATCTTTTTCTAGTTTTTTCTCCTCTAAAACTCCAAGATATGGTCTGACTCTATAGAATAATATCCTGAAGACCACTGAAGTCAAAATTCCTGGCCTTACTTCTCAACTGGGGTCAGGAGTCTTGATTTAGAAGCTCTTCAAAAAGGAGCAAAGCTTAGTTGAGTTATTTAGCCAACTCCTATACCCACCCCAATGTGATAAAATCTTGACTGAAAAAATCTCAAAACAAAAAACTGAGAGGATTTAACCCTTGCAGAGGGAAATTCATTTCTGAAATCATAATTTATCTCTAATTATTTAAAGTCTTGTTTCACAAACAAATGAATAAAGATCTTAAACCTCAAAAAGAAAACTATTCTAATAAAAAATGAAATTCCAATGACTTAACAACATTATTAGCACTACATTTTTAGGCTTGGATTTTTTTTTCTTGGTTCAAGTATTCAACTATTTGAGAAATCAAATAATTTTTACATAAGGCTAGACTAATAGTCAAGTTTTCTTGGGCCATTTGCAAAGCCAACTAAATGGTTGGGATCTGTGACTAGGTAATGTTATTGAGGTACTCACATTTGCAATAAATGTACAGGAACCAAAAACAGATGGGAGCGTTTCAAATATCACAGAAATAGCTTTTCATATGGACAGCATTATTTCAATTGAGTCAAGTACTACCTAAGCAAAAAGAAAATACTCTCTAATGACAAGACAGAAATACAGCTAGTCTTCTCAATGACTATAATTGGTGTTAACAGGCATAAACACTCATTTTACATATATAACGAAATAGTTCTTTGGTTCCTACTACAGTTTACTTCTCCCAACTAAAAAAGTCTATAAATTCTGATACGGCTACATACAGTTCTAGGGTAATATAGGGAACTTACAACTTGAAAATCACATTTGTTTATTTATTTTATTACCTATTTATTGACCAAAAAACTCAATGGCTAACAAGTGGAGATTTCCTAGTTTTTCCAGCAATACAGTAACATTAATTGTAGCAATGAAAAAAATTATATAATCCAAATGTAACCTATCAGAAATTTATGTTTTTTGATGGAAATATATGAGAATATATAACCTCTTTTTATAAAAGCAAGTAAGCCTTTTGGAATCTTAACTAAAAACAAAGGGGTGCTGACTCATTAAAAGAAGCCTCCTATTATCATACTAAATGTTATTATAGACTTAGTAACCAAAATTTGGGAATATACCAGTTTTCTCCAATGAGAGAAAAAGAAGGAAAATGAGTTTCAGATTTATATATATATATACCTTAAAAAATCTGTGTATACTTGTAACTATACATAATCTGAAACAATCATTTTGGCTATGGGAAGTTAAACAATTTACAAGTATCCCCAGCAGTATTCATATTTTGGTTAAAAGAACAGTCTTCTACTGCAATACTATGTAATAGCTAATAATGAGAAAAACAATTACCTAGTGATAACAAGCAAAGTCCCAATATAATTTCTTTGCTGGTCATTACTCCACTAATCAGCCTGTGTAAGACACTATTGTCACTGACAAAGGTGATCAGGGCCTCTGCAAACTTGGCATAGCAGGAAATGTTCACAGGAGCACAGCGATGGAAGAATGGAATAGGTGCACTGGTGACACAAGAAAAAAAAAATCAGAAAAAAAATTACTCCTACTTAATATAAATGCCACATCAAACACACAAATGAAAGGTGAATATGGCTGCAATACACTCCACCCTCCGCACATCATATGGGAGCTAAGAGCTGTGAGCTTAATGCTATGAAGATGACTGTCATGGGGCGTGATGCAAATCTTACCACAAGCTTATCAAAGAGGGTGGAGTGCATATTCCAACAGAAGACATTACCCTCCCCTTCTGAAAAGAAACACACACACATATACACACATACACAACTACCAAAAACAAAACCAAACACTTAAACTCCTCAGCCTACACATCTATCAATCAAGAGGCAGATGACAAAACTTACAAACATATACTTTATTGAACTGAAAATTATTTTTTGCCATAAGCTATTTAAAAATTAAAAAAACATATACTTTTGCTTGAAATGTGCCACCATTAATAGAATATTTGCTCTATCAGAACAACATACAAAACCTTAGATTAAAAAAGGTATTTGATGCACCAGCTTAATAACTCATACAAAGTAGTCATACCAAGACATCAACATACAGCAGAATATGCAGCTGTTTGAAACAATTACTATGAATGCTAGCATATGGAAGAACTTATAACAATACAAGGGAAAGAAATGAAAAGCTTATATCTAATGTGATGATTACATCTATGTACTAAACATCTAAGAATGAGAACAGGGGGAAAACTCTAAAGAAAAATCTCTGCTTTGTTATAGCCATGGGATTATGAACTATTTTCTTTTCTTTTTATATGTTATTATTATTGGATTACTTGTGTCCAAAAAAGAATCAATTAACTGTAGCTCTTACTTGTGAAGGAACATAGCTATGTATTAAGTGTGGTAGAAGTTTGTTATAACATGGTTCTATTTTAGCTTCTGAGAGCATGTGTATATCTAAATAATGAGAGATTTTAAGGAAAGCTCTATGAACATGCCCTCAGTTGTGATTTGTTTGAAATCTAAAAGAGCCCAGATGTGTCCCTATGCACAACACATATTTACACGTGCATTAAGTTAAAATTTAGTCATTACTACCATGAATCCCACATTTTCAGAGTTATGTATAGGACTATCAGTCATAGTTCTAATATAACTTTTTTTGACTGGACTAATGTAAGTGTGTTCTCATTCTTGATTGGTACTGTATTTTGGTCAAATTAGTGAACAGATTACATGGTTGAGCACCAAATCCCGAAAGTCTCTAATCTCAGCAAAGCAACGTTGTATGATCTGAAGCAAAATACTGTTTTTGTTTCCTTCCTCAAAAAACAATGTTTCTTTTCAAGTAAGAATATAAGTGAACTATATATTGATTTTCCTTAAACGTGGTACATGAGCACCACTGAGAATAAGAAGAAACAACATCTTCCATGCTGTTAAGCTTTACGGAGCAATAAAATAATGTAATTTTAAAGATCTAGCCTTACCTTACTTATGCTTTAGAGTAAAATATATCCAAAAATGACAATGATAGGCATGCTTATTTTTAAAAAACTGCCTCCAAATACAAATGTGGGTGTATTTGTATATACCTCCAAAATGGTGTTGGTGAAAAATAATGCCAAAGATTTGATATTTTGACACTAACTGCAGAAAGCCAGAGCATTCTGAGTAATGCTTGAATTACAGGTACTTAAGTCACCATTTTTGGACCAAAAGTTGTTTCATTAATGAATTGAAAATATATTAAATTATAGACTGCTTTTAGATAAAATAGATTTAGTTAGAAGTATTATAAGAATCAAAAAACATTAACAAGTTCTTACTCAGTGGAGACTAACCTGGGACAGAAACCTTTAAACTAACCACTGTGTTGTGACCTACAACTGCTTTTTTCCTGATACTGTCCTTGCCAGGTTAATGCTCCTGTCTAAGCACTTCTAACCATATTTTAAGCCTGGTTTTCTATCCTTCAAAACGAAAGTCCTCTCTGGTCTATGAATATCTACATCTTTATCTGCTTTATTTATTATCCTAAAATCTCTGATGTCAACTCTGTTTAACTCACCTGCCTCCAACCTTGAACATAAAAAACACCCACCTAGGAACACTGATGTTCTGTTTGTAATATCCACCAATTGTCTTGGTCTTACTCCCATTTTCCTTTTTCCTGTCACACACCCATAAACCTCACACTCTGTCAAGAAGTGGCTCCTCCTAAATCTCCCATATCCTAACAGGATGTTGATATATTTTTATACTCAGAGAGAGATACACATCATCTCCAAAACGGAATGGAACTTGTGACAAAGAAAACTGGACTTGGGTTCAGAAGCCCTGGGTGATTCTCCTAACATTATACGGCTGCAGGTCACTGTGTCTTTCTGCTTCTCTGCCCCTCCACCTGTCAGCCGAAAGGGTAGGAGAAAGTTCTCTGTAAGTCTTTTCACATCATCATCATCATCATGCTACTCATAAATCAATGATTCTAAATTAATATAAGCAGGATGCCCAGTAGCTTTAGCTTTTTTCTGCTTTTCAAACTTATAATGAGGATAGCTGATTTGAAAAGGGAAGAGTTACAGTCTTAAAATTCTAAGCCTTCATTTTTATTTAAGAGGAAAAGCTGAGTGATATCAGCTCTGAACTTATCCTTTCAAGTCATTTGTATACTGTATATAAACACTTGGTCAATTAGAAAGAATACTTTTGTAAGTATCTTTCAAAGAAGTGGAATAAACTAACAACAGTTTGTTGCCTTATAATTCAATCTACGTGAGTTAAAAAAAATCTGACAGCTCTAAATTTAAAGGTATAGAAATAGCACAAGCTGATTAACTACTCGTCTATCTGATGGTCAAAATGGTCAAAATCTGTTCTTGTGGTAAGGAATAACAGGTAAATCTAGTGTTACAGAATAAAAGAAAAAGGCAAACAAAAGAGAAGATAACATTTGGACACAACAGCAAACATGAAATTAAATATTTAGCTTCAAAGTAAAAAGTATTAGATTCCTCTGTCACTCTTTTTTCTCAATTCAACTCTTTCCCAAACAAAAACAACTTGACCAGTCACAAGTTTTTAATACTTGAATTGCTTTACTGTTTAAAAATTCTAAGTAATCATGGCATTGAAATGGTTTGTCTTATATTTTACCACTTAAATCCCATGTGATATAATGAATTTAAGATGAGCTATCTGATTTTGTGTATCTCTCAGAAAAATTATACTTCTGAGAACCTAGTACATGAGATCATTTCTACTTTAGTGTCTAACCCAAATGGCACACTCTGTGCTTCTTAATTAAGAGGAAAGGCATAAAGAATTCTGTTTATAGAAAGTTTTCTACCTTTTAAAGCCCACAGAGCATTGAATCTTTAAGAAGTCAATGTCATCCCATTAGGAACTAACTGATGCTGTTTAACATTAGTGAAACATTAGTCAACAAGAACAAATGAATTTATAATGAGTCTTTTAAAGATTTTTTAAATTAGTCACTCATAGGAAAACTGTATCTTACCTTGGCAAATATATTGCCATTTATCTGCCTTTAAGTCCAGATTATCACAGTTAATGAGCTCCCTCAAAGTATGATGACAAACAATGCCTAATATCTTTTGTCCATATGCCTTCCTTCATAAGACAGAAGTCTGCACCTCACACAACTATTTTAAACCTCCAGGTTATAAATAAGCCATTACACTTGATTTCTAATTAAATTTTATTTAAGAAAGAAAACAATGTAAAAAAAAAAAGAGTTCTGGCAATATCTCTATAGCATAGCAAAGGCAGGAAATAAGTAATCAAGAATCTAATGGCACTATGCAGTGATGTTCACACGTTTCATTTTATTTCTTTTCTCTCCTCTTTCATCTCTATACTCCCTTATAACCCCTTCAAACTAACTGTGTTATAGACTTTACAAGATCTTAAATTCAAATTCTGATTCTCAACAGTTAGTTGTGTGACTTTGAGCAATCTATCTAACCTTTCTCTTATAAGGGACAATATCCTTACAGGCTCTTCAGAGGGGTCAATGAGATAACACAAGAAACTTAAAACAGTGCTTGACACCCAATAGATGATTTATAAATGCTAATTCACCTTGATCCTTCACTTAAAAAAGATAGACAGTATTTTTTTAATGACTATTAGTTTCTTATTTCTGTATCATGTTAATTCTCCAACACCTAGTGTTCTTTCTGGTATCTGAAAGTATCAAAATAAATGTTTGTTTGATGAATAAACTGAAGTTAGGAAATCTGTTTCTAGTACTGCAGTTTTCTCTAGCTATATGCAGAACTTTAAGCATTATAAATATATAGGCTGTCTAGAACTCCCCATGGCTACCATGTTTAGCACATCACCAACAAAGTTCTGAATTTGGATACAATATGGCCTTTTCTAGGCACTGGTTTGCAAAATTCAAAAGCTCTTAGGAAGAGTAACCACTTGGGAATTGTGTGGCACTGGTGTTTTACTGCAAATTAGTTTACCACTGTTTTTCTTTAAAATAGACACTAACTTTAGCTGCAGAAAGTTCCTGAGTACCCAGGAAGGATGAGGAGGTAGGAAGGTTCTAAACATTGATATAGATAATACTCTGAGCCAAACACCAAGCACAATAACGTATGTTTAACACATAATATCTTATTTAATTCTTATAGCAATCCCATGCAAGAGGTATTGATATTCCCACTTTATATATGAGGAAACTTGGTTTACTAAGAGCTTAACAGACTTTCTTATGCTAAGGGCCATTTGTCTGCATCACAGGTTTGCCCAGGGTTAGTCAAAAGTGTTAGTACATATAAAAGAATCAATCAAAGTATAGTCCCTACTCTTTTTAAGGACAGAGAACAGATCTTACTCGTCATTGGAGATTTGGTATCTAATCTATGTGTGAAACAGGGTAGTGACCTAAATTTTTTATTAAACAAATTTATTGTTTTCTGATCCTTTCACTTTGCTTGCCAGATACTAGATTTACTATGTACAAGGTCTTGATTTGCCTTCCTTCTGCCAACTGTTTCTCCTCATTTACTTTCCAAAAAGGTGAGTTCAGACAAAAGTGATAGACTGTGAACTACTAAGATAAGTAAAACATGAGGATCTTTAAATAAAAGTATAAACATTTATATAAACAGTTTTCAGACAGTATAGATTCATCATTGCCTCTTGGATTACTAAGACATTAGTGGATAACCATGTTACCAAGCCTGTCTATCTCTAACATTCAAGCCCCTAATTCTATGTTTTCTGTCCTACTGAATGCCCTTAGGATGCTGTACATGAGACGTCCATGAGTATACAGCCAAGACTGGATCACCCAGCATAACCAGGAACAGGCAGTCCTCAACATGGTGGAGTCAGAGGTCAGAGGTGCAGGAGGATATGCAGTATGAACTGCCCTCTACCCTAAACCCACCTATATTATACTAGAGCAGGCAACTTCATTCTCATATCACGGCTTTCTCATACCTATTGTAATATATTTATGCCTTAAAATAATGACTCTATACTCAAATATGCATTTAAAATAGGCGTTAGCAGTTGAATAGATAAGAGAACAGAGCTTTTCTTGTTTTTACATTGATAATTTTCTCTATTCAAAGAATTTCTTTTCTTTACTGTCACAGCCTCCCTAATGTTCTCAATTTTCATGAATGGAGTCTCCCTACCTATTGCTCTAAGCGGTAATTTGTAGGTCCTTCCTATTTAGTATCTTTTAAAACAGTCCCACTGTTTTTATGTCTGTAGGCTTTAAATTTTAATTTCAATAGCAACTTGACAAAACTAAAAGAGCAGAAAATCAATTAAACTGATATGTCCTTGTCAACTTTTCAACAGAAAATTTCAAATTCAAGTTAATGAAGCATAAGTAATACCCATAAGTCAGTTGAAGGAAAGGAAACATAAGAATTTTAACCAATAGCTTGCTATAATATACTAAGATACAATAAAAAGTGGTTTTGATTCAGTATCCCTGGAAAATACTCATGTCATACATGGTTAGTGATATATGCTAAGGTTCTTAACATCAGACATGCTCCAAATACTATATACCTAATTCTGAGGATATATTCTACAGTGCTTGAGAATCTATTTCCTTTTTTAAAAAATCAATTTATAATTTTAAAATTTGACTTACTTAAAACTACTATGAGATCTGTCCAAAAAAAAAAAAGAAAAGATAAAAGAAATATCTAAGGAATTCCCTGGCAGCCCAGTGGTTAGGACTCCATGTTCTCACTGCTAAGGGTCTGGGTTTGATCCCTGGTCAGGGAACTAAAACCCCAGAAGCCCAAACCTGTGTGACATGGCCCAAAATTTTAAAATTCTTTCAAATAAACAATATTTCTTGTTTCATCTTTGTACCCATTACATATAGTAGGTACTTAACAATAAATGTTGATTAAGACAGTTTATTACAGAGAAAGTACCTAAAGGATATAGCCAGAAATAAAGTATGGAGACTAATCCCTGGCATATTTTTAAATTTATAAAGGTAATTTAAAAATAATACCAGTTAGGATTATCAACTTCAAAGAAACTTCAAAGAAATCTTTTGAGACTGTGAGACCTGACTTCCAAATTTTGCTATAAGTTTTATAATATCAATAGCTTTCTATACTTGAAAACTATGACGTTAAAAAAAAAAGTGAGGGGGTCCAGTGGTTAAGCCTCTGCCCTTCCACTGCAGGTGCATTGGTTCAATCCCTGGTAGGGGAACTAAGATCCCACATGCCACTAGACGTGGCCAAGAAATAAAATAAATAAATCAATTAATTAAAAAAAAATTTTAACAGTGAGCCCCCCCAAAGAAATTTAAAGTACTTGAGAATGAGAAATGTTGTTTGCCTCTGTGTATCTGTGTGTGTGTGTGTACTTTAACATAATGTGAAATTCATGTTGTCATTTCTATTACTACTTTAAAAATTGTAAAAGTACTGAGACTGGGCAACAGGCATCATCAGGTCACTCTTTTCTCATAACATATACAGTTTAAAATCTACCTATAAAAGCAAAAGTCACAAGTTAATGAAATACAATAAAATTTACCTCGCTGGAACAGGTAGTTTGGGGCAAAGACCTTTTGCTCTTGATGATGCATATTCAGAAGGCTTTAGGTCATAGCTGCATAGTGCTGAGCCTGTTGAAAGAAAAGCTATATGTTAGCTAGCAGAACAGAGTCTGAATAAATTCTTTTATTAATTCATTTTAATTTTATTTTATAGGTTAATATTAACTCAACATATACAACTTTCAAACATTATAGAATTAATAAAAGTTTGATTTGGTCCAATAGTATCGATCCTCAATCATTTGAAACAGACTCTTCTCTGGAAACTTATACACAAAGTTTAATTAACAGTATTAGGGTAATAACAATAAATACTAGAGCTATCTTCATTGAGTGTCATATGTCAGGCCCTATATAACGTACATACACACACACACATATATTTTTATAAAGAGTCAACTTTTCATTGTAACTGACCCAACTCTGTCTAGGAATGTTTCACACAATGGAAAAAACTAACATGATAAAAATTCTCTTGAAGAAACCAAGAGTTTTTGCCAGGCCCAGTGCTTCTGGGGGTCAGGCTGAAACCAGCCTATTCGTGAGGCTGGTTCTGTTCCCCATGCAGGTTTCTCATCTCAAGAGAATGGTTGGGATGGGCAAAGGACCCGTTTCCTCCTCCCATCATGCTGTGAACTCACTGGTGAGGTGAAGTTCTTCTCATATATAAAAATTATATAATTTACTTTAACTTTACTAGGCAGGCATTATTAAGCCCACTTAACAGAGGAGAAAATAGAGGCTAAGAGACAAGGTAAATAACTGACAGCTAATAATCAGTAAAGCTGGGATTAAACTCTAGATCTCTTTGGCTACAAAACTCTTCAACTACATATGCCATCTCTCCTCCCTATGCTTTTCATTATGAAATATTTAAGATTGCTGCATATAGCACATAGTATTCAGATAATACATTACTTTTTTCTTATGTAACAGGCATGAGACAATAAATATAAATAAACTGAACTAACTGATCAATTGATCAAAGGAGTCTCAGTTTACAGATAGTTTAAAACAGCTTAAATTCAGTCTTAGATTGGTTATTTTCTGACTACATGGCCAATACACACATACATACATATATGGGCTTGCCTGGTAGCTCAGCTAAAGAATCTGCCTGCATTGCAGGAGACCCCAGTTTGATTCCTGGGTTGGGAAGATCTGTTGGAGAAGGGATAGGCTACCCACTCCAGTATTCTTGGGCTTCTCTGGTGGCTCAGCTGGTATCTGCTTAGAATCTGCCTGCAACGTGGGACATCTGGGTTCAATCCCTGGGCTGGGAAGATCTCCTAGAGAAGGGAATGGCTACTTACTCCATTATTTTGATCTGGAGAATAGTCCATGGGGTCACAAAGAGTTGGACACAACTGAGCAACTTTCACGTTCATATAATTTAGATGGATACAGTACACCAAATCCTTGATTAAGTCTTATTCAAACAACATGCTAATTTTACAATATGGCAACTATTATACTATAAGGTTCATTGTACAAAGACATTGTTAGCTAGGGACATTGAGGCTTTAGTTCTAATTTTGCTCAGACCAACTATATTATATCATGTAAATTGTTTGTATTTCATTACTGAAGTTCTTACTGGGTTACTAATTTGGGCAAATACTTTATTATTAAATACAAATAGAACAGCTTTGCATTTATATTACAGCAATAATGAGATTTTGCACTGTATCATCATGCAATATGTCTAAAATATAATGTGAAGGCAGATTTTAACACTGAATTAATTGTGAAAACATCATGTGAGGACATGAGAAGGAACTAGAATGGAATACAGAAAAAAAGATTTGTTGGGACAACAAAATGGAGAGGTTTATTTCATTTACATCTTGTACTCTCAATCAAAAGAATTGGAGAAAGCCACAAATCTACACTACATCAGTAATGCTGCCCCCAAACCAACTTGTTAAGTGTTTGAATATGTGGGTTTAGTAGCATATTTACATAAATACATGTAGCATCTATTTTATATAAAAATATCTCAGGTAATTGGGCAGTGTAAAATATTTTTAAAGAGATACTTGAAAGTTGCATGGCATTGTTCTTCAAGTTTCTACAGCTCTTAAGATAGACTCAATAGGAAACTAAGTTTCTAAAATTGTTTTCTATCTTTCTCTTCCATTTTAATGACTTAGTTAAGCATGAATATTAAGCATCTAACTTCTAAAATTAGGCTTTCATGTTTAAAGATAACACCACTAGATACTATTTATAGCAATTTTAGAGAAAATATGACAACCATGGCAAGCAAACACTTTAATTGTAAAATAGCTGGAGTCCTATTATAGAATTGCTCAAGAAAAAATAGCCACTGTGCCAGTAGCTGCAGGGCAAGCACCCAATGTGATCATCAACCTCCTGATCTGAACTGCCAACTTACTTCTTTCAGAGTCCAAGATGGAATTGATTTGCACAACGTGAAAGGCCCTAACTAAAGCATATTCTATCAGTGCTGTCAAACACACTGCTCCATTTGAATTCAGTGAACATAATCTTCATCCCCACCCTTTTCTCACTTTAAAAAAGGAGGTCAGCAGGTGCAACAGAGTTCAATTTTATAAAGACTTTCCCAGGATAATGCTCAATGAAAGGATAATAGCCTTATCTCTGAGGTATTCTGGGACAGAGGCCAGTACTAAATAGATCCTGTACTAAATAGATTAAAGGAAAAAGATCTTTACAGTGTGCTGGTAGTAACAATCAGAAGAAACCTTATATTGCTTCCTACTCAAAGGACTGATGGACAGAGAAGCCTCAATGAAGAACATTAAAACAACCCAGAGATGGCCAATGTTTTACAATTGCTTCTCTTTTCATGTGTATTGCTAATGTATTTTTAGTGAACTCTTAAGGTAGTATCTATTTTATTTATTTTTTTTAGTAGTAGAAGTATAAACAATAGTAGAAGTATGACATAAGATGTTTGGTTATAAACAGCAAGACAATATTTTTCTTCTAATGCAAAAAACAGGGAAAAACCATGCTAGAGTAATGAAAAATCTAAAGCAAAGAACAAAAGCTTATCAAAACCACATCAGAGGCAATCCATGCAACTCAGCCAATGTTATTCAAAGGCCATCAGAATGAATGATCTTAGGAACCTAACTTGGGTATATAAGCATTTATCTTGGTAAACAGTTGCTATAGTTCCCAGAATGCTTAACTACTACAATATTTCAAATGCCTTATAATAGTTAATTATTTATTTTTTAGCTCAATATCACTTATAACAACTCCACTAAGAGGTATGTTCCCATCACCATGCTCCAAACATTACAGATGAAAAACAGTAAGTCATATTTCCAGGGCCTTTTAGGAGATCACCGACAAACTAACAAATAGAATTCTTTTCCTGTAGCCCACAACGCTTCTTCTGTGTTTTTCCTAATAATCATATCAGACAAATATTCAACATGCTCCTGAGAAAAAAATGTATATGCCACAGACACTGCGAAGATAATATGTTTGAAAAACATTTTTTTCCCATTACCCACTCTCTAAATCTGCTCTGCCTCCTCCCGTTTTAAATCTACCCTAGGTAATGGCTCCACCATTCATAAAATCCCCAAGATGAAGTATGGAAGTCATTCTGTATCTTCTTTATCTACATCTTCCATTTACGTCTTCTCATACTATTCAAGACATTCAAGATACCAACTCCTGACAATCAGACCTTTCTATGTTATTTTTTAAAAATAATTTTTATTTATTTATTTATTTTTGACTGCACTAGGTCTTCATTGCCGCACACAAGCTTTCTGTTCGCTGCGATGTGCGGGCTTCTCATTGCTGTGGCTCCTCTTGTTGCAGAGCACGGGCTCTCGGGCACTCAGGCTTCAGTGGCTGCTGGGCACAGGCTCGGTACCTGTGCCCACAGGCTCGGTTCCTGTGCCCACAGGCTCAGCTGCCCTGCAGCATGTAGGATCTTCTCAGATCGAACCTGTGTCTCTTGCGTTGGCAGGCGGATTCTTCACCACTGAGCCACCAGGCAAGTCCTAGATCTATGTTATTTCAGACCATCATGATGTCTTATTGGGTCAGCTAAACTACTCTCTCAGAGAGCTTCTTACCTCCATCCTGCACACAACCTTCAGAATGATTTCTGTAAATTTAGGATTAGTTTATTACACCTCTGCCCTCAGGACAAATTTCAGACTCCTTGGCTTCAAGGCCCTCCTAAGGCAGGCCTCTACCTAAAACCCCAGGCTCATTAACAAACTACTTATAATTCTTGCGGTTTCTCAAGCTTCCAGGCTTTTTCACAAGCTATTCCCTCTGCTTGAGCTGTCCTTTCTTAACTAGCATCTGAAAGAGTGTTCAAGTTTGAGGAGAATATCTACAAATTACAAGCTTTACCCCCTCCATCAATGCACCCAAGCAAAGCTATTTACTTCTTAGCTGTATTATAAAACACATATTTATTTTATAATTTTTTAGTTTACATATCATTTCTATCTTTAGAATGTGAGCTCTTTGAGAACTGGGACCTTATGCCTTCAAAATATCTGGAATTTCTATTTCCTGGCACACCGCGCTCAAGAGCCATCTGTTGAATAAAACAGACATCCTGATTAGCAGCAACAACAACAAAGAATTATTTTAATCTCTTATACTTTGGTGTTACATGTTATATATAATGATATACGCTTTTCACCATTCACTACAATGTATACTATCTAAAACAGGATTTCTAAACCTTGGTATTAGCACAATTCTCAGGCAGTTCTCGGTTGTAGGGAGCTGTCTTGCGCATTTGCAGGATGTTTATAAGCAGCCCTGGTCTCTGTCCACTAGATGCCGGCAGCCTCCTTGTAACCTCTCACCAACTGTGAAAACCAAAAACGTCTCCTGACACTACTAAACATCCTGGATGGGGGAGGCGGAGGAGGTGGCTGTGGCAGGTGCAAAAATCACCCTTAGTTAAGAAATACTAGTCTACAACAGCAAATTATTTAAAATAAAGAGTTGGCATTGGAGGCTAATTCTTATTTTAAAATTTTGTTTGATTTACTATCTCAATAACATTTGTAGGATACACCAAGAGGAAAAAAAATAGTCCTTAAAACACATGGCTTAAGTTCTGAGATGTCTGTGTGAGTAGGGTTGGCACAGGTGCACCAATGTGGAAGACTGGGAGATGGGGTCACACTTATCTGTGTTCCTATGGAAACTATTTGAATATTTGTTTTATATGGATTTTTATTCACTTTTCAAACATGCTACTAAAGGCTTCAACTGCTGAGCAAGCGTTTGTGGCTTGTGTATCAGCAGGATGGGCCAGAAGCTTAGTGTTGTGACCGGTTTTAACAAAAAGGAATAAAGGATCTTGACATAACTTGGCATTGGGAAAAAAAAAAAAAAGAAAAGAAAATAAAACACATGGCTTAGAAAATTGTAGTTAACAAAAAAGAAAATCTTTCAATGCAGAAGTTTTTGTTATTAAGAACAAATGACATGAATGTGAGTTCAGTGAATTTAATTCCTTTCTAAATAGGAAAGCATTCTGCATTTACTTGCCAGAAAAGAGCGAGACAATTTTCCAATTTCCATTTCTACTAACCAATAAAAAGGATGGACATATTTGCAATTTTCAAGAAGCACTATTAACTAGCTGGAGATATGGCATCTGTGATCACTACAGGCACATACTAGGTACACAATAAATATCTGCCGAGGGAATTAACTTTGGCCATCTTTGTACAAGACTCCGACTAGGTATTACAGAGGATAAAGAGAAGCTTGACTGTCTAATGCAAGTTCCTTACACATGGTGACTATACCTTTTTTTGTCTTTCTGTTAACATATTTAATGGGTACTAATTAATTATTTGTTGAATAAAGTAACTACTTAGAATTACATTACTAAATTTAAGAATTTCCCCCTCTTTTTAACAGTCAAGTCTCCCTTGATGATCTCTGATTTGGAGGCAATTAAATCAGTTGCTACAGTTGTTCATTTCACTCATTTATAAATGATAACCAATCTTTTGATATATTGTGGCCAAAAAGAATCCATACTAAGCAACTATACTCCAATAAAAGTTAAAAAAAAAAAAAGAATCCATACTAACTCTGTGGTTTAAGTTATAGTGTAACTGACTGGTAAAGAAGAAAAGGCAAACAATAATCTGATTGTCTATTCATACTAACTCTACACTCACCAACTAGATAACAATAATCAAAAGGCTTGTTAGTAGTCACATATTTTATCTGAATGGATCACATTCTCTCTCATAATTTTCAGCAATGATCGCTGAAAGCACCAAACTGCAAGGCTCACCTCAAAACGTGAACATGGCCCAAATGGCAGGTCATAAAGCTCTCTGAGCTTATACAAGATACAGTACACTGAAGAAGAACTCTTAAATAGGAGTGCTATAAATGGGACACAAAAGAAAAATAAGAAATTGGCCATTTTACTACAGTGTTAGGGGAAACACAATAATGTTGATACAACAGTTAGATAAGAGCAATACAAGGAATAATAAGGAATTCCATGTAAAATACTAGCACCAACTGAGAACAAGCAGTCAGCCCTCAATTTACAGGCTATTCTCATTTCTAAACCTTTGTTTAGAATTTAGACAGTATGTGGAAAGAATAAAATGACAGGCAAAGCATGGGCATGGCACACGTCACTGTGCCCAGCACAAACAGGGATCACAAAGATGCTGAAGCAAAACACAGAGTTTCGGTCTGATGTGCCTATTCAGACTCAAAGGCCCATGCTGAACATCAGGGACGGGGGAGTAAAGAGAACGGTGGACTATGGACCAGAGGCGGTGGTAGGACCAGAGTCAGAAGAGGGAGAGGATGAGGAAGAACATCTGAGCAGGTATCGTCTTCCCTTCCCTTCACCATCTGTCGTGGCTTGAGCCCAGCGCATGATCTGGCTGGGCTGAGATCAAAGTCTCATGTAAAGTTGAAGTCAGGGTCAGAGGGAGGGAGACGCCTTCCCCCTGCTACAAATGTATACATTATTGAGTTTTTCAAAATAATGATAATAAAGCAGGAAAGAAACTTGTTCATCAGAAACTGTAGGGAAGGAAAGTTGATGGAATCATGCTCTGCTGAAAAATAAGACCTCAGATGGGCGCTCTCACAAGATGGTTTTCGTTTCTTCCGTAGAGCATACGGTTAGGAACGAGGAAGAAAAAGAGGACTTAAGAAAAGAAAAGCATGAATACTCACTTGGAGTGTATGTATAAGAGAGACAAATAAATGAATAAGATGAATTATTTAGAGATGAATAAAAAGAACTGATTTCACAGCAATTCTAGTTAGACTGAAGCTAAACGGTTTACCTGCTGGTGGCAACTCACATGGATACAGAGTTGAGCAAAGGATAATGTGTTAAGAGAATGAGAAATTATTAAGTGGCAATAGAGATGAAGAGGGACATTCAGTCTATTATTCTTTCAAAAAACATGAATCATTGCTATGTGAGATCCTATATTAGGGCTTGGATATTCAGAGATAAATAGAGCATGATTCTGCCTCCAGGAAACTCCTGCACCACTGCAGCAAGATGATAAACAAAGCACCAAAGAAGTTTAACACTGAATCCTAATGGTATCTGGTACCTCTGATTTTTAAAGGCAATTGTTCAATGGTTTTATTCTCTAGCATCACGTATTTATGGTATTTGTGTCTGTATAAGCTACGGCCGCAAATAACGAAACGCACATTTATACATCTATCAACCAATTGATGTACAAAAACATACTTTATATTCATCTGAAATCTGTCTTTTAAAGCTCCCCGTAAAATGACAGTATCTCTACATAATTAATCTAATTTTCAGCTATTTCTTCCAAGCTTTCTATTCTAGTCAGACATATTTGACAGAAGTACTCCACAAACTTAAGTGTCCAAGAAAACAACTACTCTTTCTTGTCTAAAAGAAACAAAGAGCGGGAGAACTATCATTTGCCTGATAAATGCATTTCTTACAATACTACAGGAACTAAGAGCTTTTCCTTATACTGATTTCAAATAATTTGTAAAGGTACTAAAAGTTCACATGAATGGATGGTTAAGTGCTAAAAAGTACCTTCAGATGTTGTCATGGAAACTTAAAATTCTGAAAAGGATTTATATTATCTTTTCCTTTTGGTAAGAAAAAATGTTATTTTACCTTTCATTTTAAAATAAGTTTTTAAATTATCATTGAAAAAGTTACTACCCCAAACAGGATTCTTCTCTCTTTCATAAACTTTTAAATTATGGTAAAATACACATAACAAAAATTTTACCATCTTAACCATTTCTAAGTGCAGATTTCAGTAGCATTAAATACATTCACTACATACATACACTAAGTTTTCATTAAGTACATTATTGTGCAATCATTACCATCATCCATCTCCAGATCTCTTCATCTTGCAAAACTGAAACTCTTCATGTAGAAATCCGTAACTTCCCATTTCTCTCTCCCCACAGCTCCCAGAAACTACCAGTCCACCTTCTGCCCTTGTGGATTTGACCACTCTAAGTATCCCATTTAATAAGGGGACTCATACAGTATCTGTCCTTTTGTAACTGGCTTATTTCATTTAACCTAATATCCTCAAGGTCCATCCATACTGCAGCATGTGTCAGAATTTCCTTTCTTTTTAAAAAAAATTCTGATGAAAATATTAACATAAAATGTACCATAGTAAGCATTTTTTAAAAAGTGTATGGTAGTGCTAATTGCTGTGCAACAGAGCTCTAGAATTTTTTCATCTTGAAAAATTGAAATTCTATACCCATCCAACATCATCTCCCCATTTCCCATCCCCCTTAGCCTTCACAACCACCATTTTACCTTTCAAGAGTCTGACTATTTATTTATAATTGTATTTATTTATTTATGGCTATGCTGGGCTTCCCAGGTGGCTCAGTGGTAAAGAATCCGCCTGCCAACGCAGGAGACATTGGTTCGATCCCCGGGTTGGAAGATCCCCTGGAGAAGCAAACGGCAACCCACTCCAGTACTCTTGTCTGGAGAATCCCATGGACAGAGGAGCCTGGTGGGCTCCAGTCCACAGGGTCGCAGAGTCAGACACGACTTAGCGACTAAACAACAACATACCCATCCAACATCATCTCCCCATTTCCCATCCCCCTCAGCTCTCGCAACCACCATTTTACCTTTAAAGAGTCTGACTATTTATTTATTTATAACTTTATTTGTTTATGGCTGTGCTGGGCATTCACTGCTGCGCGAGCTTTTCTCTAGTTGCAGCAAGCAGGGGCTACTCTCTAGTTGCTTCTCTTGTTGTGTAGCGTGGGCTCTAGGGCACATGTGCTTCAGCAGTTGCTGCACATGGGCTCAGCAGGTGCGTTCACTAGTTGTGGCACATGGGCTAAGCTGCTTTCCAGCATGTGGGATCCTCTGAGATCAGGGACTGAACCAGCCTCCTGCATTGGCAAGCGGACTCTTCACCAATGAGCCACCAGGAAAGCCCCTGACTACTGAGTACTTCATCTAAGTGTAATCATGCAGCATTCGTCTTTCTGTGACTGCCTTACTTCACCTAGCATAATATCCTCAGGCTTCATACATAGTATAGTATATGGCAGGATTTCCTTATTTTTTAAGGCTGACTGGTATTCCCCTGTATGTATATACCACATTTTCTTTATCCATTCATCTGTCAATGGAAATTTAGGTTGCTTCTACCTCTTGGCAGCATAAGGCTGCAACAAACATGAGTGTGCAAGTATCTCTTTGATATCCTGTTGTCAATTCTTCTAAAAGTGGAACTTTTGGTCAGATAGCAATATAGCAATCTCTTTTTCTCCAAGACAATTTTTTTAAGAGCAGTTTTAGGTTCTCAGCAAAGAGAAGAAGGTACAGAGATTTCCCATAAATCTCACACCCCCACATATGCCTAGCCTCCACCATTATCAACATTGTCCCACCAGAATGGTATGTTTGATACAACTGATAAACCTACACTGACAAATCATAAGCACTCCAAAGTCCATAGTTTACATTAGAGTTCATCTTTGTGCTTTACATTCTGTTGTTGTCCAGTCACATCCGACTCTTTGCATCCCCATGGACTGCAGCATGCCAGACCTTTCTGTCCCTCACCACCTCCCAAAGTCTATCCAAGTTCATGTTCATTGCATTGGTGATGCCCATTCAGCCAGTTCATCCTCTGACGCCCTGTTCTCCTTCTGCCCTCAATCTTTCCCAGTATCAGGGACTTTTCCACTGAGTCAGTTTGCATCATATGACCAAAACACAAGAGTTTCAGTTTCAGCATCAGTCCTTCCAATGAGTATTCAGGGTCGATTTCCCTTAAGATTGACTGGCTTGATCTCCTTGCTGTTTAAGGGACCCTCAGGAATCTTCTCCAGCACCATAGTTAGAAGGCATCAATTCTTTGGCGCTCCGCCTTCTTTATGGTCCAGTTCTCACAACCGTACATGACCACTGGGAAGACCACAGCCTTAACTATACGTACCTTTGTCAGCAGAGTAATGTCTCTGCTTTGCAACACACTGTCTAGGTTTGTTCTTTCCTGCCAAGAAGGAAACGACTTCTGATTTCATGGCTGCAGTCACCATCCACAGTGATTTTAGAGCCCAAGAAAAGGAAATCTGTTAATACTTCCACCTTGTCCCCCTCTACTTGCCATGAAGTAATGGGTCCGGATGATCTTAGTTTTTTTTAATATTTAGTTTTAAGCCAGCTCCTTCACTCTCCTCCTTCACCCTCATCAAGAGGCTCTTTAGTTCCTCTTCACTTTCTGCCATTAGAGTGGTATCATCAGCATATCTGAGGCTGTTGATATTTCTCTCATCTATCTTGATTCCAGCTTGCAATTCATTCAGCCCAGCATTTCTCATGATGTTCTCAGCATATAAATGACAGGGTGACAGCAGAGAGCCCTGTTGTACTCCTTTCTCAATCTTGAACGAATCAGTTGTTCCAAACAAGGTTCTAACTGTTGCTTCTTGACCCCCCATAAAGGTTTTCTCAGGAGACAGGTAAGATGGTCTCATATTCCATCTCTTTAGGAGCTTGCCAGTTTATTATGATCCATACAGTCAAAGGCTTTGGCACAGTCGATGAAACAGAGGTAAATGGTTTTTTTGGAATTCTCTTGCTTTATGATCCAGTGAATGTTGAAAATTTGATCTCTGGTTCCTCTTCCTTTTCTAAATCCAGATTGGACATCTGGAAGTTCTTGGTTTGCATAATGCTGAAGCCTAGCATGCAAGATTTTAAGCATGATCTTACATGGGAGATGAGTGCAAGTATCTGATGTTTAGCACATTCTTTAGTACTACCCTCTTTGGGAACTGGAATGAGGATTGACCTTTTCCAGTCCTGTGGCCACTTTTGGGTCTTCCAGATTTGCTGACATATTGAATGCAACACCATGATGGCATCATCCTTTAGGGTTCTGAAGTTATACTGGAATTCTGTAGCATCTACTAGCCTTATTAACAGAAGTGCTTCCTAAGGCCCGTTTGACTTCGTGCTACAGAATGTCTGGCTCTGGGTGGCTGACCACACCATAGTAGTCATCCCGTTCATCTGGATCTTTTTTACACAGTTCTTCTGTGTATTCTTTCCATCTCTTCTTGATTTTTTCAGAGTCTACTAGGTCTCTACCATTTATGTACTTTATTGTGCCCTTTTTTGGGCAAAATGTTCACTTGATATCTCCAATTTTCCTGAAGAGATCTCTATAGTCTTTCCCCTTCTGTTGTTTTCTTCAAGTTTAATACACTGTTCATTGAAGAAGGCCTTCTTATCTTTCTGTGCTGTTCTTTGGAAATCTGCATTTAGTTGACTATGCCTTTCCCTTTCTCCCTTGCTTTTCGCTTCTCTCCTTTTTTTTCCTCTTCTTTCTTTAGCTAATTGTAAAACCTCCTCAGATAATCACTTGGCCTTCTTGCTTTTCCATTTCTTTGGGAGGGCTCTGTTCACTGCCTCCTGCACGATATTACAGACTTCTGTCCATAGTTCTTCAACCATACTGTTTACAAGTTCTAATCTCTTGAATCTATTTGTTACCTTCACTGCATATTCATAGGGGATTTGATTTAAGTTGTACCTGACTGGCCTAGTGGTTTCCCTCGCTTTCTTTAGTTTAAGCCTGAATTTTGCTATGAGAAGCTGATAATCTGAGCCACAGTCAGCTCCAGGTCTTATTCAACTTCTCCATCTTCGGCTACAAAAAATGTAATCAATTTGACTTCACTGGCCATTTGGTGATGTCCATGTGTAAAGTTGTCTCTTGCGTTTTTGAAAAGGGGTATTTGCTATGACCAGTGCACTCCCTTGGCAGAATTCAGTGAGCCTTTGCCCTACTTCATTTTGTTCTCCCAGGCGAAACTTGTCTGTAACTCCAGGTATCTCTTGACTTCCTACTTTTGCATTCCAATCCTCAATGATGAATACAACATCTTTTTTTTTTTTTTTTGGTGTTAGTTCTAGGAGGTCCTGGAGGTCTTCATAGAACTGATCAATTTCAGCCTCTTTGGCATTGGTGGTAGGGGCATAGACTTGGATTACCGTGATGTTGAATGGCTTGCCTTGGAAATGAACCAAGATCATTTTGTCATTTTTGAGGCTGCACCCAGGTACTGCATTTCGGACTCTTTTTTGTTGATTATAAGGGATACTACATTCCTTATATGGGCATGGAAAAATGTATAATGATGTGTATCCATTATTATAGTATCATACAAAGCATTTTCACTGTCCTAGAGATCCTCCTGGTTCCATTTTCTAAAAACCTCATATTGTTTTACACAGCAGACACACTATTTTACATTCCTACCAATGGTGCACAAGGCTTCCAATCTCTCCACATCCTCAACAACATTTGCTACATTCTGGGTTTTTGTATTTATAGTAGCCACCCCAGTGGGTATGAGGTGGTATCTCATTGTGGTTTCGATTTGCATTTCCCTTATGATAGTGATGTTCATTTAGTCTCTTTTCATATCCTTGTTATTGGCCACTCACACACTTTTTTTGCATAAATGTCTATGCAAGTCCTTTGACTGTTTTTTAATTAGGTTGTGGTTTTTTCTTGTTGTTGAGTTGTAGGAATTCTTTACATATTCTGGACATTAACCCCCTACCAGATACAAGATTTGCGAATGTTTTCTCCTATTCCACGGGTTCCCTTTCGTTCTGTTGATTGTGTGTTTGACTCATGGAAGTTTTAAATTTTGATGAGTTCAATTTATCTACATTTTCTTTTGTTGCGTGCGCTTCTGGTTCACATCCAAGAAATTATTGCCAAATCCAGTATCAGAAAGCTTTCTCTTATGTCTTCTTCTACGAGCTATGCAGTTTTCTCATACATTAGAGCTCTTTCATGGACTTTTAACAATTCTTTTACAGAGTCAGAAAGTTCCCATTTAAATCTATATATCTTTTAAAGATACACATCTCTGAAGTTAATGACTAAGAGGTATATATTTGAGGTCAAGAACTGTGTATTTTCTAACAGAAATAGAGATGTAATAGCAAATGGACACAGATAACAATAAAAATTATCTGCTCCTTCCAAATCAACCTGTACCTCCAGCTTTAGGTCACCAATCCAAAAAACAATATAGATTCTTTTAAGAAATTCAGAAATTTCAACTTAGGGATACTTTTAAAATTAAAGTGCTTAGGCCCCTACAAAAAAGGCTCCCTCTTGATTGCAATTTTATAGTTTTCTATTTATGTTTTTAAATTATTATCTTCTCCAACCTCCACTGCTGTGCTTTTTGATGTTGACATTGTTACTTTTTTAAATGCCTAATCTGCTAACTTATTTTGCAAACAGCTGCCTCAAAAGCCTAAGGGTGCCTTTATCACTAGGCACCAATCTAAGAGGTTTGTTTTCTAAAATAATGTTTATTCATTAACACTCCTGAGCAAGAACTTTGTGCAAGATACTATTGGTAATACAAAGCCGCAAAACTCACTGGAAGGGGCTTCTTAACAAGCCCTGTTAAGGCCATACTCAGGATCATTTTCACTTATAAGGACAGGGGTCTAGAAACAAAGCATGAAAACTCGGCATCCTGGAGCATCTTCCCTCAGCGGATCACCACAGCAGGCAATACAGCCAACAAGGAACTAGCTCTCTTCTGGCCTTCCAGATGATATGTCAGGATCAAGGACCAAAACTTACACCCAGTAGGTCCAAGAGAACACGTGAGAAAACAGTTCAATACTAGATCATAGTTTTGAATGCCAGGGTAAGACCCATAGACTTCGATTTTATCTTGTTACCATTGATTTCTGAATAGGAGATTAATAAGGAGTATTAACACAGCAGCAATATGTAAGTTCAGTAGAAGTTAGAGTTTGGAGACAGGAAAAGTATTATATTCCATTGGTAGAATAATAACAATGATGATGTAACAGCAGTAGCCAATCCTTTTTTTAAAACAAGTTATATTTGTCCAACACTGTTCTAATCATTTTTCATGTATTAACTCCTCATAACAATTCTATGAGGCACTTCAGGTACAGATACACCTGTTTCATAGATGGGGAAATTGAGGCATGGAGAGATTGAGTAACTTGCCCAGGGTCTCATAGATAATAAGTAGCAGGACCAACATCTGAACCCAGGCAATCTGGTTCCAGAGTCTATACAATTAACCATTCAATGATACTACCTCTCAGAGTACACTATATATGCCCACACTGTCTGATATTTTAGGAAAGCCCTTAAGGAATAACTCACTCTTCCCTGAAACCTGATGATAGAGCTGACAGTCCTGGTATTAGACTCAGCAAATCAATATATGTATGAGAGAATGAGATCTTAAAAAAGTAGTTGGTAACTGTTTATTCAGTGCCCACCAAGTACCCAGTACTCTTCATGCATCATCTCATTTAATCCTCAGTCCAACCTAAGAGAGGGCATTATTTGAAATCTACATTGTCTCAGATGAGTAAGTCTAGGCTCAGACAGGCTATACCTTCTGTCCTTCATTACAGAGCCAGTCAGTGACAGAAGCAGAATTAGAATCCAGATCCAAATCAGTCCCATGCTCTTCCTACTATCTGATGCTGACGGACAGGAATACCATTGGTCTGGAAGCCTCCATCCTGCTCCCTCAGAAGGCCAGCACCTCTATCTGAAACACTCTAAACTCTAGAACCAGGCTGATGTGTGTACAGTTATGTTCCCGGGCTATTTCTCCAACCAGTCAGAAGTGACACCAGTGGTGGGTGCCTGAGTCAGCTCTTGTTCAAGGCGAGAACTAGCCTGTGAATGTGGGCAGGACAAAGGCAACTCTCCGGATTCACGCACACAAAATACAAACATGAAACTTCATGGAAAAATACAAGCTTGAGGGACTATCACTATGCAGACTTCCTTGAAGAGAGGTTTTTAAAAAAAACAACATTCTCTGAAGAGAACTGCTGTGAGTCATATGGAGCTGAGGATAGCACATGGAGATTAGCAACCTAGGAGAAGAAAGCCAGAGTTCAGGAAATTGAATACTCTTGTTTTCTCAGGGAATTCCCAAATATTTAAGCTCAAGGTTTCTCATAACTTATTTCTTCGAAAAATGGTTAAGACATAATGTCTAATTAAAAAAGCAAAACACAAAATTATATATACAATTAACACACTGAAAAATGGTGGAAGTTTTTTGACTTCATTATATTTTTCTGAACTTTTCATATTTCCTATTGTAGATACATATTACATCCAGAGATAAAAATAAACTAATTGAAATACTTTGAACCTATACTTGGCGGGGGGGGGGGGGGCGGAGACCAAATTTCCCATACAGTAGTCTAATATTTCCCAAATACTCATACAGGCTACATCAAAATCACCTGAAACATTTGTAAAAAATACAAATTTTCAGGACCCAAAGACCTACTCAGTCAGAATTTCCCTGGGCAGGGCCCAGTAACCTGGTGTTTCAACAAGCTCCCTAAGTGACTATAATAATTTATAGCAAGGAAGTCCAAAAGTATCTTCACTTTTCTTTTTCTTTCTAAGGTTCTATGATGATTTATTTAATGCTAGGACAAATTCATATTGAAAGGCAAAAACATAATATTTAACAGTGACTGTGCTATAGACTTGGAAAGCCTAATGTCTCACCATTTATCTCTGCAAACTTCTGAACATCACTTATGGTTTTCAGTTCTTGTCTTGGACATGCTGCTACACACAGTGCTACAGACTTGATCTTCCGGTTTATCAAGTCCAGATTGCATGGATCCAAAAAGAATACATACCTAAAGCATGAAGAAAAATGTTGAGATATTATTTCACAAAACATAGTCTGGTTCACTGCATATTTGAATAAACCTAACAGCAAAGAACATCTCATTACATTCTACTTCACAAATTTAATCATACATGAACAAACATTTCATAAATCTAATCACATAGTGATTTAAAAAAAAAAAGTAACTGCTTATAAATATACTCTTAATAGTAGGGATGGAGGAACTACAGAACTCATTTTCAATTATCTATTTTTCTAATATTTAAAGTTTTGTAATGTGTATTTTGTAATCAGAAATGAACTATTTTAGGTTTTTAAAAAAAATAACTAGCTTTAGTTTTCTTTTTTTGACAAATTGTACCCCCCAAATTACTGCTATATAACATGAATTATACTTTATACATAAACTTTAATGAATACATAATCATATATAAAGCATATCATTATAAAAATGAACAAATATATACAAGGGTAGCCAAGATGACTAAGAAGACCCTGAACTTATCTCCTCATGTGGGCACACCAAAATGACAAGTATTTACAGAGCAACTATTGATGAGAATGACCTGAAAACTATTGATGAGAATGACCTGATGACTAGCAGAAAAGATTTTCCACAACTAAAGATATAAAGAAGGAATCACAATGAGATGAACAGAGGGGCGGAGAAATGGTACAGGCAAGATCCACACCCCTGGGTAGGCAACCCACAAATGGGAGAATAATCACAACTGCAGAAGTTCTGCTCAAGGAGAGAAGGATCGAAGCCCCATAATGGGCCCTCAGTCCAGGGACTCTGCACCAGGAAAACAAGCCTCCAGAATATCTAGCATTGAAGATGAGCAGGGTTTGTGCACAGGGGAGTCTTAAAGGACACACACAAAACCTCACCAAACCCCATATAAATGCTGCCTACAAAGGAGCACTTCAGATCTAAAGACAGATACAGACTGAAAGTGAGGGAATGGAAAAAGGGATTGCATGCAAATGGAAACAAAAAGAAACCTGGAGTAGCAATACTTAGAACAGACAAAATGGACTTTAAAACAAAGACTGTAGCAAGAAACAAAGAAGCATATTACATAATGATCAGGGATTGATCCAAGAAGCAGATATAACAATTGCAAATATACATGTACCCAACATACATATTTTGGGGGAAAAAATGTTAGCAGTAACAGAATATTTTCTTGGGCTTCAAAATCATTGTACACAGTGACTGCAGCCATGACTTTAAAAGACACTTGCTCCTTGGAAGAAAAGCTATGACAAACCTAGACAGTGTATTAAAAAACAGAGACATTACTTTGCTGACAAAGGTCTGTAGAGTCAAAGTGATGATTTTTCCAGTAGTCATGTATGGATGTGAGAGTTGGACCATAAAGAAGGTTGAACACTGAAGACTTTATGCTTTTGAACTGTGGTGCTGGAGAAGACTCTTGAGAGTCCCTTGGACAGCAAGGAGATCAAACCAGTCAATCCTAAAGGAAATCAACTCTGAATATTCACTGGAAGGACTGATGCTAAAACTGAAGCTCCAATACTTTGGCCACCTGATGTGAAGAGCCAACACATTGGAAAAGACCCTGATACTGGGAAAGACTGAAGGCAGGAGGAGGGGGGACGACAGAGGATGAGATGGTTGGATGGCATCACTGATTCAACGGACATGAGTCTGACCAAACTCAGGGAGATAGTGAAGGATAGGGAAGCCTGGCATGCTGCAGTCCATATGGGGTCACCAAGAAGCGGACATGATTGAGCGACTTTACAAGGTACCCAATACTTAAACACAAGAAGTAAATATTAGTAGACATTGAGAGAAATTGACAGTAACACAATAATAGCAGGGACTTTAACACCCTACTGACATCAATGGACCAAAAGTCAATAAGGAAACACTGGCCTTAAATGACACATTCAATCAGAACTTAACTAATATATAGAGACCATTCTATCCAAAAGCAGCAGAATACTCTTTCTTTTTGAGTGCACATAGAACGAAGTCTCAGATGGGCCACATGCTAGGCCATAAGGCAAATCTCGATAAATCTAGGAAGACTGAAATCATATCAAGCACCTTTTCTGGCCATAGTAGTATTGAAACCAGAAATCAACTACAAACAAAACAAAACTGCAAAATTCACAAACATGTGGCGGGTAGACAATACGCTACTAAACAGGCAATGGAGACACGGCACAGGCCAGATCCACACCTCTCGGCAGGCAACCCACAAATGGGTTGAACTCAAAGAGGAAATGTAAATATACCTGGAGACAAATGAGAAATACAGAAATACAACAATTCAAAATCTATGGCGTGCGGCAAGAATAGCTCTAGGAGGAAAGTTTATAGTGATTCAAGTTTGCCTCAGGAAGTTTAAGAAATTTCAAATAAGAAGCCCGACCATACACCTACAGGAACTGGGAAAAGAAGAACAAACAAAACGCAAAGTTAATAAGAGGAAAGAAAGAATAAAGGTCAGAGCAAAAATAAAATAAAAGTGATAAAAAAATGATAGAAATGGTCAATGAAAAAAAGTATGGGTTCTTTGAAGAGACAAACAAAACTGATAAGCTTTTAAGCCAGACTCATCAGGAAAAAAGAGAAGGCCCAAGTAAATAAAATCAGAAATGAGAGAAAGTTACAACCAACACCACAGAAATACCAAGGGTCACAACAGATTACTATGAACAATTATATGACAATAAAATGCAATCTAGAAAATGCATAAATTCCTAGAAACATACAATCTCACAAGACTGAATCAGGAAGAAACAGAAAATAAGAATACACTGATTACCAGTAAGGAAATTGAATAAGTAATCAAAAAACTCCCAACAAACCAAAGTCCAGGACCAGACAGCTTCACAGGTGAATTCTACCAAACACTTAAAGAAGAATTAACACCTACTCTTCTCAAGTTATACCAAAAACTGAAAAGGAAAGAATGCTTCCAAAGTCATTCTATGAGGCCAGCATCATTCTGATAACAAAGCTAGACAAAGACATCACAAAAAAAGAAAATTACAAGCCAGTAACACTGATGGATGCAAAATTTCTCAATAGAAATATCAGCAAACTGAATTCAATACATTTAAAAGATGATTTTAAATTTAAAATGATCAAATGGCACTTATCCTGGGGATGCAAGGATGATTTAACATTGCTAAATCAACCAATGTAATATACCACATTAACAAATTGAAAAATAAAAATCACATGGTCATCTCAATAGATGTGGAAAAAAACTTTGGGCAAAATTCACCACCGAATTGTGATAAAAACTGTCAATAAAGTGGGCATAGAGGGAACATACCTCAAATATAATAAAGGCCATTTACAACAAATTCGCAGCTAACATCACACTCAACGGTGTAAAGCTGAAAGCAGTACCTCTAAAATCAGGAACAAGACAAGGGTGCCCACTCTTGTGACTTTATTCAACATAGTATTGGAAGTCCTACTACAGAAATCAGACAAGAAAAAGAAATAAAAGGAATCCAAACTAGAAAGGAAGAAGTAAACCTATTGTTGCTAGCATATGACTTAAAACTATGTACAGTAAATCCTAAAGATGTCACCAAAAACTATTAGAACACATCAATGAGTTCAGTAACATAACTAGATAACAAAATTAATATACAAAAATCTGCTGTGTTTCTATATACTAACAACAAGCTATCAGAATGAGAAATTAAGAAAACAAGCCATTTACAATTGAATTAAAAAAAAAAAAAAAAGCCCTAGGAATAAATCTAACCCAAGAAAGTAAGAGAGCTACATTCAGAAAACTCTAAGACAGTGATGAAAGAAACTGAACATGATGTAAACAAATGGATACATACATCATACCCAGGTGATGCAGCTGGTTTAAAAAAAAAAAATCCACCTGCTAGTGCAGGAGACACAAGAGATGCTGGTTCGATCCCTGGGTCAGGAAGATCCCCTGGAGGAGGAAATGGCAACCCACTCTGGTATTCTTGCCTGGAAAATTCTATGGACAGAGAAGCCTAGTGGGCTACAGTCCATGGGGTCACAAAGAGTCAGACACAACTGAGTGTGCACACACATGCACTCATGGACTGTAAGAACTACTACTGTTAAAATTACCATACTCCCCAACACAATCTATAGATTCAATGGTATTTTTCACAGAATTACAACAGATAATTCTAAAATCTGTATGGAAACAACAAAGCCACAAATAGCCAAAACAATCTGAGAAAGAAGAACAAAGCTGGAGGTATCATGCTCTCTCATTTCAAAGTGTACTACAAAGCTAAGGTAATCAAACTTATGTGGTGCAAAAACAGAACAATGCAACAGAATAGAGCCAGAAATAAACCCATGCACTCATGATCAATAAATCTATGACAAAGAAGACAAGAATACACAGTGAGGAAAAGACAGTCTTTTCCATAAATCATGTTAGGAAAACTGGACAGCCACAGGCAAAAAATCCAAACTGACCTACTTCCTCACACCATATAAAAAATAATCTCATAATTGATTAAAGACTTAAATGTAAAGTCTGAAACCATAAAATTACTAAAAGAAAAGATAGGCAATATGCTCTTAGACATTCATCTTAGCAATTTCTTGGATCTGTCTCCTCAAGCAAGGGAAACAAAAGCAAAAATAAACTAATGGTACTACATGAAACTTAGAAGCTTTTGCACAGCAAAGGACCTATCAATGAAATGAAAAGTCCAGTTATTGAATGGGAGAAGATATTTGCAAATGATATGTCCAAAAAGGGGCTAATATCCAAAATATACAACAAACTCATATAACTCAACATCAGAAAAACAAACAACTCAATTAAAAAATGGGCAGAGGAGCAGAACAGACATTTTCTCAAGAAATACAGGTGGGCAATATGAACATAAAAAGATGCTCAACATCACTAATCATCAGTGAAACAAAAATCAAAACCATAATAAGATATCACCTCACACCTGTCAGAATGGATATTATTAGAAATACAGCAAGTAACAAGTTTTGGCCGGGATGTGAAGAAAAGGTAACCCTCATGTTCTATTACTGGGAATATAAATTGGTACAGCCACAATGGGAAACAGTACTGAGGTTCTTCAGAAAAACTAAAAATAGAACTACTGTGTGTGTGCTCAGTAGTTTCTGACTCTTTTTGATCCCATGGACTGTAGCCCATTGGGCTCCTCTGTCCATGGAATTTTCCAGGCAAGAATATTGGAACAGATTGCCACTTCCTACTCTAAGCGATCTTCCTGATCCAGGGATCGAGTCTGTGTCTCGTGCATTGGCAGGTGAATTCTTTACCACTGTGCCACCTGTACAATCCAGCAATTTCACACTTCTGGGTATTTTTTCCCAAAGAAAACTAAAACACTAATTCAAAAAGATATTGCTGTTCAGTTGCTAAGTTGTGTCCAATTCTTTATAATAGTACCATTCATGTAGTACCATTTGTTTACTTTACACACCCCGCGGACTGTAGCAAGTCAGGCTTTCCTGTCTTTTACTATCTCCTGAAGTTTGCTCAAACTCATGTCCATTTGGCCAATGATGCTATCTAACCATCTTATCCTCTGCTGGCCCTCTTCTTTTTGCCTTCAATCTTTCCCAGCAACAGGCTCATTTCCAGTGAGTCTGCTCTTTGGATTAAGTGGCCAAAGAACTGGAGAACTGAAAAACATATATACCGCCATGTTTAGTACAGCATTATTCACAATAACCAAGATACAGAAGCAACCTAAGTGTTCATCAACAGATAAATGGATAAAGAAGATGTGCATGTATGTATAATGCAATATTACTCAGCCATAAAAAAGAATGAAATCTTGCCAGTTGTGACAACATGAAGAGACCTAGAGGGTATTACACTAAGTGAAATAAGTCAGACAGAGAAAAACAAATATCATATGATTTCACTTACATGTAGAACATAAAAAATGAAACAACTGAACAAACATAACAAAACAGAAACAGACTTACAGAAACAGGGAACAAACAGGTGCTTCCCAGAGGGGCTTGGGGAGGCAAGGGATGAGTGAAATAGGTGAGGGAGATTAAAAGGTACACTCAACTTCCAGTTATTAAAAAAAAAAATGAATCATAGGAATGAAATGTACAGCATGGAGAACAGAATTAATATTGTAATATCTTGTATGGTGATAGATGGTAACTACTTATCATGGTGTACATCTTGTAATGTAGGAAATAACAAATCACTATGGTGTACACCTGGAACTAACATCGTGTAGTAGATGAATTATCCTTCAATTTAAAAGAGAAAAAGAAAAAGAGAGAGAGAGAATTGCCTATAGGTCTAGTAGTTAGGACTCCACATTTTCACTGCCAAGGGCCTGTGTTCAATCCCTGGTCTGGGAACTAAGATCCCACAAGCCAAGCAGCAATGTCAAAAAATAAAAGGGGGGAGGGGGAATAACACCTTACTGTTTTAGCTGCATTTTTGGTGAGTCTAAACGTTATTTCATACACTGTTCACTTGCGGTTTCAAAATTTTTTATACCTTTTGTTTGTTTTTAAAATGGAGGTGTTCTACTAACCACTAAATGATTAAAAAAACTCTGAATATTAAGAGTATTAAATTTTTGTTAAGGTTGATACAAGTATTTCCAATGACTTGCCAGTTGTCATTTTGAAACAGTTTTCTATCTTTGTCATCAAATCTTTTTTATCTGTGTGATTAGTTCTCTACTTTATGCTCCCTATTACTTACCATTACTTATGCTTCCAAAAAGTAGCTCCTCATTCCCATTGTATCAAATGTTTCACAGATACATTTTGGTGTATGGAAAAGAGGGAAAAGATGTTACTTTAATTTTCTAAGTAATTAATTAATTGCCCTAGGGCTGTTTTTAAAATATTATTTCCTGTTCATATTATATTGTCACTCTTCTACACTAGAGGATACAGGTTCATGTCCTCTGTTTTGTTTCTTTGATTCATCTGAATGTTCGTAAAAAAGTTGAAAAAAAGATATATAAACTTGAGCTAAAGAATATATAATTGTAAAAATGCATTATAAAATTTGATAAAATTGAATGCAGACTAGAGGAAAATACACCAATAATTCAACTACAGTCATCTCTGGGTGTTAGAATAAAGTGATTTTAATTTTTTTCTTCTACTTTTTAGAATTCTCATTTTCTAGAACGAATGCACATTACTCTTGAGTTGAGATAACTATAATAAATGTTGTTTACTAAAAAGGTCCATTTCATATAAACAAAATAACTCCCAAATCCTAAATTATCCTTTGTGTTTCCTGTACATTTATATTTTAGGAAAGAGAAAATTAATTAGAAATTACACTAAAACATTTCTTTACCCAAAAAGAAAGTAACAGCCAAACCCTCTTAGCTGAGATAAGCAAAGAATAATATTATTGATCCAGGAAAAGACTATAAGTTGGGATATTTTCTCCCAAGATAAGTGTTAAAAAACCTTTAGCCTTGGGTTCTACTCTATTGGGTCCACGGAAAGCTTTATAAAATAATGTATCTTCCAACAACCTTTCCCACTGTGAACCTCTGTTGTTTACAAAATACGATTCAAATCAGGAAATACAACCAAATACAAGAGTCAGAGAAAAACTGAAAAGCAAAAGTCAATATATGTGTTCAAATGGATAATGTAAAGGGTTAAGTATAAGGTTAAGTCATGTAAAGGTTAAGTATAAGCTACAAATCACCAAACTAAAAAAAAAAAATTTTTTTTGTATCTCTGTTAGTGACTCAAATACCATTAATGTTCTACATAGATTAAAGGAAAGAAGTCAGGAAGAAAGATATGGCCTGGAAGTGGCTTCACTGTCTGATCTAGTGAACAGGAAAAACTCCCTGGCAATCTTTGTGTGTAGACAACTATTCCCTTATGAACTCTCCCTCCATCTGTCTTGCGTATCTTATCTTACAGGTGCCGACGCCTGAGACCTGGTACAGTGAACTGCTCAAAGCCAGCCCCTGGGCAGAGAACATGCCCGGCCTTGAGAAAGGCATTCTAGAACCACTGAATCACTTACTACCAACCACAACAACCACCACCACTAATAATAATACTATTAACATGGAAATAATAGCCAACATTCATTGAGTACTTACTATTACCAGACACTACATTGCATCCTTTAAATGCCTATCATTTATCATTTATCCTTACACAATCCTGTTGTGTGTTTCTATGTTTGTGCTTGGGGTGCTCGGTGGGATGGACAGTAGAACTGGGGTGGGGTAGAGAAGTTAATCGTATGGTTATAAGCGATGAACAACACCTTAAGAAATATCTGGAGAATCTCAAGACAGTAAAAAAAAAAAAAAAAAAAAAAAAAATCTTGGGGGAAAGGAGAGAAAGTCAGAGGTTTCTAGGGTCTTACAGATAGCTGAGCCTAGGCTGGGTCAATGACAGTGCCTTTTACAGCTTCTTCAGAACAGATGACTTGTCTGATCATCCTGCAAACTTCTGTCCCCCTCCAAGGCCAGAAGTGTGCTCACTTATTCTCCATCTTTTTATATCTTAAAGCACACTCCCTTGATTCACACTCGGCAGCAGCTTTACACCACACCTGGGTCAGATCGATCTGAGCTTACTTTCTGGTTTTCTTTCTTAACAGTTCTCTGACCTTTGGGAATATATTTATCCTTCTGAGCCTCAGTTTCCTTACCTATATACTGCATACCACATATTTTTTAGTTTGTCATAATGTTATTGACAGTGTACATAAAGCATTTAATATATAGTATATGCTTGTAATTCATATCATTAAGAACTGGCTTGCCTTTCACAAATTTTACATTTCATAGTAAGGCACTAAATTCAACACTTCTCTGATTCAGACATAAAAACAGAACTACCATACTAGTATTTAGCTTTCACTGGAAGAAAAATCTGTGTAGGTGCATTCATGACTGCTAGGGCATTAGCCTTGATAAGAACTAAGCAGGTCTCCAGAACTGATCTAGCACAAGGGAAAAATATTAAGAGAGAAAGAAGAATTCTACAATGACTACAACACTGTAATATTAACATTGCACATTTTTTACCCTGTTATATGTTTCAGAAGGATATGCTTCAATAGAACTTTATATAACTTCAATAGAAAGTTATATTTAATATAAACAAAATAATTTTAAATGGTATCCTCAGGAAATATATTCACATATACACACACATCATTAAACTCAAAAGCCACCAAGGTCCATAGTCTAAGAACATAATAAACATAATTCCCTACACATTCCCCATATTCAAATGCATATACACACAACATGTATAAACGCAATGTTTAAAATGATGTTTAGGCCTTAGATTTAGATTCTATTAATGTCTGGGTGCTGGGAACTCCATGTTAATGACTTTATTTGATCCTCATGCCAACTTGATGAGATAGAGACCTTAACCTTAGGGACTAACTAGATGGTCCAGGAGAGCTAGCAGGTAGATGACAGAGTTATGAAATCCAACACAGTCCTTCTGATTCTGAGTTCAACTCTACTTCCAATCTGCTCTACTCTTAAAATATTTCTCACAAATACAACTGATAATTGTAACTGTTCTATATTAACTCTCAACATTGTTGCCAGCATTCTGAAGTTCATCCAATCCATGGCAACATGTCTATAAGTAATTATATTTTAACTAATTGGTATTTAATTGAATATTCACAGAGGAGGAAAAGTGTATGTATTAAACACACAAACTTAGGGATTGATTAAAACTGCACTTCTGTGCCTTTCAATTTGAAAATGCCCTTAGCCTGGTAAATAAATCCTTACATTCGTTTCAGTTTTCACTTCAAACAAAATGAACTATATGTGGCAATTTTATCTTTCTGAAATGAAAAAAATAACCAACTCTCAAATAAGCATGGCACTGGCAGATTTTTATAACAAATTAGCAGATGAGTGTTTTTCAACCAAGAGGAGGCAGGAGATACCAGGTAAAAAGCTATAAAATATTCTAGAAACATTTCTTTAAACTGCCTACTTCCATCTGCCACCAGGCAAATGGGTGGGATGAGGATGAGGCAGATGAATTTTGAGAAAGCATCTTTGGTAACTCTAATTATGTGCCTTGGCTCCTATGCCCCACCCTTTCAGGATGGAGAATCACTGTCAAAGATAAGTTATAAAATTACGTTAAAAGCAAATTTTCATTGCTATCCTTACTGAATCTTTTACTATACCTAGTAATACCTTAAAAACAGCTTGATATGCGCTTTCCATTCTTTAGAGGAGCTGGAATGACTAAAATAGCAAAAGTGGGGATGAGAGAAGAGAAGCACCAAGAGAAAATACTGCACAAATGAAACAGCCCAGACACCTGCAGGCACTGGCCTATACAACACGCGCACAGCATGATCACATGACCCAGAGAAGAACACATTTGCAAAGAGAATTGTAAAGCGGCCAGAGCAAGCTTTGAACTTAAAAGTCAGGGGAAGGGAAAAAAATGTTCAAACTGAACTATAATGCAAACATTAGAGAGGACAGTGGGTTAAGACAGATAAATATATATTACGATTGAGGTCATTTCTGGGAATTATCAAAGGAGAGAAAAAGTCACTTTTATTAAAACGGAAATTCTTGAAATACAATAGCAAGGGATCCCTAAAGGGCAGGAAAGGAGAGATACCTAAATAAAATATCTATCTACACAGTGAACTTGAGGGAACAGATGCACCAAAGATGAAAATGGGGCTCTGAGGCCAAGGAAGGGGCATTAACACAGGAAAGTGCAAGAAAAGGGACAAAAGACACAGAAAGCGGTGACCTCCAAAGCCTTACTCAGAAAAAGAAGGTGAACAGCGAACAATCTGGTGCAGACAAAGATGCCACAGAAGATTCAAACCTAGTTTAAACCTCCATTTTGCTGTCACTTTCCTAATGAAACAATAAGATTGACCATGCAGGGCTGTCCTCACACATCCTAATTCAACAAGAAGTTAACTGAGACTTACAAGCTGGGCAACTAACTAAAGGCTACATGGACATGAGCCCTGGGGAGACTGACTCCCAGGTTGTTGCTCTCTTCACAGCTGCTATTCCAATTCAAACCGGAAAGTGAGAAGAGATGCAATGGCGAGTGAGTTACAGAGCCATCAAATCAGTGAATCCTCTGGAATCCCAAAACAGGGGAAGCCCCACTTGGACGTGATGGTGCTGTTGGCTGAATGGTATGCAACACCCCCGTGACAAGGGTTCAGTAGGCTGATGTGGGACTTCTCTGGTGGTCCACTGGTTGAGAATCCATCTGCCAACGCAAGAGACACAGGTTCCATCCCTGGCCCACGGGGATCCCACATGCCGCCAAGCAACGAAGCCCGTGCATCACCACTACAGAGGCCATGCTCTGCAACAGGAGAGGCCGCCGCAATGAGAAGCCCGTGTGCCGCAGCTAGAGAAAGCCCACGTGCAGCAATGAAGACCCAGCACAGACCAAAATAAGACGTTATATAAACTTTTAAAAAAGGTTGATATGAAAACTGCATTTAAAAAAAAGAAAAAAGAAAACTGCATTTACTCAGCATACATTATAAGTGTTTACTATGTGCCCGCTCCTGGGCTAGGTCCAGGGGATAGGAAATTCACACACACACACACACACACACACACACACACACACACACAAACTGTTCTTAACTGCAAGTAACTAGAGAAGAAAAGACAAAAATACAGAGTCATCTCAGAACCGTGTGAGCTGCAGCAAAATGGGGATAGCAGAGGAAACAGTGTAATTCCGCAGAGGATGTGGGGCTAGAGGAAGCATCACAAAGCAGGAGGCAGTGGCTAAGCCACATTTTGAAAAGTAACTGGGAATTTTCCAGACAGATGGGGAAGGGAACACTCGAAGCAGAGTAAAAGCACAGAAGCATGAAAGAGCATATTTAAGGAACTGCAAATAATCTGAGAAGGTGGACTACAGGATAGGACATCAAAGGGCTATACACCAGGGAGAGGCAGGCGATGGAAGATCAGCCATCCTCAGACTCGGGCACATCTTACAGTTCTACTCCATTAGACAACATCCTTTCAAATGGCCACAACACAGTGATGCCCTGGTATAACCAGCCTCTTGGGTTGAAGGCCAGAGAGGAGAAGGCTGGAGTACCAGCAGCGTGCTGCTCTAGAGATGAGCCTTTGCCATTAAATTGCCTCCTGCTGCCATGGCAACTCTCTGCGGCAGGGCTTTTTGGAGCAAAAGGTGGCAAGCAGATACTAGGTCTGTTGGCCGCCTCCTGCCGAATTTGGCTTCTCTCCTCTCTAATCAGGATGGAAGCACTGCAGCACTGACACTGGAAAGCCGGCTGAAAAAACCCCTTGGTTGCCTTCTGCTTCAGTGATTCCTGACACGTGTTTTCCCCAGAGGGGCATAAAAATGGAGTCTGATCATTCTTCCAATTATTACTTCATATCAATTTACAATTTATAGCCCCCTTCCACAGAGTGTGCTACCATTAGTGAGTCACACCAAAAGAAAAACACGACAAGCCCAGTAGAGGCTTCTGCAACTGCTAAATATAGACTGCAGAGAGCCCAAGAACTGTGCTCCACTCACAGTGGACATCTGCCCAGAGGAGGCCTTTTACTTCCTGTAACGGGGTGCCAGCAAGGCAGGTACAGTCATCCAGCCAGGGTGGAACCAATTACCCCCACGAAGAGCTGTGACATAAAGGACAGAGCTATGAGGCCAGCACACTAAGGTCAGTGTAACACATAATTAACTACAGCTTTCCTGGCCCTCAAAGTTCTGGGACAAAGCTAAGAGCAGAGAGAAAAACAAACTGTGAGCACATATTTATCTTCCAATTTATAACTCCCAGTAGTGGCTGCAGAACCGTACAATGTTTATAAAGTCCCCAAGACTGCACAGACACAAACTGAAGAACAAAAAAGGGCTGGGATGAACTTCGGATAGTCCAGCCCATGCAGCTGATGACTGTGGGGTCCCACGAACCCACTACCTCCCCAATGCTAAAGAGGCAATGGTGAAACCACCCTGAGAAAGAGGCAGTGCATGTTAAAGAAATGTCTAAGCGTGCACCTCCCCAACCTCCAAAGAAGCGACTGAGCTGTTACCCACAAGGCAGCCTTCTACACCAGCACCACAGAGGCTCTTGACTCACAGGGCACTGCTAAGAGACATTTTCATAGTCCTTCCTGGGATATTCACAGCACTGAGAGCTTGACAAAACTTAAAACTAAAGAGGAGGCCCAGGGATTGGATGAAAGCAGCGGGTGATACTCAGAATATTTACGTCCCTGACCTCACTCGGCCCTGGTCTCTGGTCTGTTCCTCAAAACACTCTGGCGTACTCTCACACGCAGCCTTTGCACGTCTGTTTGCCTGGAAGGTTCTTTCCCCAGATAGCAGCCCATCAACAGCTAGCTACTCCACTTGCTTCAAGCCTTCACTTAAGTCACCTTCTCAGTGAAGCCGTCCCTGGACACCCTATCTAAAATACCACCCCTCTACTCTGATGTGCCTTACCTATCTTTCTTGCTTTATCTGTTTCTCCTCAGGACTTACACTCAATAACACAATGTCAATTTTACTTATTTATCTGTTTATTATCTGTCTCCAGAGCATCATCTCCCAGAAGGCAGAGATATTTAACTGTATAATTCATCACTATATGCTCAGTACCTAAAATAGTGCCTGGAACAAGAAAAGAGCTTCATTCTTATTTGCAAACTAATAAAAGGCTGGTATGCATGTAAGATTTTACCAAGTGCTGCAAGAGTAGAGAGAAGGTAAGGAAGAAGATATTTTAGGTAAAAGGAAGTAACTCTCATTCATTCAACAGAAATTTATTGAACATTCTGCCAGGTGCAGGGCTAAATAAGCATTAGCGATAGAGTGAAAAATAAGACCAACACAAACAAGTGTCTCCCTGCCCAGTATTTATAGCCCAGAGAGGAGGGAGGCAATGACAAAACTGTGTGTAAATGCTTTAAAAGAAAAAAAATAAAGAGAGAGGATGGCAAAGGATGCATCAAAGGGGCCCTATGAATGGAGAGTCAGGATAGGAGTCCAGAAGAAAGAAAATCTACAGCCAGGACCTAAAGAATGAGTAAGAGTTAGCAAGGTGTGGAAGAGCAGGGGTGGGAGCAGGGAGGGAACAGAGCATGCAAAGGCTTAAGAAGTGAGAGACAGCACAGCATTACTGAGAAAAGAGGCAAGGCTGGGGTGGTTGAGATGCACAGTGACACAAGAGACAGGTAAGTTGGAACTAGATCACATAGAGCCTTGCAAGTGGTATTAAAGATGTTAGAAAGTTTGGAGTTCGTTCTAAAGACACTGGGAAGCCACTGAGAGTTTACCAGCTGTCACTGAGAGACTGAATTAAAAGTAAGAGAGAAAGCAAGGAGACTGGTCAGGGGGCTACTGAATCTCTACCAAGAAAGGAGAACTTGGACTGGCGTGGGAAAGGGAATGAAAAGGAGATTTAAAGAGCATGTACGCATAATCAAGAACACTTGCTGACTGGAGAGAGAGAGAGAGAGGGAAAGGAAGAAATGAAGAAGGATACTTAGCATCTGATTTAGGCCAGAGTGGCTAAAGCATTCTTGGCTTGGGCTCGGGCTCTTTTTCTATTCAATAAGACAGATTCAGTATGGAGGGATAAAGACCATGTTCCAACTTTAGACGATTTGAGTTGGGGTGTCTGTGGAGTATCCAACTGGACCTAGACAGATGGCGCCAGTGTTCTAGCAGAGAAATCTGGACAAGAAACAGATTTTGGAATTATCAGCATATAAATGATAACTTCACTGCAGGAGAGCATAAGATCACCCAAGTGAGTGTATGGGGTTGAGATTCTCATCCTGGGTGAAATGTGTGACCCTCCGGAAATTGTAAGCAAAATTTGGTATGCAAATTCACATGCAGTTTTCTGAAGAGAGACTTCACAGTTCATAGCTTTGAGCAGATTATCAAAAGCCCCCAAAAAGATTAAAACTAAGAGTAAAGTAAGATGAGCAAAGAGCCAAAAGAAACGGCAACATTGTAAAACAAGGGCATGGAACTGGAAACACAAGGGGAAAAATGATCCTCCCTTTTAGCTACAGTGTCTGTCTCCTCCTTATACTTGTCCTAGAAAGGGAGAAATAATTGCCAAGAGTCAGACATCATACTGTGTTCCTTATACTAATCTCAGACAGAAAGCAAATTAAAACAGTCTTTAAAAAGTATTTCATAAGAGCTATAAGGAAAAGTTTTCTATTTATCTACTTAACTAGAAGAATACCCCTAAACCCAAGCTTGTGGTCAGTACTACAGGAAGGGATGGTTCTCACAATCAATTTGTTCCAGTACACATAATGAGGAAATCCTATCTGCTAAGAGCCAAAAGCCAGACATTTATTTTTCTTTTTAGTTTTAAGCTTTATTGAGCTTAAACTGTAAACTGTACAGTACCATTCAATGTTTTTAAGCGTAATTTACTAAGTTGTTCATCCATCATCACAATCTAATTTTAGAAAATTGTCACTCCCAGGAGAAACCTCATGCCCATTGAGCAGCCACTTTCAAACCCCCTATACTCCCTAACCCCCAGCCTTAGGACACCACTAATCTACCTTCATTTCATAGATTTGCCTATTCTGAACATTTCATATGAATGCAATCATATAAAATGTGGTCTTCTGTGTTGGCTTCTTTGACTTAGCATAATATTTTTGAGGTTTGTCCATGTTGTAGCATATATATGTACTTTGTGCCTTTTGATGGCTAAATAATATTCCATTGTGTGGATATACTACATTTTATGTATCCATTCATTAGTTGGTGCACATTTGTGATGTTTTCCCCTTTTGGCTATTATGAATAATGGTATGATGAACATCTGTACATCTGAACATCTTTGTGTGGACATATGTTTCTTTTAGGTAGATACCAAGGAGTGGAAATGCTAGGTCATATGGTAATTCTGTGCTTAATATTTTGAGAAAGTGCCAGACTGTCTCCCAAAGCGGTAGCACTTTTTTTTGTTCCCAGCAACAATGTATGTAAGAGGGATCCAATTTCTCCACATTCTTGCTAACATTTGTCAACTATGTGCCTTTTTTATGATAATTATTCTAGTGGATGTGAAGCGGTAACTCATTGTGGGTTTGATTTACATTTCCTTGAGGACAAATGATGTTAAGCCATCTTTTCATTTGCTTATTGGTCATTGATCTCTCTTCTTTGGAGACATATCCAATCAAACTCTTTGCTCACCACAGATCTCTTTTTAATCTTTGAGAAAGAGAAACACAGTGACAGGGGACAGATATTGTCACAATATTATGAAAAAAATTATCAGAAAAAAATAGTGATAAAAGAGAGAAGGAAGAACACTGAGGAAGTACAGGAGTCAAAAATCTAGAAGTCAAAGAATGACTCTAGCGGACAAAGGAAAACACAAGCTAGGAGAGAAGACTGTGGTCAGAAGAGGGAATTCTTGAATCTGGTTGAATTGATTTAAGGGTGATGACAAAGATGAAGCTGTGACTACGAACAGTGAATCCTGAAAGCCCCCACTGAGAAGAAATTAAAACAGTTCCCAGGGACAGGGTGAGAATCAATGAAACAGATTATGTGCAAGTGCTTTGTAAACTACACAAATGTAAAGTTGGTTCAAATAGCTGTGTTTTTCCCAATTGGGTTAAAAACTTTGATAAGTAACTTTGAAACTTGTTTTGGAAGATGGTAATAATGAAGATGATTATAATAAATAGCAGTTACCATTTATGGTTCCAGGCAATGTGCTAAGGAGTATACATCATTTATCATACTTATTCCTTCAAAACACCCTAGGAAGTAGGTACTACTATTATCTTCACTTTACAAATGAAGATCTTTAAGGCACATATATTCATGTTTTTCTCACTAGTGTAAACCAACCATGGTGACAGTGTAAACCAACACTACTTCAAGTAAGGTAGCCAATTTCATAGGAAATCTTACCTATCAGAGAAAATCTATTTTGCATTGCTTTTTTCTCTGTATTAGAAAACCAAAGTTTTTGATAATTAAACATGATTACCTTGATGCTAATTTATTTCTTTATTGCTTCAACAATGGATAAATGATCTCTTCTCCATAATAAAAGTTAAGTATACAATGTTTGCTTAAAAAATATTTAACTCATCTTATGGCTGACCCATGTTGATGTATGGCAGAAACCAACACAATACTGTAATTATCCTTCAATTAAAAATAAATAAAGACAAATATTTAATTCATCTGAAATTTATTATGCATGGTAAGAGATTAAAATAGATTTAAATGTTGCTTTCTTCATATTATCATTCAACAATGCTTTTTTTATTAAACACTGATTTCTCACATATTAAACCACTATGAGTTTATTTCTGATATTTCTATTTTGTTTCTATCACTATGATTAACCTACATTCAGGTAGTCTTGTTAATATACTTTGGAATAGATTTTGGCCTTAAATGGCAAAACCTCCTTTGTTCCTCTTTAAACATCACAATCCATAATTAGATGATAACAACTGTACACACATAAACCTTACTCAGATAATGAGTACACACTTTGTTTGGCCAGTACACTAACTGCCAGTATTTAAAAATCAGTAGATGATAGGTGCTACCGTCTGACTGTGTCCCCACAAAATTCATACATTGAATTCTAATCTCCAAAAGTGACGGTCTTAGGAAGCAAAGGGGTCTTTGGGAAGTGACTGGATCATAAGGGTGCTTTATAAATTTCTGGCTTCTCTTGAAAAATTAGTATCACTGAGCCCATGTACCCAAGTGTCAAGAATCAGTGAAAACCAATTAGCCACTTCTTCCTCTCCTTTATACAGGTACACGTATATAAAGTTCAAAGTGTCCAACATTCCCTGTTGTCTTATTCCCAAGCCACCTAAGTGACTAATAGTGTCTGCCTAAAGGCCTTTGAACTGCAACTTCTGGTAAAACCTCTGAGTTTCCCTTTCTGTCTTCAAAAGCCAGAACGTTCATAGTTAAATTGGTGATCAACCTTAGTAACTACACTTAACCTAGATTTCTGGTCTAATCTCTTCCATAGTGTGGCGCCTGATCTTTTACCTTCATTTAATTACCTTACAATGTACGTACTAATTCTGATCCTCTCAAATATTAATTTTATGAATAAGAATAATTTTTTTAAATGTTTGCCTCCCCTGAAGTTCTTGCCTGCTCCTTTATTGTGTGATTTATACTATCAATCAAGTGCAATTCAACATCCTATTGGGATCTTTAACTGGTATTGTATTAAATCTATAAATTAACTTTGTTAGTATTGTCATCTTTACCATATTAAAACTACTCAACTAGAAGTAGGTTATATTTCTCTTTTGTATATATCTTGTAAGATTTTTAAATAAAATAATAATTTAATAAAATGTTATCTTTTTCATTACATTTTTGTCTACAGATAAACGGCTGAATTCAGTCAGGTATACGCTTTATAACCCATGATTTAAGCATCTCAAGATGTGATTTTCTTGAATCTCCTAAACCTTCAGGTTACAGTCCCTTGTCACTGACAGTGTTAGTCATTCTACCGACCTACACATGCTTCACTTATCTCTTTTATATGATTTGCTGCAATTATTTATTTAAAACAATACAATAAAAACATGACATCCCTATTTTGTTTAATTTTAAATAGACTGTCACTACTAGAAACTCCATCAACTTCCTTCATGCCCTCAGACTTAAAATGAAATCTATTTTTGACAAACATGACAAGGTAATTCAATAGGGAAAATAGTTTTTTCAATAAGTGCTGCTCGAATAACTGGATTTTTATATGGGAAAAACAAACAAACATACCTTGACCTCTTCACACTGTACACAAACATTAAACGTAAGCTCTAAATTAAAAAACTTATAGAAGAAAACAGAAAAAACATCTTTGTGACTTTGAGGTACAGTGATGATTCCTTATAACACAAAAGGCATGAACCATTAAATGACACATTTTCATGTGATGTTTTTAAAATTTATGTCATGGATAAATTCAACTTAAGCAAAATTAAAAACTTTTATTTGTCAAAAGATGCCATTAAGAAAATTAAAAGGCAAATCTCATATTAGAGAAATATTTACAGAACACTCCCAAGAAAGGTCTTTTATCTGGAATATATAAAGAACTCACCATTTCTTAAAACAAACCAATTTATTTTAAAATGTGTAAATGATTTAAATAAATGTTTTGCAAAAGAAGATATATGGATGATCAACTAATACTTAAAAAAACTGCTCAGTGTCATCAGTCACTAGACATATAAGAATTAAAACCACAGTAAGATACCACTACACATGTCCTAGCATAGTTAAGATTAAAGACTGATTACAAAGTAAGGAGATGGAGCAGCTGTAAATCTCTTCCTTTCCTAGTAAAACAGTTTGTTAATTTCTTATAAAGTTAAACACAGGCTCATATGACTGCGAATCATATGACTCAGCAATACCAATCCTAGGTATCTACCCAAGAGTAATAAACTAGATCTTCATACAACATCATGTACACACATTTTCAAAACACTTATTCACAATAGAAATATATCCACACAATGAAATACAACTCAGGAATTAAAAATAACAACTATTAATATATTTGACAAATAGATGACTCACATTATTATGCTACATGGAAAAAAAGTCAGACACAAATACTACACACTGTACAACTCCATGTATATATAAGAAATTCTAGAAAAGGCAAAACTACACTGACAAGCGGAACTTCCCTGGTGGTCCAGTGGCTAAGACTCTGCACTCCCACGGCAGGGGGGCCTGAGTTCAATCCCTGGTTAGGGAACTAGATCCCACATGCTGCAACTGAAGACTCTGCCTTGCTACAACTAAGACTCCTGGGGACCCAAATAAATATTAAAAAAATAAAATTATAGTGAGAGAAAACAGATCAGTGGTTGAGGAGGGCAAGGACTGTGGGGGCAGAAGAAGTATGGATTATGATAGAGGGCACATGACTGCATACAGTTACCAAAACTATACAATTAAAATGGGTAAATTAAAAAAAAAAAATGGGTAAATTATTATACGTAAGTCACACCTTATAAGACCATAATATATGTTAAATTTCATCGTGAAAAAGACATTTTACAAAATCCAACCTGAAGAGTCTAATGAGTGGGTAGTAACACATTTAACCTCTACTCAGGAAGAGGTCTGGACTTTGCCCTCAGCTTTTGAAAGATTTAATCTCTAAGCCTTGTAGGAGTGTCTTTATTTGCCTGAAATTTCAGTCATGACAGTCATAACAGTGTGCAGGCTGGAGGCAGGCCACACCAGATAGGATTTACGGTAGAAGTTGACCACCCAGAGAAAGATTAGCAGTGTCATGTAGACCAGGAATTCTGAATCATATGGTATCAACCTGACCAGAGGGGCTGAAACTGCGTCAGCTACCTGGGCAATTAATCATGCTTGCATGATGGAGCCCTAATAAAATTTTGAAGACTGAAGCTTTGGTGAGCTTCCCAGCTGGCAATAGTTTCATGTATATCATCACAATCAACGCCAGGCAAGAAACATGCCCTGACTCCAAAAGGGGAGAGCAACAGTAGAGCTTATCTTGTTAGTTTCTCTTAAAATCTGTTCGCTTTTCCCAAGAGTTTTGTAATAAACTATAACTGTAATAGATTTCAGTGAGTTCTGTGAGGTTTTCTGGAAAATTATTGAACCTAAGGTTGGTCTTGTGGACCCTGAACTTGTACATAGTGTCAGAAGTAAGGGTGGTCATGTGTGGACCATGCATCTTCTAACTTCTCAGTTGCCCTCAACACTCACAACCAGATAAACATAAGTAGGTGGCAAATCGATGACTATAAAATTCGTAGTTGAAATGTTTAATAATTACCTAAGCAAATTACAAAGGTCACACCTATAAGCCTATGTGAAAGTGAACAGTGAAAGAGTCAGACACTCAGTCATGTCTGACTCTTTGTGATGCCATGGGCTGTGGCCTGCCAGCCAGCCATGGACTGCCAGGCTCCTCTGTCCATGGAATTCTCCAGGTAAGAATACTGGAGTGGGTGGCCATTCCCCTATAAGCCTATATACAATGACAAAATGACAAAGAACCTTGCAGCTGCCTGGTTAACCTGGAACCAGCCCAAGTAGTAAGACTCTGTGTTAGCATGTGTAATCAGCTGATTAAATTAGACATGTCAAGTCCCAACCTAGGCAGGGAACACAGAGAGAAACCAACCACCCCTCCCTTTCCCAGGTGAATGCCTGTCATCTAATTCTATTAAATGGCTTTTTACTTCCTTATTTAGAATCTGCTCAACATTTCAACTTTCAAGTGCTAAATTTCCTATAGCAGCAACTGGATCTCTTCTTTCAAATTCCTAGCAGTATTATCCAGAGCAAGTATTATCCTAGAGATAGAAGTTCACTAGCAATACAGACATAACTTTGCAAAAAGTGTTTTAGAAATTCAGGCTAAAGAGTCTGCAGTCATGAAATGACAAAAAATATTTTCCAAAGATGCTCCATGAATTTGTTTTCTGAAAACGTAGTTACTGCTTTTATAACTTCTAACATTTTCCATGAGAGAAAAATGAAAAATCAGGGGGAAAAAAGGGCATAAATAATACAATAAATTTCCATAGAACACCATAAACGTTACTGTTTCCAAATGCTTGTAAACTTGTGGGCAAATGAGTCCACAAATGCAAGTTTAAGTGAAGTATCTATGTGGGTGTGCTCAGTCCCTCAGTTGTGTCCAACACTTTGTGACCCTATGGACTGAAGGGCTTCTTGCCCTTCTTGCCATGGGATTTCCCAGGCAAAAAAACTGGAGTGGGTTGTCATTTCCTCCACCAGGGGATCTTCACGACCCAGGTATCGAACCCGCGTCTCTTGCATTGGCAGGTAGGTTCTTTTATCACTGAGCCACCTGGGAAGCCCATGTATCTATCTAGGCTGTTCTTTTTCGTGTTGAGCCAAACCAGGACAGGTAGTAGGCTAATACTGGAGTCAGAGAGTACTTGACAGAAGGGCAGAGAGGAGAGTGCTTTCCCTCCAAACAAAGGCAAACTTATCAAATGCTCAAAGTATGTCCATTTGTCCAAAGTTACCCCTAAGTGTGGGAATGAGCAGATATCTACTGGGCTGCTCTTAATACCCTGGACACTCTGTAAACAAAACCCAGCACAGCAGACGAATGAACTACCTCTGTCCTGAGTCACCGCAACTCAGCAAGACAGAGCAGCGAGCTCTTTACTGTGTGAACCTGTTTCCACCAGGCTTCAGGCTGGCCTGCAGAGCTCCAACCTGTAGATGAGGTTCTTCAGCCAACAAGAACAGGTTGAGCACTCTAACTGGAATACCATCCTCACCACAGATGGGCGCCTGAAACTACCTGTTGGCTCAGAATGCATGTGACCGTCTATCATTGGCTCTTACCTGCCCCACTATCACTATATGTGCCCTCCTTCCACAGATGTACTTTATCTGACTCCACCCTGCTAGAATGCAAGTCCTGCTTTGAACCCCCAACTCACCTAACTGGGGGTCTAAAACCCTTACTTTAAATGACTCTGTTCCTGAACCCCGAGTCATGGGCTGAGAGATTTGCCAACCCACATGGACAATCTAGAAGCAAGACGCAACCCTAACGAAAGGGAAGTCAGAGAGACTGAAGCATGAGAAGCTCTGACCCATGGCTGTTAAAGGAAAAGGACCATGAGCCACAGAATACAGGCTATAGAATACATAGGTTACCTCTAGAAGCTGAGAATGACCCCAGGCTGACAGCCAGCAAGGAAATGCAACCTCAACCTACAGCCACATGGAACCGAACTCAGCCAACAGCCTGAATGAGCTTGAAAGAAGATTGATTCCCAAAAGCCTCTAGTGAGGAACACAGCCCGGCCAAGCCTCTGATTTCAGCCTCATGAAACCTGGGGCAGGGAACCAGCTGAACCATGCTGTGAACAGAATTTGGATTTAGAGAACTTTGCTGTTTTAAGGCACTTCAGTTCAGTTCAGTCGCTCAGTCATGTCTGACTCTCTGCAACCCCATGAATCGCAGCACGCCAGGCCTCCCTGTCCATCACCAACTCCCGATGTTTACTCAAACACATGCCCATCGAGTCGGTGATGCCACCCAGCCATCTCATCCTCTGTTGTCCCCTTCTCCTCCTGCCCCCAATCCCTCCCAGCATCAGGGTCTTTTCCAATGAGTTAACTCTTCGCATGAGGTAGCCAAAGTATTGGAGTTTCAGCTTCAGCATCAGTCCTTCCAATGAACACCCAGGACTGATCTCCTTTAGGATGGACTGGTTGGATCTCCTTGCAGTCCAAGGGACTCTCAAGAGTCTTCTCCAACACCATAGTTCAAAAGCATCAATTCTTCAGCACTCAGCTTTCTTCATAGTCCAACTCTCACATCCATACATGACCACTGGAAAAACTATAGCCTTGGCTAGACGGACTTTTGTTGGCAAAGTAATGTCTCTGCTTTTTAATATGCTATCTAGGTTGGTCGTAACTTTCCTTCCAAGGAGTAAGCATCTTTTAATTTCATGGCTGCAATCACCATCTGCAGTGATTTTGGGGCCCAAAAAAAGTCTGACACTGTTTCCACTGTTTCCCTATCTATTTCCCATGAAGTGATGGGACCAGATGCCATGATCTTAGTTTTCTGAATGTTGAGCTTTAAGCCAACTTTTTCACTCTCCTCTTTCACTTTCATCAAGAGGCTTTTTAGTTCCTCTTCACTTTCTGCCATAAGGGTGGTGTCATCTGCATATCTGAGGTTATTGATATTTCTCCCAGCAATCTTGATTCCAGCTTGTGCTTCAACTAGCCCAGCACTTTTCATGATGTACTCTGCATATAAGTTAAATAAGCAGGGTGACAATATATAGCCTTGACGTACTCCTTTTCCTACTTGGAACCAGTCTGTTGTTCCATGTCCAGTTCTAACTGTTGCTTTCTGACCTGCATATAGGTTTCCCAAGAGGCAGGTAAGATGGTCTGGTATGCCCATCTCTTTCAGAATTTTCCACAGTTTACTGTGATCCACACAGTCAAAGGCTTTGGCATAGTCAATAAAGCAGAAATATACGTGTTTTTCTCAAACTCTCTTGCTTTCTCGATGATCCAGCGAATGTTGGCAATTTGATCTCTGGTTCCTCTGCCTTTTCTAAGACCAGCTTGAACATCTGGAAGGCACTTAGTTTACAGCAATTTGTTACAGAAGCAATAGAACTGAACACAGTGGTGGTCCCAGAGCTACCATCAAATGGCCTTCCTGTCCCCATCAGCCTGCAGTTAGGAACCAAAGAAACTGAAGTTACCCAGCTTTCAATATACAAAAGTTTCATAGAATGTCCCACATTGCACCATCAGTGTGTCTGTGTATTTTGTCTTCCTCGCTAGGATGCAAGCTCTTCAAAGACAGGGACTGTGAACGACCTTTTTTTTTTAACTCTAATTTTTTTAAATTGTCCAAACAATATATATTGACTGTACGGAAAAAAGAAATAAATATAAAAGAAATTTTAAAAGATCCATAATTCAACAGTTAACCATATTATTAATATTTTCATGTCATTCTATACTTTGTACACATATTATATATATATAACATATATAAAATATATATATAAAAATATATATAAAAATCACAAGATATATGCTGATTTAAAATTTTATCTTCCCCTTAATAGCATTATGTGGCTATTCCATGTCAATGGATGGAATTCTGTACCATCATTTTTACTGTTCTGTAGTATTCAGGCTGGGCCAGGTCCTCCTGTTATCCCTCTTCGGTACCCTTATATCTCACCTTTCGTAACACTTTTGACAGCTGTAATAACATTTGTGATTATCTGATGATTTTTAACTTCTGTTTTCTCCACTAGACTGTAATTTCCATGAGATAAAAGTGTGCCTATTTTTATCAAAAGTATAATCTCCAAAGCTTAGCCAAGTAGATGCCCAAGAAATATAATTCATGAGTGAATGAATTTAACCAAAATTTTTTCAGCCATTTCCTATTTTGTTATTCTTAATAAAGGTTTCTAGAACACAGTAGACTTTCAATAAACATTTGCTGAGGACTAATAAAATAATAGAATTTTAGAGACTGGTGAAGGATAGTCATTTAGTAGGCAGTAATGTGATTTAAGTCATTGAGAGGAAGAGAAGTAAGTCTCAGTCATATAAACATGAAGAACTGTACAGAGCTGATAAAAGGATCCTCAAAGTGAGTATTCTGGCAAATTTTATCTTTACTTTTCTATTTTTTTCCAAACAGAGACAGGTATGCACGATCAACAAGGTTTGATAACTCTTTAAAAAATCTTCCAAAAAAATAAATAAATAAATAGAAAATCTTCAAAGAGGTATGTTTTGTATTATAATTTTTTTATAAAGCTCTTCCTAAAATGTATGGTTATATAGCATAGTATAGGCCCAAAAAGCTTGGCAATCTGCTCATGTGTAAAGAGTAAACACATTCTTCGTATGGGCATAGTATCAGTACCAATCCCCTACATAATAAATAAGCCTTTATAAAAGTTAATAAGCTTTATCCAGTATTGTACATCAACCATGCTGCTCCTGCGGCTGCTCAGTCACTAAGTCGTGTCCGACTCTTTGCGACCCTGTGGACTATGTAGCCGGACAGGCTGCTCTGTCTATGAAAATTCCCAGGCAAGAATACTGGAATGGGTTGCCATTCCATTCTCCAGGGGATCTTTCTGACCCAGGGACCGAACACACATCTCCTGCTTGGCTGGTGGATTCTTTACCACCGAGCCACCTGGGAAGACATCAACAATACTTCAATTTAAAAAAAAGAAAGAAACAAGGGGGAAAAAAACAGTTAATAACCTAGTTAGCAATCATGGGGTGGACTAAACTAGACACTAAGCCTACAGAATTCTGAGCTTTAGAGAAGGTAATCAGTGGCCGTTAAAGTCTGTTCCGTATTTATGTAGAGATTATAAAATTAGAGTTTCTTTAAAATAAGACCATTACCTGTTAAACAATCAATTATAGAAAGTAACATCAGTTTTAAACTGTTTTTCAATGAATATTTAAAGCATACAAATGGTAAAAAATGTCCAAATGTGAAATAAGTATAATGCATTTCATCATTAAAATTCATATTCTTTATCTGACAGAAAAAGAAACACATAAAGATTGCCTGCAAATTATTCAAAGCCTCCAGAGATTGTATAGGTATTTTGGTTCCTTTCAAAGTTTCTTTAGTTATAACTTTATCGATTTATATAACCTGTCCTTCTTTACATGTTCTAGTAAAAACTTCTTTCATCTTTAAATGCTGGAAGTGAGAGGCCCCAAAAGCAAAAAAGGTGAGAGAGGGAATCGCTGAGTAGCTCACCGGAGTGTAGCATATAATGCAAAGGGCACTAGACTAAGCCCGGGGTGGAAAGCTAGTCCTGATATCACTGCCTTCGTTAGTTCACTGACGTTTCCTAGACTCCAGTTTCTTCGCCTGTAAAATGAAGGGGCTCAGAGATCTCAAGGGCCCTTACAGCACAAACATTTTAAGCTGTGAATTTCTGGGAGATGAGACAGTTAAAGAAAAGAAGAAAAACTCACACTAGATACCCTGCTAAAGGTTACTGACAAAATGCCCCTGATAGATTTTACTCACACATGCATGCCATCAACCTCCTAGGAAGCCTACTTCCTGTACATCTTGTTAACACTGATTTATCTGAAATCTGAGAGTCATTTTAGGACCACAGAGCCTTTATCAGCAACAGGGACTTTAATGGCTTCCTTAGAGAAAAGCCAAAAAGATAAAGAAGGAAGTTAGATTTGTGCAAAAAAATACACCTTCAGAACCTCTGCGGGAAAAATCAATATTGATAAGTGAGATATACTGGGAAAATTTCTTAGAGTAACAAAGAAAGTGGACACTAAGCTGTGTGTTAGGATTGTCTGCAGAATGGAGAACAGAGTCCTATTAATAATAAAGTGCCTATATCAAAATGATTAAAAGCAATTCCCTACATACCCTCACCTGGCTTTGTAATAGCCTATGTAGGCTAAGAGCACTGTCACCTTGCCACAGCCTATCCCATCCCATCCCAAGCCCCCATAAAAAGGGAGCATCCATGGTGAAAACACAATGCCTCCCCAGTCATCTTACCAGGGGTCAAAAGAGCAAGATGGTTTGCCCTGTATAGTCCTCCTATATACTAATCCAGGTATCTTAGAACTAGAAGCATCTCTGCTTTATCCAATTTGGTATGGAAGATGAGGGCTTCTTTTCTAAGAACACTTTCTATAATAATAATGATTCTGTCTAAAAATTGACACATACACTCTAAGACTAGCTTTCTGGTTTTGAAAATGATAGGCAATGTAGGATGTGGCAGAAGAGATACGTTTTTTGGAATCATCAATCAGTTCAAAATAAATTATTACCACCTTAATCTTTTCTACCAAAAAAAAAAATTGGCTATAAGCCATGCCCATGCTTTATAGGACCATTACCACCAAAGCTCAGCTATAAATACAAACCACTTTCTTCTCTGGGCCTTCTTGGTGCTCACATGTATTTGATGTGATGCTTTAGGGAGGTTACCCACTAGATAATCTTAAAGATCCCTTTCATCTCTGGCACTTTATGGTTCTAAGATAAATGAGCTTTTCCAGGTTGACCCAGCCTCAGAGCCTTATTTATAGCATTGTTTCTATGCAGAAAAATTTTACACATCTCATCCAACTGACTTAAAAATTAACTTTGGGACATAATCCATTTGAAGTTGAAGCATTCCACTATCTCATAAAATATTGTCTGCCATGTTCCTACACATCTTTATTACTATAGTAAATACTATTTGGGGAGAAAAGAACATATTAATTAAAATGATAAAAAATAAATAAAATACAAACTTTTTACTACAAAGAGAATTCTTACAGTCATCTTAGCATCTTAGCATCTTAAATTTTCTGGTTAGAATAGGTCAAAGACATCCTCCTTCTCATGTCCCTCTTGACTTACCTCCTTCCTATTTTCTTGTAATTCAACAAGCCCCTATGAAATGACTCTTAGGTACTGAAATTTGGGAGTCATACAAAGCATGGTGCTCCAGGAAGACAGAGTTGGGCAGTGTGGCTTTCAGACTCTGAGAGGCCCTTAATTAGGGTCCTACCTCCTGTAATTCAGAATCCTCCTGTTAAATTTGGGTGGGGCCTGTGACTTGCTTCTAACCAGTAGAATATGGCAAAGGGGAGGAGTTAACACTTGCACAGTTACATTACATAATATTGTAACTTCCATCTTACTAACAGACTCTCTGTATCTGTATCTCTCTGTATTGACACCCTCTCCTATTGGCTTTGAAGTAAGCTGCCATATGGAGAGGCCCATGTAGCAAGCGCTGAAGGTGGCCTTTGGCTGATAGCCAGTAAAGAGTTAAGGCTCTCTGCTTAACAATCATCGAGGAGTGTGTGCTTCCAACAGCCAGCTGAGCTTGGTAGGGGAACTTCCCTGCGAGAACCCCAGCTCTAATCAACACCTTGTGGCAACCTCGTAAAAGACTGAAGCAAGAGTCCGGCTAAGCCGCATCCAGATTCCTGACCCACAGGAACTGTGAAGTAATAAGTGTCTCCTGTTGTAAGCCATTATGTTTATGGAAATATTGTTACCTAGCAACTGATCATTAATATAGGCAGATGAGTAGCACAACATAATTAGACAACAACTTAAAGGCAACAGAAATCCAATATAAAGTTCTGGGATAAAGGTAGCTTTGAAATATTCCATAGAGAGGATATAAGTCCCACGTTCTTTCAAGAATTCAGACTGGCAGAGAGAGAGAGACACAGCACAGAGGCTGAATCGGCTGAGTATCATGGACAGAGGCACCACTGCAATGAGAAACAGTGAGGGGAGATTGCAGAGGTACATGGGGTCGAGGTCACGCCAGGGCTGAGTGGGCTCATTTTCAATAGGTAACAATACAAAGGGAAAGGCTCTTGAGCAGGGAAATGACAGTAAAAAGGGCTTTAAAGAACTTAATCCTATCACAGTATAAAGGATGGAGAGGATTAGAGATAAGAAGACCAAGAATAGATGTGCTGGCATAACGGTGTTCAGGAGAGGCCAACAAACATATGGGGGGTGGGAGTGGGGGGTGGTTTCACACTCATGAATAATCAAAGGCATGCAAATTAAAACTATAAAATATCATTCTGTGGTTGAATCAAATTTGTACAAAAACTACTAATACTAGCAAAGATAAAGCAATCTCAGACACTGTCAGTGGGAATGTAAATAAAAGAGACTTTATGGAAAGACAGTCAGCAAAATGCATGAATAACCTTAAAATACCCAGATCCTCAGACTCTACTTCACTGAGAACATATTCAAAAATAAATAAGTTTATTTACCCATCCAACAAACATTTGAGTGTCTACTATATTCCAGGTACAGAGTATATAGCCATGAACAAAACAGACCTCACTTCTGCTTTCATGAAACTTAGAAGAGACAAACATTTAACAAATAAGGATGAAATAAATGTATAATTACACATATTACAGGGCACAGTGGAACTTAAATTACTAGCTTAAAAAATACCTTTCTGGGAAGTAACATTTATACTGAGATCTGAAAGATGAATAGAATGAATAGAATTTAGCCACATGAAGAATAGGAGGATTTTTTTTTCTGATGGGAAAAAAAAACAACATTCATGAAGGCAAGAAAGCTGTATTCAATATCTTAGAGGATTCATTCATTAACCTATTTAACAACTATGTATAGAGGCCCTAGTAAGTATCAGGTATTAGGTGCTAAGGATAAGGGATGGGAGAAAATGATCAAGGTCAAGACAAATCAGGTATAAAAAATCCTGTAGGAATGGAAGGGTGTGGTATTTATAATAAAGCCAAAGATGTATGTGTGAAAAAGCAGAAAATCAATAACACTTGGCAGGAAAAAAAAACAGAGAGAGAGAATGGAGTATAGGTTCAGTTCAGTTCAGTTCAGTTCAGTTCAGTTCAGTCGCTCAGTCGTGTTTGACTCTGTGCGACCCCATGGACTGCAGCACGCCAGGCCTCCCTGTCCATCACCAACTCCTGGAGTTTACTCAAACTCATGTTCATTGAGTCGGTGATGCCATCCAACCATCTCATCCTCTGTCATCCCCTTCTCCTCCCACCTTCAATCTTTCCCAGGGTCTTTTCAAATGAGTCAGTTCTTTGCATCAGGTGGCCAAAGTATTGGAGTTTCAGTTTCAGTATCAGTCCTTCCAATGAATATTCAGGACTGATTTCCTTTAGGATTGACTGGTTGGATCTCCTTGCAGTCCAAAGGACTCTCATAAACACAAAGACTGTCTATCTCCTTCCAAATCCAAATAGTATAGACTTACCTTAGAAACGTACATTCAAAACTGTACCATTCATTTATAAAATTACCATTTATAGATAGAAATAGGCTTCCCTGGTTGCTCAGATGGTAAAGAATCTGCCTACAATGCAGGAGATCCAGGTTCAATCCCTGGGTTAGGAAGATCTCCTAGAGAAGGCAATGGCTACCCACTCCAGTATTCTTGCCTAGAGAATTCCATGGACATAGGAGCCTGGCAGGCTACAGTCCATGGGGTTGCAAAGAGTGGACATGATGAGCGACCGTCACTTTCACTTTCATAGACAGAGATACTTAAATGGCTCAGGGCTAAAATGCTCATGGGCAAAGAAGAAGTAGAGATCAAAAATAAATTTTAACATGGATACATAAGTTAAGGCATTGCTATACTTGAGGGATTACCCTATTATAACTATCCATGAGTGTGTCCCAACTATGCTAGGCACTCAGGGAAAACGAACCATTTTTTTCAAAATAATAAGGAGGCTTTCTTTGCAAGAGGCCAAAATGTACACAGAATAATCTGAGGATTTGAAATTAAAAACTGAGTTTGGGATTGACATGTACACAGTGCTACATTTAGATTGGATAACCAACAAGGATCTACTGTATAGCAAAGGGAACTCTGCTCAGTATTATACAACAATCTAAATGGGAAAAGAATCTGAAAAAGAATAGATACAGGTCGATGTATAGCAATCACTTTGCTATACACCTGAAACTAACACAACAATGTTAATCATCTGTGTGAACATGTGTGTTTGTGTGTGTGTGTGTGTGTGTGCGTTCAATTGTGTCTGACTATGCAACCCCATGGACTGTATGTAGCCCATCAGGCTCCTCTCTCCATGGAATTTTCTAGGCAAGAATACTGGGGTAGATTGCCATTTTCTCCTCCAGGGCTCTTCCCACATCTCCTGTGCCTCCTACTCATTTATACTTCAGTATAAAATAAAATATTTCTTAAAAGTTAACCAAATGAACCTCCAAAAGGTTAAGGATGAACTGACAATTACACAAACTTTATGATAAGAACATGCTTGGAGTTACTAGCAAGTTAAAAGGGAGCCATAAAAATGATCATGACCTCATGTGAACAGTAAACCCAAGGAACTAGAGTCCTTTTTCTCCTGTCTCCTCAATTACCCAGATGGTAATATGTCTGGTACATGTCACCAGCATTAAAGAGTATATAATATTTGACACTACCTTCCAAAAAAAAAAAAGATATGCAAAACTCTACTATTTTTGTACTTCTCTGTGAGCCTAAAACTGTTCCAAAATTAGAAGTAAAAACAAAATACATGGGTAGACTTGCTACAGTAAATAACACAAAGTCTAAAATTTGTGTTAATTTCATAAAGCAATCAAAAAGAAAGACAAATGAAATAATCCTCCAAATTACGCTCTTGAGTCCAATTTTCACTTCTGTCAAGAGAAAAGCTCACGGTCTATCTTGGACAGTCCACTGCCCATCAGACTTCTGGGGAGGTCATTTCAATCTCTCTAAGCCTTTGCTACCCCTATCCCACAGGTTGGTATCATATACTTCTTGACTATTGCATTCTATACAAATATTCATTATTACTATTTAAAATTCTTTATTTGAACTGCATTATTCCTTCATTAAATGGAGAAATATCTCTTAAGATTAACTATTTGGATTTTTTCAAGTTTTTCAATTTATCAAATTAATCTACTTTAGCAGGGGCCCAGATTTAATCAACATATTTATCTAACAATAAATAGAGTTATTCTATCTCTCCAAATATTATAGAACTACAGTTTAAAAAATGTGTTTATTTGCATTAGTCTTCTCTTATAAAATTCACAAATGGAACTGGCTAACCTTAAAATTAGTTTGATTAATTCTAAACACCTGTCTTTATTTATTAAGTTAAGTCACTCAGTCGAGTCCGACTCTTTGTGACCCTGTGGACTGTAGCCCACCAGGCTCCTCCATCCATGGGACTCTCCAGGCAAGAATACTGGAGTGGGATGCCATTTCTAATAAAGTTTGATGGGCATAAATACACAGTTTGAACAAATATATTGACATCATACATACAATACATTTGATATCTTTTCCCCCATAGACAGTAAAAATGAAATAATAGCTCTTTTGAAGAGAAGAGGTGATTAAGTCAGGAATTTCAAGAAATCCAAAACCCGAACCTTGAAAACTCAAAAGAAATTTCAAAGTCTGACAAAGAAAATATATCTTTTATAAAATTGGAAATAAGTGTGTACTTATAAATGAAGCACCACAAAATGTTTCACTATAACTTTACAGTGTCAAAATCCATTATCCCTCTGCCTTCCATCAAGTAGTCTTAGGAAGAAAAATATTATATTGTTTTCTGGGTTAAAACTTCATGTACAGCCTAGAGGCTAATGGGAAAACAGAGTACAAAAGTAACTCTCTCAAATCACGCATTTACTCATTAAAACCTTAAGGTAGGCCATTTTAACACGGCACCTAATTTTGTTTCCTGGTAAATGTATTTATAGACCAAAACCAGAAATGATTCAAGTGGACAGTTAAAAAAAAAAAAACCAACAAAGAGCATATAAAAATAATCTTCAGTAAGATATTATCTTTATAACAGTAAGAAAAATTGGACGCCCCCTCCCCTTTCAAGTTCCCACAATGTTCACCATTCAGCCACAGTCTACTCACTTCCGATGGGTGTGGTCCATGCCACTGTTTGGTATTGCTTCCAACTCTGCATTTTTCTGCCCACAGATATTTCCATAGCTGTCGTATCCTGATACTAGTCTTGCTGCTGCACCTGTTGCTACTGAAAAGCCACAAATAAATCCCTAGGGGAAAAAACAGAAAAAAACATACAAATAAACCATTTCAATAGCAACAGCCACTACTTGATACGATAATGAGCTTCTTTTGTCCGCTGAAGGGAACAAAGAGCTCTCTTTCCTTATTGCAAACACTATTCCACTGTTTTCCTTGGGTTTCACATAAGCTGTACAAAGAAGTCCACAGGGAAACACTATTTACTACAATAACAAAACAAATCTCAAGCTTTTACATCATAAGTATGTCTTTGCATTTTATAATAATAATAATAGCAGCTTCTTTGTACTGAACATCTGCTTGATGCCAGGATCTGTACCAGCTGCTCACCATACATTATCTCTAATCCTCATGATGGGGAAACTGAGGCCCAGAGAGGGTAAATAAGTCATCCAAGGCCATAGAAGCTAGTAAAAATCAGGGCATAAGACTCAAACCTAGCTTTCTTCATTCTTTTATTTATTTGACTATACTGGATCTTAGTTGTAGCATGTGGGATCTAGTTCCCTGACCAGGGATTGAAGCCGGGGCCCCCTGCATTGGAAGCTCGCAGTCTTAGCCCCGGACCACCAGGGAAGTCCCCATTCTTTAGTTTTATTTGGTTGTCAAAGTGTTCTATTAAATGAAGAATAGCAAGAGATGAAAGACAAAAATTCAAAGAGCAATAGGTATGTGGGTTTCAAATTATCACTTCAGTACACACAACACTTCTGTTTTCTTCCTGCAATAAAGTTGTGTGGAAGCCAAAGAATAATACGGTGAAGTACATTCATGCTCTGAATATTGGAGACTCAAGGACAGTGAGGCCCTGGGTCCATGTGACACAGAGGTCACTTCATTTCATGGGGATAGGCTTCACCACAGTGCCAATGGCAAATGGTACTCGCTTCAGAACTGCATCATGCTTGCCAAGTCAAGGATGCATTGATCAAAGCAAAGCAATAAACCCTACACTCAACTGCCGGCTACTGGGCATAAGAGAAGGAAATAATAAGGTGAGTCACTATCAATAAACTGAAATGGGAGAAAACACAGAGGTTAAGATATATTCTTGCAAATGCGGTCACTAAAAGATTGAGTTTCTGTTATTTTTAACAAAACATACTAAGGTTAATGGCTAACCTTTCCAATATAGTTCTTTAACAAGAGGCATCATAGAGTAATAGAAAGAGGATCCAGAAAGATCTGGATTCAAACCCTCACTCTACCATTTACAACCTATATAACCTTGATCCGTTTACCTTCTTAGACTGTTTCCTCCTCATCTCTGGCAAAAAGTAATATCAACTATTTCACAGCCAAACGATGGGGCCTCCATGAGATAACGCATCTCTAACTTTTAGCTGGGTCTGTATGCAGCAGGTAGTCAATATATTGTAGCTGCTAATGAAAAAGTCAGACTAAAGAAGTTGATAACAGTAATTGGAGATTAACCAAAAATCCCTTCAGTTCTAACTTTTGGGAAAAAATTTTCTAGGGGGTTGGGGGAAGTGAGAAATATTGTCAGTCATTTTGTCATTACAGAGAAACATTCAGACCACAATTACCATCTTCTTTCGCTACTAGTCTAAAATAGCAGAGCCCTTGCATAATTAAAAGGTTATGTTCTTCTTTCACTTTTTATAGAAATGTTCTTATGTTTGATAAGTACTTTGTGTTACAGATGGCCTTCAATGGTTTCTGAAGTCCCTTTATGACTATTTTTAACAGCACTGTTGGAAATGTACATGTGTGTGCTTTTGTGCATGTGTGTGTTTGTGTTTTTTAGTTATAGACCACCTCATATCCTTCTGGGAGGTAGGCAGAGTATAAATTATAAATGTCTATATATATGGTAAAATGGGACACTGACATATTTTGACATGGGCCATCTAAACTTCTTAGTAGCTTCCCAAAGCATGAGAGTGGAGAGGCTGAGAAGCTGTAGGAGGGAAAGGGGAATAGGAAGCTAATGAGAGAGAGAGAGAGACCACGACTGTTATCCTGGAGATGTCCCATATGGCACAAGCAGTGACAATGGAGAGCTAGGCCAAATATAACTAAAAAGACAATCTCATTTCTTTAAAAAAGTGTGAAATCCAAATTCAGGAAGCAATATAGTTTCAGATGAGAAAAAATGTACATGAAATTACAATAGGGTGAGAGAAACTTTACAGAATGTACTCTATAATTCAATGGCTCCAGGAGGCAGGTGGAGTATTATTTAGCAGAAGGAAATCACATTAATGAAGCAAGTTGTAAGGGGGATAAGGAAAGCTTTTATACACCTATAGTAGGGAGCAATCACTAGAGAGAAAGGAAGTCTTTTCACAAGGAATAGAATCATGCTTAAGATCTTAAAATGACTGAGCTACTGAAGTGCTTTCAGAACTGCTATTTCAAGAGAGTGAGAAGGAGCAGACAAATCTAATCACAAATAGGAGGTGACTCAAATCAGATAAAGAAACCAGGGATGGTAGATCACAGGCAACTCTGGCAACTAATAAGTGCCTATTGCCTACGTGGGAGAAAAACAATTTGCTAATTAATGGACTGTGTTCATTTCTCCTTCACATCACAAGCTTAGTTCAATTTAAGTAAGAGTTTTGGCTTAGTTTCACTCACTCTTAGTCAAAAAAAAGGACACGTTTCATTTCACAAGCAATGCTTGAATTTCACACATGGAGCTTTTACCACACCACTGAGCAAGGCAAAGGTCTTAACTTTGCTCTGAAGAAAAAAAAAAGTCAACAAAACATGTATGAGGGGTGGGGAGGGAATATGAATATGGCATTGTGTTTCAAGATAAAAAGACTTTAGGCTTACAGCCTTCTCCCAGGGATTAATGAAAATATATCCAGAATTTTTTCTCAAAGACTACCTCTCTTACCTCAAACAACACTTGGAGTCAGTCTGCTAGTAACTAACTTGTCAAACCTTAGAGTAACACTTAGCTTCTGTTCTTCCTTTTCCAAGAACTCTGAGACCAGGAGGCTATTAGGACCCAGCAAACAGCATAGGATTAGAAAGTCTGATGCAGAGCTAATACTTATGCAAACAAATTTCAAAAATAAATTTAAAAGCTTTGACAAGCTGCCAGATCTTGGGATTTCTTTAAAGTTTAATGGGATATATTACTCTAAGAAAGAGGAAAGAAGAAAAAAACAAGAATAGTTGGAAGTCTAGGAAATATCAAGTTCACCCTGAAAGAACTGAGATGTTCTCAAAAGAAAAAAATATTAATGGAGCATGAGGGAGCAAAAATCAGACAGGCTATTTCAAGGGCAGCCTGAGCAATTAAAAAAACATAGACAAAGAATATGTACTGAGAACTGAAACCAGCTGCAAATACTCATGACCCCAGGTAAGTCACTTTATCATTTTAAATTCTCTGAGCCTCAGTCTCTTTACCTGTCACTAGGAATGAATTAGATTAGTCTCAAAAGTCCTTTCTAATTCCAAAATTTTATGATTCTAAGGAAAACTATTAATCGAAACAGAGTAAACATTTTTAGGCTATACTTTCAGGGAGAAGTATGGGCCCTCCGATCCACTGTAATGACTAAGCATGTAGTATGTGGGGGTGGTGAAGAAGAGTAGATTAAAAGTAAATGGATTTAACTGTACATTTAAAAATAGTCAAAATAAAAAATTTTAAGTTATGTATGTGTGTGTGTGCGCTCAGTTGCTCAGTGGTGTCTGACTCTTTTGCAACCCCATGCACTGTAGCCTGCCAGGCTCCTCTGTCCATGGGATTTTCCAGGCAAGAATACTGGAGTGGGTTGTCATTTCCTTCTCCAGGGGATCTTTCCAACCCAGGGATGGAACTGGCGCCTCCTGTGTCTTCTGCATTAGAAGTGGATTCTTTACCGCTGAGCTACCAGGGAAAACGAAGTTATGTATACTTTACCACAATAATAAAAAAAGAAAGAAAAAAAGAAAATCCAAAGGATCTAACAGAAAGCAGGCAGTCATTTGGATCAGGTGACCTTAAGGTAATTTCTGGCATGCTGTTCTTCCTATTCTATGATCCTGGCAAAGCATAGCCCAACACACAGGTGACTAAATACTTCAGTGAGTCTTTGAGTCTTTCCCTTTGTGCTGCCTGCTTCACAATAGTTAATGAGGTAGAAACACTATGCTCCGAGCACTAGACTAAGACTATAAAATAAAAAAGGTCCTTGAAAGCAGTCTGAAGGGACGACCTATGCAATAATGGCTCTAAAATTCAGCTCTAGTCCAGATCGTTCTTCAAAATTCCAACTCTGTATATTTCCAACAGCTTCTCTCTACCCACACACCCTACAAGTCCACAACTCAGCTCCTTCCACATTTCCCCAAACCACTTTCCCTTCCGGCATACGCCCCATCTCCATTAGAAGCACCATTTCTGACTAGACTGCTAAGATACAGAGGGAGAGGACTCTTGCTTTCTAACTCTGCACTAGAGGAAGCAGTAATGATAAACTCTTTGCTCAAAGAGTCTGAAATATTGAGGAGACAACATTTAACTGGCAGGTGAGGTTACTGTGTTCTACAGGTCCATGTTCTCAACAGCAGCTTCTGTTGTTCCCAATTCCAGGCAACAAAGAAGGGACTGTCACTTAGAGGCCTTGCCTTCTTCCTCGTCTCTCCTGGGTTCAATGCCGCCACCATGTAATCTTAGACAAGTTATTTAACATATCCCTGTGCCCCCTTATCTATAAAATGGGAATGATGATAACCAGAGTAGCACTGAGCAGTTGTGAAAATTAAATCTGTGTCGAGTGCAGAGAAGAGTACCCGGTCCATAGTAAGCAGCAATAATGATTAGGAATAAGTTGTATGAGTTGTCTGTATCTTCTGTCTTCCAAAGTATGTACTCCTTTTAGGACCCTCCTCTTTTATATATATATACACACACACACACACATATACATATATATATATATAATTTTATTTATTTATTTTGGCTGTGCTGGGTCTTCATTGCTGTGAGGGCTTTTCTCTAGTTTCGGAAAACAGGCGCTAATTTCCAGTTGCGATGCTCCGGCTTCTCACTGAGGTAGCTTTTCTTGTTGCGGAACACAGGCTCTAGGGCATGTGGGCTTCAGTAGTTGTAGCACATGGGCTTAGCTGCTCTGTAGCATGTGGGATCTTCCCAGATCAGGGATCGAACCTGCATCTCCAGTACTGGCAGGCGGATTCTTCACGACAGACACTAGGGGAGCCCCAGCTTCCTCTTTATCCTGACTTTTGTGGTACAATGATCTGGGCAGATTTGGCCCATGTGAATCTCTTTTCTCTCCTCTTTTCACATATACCTCTCCTTGGAACAGAATGAAGTCAGCCTAACTAAGGTGGGAAGAACCTTGAGCTCACGTGGCCCAAGCTTCATTCCACAAGCCATGCTTATTGAGGAATTCTTTACTGGTAATCAAGTGACTGCTTGGCGACTAAGAGTTGCACTTTGTTTCTCCAGCCTACTCTTGTTCCTTCATGTGCACAGAAACTGGGGTTTGGAACCTACAAGGAGCTGGGGTAGGATCTGAGCTAAAAAAGCTTATACTGAACCCGTAACACAAGAATCCCTTAGTCACCCCACTTGCCTGCAACACTGATGACATCAAACATTACTGATCCCACTTCTTCTGTCTGTCTCCTGCTCTCTTTCACTACTTCTTTATTTCAGGTTTTTCACCAGTTATTTGGACTCATCTAAACCACTGCATCAGCCTCCAAAGTGTTGGCCTGAAATCTCTTCCCCCTTTACAATGACTTTACATTTACACTGGCTACCAGGGCCATCTTTCTAAACTCAATCATATCATTTCTTGCTTAAAACTGCAATAGTTTGTCAGTGCCTACAACAGTGGGTCTCAACCCCAGCTGAATATTAGAATCAAAGAGATTAAATTACATTCAATGGGGTGGGGTCCATACATGAGTATTTTTTATTTTAATCCCAGCAAATTATAATATGCAGTTAGTGTTGAGAACCACTTGTTTACTACCTTAATGGAAAATAGAAATTAAGAGGTACAATTCAACATGTAATTTTTTAGAACAGGGTAAGCATATATCCAATAATTTCAAAATATTGAATAAGCGCCAATCTAGGAGATGATAATAAAGACTGACAGAAATTTACTTTAAAAACTATCCTAAGTTCTAGACAATTCAAGCATGGAAAATATTTTAAAAGTAAGAGAAGAAACAAAAGAGAAGTACACATATTTATGATGAGATGAACATGTGTAAATAAAAAGATTTAGTGGTGAAGATGAGTGAAAGATGACAAGATCTTAAAATATTTCAGAACTAGAGAGTAGGTACCAAGGAGTGAGCAAAGAACTGCAAGTAAGAGCAGTGAGTAAAGATATGGTTTGAATGATAGGTTGTAATAGGATTGAGAAAGAAAATGCCTATAAAAGCAGAAGCAACTGGCCACTAAATGAAAACAACATAGGCAGAAAATTCTAGTTCCTTTTCTATTTTTGCCTCTCATGGGCAGCAGTATATTCTTAGATAAGCTAATGTTCACTATACTTTGCCTGTAAACTGGGGATAAAACTAATTTTATAGGGTAATTGGGAGAATTTAGTGAGATAAATATATAAAAATGATAGCATCAAGCCCATGAAAATGCTCAAAAAATATTTGTTGAATGTTTCTCTTAAAGGTACTACAGAATGAAATCTAAAGACAAAAATGAAATGCAACTCTTAAAAAACATACAAGGCTTCCCTGGTGACTCAGTCAGTAAAGAACTCATCTGCAATGCAGCAGACCACCTGCCATGCAGGAAACCTGTGTTCCATCCCTGGGTGGGGAAGATCCCCTGGAAAAGGAAATGGCAACCTACTCCAGTATTCTTGCCTGGGAAATCCCATGGACAGAGGAGCCTGGTGAGTTACAGTCAACAGGGTCACAAGAATCAGACAAGGCTTAGTGACTAAACCGCCATCACCAAAAACATACAAAACAAATATTCAGAAGACAAAAAAAATTGTTTACTGTTGTGCCAGTAAGGTGGGCAGAACTTTGAGATTTCTCCAGTTTCCACATGGTAAAATTTGATGTTAGCTCTACTCCAAGGAATGGTAATCCATAAAAAGAAACATTCCAAAGCAAATAACACTATGCCTGCATTTAAAAGTACACACAATGGGTCTTAATTACCACCACACTGAAATCAACATTATATTAATTACCATTGCATTAAAACATTTCCGTAAACAAATAGCTCCTGACTCTCCAGCCACTCCCAAATCAGCCTATTAACATTAGTGATTGCACTTTCCTGAGCTATTTTAGTACAGAAAATCAAAAGCACTTTGGGAGGTAGGTACATATTTTTATAAACATAATTTTGAAAGGTCAGCTGCTATTTGTCTCAGAGTGAAACTCAGGAGGCAGGGAGAGGTTGTGGACTAGTTCTGTTAGCAAAGAATGTCTCCTCCATCCCTGGGTGCTACATTTCAGTTTCTACTTCATTAAACTAAGTAGACTCTTGAACAATATCTTACAAGTTCTAAGTTAGGAAATGAGTAATTCTGATATTTTCTAAATATCCTAGATTTGGTGAAACTGAGCCATCTATTATTTTTAAAACTAACACTCTTTATTTTACTGAATGTCTTATATCTTATCAAAGTTCCCTGTTTTCTTTTCCTTGGTTCAGAAGCTGGACTGGTGTCCACACTTCTGCCCATTAGCCATGAAAAGGGTTGTTCTGTAATTCTCAAATGATGTTTGTGAGGTGGGCAGCTGCAGAGAGACACAGAATAAGATTACCTAAAAAGTAGTAATAATGAAAAATAATAAGATTCCTAAAAAAAAAAAAAAAAAAAAAAAAGGTATGGGAAAAGATTAAATACACTCACACTTGAGTGGGGAAAAAATAGCATGCCAAAGGTAGTAGATCATGGCATCTGGCCCCATCACTTCATGGCAAATAGATGGAGAAACAATAGAAACAGTGACAGACTTCATTTTAGGGGGCTCCAAAATCACTGCAGATGGTGATTGCAGCCATGAAACTAAAAGATGCTTGCTCCTTGGAAGAAAAGCCATGACCAACCTAGATAGCATATTAAAAAGCAGAGACATTACTTTGCCAACAAAGGTCTGTCTAGTCAAAGCTATGGTTTTTCCAGTAGTCATGTATGGGTGTAAGGGCTGGACTATAATGAAAGCTGAGCACTGAAGAATTGATGCTTTTGAACTGTGGTGTTGGAGAAGACTCTTCAGAGTCCCTTGCACTGCAGGGAGATCCAACCAGTCCATTCTAAAGGAAATCAGTCCTGAATGTTCATTGGAAGGGCTGATGCTGAAGCTGAAACTCCAATACTTTGGCCACCTGATGCAAAGAGCTGACTCATTTGAAAAGACTCTGATGCTGGGAAAGATTGAAGGCGGGAGAAGGGGACAACAGAGGATGAAATAGATGGTTGGATGGCATCACCGACTTGATGGACATGAGTTTGAGCAACCTTCGGCAGTTGGTGATAGACAGGGAAGCCTGGCATGCTGCAGTCTGTAGGGTTGCAAAGAGTCAGACATGACTGAGCGACTGAACTGAACTGAACTGAACTGAACTGAAGGTAGCATAATTGTGTTTCAAGTTGCAAAGACTAAGAAAGAGAGAACAATACTGTCTGCGCAATTCCCTCAAGGGAGAAACAAGGTGACAGAAAAGAGCACTGGCCTGGAAGGTAAGAGACGGGGCTCTGTTCCCAGCTCTGCCGTTAACTAGCAGTGTGGCCTCGAGATGGTCACTTTCATCTCTGTGGTCTCGTGTTCTTGATGTGTGTAATGAGGGTGATGGGCCAGACGAGGATTTCTAAGTGCTTTCTAGCTTGAAATACCAGCTAGCTCTAAAAGGGCTGCTTTCTACCTCTTGTCCAGCCCAGTACACCAGCAGTGACACTGAAGTCCCTGAAGCCTGTGTGGAAACCCCCGCAGGGCAGACTGGGGATGCAATGTGAATAAACACAGCCCCAACACTTTGCACCAGGGACTCTGCTCCTCCATCCTCCACACCCATTGGAAAATCACCAGCTCCCGTGATCCCCGACCGAGAAATGCCACTTAGTCCCACAGGCACAGCAGGCAGCAGGAGCCTAGGATGGGTAGAAGGAGGAAGAGGCAGGGAGCAACCGGCCGCCCCTCTAAGAAGAACTAAAAAAAAAAAGTCACAACAGGGAGCATTGTAGATATCATCTAGCAAAACCTCTAATTTCATAGAACGGCACTACCAAGTCCCTGAAAGAAACTGACTGGCAAAAAAAATAACCATCAGGACTGCGTGACTGGGCTGAATAAACACTCAGGACTCGATTCCATGACCACTGCTCTGCTCACCACCTGCATCAAGCTTAGAGTTCATGGATATTTATGTCAAAGGCTTTCTGGCTTTCTGAAATGATCTAGTCAAAGAGAGAGTTTCAATTATTCCTTAATTTTGACCTCAGTTCTCATGCAAACCAAAAAGAAAAGAAAAAAAAGTCAAGGGGTACCAATACCACTTAACTGTATGGGAAAAAAAAAAATAACCTAATTCTATGGTATCCTAGAACTTCCAGTTATAAGCAATTCAAGAGGGATTATTCATTTACAAATATAAATAAATATCTAAATAACAAGTTCCCTCTTCAAACCAACTCCCCATCATCCCCTTGAATCATGGGTTCATGTTCTGAGGATCTGTGAGCTTCTTACCATCCCAATGCAGAAGAGGATGAAAAGCAGCAGCCACGGTATGTCTGTGCAGCTACGGTCCTCCAGTGGCTTCCATTCTCGCTTGGAGCTCTAATTGAAAAGACAAAATAAGAGAGTGGTAAATGTGAATTTTAGTAGAAGTGAGGAAGGCACAAACATAACACTGATATCTAAACTCTGAATCTTTAAGATGCAACTCAAATATTTGTCAGTTTTCTGTGAATTTTACCCTAATACCCATCTCTCTTCCTGACCAGGATTGATTTCAGTGCTTTGTTGGTATCTCTATTAGAGCAGTTAGCATGCTCAATTACTACCACTGAGACGTGTCCCTAGCAGAACGTGAGCTTTGCATAAGAAGGACCACTGCTCATTTCCCAGCATCTAACACAATGCCTGAGGGTTCATGGCATGTGGTCAGTACAGACTTTTTAAAATGAATAAACAAATTCTTCCAACGTCAGTCTTAGTGGTAGCTTTTTCTTTGTGTGACTTTTGCCAGACTTAAAAATGTAGAACATGCTTTTCTACATGTTCTCATCTAGGAAGGAAGTTGAATAAAATGAATTTCTATAGAAGGCTTGGGAAACTTATGGAAAAAGTTCTGCAAAAAGAAGGCTAGGGCCTCCAGTGGCTTCCATGACAAGATACAGGAAGCAATCTAGAAGGCTTGTCAGAAGGAAGGACACTAACAGAAGGAGGCTGGAGATAAGGGAACCCTCTAGTATAATTAGTATTTAGAGTTCAAGAATGAGGACCCAGGGACTTTCCTGGTGGATAAAACTTCATGCCTTCAATGCAGGGGACCTGGGTTCCATCCCTGGTTGAGGAACTAAGATTCTACATACCACAATTAAGCCCACATGCCACAATTAGAGAAGCCCGCACTGTTCCAAAAAAGAACCAGTGCAGCCAAAATAAATACTAAAAATTTTTAATTAAAAAAAAAAAACCTAAAAAAAAAGAGTGGGGACACAGTTCTCAATTAAGTTTGCTTAGCTTTTCCTCCTTCTGAAAAAAATAATTTTTAACTTTGACAAACTGATGAAAGCTACAGATCCTTTTCTTAGGAGATAAGCATGTAGCTGCATAATTTTCTCAAAAAGTTCAGGGAATTCAGACCCTAGGTTACAAAACTCAACTTTAAAACATCTGCCTATTGATGTTAAGAGCAAAAATCTGGAGCTACAACCACTCCTTCCTGACCCCTAAATGCTAACCAGACAAATGCCTTTTCAGTGCCTCAGGCTCTGAGTTGTTCAACAGCGACAACAAAAACCCCACCACACTTAATAGCTTGTTCCCAAACACCGACACAAGAAAACAAAAGAGCACTAGTTAGTCATGGGAAAAAACCTTACCCTCAGACTCTAACTAGCATTAAAAACCAAGAGGGAGTAGGCAGTTTTTTCCAGAGGAATGTAGCATTATGGCGGATGGATAAAGGACTCTTCTCCTTAGCTCTGTCATTAGGTAGCTAAACAATTTTAGATAAATCACTTCATCTCTCTGGGTGGCAGGAAGAAGTGAGATTAAATCTCTTAGGTTCCTTCCAGTTCTAAAAATCTATGATCAGGAATACAGTTTTGTGAAAATTTGTGCAATGACCAAAAAAAAAAAAAAACACCCTGCAAAAATAATTTGACATTATTCCCAGTGTTATTCCAATAAGAATGCCTGTATTGTGGGCTGCGTTTTGGAAGACAGTTGCTTCCAGTATGAAAAAGAATGTTTCTTTGTATTAAATGATTTCAATCTTGAATAATATCCATTACAGTAAAATTACTTACAAACACAGAATTTGGACGCCTCTTTGAAATTCATTACATTTACTCTAAGGTGATTTCCAGAACAAGGGCTACGTTGAAATATTACATTTGCTTATCTTAACAAATAGTATGTATTAGGGGAAGGAGGAAGAACAAGTCTGATTGAGCATTCTCTTTATTCACAACTTTTTTTTAATTTTTACTTTAGACCAACATTCACGTTTAATGCCTAAATTTTCACCTGTAACATAAAGATGGTAGAATTTCATTTTGATCAGAAAAACACAATGATTCAATATCTCAAGAATTCAATTTACTGTGGGCAATGTCTGGGCCAAATACATAGAAAACCTTTCACTGGGGATGAGAAGTGGAGAGAGGATAGGGGTTAAATAAAAAACAGTCACAGAGTACCAAGTGGATCAGAAGAATACAAAAAAAGGGTGTGGTCAACCTCACTCAGATAAAGAAAAGCTTCTCCAGGAGGGGCAGTTTATCTCATAGGCTATGTTGAGGATTAAATGTGACCATCTATCACATAGTAAACACTAACTCTTGGTTATAATTCTTATTCACCAACACTGACTTTTCAGTTAACCTTCTCCCTATTGTTAAAATATCCCTTTACCAGATGGACCCTTTCACTGAAAGAATAGCAAGAATATTAAACTCACTTTTCCCCTTCTATTTAATAAAACTTCAACTTAATGGTGGCCATCTTACATTGTAGCTACTGTTTTTAAAGCTCTCAGCTATTAATTACTATTAAATAGGCACTGTACCCAAAGCTTTACACACATTACCTTTAAAATAGCTCTCTGATGCAGGTATCGTCCTTACTGCACAGCTAAGAAACTCAGACCCAAAAGTTAACTTATCAGACCAAGGTTTCACAACTGTGCAGTTGGGATCTGAACCCAAGTCTGTGGTCACAAAGCCAAATCCAGTGAGAATATCATTCATTTTGCACTTAGCCAGTAAAGAGCAAAAATACCTCCATTAGTTTTTCCTCACACTGCAAACTTTCCTCACACTGCAAACTGCAACCCAATAATTTAAAATTCTATAGGCACAGAGAAAAAGAGTGATATGTTTTATAAGCCATGAAATTTCTCAAGCAAGTCAGGAAACCCAACAGTTGAAAAAATTTAATGATTCTTTAACAGACTTAACCAAGTGGTAACTGGATTTAATGCTGTCTGTTTCTTCCAATTAAAATCCACATAGACCTAGAAAAAGTAAAATGTTTTCAAAAGCACTTTTAAATGTGATTTTTATCCCTTTCTCAAATTCTGCATAAGGTTAATACAGGCTGTCAATCAGTGTTAGGTCTCTTCCCATTCACAGAATCTTACATTTCAGGAACTAAATAAGACCAAAGGAATCATACAGTCCAAGTCTTTAAGTGACCAAGGGAAAAGAAAGAAACTTGCTTGACTTGCTCAAGATCAAGCAAGTCTCTAAGCAAGTCTCTTTCTTTTCCCTTGGTCACTTACAGAACGTCCAAGAACTATAGGATAATATCAAATGGTCTAACATGTGTGACTGTAATCCCAGAAGAAGAGTAAGTGGAGCAGAGGAAATGTTAGAAGAAATACTGACAGAATTTTCCAAAAATAACATAAGAAATCAAACCATAGATCCAAGAAGCTGAGAGAATTCCAAGCAGGATAAATACAACACACACATGTATACATACATACACTACACAAACTATATTCAAAATGTTGAAAACCAAATACAGAGACATCATTTTGATGGCAGAAAGAGGTAGGAAAGGGCACATTGTAAACAAAGAAGCAAAGATTAAGCAAACTTCTTATCAGAAATCCTGCAAAGCAAAAAAACCATGGGATGACATCTTTTAATTACTGAAAGAATTAAAAAGAAAAAATAAACACGTTATTAACTCAGAATTTTATACCCAGAGAAAATGTCTCTCAGAAATGAAGACTTGTTCAACAAAACCTAAGAGAATTTATCAAAAGCAAACTGAAGTACAAAACATGTTAAAGTTATTCAGGCAGAAGAGTATGAGACAAACTTGGGATATTACACAAAGAAATAAAGACTTCCAAAAACAGGTAAAATGAAGTTTTAAACTTTTCCATAATAAAGTATTTTTAAAATAAGGGTGTAAATATATGTGCATAACAGCATTCACATTACAGTCTTCCTGCACACTCTACAAGACTAACAACCTAGAAAGCAGAATTACAATTTTCAATACTAGTACTAGGCCATAAAAAGTAAATCTAAGTCAGATCACAACTGATGTCTGCCTGATGTCTGTATTATAGTCAAATCCTTAAAGTTAGTCCCTGGTGGCTCAGACGGTAAAGTGGTAAAACCTACAATGCGGGAGACCCGGGTTCAATCCCTGGGCTGGGAAGATCTCCTGGAGAAGGAAATGGCAACCCACTCCAGTATTCTTGCCTGGAAAATCCCATGGAGGAAGAGCCTGGTAGGCTACAGTCCATGGGGTCGCAAAGAGTCGGACACGACTGAGCAACTTTTCACCATTCACTATCACAATGTTTAACATCTTCACATTCCTTCCTACATTTTACACATCATAGATTTTAAAACAAAACAAAACCAACTTCCATAATATCTCTTTCAGAAGTCATAGTACAGGTAACTACATCCTAGACTTCACATGCACTGTGAGCCCTAACAGCTAAAACCAAGGCTTTCTGATGAATCTGATTTCATAAGGGTGTGCATTTTTTAGGAAATAAATCCTGTGAAAAGTTCTGTCTTAGATTTCCATGTTATTTCAAGTGAAGATAAAGTTGTTGAGTAAATGTTTTTGTAGGTAACAGTCACTCACAAAGGTTCTGACAAGTGATATGTTACAACCAGTGAGTCAAATCAGGCATCACTGGAAGGCATTAGCAGTATCAGGGCAGGCAGGGTGGGCCAAGCCAGGGAACCACTAGGAAGGGAAAGGTCTGACAGATGTGAATCTAGTTCACAGAAACAGGCAGGGCTGGAAGACATAAAAGGACCAGAAAGGCAATAGCGACAATCCAGACTTAAGACAAAAAGCCAGCAAGGTCTCAAATTTGGAAACAAGCAGGGTCCGAACTCCAGGACGTCAAAGATCCAGGTGATACCTAACGGCAAAGACCAAATGCCCCCGTCCTCTTTATACTCTGCATACTGTCTGTTTGACTCTCTTCTAATTAAGATTGATGTGCAAATATTCCCAAAAGAGTCCCATCGTAACTCAGTAACACTATTACCTTGTACTATGAGTCTTTCCTTGACCCATGAGATTTTTGTAAACATTATGTGACAATAATGAAAAATGTGCTTTAAACAACAGTATTGTAAATTATATAAGAAGTTACTTAACTTTTCAGGTAACACTTTTAAGCATTCTGTCGGTTCTTCAAATAAATACTCAGCACCACACAAAGAATCTGAGATCCAAAGCCAGGTAAGATAGCCCCCTACCCTCACAAAGCTTTAGTTTAGCAAGAGAGGCAAACCAAGGACTTGATAACATAAGTGATGTCAAAATAGAGATGTGTAAAAAGTACTACAGGAATAGAGATGGGGAACCGTTAAGTAAACATTTGTAAGATTTGTTGAAATTACCTCATAAACTTCTGAAGCAAACACTAAAAAATGATTCTCTGTTGTCTAAAATAGAATGTGTTTTATGCCCAAAACATACTAAAAATTCTTTCTAGCTCTGATGGGAAATATTGACTGCCAAATAAGAATTATTCCACTCAGAAATGTGTAGAGGTAAACAAACAGAACATTAAGTTGATTAAAAAAAAAAAAAAAAAAAACACAAGTCAGCCATTTTTCTCCCTTCGTAGCCATTAAGATTTCTCTATACTACATTTTATGGCTGCTCCACTTAGAAAGAGGCCTTTCGGTTTTGGAAAAGAGAAGACATATTGTCCTTTGTTTTTTGGTACAATTAGTGCAGGGCTATATTTATTAAGTTAACTAGAATAATATTTTCATGTTGATGTCATTGAGATTCCCACTAATACTGAGTTAACTAGTATCTGGTCACATACATCCAGAGTCACTGTAAGCTGGAATTTCTGATAGGCTAAAGGACTAGAGGCTCCCCCTTGTCATTTCCCCAGAGCAAGCTAGATAACTGCATTCTCCTTCATTCAAAGCAACAATACGTGGCAATCTGGGAGGCTGGTCCAAAGAAAGAAAAGTAGGGTATAGGTAGTATTAACCCTGAAAATAAAGGACAAACCAGAGTCAGTTCCAACACCATTTGGGCCAGCAATTCACAACTACAGCACTGCCCATGCCTCTGTGTTTTTATTAGTCAGGAGGTATACCACAATTATTCATTACTCATGGTTAAGTACTTAGAAATTCAAACAGAATCCAGATTATCATTGTAAGGTTATCAACACTTGCTTATGTTCCTATGGGACAGCAAAAAGTAGAGTTAGACTGATTGGCCAGGGATTGCAATAAGCTGAAGCCTACACCTAATCACAGGCGTATTGATGTCATCCTTCCTGTGTGCCTACCTCTCTACAACACAGATCCATCCACCCTGCCTTTCCCAGATTCCAATGAAAAGCCAACTCTGTATGTGAAGGCTAAAGGAAGCTAAGATGTGGTCTTTCACCCAGCAGATTTCCAGGATGTATCCTTGGAAAGTGTTCATTACTTTTTTGAATAATCAAATTTCCTCTCTCCAATTTTCTTTGACCACCACAGTCTCTATTTTCTGGGTAAACAGACTACCTCTGAAACAGGATCATAGTTCCAGCAGCTCTACTCCTTAGCACAACCAGAAAGCCTCTGGTCACTGATTCCATCTCCAAGGTCACTACTATAGACATTTGTGATTTAAGCACATATGTTGTAAGCAGTGGAATATCTGTGAAGACTTTATTTTGTTCATGCCAATCTGCTTTACACAAAAACCTCCAGTGTTAAAGACAAATAGTCATACACTCCAAATCTTCAAAGCTCCCTCCAAGGACTCAATGGTTCATTAAATTCCCCAATATGCTTTTATTTGCACAGAGTAGTAACAAAAGAATAAAAGAGCTGATGTATATCATTTTTGCCACAATTTTCAGTAGAGTGAGCAGACCCGATGAAGTTGGGTAGCAATAAAACATGGAGGCTTTCAGCCTCTGTTCACAGCACCTGAAAATAAAATCTTGTAATAGGATTTTGAAAGACATTGCCTGTCCTTTGGGAAAGCTCTCTCAAGGATTTGGAGTGCATAACTATGTACAGTTACCATAAGTAATCTGTTTCATTTGCTAAGCCTGGTGATACCAATTCATGTTTGAAAGGGAAAAATAAAAGCATGATTTTAACAGGCAGTTAAAGGTAATAAGATACATTGAGTGGAAAGATACAGGCATCTGTGTCCAACTGCTTTTCTTAGTTCATGAACTTTATGCTAAACCACAAACATTCATCTGTTTAAGGAAAAAGAGTGAAATGCCAATGATAGTTGCTCTAAGTTATGCATTTACGCAGTGACAGAAAGATCATGGGGAGATATGTTGCCAATGACTTCATTCTTTCCCTGAATGCCCTAAAAAAAAAAAAAAAAAAAACTGTGGGTTTGTTACAAAGATGTCCTTCTTCCATCAGATGTGCCAGGGGCTGTCTTCCTTGTACCGGAGCACGTGACAATTACTGGGGAGGGGCCACGTTCCTCCTGCCCTGCAACACAGCTCACAGCATATTTTACCTCCATGAGGAAAGAAACACGATCAAAATTATACAGATAAACCTGTCTGTAACCCTTGAATAGTATTTCTAACTTGCCTTTCTTCTGAATCAGTGGAAAGTAACATTTTTAATTTAAAATTATATTTGGTTTTATTTTAACTATATAGTTTTTAGGGGCTTCATTTCTCCCCATCACAGCCTACAAGTGTCAGAATATCTTCAGTACTTGGTGACACCAAGGGCAGACTGACAGGCCCAAAGCTGTACTTTGCACCTCCAGCCTACTATAGTACAGCCAGTTTCCGGTAGCTAATGGATTTGCTGACTTTTATACTATTACCCTTTCTCTTAAAGCAGGAACTCACAGGTACTCAAGATAGGATTCTCATTCCAACTGTGCTTCCTTTCCCTGATGAAATGGCTAAGAACTGACTTATGAAGACTATGATGACTTATGGAGAAGAAACATGAAGACTACTCTGATCATATATCATAGCTAATGGGTAAGTGGAAGTGAGTAAATTTATGTCTTAAATCAAAATTAGATCTTGTCTTTGGCAATGAAGACATCTTTAGTCTACAGTAATTGTGCACAGAAATAAATATATGTTCAGTTCTATGGCAGTGCCTAAAAACTCTGAAGGGAACAAATTCCTATTATAGGTAAATAATTTACAAAAATATAGATTACATTCCTTTCCTTGGAGTTAGTATTAACACTATGTACATACCACCACCACAATAATTATTATTTCACATTATAATTACTTACTTCTCCAGTAGAAGATGAGTTTTTTGAGAGTAAGGATAATGTTTCTATTTTTTTGTTTAAATCAGGGATCAGTAAGCACTAAAAATTCTTCAAAAGGAAACCTAGTCCACATGAAACAATGTGTAGAGAATCTTGCCCTAAGTGGTTGAATTATATAATGGCTATTCTTCCAAACTTACTGCCTACTTCAGGGCAAGAACTTGTTGGTTTTATTCACTGCTATATCCCCAGTAGATGAACACTGTCTAGCACATAATAGGCTCTCAGTAAATTCATTTAATGGATGCATGAACAAGGCAAGGTCTTTCATCATTTAAGTAGCATGATGTTTGTGCAAACGTCCTCACTGTCTCCTGCATAAGATCATTTCCCTAAAAAGCATTCTACTGTATCACAAGCTGGCTCCTTTTCCTACAGATAGTACACAATATAGCATTTCCCAGAGATATTTGTCAATAGGGTCTATGAGAAAAACAAATTCTAGATTTAAGTAAGTTTTAGAAATGCTAGTTAACGAAGTCTAGTCTTTTCAGTAGGACTTCTCTGAGACCTTATTTTGAGACGCTCCAAAACATATTCGGTCACCCACAGACTGGGAGACGTGAATACAGACAGTGCCAATCTTTCTCCCAATGCATTTCTGCAAACCAGAGCATAGGGGTTCATGGTTAGGATGGATGCTCCCACTGAAAAGTACTCAGAAGAAAAGGCTGATGGCACTGGTTAAAACTATGCTGGAACTCATAAAAAGAGAATGAAACCTTGCCATCTGCAACAACATGGATGGACTTGGAGGATATTAATGCTAAGTGAAATAAATCAGACAGAGGAAGACAAATATTAGTATCACTTATATGCAGAATAAAAAACACAACACTACTGAATGTAACAAAAAAACAAGCAGAGAGAACAAACTCGCAGTTACTAGTGGGGAGATGGAAGGGAGAGGGGCAATATAGGGGTAGGAGATTAAGAGCAATCAATTGTTAGGTATAAAATAAGCTACACGGATTTATCATACAATACAGAGAATACAGCCAACAGTTTACAAAAACTGCAAATGGAGCACAACCTTTAAAAATTGTGAATCAATATAATGCACACCTGTAACTTAATATGGCATATCAACTATACTTCAGTTTTTCAAAAAAACACTATTCTGAAACTGAAAGCAATGTCTATCAGTTAGACATTTTGGGAAACTAATTTGGCGATACATTTCAAATAACTCAAAGTAATCTAAAACATTAAAAGAGCTGCATGTGGGATGTCCAATATAGTGCTATGATGAGAAAAAAATTAGAAATTAACTATCTACTAATAGAAAATAGCTAAAAATGAGAATGAAATATTAAGCAACCATAAGGATAATTATAAAGACGTTGCACAGTAACATATAAAATGATAATGATAAAAAGCTGTGTTCAGAAACAGGGTATAAAAGTATGCCATGCTCCGGTTATACAACTTATAAAATAGTCTATGCAAATGTACAAGCATTAGAAAATGATAGTGCAGTTTTTAAATAGTTAGACTTACAATGCATTTTTTACTTTCATTCGTGCTATTATGGAAGAAATAACAAAGATAAATATTAACTCCCATTTCTCCAGGTCATACTTTTTCTACTTCCTCAATATAGTGTCAGATATAAATAGATGCACAATGAAAACAACCAGAATGTATTTAAGTCACTCTACCTGACACTTATTGACAAGCGATCAGAACATTTCAAACTTCGCTAGAAGCTGTATGCTGAGAATTACCTAGGCAATAGCAAGATTTCTCCTGAAAAATGCAGGAGAACCAGTAACATCTGAGAGGTAGTACACTCTAATAAACATTACAGAGGAAATACAGCAGCGTAGTGAGGGATGTATACAGCGTACACAGCCAATAAGCACTAAAACAGCAGGGATGTGAAGCAGATAGTTGAGCCCTAAGGCCCATGATCACTCTACTCTGCCCTGTTTATTGCGGTTACTGTCTCCTGTATGGACATAAGGAACAGACTTGTGGTTGTCAAAAGATAGGTGGGGTGGACTGGGAGTCTGGGATTAGCAGACGCAAACTACTACATATAGACTGGATCAACAACAAGGTCCTACCGTATAGCACAGGGAACTATACTCAATATTCTGGTAACAAACCTTAACAGAAAAGAATAGAAAAAAGAAAATATATATATTTAAACTGAGTCACTTTGCTGTACAGCAGAAATTAATAAAACATTATAAATTATCTTTGATAAAATTTAGTTAAAAAACAAAACATGTATCTTGTATGAACACTGTGGATGGTTGGATGTGGAAGGGGAGGGAGGAGGAAATAAGAGGCATAAGAATTACAGTTTACTATTGAACAAAGCAAAGGTTAGGGGCATCTAACCCCATGTAGTCAAAAATCTGCATATGACTTTATAGTCAATCCTCTGTATCCATGCTTCTTCCATATCCCAGGTTCTGTACTGGAGGATTCAACCACCTACAGATCATGTGGAACTGTGGTATTTACTGTTGGAAAAATCTGAGAACAAGTAGACCCACGCAGTTCAAACCCATGCTGTTCAAGGGTGAAATGTACAGCAAAAATACTATAGTACATTTTGTGGCTTGTTTTATCTAAATTTATTGTTTGCATGGCTAGTATTTCTTCTTACAGGAAAATTACAGGACATAATCAAGAATAACATATTTTTAAACATGTTTTGTATTTTGATTTCAAAGATAATTTCCAATTGTCCAAATATTACTGCAGATATTTGAAGAAAACACCTGTACTGGTGTTTAACAGGTGGAAACAAATAGTTGTTTCCTCCTTCAGTTCAGTTCAGTTCAGTCGCTCAGTTGTGCCTGACTCTTTGCGACCCCACGAATCGCGGCATGCCAGGCCTCCCTGTCCATTACCAACTCCCAGAGTCCACCCAAATCCATGTCCATCTAGTCAGTGATGCCATCCAACCATCTCATTCTGTCATCCCCTTCTCTTCCTGCCCTCAATCTTTCCCAGCATCAGGGTCTTTCCAAATGAGTCAACCCTTCGCACGAGGTGGCCAAAGTACTGGAGTTTCAGCTTCAACATCAGTCCTTCCAATGAACACCCAGGACTTATCTCCTTCAGGATGGAATGGTTGGATCTCCTTGCAGTCCAAGGGACTCTCAAGAGTCTTCTCCAACACCACAGCTCAAAAGCATCAAATCTTCGGCGCTCAGCTTTCTTCACAGTCCAACTCTCACGTCCATACATGACCACTGGAAAAACCATAGCCTTGACTAGATGGACCTTTGTTGGCAAAGTAATGTCTCTGCTTTCTAATATGCTATCTAGGTTGGTCATAACTTTCCTTCCAAGGAGTAAGCGTCTTTTAATTTCATGGCTGCAATCACCATCTGCAGTGATTTTGGAGCCCAAAAACATAAAGTCTGACACTGTTTCCACTGTTTCCCTATCTATTTGCCATGAAGTGATGGAACCAGATGCCATGATCTGTTTTCTGAATGTTGAGCTTTAAGCCAACTTTTTCACTCTCTCACTTTCATCAAGAGGCTTTTTAGTTCCTCTTCACTTTCTGCCATAAGGGTGGTGTCATCTGCATATCCGAGGTTATTGATATTTCTCCCAGCAATCTGGATTCCAGCTTGTGCTTCTTCCAGCCCAGCATTTCTCATGATGTATTCTGCATATAAGTTAAATAAGCAGGGTGACAATAAACAGCCTTGACGTACTCCTTTTCCTATTAGGAACCAGTCTGTTGTTCCATGTCCAGTTCTAACTGTTCCTTCTTGACTTGCATATAGGTTTCTCAAGAAGCAGGTCAGGTGGTCTGGTATGTCCATCTCTTTCAGAATTTTCCACAGTTTATTGTGATCCACACAGTCAAAGGCTTTGGCATAGGCAATAAAGCAGAAATAGATGTTTTTCTGGAACTCCTTTGCTTTTTCAATGATCCAGCGGATGTTGGCAATTTGATCCCTGGTTCCTCTGCCTTTTCTAAAACCAGCTTGAACATCTGGAAGTTCACAGTTCACATATTGTTGAAGCCTGGCTTGGAGAATTTTGAGCATTACTTTACTAGTGTGTGAGATGAGTGCAATTGTGCGGTAGTTTGAGCATTCTTTGGGATTGGAATGAAAACTAACCTTTTCCAGTCCTGTGGCCACTGCTGAGTTTTCCAAATTTGATGGCATATTGAGTGCAGCACTTTCACAGCCTTCCGTAACTTCCATCTATATTTTGTATAGCATTTGTTTGGATTTCAAGAGTAATAATTATTTAAAATGCTACTTTGCTATTAGGAAATCACATACAAATGCCTATCAACTGATGAATAGATACATACAAATGTGATTTATCCCATAGCATGGGAGATACATTTTGGAATAAAAAGGAATGAATTGTGAAACATACTACAACATGAATGAACTTTGAAAACAATGTACCTGAAAGAAACCAAACACAAAGTCCACATTTTACTGTATGTAATTCTGTTTATATGAAATGTCCAGAATATGCAAATCTATAGAAAGAGAAAATAGATTAGTATTTGCCTAGGGTTGGATGGGAGTTGAAGGGAATGGGGATTGACTGCTAATATGTATAAGGTTTCTTTGGAGGATGATGAAAATGTTCTAAAATCGATTGCAGTAATCAAAACTCAGTGGACATACTCAAAATCATTGAGCAGTATACTTAAGATGGGTAAATTATATAGTATATGGTTACATCTCAATAGAGTTGTTATATGTATAAGAAAAACTGCACTAAATGGGGGTCATTCTGGCCACCTCACATATGGAATTCTACTGACAGACTCCATATGAACACTTTTAATAGCTCCACTAGGTATACAACAAGATAAAAGCAAAATCGTTTAAGGTAAAGAGCTGGGTAATAGTGAAATTTGATGAAAGAAAACATTTTTTTCTGAGAAATTAGAAATTACAAGAATTATTAAAAGTGTAGACTTTCATTCCCTCTGTAGGCAGCATAAGGGGAAAAGAGAAGTGAAGTCGCAGAGAACTGAAATATAAGGTTGTTGTTGTTTAGTCACTAAGTCGTGTCCAAATCTTTTGCGACCCCATGGGCTGTAGCTGCCAGGCTCCTCTGTCCATGGGATTTCCCAGGCAAGAATACTGGAGTGGGTTGCCATGTCCTTCTCCAGGGGATCTTTGCGACCCAGGAATCAAACCCAAGTCTCCTGCATTAGCAGGCAGATTCTTTACTACTGAGCCACCTGCGAAGCCCGAAATATAAGATAAAACAGATGAAAGTAGAGAGAGAAAAGTCATCTTTTAAAGAGACCAAAGGACACACAGACCAAGGCAAAACTAGACCATGGTATAAACACAGCTACAGAATGTACTTGTCAGAAAAAAGGGGCCAGGTGGAGAAGTACGTACACACGTACTATTTATTTAGCACCTCTTGGGTGCCAGAATCTGTAATTGGCCAATTCTAATGACAAATAACAGTCTGAAAGATATACACCGACACTGGTCTTCCAAACTGTTTTGGGGAAGGGGTGCCAGGGCAGCCAACTCTGGAACGCCGAATGGACAATTCAGGATACTGAGCTGCTGTGCTGTGAGTAATGCGGTCTACTCCCCTTCACCTAATTCCATGTCGTTAGGCGACCTCATGTCCTCTGGCTTCCCACAAATTGGCAAGCAGTGTGCATAACATAACTACAGAGCTTCAGAAAATAAAGCACTGGAGCAACACAAGTTATTGCATATGCAGAGAGCCTGGAAGAATATATATAGACTAGCTGTGAACGACTGTTATCTCATGAGGCGGGATCAGAAAGGACTCTATTTATATGTGTCCATATTTGGATTGGACTTTTTAATAATCGCACTGCTTTTCTATTAGGCATAAATATGATAATTCTTAAATAATAATTTGGCTTTTCCTTAATACTAGCTAAGCTGACAAAAATCTTCTGGTCTGTATGTCAGTTTAATAAATTAGCCTCCCGAGATGATGCATGTGTCTTAAGACTATGGTTTACATGAATCTACTATTAACAAAAGTATGGACTCATAAAAGTAAAATCAAGATTCTGTGCCTTGAAGCCCCAGGGCTTGCTGAATTCTAGAAACAACAGTTGGTCAAGCCTCCTGGCAGCCATCAACTGGGCTTCCTTGGTAAAGCCTGAACCACACCAAGGACTCCGCATTCAAATTATATAAGCAGAAAATATTAAGGAGTTATAATTTAGAATCCTTCTAGAGAATGTTTCCCAGCATTTTAGCCTAATTTACAAACAGCAGAGTCTCTAAGAACAGCAGGCTGGCTTTAGCCAATTAACTTTGAAAGAAGAGGCTGATTCTGTACCACCAACCAAAACCCTTTCCCTGCCCATGAATAGATCAGAACCATGGAGAAAGTGCTAGAAGCATCAGATTCCTAGGTTTAGCCTGGCCCTGCAGATGGTGACTGCAGCCATAAAATTAAAAGACGCTGACTCCTTGGAAGGAAAGTTATGACCAACCTAGATAGCATATTAAAAAGCAGAGACATTACTTTGCCAATAAAGGTCCATCTAGTCAAGGCTATGGTTTTTCCAGGGGTCATGTATGGATGTGAGAGTTGGACTGTGAAGAAAGCTGAGCGCCGAAAAATTGATGCTTTTGAACTATGGTGTTGGAGAAGACTCTTGAGAGTCCCTTGGACTGCAAGGAGATCCAACCAGTCCATCCTGAAGGAGATAAGTCCTGGGTGTTCATTGGAAGGACTGATGCTGAGGCTGAAACTCCAATACTTTGGCTACCTCATGCGAAGAGTTGACTCATTGGAAAAGACCCTGATGCTGGCAGGGATTGGGGGCAGGAGGAGAAGGGGACGACAGAGGATGAGATGGCTGGGTGGCATCACCGACTCGATGGGCATGGGTTTGAGCAAACTCCGGGAGTTTGTGAGGGACCGGGAGGCCTGGTGTGCTGCAATTCATGGGGTCGCAAAGAGTCGGACACGACTGAGCGACTGAACTGAACTGAACTGAGAGTCTGAATCCTAAGTCTAACTACATTCCCACCCCCAGCCCAGGGTTTAAAAAGAAAGGTCAGAGTACCCTGTAGTAGATGCCACTGGATGGTATCAATACTTCAGCATCAAAACCAGCTGGCCCTCAGCTACTCCAAAGTATGGCCAATTGGTTATCTCCAAATGACTCTGGGTCTGAGATTGCTATGTTGTCACAAATTCCCCAAATCCTATTTCTTGATAAATCCAACTACTAAAATCAAGATATCAGCTATTTAAGTCTGAAATGGAAAAGAGCAATACAAGAGAATCAAGCATTAAATTAACTGTGGATTAGACTATTTCCGACCCTTCCAATCCTGAGAAACAATGGTTTCACAAATCAGCAAAAGTTTCCAGGAGAAGCAGAATTAATGAAAACCAGTTAAAGACCTAAACTGATTAAAGAAAACTCACACAAAAAGACCAGAAACACCCAAGTAAGTGAGGAGGAACACTGAGTCATCAAATTAATAGCCCTATAAATGACAGATACTAAACTTGCTATTAAAAAAAAAAAATCAACCAAGAATAATGAAATGTTAATGGACCAACCTTTAATAAATAAATGCTCTGAAAACATGAGCATATGTAAATCTCCATGCCCAATGAGTCATTAAAGCATCCCACTCATAAGAAATCATTTTTGTCTACCTCCAAAGCCAAGTCTCAAGCTCAGGCAGATCTTATTTATATCTTAACTGGTTTGTACCCAATTTTGGCAAACTATCTTTCCCATCAGTCAGTCCTCTATGTGTCTGTTAAAGCTACTTTTCTCACAAGATTAGTTATTTATTAGCCCCTTAAAAGTAACAACTTTTTCTCTCTCCACACCTTTATCTCACCTCAACTGTTCTTTCCCTGCTGCCCAAAGTAATGATTCTCAATTACAGACTTCAAACAACTGTACCACTTCTAACGACACTATTCCTATCTTTAGTAGATCTCCATTTCTCTGAAATCCAATTAAATGCTGCTTCTTTGCATGAAGCTGACCTTATAATAAATGAATCTTCTGTTAGAACTACAGATATGTTGTTCAGTCGTGTCCGACTCTTTGCAACCCCAGGGACTGCAGCACGCCAGGCTTCCCTGTCCTTCACCATCTCCCAAAGCTTGCTTAAACTCTTGTCCATTGAGTCAGTGATAGCATTCAACCATCTCATCCTCTGTCGTCCCCTTCTCCTTCTGCCTTCAATCTTTCCCAGCATTGGGTTCTTTTCCAATGAGATGACTCTTCGCATCTGGTGGCCAAAGTATTGATGTTTCACCTTCAGCATCAGTCCTTCCAATGTATATTCAGGACTGATTCCCTTTAGCATTGACTGATGTGATCTTCTTGCAGTCTAAGGGGCTCTCAAGAGTCTTCTCCAACACAGATATGATCACAAAAAACAACCTATTCCAAGATGGTACATTTAATTTATTTAAGACTGGGTTACAAAATGACCAGCTAGCAGTCCACTGAGGAATAAAAGTGCAAGCCCCTGATAGAATCCCTACAGCCAACGAACAGGAGGCAGGACTCCAAGGATCCATATTTTGCTGCTTTCAACCCTAGCAATACCTTGGCTCCCTGGTCACAATGAGACACATCTTTGGCCTTCCAGTCTGCTATAAATATCACTTGGGTCACATCATCACTGTCTAAACACAAGTTTTTGTGCTCTCACTAATGAAAACTATCATAGTGATTGAACAATATCAAAGAGAGAATTAAAAAACAAAGACAAAAATATAAGTATCCAGAGACAGCAAAACACACGCCCCACTACCAAGAGTATCATGGGCTTTGGAGGAACAAATCAAGGGAAAAAGACCCTCTGCTCTGATCCAACTGTTCTTTTTCTGCTAAGTGAATTGCCTAGCAATACCTCTCCCCCTAATCCTCAGCCTAAGGAGAAGTATGATTTGGCCCCAAAGGGGCTATTCCTAGTGTAGGTCCCAACCACCCCACAGGGAACTTTCCATCCCAGAGATTCTTTGTAGGTCCAAAACCCCGTGTGGTACAAGTCCAGCTCAAGGAACCCTCTGTAATATAACATAGTGGATGCTTACTCCCAACTGTCTCTGCTTTCTGGGGGAGGCAGCTTCAAGCAGAAATGTGTGCTGGCCTGAGGTTGATCTGTAGGTGGTTTTTCAACATCCTCTGCCACATCTGTGTAAGGGGTGTGTTGCAGTTGGCATGTACCAGCTCCTGAGCACCCAACTTCATGTTGGTAGCCTGGTGGGAGTACTTATACCATGGAAATCTGCAAATGTGACAAATCTGGGCATTTTCTTTCTTCAATGTTGTTAACATTAACCAATATACCACTACTTATGCCTGTCTGTCATGCAATTTGTGAATTTTACTTTTATACAGAAAAAGTCTGGCAGGGAGGTGGGGGGGGGGGGTACTTTCCTGGTGGTCTAGTGGTTAAGACTCTGCACTTCCACTGCAGGGGGCCCAGATTCAATCCCTGATTGGGAAACTAAGATCCCACATGCTGCAATGCAGGCAAAAAAAAAAAAATTTTTTTTTTCATAGCCAAATCAGTTTGACTTTGGACCTTTTCAAACTGCTTTTAAACTCTTCCAAGATTTGATTATTTTTTTTCTTCTACTTACTTATGGTCTCATAAAATTAATTTTAATGTATCAGTTATCTGAAAAATTTTAACTACTAAATATAATGACATCAACTGCCTGTTGATTCAAAATGATCCCTTTAACAAATAATAAATTCTTATTTACAGTATGGTCTGTTTACACTACTCTCTCCCATTAACCTATTTCACTATTGTGTCATCAACAATAGCATCTAACATTTTTTGAGTACTTCCATGTACCAGCAATTTTCTCAGTCTCATTGAATCTCACACTTTACAGGTGAAGAAACTCGTGGTTGGGGAGATTAGGTAACTGACCTGGGGTTGTATGTCTGGTAAGTTGTTGTTCAGTTGCTAAGTTGTGTGCAACTCTATGGACAGGTTCCTCTGCCCTTTATTATCTCCTGGAGTTTGCTCAAACACGTCTGTTGAGTAGGTGATGCGATCTGTCTCATCCTCTGCCTCCTCCTCCTCCTTTTGACAGACCTGAAACCCAAGCACTCTGCCTCCAAAACCTAAACTCACAACCAGTCTGCTAAACTGTAACAAATTACTGCTTGCTACAGCTTGATTATCTCCTTTACGTTTATTGTGTTGTCAAGCCCTCTAAAAATAAACGTATTACTCAGATCATGTTAAATTTATAAATTGGGGGAAAAATTGTATCATCTCACTATTTCAGTTTTTGCATTCCTCCAGTTCATTCAAGTTTTATAAATCTCAAGAAAAGCTTTATAAGTTTCTTCATTTTGATCACACGTATTACTTGTTAGGGTTATTTCTAGGTATTTTGTATTTGTTGTTACTATGGTGAATGGGATATTTTTCCCCATTATGTTTCCAACTGGTTATTGCTGACACTTGGGAAAGGTACTGATTTTTGTATATTGTTGTTGTTCAGCTGCCCATTTGTGTCCGACTCTCTGCAACCTCCTGGCAGCATGCCAGGCTTCCCTGTCCTTCACTATCTCCCGGAGTTTGCTCAAACTCATGCCCGTTGAGTTGGTGATGCCATCCAACCATCTCATTCTCCTGCCCTCAATCATTCCCAGCCTCAGGGACTTTTCCAATGAGTTGGCCGTTTGCAACAGGCGACCAAAATACTGGAGCTTCCGTTTCAGCATCAGTCCTTCCAGTTAGTATTCAGAGTTGATTTCCTTCAAGATTGACTGGTTTGATCTCCTCACTACCCAAGGGATTCTCAGGAGTCTTCTCCAGCACCACAGTTCAAAGGCATCAATTCTTTGGCACTCTGTCCTCTATCAGAGAAGGCAATGGCAACCCACTCCAGTACTCTTGCCTGGGAAATCCCACGGATGGAGGAGCCTAGTAGGCTGCAGTCCATGGGGTCGCGAAAAGTCTGGACACAACTGAGCGACTTCACTTTCACTTTTCACTTTCTTGCACTGGAGAAAGAAATGGCAACCCACTCCAGTATTCTTGCCTGGAGAATCCCAGGGACGGGAGCCTGGTGGGCTGCCATCTATGGGGTTGCACAGAGTCGGACACGACTGACGTGACTTAGCAGCAGTAGCAGCTGTCCTCTTTGTTGTCCAGCTCTCATAACTGTACATGACCACGGGGAAGACCACAGCCTTGACTATACAGACCTTTGTCTGCAGAGTGATGTCTCTGCTTTTCAACATACAGTCATAGTTTTCCTGCCAAGTAGCAATCGTCTTCTGATTTCATGGATGCATGATTTTTTATACTTATCAAATATAGCCTTTATTAATAATTTTTAGTTGACTTTCTCAGTTTTTATATGTTTTTTCATTTCTGATCATTATTTTTAGTTTTGTTTTGTGGTTTATTGCATCAATCAGAACTTCTAGAACAATGCTAATAGTGACAGAAGGCTTGCTTATGTGTTCCCAAAGAGAAAATCCACTAGCATGTCACTGTCAAGTATATTATTGGTCGTTGGTTCAAAACAGTGGATCTTATTAAAGATGTAGTTTTTATTTTCTAGGTTTAAAATAGCTTTGAAAAGGAGAAGGCTTCCCTGGTGGTTCAGTAGTGGAGAATCTGCCTGCCAATGCAGGAGACATAGGTATGATCCCTGTTCTGGGAAGATTCCACATGCCACGGAGCAACTAAACCCATGGACCACAATTACTGAGCCTGTGCTCCAGAGCGTGGGAATCATTAACTACTGAGTCCATGCACTGCAACTGCTGAAGCCTGAGAACCCTAGAATCTGTACTCCACAACAAGAAAAGCCACTGCAATGCGAAGCCTGTGCCCTGCAACTAGAGAGTAGCCCCCACTTGCCCCAACTAGAGAAAACCCATGCAGAAGCAAAGACCAAGCATAGCCAAAATAAAATAAATTTTTAAAAAATTTAATAAGGAGACATTGATTTTTTTTTTTGTATGTTTTTTGAGCATACCATTGAGGTTAGTTTTAGGATTTTTCTTACTGACTTCCTATTTGAAATAGAAAAATTCTAGACTATTCAATAAAAAGGTAGGTCTGAGTTTGATCCTAAGGTATATGTCAGCTCTAACTCATCCTAGATCAACAGTACAGTCTTTTCTGACAAAAAAAAAAAAAAATTTATTTCTTTGATACATATTATCTCACACACATCTGGCAAATAGACAAATGATGTCAGTATAATGGAGAAGTCATTTTGGCTCACATGCGATTTTCCCCAGCATATTAATATTTCCAAGTAGGCAGACTCAAGTTTTCTCATGATTATTAAAGAGAAAGTCTCAGCAATAAGACCTTCAGCAGGAGGAAAAAAGCTGAAAAACCTAAAGAAGCGACTTACTTTTAAGTGATGGCTGAGTCAGTGACTTCAAAAAAACCATTACACTTTCCTTCTTTTAAGTTACCTGGAAAAGGTGCAGATGCAGCTGAAGAAGCTATAGAGACAATGCTCTTTGTATTAAAACAACTGATTAATTAAGAAGGCTATGTCCTGGGTCAGATTCTTAATTCTGATGAAAAGGTCTCTATTAGAAGTAAATATCCTCCAAGACCTACTTCTCAAAGAAGAGAGCGAAGTTCCAGTGTTTAAAGCAACAAGATTTTTCTGTGATACTGGGTGCAAACACCAGTAAACTGTTTGTATTTTTTTTCTTTTTCCTTAGTACTTCTATTAGGACTGTACTTCATTACAAAGTTACTTAGTTTTAAGTGTTCTTTGCCAATTTGATTTCTCCATCAATCCTATTGTTTTTAGCACCTGAATTTGCACAACATGAGGTGATTTTATTTTTAAATTGTTGTTGAGGTTCTAATCTTGCTCTGTTTTTGTTTTCTTGTATTTTCCAGCTTCACCTGTATGGGGTGGCAGAGAAATGTCTGCATTCCTCATAGAACCACTGGGTCTCATGCAACCTGCTTATCACAATGCAGCCCACTTGAGATTTTTTTTAATCCAGCCAGCTAACAGACATGACGTGTCTGCCATCAAGGAATTTAAGATACTTTTTTTAAATATTGAAAGTTTAAACATTTTTCATAGATGGAGTGCCTGCAGTGAAGACAGGAGGTGCGCAAATTTCTGAAGCATACTCACAAGAGTCTGGCCACTCTCAGGCTCCAACTGTCCTGTTTACAATGCACATCTGTCACCAAACTCCTGATGTTCTCCTACACAACCTGCTCCACCAACAGCCTTCCCCTCCTCTATAAGCAGTAATTCCACCCTCTCGGGCATTCAGACAAAAAGCCGTATTACGGCCTTTGTTCCCCAAGTCATATGCCCCATTCATTCACAAAATGCTGCTGTCTCAACCTTCCAGCTACATCCAGAATCTGAATGTGTCCTCACTTCTTCACGGCTACCACCATTCTCTCTCACCTGAGTCACTGCAATAGATTTCTATCTGCTTCTATCCTTGTTGCCTCAACACTAGTTTCAATAAGATGAGACCCTTTTCCTCGGAAAGCCAGAGCTTGTTATTCCTTTGCTCAAAAGCCCACAATGTCTTCCAACCTCACTCTAAGCAAAAGTCCAAGCTTCTCTAACAGCCTATAAGAGCCTATGTGCTCTGGCACCAACCACCCAGGACCTGTTCCTTCCCTCCACACACACCTCCAACCACTCTGGCCTTGTGGCCCCTCCACCTCTCAGGCATGCTTCTGTCTCCAGATTCTGTACTTGCTGTTCCCTCTACTTAGAACGGTCCTTCCCAAGTAATCAAGCTGGCTTGCCCCCTCATTTCTTTAAGGTTTTTGCTCAAATGTCATCATCAGAATGAAGCTTTTCTTGATCACCATATTATAAATTGCAAATACACACACACACACATACATAGACATTCTCTATTTCCTTTCCCTAGCTTATTTTTCTCCATAGCAGAATGGAGAAACTGCTAAACTATTTATTTTACTTATTTCTGTACCTGTCCGGTCCATTAGAAAAGAAGCCTGTTGTTCTCTGCGGCATCCCCAGAGCCTAGAATGGTTCTTGCTCAATAACTACTTGCTGAGTGACCAAATAAGGCTCACTGAATGATGTGATGAAGGAAGAGACAAAGATGATGCAAAGTTATGGCGTTCCTCATCACAAATTCAAGGAATACTTGGAAGAAGGTGAACAGTGCACAGAAGTTTATTGTAATGTAGTCATATGGCTAGGTTGTGAAAACTTGTTCAAGAGATTTACTGAGCTGCTTCCTCAGATCAAGGACACTTGAAATTAAAGGGTTTTGAGTGGTTCAACTTGTCAGACCCCCCAGCGACTCATAAGATTGTTCTTCTATGATGTGACAAGACATCCAGACACACCAAAACTGAGACTGCAAGGGGGAAAAAAGCAGAAGCACTGCTGATATGACCAAGGATATACAAGTGTTCTGACTCACAGTGGATACGGAAATCAAACAACAGGAGACTGCATTCACTTTCCAGAGCGGACCAGTTCCCTCACTCAACAGAATGACTGCATTTAAAAAGTAAAGAATCTTATAAATCAATCTGAAAAGAAATTAAAACATTTTAAAAAGAAGAAACTGCATTTTCAGTATCTGTGGTTGCCTCTGAAAGCCCATTCTTCAGGGACAGGCCTGAATCATCAAGCATTTGTCCCACTGGTATGGCTCACATGTTCATGAACAAACTGCATGAGCAAAAATCCAACCAACAAAAAGTCAATATTCATGACATTCTGAAGATGAATTTGCAAAGCTTAGAATAATCCTAAAACTACTCACATGTGCTCAACTTGGATGTGTTTTCTCTCTCTCATGCTGTGAAAATGTATTCTTTTTCTCCAAAGTGTGGAAATCAATCCTGGAGCTACCTTCTATGACGTAAACCTAGAGTCATAATAAATTGAAATATACCTGACTATTCACCTAGAGTTGAAGAATACGGCTGCTTCTTAAGTGCCACTTTCCTATTGTTAGGTCAAGAATGCTGTGAGTAGCTCCAGGCCTGTAACTGCACTTTGGAGATTAACAAGTTTATCAAATTATTTTTCAAGTTGACTTTGAACTAATTTTGAAATCTTAATATTAGAGATCTGTTTCATATCATCAATGTTAAGAATTTAAACTTCACATGAGCCCACACATGTGTGGATTTCAAATTATGTAATCCATTACTTTAAAAGCATAGGTGCTAACATTCCGGCAGGGACAAGGGAATGCAATACAAGGAATGCCTGAGAAACTTTATAGGCTGAAAGAGTTAATGAAGGAACCATGATGGCTAAATGCAATGTGGGATCTTGGATTGAATCCTAGGATAGAAAAAGGGCAATTGTGGAAAACAGGAAAATCTGAATAAAGGCTATAGTTTAGTTAATGATATTGCACCAATGTTAGTTTTTTAGTTTTGACAAATGTACCATACCAAGCTGTTAACATTAGTTGAAGCTGGATGCAGGGAATCCAGGAACATTTTCTACTCTTTACAACTCTTGTGTAAATCTAAAATTATTTCAAAATGAAAATTTAAAATGTTCTCGTTCTAGAAACACAACAAAAATTTTAGCCATTTAAGGGTGCTCTATTAAAATAAAAATTCACTGTCACAAAGTTGGTTTCATCTATTGATAATTATTGATACAAAATAAAGCAAGGCTACAGAAATATGGGATTTCAGCTACTCTCAATATGCAAATAATCAAAAATAGACACACTGAGTAACAACAACAACAAAAAACCTTCCACTGCTCTTTCACAACAAAACATAAATTCCCAAAACAAATAAAGGAAAACCACGTCAAGATAATTACAATCATATTTATACAGACTTACAGTGACAGTGAAGATCTGAATAAACCATTATTTCAGCTAATGCTGGGTATGAAAGACGCTGTAAATTTGGAAGGTACTTAAAGCTTGTTTCTACATGCCGGAATTATAAAAGATTACCTTATTCTTTATGCTTTCTCTGCAATGGGCATATCAAGATTTAAAATCTGAACAATAAGCATAATACGTTTTTCTATTAGCCCACATGATACCGAAATAAAACAACAGGAAGCTATTTCTGCTCCTGCAAGCTCTCACACCCTTCCTCCCCTTTTGTCCTCTCCCACTCCACTGGTTTGGACTCTGACCAGGCCTCTTTTCATAGCATCTTCAGTCTTGCTGGACCCCTCCACTGAACTCTAGTCTATCTTCCCATTCTTTTTTTTTTTTTAATCTTCCCATTCTTATAAGCTATTTTCCTAAAATTCAGGTTACAACACATCATTTCTCTGTCTAAACAAAAGAAACTCTAAGGCTCTACCTATTGTCTAAAAAAGAAAAAAATGATATTATAAGGGTGAAATAATTCACTGAAGCCATAATTTCAAACCTACCTTTCAAGGCTTAGCCCACTATGTCCCATCATAAATATGGGAATAAATATCTTTAGGTCTAAAGAGACTAAAGAAAAAGAAAGTGAAAATCGCTCAGTCGTGTCCAACTCTTTGCGACCCCAGGACTATCCAGTTCATGGAATTCTCCAGGCCAGGATACAGGAGTGGGCTCAACACCCACCACCAAGCCTCCCCCAAGCCTCTGCTCATGCCCTTCTCATTAATAAAATTACTTACTTTAGCTACTCTTTGCTGAGTGCTTGTTATGTGCTAGACACAATGCTAAGAGATTTACAATTAATTTTTTCTATTGTCTTCTTACCAACTCCTAGGGTTGCTACTAAATGAGGAAAAGTCAAAGCTATTAGCTAATTTTCCCAAGGTTACCTGGCAGGTAAGTGGCGGTATAAGAACTTGAGTTCCAATCTTCAAGTTCCAAACTCTGAACACAATCTTCTTGTCAACTTCTATCAATCCATTAAGTCCCAGAATAAATGCTAACTTCTATTACCATTCCCAGTTCATCCAGTTGGAAGTGATAATCTTTTCCATAGACCCACATGCCTGTTTGTCGTCCCTTGTAGCTCACTCGATAAAGAATCTGCCTGCAATGCAGGAGACCCGGGTTTGATCCCTGGGTTGGGAAGATCCCCTGGAGAAGGAAATGGCAACCCACTCCAGTATTCTTGCCTGGAGAATCCCAAGGAAAGAGGAGCCTGGCAGGCTACAGTCCATGGGGTCACATGAATCAGACACAACTTATTGACTAAACCACCACAACCACCACATGCCTATTTAATTTCCTTTTATAAATCTTAATTCATCCTGCTTTGTATATAGGAAACAATATATATGTCTGTATTACCCCTTGGATTCAAGAGCTTTGAGAACAGGAATAGCTAAATTATTATCCTTTACAACTTGGACTCATGATAATACCATGGGATAGCAGAATTCAGTAAATGTCAAAGTAGGAAACCATGTTCAGAGAAACTGAGACTTCTGTTTAATTCTCTTAGTTGTTCACATACACATACACACACAAATGTTTAAACTACAGCTACCAAGAATTTCACAGAATTCAAGAATACAGGCTTTGAAGCTTGACAAACCTGTTCACAAATCTTGGCTCTACTACTACAAAGAAACTATCTGACCTGAGGGGCAACTCACTTAACCAATGTGTGCTTAAGTCTTCATCTGTAACATTAAGATTAATTATAATAGGTGTAAAATATACAGCACTACATAGCAAAGTAAACTTCTGATAAATAGTTAAATGTTTCTTACGAGAACTTGTTTCATGCCCAGAATGATAGGCCCTCATCTCTTTAAAGAATGGTAGATGTTTCCATAGGAAGATGACATGAAACATTTAAAATAATAAGACCCAGGATGGTGATGGTGTATGATTAAATGCTAAGTGTTCAGGGGTAGGAATGATCAGCACTGACCAAAACGAAAGTCTTCCTGAAAGGAAGGAATATGAGTTGGCTCATCAGGACAGAATTTGGACAGAAGGGAGAAAAATTCCAAATAAGTTGAACATCGTAAGTAAGAGGAGTGACGCTGGAGTAAAGAAGCTTATTCAAAAAGTGTGCCTCCAGTACAATTTTTGCTTGGTGTACAAAGGTCAGATGAATAACATAAGGGCAGAGTCCAGAGCAAACTTTGAGTATGATACTGGATCTACTGCTAAACAGAACAGAAGTGGGAAAAGAGATGCTTCATATTGTTTATAGGTGAACACACAAAATGAGAATCAGTGGATTATTCAATAAAGGCATGAATAAGAGTATGCTATAATGAGCATAAACAAAATCTTGCTTGTGAATATATCCTTTGTCTTTATTAGCTTTATTCACTATTTTTATCTCTAACATCAATGTCAGTATTCCCACCCAATCCTGTCTTTTAGCACTATGAAACATATTTGTATGCATAGAGAAATAACAACTTAGAAAACTATTATATTTATTTACACACGACAGGGTGTAGATAAAGACAGAAGACATGGGGCTAAGGGTTCCTTACAAGTTAAGAATGCTGTTTTATTCTGAAGACCATCAGAACCAGGAAAAGTAGTTTATTCTTAACGTTGAGAACAAAAAAAAATTTTAGGCACATTCTGTTGAGAGAAAAACAAAGCAATGCCAAGTTGGTTAATGAGCTATGATATTGATATGAACTATCACTGTTCTGTGACAGCTGGTAAAGAATCAGATAATATACACAAACAATATACACAAAACATAACACCTTTTCAAAATGGACTCACACCTTCAAGATTCCTATTGCTTGAATGAAATTCACTCAGTTGCAGTTTTACACAAATCATCCACCATGAAATGGTCTAAGAGCCCAGCATCCTGAGTTTACAAATAGGTTTTTCAAATCAATGGGCACATATTTAATCAGAACTGAAAAAACTAAAAAGGAAAAACCTAGCTGACAAATATTAATGACAGGAAAAATGTAATCCACTCATCTCCAGTAGTCCATATTAACCACATTGGCAATAAGGAGTAACATAACACCCCTACTTCTAATTCAACATTTTATGTTCTAGAAATAAATTAGGGGTAACTCTTACTCTAGTCAAAATTATCAGCCAACAGGAATAGTTTATACTAAATGGAGAAAGTACTTTGAGAATTACAATGTCAATGTCAAAAAATATAGGAAAGAAAATTAAAAGCTAAATATGTTGAACCAAATAACTGTATCTTAACATAATACATAACGTGTTAAAAATGCTTATTTTTTTCTTTTTACTATCTCAGTCAGTTCAGTCGCTCAGTAGTGTCTGACTCTTTGTGACCCCATGAACCACAGCACGCCAGGCCTCCCTGTCCATCACCAACTCCCAGAGTCTACCCAAACCCATGTCCATTGAGTCAGTGATGCCATCCAACCATCTCATCCTCTGTCGTCCCCTTCTCCTCCTGCCCTCAATGTTTCCCAGCATCAGGGTCTTTTCCAATGAGTCAGCTCTTCACATCAAGTGGCTGAAGTATTGGAGTTTCAGCTTCAACATCAGTCCTTCCAATGAACACCCAGGACTGATCTCTTTTAGGATGGACTGGTTGGATCTCCTTGCAGTGTAAGGCACTCTCAAGAGTCTTCTCCAACACCACAGTTCAAAAGCATCAAATCTTCCAGTGCTCAGTTCTCTTTATAGCCCAACTCTCACATCCATACATGACTACTGGAAAAACCATAGCCTTGACTAGACAGACCTTTGTTGGCAATGAAATGTCTCTGCTTTTTAATATGCTGTCTAGGTTGGTCTTAACTTTCCTTCCAAGGAGTAAGCGTCTTTTAATTTCATGGCTGCAATCACCATCTGCAGTGATTTTGGAGCCCCCAAAAATAAAGTCAGCCACTGTTTCCACTGTTTCCCCATCTATTTGCCATGAAGTGATGGGACCAGATGCCATGATCTTAGTTTTCTGAAAGTACTATCTAGTTCCATTCATTATGGTACAAGAAAGGCCAGAGGCTGTGAATTTGCCTGTATCCCCTAGCAGATGGGGAAGACATACTTTCAGCATATGAACTAGCCAATGCTGCAAAAATTCTTTTTTTTTTCAATTGGTCCATAGGCCATTAATGGAATTTGGGATACCTAAAAATAAAGAGTAAAGAAAACAACCTAAGGCCTGTGTTCTAATTCTTGACAATTTGCTTACAAGCTAAATCATTTTAACTTCTATCAACTTGTTTTCTCATCTGTAAATAGGATAGTTATATCTAACACAGGACAGTTAATGGTGGCTCATTTTCTTCTTTGAAGGACAGAAAATGTCCCCACAATAATCAAAGGCAGTTCTCTAATTGGAAGGGGGTGCATGAAGATGGCTCTGCACAGTATTACACTGAAAACTGTGAAAATACTGTCTTATCAAGAATGGAGACTTGAGGAAACTATTCCCCAGTCTTCTCTTTGATGCCAGCACTGCCTGGTATAGTGACCACAGATTATATACAGGAACAGTGATATGGGAGAGGCAAAGAAGACCAAAAAATGACCATCCACAGTGCAAATTCAGATAAGGTATGCAATAAAAAATTATACTAAAAGTTCTTTCTTAGATTAATTGAATAGAAAAAGTCTGGCCTTCTACATTCTTGGAAAAATTAAATCCTCTTGTCAAGAATTCAACTCAACATTGAACACCTATTATGTGCAAGCTACTATGTAGGTACTATAAAAGACAGAGGAAAACATTAAAAGTCCCATGGGGCTTCCCAGATGACTCAGTGGTAAAGAATCTGCCTGCCAATGCAGGAGATGTGGATTTCATATATGGGTCGCAAAGATCCCTTCGAGAAAGACATGGCAACCCACTCCGGTATTCTTGCCTGGAAAATCCCACGGACAGAGGCGCATGGTGGGCTACAGTCCATGGAGCCACAAAAAGTCAGACATGACTTAACGACTGAGCACACACACGCACACACACACCTACAACAAGCCCAATACATAAAAATAATTCAGTTCAGTTCAGTTCAGTCACTCAGTCGTGTCCGACTCTTTGAGACCCCATGAATGGCAGCATGCCAGGCCTCCCTGTCCATCACCAACTCCCAGAGTCTACCTAAACCCATGTCCATCAAGTCGGTGATGCCATCCAACCATCTCATCCTCTGTCGTCCCCTTCTCCTCCTGCCTTCAATCCCTCCCAGCATCAGGGTCTTTTCCAATGAGTCAACTCTTCGCATCAGGTGGCAAAGTATTGGAGTTTCAGCTTCAACATCAGTCCTTGCAATGAACACCTAGGAATGATCTCCTTTAGGATGGACTGGTTGGATCTTCTTGCAGTCCAAGGGATTCTCAAGAGTCTTCTCTAACACCACAGTTCAAAAGCATCAATTCTTCGGCACTCAGTTTTCTTCACTGTCCAACTCTCACATCCATACATGACCACTGGAAAAACCATAGCCTTGACTAGATGGACCTTTGTTGGCAAAGTAACGTCTCTGTTTTTAAATATGCTATCTAGGTTGGTCATAACTTTCCTTCCAATGAGTAAGCGTCTTTTATTTACCATACCAGAAATACAAAAGTATCATGAAACTAAAACAGACACCCCATAATCCTAAGCCTAGCATTTAAGGTCTACCTTTCAGCCAGGTCTCACACTGCAGATAAACACATACTCCAGTCATTCCACACCACTTTTGCCAAACATATTAAGCACTGTATGCTTCTGTGCTTTTGCTCACGTGATTCCTTCAGGCAAAAATTCCTTTATCTACGTCTTACTGAAGTTATTATTCATCCTTAAGACCAAAGTCCATTCCTTTTGCTTCACAAAGCCTTTCCCACACCCAGCTGTAATTAAGGAAGGTGACTAAAACAGCAACAAAAGGATACCAGGAAATATACAGACAAAAGGAAAGAAATGCAAAATCTGTACCAGAGAAGCTAGAAGGTAACTATAAGTTAAAAATTTGTCAGAATCTTCTAGAAAACCATCATCTCATGCTACAGAGAAAATGAACAAGTCTAACAAGGTCTGGCAGGAGGAACCCAAGAGGTAAGAGAAAGCCATCAAGATTATGGGATAATAGAAACAACAAAAACCCAGCAGCAAAAATCTGAGAAATGTATCTAGGGATTATGAAACCTAAGGCCTTAAAGTCACAGTTAGCATTTTCATCTATTATTCCAGAAGAACTAAGAAGTATATGGAACGTTAACCATTGGTTAACGTTAATGATAATGGAGGGCATTAAAAAACAGAATTTAGTATTTTATAATCTTAAGACATTGGTGCCAATGGTAAAGAGCCCGCCTGCCAATGCAGGAGACATCAGAGACACAGGTTTGATCCCTGGGTCGGGAAGATCCCCCGGAGGAGGGCACGGCAACCCACCCCAGTACTCTTGCCTGGAGAAGCCCATGGAGAGGGGAGCCTGGGCTACAGTCCACAGGTTCGCAGAGCTGGACACAACTGAAGTGACTCAGCACAAGACAACGCAGAGATTAAGCACCAACTGTACCAGCGGGCTCCTGATGAAGTCTGAGAGGATGCCTTTGCCCAGAAACTGGCTTATTTCATCAGAAGTTCTCCACAGAAGGGCCTTTAACTACAAATGGAGGGGTGGAAGAAAGGAAGGAAACTATAGTGAAACTATAATGTATCATTTATCCACCAAACACTTGCTGGCCATCTATCTCCTCTGTACTAGGCCCCAGTATAACGCTGGGGATACAGCAATCAACAAAACAGACAAATTCCTGCTCATGGAGCTTATGGAAGGAGAAAGTCAATAAAAATACGTTAGTGATTTCAGGTGATGATCAGCTTATAGAAAAAGAGAGCCAAGTAAAGAAAGAGAAGATGAGAGGGCTGGGCTGGAAGGGCTGCTTCAGAACTGTGGATGCAAGTCTGGCAGATCTGAGGGTGGAATCAGAGAAGAGGAAGGCTCTGACAAGGACACGTCTGCAGACAAGGCTCAGGGCCAGAACATAATGAATTAAAACAATGGTAAGAAAGGAGAAGAGGTAGGCAGAGCCAGATGAGAAAGTCTGGATGTCACATTTAAGCGTGATGAAGTTGCTGGAGGGCTCCAAGCTCAGAGATGCGATCTGAGCTGCTCTTTGATCACTCAGGCTGCTGTGAAGAGAAAGGACTACAGGTACCAGGTGCAAGATGCTAATCTGGACTAGGCCAGTGGCAGCAAAGGTGGTACATGTCAGATACTGTATGTAAATAAACATGAGAGCCAGTCCTAGGGAAACATTTTTGGAAAAAGGGAAGCATCGCAAAGATGACCTTTCAATATAAGACAAGTGCAGGATGTGTCATACACAAGCCCTGACTGTCAGTGCTCCTTTAATCCTCTCCTCCCCACTGGGGGGTGGACTCCCTGAGAATTTTCATTCATTGCTATATCTCCAAAGCCCAGCACAATGCTTGGAATACCAGCAGGTTCTATGAAAAGACTTTTTTTTACCACTAAATCTTGACACTCTAAACATAGGAAACTACAACCTTATAGGTATCATCAAAATTTAGTGTAGGATGAGACTCAACAATGATCTGTAAACACTGCAGCCCTAATACGTGAACAGGTGATGAAATTCAGAAAGAACTCTACACTGTTTCAAATAAACAAGTTTACCCAGTCATTGACAGTCTCTGCTACATGTCAGACCAGTGCAATACCCTGAGAACAGAGAGACACTGCCTCTCCTGTCTCCCAGGGAGGTATTCACACCCTGGTGATCCAGACAAGTTATATGCCCTCTTCAATGGCAGAGAATGAGAGGAAAGCACAGAGTAAGAAACATGTTAGCATCCCCATTTTTAGAAAAGGGAACACCACAAACTTTGCAACTGAGCCCAACTTCAACTCAAGGTAAAATTCCAGAACAGATGATCAAAACAGGGTTTGTGGGCACTGAGAAAAGGATGAGGTGAATGGTTTGATCTCATCTCTAATACTATCTCTCATGATAAGATGGAGAAAAATAGACTAAAATAAGGGTCAAGTATATCTGGAACTGCTAGAATGGTCTTGAGAAAAGAACTGATTAAGTAAACAGAGGTCCTCAAAAGAAATGAAAAATATTTTAAAGTAAAATGATAAATGATACCAAGGCAAAAAGATAATGGCACAGGAGTAGTTCCAAAGAAAACAGGCCAGCTAGACCACACTACAATGAACCCACAATCAGTAAGCCCTTCATGAAGACATAAATGATTTGCTGACCAAATTATCAGATGATAAAAACTTGAGGAAGCAATAGCAAATACAACAGATAATAAAGTCGGAATTCCAAAAGCTCATACAATCTGCCAAACTGGGCAAAAATCAACAGCTTTACATTTTCTCAGAAAATTCAAGTTTTCTACTTATCTTTTAAAAATCCAACAATACTAGAACATGGTTGGAAGTTGGGGGGGGGGGGCGGAATGACTTAGGGCTTTTGGTGGACATCAAGCTAATGTAAGTAAAGTTGCTGAAAAGGCTAATGCAACCTTTGCGTGTGTGCGTGCTCAGTCATGTCTGACTCTTCGCAACTCCGTGGACTGTATCCTGCCAGGCTCCTCTGTCCATGACATTTTCCAGGCAAGAATACTAGAGTGGGTTGCCATATCCTACTCCAGTGGATCTTCCTGACCCAGGGATTGAACCATCTGCATCTCCTGCATTGGCAGGCAGGTTCTTTACCACTGAGCCACCTGGGAAGCCCAATGCAACTTTAGGCAACACTGAGAATTCAGAAGAAAGAACTGACTTCTTTCATTGCCTTCTCCGGCATTTAAAGCTGCTCCCTCCCAAAATGCCACTTAAATGACAGTAGAGGAATTCAAAATATCTTCTCCCTTCTATGCACCACACTTCAGTGGAACTGTTAAACTAGAATTCACTCATACAGATAAGAGACTTGGGTAACTTCTAGTAGTGGCTAACTGAACATATGCATTTAATGCTACTGCTGCTGCGTTGCTTCAGTCGTGTCTGACTCTGTGCGACCCCACAGACAGCAGCCCACCAGGCTCCGCCATCCCTGGAATTCTCCAGGCAGGAACACTGGAGTGGGTTGCCATTTCCTTCTCCAATGCATGAAAGTGAAAAGTGAAAGTGAAGCCGCTCAGTCATGTCCTACTCTTCGCGACCCCATGGACTGCAGCCCACCAGGCTCCTCCGTCCATGGGATTTTCCAGGCAAGAATACTGGAGTGGGATGCCATTGCCTACTCCGGCATTTAAAGCTGCTCCTTCCCAAAATGCCACTTAAATGACAGTAGAGGAATTCAAAATATCTGGAACTAGGATTTAGGTAGGAGAGAGACAATTAACCTAGCAGACTCCAAGAAACTAAATCCTGAGTCAACAGTGGGAAAGGCCAGGAAGCAAACCGATTAATGCCGTAAAACGCTCCCAAACTTCAGGAATTTGTGGTATATGACATCTCTGGAACCAGAGGAGACAAACGGGAGGATTCATGAAAGGGAGCTGTGAGACCCTTGGAGCAGGAAGGGAACTAATTGCCCCTCCTCTATCCAGAATAGTTATGGGCAAGGGGAGAGAAAACAAAAGGAATAAGTGCAAGTTTACAAAGTAAATACTGAGACCAAGGCCTTCTCCATTTTCTTTCCCTGCTTGGGTCCCAGAATTCTAGCAGTCAGACAAATACTCTCCAGGAGATGAGAAGAGATTTCCTGGAGAAAATCTGATCCGTTAAAAAAAAAAAAGACCAAAACATACTGACACTGAGTGTTTCCAAGAAAACAGGGCCTGGCCGAACCACCCTACGGAGCTTCCCTTGGTGGCTCAGACGGTAAAGAATCTGCCTGTAATGCAGGAGACTCAGGTTTGATCCCTGGGTCAGGAAGATCCCCTGGAGGAGGGAATGGCAACCCACTCCAGTACTCTTGCCTGGAGAATCCCACGGATAGAGGAGCCTGGCAGGCTATAATTCATGGCTCGCAAAGTGTTGGACATGACTGAGTGACAAACACACAGACCACCCTACAGTGAACCCCACAGTCAACAACCCCATCCCCAAATGAATACAGTGCTTTCAACAAGCTTTTGGAGCCTGGCACTTAAACAATGAGCAGATAACTAAGTACCACCAGACAGTCAAAGAAGAAACTTTAACGTGAATGCAGAGACAAACAGAAGAAACTAAGTTGGAAGAAACAGATGATGCAGATACAGAGAGAAGTGAACTTAAAACAAATGCACACACATACGCACAGAGAAGAGATGGCACAAAAATAAACAATAATGATGAGAACAAAGCAAAAATACCCTATGAAATGAAGAACTCGTAGCAGAAATAAAAATGTAATAGAAAGACAAATAGAACAAATCTAATAGAGTATGGATTAGAAGACAAGGAGTTTAGAAATGAAAGAAAAGGCAAGAAAAGTAAGGAACAAGGAAAACAGGTGGGAAAAAAATCAAAGAATTCAGGAAAAAACTTCCTAACCACAAAATAGAAATTTCCAGATTGAAATATCCCCACAGTGTCCAGCATAATGGATGAAAACAGATCCACAAAAAAGGCACATCACTGAAAAATGTCAGAAGATGGATCACAAGGAAGACCCTAAAAGGTTCCAGAGAGAATTAAAAAAGTTCAATACAAAAAAAAAAAAAAAAAAAATCAAGAACCAGAATCGGACTTCAATAGCTATCCTAGCAGGAAGAAGACAAAGGAAAAATACATTTTAAATTCTGAGAGAAAATAATTTCCAATCTAGAATTCTAAATCCAGCCAAATATTAAATATGCATGAAGTAAGAATAAAAATTTGCAAGTTATCAAAAAATTACATGTATCCTTTTCTCAGGAACCTACTAAAGGAGGTATTTTTTTTCCAAATTAAGGGAATAAATCAAGAAAGAAAACATCAGGACAGGAAAACTGACGAGAGAAATCAAAGGCTCAATAAATGCAGAACTATACCACATTCACAGACCGGAAGACTCAATATTACTTAACAAATTCGTTCCTAATTGATCTATAGTTGCAGGGCTTCCCTGGTGGCTCAGACAGTTAAGAATCTGCTTGCAATGCAGGAGACTTGGGTTCGATCCCTGGCTTAGGAAGATTCCCTGGAGAAGGGCATGGCAACCCACTCCAGTATTCTTGCCTGGAGAATCCCATGGACAGAGGGGCCTGGAGGGCTACAGTCTATGGGGTCTCAGAGAGTCAGACATGACTGAGTGACTAACACTTTCACTTCACTATAGTTGCAACACAAGCCAAATCAAAATCCCAGCAGGATTTGGGGGGGTAGATATTGATAAGCTGATTTTAAAATGTATAAGGAAAGACAGAAGACTAGAATAGACAAAACAGTTTTCTACGTACTCACACCACTTGATTTCAATATATACTATAAAGCTACCATAATCAAGACCATTTGGTATTAGTGTCAAGACAAACACATCAATTAAATAGAAAATTCAGACCCATATATACATGGCTAATATTTGGGAAAGGTACAAAAGCAATTCAATGGAAAGAAGTATAACCTTTTCACCAAAGTGTACTAGAATAATTAGACACCCCATCTCCAAGCCAGGCTTCAGCAATATGTGAACCGTGAGCTTCCAGATGTTTAAGCTGGATTTAGAAAAAATAGAGGAACCAGGAATCAAATTGCCAATATCCGCTGGATCATCGAAAAAGCAAGAGTTCCAGAAAAACATCTATTTCTGCTTTATTGACTGTGCCAAAGCCTTTGACTGTGTGGATCACAATAAACTGTGGAAATTCTGAAAGAGATAGGAATACCAGATCACCTGACCTGCCTCTTAAGAAACCTGTATGCAGGTCAGGAAGCAACAGTTAGAACTGAACATGGAACAACAGACTGGTTCCCAATAGGAAAAGGAGTACGTCAGGGCTGTATATTGTCACCCTGCTTATTTAATTATATGCAGAGTACATCATGAGAAATGCTAGGCTGGAAGAAGCACAAGCTGGAATCAAGACTGCCGGGAGAAATAGCAATAACCTCAGATATGCAGATGATACCACCCTTATGACAGAAAGTGAAGAGGAACTAAAAAGCCTCTTGATAAAAGTGAAAGAGGAGAGTGAAAAAGTTGGCTTAAAGCTCAACATTCAGAAAACCAAGATCATGGCATCCGGTCCCATCACTTCATGGGAAATAGATGGGGAGACAGTGGAAACAGTGTCAGACTTTATTTTGGGGGGCTCCAAAATCACTGCAGATGGTGATTGCAGCCATGAAATTAAAAGACGCTTACTCCTTGGAAGGAAAGTTATGACCAACCTAGATAGCATATTAAAAAGCAGAGACATTACTTTGCCAACAAAGGTCCGTCTAGTCAAGGCTGTGGTTTTTCCAGTGGTCATGTATGGATGTGAGAGTTCGACTGTGAAGAAAGCTGAGTGCTAAAGAATTGATGCTTTTGAACTATGGTGTTGGAGAAGACTCTTGAGAGTCCCTTGGATTGCAAGGAGATCCAACCAGTCCATCCTGAAGGAGATCAGTCCTGGGTGTTCATTGGTAGGACTGATACTGAGGCTGAAACTCCAGTACTTTGGCCACCTCACGCGAAGAGTTGACTCACTGGAAAAGACCCTGATGCTGGGAGGGATTGGGGGCAGGAGGAGAAGGGGACAACAGAGGATGAGATGACTGGGTGGCATCACCGACTCGATGGACATGAATTTGGGTGAACTCCGGGAGTTGGTGATAGACAGGGAGGCCTGGAGTGCTGTGATTCATGGGGTTGCAAAGAGTCAGACACAACTGAGCGACTGAACTCAACTGATGCAAACAAAAAAACAAAATCCCAACCTATACCTCAAACTTTATCTAAAAATGAACTCAAAATGTATCCTAGACATATGTGTCAGATGTGAAAACAGAATATTGTAGGGTAGTGTGTTACCTTGCTTCTTAGCTGGGGAAATATGAAAATCTGGAGTCTGCTTACTCCTGATATAGGCTACCAGGCAGTTCTGTGGTTTTCAGACTCTCTTCTCATCCACACCCTCAGAGATCCCTAAGCCTTAGACTCCTGCTACTAGAGGCAGAGATAAATACCAGTGTTCAATTCGCCAAGTTGACTAGATTTATTGGTCTCATTCCAAACACAGATATTCTAAATTTTCCCCAGGCCTTCTAGCTTAAAGGCAAAACAGACGTTTTCTTCCTCCAACTCTACTTCACCATATCTTTTCTTCCCTCCTTTCCCCTGTTTATTTTTCTTACTTAGACTTGCAAAATAAAGCTACACAGCCAGTTTTAAAACATGTTTTAATGAAATTTTCTTAGTACGTGATTTCCACATAACTGGGACACCAACACAAGAAAGATGAAGTGAATACTTGGTACGATGTGAAGGGAGATCTCAAATTGATAACTTTGAAACAGGCCTGAGAAGCGAGAAGCCCAGACTGGAGCTACAGGAGATGTCCTGTCGGGAAACTGAAATTAATTAATATCTAAGGGGACTTCCCTGGTGGTCCTTTGGCTAAGACTCCATGATCCCAAGGGTTAAACCCCTGGTCAAGGAACTAGATTTCACACACTGCAACTAAAGATTCCACATGCTGCACCTAAGACCCAGTGCAGCCAAAAAAATAAAAATAAATAAAATAACAATTTTTTTTTAAAAAAGACTATCAAAGGTATCTGTGCTGACTCAAAGAAATTCACACAACCAGGTAAGAATGTAGAGGTCAATTAGTCCTCAACAAGTACACAGAAAACCAGGCAAACAGCAAAACACGACAATTATATCCAAGAGCAACACAAGATTATGTAGGAATGATGAAATACTACACGAGTCAGCTTAAAGAGCATTTATGTAGTCATAATGAAAGGACCTGAAGATCAGTCCAAACAGAACCGTGACACCTCTACAGTAGGATAGGCGGACTGGAAGCAAGTACATGGAACATAAGTACAATCTTCATCTTCCACAGTGGAGGCCAAAATTAATGCCAAAAACTAGAGTCAGGTGGCAGCAATATAAGCATGTTAGAGATACAGAGAGAAATAGCAAAAAGATTTAGTTCAAAGATTTAAAAGTGATGGCCTCAGGGAAGCATAAAATGGGGGAAAGGCTTTTTAAAAAATAACAATTCTGCTTCTAATGTTTGACTCTTTAAAAATATAGGCATGTATAGCTTTGATAAAAATAAAAATTAAATAAACTTTAAAAAAAAATCAAAGCTTAAAGGGGAAAAACAGAGAAGCCCAGACTAATACAGAATCTGGAAGCATGATACTTAGAAATGGCAGTATAAACTAAGGGTTTTTAAGTTTAAATGTATACAATTCAGTACACATTAAGGATGATTTCAGTTGTTTTCTCTTCAATTATTCTATATAGCTAGTGGGTGCAGAACTAGAATCAGCAGTAAAGTTACATGGACAGAGAGGTCACCTGTGCAAAGAAGCAATTTCTAATAACTGCCTGAAAGTGGAGTTAACCGACTCAGGAAGCAGTGAGTTCTCTGCTGATGGGAGGTATTTAAGCAGAGCCTGGACAAAACCACTTAGTGGATGTGATATCTTGGTAGGTTGGAATACAGAACTCTAAGTCCCCGCCAGTTGTGAGATTCTGTAAAAGGATTCCCGGTAATCATCTCCTTTGAATTAGCACCTTCCAAAGTGGGACTGGTAACACTGGTAGGCGCAGCAGTTTAGGTACTCAGGACACACAAGCTTCTTCCTTCTGCCTCATCTCCGTCGCTTTTTAGCTTTCAATTTTTCATTTCAGAAGTCTTAAGTATATTTACATTTCATTACAAATCATCCAAGATATTTGGAAGCAGATGAGATATAAATAGACTTAAAGAGCAGAAGAGAAAATGCACGTCTGGATAGGAGAAAACTGTTAAGAGAAACGAGAAGATGGTCTGACTGGTGGTAAGAAATGCAGAATGGGTACCCACTCCAGTATTCTTGCCTGGAGAATTCCATAGACAGAGGAGCCTGGTGGGTTAGAGTCCATGGGGTCACAAAGACTGAGCAACTAACCCAAGAAATGAAGAATCAATTCTGAGTCCTGTGGTTCGGCGACTAATGGACATTAAACAGGTCACGGTGCCCAGTTAGGTAACTGCACCTGGGCTTGCTGGCAGGGTGAAAGGGCAGAGATCTGTGGCTCAGTCACTAGACACAGATGAGCCGCAAGAGAGCCACCTGAGATTAGAGAGCAACAGCAAAGGGACACTTCTGACTTGTTCTACCTTAAATATAAAGTTCCTAGAACCTAGTACCATCAAAGAACACAAGTCACTCTGCTTAAATGCTGGTCATTTCAATGGGGAAATAAAGATATTAAACACATTATAGGTCCTATCTTTTTAAGGGATCACCTCAAGAATGACTCATCCACAGTATTCAGGGAAGTTTCACATTATTTTCTACTCAAGGACAGTAATTTTTCTTTCATTCCATGTCATAAAATACTGTCATGACTACAGAGACAATAAATTTAGCCCAAAGCTTACCAAACTCCATTCTTAACCAGTTAAGAGTTGACACAGAACACACTTCAAAAATAATATTTAGGGAACTTCCCTGGTGGTCCAGGGGTTAGGACTCTGCGCTTCCACTGCAGGGGACACAGGTTTGATCCCTGGTTAGGGAACTAGATCCCACATGCTGCAACAAAGACCTGGCGCAGCCATGTAAATAAAAATTAGAATCTATCAAGAAATTATCGGCACCGTGCACTCAGTAAATGGTGTAACTTTTCTGGGGCTACTGAAGAGAGACTCAGGTGAGCCCCGACACTCTGTGGATGTCCCTCAGCCCTCCCTGTAACAGACTGAACACTTCAAGGGAAAGGCTCCTTCTTGGTTGAATCCAGTCCTTAGAATCCTGAGTAGCACAATGCTCAGTAAATGCTGAACCAAAACAAAGCATGTGACAGGCCTGGAATTTTCTCTGTATTCTACCAACATTCTTGATTTTCTTCCTTTTTTCTCAGGGCCTTCCCCTCATTCCTGAGCTCCTCACAAGCAGGCGTCATTTCTGCAGGCTGCTCTCTACCCTTCTGGCCACACTTTGAACAAAATAAGTAGGATTTGTGGCTCTATCCACTCTACTCCAGGCAGGCACTGGGAAGATGGGCCAGAAGACCTGTCACCATACACCTGCACAGTGGTGGAGCTAAATCTTTTCTTATAAATCTATTTAGCAGTGCTGATCACCTAGCATACTTTCAGGTGCTGACAAGGCTGTGGTCTCCAGCTTATGATATGCTCTTTCTTCCCTGACTGGCTAGTATTAATGTCTTCACCAAGACTTCATTATAATGTGGGAAAACATGCTAACAAGGGCAGTTTTAAAATCACCAGAATTAACTTAAAACATTTCACATAGTGGCTTCTTTTAATTTTCTGGTTCATTCCCATTTCCTTCCATTGAAAGGTCACCTTTATTTTCATAGTAAATTTGATAGGAAACATGAGCATCACAGGGCTTCCCTTGTGGCTCAGCAGTAAAGAATCCACTTGCAATGCGGGAGACCTGGGTTCAATTCCTGGGTTGGGAAGATCCCCTGGAGAAGGGAAGGCTACCTACTCCAGTATTTTGGCCTGGAGAATTCCACGGACTCATAGTCCATGGGGTTGGAAAGAGTCGGACACGACTGATCGACTTTCACTTTTCACGAGCTTCACAAACTAAATTTCTAGTCTCTGAATAACCCATGCGCTTAGTCGCTCAGTCATGTCCAACTATTTGCAACCCCATGGACTGTAGCCCACCAGGCTCCTCTGTCCATGGGATTCTCAAGGCAAGAATACTGGAGTGGGTTGCCATTTCCTTCTCCACTGACTATCCCATGCCCCCACCACATATATTCAATAATTATTTATTGAGGATCTATTATTTGCTTGGTCTTCCCTGGTGGCTCGGTCGGTAAATAGTCTGCCTATAATGCGGGAGACCTAGGTTCAATCCCTGGGTCGGGAAGATCTTCTGGAGAAGGAAATGGCAACCCACTCCAGCATTCTCGCCTGGAGAATTTCATGGACAGAGGAGTCTGGTGGGCTACAGTCCATGGGGTCACAAAGAGTTGGACACGACTGAGTGACAACACTTGCACTTATTTTCATTATTTGCTTGGCCCCTGTAGTATCACCTCTGTCCTGGATTCCTTCTCCAACAAAAGATAATCAGCATTTAACCAGCAGGTCCCATCTACCGAAGTCCATGTGGAATGCTGAGTAATAACTCCAACTACTCCTGTGGTCTCTGCCACAGACCAGGGCTACAGGAGAAAACCCCCAAAGCAGATGGCTGCTCCCCTTGCTTGCTGTTGGCCCAGCTGGCCTCACAGCAGTTCTATTCTGAAGTTCTAAAGTTGAAGGATCCTTTTGTAAACTCTTAACCTCCCTACCTTCTTGGAAATCTCAAAACTACAAATCTGAGAAATTATTCACATGAAAGGCTTTTTCATTATCCTAATATACTTGAGTAACTTGACACTTATTTACACTATCTTGCCAGTATTGTAAAGAACATGTTGAAGTTTGTGATGTGCTCAAACTCAGTTTCAAACCTTCTAAGCACTTCCGGACTAAGGGTTGCTTGATCAAGAACATTCCTGCTACCACGCTCACTTAAAGAAACGGAGAAGGAATATTTCAAGCACTGTTTCTCAAAGTATGTCCTGTAGGAGAAGAGTTCCTCAAGATGAAAAGAAAAAAAAAGAAAGAAATGTTAGGGACAAATGAACTGGAGGCCAGTTAAGCCAAGTTAGACTGGTTTCTGGTGTGGGGATGTGGATTGTGGGGCAGTGAGCCTTTAACAGACTGATATGCTGATGTGGTGGAGAAGGAAATGGCAACCCACTCCAGTATTCTCGTCTGGAGAATCCCATGGACAGAGGAACCTGGAAGCCTACAGTCCATGGGGTCACAAGAGCTGGACACGAGCACCATGCTGACGTGGCTCCACAAATGGGTGTGGGGTATGGAATGAGCAAGAACCCTACAAGCTTTTCTGACCTCAGAATCCTTTCTCAGAAGACCACGTTGTAGCCCTGGCGCTATGGGAGCACATACTTGGGGAAACACTGCCTACAGTATTCTTTCGTAAGTGACACTTGTATCCTTACATGGAGGGCACATGCAGCACTGCCTACAGCAGGGCCTGCTGAGCAGCAGGTCACGGGGAAGTACGTCCCCTCTGGGGGCTTCCTACTCTGTGCTTGTCACTACCTCAACAGAATCGTGTGTTTCCACTTGGTCCAGGATTACTTTCTCAGATTAAACTATAAACCTTTAAAACATTATTACCAAAACTAGAATTGCATTCAATTTTAAAATGAAGTATCTTATTAAAATGCTATTCCCATATCTTCATAACTGAAATCTGCTTCAACCACCAATGTCTATTCCACATGTTTTTCTTGACGTAAAAGCAAGGCTAGTTTCAAAATATATTTAATATATTAGGCTTTACAACTTGATGTTTTCAGACTGTTTTCCAACACGTGATGTTTTTAGAATCTACGAACAGACAAAATCATGTGCAATATTTCAAAATCCATTTGGAAAAAACTGAGGTTTTAAACTGAAGTTTAGTTTAAAAAACAAACTCCAGCTTTCACTCTAGAGGTAAAAAAAAAAATCTCTGCCCTGGTAACTTGATCTTTATGTGCATGCAAATCACTTGTGCCATAGTTTTCAACTTCACCATGGCCATTTTCTTCACCTTCTCCTTTCTTACTGCTCTCCTGAGCCTTTTTGATACTTGATATTAAATAGTATCAATTTAATTAATTAATTAAATACAGTACATTAACCCTTCCGAAGGCGCTGGATCTACCAAGACTATATATAGACTATATATAGATGCTTTTGAAATGTGATGTTGGAGAAGACTCTTGAGAGTCCCTTGGAGATCAAACCAGTCAATCTTAAAGGAAATCATCCCTGAATATTCATTGGAAGGACTGAGGCTGAAGCTCCAATACTCTGACCACGTGATGCAAAGAGCCAACTCATTGGAAAAGACCCTGATGCTGGGAAAGATTGAAGGCAGAAGAAGAGGGTGACAGAGGATGAGATGGTTGGATATCATCACCGATTCAATGGACATGAACTTAGGCAAACTTCAGGAGACAGTGAGGGACAGGGAAGCCTGGCGTGCTGTAGTCCATGGGGTTGCAAAGAGTCGAACGCAACTTGGGGACTGAACAACAACAACAATATATGTATAGATATATCTATTCCTTATTAAAACTGTATTTTTGAGAATCTGAGTTATGAGAAAAGGACACAATTGTAGTCACATTTAGTAAATATACTGCCATGACAGACTTGCTCTTAGAGAATGCAGAAGGGCCCAGGAGGAAATGCAAAGGTCCCCGGAGTCTGAAGTTTATAACCACCACTTACATAGACTTGAAGGCAAACTGTCACAGTCTGACCTCTAGTTTAGGGTGCAGTGACTGAAAACCAACACCCCTCTCCTCCTCCTCACCGCCCCCCCCCCCGCCCCCGCCCTGCCACACACACTTTAAAGCCAGAGTAAACAGTACAAATCTCTGAATTTTAGGGAAGAAAAACTGATACCTAAGATACATTTAATATACTATTTAAATATAGTCCTCAGTACAACAGATGGAAGAGAATGCAGTGCAGTAGGAAATGCACAGGCTTTGAACCACCCCAGCCTTTACACGCCTTCAGGGACCTTGGACAAGCTGCCTAAACTTTCTGAGCCTCAGTTTCTCTCTCCCTCTTTTTTTTTAAGATTATAGTTGATTTATAATGTTGTGTTAGTTTCAGATGTACAGAGAAGTGCTTCAGAATATACATATATTCTTTTTCTGTTTCTTTTCCATTATAAATTATTGCGAGATACTGAATATAGTTCCCTCTGTTATACAGGAGGTCATTAATCTATTTTATATATAGCAGTGTGTACAGATTAATCCCAAACTCTTAATTTATCCCCCTACCTTTCTCTTTTGGTAACCATTAGTTTGTTTTCTATTTCTGTTCTGGTTTGTAAATAAGTTCATTTGTATCATTTTTTAGATTTCACATATAAGTAGTATCATATTTGCCATTCTCTGTTCTGACTTACTTCACCTAACATGATAATCTGTGTCCATCCATATTGTTGCAAATGGAGCCTCAGTTTCCTAATATGTAAAATGGGGCTAAAACTGACACTCATCTCTGAGTTGCAAAAATATAGTGAAATTTATTATATGACAGCAGACAACTAGGGACTGGAAGCAGGGCAAACCCAGAGGTCTACTCTCATATTCCATGCCATTGCTTTCCCCTGGGAGACCACCCATCCTTACAGCATCTCCTTTATGCACATGACTTAGAACATTTTCTGAAATCCAATTCGAGATATTCTGTTGCCTATGGGAAACTGCTACATGGAGGTATTACTATCATCTCAATCTCAGTTCACACAAAATTAAATTCATCTTCCCCTCCCCATATTCTAGTCTCCATCTCAACTCCCTTGTCTATCAATTATAATACCCTTCTTCCATTATACAGTGTTCTAAACTGGTTTTATCCCTCTCCTTTATTCCACATATCCAGGTTAAATCAGGAAAATCTGTCCTATTTCAATTGTGTAATGTCTCTCTGTTCCCCATTTATACTGTTGGTTCAAGTTACTGAACGGCTTCCAGGGTGGCCTCTGTTTCCCCTTCTCTCACTTCAAGCACAGGCAAGGCTCAGATTATTCTTCCTTAAGTCACTCCGAAAAACCCTTCATGACTGCCATTTCTCTCTCCTTCGAACAGTAGAGTCTTCCCTACATGTAACACTCTTTCTACCCTGGCCAGGTCCCCTTTCCAAACCGACAGTTAAAGGCTGCTGTACCTTTGTTCAAGCCGTTCCTTTCACTGAAATGTCCTTTCTTGTCCCTGCTTTGTACTATCTGTCTATCCTCCCACTCTTTCTAAACCCATCCTTAAAAGAGAAATCAAGGGTGATTTTCAGGAAGCCCACTCTCCATCTAGTCTATTCTTTCCTGACTTCTCCAACCCCTGAACCCTTAACCACACCCAATTTAACCTCTCCTTACTGCTGTTCACTGCGCCCTTAATACTCATCTCCTAGACACGATTTTAGTATTTTGAAAGTTTGGGTCCCTTTTCGAAAAGTCAAATACAGGATTGTTTTAGGGTAGTATTAATGGATAGAGCACCTGAAAGACTTAGTTTACATTTATATCATAAGATATTTTCAAACGTTGTTCAGTTTGCTACAAGCCTGTAAGACAGGTTTTATCATTATTCCCATTTTATACCTGGGGAAAATGAGGCACAAAAATGTTAAAGAATTTGGCCCAAATAACTCACTTGGTGACAGAGCCGAGCTTTAAACCCATAGTCTGGCTATACAGCCCATACTCCTGCCAGTACATAACAGTGTTTAATTCTCAGGTTCCAATGGCCCTTTAGAGCAGCAGTAGGGGAAGAACTTAGGGAAGGTATGGCAAAAGGCTACTTGTCCATTAAGAGACGATCATTTCGTTGGGGATGGTGAAGGGAGACACATATAACAGACTAAATTCAACTGAATTTTATATTAAGAAAATTTTACATCAACAACATTATGTTGGGCTTTCCTGGTAGCTCAGGGGTAAAGAATCCACCTGCCAACGCAGGAGGCACAGGTTCGATCGCTGATCTGGGAAGATCCCACACGCCTTGAAGCAACGGAGCCCTGTGGGCCCCAACTACTGAGCCTGTGCCCCAGAGACATCAAGCCATGACTACCGAAGCATGCACACCCCAGAGCCTGTGCTCTGCAATGAGAGAAACCATTGCAATGAGGAGCCTGCACACTGCAACTAGAGAGGAGCCCCCATTCGCCACAGTTGGAGAAAAGCAAGAAAGACCCAGCACAGCCAAAATGATAATAATAATAAAATAAATGTTTAAAATATGTATGTCTAAAAGTAAACTATTTTTGCTATTATAAATAATGCCACATGTAAAGATCCTGGCATCTAGCATTTACTATACTCTTGGATTACTAAATTAAAGGGTGTCAAATTTTTTATGGCCTTCAATATATGTCATCAAACAGTGTCCCAAGAGGGTCAAACCAGTTATTCAGCAAATCAATAAAGTATACTTGAGTCAAAACCACATGAGCAATTAATATTATTCTGTTAACTTTTACCAAAGGTACAGATGAAAAGGGTATCTATGTGCCCTTAATTTGACTTATTAGCAAGACTGAACATATTTACATATTAGTTTATTAATTCTCCTTCTGTAAACTAGCTATTTGTTGCAAAGATGCAATTTTTATACCATAAGAGCTCTTTGTATCATAGAGATACTCTAAATTATGATGTGAATCTTCAGTCTTACTATTGCTTTACCAAAAAACAAAAATACCCAAAATTAAACAGGAGGGGGGAAAAAAGGACACTCTCTCTCTACTTTTCTATTCTAGCATATTCCACTCAGTATTGTGGCTCCTTAAGTCCATCAGATAGGGGTAGAAAGAAAGGGAAGGAAAAAGAAAACTTTAGGGGAAAGAAAGGGAAAAGAAAGAAAAACTGAGGACTAATCAGACAGAGATAAACACATACAGAAGTAAGAAGAGGCAGAAAAGGAAACAGAAAGCTTGAAAGGGAAAAGGTTATAGTAACACCAAGGTTCTCTTGGTGCCCACTGGTTGTGGGAATTCTGATTAGCTATTTAACCATTATTCCAACCTTAAATGCTCTTCTTTATCCAGAAGCTATGCTTGCCTCATAACAGGAAAGCAGCAGCTGGGGTGGGAAAAAGAGAAAGATGGGGCTTAGGCAGTGGCTAGGTGGCACTAGTGGTGAAGAACACGCCTGGCCGTGCAGGAGACATAAGCAACATGGGTTCAGTCCCTGGGTGGGGAAGACCCCCTGGAGAAGGGCACAGCAACCCACTCCAGTGTTCTTGCCCGGAGAATCTCATGGACAGAGGAGCCTGGCGGGTTCCAGTCCATAGGGTCACAAAGTGGACGCGACTGAAGCGACTTAGCACGCACAGAGCAGTCTTACTGAGGAAATAGAAAGATGACTGTGTGACTTTTGACTAGCAACTGTGAAGTTTTATAATGGAGCTATAAGTAAAATATTAGGAAACACTATTTTATAGGCAGAGGAAATCAGCAAAACTATATAGCAGATATCAGTTTCTGCCTACCCAGTCACCATTCTCCCCAATCCTCCCAGCCTGACTGGCGGTGTCCTAATTTTATTCTGGTGTTGCTTCACCCTCTACTTGACTCAGAGGGAAATCCTGGTTAGCCTAAACCAGTCACCACAGCCGTGCCTCCCCCTTGCTACAGATTGTTTAAAGATGAGTATACAGCCCTCCCTAACTCCTGTTGAAAGAAAAAACCACTGGAAGTTGTCAGCTCAGCACACACGAGTCTTCCAAAAGAGTCACATCCATCTTGGGATCACAAGGGGAGGTAAATGGGGGAAATGTACCTTCCATAAATGACAAAAAGAGAGAGAACTCAGGTCCTTGTGGATGTCATGTCATCAAGCCAAAGAACTAACCCAGCTGGAAGCCAGCCCACCTCTCAACTTGTAAGAGATAAGTTTCCCTTAATGTTTAGCCATCTAGATTTATGGTTTTTCATTTCTTAAAGCTGAATCATTCTTAAGTGATTCATAATGAAAAATCTTACAAGATCGTGATTGTTATCATTACCATTATCATAATGCTACCAAAAAAAGGAAGACACTTTAATATCTTCCCTGCTACTTGAATATCTCAAAGTAAACATGTATTTTCAATTTTTCCATCTTTTTGCTGTTTTCCTTATTTTACATTATAATGTATCCAGAAATCAAACACTTCTGTTCAACAATTTACAGAATATCTCACAACCTCAAAAATAAGGATAAAAATAGCTTTTAAGAGTTTCCTTACTAGATAGATGTCTAAGTATTTAGTTGTGGGATACTGTAGTAATATCATTTTCACACACACAGCAAAAAATTCCAGCAGTTTATCAGCCAAAAGTTTAACGTAAATCTTATTTAACAGCTGATATGAAATCAGAAAGGAGTCCACAAAGGGGAAAAGACTAACACCGTCTAACTTCAGTTCAGTTCAGTCACTCAGTCGTGTGGCCCCCTGGACTGCAGCACGCCAGGCTTCCCTGTCCATCAACAACTCACCTCCTAACTTACACCTTTACAAATACACTTGCTTCACACATGAGATGTATACCTGCAAGAGACAAGCTGCTTAAGACAGCTGCTAAGACTTCTGTTGAGAATCTTCTTCGAAAGTAGTTGTCCTTTTAGGGAATTCCCTGATGTTTCAGTACTTAGGAGTCAGTGCTTTTACTGCCAGGGTCGGGTTCAATTCCTGGTTGGAGAACTAGGATCCCGCAAGCCATGTGGCAAGGTCAGAAAGAAAGAATTTGTCCTCTTAAAAAATTTTCATATTAAATTTTAAAACATCAGAGATACTAAGGTTGGAGCTCATACACATCCAACCATGAAAGGAAAGAAAATTTGTTCAAAACTCTTCAAATTTCAAAGCTCAAATTTCACAAGCACCTATCACGTACCAGGTACCAGCTAAGCATAGAGAATGTCAGCAATGAACAAAGCATATGTGGTCCCTCTCCTCATCAGCTCAGTCTAGACCAGAGGTGAGCAAACATTTTCCCCATAGAGCCACAGAATAAATATTTACACTTGCAGGCCACAAGGTCTCTGTCAAAACTAACCACTCACCTCTACCACTGTAACGTAAGAGCAGCTATAGACACTGTATAAATGAATGAGTGTGGCTGCATCAATAAAACCTTATTTGTGGACAATGAAATTCAGTTATATAATTTTTATGAAATAATTTCTCATGCAAAGATGGTTAACTTTTTTTTCACCCATCTGAATATACACAGATACCACTTTTAGCATTATTAGCTTGCAAGCCATACAAAGATTCGGCACATGGGCTGTAGTTTTGCCAACTCCTGGACTAGATATTAACCATATAATTATGTATTGCTTTAGGTGTTCATAGGTAAAATATATAAGGCTGTTAAGAACTTAATGAGGAGACATGGCCTAGTTTGAAGGATCAAGGAAGTCTTTTCCCAACAAGAGACTCAGGCTGAAACTTGAAGGGTAAGTATCAGTCAGCCAAAGACTAGGGAGAAAAGCAAAGAGCCTCCCAGACAAGTGAAAAGCATGTGCAAAGCCCTAAAAGAAAAACAAAGTCTACTGAAGAATCTGTGAGGCTGGATTACAAAGATTAAGGAGAAACACGGTAGGAGTTGACAGCGACGCTGGAGAGAGGTACAGACCAGGCCACACAGCACTGCTGGCTAGTTCCAGCTGATTCTGGTCTCTGTCTTTAGAGTAATCAGAAACCATTAAAGGGTTTCAGGTAGGTGGGGGACACAATCCCCACACAGCTTTTGATTTTTTAAAGCGATCAGTAGGACTGCAGTGTGGAGAAAAATCAGAGGGAAGCATGAATGAATATTGGGTAACCTAGAAGCAAAGTTCTGGCCAGAGATGACAGATGCTTAGATTGGGGGACTTGTAGTGGAATTCCGAAGGTAAAAGAGACAAGATATGGAGACTAGATGTGGAATAACGAGAAGCAGGTTTCTCACAAGTCTCAGGTTTCCAGTTTCCATACCATGATACTGGTGTCATTCAGTGAACCAAAGATGCTGAAAAAGATGTGTGTATCTGTGTCTACATACTTTGAGTTTAGTTTTCACACACTGAGTTTGAGGTGCCTACAAGACATTCTAGTGGAGGAGCTAAGGAATCAGTGGATATATAGTTTCGAAACCGGGATAAAGTCGGTTTCAGTTCAGTAATTTACTTTGAGAACTGTGGGCAAATGGGTTGTAACTAAAACCATAGAAGGAGATGGAATTATCACAGAACGGTATGTAAGAGTGGTTTTCAACCTTGGCAAAGCATGAAAATAATCAGGGCAACTTTAAAACTTTTTGAGGCCCAGGTAGTACCCCTGGACCAAGGAAATCAGAATCTCTGAAAGGAGGACCCAGGAATCGTGTGGTGTTTTTTGTTGTTTTTTTTTTAACCTCCTAAGTGTTTCGAAATGGCAACCCACTCCAGTACTCTTGCCTGGAGAATCCCATGGAGGGAGGAGCCTGGTAGGCTACAGTCCATGGGGTTGAAAACAGTCGGTAACGACTGAGCAACTTCACTTCACTTACGTGTTTCCAATGTGGTGTCAAGATTGCAAAGATAAGACTTAAGACATTAAGGATTAATGGTAACTACAGAAAGATTAAGAGACTAAGTGGGTTTCAGGAGTTCCCTCATGGTCCAGTGGGTTAAGACTCTGCACTTCCATTGCAAGGGGTGTAGGTTTGATCCCTGGTCTAAGACCAGGGATCTGGGAAACTAAGATTCCACATGCCTCCTGGAGAGGCCAAAAAAAAAAAAAAGATAGAGAGTGACTAAGTAGGTTTCTAGTCTGAGTTACCTCATAATGTATCTTTCCAACCTCAGACTTCATATCTCTACATTCCAGTTTAGTTCCATAGAAAAGAGAGTAACTAGTTCTAGTTTGTCTCTAATAGTCCTGAGAGCCCCAAAAATCTGAGTCAAAGTTATGAAACTGAAATAATTCCTCCCTCTACAGGAAGGGGCTGGGGAGAAAGGAGATGGCTAAATATTGAGTTGGCCAGAAAGTTTGTTTGGGGTTTTCTACAACATTTACTAACCAATTACCAGGAGTAGCATATAATATAGAATATATTTCTATAAATAAATATCCTCCAAGCCAATAACATTTCTAAATGATAGGATTAACACATCAAATGGTATTTGATAGTATTTGTTAAGACTGGGAACTTTCTAACTGGACTAGTTTTGCTTATTATATCATATTGTTCCCTATCTAGTAACTCCAGCAAGTTCAAAATGGCATGACTTGAACTTGCACATTCCTTATTTCAAAATGTTATTGAGTGGACCTTTTCTAAAGATAAAATGAACGGCAATTTAAGATATGGGAAGCATATATGTGAACACAGAAACAGAAGCACAGGTCTCAGATTCAAGACAAGGGTAAAATTTGGACTGATTCCTTAGTAGCTCAGAGACTGCAGCCAAGTCTCAACTAACATCCAACTCTCAACTTCCTCAGCTGTAAATGGAAGTAAAGTCGACTTCAGAATTACTGGAGGAGTTGAAATGTGAAAAGGGCTGTGAAAAATAGCTATACAAAAAAATCTCATCATTTTTACATTACTTTCCAGCCAATTTTAATATTAACATTGATTTATGTATTTTAAGGAATGGATCTTCTATGCTTGGGCATCCCTGGTGGCTCAGATGGTAAAGAATCCACCTGCAATGTGGGAGACCTGGGTTTGATCCCTGGGTTGGGAAGATCCCCTGGAGGAGGGCATGGCAACCCACTCCAGTATTCTTGCCTGGAGACTCCCATGGACAGAGGAGTCTGGTGGGCTACAGCCCACGGGGTCGCAGAGAGTCCGACACGACCGAGCAACTAGGCACAACAGCACATGCTAACAGCGCAGGATTCAGAAGACAAAAACAGTCTTCATGCTATGGTTTTTTTTGTTTCAGTTAGAACAGGTATATTTTGTTGGGCACATTTTAATAGAATAACTTAGTCTCTGTTGGTAATTCCCACTACTCTTCAATTTTCATTTTTAACCTCTGACTTCAAATTCCACAAAGCAGGAGACTACAGTTACTATTAAAATTCTTTTAAAGAACAGTTAACATTCTTAAAAGTTAACCAGTGTTTGTGAACCACTAGATTGTTTCTCATTTTTCATTTCATCCTAAGACAAGATACGAGAGCTAGAAAAACACAGTTAAATATGGAGCTCTCAATTTGACGACATGGGACAAGACCAGAGACAAGAACAACCTCCCCAACAGACAGATAGAAGGGGCAGTTTGTTCAACAAGAAAGATTATCCTCCATCCCTCTCACAATTTCTAAGGTTAGAACCAAAGGACACAGAACTTCAGAGCACTTGCAAAATCTCCTGACTTCCAAAGCACTACTGTGAGAAATAATGATCTAGCCATTAACGACAAAGACTTTTGACAATTCGCTAAGTAATCTTTCAAAAGCCTCCTTCATTCAAACTGGTTTGTCAATGGGAAAGAACATTTCATAAATCTGAAGATTTACAAGTGAACTTTGAAGTTTAACATTACGAGAATAGAAATCATGTCAGGTTATAACAGAACAAACGAATTATGGAGAGTTGGGAATAAATTTTAAGAGTCTTAGGGAGGATTAGTGCTGTAAAAAGAAACTCAAGACTATCTCACTTTTATGTTCCCTTCAAAGAGATTTTTAGGCAAAGGCTATCATGTACTGGCTTGTCTTGAGCGACTACTAGTATTAGCAAGTAACCTGCAGTGGTCACTAATAAGAAAACAAAACATAATTAAGAGTTCTATAAACATTTCTAAGAGTTCTTAAGGTTCTTAGATACACATATCTGATACAGTACAAATAATTTTGTCAATAATTTCCTCCTTAAACAATGAAATGCAAGTAGGTATAGAATGTGACACTTTAGCTAAATCCAAAAACAGAATAATTATTTTGAAGACAAATTATGATATTCAGACACTGCCAAGAAAATGAAAATAATAACTGAATAGACTACAAGAGATGAAACAGTTTGGAAGGCAATAACTCTTTTATGAGAGTCTACAATATAGGCAAGAGACTATGAGGGAAAATAAATTATATATATTTCAAAAGTGAATCCCTACTACAAAGACGAAACACACTATATTTACAATGACAAAACCTGCCAGGGCTTTAAAGTTGCTGATGATACCACTGAGAAAAGCTAAGCTGAACTGCAGATTACCCGAAAGCATGTTTGTTTTGATGTGCTGTGCAGGTTATCATTAGAGTTTGCAGACAAGCTCCTTTAAGACATTTTAGCCACTGCTCCAACTAAAACATAAGCACTGAGCACCAGTAGCAAAGAAAAAACCTGCTCAATTTTGCAAACTGACAGTCCCATTGAAAGAATAGGATGGAATGTGGAAAGGCAAGTGAATTTTAACTTAAAACAGTTCAAATTTGAACGTAGAAGAGACTGGCTTGGAGACATTAGTCAACCAGCTCATGGAAGTGAAATAGCACATGGTTCAGGGCTGGATTCATATTAAATGTTACTTGCCAGCCAAATGTTCCAATCTGTGTATCTGTATTCTGTTTATTGACTATTGCTGAGCCACTATCATGTACAAGGTATAGTAAGGCACTGCAATGAATACAAACATGTGGAAAACAAAGAGAGTTCCTACATTCAAGAAGTTTACAATCCAGTAGAAGAGGTGAAAGAAACATTGTGCCTGAGAATACAATCCAGGCCTCTTAGAGAAGTTCACAGTGATGTGGAGGCTCACATTTAGAGAAGATGTGCAGCTGCATCCCTATTTGGTTTCAACACAACACATATAGATACTATATTATCCCAATTGATGATGTTCCTAAAAGGAGCATTAAAATGCAGCAGATTGATAACATTTCACAAATAAAGAATGATGCAAAACCTCAAATAAGGGAGAGAGGAAAAAAAACGATGACCTGCTCTTTGGCACAAAACCTGCTCCTCAATGCTCCACTGAACACTACAAGTCCCTAAAGCTGAACTTAAGGGCATGTGACAGCTGTTGATTGGCTATAGGAAACCACAGGGGCAAAAAAAAAAAAAAAAAAACAACGCATCCCTCAGGGTGCATGACGTGTGTCTCGTCTGTAGAACACAGCATGAAGCAAACAGTGGCTGCAAGAAGAGGAAAAAACAAGGAAAATACGTGTGACAGCATTCCGAAAAGTAAGATGTGGAGCTAGTCAAATGCAAGATCTGTTAAGTAGAGTTCAGGTCCAGCATCCATCCCTCCCAAATTTAATTGATTATAAACATGGAACAAGCCATCCATAAACTATCCAATACTTTCCTGTCTCTAAGGCATTTCATGTCCAAAAGAGGATACATAGTAAACCAATTCTTCAGAGAAACCCAACAGCAAAGATACCATTTTTGTCAAAATAATATTTAAGTAATTAGACCAACAGCACCCAACTAGATTCCTCTCTCTCCCCAAAAACCTCTAACCAGTTGAAAGGAATTGTGATTCCACACCTTTCTCTGTTAATATGAAAACTATAGACCTCTCCCTCCTAACACCACTATTTATAGTTTTTCTTTGTTATTCTAACTGAACAGTAAGGTTTAACTAACTAAACCAATCAGCCTGACTATGATCCTAATAGGAAAAGAAAAAAAAAAAAAAAAAAAAAAAACCACGAGTAAGCAAACACCCAAAAAAGAAATGGACAAATAGGATGGATACTTAATAAAACATAGATGTCCTCAATTCATCTGCAATTCCAGTCATTTGCTGACAGATCTCAGATTTTCAGAACAAGTATGCAGGTTATTTAAAACTGAGTTATATATAGTCATTTAGCAGTAGCAAAACACTTCTGGCATTATCACAGATGCTAGATCTCTGAAGGAATTTTTTTCCCCCAAACTAGCGTTTTTCTTCACCAAGAACGGACGACCCTTTATTTCTAAAAACAAGAGTCCTTGCCTCCCCCTCAAAACAAACAAATCAAAGACCATAGTTAAATTCTAAGCTAATGAAACTGTGAGATTACATTCCAGGCATTGTCAGAGCCTATTTTTCATACACCACCACCAGACAGTTTGATGCAGTATTCCTGATTGCTTTTTATCGTATTTGTAAATACACTCACTAATCCACTAAATTAGGTAATTTACAAACAGGTCCTCTCAGTTATTAGCGGACAGCAGTCAAGTCCTATTACATCTGATCCTTATACAGTTGTCTAAAACATTTCTATCCAGGTTAAGGGCTCCGATCGGCAAGAGAGAGAGGCAGGTTAGCGAAATTTGGATGGGGGCAGGGTAGACGCTGGGAGAAATCTCTGCATCTCAGCCCTCAGCGACAACACTCAGCCAGTGTGCCCACAGAAAAACTAAATTCGGCACCTCTTCCTCCTGTTACACTGGCAACAAAGAGGGAGTTTCCGTAAGGCTCCCGTCACCCTCCAGGTGCCCAATCTCCTTCCCAGCGCAGTCCCCGCGCTCCCGCAGGGGCCTCGGTGTGCGAAGAGGCCTGGGTGTCTGAGGTCAAGGCACAAAGGGGGGATGGGGTGGGAGGCGAGCCGCTGGAATCTGGGAAACCGGGTCGTAGGAGGGCTCCGGGATCCGCTTAAACGCTTGAACCCGGGCCGGGGGCAGCCGGCAAAAGAAAAGGGACAGAATCTCCAATAGAGCAGAAACTGTAATAAGGTGGGAGATGGGGCGAACAGCCCAAGCTGGAGCTACTCCTCCAGGGAGCACAGAGGATAGTCTGTAGATGTGGGGCGGGCGGACTCCAAGGAGGTGGGAAGCGAGGAGGCAGGCCCGGAAGACGAAGGAAGGGGGGGTGCCACCTGGGGCAGACAGCAGGCGTCCTTGTAGCCTCTACCTGCGGGCTGGCGGGACGCGCCGCTCAGGTGTGACTAGGAGGCGGCGGCCAAGTCTGCAAGGGGCGCCCCGGGGGCCGCGCTGAGGCGCCTGCCCTGGGAGCCAGCGCGGGGGCAACGGCGGGACAGGGGGAGGTGCGGGCGGGGGGCGTCTCGGGAGTGCACGGTGGGCTGAAGGGAAGCTCGCGGGTCGTGGGAGGCGGCGGGCGCCCGCCGCGCGGCGCGGGGGAGGCATCCGGGCGGGCGGCCGGGAGGCGGGAGCCCCTCACCTGCGCGGCTGAGGAGGCGGAGCTGCAGCAGCCCATGGCGGGGCCGGAGGAGCCCGGAGGCGGCGCCGGGCGCGCAGCTACGCCCCGGAGCCCCTCGGCATGCGAGCCGGCGGGCGCCCGGGGAGGGCGCGGCCTGGCCCCACACGACTCGACGGCGGCGGCGGCGGCTCGGGCGGCGGCGGGTACTCAGGCGGCGGCGCGGCTCGGGGCGGGCGCCGACCACATCCCCCGGCGGCGGTCGCGGCGGCGGCGGCTGTGGCTGCGCGGCTCCTGCTCCGCTCCTGCTGCTGCAGCTGCTCCCCAGCGGAAAGGGGCGGGCGGCGGCGGCGGCGGCGCCTCCCCCTGTCCCCCGCCTCCCGCCTCCCGCCTCCCGCCTCCCGCGCCCAGTCCCTCTCCCGCTCCCTCTCCCGGGCCGCCGCCTCCTCAGCGCCGCGCGCGTCTCCCATCAGACTCCCCGCCCCCAGTGCAGCGCCGCGCGGGCGGCCGGGCGGCTGCGGCCAAAACGAGGCCGGGCCCTTCGGCGCGCGTCGGAGCCTGCGCGGTACCGAGCCCATTTAGCTGTGGCACCGAGGCAGAGCGCTACCTCTGCGCGAGAGGGCGCCTGAGGCTGGGGCGCACGAGGGCTGGGCAGGCTCGCAGCCGAAATGGGGTCGGGTTGTTTCCGGACCCGGGAGGCACGGGCGAGGCTTGCGGAGCTGTTCTGTATCCCTATTGGGCTTGCAACCCGAGGACCCACCCTAATGGTTTCTTACCTCTCAGGTGACTGATTTTTATCCAGAGGAGAGAGTACGCAGTAACCCCGTGGAGAAGTACTATGTGATAGAGGACAAGGAGAAACAAGCATCTGTTGCTACTCGCCCCATTTTGCTGATGTGGAAACTATGCCTCGAAGGCACTGAGAATTTGATGGAATGCACCCAAGGTCGAAATTGTTATAGAGGGGCGAAAATAAGGAAAAGGCAAAAAATTCTCCAGGTCTCTTAATTCAGAGACATATTGGATCTGAACGAAACTTTACACAGAATAGTCCACACACACACACACACACATGAGTATTAATTCATCATATTAAAACATATGTATACCGCAAGCATACTAAGTTCCAGTAATTTACAAGCACTGGGAATAAAGAGGTGAACCAAACGACCAAAGTTTCTGCTGTCTTAAAAGTCGTTGTTCCGCGAATACGCTAGGCAATATCAGCCATTAAGAGTAAGTGCTGTCACCATCTTCAAGAACTACAACCCCAAGAGGCTGAGAAAGTGTGATAGGAGAACAATTAAAATGTTGCAGGAATAAAACTATAGATCATACTTAATATTAAGAGAATCACTTACAAGGCACTGTTTTAAGCTTTTTCATGTTTCCCTTCATCCTGTCAAAAGAATGTCTTAAAGACAGAATCAGTTAGGGGGAAAAAAAAAACTTATTTGCAAAGGTGCAAAGGAGACTAGAAGACCTGACTGCCAAATGAAAGACAGCAAGTTTTAAAGATTACTCAAAAGCTAAGAGGGGCGGAAATAGTACAGAAGTAAGCTGACTTCAGGTGCATTGAAAGGGAATCGAAGCAAAGGAAAATCAAGATGGGAACCTAGGGACCACGAAAGGAAAGGCCAAAGAGGAATTCCCAGTTGGTCTGTTTCAAGTCTTTAGGTCTGTTACCAGGGATGAATCATTTCTCTAAGCCCGTTTCTCCTGCTCTGTGAAAAACAGGTGATAAGGATGACCAGGAAGAGCTGTTGTCAAGACTAAACACTATGTGAAAGCAGCTAGTAGGACAGTAGGGGCTTCCGGGTGGCCCTAGTGGTAAAAAACCCACCTGCCAATATAGTAGACCTGGGTTCCATCCCTGGGTCAGGAAGATCCCCTGGAGAAGGTAATGGCAACCCACTCCAGTATTCTTCCCTGGAGAATTCCATGGACAGAAGAGCCTGGTGAGCTACAGTCCACGGGGTCGGAAAGAGTCGGACAGGACTGAACGACTATGTCATTTTCAGTAGGACAGTAAGGACTCAGTAAGTACTGCTTGAGATTATTAATTCTTACTCTGCATTCTTCCTATGTTCCCTTCCATTTTGATCAGAGGGTCAACCATACCTCTGGGCTGTGAATCCTAAGGGTGTTACCATTAGGCCATTAAATAGAAGCGAAAAAAAATAATACTTCAATGGCTCTGGTCCCAATTCTGATTGTGAACTCCACAATTAGATTGTAAACTCCCTGAAAACAAGCTATAGCATTTTCTCCTTTGTATCTTTCTCAGTTCTCAATTGTTTGTTAATTATTCAATACAACCAGGAATTTAAAAAAACCTTCCCTTGAGATTTTCCCTCAAAGCATCAAAGTACATCTTGTTTTTTAACTGAGGGAGGAGGCTGAAAGTAAAATTACAGTCTTAAACAAGAAGCCATCTGTCTTGCTTCTTTATAATCAAGGAGAGGGGAGTTTGTTTCTCTTAGCAGTATCAATATGGGAGCATTTCTTTCAGATTATAAAAATCTTTTTGGCTAGTATATTTATTCTATGTAGTAGTTAGTGCTTATTTTGTAATTAGAACTGCAGAATCTGATAAATACATAACAGACTGTGGCAGTGCTTCAGAAAAAAAAAGTTCATTTCATATTTTTTGGAGGTGTCTTCCCTAGACAAGGATGATCGGTGAATTGAAAGGGAGCACATTCCTCTGTGCTTTGACTGATCTGAATTCCAGTTTTCCTTGTAAGGGTTAATGGAACTAAGAGTTCTAAGGTTCTGCTAGGTACTTTGTAAATATACTAATTATGTATATATGCACCATATATGCATATGAATGTGATGTTTTTAAGTTATACCTTGTCATTAACATGAGAGAAACAGCTCCCCAATTGATATTCTGTACCTTCGAAGAATGAGTCTCTTTCCCTCATGCCCAAAGAAGCCTCATAAAAGGAATGATTTAGAAGGGGGCAAATTACTGTTCCTTTTCATTCTCTCTCATAAACAAGCTCACACGGCATTCAATGAAATTAAACTACATCAAATACATGTGAAAGGATCACTCTAGCTGGTGATTGGGGTACTGATCTTATCACCATGCGATGTCATTGAGGCAAACCACTTGAGAAGGACTCAGGTTTTTTCTTTTGAGAAAAAGAGGAGTTAAAAAAAAAAAAAAAAAAAAACTTATGTAAGAACAGCATCTACACTAACCAGAATAAAATTATAAGGTCTATCAATCTTGCTGCTGCAGGGTAAAATCAGATCACCAGCTGAGCCAGCCAGAAATGCTTCCCAGTGGTCTAGTATTGCATAATTGGCCGTGTGAATTTCAGTGTTTCCAGCTTCAAATGGAGGGCTTGGTGCTGGTCACTCACCTAGGGAAAACATGGAACTAATGGTCTTTCCAGATATTAATAAAGCCCAACTCATTGTTCACATGATTTCAGGTTTGGGGGGTAAAAGAAATTTAGGTGCATTTATATGTGTGTATGTCTATAACTGCTCAGAGGAGTCCTTTATTACAGTTTTTTTTTTTATTTGTGGAGTTTGGTGCTTTGGCTGTGTTGTTTACGTTTTAGCACACACTGTGTTCCCAGTCACATCCCACCAAAAGCACGTTTGCCTCGGCAGAGCCCTCGCTTCCAGCTCTGCCTCACAGCCTCCTCCTGGAAGCCGTTCCCATATCACCCCTGGGAAATGCTCCAAAAGTGAAAACTAACTGTAAACAAAAGGGCTGTAACTGTTCATTCATTACCAGAGAGGCAAGATCAGGTCTCTATTTGAAAAGACTGAAATGTATCCCAGCCTCCTAGTTAAACCCTGAAGTTAGAGACCCCAGAAAAGAGCTTCCCTGAACTCAGGTATGTGACAGAAGAAGAAAACATTGTTCCCAGGCAGCTCCTGGCGAGAATCATTATTCCTTAGCTTTGCAACTTTGCTCCTGCCCACACTTGTAAGCTGGTTTCACCAGTGTTAATTAAAAACTCTGGCTTTTATTTATTTTCACTGAGATTCCCATCACAAGATCAAACAACATTTAAGTTCTCTAAAAATACTTGCTGTGAACTTGTGTTCATAGGGGTGTGGCACTTTCCTATTATTTTTCTGAAGGCCATTTTAAAAAAATCTGTAGATATTCATTTATCCGATTTGTTTTATTGAGTCTCTGTTATGAACTAAGCACATTTGATTAAGTATCTCGTATGCCTGGCGTGCTGCAGTCCATGGGGGTCACAGAGAGGCGACCACAACTTAGCGACTGAACAAAACCAACAAAAATGCTAACTTGAGTCCCAGGGATTTGACCTGTTTCTAACATAAAACTAGTGTTGCTTTTTTTAATGTATAATTTTATTTATTTATTTTTGGGTGTGTTGGGTCTTCATTGCTGCGTGGGCTTTTTCTCTAGTTGCGGAGAGCCAGGGCTATTCCCTAGGTGTGGTGCGCGAGCTTCTCATTGAGATGGCTTCTCGTTGCGGAGCACAGGCTCTAGCCACAGAGGCTCAATAGTTGTGGTGCTTAGTTGCTCCGAGACATGTGTACCCTGCACTGGTTAGTGGACTCTTCATCACTGAGCTGCCCAGGGAGACCAGTGTTGGCTTTTATTTTGGGGTGGTGGGTGAGGAAGAAGGGGAAGGAAGGCAGGATTATGAATATTCATTTGAGAAGGAAAGAGGCAATTTGTGAAATAGGGAAATCCATTTATTTCCTAATGTAGTTCTTGAGCCATTATGATGATCAGATACTAGCTAGAAGCCAAAGATTCAAAGATGAATGAAGGACATTCCTTGCCCTTAAGTCGTTTACATTTTAGTGAAGTGGAAAGACATTTAAGCCAAGATTTAGAGTATGTTATAATGGCACCCCACTCCAGTACTCTTGCCTGGAAAATCCCATGGACGGAGGAGCCTGGTGGGCTGCAGTTCATGGGGTCCCGAAGAGTCGGACATGACTGAGCGACTTCACTTTCACTTTTCACTTTCATGCATTGGAGGAGGAAATGGCAACCCATTCCAGTGTTCTTGCCTGGAGAATCCCAGGGACGGTGGAGCCTGGTGGGCTGCCGTCTATGGGGTCGCACAGAGTCGGACACAACTGAAGCGACTTAGCAGCAGTAGCAGCAGCAGCATGTTGAAATGTAATGAGAACAATGAGTCTGTGTGCTGTATAAACTCAGAAGCACAGAGATTAATTTATTTTGTTTCTTAAAAAAATTGTTACATTACGATTCTTCCCCTGTGCCCCCTTTTATTCTTAGCTCCACTAGACATGTTCCCACTGTGTACTGAAAGCCTAGAAAACAGCTTGGTACCCAGGAATGTGTCATAAACATCTCTTCAGTGAATGAATGAATTTTCTCAGTATGAGCTCCTGGAAATTTGGATTTGTAAATTAAATGCTTAGAATATCTCAAAGAAAAGGTTATCTGAAATATTAAACAATCATTTTTGAAAATTTTTGGCTTTTTTTCTTATAAAACAACCGAATAAAAACTATTTACTTATATAAAACTGTTAAGTATGAAAGCGTTTTTCTTTGGAAGACACCACAGCTAGCTGCTGCTGCTGCTGCTAAGTCACTTCAGTCGTGTCTGACTCTGTGCGACCCCATAGACAGCAGCCCACCAGGCTCCACCGTCCCTGGGATTCTCCAGGCAAGAACACTGGAGTGGGCTGCCATTTCCTCCTCCAATGCATGAAAGTGAAAAGTGAAAATGAAGTCGCTCAGTCGTGTCTGACTCTTCGGGACCCCATGGACGGCAGCCTACCAGGTTCCTCCGTCCATGGGATTTTTTCAGGCAAGAGTACTGGAGTAGGTTGCCATTGCCTTCTCCGCCATGGCTAGCTAGCTAGCTAAATTGTTTCAGTCATGCCTGACTCTTTGCAGTCCCATGGACTGGGGCCCTCCAGGCTCCTCTGTCCATGGGATCTCCAGCAAGAATACTGGAGTGGGTTGCCATGCCCTCCTCCAGGATCTTCCTGACCCAGGAATCAAACCTGAGTCTCTTAAGTCTCCTGCATTTACAGGAGGGTTCTTTACCACTAGCGCCATCTGGGAAGTCCAGAAGGCACCACAGCCTTAGTAAAAGAGATCAACTTCATAACCCTTTTAAAACTCCTTGATTACAAAAAGTTTCTTTAAAAAACACAACCAACCAATAGATTAGTAGTACTTGCAAAGTGATTTGTGAAAGTTCTCCTGCTATGATCTGAATGTCTCCCAAAATTCATGTGTTGAAATCCTAACGCCAAAGATCACAGATAGGCCTTTGGGATGTGCTTAAGTCAGGAAGATGGAGCACTCACAAATGGAATTAATGTCCTATAAAAGATATTCCATTTTTTTTTTTTTTTAAAGAAAAAGAAAAAAAAAAAAAAGATATTCCAGAAAGCTCCCTAACCCTTCCACTCTGTAAGGACATAAGAAGTTGTGATCTGCAATCCAGAAGAGCACCTTCACCAAAACCTTGATGTGCTAACATCTCGATTTTGCACTTGCAAACTCCACAGCTCCAAGAAACAAATTTCTGTTTCTCACAGAAATCGCTTATAAGTGATACCAGTGTATGGTATTTTGTTATAGCAGCCTGTATCCATAATACTAAAAAAAACTCCTACTTAAAAAACAAACAAACAAACAAACAAAAAAACAGAAAAATGGGCAAAGGGCATAGCAGACAAAATCCACAGTGAAAGAAATACAGGGACTAATAAATGTGAAATGCTGCTCAACTTCACTAATAATAAAATTGTAAGTTAAAAAAATTAGGAGCTATTATTCCTCACCTAAAACACCAGCAAAGATTTAAAAGCTTGATAATATCCAGTGTCAGGGAAAGTCACAATCCTCTCATATACTATTGATAGGAATCTAGTTAACTCTTTCTGAAGAGGAATTTAAGATTTTACACCAAAGCTTAAAAGGTGCATTTTTTTTTAACCTCAGCAATTCTTCTCTCAGGAATGTATGTAACAGCAGTAGAGTCTTGTTTTTAGTAAGGAAAAATTGGGGAAAATGTAAATTTCTGTTAGTCTTCCCTGATGGCTCAGCTGGTAAAGAGTCTGCCTGCAATGCAGGAGACCTGTGTTCAATCCCTGGGTCGGGAAGAATCCCCTGGAGAAAGAAATGGCAACCCACTCCAGTATTCTTGCCTGGAGAATTCCATGGGCAGAGGAGCCTGGTGGGCTACAGTCCATGGGGTCTATAAAGAGAATATTGATTAAGCAACTGGGTAAATAATAGAAAATACTATACAGCTATTAAAAAGTATGAGATAGATTAAAATTTACTGACAGAAAGATAACTAAAATAAACCACCAACTGAAAAAGCAATTTATAAAACAGTATTGTGATGGAATTCTATTTATGTGAAGTGTGTGTGTGCGTGTGTGTGTGTGTGTTTGCAGAAGAGGTTGTAAGGAATATGTATGACTCTATTAAGCAGTTACCTTTGGAGAGGGGAGGGAGGTAAACAGGAGTGAAATAGAGTAAGACAGAAGGGAGACAGTTTCTTGATTATTGATTCCTGTATTGTTTGTAGTTTTGACAAAAACAAGTATTGTTTTTTAAAGTATATTAAAATGTTTTAATAAAATAATTGCAAGGGGACAGGGTCCTCCCAAATGACCTATCAATGTTGGAGAAACAGATCACTATTAAGCAATGTTTATAAAATGTATTAAGCTGGTCCTTGAACAGCAGTTAGGTTCAAGGTCACAAAATGACTTAAGCGAGAGTGCAGGTTTAGAAATGAGTAAGATCTGGGAATTCCCTGGCAGTCCAATGGTTAGGACTCTGAGCTCTCCCTGCCAAGGCCCCAGGTTGGATCTCTGGTCAGGGAACTAAAATCCCACAAGCCTCATGGCGTGGCCATACACACACAAAAAGAAATGAGTAAGATTTGTTGGCTGTTCTTATTATCCATTATTGCATCACAAGCCAAACTAAAACTTGGTGATTTAAAACAGCAGTTATTCATGATCACCTCTCATAGTTCTGGGGACTCAGTAAGTTCGGCTAGGCAAGTCTCACAGAGGGACAATCAGACAGTGGATGGGTCAGGAGTCATTTCAAAGTCTTCTCCCTCGCATGTCTGGTGTACTTGAGGCTGGCTGTTGGCTGTTGGCCAGAACTTACTGTGTGACCCAGGCTTCCTTGCAGCATGTGGCTGGGTTCCAAGAGTGAGCATCCCAAGAGGACCAGGCTGACACTGCATTATCTTTTATAACCTAGCCTCAGACAACAGATAGCATGACTTTTGCTGTTGTCACAGGCCCATCCAGATTCAAGGGAAGAAACCATAGATATGACCACCATCCAACTTTCAACTGAAATATCATAGTCACTTTGTAAGAGGAGTGTGCAGGATGGGAGGTATTGTTGTGAGCTCTCCAATTTGCTACATGGAGTTCCCAAAACTCTCTCAAGTTTTTTTCTGACAGGAGCCAGCTTCTCCCATCTGCGTTACCCACTGGCATCTATAAGCCGTGGAGCTTGTACCTCCTACAGACAAAAGGAGCAGGGAATTTGGAACAAATAGGTAGTAAAAGGAGCTTTTCACTTTAAAAAGATCACTACGATGATATCCTACAAGGAGGTCTAGAGGAAGGAGAGATTAAATAATAAAAACAGGAGGTGCTGAAGCTCTTGCCCCTACTCATCAACTCCCCTGCTCAATTCAGCAAAATGATGCCTAAGTATGATTGACAGGAGTCCTCCATATTCTTAGCAAAGCATTCAGTCTTCAGGATGCTCCCAATGGGTCTCAATTCTTACAGAACCAGATACTCGTACGCCTGGCAGGAAATTACTGGACCATGGGAAGTAATTGAACTTTGTGAGAATACCAAGGTACCACTTCGGGGATACTGATATTTCTCCCACTGAGCAAAGGACATAGACTAACTGGAAATGAAGCCTGACATGACCACCAACTTGCTCACTTCCCAAGCATTCCAATAGTTTGTCTTCTAGTGTGGTGCTGCAGGGCAAAATGAAGGGGAAGTGGAGGAGGGAGGCAGTGAGGTCTGGCTGGACTAGCAATTGGAAGCTTAGCTACAGTCATTCCCAGCTTCCCTCAAGTCCTGTTAAGAGATTTGTTTCAGGCTATGAAAATTGTAGCATCAGACTGGTTTTTAAAGTTTTTTTCCCCCAACTATTATTATTTTATTGGACAAACTGTCAAAATCCACATAGTTCTTTTTCTCAGAGCTCCTTTCTTCCTTTCTCATTGGCATTAGACAGAGTCATTTCCCCTAATACTATGTAATTTAGAAGAGGCTGTGTCAATTGCATAAAATATTTCTAATCTCCATAATTAAGATGCTGCTGGTCTGACAGCTTTGCTCTCTTACTCCCCCTCAGCTAGTTGCAAGGATGTAGAAAGACATTTAAAGGGAGTACTAAAGAAAAATGACATGCTGTTCCCCTCCTGAAGGGCCATCTCACAACTATCCCACTCTCCCCAGGCTCCCTCCTGAAGAGTTCATTTAATACTTCTTCATAAGTAGAAAAGAGAGACTCTGCCAAGGTCCTCCAGACTGAGGTCCTCCAGTCCTCAAACTGAGGACGGGCATACATTTTTCTACTCCCAGAAAATGTATGCCCGTCCTCAGTTTGACTCCAGAGAAAATCCACATTGCACCTCCTTAAGACCTGCTCCTGAAGCCAGCTTCTTAGCACAGCATTTGACAATGGAATGCCTGTGTGCATGCTAAGTTGCTTCAGTCGAGTCTGACTCTTTGCGACCCTGTGGACCATAGCCTACCAGGTTCCTCTGTCCATGGAATTCTCCAGGCGAGAATACTGGAGTGGGTTGTCCATGTCCTCCTCCAGGGAATCTTCCTGACCCAGGGATCAAACCTGTGTCTTTTACATCACCTGCACTGGCAGGAAGGTTCTCTACCGCTAGCGCCACCTGGGAAGCCCTTGACAACAGAATAGTCACTAATTAATTTGGGTCAGACAATTGAAGACCAAATTCTGAGGTCAGAGAGAAATTTAGATGTGAGAAATAGCAGGAAACTTTGAAGATCACGCAGTCTATTTTCCTCTACTTCTGGAAAAAAACAGAGACCGTGATTCACCCAGATTGCCACACCTTCCATGTTTCCTTCTGCCCCTGGCTAGTTTGACAATGTTTTCAGGTGTAGCCTATAAAAGTCTCATATCATCCTCACAATATTTCTATTAAGTCAAATTCACTATCACTATTTTAGAGTTTAGGAACATGAGGTATGAAAAAGTAGTCTTAATAGACTGAGTTATACTGCTATAATAAATTTACCCTCAAATCTAAGCAGTTTCATAGAATAGAAACTTTTCCTTCATGGTCTGGATGGCACAACAGTTGGTCTGGATGGAGAAAGATGAGTAGTAATGCCTATTCCATAGAGTCATTCAGGTATGTACGTTTATGAAGGCTCCAAGATATAACAGCAACCTGTGTAACTTGAAGTCTTCCAGTCTCTCAGAGATAAGAAAGAATTGGATACTTACCCGTGGATGTTTCACTGCTTCTGCCAGAAATGGCATACAGTACTTTGGGTGCATTTCATTAACTAGCGCTAATTATATGTCTCACATAAGGGTAAGAGGGAGGAACTGCAAGAGAAGTGGAATATTTGGTAAGCATGACTGTCACTGCTTTATAAGGTAATAATTTGTCCACCATCCCATAGCTATTAGGTGGCAGAATCGTCATCAAGATCTAAGCTGACTCCAGAGGCTATGTTGTTCTTACCCATTGTATTTTCTTTTACATCACTTCATAATGCCATTTTGGGGTCAGAAGTGGCTATTTTGTAGGAAACCTCTGTAGCATAGTGGAAAGAGGCCTGGACTTGAGATAGCTGGGCTTACATAAGCATTTTGCCACTTCCTAGTTATGAGGTCTTGGGAAAGTCCCTTAGTCTCTCTGCTAAGAGCATTTTTACAATCTCTAAAGTAGAAGTGAATAAAACCCATTAATCATTGTTGCAAGCATGAAACCCTCCATGACCTGTAACATGCTCTCAATGAGTGGTCTTCCTGTCCCTCTTTCTGTTATACAAGTGCCTTCCTAGGATGTAAGTCCTTCTATAGTAAGAGATTTGGCTGATAGTTGTAGTTGAAATTTTGCCAAGGAAAGACTGCAGTAACCTGATCTAAAACACTTCCAGCATTAAAGTTCTGATTCTATTACCAGTCCTTTTCCTGACATCAGCAATTTCCTTCATGTGTTGCCAAGCACAACTCATTCATGACTTCAGGTAAAAGGAAAGGATAATGTCACAGTAAAATTAAAAGTTGTGGCTTGGGAGCAGTTTCACATTTAAAAACAGTGGAAATGTTGGAGCCTCTCTAGGAAGTAAATGTCAAAGTGTATTAATGTAGAGTGAGCACCAATGCCTTCAGGTATTAACCTACTGAGAAAGCCCATTTGGTCATCATTGTAGTTTCTCCTAAACTCTGAAAAGTGGTCTTTTATATTCTTTTAATGTTATTTAGAAAAACGAATTAAATGTCTATTAGAGCAGCCAGGTATTAGAAAAAAAGTGTCTTTTTAGAAATCTACTGGGCCCTTTTCTCTTGGGAAAGGAAAGTAAATTGTTTCCTATGGATAGGTGCATTAACTCTTTCAGGCCCCTGGGTGATTGTTTAGGTGAGTGTTGGTAGAGATAATTGATAACTTTTGGTTCCAAGGCTCATGGCAAAAGTAATGAACTTCCCAAAGCAAGTTTCTTTCTCAAAAGGAACCTGAAGCATAACAACTCTTATTTCTTACTTTCCCTTTCTTGTTAGCAACTCAAACATCCTCACATACTGATGGCAATCTTGGGCTCTGGAGTCAAGACAAATGTGGATTTGATAACCAGCTCAGCAGATTACTAGCTGTGGGGCCTTGTGCAAGTCACATACGCTTTCTGAGAGCCCCTGTCCTCATCTGTGACATTGTATCATGATTATTTTTTTTTTTAATTTTTTTTAAATTTTTTTATTTTTTATTTTTTTGTATCGTGATTATTAAATGAAGGAAATCTAACTTTGCAAGGTGACAGTGGTGTACCTGGCATGATTGACACCTGCAACAGATCGTTTTTAATTCACTTCTGTAGATGCAAAAATTATTATCAGTGATAATCATTTTTCTTAATTTACTCTCTAGTTTCAAAACAATTAACAGTTAAAAAATAAATTTAGTTAAAATGTATGTTTTGTATGAACTAATATATACACTTACTAAACAAGGTATTACACTTTGTGGTTCACCATTTTTAACTTTTTAATTAAAAAATCAAATTGTCACGTAGAATCATTGTTTTGTTTCCAGTTTTGTTTCTTTGTCTTTAGAGACAGTGTGCTATCATTGTTTATTCATATTTACAGTTTAAATGTAGGGATATATTGTACTACAGGGCTTGGAGATATGAACAGTGCCCTAAATGAGCCTGAACAACTCCCATCTATTATGAACTTACTGTCAAAGCAAACTCATGAAGCTGTGTCCACATGCGTCAGGGTGGCCTGTGTAATTGGGCATTCTCTGGATTAACTTCCGTGTAGAATACAATGCATATTGAGAGGTAATTTGAAGTTTACATGTACACACACAGACACACATATTATATAATAAATATCATGTACGCATATTATTGAGCTTCCCAGGTGGCACTAGTGGTAAAGAACCCACCTGCCAATGCAGGAGACGTAAGAGACACGGGTTCGATCTCTGGGTCAGGAAGATCCCCTGGAAGAGGGCATGGCAACCCACTTCACTGTTCTTACTTGAAGAATCCCATGGACAGAGGAGCCTGGAGGGCTACGGTCCATAGGGTTGCAGAGAGTCGGACACAACTGAAGCCACTTAGCATGCATGCACACATATTCTATTACATACACATATGTACATATTAATATTATATGATATGTATATGTATTAGTACAATTTAGCAGTTTGGAAGATAGACCAAAGATGCTGTAGTGAAAAGCATTTTATCACTAACATTGTTCAAAATTGTGAGCACATGGTGATAATAAAAAGCAGACAAACTAGGCTTGAGAAGTTTTAAAATTCTCTCCAGATAATGCATGCTCTATTTTTTCCACCCGGATCAGCCACACCCCTTGTCCCGCCTTTGGCACACCACTGCCGAGTTCCTGGCATATACTTAGCATGCAAGTCTTCTGAAACCAGAAAGATTTCTAAGGTCTTACTTTTGTGCTGCAGAGAGAGAAAAACAAAGACATGAAAATATAACTTAAAGATGTAGCATTATCTTTTGTAAAGAGTAATGTTTTTCTGTAAAAACAGCAATAGATGCTTTTTAATTTAGAAATATATGAAAGTATTTTTTTAAGAACTCAAAAAGCAGTAAGAGCCCCTGTAGTCACATTATCTGACAACAATAATAACAATCATTAATTGATCCCAGGAGCTGTACATTCATTCCATTATTTTAATCCTTACTGTGAATTTAGGCAGTAGCTTCATTTTTAATTTTCTTTTTGTTGTCTTTTCAAGTCTTTCTATTTCTTCTTTTCTTTTACAGAAGCAATAATTGAGACCTAAAGAAATTGTATAAGTAGACCAAGTTTATAAGCTCAAGCTCATTATTAGCAAAACTGGGATTCAATATAGATGTTTGACTAAAAGCCCAATCTCTTAACAACTCTGCTATTTTATACCTTTTTAACCTTTCTTCTAGAGATTCATTCTAGGAAATCAAACTGTTTTCAAAGGTTTATGAGTGAGAACATTTATCAGAGTGATAGCGGTAAAAACATATATTTATGTACATGGGAGAAAGATGAGAAGGAAGCAATAATGCATCACCAATGGTTAATTCCCCGTTACTGAACTATTGGTTTTCATTTTATTGTACATATATTTCCATATTTTCTGAAATTTCTATAATAAGTGTAACCTACAAAAAGTTGAAAAAAATGTGCTGGTAAATTTTTGGTGAGTCTTCAACTCATCAATCACTGAATCCTGATCTTTCACACCAAAGTTTGATTAAAATCTTCTCTACAGCTCACACTTGCCAACAACGTCTGGGCTAGGTTGGAATTAAATGTCAATTTGTTGTCTTCTCTCTTGTCTCCTTTAATCCTCAGCTGTTGGTGGCTTTTATTCTACTAATTCTTTATTGCTCCTAACCTTCCCAGGGAGATGGCATTCATTTACTACTTTGACTGCTTTTTTAAAAGACACCCAATTCCTTTCTCTCATTAGGAAATTAAAGAAAGAAATATTTACACAACTTAACTTTGTCCAAACAGATGGAATATTTTTTTTTTTTTTTTTTGCCATCTTTTAAAAATTTCTTCCTCGTGACTAAGCTCTCTCCAGAAATTTTGGACATGGTTAGCAGTTTTCATTACAAGCATAAGCTTCCTGGGTATCCAGGCATAATGTGTTAGCTGTGGGACCTCAGCATGTTTTTTCACTTTGGACTCATTTTTCTCGTATATAAAATGAAGACACATATATGTTTAAGTGAATCACTTTGCTGTATGGCAGAAACTAACACAACATTGTAAATCAACTATATTCCGATAAAAATTAATTTGAAAAAAATTGAAGTCACTGAGCTCTAAAATCCCTGCCTAGTCCAAACCCTTAAGTAAAAACAGACCAATAAATACTGGGCATTAGGTCTTCTGGTCCTAGCACTAAGGAGACTGTCATAAACATTCAACTCTCTGAATGGTGCCTGAGCAAGGGGCTTAGAGTATAGAAACCGAAGGTAGTATTGAGGAAAGGGTGCTTTTAGATGTTGTCTTGGAATTCTGTGGCTTCTGTACAGAAGTGCCCAGGTGTGGATTTCTTTTTTGTTTATCCTGCTTAAGAATGGCTGAAATTTTTGAACTGGATTCTGGTTTTATTGGTTTTGGAAAAATCTCTGCCATTTAATATTCAATGGTTACCTCTAGGGGCAAAATTATATGAACTCTGGAAATTGCTTTAAAATGCACCAACAAGGAATTCCCTGGTGGTCCAGTGATTAGGGCTCCATGTTTTCACTGCCCACAGCAGAGCGCCCGGGGTCAATCCCTGGTCAAGTTACTAAGATCCTGCAAGCCAAGCAGAGTCTCCAAAAAAAGAGAAAAAATCAGCAAGAAAGAAAGACATTAAAAAAGAGAAAAATGGGAAAATAAAGGAATGTGGTAAAATCTTGATTATCTGGATGGTGGGCATGCTGGGTTTGTAGGGCTATTCCCTCTATTATTTCAAATATGTTTAAATACCTTTATAATAATAGCAAAGAGATATAAGAGGCACATCAGCCTCTTGATATGAAGAGGGAAGCATACTGTCTCCTCCTTCTGGAGCTTCAATGGAGGTGTACATCAGAGCTTTCATTTCTATCCTCCCTGTCTCTTAGTACTCATATTTTTCATATTTTTATTTTCCATGTGACATTGTAAATAATTTCTTCTGGCTAATTTTTGGTTCATTTACCCTGTATTCAATTATATTTAGTCTATTTGTTGTTGTTCAGTCACTAAGTGGTGTCTGAGTCTTTGGTACCCCCTGGATTCTAGTCTGCCAGGCTCCTCTCTCCTTTGGGTTCTCCAGGCAAGAATACTGGAGTGGGTTGCCATTTCCTTCTCCAGGGAATCTTTCTGGACCAGGGGCTGAACCTGCATCTCCAGCATTGGCAGGCATATTCTTTACCACTGAGCCACTAGTGAAGCCCCTTTAATCTGTTACTTAATTTTTGTTATTGCAGCTTTTATTTATAGATACTATTTTTGTTTCTTTTTCAAATGTATTAGATGACTTTTTATAGTTTCCTGTTCCTCATTTTTTTCCTTCCAATCAGAAGTGAGCTTTCTCTAGGAATTATTTTTTTTAATACTTCTACTCCAGTTAGTAAAACAACAGCAACTACAATACAGTATGCATAATTGTTTTATAACCTAGGTCTCATAATTCATATGTAAGAAATCTGTGAAAATCTTTTTATGTTGTCTGTTGGTTCTGTAGTTTTAAAAGGTTCTGGCTCATGATGCCTTATTTTTTTGTTTTGACTGTTTTGAGGGGCAGGGAGCTTGCTGCATGGCTTGTAGGATCTTAGTTTACCTATCAGGGATTGAACCTGGGCCCTCGGCAGTGAAAGCATGGAGTTCTAACCACTGGACCATCAGGGAATTCCCTGCTTGATTATTTTTGACCATTGCTGCTCATATATTCCAAAAATTATAAGTAGGATCCTTTGTGATCTAGAATGCAGGTGTTTTCCTTTAGGGGAGAATATACACTTGATTCTGCCAGGTGCTCAAGACACTGACAATTTGGGACTATTTTAAATATTTTTCAGATTCTTTTCCTATATAGGTCATTGCAAAATATTGAGTAGAGTTCCCCATGCTATATAGTAGGTCCTTGTTGTTTATTTTATATATAGTAGTGTATGTGTGATACTCTCAAATTCCTAATTTATCCCTCCCCTTCTTCCTTAATTTATTTTAAAATGGTTCCAAATGGCTGGCAGTAACTTTGAGCACCCAGCAGAATCAAATGTATATTCTCCCTAGAGGAAAGCACCTCCATATATATCTATCTATATATACACACACACACATATATATACACATACATATGTGTGTGTATGTGTGCACATGTGCTATGTGTATGCTTAGTTGCTCAGTCATGTCTGACTCCTCATAACCCCATGGACTGTAGCCTGCCAGACTCCTCTGGCCATGGGGATTCTCCAGGCAAGAATATTGGAGTGGGTTGCCATGCTGTCCTCGGGAGGATCTTCCCAACCCTGGGATTGAACCCAGGTCTCATGCATTCCAAGAGGATTCTTTACAGTCTGAGCCACCAGGGAAGTCCATGAGTGCTGGAGTGGGTAGCCTATCCCTTCTCTAGGGGGTCTTCCTGACCCAGGATTGAAGCGGGGTCTCCTGCATTGCAGGAGGATTCTTTACCAGCTGAGCTACCAAGGAAGCCATACACACACACACACACACACACGCACACGCACACACACACACAGAAAACAATCGACTTGCTGTACATCTGAAACTCACACAACATTGTAAATCAACTGTGTTTCAATAAAAATAATTAGGGCTTCCATGGTGGCTCAGTGGCAAAAATGCGCCTGCCGATGTAAGAGACACAGGAAGATGTGTCTTCCTGATTCAGGAAGATCCCACTTGCCTCAGAGCCTCTAAGCCTGGGCACCACAACTATTGAGCCTGTGCCCTAGAGCCCAGGCTCCACAACAAAAGAAGCCACCACAGAAAGATGCCGCCCCACGCAACTAAAAGCCTTCACAACAATGAAGACCTAGTGCAATCAAAAATAGATAAATAAAAATTTTAAAAAATGAAAAATGAAATGAATTTCAAAATTTGTAACTTTTTGGACTCACCAAATTCAGTGATGTGAATGTGGACTGCAAATCTGAGTGTAGCTTGTTACGATTTTTCAGTCTGTCCCTCTCCGACCTGGACCACAGCAGCAACATAATTTTCTTGCAGCTCCTGAAGTAGGGGAGAGGTGTAACCCATTTTCTTTGAGATGAGGCGGTTTCTCAGTAGAGTATACCTTGGACAGAAGCTGGCCTTTGATTTCCCTCCACCTACCATCAGCACTTTGGGGGAATAAAGCAACCTTAGTGCTTTCTCGTACCTTCCAGGAAAAAGATAAATAGTAAAAACTCCTCTGAGGTCCAGTTTCTTTATGTGTAAGATGGGGTTAAAATTGCTTCATGCACTGATCCTCTACATAGAAAACCCTAAAGACTCTACCAGAAAATTACTAGAGCTAATCAATGAATATAGTAAAGTTGCAGGATATAAAATTAACACACAGAAATCCCTTGCATTCCTATATACTAACAATGAAAAAACAGAAAGAGAAATTAAGGAAACAATACCATTCACCATTGCAACAAAAAGAATAAAATACTTAGGAGTATATCTACCTAAAGAAACAAAAGACCTATACATAGAAAACTATAAAACACTGATGAAAGAAATCAAAGAGGACACAAACAGATGGAGAAACATACCGTGTTCATGGATTGGAAGAATCAATATTGTCAAAATGGCTATTCTACCCAAAGCAGTCTATAGATTCAATGCAATCCCTATCAAGCTACCAACAGTATTTTTCACGGAACTAGACCGAAGAATTTCACAATTTGTATGGAAATACAAAAAACCTCGAATAGCCAAAGTAATCTTGAGAAAGAAGAATGGAACTGGAGGAATCAACCTGCCTGACTTCAGACTCTACTACAAAGCCACAGTCATCAAGACAGTATGGTACTGGCACAAAGACAGAAATATAGATCAATGGAACAGAATAGAAAGCCCAGAGATAAATCCACGAACCTATGGACACCTTATCTTTGACAAAGGAGGCAAGGATATACAATGGAAAAAAGACAACCTCTTTAACAAGTGGTGCTGGGAAAACTGGTCAACCACTTGTAAAAGAATGAAACTAGAACACTTTCTAACACCATACACAAAAATAAACTCAAAATGGATTAAAGATCTAAATGTAAGACCAGAAACTATAAAACTCCTAGAGGAGAACATAGGCAAAACACTCTCCGACATAAATCACAGCAAGATCCTCTATGACCCACCTCCCAGAATATTGGAAATAAAAGCAAAACTAAACAAATGGGACCTAATGAAACTTAAAAGCTTTTGCACTACAAAGGAAACTATAAGTAAGGTGAAAAGACAGCCCTCAGATTGGGAGAAAATAATAGCAAATGAAGAAACAGACAAAGGATTAATCTCAAAAATATACAAGCAACTCCTGCAGCTCAATTCCAGAAAAATAAATGACCCAATCAAAAAATGGGCCAAAGAACTAAACAGACATTTCTCCAAAGAAGACATACAGATGGCTAACAAACACATGAAAAGATGCTCAACATCACTCATTATCAGAGAAATGCAAATCAAAACCACAATGAGGTACCACTACACGCCAGTCAGGATGGCTGCTATCCAAAAGTCTACAAGCAATAAATGCTGGAGAGGGTGTGGAGAAAAAGGAACCCTCTTACACTGTTGGTGGGAATGCAAACTAGTACAGCCACTATGGAAAACAGTGTGGAGATTCCTTAAAAAACTGGAAATAGAACTGCCATATGACACAGCAATCCCACTTCTGGGCATACACACTGAGGAAACCAGATCTGAAAGAGACACGTGCACCCCAATGTTCATCGCAGCACTGTTTATAATAGCCAGGACATGGAAGCAACCTAGATGCCCATCAGCAGATGAATGGATAAGGAAGCTGTGGTACATATACACCATGGAATATTACTCAGCCATTAAAAAGAATTCATTTGAATCAGTCCTAATGAGATGGATGAAGCTGGAGCCCCTTATACAGAGTGAAGTAAGCCAGAAAGATAAAGAACATTACAGCATACTAACACATATATATGGAATTTAGAAAGATGGTAACGATAACTCTATATGCAAAACAGAAAAAGAGACACAGAAATACAGAACAGACTTTTGAACTCTCTGGGAGAAGGCGAGGGTGGGATGTTTCGAGAGGAATTGGGTGGAGAGGGAGGTGGGAGCGGGGATTGGGATGGGGAAGACGTGTAAATCCATGGCTGATTCATATCAATGTATGACAAAACCCACTGAAATGTTGTGAAGTAATTAGCCTCCAACTAATAAAAAAATTTAAAAAAAAAAGAAAAAAAAATTGCTTCATGCACAGAGTTGTAAGTGATAAACAGAATTTTAAAATGCCTTTTATAAGTTGTATCAGGAGGAGGAAATTTTCCTGCACCCATCTAAGTTCTTCTAGCTGGTCCAAGAATTAAATTGACGCTAGACAGATTAACAGAAGAAAATCAAGCAAAGGTTTATCAAATTTGCCAGGAGTTGCCAAGAAACTAGTGGCACAAATATTTTCTCCTACTATTCTAATTTTAGAAAAGAGAAAAAGGATTCTTGCCATTCTCACTTCCAACAAGATCCCACAGGCAGAGATCTAGGAGACTGATACAGCTAAGATTTCTCAACTTCTGCTGGCTTTTGTCAGTTTTCTCAGGATTTCTTAGCAGTAGCAGTCTTGAGGTGAATAGGATCCAGTAAAATTGAATCCTGCTGGGTACACAAACTGTGGGAAAGGGTGTATTTCCTCTATACCCTCTAAATTCTTTTGACTGGCAATTAAAATGACATAAGGCAGGTTGTTGTTCAGTCACTAAGTCGAGTCCAACTCTTTTTGACCCCATGGACTGCAGCACTCCAGGCTTCCCTGTCCTTCACCGTCTCCCAGAGTTTGCTCAAACTCATGTCCATTGAGTCAGTGATGTAAGCCAAATTAACAAGAGAAAATAAAACTTATTACATACATATGGGGAATTCATATAACATGAATTCCAAAGACAGTGAGGCAATATTAGGTATGTATGTCATTCTGGACTGTGGAGAATGAGGTAGGGGTCTTCCCTTTCATTACTTCAAAGAGAAGCAAGGTAATTCACAGGGATATGAAAATAACATTTGATAGACAAATGTTTGCTTGGCTATCTAGAGGCAACGGGACACAGGGAGATCTTTGATCAAAAAAACCATGCTAGGTTCCTCCCTGTCTACCACACCTAGTTCATACTTTATTATATTTACCTGTGGTGATAGTTCCTTCCAGGAATAGGTCTTCTGTCTTAAATTCTTTTAAGCAGTTAGGGAGAAGTTCAAGGGTTCTTCTCGAGTCTTTTGGGCTTTGCTTGATTTTAGCCCTGCATGCCAATGGCGTATCTTGGGGCAGCCTGCCCTGTATACCATCAACTGTAAGTCATAAACTTACTCTGGAACCCTAGGCCCTCAAGGTTTAGGGAACCTTCTCAAGTTGCATTCATTACTTAGTAAATAAGTGCATTTTGCTGTATGAACCCCCATATTTCATATGATTTTCAAAGAATTCATTGACTTCCAAAACATATTTAAAAAGCAATTGGAAGTGGAAATTATTATGAGAAATTTAGCAAGTACAGATAGAGGACAGCAGATCTGGCTAGTGTTGCTATATGTTGCTGAATTTTTCAAAGCCTTGCCAATGGTCAAAATAATGATTATGTGCTCAATAAAACCATATTTTCCTGTTTCTTCTAAATGATAGTTCCACCGTGTGTGAAGTTCAAGGGTTAGAGGAAAACAACATGGATATATTCAAAATTGGTCCTAGTTCAAGTTTAGCATCTGGTAGGAAGAGCATTTTGTTCCTTTCATAATTTATCCCTTGCAATTTTCCATTCATGGCTGCCTAGACTTTTAGAACATTAGAGCTGGCTGGATCTGTCCAGATCAGATTACTTACCTCTTTAATTCATATTTAAGGACACCAAGGAAATGACAAAGATAAATTTACTAAGATTATAAATTCTAGAGGATTTGTGCTCCAATATTTCATAGACTTTATGCTAACTAAAATATTTCTTTCCTCAAAAAAGAAACCAAAATAAACAAAAAGAAAACCGAGAGTCTGAGATTTTCTCCTTTTTCTCTAGAGCATTGCCAGTGCTCTCCTTCAAGGCCCTGATCAAATGCCCTCTCTTTGGTGAAGTTTCTCTGCTTCAGGTGAGATGGTCTGAGTGCTGCAGGAAAGAAAGTGGAGTGGGAGAGGATGGTCATGTTCGAGGTCTCAGGCAAGTCCCTGGGACAGCCACAGAGAGTGTTCTTGGCATTGCACAGGCAAGAATTCAAAAGTGAGCCACAGTAAAGTGAAACAGCTTTATTCAGGGAGAAGCATATTCCATAGACAGAATGTGAGCCATCTAGGAAGACAATAGTAGAAATCCTTATCCCTTCACCAAAGTAGTTGGAATAATCCTTCCACTCATTCAGTTCAGTTGTTCAGTCATGTGCGACTCTCTGTGACCCCATGGACTGTAGCACGCCAGGCCTCCCTGTCCATCACCAACTGTCAGAGTCCACTCAAACTCATGTTCATCGTGTCAGTGATGCATTCAACCATCTCATCCTCTGTCATCCCCTTCTCCTCACGCCTTCAATCTTTCCCAGTATCAGGGTCTTTTCCAATGAGTTGGTTCTTCCCATCAGGTGGCCAAAGTATTGGAGTTTCAGCCTCAGCATCAGTCCTTCCAGTGAATATTCAGAACTGTTTTCCTTTAGGATTGACAGGTTGGATTTCCTTGCAGTCCAAGGGACTCTTAAGAGTCTTGTCCTACACCACAGTTCAAAAGCATCAACTCTTCGGTGCTCAGCTTTCTTTATAGTTCAACTCTCACATTCATACATGACTACTGGAAAAACCATAGGTCTGACTAGACAGACCTTTGTCGGTAATGTCTCTGCTTTTTAACATTCTGTCTAGGTTGGTCACAGCTTTACTTCCAAGGAGCAAGTATCCTTTAATTTCATGGCTGCAGTCACCATCTGCAGTGAGTTTGGGGCCCCAAAATATAAAGTCTGTCACTGTTTCCATTATTTTCCCATCTATTTGCCATGAAATGATGGGACCAGATGCCATGATCTTCGTTTTCTGAATGTTGAGTTTTAAGCTAGCTTTTTCACTCTCCTCTTTCACTTTCATCAACAGGCTCTTTAGTTCTTCTTCACTTTCTGCCCTAAGGGTGGTGTCATCTGCGTATCTGCGGTTATTGATATTTCTCCTGGCAATCTTGATTCCAGCTTGTGCTTCATCCAGCCCAGCATTTCACATGATGTACTCTGCATAGAAGTTAAATCAGCAGGGTGACAATATACAGCCTTGACATACTCCTTTCCTGATTTGGAACCAGTCTGTTGTTCCATGTCCAATTCTTGCTTCTTGACCTGCATACAGATTTCTCAAGAGGCAGGTCAGGTGGTCTGGTATTCCCATCTCTTTCAGAATTTCCTACAGTTTGTTGTGATCCACACAGTCAAGGGCTTTGGCTTAGTCAATAAAGCAGATGTTTTTCTGGAACTCTCTTGCTTTTTTGATGATCCAGCAGATGTTGGCAATTTGATCTCTGGTTCCTCTGCCTTTTCTAAATCCAGCTTTAACATCTGGAAGTTCATGGTTCACGTACTGTTGAAGTCTGGCTTGGAGAGCTTTGAGCATTACTTTACTAGCATGTGAGATAAGTGCAATTGTGCAGTAGTTTGAGTATCCTTTGGCATTGCCTTTCTTAGGGATTGGAATGAAAACTGACCTTTTCCAGTCCTGTGGCCACTGTTGAGTTTTCCAAATTTGCTGGTGTATTGAGTGCAGCACTATCACAGCACCATCTTTTAGGATTTGAAATACCTCAACTGGAATTCCATCACCTCCACTGGCTTTGTTCTTAGTGATGCTTCCTAAGGCCCACTTGACTACGCATTCCAGGATGTCTGGCTCTAGGTGAGTGATCACACCATCATGATTATCTGGGTTGTGAAGATCTTTTTTGTATAGTTCTTCTGTGTATTGTTGCCACCTCTTCTTAATATCTTCTGCTTCTGTTAGGTCCATACCATTTCTGTCCTTTATAGTGCTCATCTTGTCAAAGGCTAACAAAGTTTTGCCAAGAGAACGCACTGGTGATAGCAAACACCCTCTTCCAACAACACAAGAGAAGACTCTACACATGGACATCACCAAATGGTCAATACTGAAATCAGATTGATTATATTCTTTGCAGCCAAAGATGGAGAAGCTCTATACATTCAGCAAAAACAAGACCAGGAGCTGCCCGTGGCTTGGATCATGAACTCCTTATTGCCAAATTCAGACTTAAATTGAATAAAGTAGGGAAAACCACTAGACCATTCAGTTATAACCTAAATCAAATCCCTTACGATTATAAGTGGAAGTGACTGTAGATTCAAGGGATTAGATCTGATAGACAGAGTGCCTGAAGAACTATGGATGGAGGTTCGTGACATTGTACAGGAGGTAGGGATCAAGACCATCCCCAAGAAAAAGAAAGGCAAAAAGGAAAATGGTTGTCTGATGAGGCCTTACAAATAGCTGAGAAAAGAAGAGAAGCAAAAGGCAAAGGAGAAAAGGAAAGGTATACCAATTTGAATGCAGAGTTCCAAAGAATAGCAAGGAGAGATAAGAAAGCCTTCCTCAGCAATCCCACTCATTAGCCTATGTAATTATCCACCCCTATTAAAACTGACAGGACTTCCTGGTAAAGAATCCGCCTGCAATGCAAGAGACCCTGGTTCAATTCCTGGGTCAGGAAGTTCCCCTGGATAAGGGATAGGCTACCCATTCCAGTATTCTTTGGCTTCCCTGGAGGCTCAGACCGTAAAGAAGACCTGGGTTTGATCCCTGGGTTGGGAAGATCCCCTGGAATACTGCACGGCAACCCACTCCACTATTCTTGCCTGGAGAATCTCCATGGACAGAGGAGGCTGGTGCTCTACAGTCCACGGGGTTGCAAAGAATTGGACACAACTGAGCGACTAAGCACTTGGCATAAAAACTAAGCACTTGGCATAAAAACTGACAACCCCATGCCACGGAACCTCTTGCCACCACCCACTTTTTGGCCTTTTATGGACTGACCTCAGAACTGTCACGGCACCTGGCAGCATTTAGCTTGATGATGTATTATAGTGAGCATATACTGCAACTCAAGGTCTACTGAAAATCAATCATCTGCCATCTTGGACCTAGTCTATGCTTAGGTCCTCAATGGCTGTGATTCTTTTAAAGCTTGTACCCTGCCCCTTCCTATCTCATGAATATAAACAAAGGCTTCCTGATAGACCAGAATTGCTACTATTACTTTTTAACCCTTTTTACAAGACAAGTCTTGCCATATTGCAGAATTGGAGTAGATGAGAAGTCAGGCGTGGCACGCTGAATGCGTGCTAGTGTGCTAGGTGCTGGGGTTACAACGATGAACAAAAGAGACATGATCTGTGTCCATTTCACCATTTCCACAGCACCATGTTTCTTTTGGGCAACTCCATTTATCTCCTCACTGATATGCCTGCTTACACTTTGATCTCCCTTTGATTCATTCTCCATTCGACATGAAGAAGAATTTTGCGGTTACTAAATTGGCTGCCTGGGTCCATGCTGGGGTTCTTTTTTCTGCTCAGATCTGCGCAGCCAGTAACAGAACTGAGACTGGAATAGCACAAGCTTTATGATGTCCAGAGAATGGAGAATCAGCAACTTAAATTTCCAAATCAGCTTCTTAACTTGATTCCAGTGAAGAGCATATATAGGAGGGAGGAGGCAAAAAGGAGGAAACTGGAAAGAGTGGGAGGAATATTCATGACTTATCCAAGAACAGGGGCATGCTTCAGGCTTGGAACTGAGGCAACACTCATTTTCGGTCCTTGTGTGGGTTTTTCAGGTTGTTGTCATGGCAACTGTCAACTGTTGTGGAGCTGCTGGGTGTGTCATTTAGCTAATGTATTACAAAAAGCATATAATGAGGCTCAAGGTCCAGTAGAAATAGAATCTTCTGCCATCTTGGATGTAGTTGGTTCTAACCAGTTCTTGTTTTTCTCTTTGCAGCTTCCCCCTGACACTCACATAAGAGCAGTTGGTTTCCATTCAAGGGAGGGGAAGGGGCATGATTCTGGTGCAAACGCCTTAGTAACGTTTTGATTATGCTTGAAATCCCTCTTTAAAACCCACTGCGGGGAGTGGGGGAGGGAACCCACTGGAGTTCCTCTTATGGAAGAGTGATGTATGGACCCACTCCTCAGAAACAACTGTAACTAGTACTTTTTATTATATTTGTATGTATGTATGCAAGAAGATCAAACCAGTCAATCCTAAAGGAAAATCAACCCTGAATACTCATTGGAGTGACTGATAATGAAGCAGAAGCTCCAATACTTTGGCCACCTGATGCGGAGAGCCAACTGATTGGAAAATATTCTGATGCTGGGAAAGATTGAGGGCAGGAGGGGATACTGACTCATTGAACATTGATTTGAGCAAGCTCTGTGAGATAGTGAAGGACAGGGAAGTCTGGTGTGCTGCTGTCCATGGGGTTGCAAAGAGTCAGACACAACTGAGTGACTGAACAACAGCAATATATGCATAAAACAACCATTAAAATCGCTGGACATTGTTCCAAGGTTGTGTAGCAAATTGTTGCAGGAGAAGAAGATATCAATCATGTCCTTAGACCTGCAGGAATCTTTATGATAGACCACCAAATGAGGGTTCTTGGTTTCGAGTTGGAAAACATTCAAGAGAGAGTTGGAAAACATTCGCCACAGTAAAGGGAAAGCGAGTTTATTTAGAGACAAACTCACGAGTTTATTTAGAGACAAACTCATTGCATAGGTGGAAAGTGGTTTGTTTCAGAAGGCTCAGAACGAGACAGTGGCTCCAGGGCAAGGGATTATGTTAGAAAGTTAGAGCTGCCCTGGGGTATGGGGACCTAGGTGTTTGTTTGTTTGTTTGTTTTTTAAATGTTTATTTATTTATTTGGTGCACTGGGTCTTAGTTGCAGCATTTAGGATCTAGTTCCCTGACCAGGGACCAAACCCAGGCCCCCTGCATTGGGAGCTCGGAGTCTTAGCCACCAGACCACCAGAGAAGTCTGGGGCCTAGATTTTTATGGGTTAAGTAATTTCATAGGCTACTGAGTAGAAGGAATATTCTTGCTATTTTGGGGAAGGATGGAGATTTCCCCGGAACTGGACTACTCCCCACTCTCTGGCCTGTTATGGTCCACCTTGGGACTGTCATAGAGTAAGAGGGAGTGATTTTTACTGTTAAAATGAAGGTCTGGGGACTTCCCTAGTGGTCTAGTGGTTAAGACTCCATGCTCCCAGTGCAGGTTTTTGATCCCTGGTCAGGGAATTAGATCCCACGTGCCACAACTAAGAGTTTACATGCCACAACTAAGACCTGGAGCAGTCAAATAAATAAAATAAATATTTTAAATTGAAGGTGGCAATGAGCGAGTGTTAGTTGCTCAGTCATGTCCAACCTTTTGTGACCCCATGGATTTCAGCCCACCCTCTTTCCCTGGAATTCTCCAGGCAAGAATACTGGAGTGGGTTGCCATTTTCTTCTCCAAAAGATCTTCCCAACAGGAAAACAAACGTATAATGAGCTGAAAGTCAATGACTGGACTATTCTGAAAGCCACCTTGGTTTTAGGCAGCTCCAACAGGTATTTATGGCATCCCAACAGCTGAGCCTCTTCTCCATTTCCTAGCTTTTGAGTCCTGTCCCTTTCTGTCCTGCCTTAAAATGAGGAAACCTTTATTAAAGAAATTCTATTAGTAGATCTTGATTAGAAGGACAAGAGTCTGTAGCACAAGCTGCTCCCTCCCCGCTTCTCATCACAGCTTGAAGACAGAAGCTCAGTTCTGGGAAGGTACTACCAAGGGAAATAAAACTCCTCCCCATCTCAGCTCACAGTTAAGGGAGGTGGAGGAGCAGGCCACCAGCATCTCTCATACCACGGCTCTGGTGAGTGTGGCTGGGGGTGAGGGGCTCCATTCTTCTGCCCAGTGATGCTGAAAGCTTGGCCTCTGTGCATTGGTACTGAATTAAATCTTGGAGACAAGATTTTGGGTGAAGCAAAAAAGGATACTTTATTGCTCTGCCAGGCAAAGGACACAGCGGGCTCCCACCCACAAGAAAACTATGTATCCCAACCTGGCAGGATCTGATGAAGAGTTTTATGGGCTTCCCTGGTAGCTCAAATGATGAAAAATTTGTCTCCAATGCAGAAGACCTGGGTTCAGTCCCTGGGTTGGGAAGATTCCCTGGAGGAGGGCAGGGCAACCCACTCCAGTATTCTTGCCTGGAGAATCCCCATGGACAGAGAAGCCTGGTGGGCTACAGTCCACGGGGTCGCAAAGAGTCGGACACAACTGAGTGGCTAACACTTTCACTTTTTCACTTTGCAGCAATAGTTCAAGAGTGGGGTTGCTGACAAGACTAGGGTGTGACCAGGGCTTGCACTCCCTTATTCTCAGGTGACTGCTACTGCTAAGTCACTTCTGTCGTGTCCGACTCTGTGCGACCCCATCCCTGGGATTCTCCAGGCAAGAACACTGGAGTGGGTTGCCATTTCCTTTTCCAATGCATGAAAATGAAAAGTGAAAGTGAAGTCACTCCGTCATGTCCGACTCTTCGCAACCCCATGGACTGCAGCCCACCAGGCTCCTCCATCCATGGGATGTTCCAGGCAAGAGTACTGGAGTGGGGTACCATTGCCTTCTCCGTCTCAGGTGGCTAGTCTACTATTGAGGAGCTTCTGTTTGTTATGCCTGATGTCCGAATCCCCGAGTGGGAAAAGAGAAGGCTTCCAAGACAATGCAACTCGCAAAAAAGGGAAGTTTATTGCTGACTCGAGTCAGGGCTTACTGCTGCAACCAACGCAGTGGTGCAGGGTCAGAAAGCCCTGAGCCCAAGCTGTTCCCCAAATTTATAGGGTGTGCATAAGCAGTTGGTAGCTGGCTTAAGCGGATTGGTTACATGTTTGCAAAGTAATCTTATTGGCCCAAACCTTCGCAGGCTTTTTTCAAACTTGGGCGTTCGCGGGCTTTTCAGCTTTCCCCTGATAGGTTCCCTTTTTCTTGCTAGGCGCATGTTGATTGGCTGGCTCCAGGTGGCCTGATAATCATGTTACCCTGGAAAACCAGGCCTACTCCTAATCTAGGCTGCCTGTCAGGGCGCAGCCTCACACTGTGGCCCCTTTAGTCTTGCCTCAGGTGGTTTCTTGGCTGCCCCTCCCTTAATTAGCAATTGTTCCAATCTGCACTTTGGAACTCAGGGAAGGTCTAGAGGCTGGAGTCTTGCTTATAAGAAATGGGAGACAAAAAGGCCTCCATGCCCAGGAGCCCCACGGAGCCCCACTCAGTTTCACCAGGACCCATGTATAGGTGGAATCTCTAACCAAGGCATGGCAGGCCAAGAACACCAGAGACCCGATAACTCTTGCTCCAGCTTGCTTGCTGGGTGGAGGTTTTGTAGAGATCTTAGGCAAGTAGTTGGATATAGAATTCTGGAAATTAGTGAACAAGAGACGTAGATACACAAATCAACCTAAGCAAGTGTGGTCACCTCTGGGGAACCAGTCGTCCTTCACTTCCAGGCCTGAGGCTCTGGAGGGGCCAGTGATCACCACTGCTGTGGTCAGCCTCTGGCTCCAGGTCTGCCTTGCCCCACTGGCCCATCGAAGGCCTAAAGTGTCCTTCACCATGCCTCTCCAGCTGTCAAATTCCTGCTCATTTCAGCAAGACCCTTCTTTCACTGAACCCTACTCTGCAGGAGGGGTGTATCCTGGCTCTTGGGGATTCTTTTGTAATGAGCTGGTCCCTAGGAGAGAAACAATTTCTAAGAGTTAATGAAAAGCTCCTTTTGTGTCTCCTACTTTAATTTGATCCTCTCAGCTTGAATCCCAGCGGAGGTGTGTGTGCTGAATTCTGAGGGTGAAGGGAGTGTTTTTCTGTTAGCTCTCAAAGGTCAGACAGCAAGCCTTAGTCATGCTAATGGAGAGCTAACCTTTCACGGTCTTAGAGAGAGGTTTCCAGCTCGAGGGGTTTTCCAAAATCTTTCAAATGAGGCCTTTGTCTCCAAATCACAGTGATAATTACTGGCAAAGTTAGAACTTGAATTGAGGTCTTCTGACTTGAAGGCCAGAGCTTTCTTCACCCGCAACACTCTCTTGTATTATTTGATTTTTTAGTGGCTCTTTCAGCACCAACCACCATTCCTGGCACATAGTAGTATTATAATAAATAATGATGAATAAGGAAATAACAGCTACTCTACTCCTTGATTCTTCCTTTTCTCCCTAGGATAGCAGGGAATAAAGAAAGCAAAGTGGCAGAATGTGTTCGGGGTTTCCAAGAAGTAGCATCAACAAGAATGAATGACCTTTGGGATCCCTGACACTCAAATAATTCAATCAAGTGAAAATTGAATCTCTGAAGAACTGCTGTCCATTCTCAGCACAGTCCCTAAAGGACACAAAATCCCAGAACACAGCCAGTAGAAAATACTAACTCGATCTGTTGTCTAAGTGATATCATGTATAGAGATGGAAGGCCAAACACATTTTCAAAATGGCTGAAATACATATTCATGGCTACTACATGCATGGGTTTAGAATCAGAGGGCTCCCACACAGCCTTAGGTTGTGTTTGTTGAAATAAGTTGAATTTAATTGAATTGGATTGATTTCTGCTGTGATTACTCAAGGGGTCAGAGTTTTTGTCTTTCAAAGTCCTGGGAACAAGACTCTAGAGTGCATCTATTATTTTCTGCCACAGTGCATCAATTCACCCTCCCCATTCGAAGTATTCTGCCTTATCCCTGGGAAACTCTCCCTCCTCTCTTCTCAACCCCCAAAGCCTGGGCAAGACTAAGCCAACTTCAGGTTCCAGAAGGGACAATGGACTTCAGACATGGCTAGTGCGTTGTTCCACAGTCAGTGAATCATAATGAAGGATTTTTATATGAACAGAAGACAGAGACCCTCACTCTTTATCCTGAAGGTAGATTTGAGAGTTTATGGGGGCTTGGCCTGCTGCTGCCATATTGCTCCCATATGAAGCCCAAGCTGTAACCATACAGCAGAAGGCAGAGCCAAGAGATTGGAGAGAAACAAAATCTAGATGACTTAAATTGAAGCCTGGATCCACTTACCCAAAGTCAGCCCTAAGTCTGGATTTTTCAGTAAAAATACGGACCCAGAGAATTTTTTTTTTTTTTTTTTTTTTTGCTTAAGGCAGGTTTAAGTTGGGTTTTTCTGCCACTTATACAGTCAAGAGGCTTCTAATTTGTGTAAGAACATTTCTGTCTAACTTCATCAGTGTTCTCTGCTGAACAATCTTCTCTAGTAGAAATCATATACACCCCAGCAATAGGGTGACAAGTTGGCTCCCTGTAATCTTCTCTTTCTCTTCAATCTCCACCTTCCCATCAGCATGCTGCCTTTATTTTTATTTTTTATTTTTTTTGGGGGGAGAAATAGGATTTTTTTTTAAAATTTTTTATTAGTTGGAGGCTAATTACTTCACAACATTTCAGTGGGTTTTGTCATACATTGATATGAATCAGCCATAGAATTACACGTATTCCCCATCCTGATCCCCCCTCCCACCTCCCTCTCCACCTGATCCCTCTGGGTCTTCCCAGTGCACCAGGCCCGAGCACTTGTCTCATGCATCCCACCTGGGCTGGTGATCTGTTTCACCATAGATAATATACACGCTGTTCTTTCGAAACATCCCACCCTCACCTTCTCCCACAGAGTTCAAAAGTCTGTTCTGTACTTCTGTGTCTCTTTTTCTGTTTTGCATATAGGGTTATCGTTACCAGCTTGCTGCCTTTAGAATGTAACTTATGCTAAGAAACAGGTGCTTTATTAAAGATCATATACCTAAGAGGTGGTGAAGCCAAAACCATAGCCTGGGATTTTGAATTCAAATACTATGCTGTCTATTTATCACACACACACAAACATCATATTTGGAGCCACTGTTGATTCCTTTTTCTGGCTGTAGCCATATACTTTAGAACTGTGTGTACAATGTGGTAGTCACTAGCCGCATGGAGCTACGTAAATTCAAATTAATTAAAAATAAATTTAAATTCAGTTCCTCAGTCATCCTGATCGCATTCCAAGCACACACTAGCCCACATATGGGTAGTGACTGCCAGATTGGACAACACAGGTAAAGAATCTTTATATCATCCCAGAAAGTTCCAAAGGACAGCACTGCTCTAGAGACAGATTTCTTTCTTTATCCAAAGTTGCTAGGGTCAGAATGCCTGATAGAATCTTTCTACTCTTCAAATGGCCAATGAGGCTAACAGATGATAAGCTATGAGCTATTTAGCCATCTACTCCATACTTTCTAAACACTTAGATGGGATGTATAGGTCCCAGCTCCTCATCTCTGAGATGTTAAATCTGAAACATGCTACTAGTGTTGTTGTTTTTCAGTTGCTAAGTTGTGTTCAATCCTTGCCACCCCATGGACTGCAGCCTACCAGGTTTCCCTGTCCTTTACCATCTCCCAGAATTTGCTCAAACTCATGTCCATAGAATCGGTGATGCCATCCAACCATCTCATCCTCTGTCATCCCCTTCTCCTCCTGCCTTCAATAGTTCGCAGCATCAGGGTCTTTTCCAGTGAGTCAGCTCTTCACATCAGGTGGCCAAAGACTCGGAGTTTCAGCTTCTTCATCAGTCCTCCCAGTGAATATTCAGGGTTGATTTCCTTTAGGATTGACTGGTTTGATCTCCTTGCTGTCCAAGGGACTCTCAAGAGTCTTCTCCAGCACCTCAGTTCAAAAGCATCAATTCTTCAGCGTTCAGCCTTCTTTATGGTCTAGTTTTTGCATGCTACTTAGTAAGGGATGATTAATCTGTTATTGTATCAAACATCTTGAAATTATATAAATAAGTATATTAAAACACATATGTCTCTACCCTACTCTGATCTAGTATATGATTATACATTTCTTGGGAGTTTGAAGAACACAATGTTTCCTTCTCAGGCTGGGAATTCATTAGGAATACATTTCTCAATGACATTCCCACAGCTTATCATTCTCCAAACAGGAACTATCTTCCTAGCCCTGGGCGCATTTCCCTTTCAGATTAAGACCCTCTGGGAAAAAAATATCTAATCATTTTCATTCAAACAAAAAGTAAAGCTCTCCAGCTGAAAATGTGTAGCAGATATTCAGTTTGGGAAATGATAACTATGGCATAAAATAAACCTTCTTTATTGGACAGAATATACAAATTGCAGATTATATTGTCACCTAGATAGCACAAGAGAGTTATTCTTCCAGAGAAAAAAGTCTAGCTTGGCTTTGTTTTCTGTCAAATGGGGGAAAAAAATGATGAACACATAATACACAGGACTTGGGGTGACAATTTCTTTTTGGTTTGACATGAATAGTGTGTATTTGCAAACATTGTCCATTCGCTTGTGTGTAGTAATTAGAAAAAAGCACACAATTTTCACAAAATGGGAGAAGGGAGTATCAGATTTCAGCCCAACTGTTCCCTGGCTGGGTGGATAATTTGGTATCAGAAGGTAGCCATGGTGACCACAAAAGTTACTCATGTGAGTAAAGATGCAACTAATGATGCCCACAGTTACTTAATCGCAGGCATGCTTAAACTGCTTTTGCCATTTTTGGAGAGTGCTTATGGCTAATTGTGGCTGCAAGTGAGTAACTACAGGTGCAATCAGATGTGTTTCTAATTTTTACATTTGTGCTGACAGCAGGAGAATAAACCACCCCTGCTAAAAAGGGGAATTGTAAAAGGAGGGCTGAAATCAGGTCTTATAAGTCCGGGGAGGGTGGAACAGCCTCCAACATGAAAACAAACACAAGTCACTTAATGTTTAAGCAGAAGAAAATTCTGGACCATCAGCTGACCAGATTCCAGGCCCATCTGTGGATCTTCCCCTTTGCCTGAGGTCCTCTCACTTCCTGGTACTGCCCCAACCAGAAGGGGCCTTTTACTTTCTCCATATAACTCTGCCACTCCTGTCCCATCATGCAATAGACACTATTTTTTTTTAATGTTATTGTTGACAAATACTTTAAAAAAATTATTTACTTATTTACTTATGACTGTGCTGGGTCTTTGTTGCTGCACACAGTCTTTCTCAGCCTCCGCACACAGCGCTCAGGCTTCTCATTGCGGTGGTTTCTCTTGCAGGGCATGGGCTTTAGGCACATGGGCTTCAGTATTTGCAGCATGCAGGCTCAATAATTGTGGCTTCTGGATTCTAGAGCGCAGGCTCAGTAGTTGTGGCACATGGGCTTTGTTGCTCCGTGGCTTCTGGGATCTTCCTAGACCAGGAATGGAACCCATATCCCCTGCATTGGCAGGGAAATTCTTAACCACCAGGGAAGTCCACAAATACCTTTTACACATGCTGTAATACTTATGTGCACAAATGAATTCTAATATATATCCTGGGACAGGCAGTTAGCTTTTGAAGTTTTCTTATTAGAATTAACACCCCAAAGATGGCTACATGACACTTCAAATATCCTTATCAAAAATCTCACTTGGTTTTTTAATTCCTATAAGGAGTGTTAGAAATATTTCTGAACAGGTAAATTGAGTGATGGAACAAGACTTTTGGTTGACTAGGAAATAGAAGCCCCATTAGTCTTGCATGACTGAGTGTACAACTCTAGCAAGCTGTGGGGTCAGACTCCAATGTAGTGCCTGTTACTTGTGGAAGATGGATCCCCAAAGCCTTAAGAGCCAATTGCAGGACTGTTCTTGTACCTGCTGGCTAGTAAACATTTGTAGCTCTGGCAGAATTAGGTCTGAGTCCTCACCTGGTGTGGAAGTTGTAAAAGCTGTATGCCACTACCCTCTTGTGTGCACTAGAACTACTGATGTTCACCCCAAGAGCCTGGCAGTTGCTGAGTGTCCAGATTAGTGGGTCCGTTCAAAACATCTTGATTTCTTCTAAAATAGCTCCTGCAGCCCTATATTTCCGAAATAAATGAAATAAAAGACAGGGATATATGTAGTTACATAGACAATGAAATAAACAACAAGGATATAAATATGTAGTTACAGGAGGTACCAAATGCAGAGAAATGGACACATTGTTTTAGGTTCCAGGAAATAGCCTTCTATTCAAGGGAAGACACTAGTCCCTTTGTATACAACTTGCCTGGCCTCTGTTCCTCCCAGGCCCTCCTTGGCTGCCTTTTTCTAAGTCCTGTGAGTCATCTTTTCCCCTACCTCATAAGAGATGCTGGTTAATCACTCAGACTGCTCTCCATTCCACTGAGAGTATCAGAGATCCATTCTGTGCCAGAAACATATTCTGGGCACTGTGGTGACCCAGTGGGATGAACTGGACAGGCTTCTTGCCCAGGGGATGTTTTGCTGTAACTAAGCCCTCTGCTGTACTCCCGTTCACTCTGCTGGTTTGGGACCTGAGGTACAACAAGCTTTACCCACAGTAAAGTGGCAGAACTGTGAGACTGGCGAGTAATGAGGTGGAGAAAATGTATGTCACCAGAATTCTCTTGGGGAGAGCTCTCCGTCTGATTAGAAGAAATACTTTGTAATGACATTTGGGGTGGAAGGTGGAGTCCCAAGGGCCTTATCCATCAAGGAAAGATGTCTGCTAAACTGCTTTGCATGAGACAAGGAGAGGGATTGCTTTGCTCCTAAGAGAGGCAGGGAACGGGCGGGCAGACCAGGGGGAGGGCAGGGAGGTGGAGGGTAGGGTGTGCAACCACCGTGCAACAGCAGAGAGATGTCTGCCACATGATGGAACCGTTTGTGGGATGAGCAGATCTTTGGTAAATACACTAAATGAACGGGATGTTTAGCATGTGTGGTTATCTTATAGAGTTTGGTGACGAGGTTGAGTTTGCTATCTATACTGATGCTGAACACTGCCTCTGGGGTTTTTAGTTTCAGAAACCCAGACATTCCTTTTTTGCTTCAGGCAGTCTGGTTCTGTCTGTCTCTGTCTAGCTCTCTCTCACAAGACAGACAGACAGACAGACACACACACACATGGTTCTACCTTTCCCCAAAGTGATACCCTTCTCTACAGGTGAGTAAAAGGAAGATTATTCTAACACAACAGTCTGAGTGTACCAGCGGGCTTGGAGACATGGGCATGGTACCCAGGGCTTGGGCAGCCACAAGAGGATGATTAGACAGTAGAAATCAATGACTTATAAAGGCTGGAGGACAAGGCCACAGGGATTTTTCAAAATCCAGGCAAACAATCACCACTCAGGTGTCTGTGGGATTTGAGTTTGAGGAGCAAAAATGGTTAAACATTTCCTCAGACTGAGATGTGCCAAACCCAGTGTTAGAAATTCCATAGAGGTTGAGACACTCCTCCCCTCTCTCCTCCTCCTTTAGGTCCAGTAGCAAAACTACAGTGTTAGGAAGCTCAGAAGAATCTGGCAGGGTAGGGAAGGCTTCCACAGGAGGTGGTTCTTGCTGTCAGCTTTGGGGGATAGACAAGAGGAAAGGCCTTCCAGGTGGAGGGGCTGGCTAATGCGAAGGGCAGAGACCTGAGAGTCAGGGGGACTGAGGCAGGAGATGCGGTTCTCTGAGATTAAAAAGATTTTGCCTGGAAAGGACAGAAGCCTGAAACAGACCCTCACCTCACGGCCCTTGGAAAGAATCAACGCTGCTGACACCTTGCTTTCAGACTTCTAGCTTCCAGAACTGTGAGAAAATTAATTTCTGTTTTTTAAGTCACTCTGGCTGTGACACTTCGCTGTGGCAGCCTTAGCAAACTAATATAGCGGGTTTGAATTCCGGCTCAGCTACATCTCAGCTATGCAACCTTGAATGACTTATATAATCTCTCTCAATCTTATCTGTGAAACAAAGATGTAATCAAAGCTATGCTGTGACAGATGATCCATACAACCTGTTCAGTTTAGTACCTAGCCTGAAATCACTTCTCAATAAATGCTAGCTGCCATTATTATTTTGGTAATTATTATATGTTTCTAGGTAATATTTTAGCTTCATGATATAGTGTTAGTGTAATGAAACTTTTTATTGCTGTTTAGTTGCTAAATTGTATCCAATTCTTTTGTGATCCCATGGACTGTAGCCTTCCAGGTTTCTCTGTCCTTGGGATTTCCCAGGCAAGAATACTGGAGTGGATTGCCATTCCCTTCTCCAGGGATCTTCCTGACCCAGGGATCAGACCCAAGTCTCCTTCGTTGGCAGGCAGATTCTTTACCACTGAGCCACCTGGGAAGCCTGTAATGAAACTTAAATGGCTCTAATTTTTCTTTTTTTTCAATGATTTCCTCTTCACCTCAGTCATAATCAAGAATGTAGTCAGGTACAACATAGTCCAATAAATTTTTTTTAAAAAGAACGTAGGGGGCTTCCCTGGTGGCCTAAGGGTGGTTAGGGTCCTGGGCTTTCACTACTGTGTCCCAGGTTCAGTCCTTGGCCAGGGAACTGGGATTCCTGCAAGCCGCAGCTGGATTCCCTAAGATCACATGTCAGGTTGCATCCCCCTTCACTTTGGACCTCACCCTGATCCTTTTTCAAGCTGAAAAACTAAACCTTCCTCACAAGCAGAACGCATGCCCAGATCCAAAATGTACTTCCTGCTCAAACAGATTTCATGCGCCTCCTGGTCATGCCCTGAAGGAACCCTACTTCTCTGTTGGGTTTTGTTGCTGTTTTGTTTTATATTTTTACCATTTTATTGTGGAGAATCTCAAATATACTCAAAAAGGAGACAAAGTAGCTTGAAACCCTCAGGTGTCCATCATGAACTCATGACCAAGCCCGCCCATCCACTTTTAACCCCTGTGTTCTTTTCAGAGAATATTCCAGACATTATATAATTTTACCATTAATATTTTGATTATGTATCTTTAAAAGATATGAACTTTAAAAAAATATATTTTTATTTATTTATTTGGTTCTGCCAGGTCTTCCTTGGGGTATGTAGGATTTAGTTCCTGATCAGGGATCAAACCCAGGTCCCCTGCATTGAGAGTGTGGTGTCTTATCCACTGGACCACCAGGGAAGTTCCAAAATATATGAACTTTTGAGGGACTTTCCTGGAGGTCTAGTGGTTAAGACTTTGTGCTTCCATTGCAGGGGACTCAGGTTCATTCCCTGATCAGGGAATTAAGATTCCACATGCCTTGTGGCATGGCCAAAAAAACAAAAAAGATATGAATTTTAAAAAATTTAAAGTAATACCATTATTACATAACTTAAGTAATGTCATTCAAACATCATAATTTTCAGTTAACATTCAAATTTCCTTTCTTATAAGCTCAACATTTAAAAAATTGAATGAAGATGAATATCAATCATCCTTATTGTTTAAATAAAAACCACACATTGCAATTAATTAATACAGCTGACATATGAAAAGATGTGTTTGAACTAAGCAGGCCCACGGTTAAGCAGATATTTCAATAGTAAGTACTGTAATACAACATAATCTGAGGTTGGTTGAATTTGCGGATGCAGAGCAGCAGACACAGAGGAACCACAGATAAGGAGGGCTGACTGTGTGGATTTTTGACTCTGCAACTGTTGGCGCCCCTAACCCTTAACGCTCACTTTGGTCAAGGGTCAACCTTTTAAATTTCTCTTAGTCAATAGGGTTCTCTTTGTTTGTTGAAACCTGGTTGTTTGTTCTGTAGACTTTCCTGCAGTCTGGATTTTGCAATCCCTACTGTGGTGGCATTTACCATATTGCTCCATCCTCTGCATTTCTCATAAACTGGTAGTTAAAACTAGAGTCTTTATCAAACCCAGGTTCAATTTTTTTAGCCAGCCTATTTCATAAATTTGCTTCTCTGATAGCTCAGTTGGTAAAGAATTCATCTGTAATGTGGGAGACCCTGGTTTGATACCTGGGTTAGGAAGATTCTCTGGAGAAGGGATAAGCTACTTACTCCAGTATTCCTGGGCTTCCCTGTTGGCTCAGCTGGTAAAGAATCCGCCTGCAATGTGGCAGACCTGGGTTTGATCTCTGGGTTGGGAAGATCCCCTGAAGAAGGGAAAGGCTACCCACTTCTGGCCTGGAGAATTCCATGGACTGTATAGTCCATGGGGTCACAAAGAGTCCGACGCAACTGAGCGACTTTCACTTTCTTTCATAAACTGGGTTGTGTTCTTCCACCAGGAGGCATATAATGTCTGATTGTCTCCCTCCTGCTGTTTTCCATTTCTTCTTGACTTCTTTTCTTCTTTCTTTTCCATATCTCATCTTTCTGCTTTCTGACAGAGAACCTGGAGATTGGGAGTCCGGGGGAGGGGTTTGCCAGCTTTTTCGCCCCCATCTGGAGGCATTGCCCTGCCTTATACCCTTGCTTTCTGTCAATTCTGTCAGTACAGCTTTCCATTTCTGCAGGACGTCATGGCACTGCTAAAGATATTCTCAGGGCTGTGTGGGGAAAAAACATGCTAGGGAAACTTCAGAGGATGATGCTGAGCTTCTTTTGTTCTTCCACATGAGGGAGGGCCAAGTTTGAGCCCTGCTTAACTTGCTAGTGATCCAGATGGCAAACTGCTGTCAGGCAGGGAAGGGACTGTTAGAGGTAGGGAAGTAGTTGAAGTACTTTCTCCTTGACCCATGCAGAGTAGGAATCTAATTTCCAAATACACTTGATGCCCAAAGTTCAAATTTAATGTTTGAAGCCTGAAGTCCAACCACAGTTGAACCTGATAGGAATGTTCCAGATTCCCAGATCTTGGTCAACAAAGGACTGCCATATAGAAGGATTTGCTCGATCATTTATTGCCCACATGAATATGCAATGCTTGCCCCAGTTCCAGGCTATTTTGTGTCTAGAAAAAAGTTTTATCAGTTATCACAGCCAGCCTTTTTACAAAATAATCTTTCATTAGATTCAGCAACATTTACAGAGTACCTGTTTTTATTTGACCTCAATTTCTTCATCAGTTAATCTTACCTTCTGTTGATAACCTATCCCATTGATCCACTTCTGAGTTCATATGTGGTTGGAACAGGATAGTTCGAGGAACTGGCTAGTTCCTATCTCACATGCCTGTAGCTCCCTGCTTCTCTTCTGAAGGTTTTCTCCTATTTCTCCAGCAATTACCAGACTGTGCAGGACACTGTGGAAATGCTAGTTATTTAAGGCTTCCAGAAGCAGCCCTCAACACTGAGAGACGAGAGTCAATGGATAAATACCTCAGCATCCCCCTCACCTTCAGAGGGAGAATTCTGAGATGTATTCTATGTGATTCTTCAGAGGGTTCCCAGCAGTATTGATCCACAGTGGGCTTTCCTGCTCTTCGGGGCACCTTTTATTAACTTCTCTCCCTTTCCAGTCTTCTTTCTTCACTGTTTCACGTGAACTTCCTGGGATTACTTCCCCAGTAAGCCATCCCTTCCCAATGTCTAGTGTCAAGGGCTGCTTTGAGGGGAACAGAAACTAAGACAGGGAATCCATGTATCAGCTACCTTGAAATCCTTTGGAACATGCAAGTATAAATAACTAAATATGTAAAACATGGAGAATTATGTGCTGAGTAGTTTTCAGTTATTGAGAGCCTCATTTTTCAGATAGTAAAACTGAGAATAAATCATTAAAAGAATTGCCCAGGAGAATTCTCTGGCAGTCCAGTGGCAGGAATCACTGCTTTCACTGTGGGGGCTCCAGGTTTGATCCCTGGTCAGGGAACTAATATCCCACAAACTGTGGCATGGGGCAAAAAAAAAGAAAGAAAGAAAAGAATTGCCCAAGATCATATAACTGGTATGAACTGAGATGCAAATCTATCACTGCCATCAATATTGTCTTGCCTCTTGTTCTCCATTTTGTTTTGGGTGAAATCTTTTCTCTGACAGCTAGTAGGTTTCTGTTTTTTTTCTAATTGTTCTGTTTGCTTATCTATATTTTGAATGGGAGAATTTCCTGCCAGTTGAACTTTAAGTTGTAAGTGAAAAGGCCCATCTTGATGCGGTCTCCTAGCAACAATTTATGAAACACTTCAAAGCAATTATTCTTCTCAAACACGTTTCCAAACGTTGAAGCATGTTCATTCACTTCGATCATTAAACTCCCCAAGAACATTCATTGTGTAGCACACAGTTCTGGTAATTATAAGCTCGTCAACAGGTTGCTTAGTGAGCTGAGAGCGAATGGACCTGTTTCCCCCAGGAGCTGAGCACTTTGCTTCCAGCCAGGCAGGGCAGGGCAGATCCACTTTTCTCCAAAGAAATCTTATTTGACTTGTGGGGCGGGGGTAGAAGGAAGAATATTTAAACCCCAAATAGCCATCTGTAAAACATTGGGCCCCTGACAATACACACAGGTTTAGAGAGGATTTGAATACCTAAGGCCCAAGTCTGCTAAACTAGCAGCTTTCTGCTCCTCCTCCTCTGACCCTCCCATTTGCCCAGCTTTGATCTGAACAATCAAAGTCAGGCAGAAGACCCATTTCCTCCCCTGGTGTCTCAAAAATGCAGTCCTGCCCTAAATTAGCTGCAGGCCCTTCAGGTTGTGCCTCTTTCTTCTTCGAAGAATTCTTTTTTTTGTTGTTTTTATCTTTTAAATGTTTTAGTATACAAGTCTGGAAGGGAATCTCAGTTGTTAGTGATCACTCTGAGGAATAGCAAATAGGAGTGCCAACTTGGCAAGTTAGAAAGTTTTGAGTCTGGCTATGGTTGTGCAGGCATTAGGCCTGACTCCACGCCCCTGGTGAGGATGTCACAATTAGGTCAGTGCCTTGGATAAAATAAGTGCCCCTGGGAAATTTTAGACCTGAGGAAGAGGGGAGGATTACATTTCCTGCTAATCTGTGCAATAGCTTCTAAACATTTTAGATTTACAGAAGCGCTCCTGTGTACCCTGCTTACCTTTTATCTAGCTTCACCTAATGCTAACATCTTACACAAGTGTGGTACACTTGTCAAAAGTAAGCATCTGTTGTATTTTAGGTGTCCTTGTGGAGGGAAATTGTGTGAACCCCAAGCTGGTAAAGCTGAATGTGAGCACAAGCACACACACATGCACATATATACACACATACACCTATCATACATACATGCACACAATAGAGATATACTCACAAAATATACATGTACACTTGTTATACATACAAACACAACTTATGCATACAAAGCACACATACAGATACATATAACACATGTAGACACACAAAACACATGTGTACACATACATACAACATACACACAGAGATATACAGATACATGTACCATACATCCAGATACACACACACGCTGTGTAGAATTTGGGGCTTATAGTATAATGTGGGGCTTCTGAGATTGTTTCCTGATAGAACTTGAGTTTGTGGGTAGAGCAGAAAGGTGCTGAGAAAGAATTAAGGAACATTGGTGATGAATCAGAGCAAGTGGGCAAGACTGAGCCTCTTGACCTGGATATAGTTATTTCTCTGTGGAGATGAGGCTGGCATCTCTCCTAGCAGTATTTGAGGTTGAAAAATCTGACCCACCCAGCAGTTTGAGGGAGCCTCATTCAGATAAGCTTCCGACATGCACTGTTCAAGCCCCTTCTCCAGGCAGGGCTGGTTATGCATGGCCGGCCTTGTTGTTGTTTTGTGTTAGTTGCTCAGTTGTGTCCGACTCTTTGTGACCCCATGGACCGTGGCCCTCTAGGCTCCTCTGTCTATGAAATTCTCCAGGCAAGAATATTGCCTAGAGAGTCTAAATCCCAAGGTGAGGATGGGAGTGAAAAATGTGAAATGTCTCCATCCCCAGACTTTAGGGTGAAGGTCTGGATGGAGAATAACTGAATTATGGGAGAAGGTAGAGGTTGAAATCTGCCCCAAGCTTACTGTAAGAGGCTAACAGTACTGAGGTGAGTATCATTCACTGAGATGCAGAGACAGGTGGGCTTTGGGGACGTAGGGAAGTAGGAAAAGCAAGGAAGAGTGGACCACAAGTGTATAATGGTACACTGGACAAATCCCAGGGACAGCGGTCTAACTTTGCCTGGATTTGTGCTGGTTTATGTGGGTGGAGGGGTAACTTAAAGGCAGTAGAGCCATATGAACTAAAAGATCCTAAGAGGTTAGTGAGTATATTAATTATCTATTATAGTGTAACAAACTACCCTCAACATTTAGTGGATTAAATAGCAATAAGGATTTTTTGTTTTATTCCTCAAAGTATCCAAGGGTCAGGGATTTAGGAGAGGCTGGCTTAGCTGGGTAGTTCTGGCACCAGGTGATTCATGAAATCACGGTCAGGATGTCGGCCAGGGGAATTCCCTGGCGGTCCAGTGGTTTAGACTTGGTGCTTTCACTGCAGTGGGTTTGGGTTCAGTCCCTGGCCGGGGAACTAAGATCCCACAAGCTTTGTGTGGTATGGCCAAAAATGAGAGAAAGAAAAAGATGCTGGCCAGGACCGCAGTCTTATGAGAGCTTGACTAGGGCTGGACAATTTGCTTCCAAGGTAGCTTATACACACAAAAGGCATGTTGATGCTGGCTGTTGGCAGGAGGTGTCAGATCCTCACCATGTGGGTCTCCCCGTCTGGTTCCTTGAGAGTCCTCATGGCCTGGTGGCTAGCTTCCCCCAGAGCAAGTGATCCAAGAAAGCAAGACAGAAGTCTCAGGGTCTGTTGTGCCTAGGCTTGGAAGCCGCCCTATCATGTCCGCAGTGTCCTAACGGTCACACACGTCAGCCCTGTGCTGTGTGGGAGGGGACTTTCCAAAGGCGTGACTATCGGGAGGCCATCTTGGGATAGCTGACTTTCACAGTGGTTGTTTTATCTCTATGATAAGTTTATTCAAGTTTCATAAAGCATAGTTTGATTAGAACTTGAAACCAAGTGAGTGGAGTTGGTGAAGCCAAAGTTAGGTGTTCCTGGTAAGATGGAGTGAGAGAGGAAACCTGAAGCAAATGTAAGAATGACAGAGAGAGCGGGGGATGAGATCAGAGGAGTGTGTGGGGGGAAGAGCTGTTATGGGGAGGCGGGTCACAGTAGGGCTTGGGTATTTCATCCTTTCCACAGTGTCAGGAGCCTTGCCTGAGTCCTCCTCCTCCTTTCTCACCTGTGGAGTTCAGGTGACATCCAAGATTTGAGGAGTTGTGTGGGAAGGAGGTCAGGAAGTGTGAAACAGAAGTGGAGGACCTCGGACTTCCCTGGTGGTGCAGTGGTTAAGACTCAGTGCTTCCACTGCTGGGGGCAGGGGTTCACTCCCTGGTTGGGGAAGTTGTATGTGCAATATGGTGGGGCCAAAAATAAATTAGTTAATTAAATAGAAATAAGTAAATAAGTAAAAGGACTTGCTATTTGAAAAAAAAAAAAGGAATGGTTTATTGTAAAAAAAAAATAAATAAAATATGGAGGACCAGGTAGAGTTTAATAATAGAAGTCATTACCACTATGGAATTACTGTGTGCACCATTTGTGGTGTTTGTGCATGTGTATGTGTGAGAGAGACAGAGACACAAAAAAGTTTCAAAAGTCTAATGATATGAATCGGTACCAGCTGTAATGCTATTCTTTTCCTTTAAAAAGTTATTTTAACAAATTCTCACTTTACAATTTTTTCCAGATTATCCAAGTAATATATGTTCATTGCAGAAAGATCAGGGAAAGAGAGATAAGTATAAAAAGATAAGGCAAGAATCACCACAATACCATCACCCAGAAGCAACACTTACTATTTTGACATTTTCTTGGTACATTTTATTCTTGTGTCCATTTTATTCCTGAACTTGAGATCATATTTTCTCTGTAATTTTGTATTCAGTTTTTCATAACATTTAACTAAGGTAATTTAAAAACCTCTAATAAGTATTATTTTTAAAGATGGATATATATACATATTTAATTTCCTCTTTTGTTATATGTACTCTAAATGCTCTAGAATTGTATTAAGAAGAAAGAAAAAAATTCTCCAATGTGTCACTTCCTAAGTCACACTTGATGGTATAATTTATATTTTTCAGACATTTTTCTATATATTTTTAAGTGTATATAGATAAGGCTTATAGATATTTTAAAATGTTCTGTAATTTATTTTACTTCCCTTCACCATCATTAACATTTTCCATAGTCAGTGAATACCACCTCATCTTTTAAAAATATTTCATTATTTTTTCTGATTATGAAATAATAATAAATGCTTTTTAAATGTATTTTTATGACTGTGTAATATTTGATTACATAGACATCATCATTTATTTAAAAGGTACTTTATTATTTCCACTCTTTTGTTATTATGAACAATCTTGTGAGACTTATCTTGGTAATTTCCTCTGTATTTCTGATTATTTTCTTTGGCTCAACTCCAGGGGTTAGAATTTTCATGTTAGACTTTAATAATATGTGATATGTATTCTTATTTGCTTCCCAATTACAATTTAATGAATTATAAAAGCAGTAATGTCTCATTCATTTTTTCTTAAAAATATTTGTTTAAAAAATATTTATTTAGTGAACAAACCACATTGTAACAAAATTTAAAATTATTAGATATGACTAAAAATCACAATAATACCTCTACCACAAAAAAATCAACTTTATTTTTCTATATTCACATTTCTCATATAGTAACGTATATACTTTTAGACTAGGACTTGGCAAATTTCTTCAAGAAGCATAAGATAGTGGAGTTTTAGGCTTTGTATGCCACACAGTTTCTGTTAAAATGACTCAACTCTGCCATTGCATCATGAAAGCAGCTGCAGACAATACATAAATGAATAAACACTGCTTTTTTTCAATAAAACTTTTATTTACAAGACAGGTGGCCAGCTTGTGTTTGTTGACCCCTGTTTTATGTATGGCTGTTTTTATAATTTAGATGAAACTATTTATTCAGTCATTCATGAACCAGCCTTCTAACTTTCTGAAGCTGTTTTGCATGTTTAATTATTTATTTTCCCCTTATGGTTAGTTTCCTCCGATCTTTTTAACTATGCTAGAATTAGTGGAGCTAAAGCTCCCACAATGATTTGTTTTTAGTAATGCAGTCAACTCAATGCATTTCCAATTTTAAAAATAGAGTACACTTTTACAAAGGGCTTCAAGTATGATTCTCAAAAAAAAAAAATATTCATCCGTAACCCCACACCATAGCAAATAGCTGTGATATTTTTCTATCTTGGTCTATGGGCTTACTTTTGGGTGATTACACTGATAGAAAAGGTGACATAGCAAGAGTTCAGGTCAGTTCAGTTCAGTCGCTCAGTTGTGTTCGACTCTTTGCAACCCCGTGGACTGCAGCACGCCAGGCCTCCCTGTCCATCACCAACTCCCAGAGTTTACCCAAACTCATATCCATTGAGTCAGTGATACCATCTAACCATCTCATCCTCTGTCGTCCCCTTCTCCTCCTGCCTTTAATCTTTCCCAACATCATAGTCTTTTCCAATGAGTCAGCTCTTCGCATCAGGTGGCCAAAGTATTGGAGTTTCAGCTTCAACATCAGTCCTTCCAATGAACACCCAGGACTGATCTCCTTTAGGATGAACTGGTTGGATCTCCTTGCAGTCCAAGGGACTCTCAAGAGTCTTCTCCAACACCACATTTCAAAAGCATCAACTCTTCGGCACTCAGCTTTCTTTATAGTCCAAATCTCACATCCATACATGACTACTGAAAAAACCATAGCCTTGACTAGACGGACCTTTTTGGCAAAGTAATGTCTCTGCTTTTTAATATGCTGTCTAGGTTGGTCATAACTTTCCTTCCAAGGAGTAAGCATCTTTTAATTTCATGGCTGCAATCACCATCTGCAGCAAGAGTAATTTTGAAAAAAAAGATCACCTCTAGTTCCATTAGTCCAACAGATATATTTCCAATTATGCGTACATATGTACTGCAATTATACACTTATCTTTTTAAAATATTCTTTACATTTACTATAATGAACACACACACACACACACATATATACATTTTTTTTTTTTTTTTTTTTGGCCACACAGGATGTGGGACCTTAGTTCCCTGACCAGAGATTGAACCTGTGCCCCTTGCAGTGGAAGCAGAGAGTTTTAATCACTGGACAGCTAGGAAGTCCCATGAACACATATCCTAAGCTATGTAAGTTTGTCCACAGTTTTGATCTTCTAAAGGAATTTCAAGCTGCTATTACTCTTTTCAGAGCAGCTCCCTCTCCATTATTTTGAGGCAGCTTAATCCAACCTAGTTTTAAAAATTTATATATTGTCACTTTATACTTTAAAAAAGCTTAAATGTACAGCAAAGTTGAAAGAATAGTGTAATAAATAAGTACATACTCACTAGCTAGATTCAGCAACTGACAATATCTTACACGTACACACACAAGACTTCCCTGGTGGCTCAGATGGTAAAGCGTCTGCCTACAAAGTGGGAGACCTGGGTTCAATCCCTGGGTTGGTAAGATTTTCTGGAGAAGGAAATGGCAACCCACTCCAGTATTCTTGCCTGGAAAATCCCATGGACAGAGGATCCTGGTAGGCTACAGTCCATGGGGTCGAAAACAGTATGACTCGACTGAGTGACTTCACTTTAACTTTCTTTGTTAACGTGCCTTTCGGTCTCTCTTAGTCTAGAAGAGAGTACCCTTACCTTTTGCACCATGGTATTGATTTTTTTAAATTTAATTTTAAAAATAATTTTATTTGGCTTAGCCTGTGCTGGATCTTAGTTGCAGTACTCGAGATCTTCATTGCAGTGAGCTGGTCTTAGCTGCGGCATGTGACCTCTAATTCCCTGACCAGGGATTGAGCCCAGCCCCCTGCACTAGGAGTGCAGAGTCCTAACCACTGGACTACCAGGGAAGTCCTGACATTGACTTTTTTAAGTGATCAGCATAATTGTCTTTATTCCACAGTCTGATTGTTGGTCAGATTGTTTTTTTATGATGTCCTCTAGATTGTTTATCTCCTGGACTTCCCACACACTGTACACTAAGTCTAAAAGTGAAATAGATGGAGGTTAAACCTAAAATGATAAAAAATATTTCACCATTTACACCTATCAACTTTGATTCATTAGACATCCTCTTATATATGTTATATAATATATATCCTCTTATATATGAATATATGTTCTGTGTGTCATAGTGGACAATATCTTCTTTGGAATCAGAGAGGTTTTACAGCTAGAGACCTCGGGAAAGTTATTTCATTTCTTTGAGCCTCAGTCTCCTCATTTGTGAAAACAGGAGTGACAGAAACTTCACAAATGTTTGCTTCCTCCCCCCAGCCTACAGGTTCTTCAGGATCTGATAAAGAACCACCAAAATAGATATCTAAAGGCACATTTGAAGAGCTCACGTTTCCTAAGTAAGACAGCAGCGGCAAGACAGCAATCATTTCTGTGGAGACAGTATCATCATAATGCAATATTAGCTACTGTGATCTTCTATCATTTCCTGCCTGGAGAGTTATGACTGTGGCATTGAGGATTTAAGACTTACAGCCCGAACACTACTTACTACAAATCTCTCACAAAGCTGCTGCAATAAATCTCATAGAGGAAAGTCATTGCATAAAAAATCCCCAACTCCAGGGAGCTGGCCATTTATTTTCCTAGAAAAGAAGGGCTGTGACGAGAGACACTCCATGCTCCTTTAACTCCATGGAACAGAACCCAACAAAGCATTCATCATGGAAAGTTGAGTGATGGGCCCAATGAGACCAGCTGGGGAAGGAAGATGGAAAGAGAAGTGCCCCCACCCAAGGCCTGCTCAGGGAGCTCCTCTTAGCCTGGCACCTGACTCTGTGTAGAATCATCATGACTCAAAGTGTAGTTCCTGAGGACAAATTGCCTTCAAAGGTGTTGCTACTAAGTAAGTGGTCTTAACCTGTGACCTACTCCACAGATTCATTTAGTCTTCACAGTGTTTAAACATGTTTCTTATTTAGTTTACTAATATTTAGAAATGGAAAATTTCACAGAAAAAGATAAAATCTAGATTTCTGGCTCCTCTAAAGAAATAGAAATATCTGACAACTGTGGGTCACAGTCTTGCCTCCTTTGGACAGTGTGTGCATTCTCCCATTTTCCACACTGCTTTTGGTTCTACCTTTTACCTGTCCTGTAGGTTATGGAGTTTGCAATGCTCATTAATAATCCATCGCCTGGGAGTCCATTTGCTCACCCTCTACTCCCACCTCTGTCTTTGTATTAGAAGTGTGAAATGGATTTCCCTGGTGGCTCAGTGGTAAAGACTCTGTCTACCAATGCAAGGAGATATGCAAGGTTTATGCAAGATATGCAAGAATGCAAGGTTTGATCCCTGATCCGGGAGGGTCCCACATGCCATGGAGCAATTAAGCCTGTGTGCCACAACTATTGAGCCTGTGTTCTACAGCATGTGCTCCCCAACAAGAGAAGCCACTGAAATGAAAAGTCCACGAACTACTACTAGAGAGTAGCCCCTGGCAACTAGAAAGTAGCTCTCACTTGGCAAAACCAGGAAAAGCCCTTGCAGCAATGAAGATCCAGCACAGCTAAGGGGAAAAAAAAAAAGGTATAAACCTAATGCACACAGTGTGATTATAGAGTGATAGTGACAAATAGATTCAAAGGATTAGATCTCATAGATAGAGTGTCTGAAGAACTATGGATGGAGGTTCATGATGTTGTACAGGAGGCAGTGATCAAGATCATCCCCAAGAAAAAGAAATGCAAAAAAGGCAAATTGGTGTCTGAGGAGGCCTTCCAAATAGCCTTGAAAAGAAGAGAAGGGAAAGGCAAAGGAGGGAAGGAAAGATATTTCCATTTGAATGCAGAGTTCCAAAGAATAGCCAGGAGAGATAAGAAAGCCTTTCTCAGTGATCAACACAAAGAAATAGAGGAAAACAATGGAATGGGAAAGACTAGAGATCTCTTCAAGGAAATTACAGATACCAAGGGTACATGGGCACAATAAAGGACAGGAATGGTATGGACCTAACAGAAGCTGAAGATATTAAGAAGAGGTGGCAACAATACACAGAAGAGCTATACAAAAAAGATCTTCACGACCCAGATAACCACAATGGTGTGATCAATCACCCAGCGCCAGACATCCTGGAATGCTAAGTCAAGTGGGCCTTAGGAAGGATCACTATGAACAAAGCTAGTGGAAGTGAGGGAAATCCAGATGAGCTATTTCAAATCCTAAAAGATGATGCTGTGAAAGTGCTGCACTCAATATACCAGAAAATTTGGAAAATTCAGCAATGGCCACAGGACTGGAAAAGGTCAGTTTTCATTCCAATCCCAAAGAAAGGCAATGCCAAAGAATGTTCAAACTACCACACAATAGCACTCATCTCACAAAGTAGCAAAGTAATGCTCAAATCCTCCAAACCAGGCATCAGCAATATGTGAACTCACAAAGCTGGATTTAGAGAAGGCAGAGGAACCAGAGATCAAATTGCTAACATCCATTGGATCACCGAAAAAAGCAAGAGAGTTCCAGAAAAATATCTACTTTTGCTTTATTGACTACGCCAAAGCCTTTGACTGTGTAGATCACAACAAACTGTGAAAAATTCCTCAAGAGATGTGAATACCAGACTACCATACCTGCTTCTTGAGAAATCTGTATGCAGGTCAAGAAGCAACAGTTACAACTGGACATGGAACAATAGACTGGTTCCAAATTGGGACAGGAATATGTCAAGGCTGTATATTGTCACCCTGCTTATTTAACTTATATGCAGAGTACATCATGCGAAATGCCAGGCTGGATGAAGCACAAACTGGAATCAAGATTGCCAGGAGAAACATCAATAGCCTCAGATATGCGGATGACACCACCTTTCTGGCAGAAAGTGAAGAAGAGTTAGAGTTTCTTGATGAAAGTGAAAGAGGAGAGTGAAAAAGCTGGCTTAAAAACTCAACATTCAGAAAACAAAGATCATGGCATCTGGTCCCATCATTTCATGGCAAATGGATGGGGAAATAATGGAAACAGTGACAGATTTCATTTTTTTGGGCCCCAAATTCACTGCAGATGGTGACTGCAGCCATGAAATTAAAAGATGCTTTCTCCTTGGAAGAAAAGCTGTGACCAACCTAGACAGCATATTGAAGAGCAGAGACGTTATTTTGCTGACAAAGGTCCGTCTAGTCAAGACTATGGTTTTTCCAGTAGTCATATATGGATGTGAAAGTTGGGTTATAAAGAAAGCTGAGCACCGAAGAGTTGATGCTTTTGAAATGTGGTGTTGGAGAAGACTCTTGAGAGTCTCTTGGACTGCAAGAATATCAAACCACTCAATCCTAAAGAAAATCAGTCCTGAATATTCATTGGAAGGACTGATGCTAAAGCTGAAACTCCAATACTTTGGCCACCTAATGCGAAGAACTAACTCCTTGGAAAAAGACCCTGATGCTGGGAAAGATTGAAGGCAGGAGGAGAAGGGGATGACAGAGAATGAGATGGTTGGATGGCATCACCGACTCGATGGACATGAATTTGAGCAAGCTCTGGGAGTTGATGTGGACAGGGAAGCCTGGTGTGCTGTAGTCTATGGGGTCACAAAGAGTCGGACACAACTGAGCAACTGAACTGAACTGAACTGAACGCACACAGATTAAAAAATATAACTGACTGATCCCTCTCAAACAATGACTTCATATACATTCAGGAGATATTTCTAGCAGGACAGGGAGGTGATTTGGTGTAAAGCAGAGAGTACTTGGCTTTGCTTAAGGAGAGATGTCAGCTCAAATCCCATCTCTCCCTTCAGTTCAGTTCAGTTCAGTCGCTCAGTCGTGTCCAACTCTTTGCAACCCCATAAATCGCAGAACGCCAGGCCTCCCTGTTCATCACCAACTCCCGGAGTTTACTCAAACTCATGTCCATCGAGTCGGTGATGCCATCCAACCATCTCATCCTCTGTCATCCCCTTCTCCTCCTGCCCCCAATCCCTCCCAGCATCAGTGTCTTTTCCAATGAGTCAACTCTTCTCATGAGGGGATATTTCCCAACTTGCTAAGTTCCTCTTGAAACTTTGCTCAAAATATGCTCATAGCCAAAGGGCTGTAATAGGATCTTTCACTTCGGGTGAGGACTAAGTATATTAATGGATATAAAATGCTGACACCTTGGACATGCCACCCTCTCCCAGCTTCTGTGACTCAGGCTGTCTTGTTTCACTCTTTTTTATGACTTCTTTGATTCATTTCTTTCTGTCTCCTTTGAAGGCATCCCTTCCCTGAACACTCCATAGATGGCAGGGTTCTTCAGGGTTCTATCGTTGACCCCCTCCTCCCTGCAAGATCCTGAAACAGAACACGACCTTGTGTGGACTCATGAATGCAAATCCTTTCCATGTCCCCCATTTTCTTGTTTGTAGAAAATAGACTTCATTCAGCCCCCTGGACCTTCCCTGGATTTCAAAGGGCAGATTCAAACAGTTGCTAATCAGGGAAGGGAGGGAATAAGACACAAGGGAGGAGCAGTCAAGAAACATTAGTGTAGCTGCGGGCAGGGTTCTGGTCCCTCCTCATGGAATATATATGACAATGTCTATGAGCTCTTCTGCAGAACTAAGGTCCCCACTCAGGTGGAGGTTGGCAATTTCAGGCTGAGCACAAGATTCTTGGAACATTGCCCTGTTACCTCACCATCAACCAAGCAGAAGAAAGTCATACACCTTGCAGCCCTCATCCTAAATTTTGTCTATGAAAACTTTTACCCTCAAACTATTGGGGAGTTTGGGGTTTTTAAGCATACGTCACCCATTCCTTTTGCTTGACCGTACAATAAACCTTTCTCTACTCCAAACTCCCATGTTTTGCTTTGTTTGGCCTCACTGTGCATTGGGTATGTAAACTTTGCCCTTCCCTCAGTTTAGTTTCTCTTGGCTCAGATGGTAAAGAATACGCCAGCAAAGCAGGAGGCCTGGTTTGATCTCTGGGTTGGGAAGATCCACTGGAGGAGGGCATGGCAATCCACTCTAGTATTCTTGCCTGGAGAAGCCCCATGGACAGAGGAGCCTGGCAGGCTACAGTCCATGGGGTCGCAAAGAGTCAGACATGACTGAACAACTAAGCACATAGACACACAAACTGTTAAGTAGTTAAGTATGACTTTCTGTTTTGCTTTATTTCACTTATCATTACCGGACTACCCATAAGCAATGTAGGAGTCCCACCTGGGTACGATCCCTGGGTTGGGACTGGGTTGGATGACATCACTGACTCAATGGACATGAGTTTGAGCAAATACTGGGAAATCATGAAGGACAGGGAAGTCTGGCATGCTGCAGTCCACAGGGTCGCAAAGAGTTGGACACGACTTAGTGATTGAACAACAACAACATCATTACATAAACTTTTCTTTGTTGCAATACAGTCTTCAAGATAAACATTTAAGTGGAAGCACAGTATTCTATTGCATGAATCATTCCTTTAGTACTGAACATTTAGGTTGTTCTAATTTTGAAAGTCAAATCCTGAAAGATGATGCTGTGAAAGTGCTGCACTCCATATGCCAGCAAATTTGGAAAACTCAGCAGTGGCCACAGGACTGGAAAAGTCAGTTTTCATTCCAATCCCTAAGAAAGGCAATCCCAAAGAATGCTCAAACTACTGCACAATTGCACTCATCTCACATGCTAGTAAAGTAATGCTCAAAATTCTCCAAGCCAGGCTTCAGCAATACATGAACCGTGAACTTCCAAATGTTCAAAGTGGTTTTAGAAAAGGCAGAAGAACCAGAGATCAAACTGCCAACATCCGCTGGATCATTGAAAAAGCAAGAGAGTTCCAGAAAAACATCTATTTTTGCTTTATTGACTAAGCCAAAGCCTTTGACTGTGTTGATCACAATAAACTGTGGAGAATTCTTAAAGAGATGGGAATACCACACCACCTGACCTGCCTCTTGAGAAATCTGTATGCAGGTCAGGAAGCAAGTTAGAACCGGACATGGAACAACAGACTGGTTCCCAATAGGAAAAGGATTACGTCAAGGCTGTATATTGTCACCCTGCTTATTTAACGTATATGCAGAGTACATCGTGAGAAATGCTGGGCTGGAAGAAGCACAAGCTGGAATCAAGTTTGCCGGGAGAAATATTAATAACCTCAGATATGCAGATGACACCACCCTTATGGCAGAAAGTGAAGAGGAACTAAAAAGTCTCTTGATGAAAGTGAAAGAGGAGAGTGAAAAAGTTGGCTTAAAGCTTAACATTCAGAAAACGAAGATCATGTCATCTGGTCCCAGCACTTCGTGGGAAATAGATGGGGAGACAGTGGAAACAGTGTCAGACTTTATTTTGGGGGGCTCCAAAATCACTGCAGATGGTGATTGCAGCCATGAAATTAAAAGACACTTACTCCTTGGAAGGAAAGTTATGACCAACCTAGATAGCATATTAAAAAGCAGAGACATTACTTTGCCAACAAATGTCCATCTGGTCAAGGCTGTGGTTTTTCCAGTGGTCATGTATGGACGTGAGAGTTGGACTGTGAAGAAAGTTGAGTGCCGAAAAATTATGCTTTTGAACTATGGTGTTGGAGAAGACTCTTGAGAGTCCCTTGGACTGCAAGGAGATCCAACCAGTCCATCCTGAAGGAGATAAGTCCTGGGTGTTCATTGGAAGGACTGATGCTGAAGCTGAAACTCCAATACTTTGGCCACCTCATGCGAAGAGTTGACTCATTGGAAAAGACCCTGATGCTGGGAGGGATTTGGGGCAGGAGGAGAAGGGGACGACAGAGGATGAGATGGTTGGATGGCATCACCCACTCGATG